>NC_133136.1:52603992-54006492 GCF_048418815.1 Hemitrygon akajei
CACTTCCTTTTCTAGGTTTCTTTGGCTCCATCTTGGGAGACAAATTATAACCCAGTATCTAGCATAAAACCACAGACTCCCATATCTCACTGCTCTGTGGGTTTACTCGTCTCTGCGCTGAACTGCGGCTGTAGCCTGCAACTAACCGGCTCCTAGACCAGCTGCAGCAATGAACTGGCTTCGTGCCTGTGGACTCACTTAGGTCTGAGTATTATTTATATATTTTTATTGTTTGCACACGCACAGTTGTTCTTTTTTTGCATATTGTGTGTTTGACGGTCTTAATGTGTTTGAATGTGTTTCTTTGTTTTTATAGCTGCTGTAAGAAGGTGAATTTCAGGGTTGTATATAGTATGCATGCCTTGATAATAAATGTACTTTGAACTTTCAAATTTGGGCTGCCTTGATTACATTTCTTCCCTCCCTAGCCTCTGTAAGACATCATTCCCATTTCTCATTTTTTGACTCTATTACATTTGTTTCCAAGCTAAGGAATTCCACTCCAGGAATCACAATCAGAATCAGAACCAGCTTTAGTATCACTGGCATTTGTCATGAATTTTGTTGTTATGTGGCAGCAGTGCATTGCAATACATAGCAATGAAAAACTGTACCTCCTCCCTGATTGTAGCAATGTGAACAGGACATGTCCTAGGTGATGAGGGTCCTTAATGATTGATGCTGCCTTTTTGAGGCAGTTCTCCTTGAAGATGCTTTGGATGCTGGGGAGGCTAGTGTCCATGATGGAGCTGACTGAGTTCACAACTTTCTGCAGCTTATTCTGATCCTATGCAGTGTCTATCCCCCATACCAGACAGTGATACAGGCAGTTCAAATGTTCTCCACAGTACATTTGTAGGAATTTGCGAGTGTCTTTGGTGACATACCAAATCTTATTAATCTATTCATGAAATATAGCTACTGCCGTGTGTTCTTTGTAACTCTGTAACTATGTAGGGCAACAGGATACATCCTGAGACATGTTGACAACCAGGAACTCGAAATTGCTCACGTTTTGCACTTCTAATTCTTTGATGAGGACTGGTGTGTGTGCCTTCGGTTTACCCTTTCTAAAGTCCAAAATCAAACCATTGGTCTTACTGATGTTGAGTGCAAGGTTGTTGTTGAGATAGCTCTCAACCAGCTGATCAATCTCACTCCTATACGTCTCTTTGTCTTCGTCAGAAATTCAGCTAGCAATAGTTGCATCATTAGCAAATTTATAGATGACATTTGACCTGTGCTTAGCCACACTGTCATTGGTGTAGACAGAGTAGAGCAACGGGCTAAGCACACATCCTTGAGTTGTGCCAGTGCTGATTATCAGTGAGATGGACATGGAGGACTTTCAAAATACCCATGTTCTTCTGGAAATAAGGATGGTCCTCTTCCATAGTTGACCAGCACCTCCTGCTCATGTCCTCCATTACCCAAACATCTTCTCCCCATTTCCATCCAGTCCTCTGCTTTCACACTGGGGGTGGGATCTCTTTAAAATGTATCAAATATTGAAAGGCCTTGATAGAATGGATGTGGAGAGAATGTTAGTATGGTGGGAGAGTATAATTTAGAGATGTCCTTTTAAAAGTCTACAGATGAAAGGAGCAATTCTCAGAAAGCCTTACTCATGAATAGGGTCGATAGGCCCAGAATAGAGTTCCAAGATTCTAGTTCCTAGTATGACTACAATGTATAACATTGCACATTTCCAATGGGGATTAGCTAGTTCTTTGCAATATTGAAGCAAAGTCGATCAATGGAACTAGCAGAAGTGTGGTTTGTCATGTAAGAATAATACCACAATATCAATGTGTGACATTGGTCTGGGAACACCTCCAAAAATATTTATTGGCAGTTGGAGCAGGTGGTCATATTCAGCCAGAGGCTATCAAAGGCAACATTTCCATATGCTGCAGTCCGAAGTTTATGTATGAAAAGTGCAGGTTACTAATAATCCTACCACAAGTTTTATGAGCATATTCCCGTTCTAATGGATTCAAGCCCTGAAAAAAGAAAGGGACTGGACACACCCCGGACTCCAGCAACATCAACGCGTGTTCCAACGACCATGGGCAGCTTCAAAGCGATTGCGCAACCACCGACTGCGACTCCAGCCTTGAACTCCAGGCCGGGTCTTCACATGCTGCGATTGTGACTCTCGTCTCCCCTACCCCCACCACCACTCTGCAATCCCCTCTCCCTCAGAACCCATCGTCAGCTCCTGGGCCCTCAGAGGCTCCATCTTCCTCTCACCCTAACCCTTCTCTCTCCACCGACACCAGCAGCCTCCCTCCCCTTTCTGATCCCATCTCTCATCTGTGCCGGGTCTTTACCATTCCCTCCAACCTTCAACTCTCTGAGGCAGAGCACTGTGTCCTCAGTAAGGGCCTCACCTTTGTCCAACTTCGCCCACACCTCGACAAGTTCCGCGTACACCATGATGCCGATCTCTTCTTTCGCTGTCTCCCGTCTCCGAGCTTACTTCTTTGGCAAGGATTCTCCTACCCCCACCGATGACCCCTTCTCCCATCTTCAACCCTCCTCCTCTTCATGGGCACCCCGCTCTGGTCTTCTGCCTGCTCTGGATCTCTTTATTGCTATTTGCCAAAGGGACATCAACCGTCTCGACTTCACCACGCCGTGTTCCAATTCCAACCTAACTCCTTCCGAACGCTCTGCTCTCCACCCCCTCCTCACCAATCCCAACCTCACTATAAAACCCGCTGATAAGGGGGGAGCTGTTGCAGTCTGGTGGACTGACCTCTACCTGGCCGAGGCACAGCGACAACTCTCTGATACCTCCTCTAATTTACCCCTTGATCATGACCCCATTAAGAAGCACCAGGCCACTGTCTCCTATACCATCACCAACCTTATCAGCTCTGGGGATCTCCCATCCACTGCCACCAATCTCAGAGTTCTCACACCCCGCACTTCCCATTTCTACCTCCTACCCAAGATCAACAAACCTGCCTCTCCAGGTAGACCTATTGTCTCAGCTTGCTCCTGCCCCACCAAACTCATTTCTGCATACCTTGACACTGTTTTATCCCCCCTTGTTCAATCTCTTCCCACCTATGTTCGTGACACTTCTCATGCTTTGAATTTTTTCAATGATTTTAAGTTCCCTGGCCCCCACCACCTTATTTTCACCATGGACGTCCAGTCCCTATATACCACCATCCCCCACCAGGACGGTATCAAAGCTCTTCGCTTCTTTTTGGATTCCAGACCTAACCAATTCCCCTCTACCACCGCTCTCCTCCGTCTAGCAGAATTAGTTCTTACTCTCAATAATTTCTCCTCTGGCTCCTCCCACTTCCTCCAAACCAAGGGTGTAGCCATGGGCACCCGCATGGGTCCCAGTTATGCCTGCCTTTTTGTTGGCTTTGTGGAACAGTCCATGTTCCAAGTCTATATGGGTATCCGTCCCCCTCTTTTCCTTCGCTACATCAACGACTGTATTGGTGCTGCCTCTTGCACGCATGCTGAGCTCGTCGACTTCATTAACTTTGCCTCCAACTTTCACCCTGCTCTCAAATTTATCTGGTCCATTTCCGACACCTCCCTCCCCTTTCTTGATCTTTCTGTCTCCATCTCTGGAGACGGCTTATCCACTGATATCTACTATAAGCCTACAAACTCTCACAGCTACCTGGACTATTCCTCTTTGTCTCTTGCAAAAATGCTATCCCCTTCTCACAATCCCTCTGCTTTAAGGATGAGGCTTTTCACTCCAGGACGAAGGAGATGTCTTCCTTTTTTAAAGAAAGGGGCTTCCCTGCTTCCACCATCAACTCTGCTCTCAAATGCATCTCTCCCTTTTTTTGCACATCTGCCCTCACCCCATCTGCCCAACACCTCACTCGGGATAGGGTCCCCCTTGTCCTCACCTACCACCCCACCAGCCTCCGGATCCAATGTATAATTCTCCGTAACTTCCACCACTTCCAACGGGATCCCACTACCAAGCACATCCTTCTCTCCCCCCCCCCCCCTTTTTGCTTTCCGCAGGGATCGCTCCCTAAGCGACTCCCTTGTCCGTTCATCCCCCCCATCCCTTCACACCGATCTCCCTCCTGGCACTTATCCTTGCAAGTGGAACAAGTGCTACACCTGCCCTTACACTTCCTCCCTCACCACCATTCAGGGCCCCAGACAGTCCTTCCAGGTGAGGCGACACTTCACCTGTGAGTCGGCTGGTGTGGTATACTGCGTTCAGTGCTCCTGGTGTGGCCTTTTATATATTGTTGAGACCCGACGCAGACTGGGAGACCATTTCGCTGAACACCTACACTCTGTCCGCTAGAGAAAGCAGGATCTCCCAGTGGCCACAGATTTTAATTCCACGTCCCATTCCCATTCTGATATGTCTATCCATGGCCTCCTCTACTGTCAAGATGAAGCCACACTCAGGTTGGAGGAACAACACCTTATATACCGGCTGGGTAGCCTTCAACCTGATGGCATGAACATTGACTTCTCTAACTTCTGTTAATGCCCCTCCTCCCCTTCTTACCCCATCCCTGATGTATTTAGGTTTTTTTTGTTTTGTTTCCCCCTCCCCTTTTTTTTCTTTCTCTCTCTGCCCATCACTCTGCCTGTTCTCCATCTCCCTCTGGTGCTCCCCTCCCCCTTTCTTTCTCCCTAGGCCTCCTGTCCCATGATCCTTTCCCTTCTCCAGCTCTGTATCCCTTTTTGCCGATCACCTTCCTGGCTCTCAGCTTCACCCCACCCCCTCCGGTCTTCTCCTAACTTTTCGCATTTTCCCCTCCCCCCACTTTCAAATCTCTTGCTATCTTTCCTTTCAGTTAGTCCTGATGAAGGGTCTCGGCCCGAAACGTCGACAGCTTCTCCCTATAGATGCTGCCTGGCCTGCTGCATTCCACCAGCATTTTGTGTGTGGGACTGGAGTTTGCTAGAGTTGCTGGCATCATCTGTTGTAGCAGACCGTAGAGTGTACACGTGCAACCAACATGCCAGGAATATTGGTTGATAGATAAAGAATTCATTCCAGTAAAGTTCAATTGATCTGTAGCCACTGCAAGGGGACTGTGTAAGTCAGCATGTGATTGTAATACTTTTATCATCCATCAAACAACCTATCTAGTCTTCAATTTTATGAACGTAAATTTCCCACATTCCCACATTCCTACTGGTTCCAAGTTTATCGTCACCTGACTTTCTAACATCGTGGGGATCTTTTTTCAATTAATTTCAAAATCTTTGATTTGTCATCAAGTACAGATTTTGGCTAATAACATGTTTTACTAATTGATAAGGATTTTTTTTTCCTTTTTCTTTCTTTACCAAACAGCTTTTCTCTGTAGTGGGTTTAGATTTTTCTTGTATAATAAAATTATTACTTTTCAATATTATGATTCAAGGTAATTTACATGAATATGGGATAATGAGACTATAAGGTGTGATTCACATATATTGTAATTGATATATAATATACATCCTCCTGTACTCTGTATTTTTTTTGTAAAAAAATCAATAAAAATATTGAAAAAGAAAGATCTGCTCCATCAGGAAGGAGGTACAAGCACATCAGGACCAGGACTGGCAGACTGGGTAACAGCTTCTTCCCCAAGGCAAGGACCCCAATGAGATTAACAAATTAATAAATACCCTCCAGTCTTTTTAGCTTTTTGAAGATGAACTTTATTTAGTTAAGAGAGTTTATTTTTCCATATATAAGAAGATACAATAGAATCAAAAGAATCGAAAAAGGATTTAGGAATAGAAACGGGTAAGGCCTGAAAAAAGTATAAAAATTTAGGGAAAATATTCATTTTAATAGAATTAATTTGGCCAATCAATGATAATGACCATTTTGATAGTGCCCTTTTAACATAATTCAGCAAGGTAAAAACATTTTCTTTAAATAAGTATTTATAATTCTTAGTAATTGTGACACCTAAACAAGTAAACTTATTTCTTACAATTTTAAAAGGAAGGTTAGTATTAATTGATAGCAAATTATTCAAAGGAAAAAGTTCACTCTTATGAAAATTTAGTTTATATCCTGAAAACTGACTAAAACAGGAGAGTAAAGAAAGTACGAAAGGTAATGAAGTCTCAACATTAGAAATATAAAGTACAAGTTCATCAGCATAAAGCGAAACTTTGTGAGTAATACCTCTCCTTAATATACCAGTGATGTCATTAGATTCCCGGAAAGCAATAGCTAAGAGTTCTAAAGCCAGATCAAAAATCAAAGGGCTCAAGGGACAACCTTGTCTAGTTCCACGTTGAAGTTTAAATGGTTTGGAGTTCTGAGAGTTAGTAAGAACCTGAACAGAGGGTGATAAATAAAGTAATTTAATCCATTGAAAAAAATCCGGCCCAAAATTAAATTTTTCTAAGGTTTTAAATAAGTAATTCCATTCAACCCGATCGAAGGCTTTCTCAGCATCTAAGGATATCACACATTCTGATATCTCTTCAGAAGGAGAATAAATAACATTTAATAAACAACAAATATTAAAATGGGAATATCGATTTTTAATAAATCCAGTCTGATAGTCAGAAATAATAGATGGTGAAATATTTTCAATACTATGAGCCAAAACTTTGGATAGAATTTTGGAGTCAACATTAAGTAAGGTCTATGAGATGAACATTTAGTTGGGTTCTTATTCTTTTTAAGAATAAGCAAAATAGAAGCTTCATAAAAAGATTGTGACAACCTACACAACTTAAAGGAGTCCCAAAGGACTAAATATAAATGAGGTATAAGCAAAGAGAAAAAAGCCTTATAAAATTCTCCAGAAAAACTGTCAGGACCGGGAGCTTTCCCCGAGAACAATGAGTATTATCTTGGTAATTTCCTCATAAGAAATAGGTTGATCCAACTGTTTTTGATTATCATCAGAAAGAGTAGGGATGTTTAATTGATCTAAGAAATTATTCATTACGGTTATCTTTAGGAGAATCAGAACTATAAAGTTGAGAGTAAAATTCTCTAAAGGTATCATTTATTTCTAAATAGTCAGATGTCATATCACCATTAGCTTTACAGATTTCTTTAATTTGCTGTTTATCTATAAAGGTTTTAACTGGTTAGCCAATAATTTACCTGTTTTGCCTCCATGAATATAAAATTGACTTTTATCTTTTAGGAGTTGAGTTTCAATTGGATATGTTAAAAGAAGATCATATTTAGTTTTAATTTTAATACACCCCTTATATAAAGCAGGTTCTGGAGTCAAGGCATATTTTTGATCTAGTTATTTCAACTGATTAGCTAGTTAAATTCTCTTTTTGTTAGCTTTTTTCTTAATATTTGCAATATAAGAAATAACTTGACCTCTAATATAAGCCTTAAAGGCATCCCATATAATAAGACTGGAAGTCTCTTGCCACATTCTCTTCAAAAAAAAAGAATAATTTGTCTCTCCAAAATTTTTTTTAAATCTTTATCTAATAGCAAAGATGGGTTAAAACGCCAAAATCTGTTTACTTGAAGGAAAACGGAGATTTAAAGATAAAAACACAGGAGCATGATCTGAAACAGCAATCTCTTCATATTCACAGGATCGAACTAATGGAATAAATTGGCTGGCAATAAAAAAATAATCAATCCTGGAATATGTATGATGGACATGGGGAAAAAACATGAAAGAAACACCACACATCAATAATAGCACATTTCATTAGAAAAGATTGAATAAACATGGCTGATTAACTAAATATTGCTGGCTTAGAAGATGATTGATCTAAAACTGGGTCTAGCCAACAGTTAAAATCTTCACCAAGGCCAATGAGTAAAGACTCAAATCAGGTAAAAGTGAAAAAAAAGCTCAAAAAACTCTGGATCATCTATATTCGGGCATACAAATTGGCAAATACAATTAATTTATTATCTAGTTTTCCTGATACTATAACAAAACGCCCATTGGTATCAAACACTATGTTGAACAAAAGAAACAGTATTATTCATAAAATTGATACACCCCTCGACTTAGCCTGAAAGGAGGAATGAAATTTTAGTTCTTTCCAACGACTGAAGAGCCATAAATTATCACATTTATAAACATGAGTTTCTTGTAAAAAAACAATTGGGACCTTAAGTTTTTTTAATATAGGTAAATATCTTATCCTGCTTCACGGGGTGGTTTAAACCTTTACTGTTAAAACTAAGTAAATAAATGGTATGATCCAGTTTTAATACTACTTAAAAGAAATGTTAGAATAGTAACCACTGAAATATATATTAAATCCAAACAATGAACTCCGAGATAAAGTAACCAGGCAACGGACATGGTGAAGAGACCAAACCAGTTCCCAGAAAAGAAACCCAACCCCCCCACCCACCTACCAAAGTCAGAAGTCGACCAATAGACAGTCGACAGCTAAACCTACTGACATTATCCTCCTAAAAAAAAGCCTACTGGTTTAGCTCCAAATAAATTTTCAAGATTAGCTGCGTTCCAATAAGACTAAATCAAAGAAAAAGCCAACTAGATCCTATTGAAAGAAAAAAAAGCCTCACAAAATAAGTATAATATAAAATATTTAAATAAACCTATCAAATTTCAAAACATATTAACACGCAAGGTATTAACTCACTGAAATCTTATTTTCTAAGTAAAGCATTAAAGAGTTCAAGAAGAGAGTTAGCTACAAAGGCATATCAAAAGTAAAAGAATCAATTATTCATGTAGGAAGATATTAAACAGTCAAACTTCTGCATATAAAAATTCTTGGTCGTCCTGTGTCGAATGAAACAATTTCTGAGAAACATCCCTCAAAATAATTCTGCGCTGAGTAGGATAACGGACAGACAGCTTAAAATCTTTGTTATACAGTTCTGACATACCCTTTTTAAACTTGAAGCGCTCATTCATCACCTCAGGTGAATAATCATCGACAATTCTGATCTTCTGACCATTGTAATCAATCATACCTCTTCGGCGGGATTCATGAATTAAAAGTTCCTATGTTCGAAAATCATGAAAACAGATTATCACAGATTGTGGTCTCTCTCCTACAGCAGGTCTGGGCACGAGCGATCTATGCACTCGGTCTATCTTAGGTGGAGCTTTTAAAATTTTACAGAATAATTTTAGCAGGACGTTTGCAGAGAATTCCATAAACTAATTACCTTCCATTAACTCCTCAAGACCCAGAATTCGTAGATTCTTTCTTCTATTTCTGTTTTCCAAGTCAATAATCTTCTGCCTTAATTTTTCATTAGACTGACTGTTTTTCACAAAGCTTTTGCAGGTCTTCAATTTTTGCATCCAAAATCGTCAGAGTATCTTCATTCTCCTGTGATTGTTTGTTATGTTCATTTAAGGTTTTTTGAATAGAATCAAATTTTATATCGATTTGTTTAATTTCAGAGCTGAGTTGGTGGAACTTCTGCTGGAATTCCTCAGAGAATTATTTTTTATGTTTCTGAAGCGTCTCCATAATAGATTCCAATGTTACAGGAGGATCATCTTCTTTCTTAGTACCTTTGGCAGCCCTCATAATAAAACAATATTATGATTAAAAGCAAGATTTAAAAGCAGGTTAGAAACAGTAAAGTAGGTGGTATAGGAGCAACTACAAAAAGCTGTTATTCAATCAACAACCAGTAGGCATCTCCGGTAGTGGATCAATCAGATTGTGAGAAAGATGATGGGAATCTTCAACAATGCTTTAGGCTCTTTGTACATAACACTCTCAGTAAGTTGCTCAGTTGGAGGTATAATCAAGGATCACGCAACACAAAGACAATACAGAGTCAAAACTGCCAAGGAATTTATTGAAGACAGAGATAACAAATAATAAATTGTTTCAAAGCAAATGCAGTAATTGTCCTGAATTTTTTTCACACCCAAAAATAATTATACTGAAACTTTCTGAAATGATGTTCCATTGACTGCACTGTTCATATGAGGTATTCTGCACTGACTAAGCACAGATGGTTTCCTTTTGTGTGAGGACTTCCTAGGTAGTAATAATTGGCAATAAATAGAACTTTCAGTGTGAAAGGGGAAGAATACAGACTCGACATGCCAATATACTGCAAAATGGTAGCAGTTGTCAGTCCTATAATGCCACTACTAACAGCTCATCACATGATACCACAGCTCATCACTCCCATTCAATTTTAACGAAATGATGAGATGATTGAATTACTACCCATGCGGTCCATTAATCTCCAAAAGATGCACAAAATTTTGAACCCATTTTCAGACTGATGACAGCTGTTTGAGATCTAGCAGAGTTGTATCAACTGCTGATTGAAATTACTGAAGCATTCTAGCTTTGAAAACTAGAAGGAAGCTAATACAATGTATAGTATATTGGAGTTTTTTGCATAATGCCACAAAAATGATACATATGTATAGTTCTGGCAAGATAGTGCTAGTGACCAATAGTGACATCTTGCAGACAGTCTACAAAAGTACTGAATACTCTCCTTCTGGATATACTACTTCTTCTTCTGAACTGTGATCAATTGCAGCCTTTTAAGAATATATGTTTTAGCTGAGTGAACAATATGTCCTGGGGATTCAGCATGAAGTGCAACTACAGCCGTCCTTGGAAGTGGCTGCATTGATTTCTAATGGTGGAACATGAGCTTGTGGTTGGTTCCATTACCCTGTGCTGATAGAAGCTTTGAACAAGATTAAAATTGACGAGGACAAGAATGGAAAACGAAATGGTGTTCAGTACCGTCTGCATTCATTTGATGGGTTTCCCTCTTGCTGCTGCCAGTGGAAGGTGCAGGAGTCTTGGGTCCCATGTTTAATTGCCTCGGCAGATCCTGGCTGTGGACTCACTTCAGCTGCAGTTTGATGTTTACTGTCCTCAGCAATCAGCGCACTTTACCATTTGCGCAATTTAATTGAGGCGCTTCGGCATAGAACTGCACCTGCAGCCATCAACTCAGTACTGAATGTCTGACTGAGCCAGTGACTGAGGCCACAGCCACTGCCTCTTAGACTGGCTTAACTCACTTTGATGGCTTGATTCACTTTTTAGGACATCTGCAGTTTGATGTTTAGTGTGCTGTGTGTTATTTGTTCACTTTCTGTTGTTTGCATGATTTGTTTTTTTTGTGCATGTTTGATGATTGTTATATGGGGTTTTCTTTAAATCAGTTCTAGGGTGTTTCTTTGTTTTGTGGTTGCCTGCAAGAAGATAAATTTCAAGGATGTATACTGTACAAACTTTGAAAAGATATGTACTTTCAACTTTGGACTTTAATAAACCACTAACACTCAATAGATATCCTTATTTTTATGAAGTCTTCTAAATTGCAATTATAGAGTGCTTCAGTTCAATCAAAATGATACCCTGAATCTTCAGTGAACTTTACTGGCTCTTTGAGTTGGATCTGTTATGTTTCAATTAATTAGCAAAATGCTGAGAGTTTTATCTGATCCTAAGAAACATTTGTCAAATTAAAGCACCACATTGTTCCACCACTCTGGGAAAGGTAAATTCATCCAGAAATTAGTTAAGTGCTGGAGTGAATTATGAAACCATCTCTTGAGTGTTGCCTCCAAAACTGCATTGTCATAAAGTAGAACTGAATAAGTTTCTAGATCTTATGTTCTCTTCCTTTAGAATTCTTTTTGTTCTTTTTAGCTGCTTTGGTTCAGCTGTTTTTAATGTATGATATGCTGCCTCTATTGAAGTGCTGAATTCATGAATGCTTTGCAAATGATAAACTTCAAAATTAAAAGTTTTTCTCAGCAATGCAAGCTAGTTTTACCCTCTCATTTTTAAGAGGAAATGCAGCACCATAACAATTGAAGTGAATCAAGCAGTCTTTGGAAAATCATAGCACATGCTGACTGGAATTTTACCATTCCTAACAAATAATTGGATAAGAAACCAGTGAGAAAGGTTGGAGTTCTGTAAGAAACAAAATTCCTGGTCTTGGTTCATCTGTTTAATTTTTAATTTTGGTATATTACCAAACACTCATTCACTGCAATTGTTATTCATGACACAAGGATTGCATAGAACCCGCAGGAAATATTGATATTAGAGTATTGCAACATATCATTTCAACTAAGATAGTTAGTGCTGGTACTCGATTCCTGTCTGATTCAAAAAAACTAATGTATGAGAGTAAAGAGCCAGGTATATGTAGCAAGTGCTAAATGACTATTAATGTTTTTAATATTTACACAGGAATTGTTATCTAGCAAAAATTAATTCGTAAATCAAGCAATTACGGGAAAATCATAGATAGCGACATGACCTTGTGGACTTTTCAGAAAGTGGAGGTCATCATTGGTCTTTGCTTTTACATTATGACAGGGCACAGTAGGATGAAAGATAATACAAGTGAGCTGCTTTGTTAAGTAAAACTTTTTATTTCATTGTCAAATACTTTAAAATGTCTTAAAAATGCGAGTTGCAATTTGTAAATGAAAGCCATTTTTCGCTGTTATTTCAACATGGGGTGATCTTCATATATATGCAGTTATTTTTACACCCAGTGGCCACCTCCTGTACCTAATAAAGTGGACACTGAGTCTACAGTATGTTTATGGTCTTTCACTTCAAGCTTTGACTTGTGCATTCAGAGATGCAATTCTGCACTCCACTGTTGTAATGTGGTTATTTGAGTTACAGTTACTTTTCTGTCAGTTTGTACCAGTCTGGCCATTTTGCTCTGACCTATCCCATTAACAAGGCATTTTTGCACACAGAACTCCCACTCACTGAATTTTTTTTTGTTTCCTATTCCATTCCCTGTAAATTCCCTGTGTGTGTCTGTAAATTACAGGAGAAAAGCATTTCCTGGGATACTCAAACTACCTCATCTGCACAAACAATTACTCCATGGTCAAAATCACACAGATCACATTTCTTTCCAATTTTGATGTTCCAAATGAACCTCTTGGTAATGTCTGCATGCTTTTATGCATTGAGTAACTGCCACATGATTGGCTAATTTGACTTTTGCATTAATGAACAGGTATACATTTGTACCTAATAAATAGGCCTCTGAGTGTAAAGTTAAAAAATATTATCAGAGTACATACATGTCACCACATACAACTCTAAGATTGTTTTTCTGTGTGCATGCTTAGCAAATCTCTAGAACAGTAAGAATAAACAGGATCATTGGAAAACAAACTGTGCAAATGCAAGTATAAATAAATAGCAATAAATAATGAGGGCATGAAATAACAAGATAAAAAGTCCTTAAAGTGAGACCATCGGTTGTGGAAACACCAGAAGTAGAATGAGTGTAGATATCCCCTTTTGTTCAAGAGCCTGATGGTTGAGAGCAGTAGTAAACAATGACATTTATACAGCACTTCACAGATTCACATAAAATTATTACCACAAGACACAGTGATTTTTTGGGAAATAGTGACATGTGGTGTGATTTTTCCATTGGAAAGAGAGGAATATGTTTTGCCCTAAATAGCCTAAATAAATTTTAATGAACTTTCCGTTGGGGGCTTCATGTTATTAAAATGTGCTTGATAATGATCTGAGCACAGCTATTGTTTATCAGTACATTTTTATAATGGATCATTAGCATGGTGCCTGTCAGATAATTTTGGAAAGCAGGCAAAAGTCAACCACGTTGCTGCATTTTCTGAAGTTGTGTGTAGACCACATTGGGATTGGACGCTTAGCTTCTTTCCTTGGAGATCAGTAAACCAGCACATTTTTACAACAATCCAATAGGTTATAGATAACTACTGTACATCAGGAACAGAATTACAGTAGTTCATCGTCCACGCACACCTGCTTCACCATCTACTAAAATTATGGTAGATCTGATTGTAACTTGAAGTCTATATTCCTGCCTACTTATGTAAACCATTCACTTTCTTGCCTATCTATTTACCTCTGCCTAAAAAATTCAAAGAATCTGCTTCCACTGTCCTTTGACCTCCCTCTCACTCGTCTGTACTCCAATAGCTGTGAGCTTAACCTATCTACTCTTTCCTAATAATATAACCCACACTTGTCAACCTTAATGCACTGACACACTTCCTTAAGTAGGGAGAACAAAATAGTACACAGTACTGATTGTATACTCACTAGAGCTCTACATAACTGCAGAAAATCCTCCCTGCTTTTGAATTCAATTCTTCTATTAATAAATGATCACATTCTATTATTTTTCAATGAATTGATCTAATTTCAGCATACACCACCTCTTTATAAATCATGGATGAGGACATTGGAAATGTTTGTACATCTCTGAGCTCCATAACCTCTTAGTGTTTTGATACTAAGCAGTTCTTCCTGCCAAAAAAAGATACTTTTACAATTACACGTTATACTCCCATCACCATATCCTTTCTCACTCATTTAACCTATCTAAATAACATCCTTAAGAACTCTTCATGACTTGATTTTCAAGTTATCCATGCTCCTTCGTCAAATTTAACAACCATTTGATTGATCCCTTTATTCTGGTCATTTACTTAAACTGTAAGTAAACTGCCCTACAGTTACAGTAAGTAACTGTAAGTAATCTGCCAAGTAACCTATGGCATATTACCTGTTGCATTTTGTTAACCAAAAGGAGGTCTAGTTAGCCATCTAGCTGTTCCATCCATGTGAATATGTTACCTTCCATGCCATGATATCTTACATTTTGCAATAATCTTTAATGCCTTATGACAACCTACAGTAAGTTCAATATATCCACTGATTCTCCTATATCCACAAAGCAAATTACTTCTTCAGAGAGTTCCAATAAGTTGGTCAAAAAAGCCATCCTTTTAACAAACCATGTTGCCTATTTTTGATTTCCTGAAATGCGTACTACAATAACTTTATCAATAGCTTCTCATGACAAATGTTAAAACACTAGCTGGCCTGTAGTTTATTACTTTCTGTCTCCATTCCTTTTTTGAATAAAGGAAATACTTTTGACAAGCAATGGAATTTTCCCAAATTCAAGGGAATTTTGGAAAAGTAAATCATATCCATCAATTCCTACATTAGCCACTTCTTTTAAAGTACTAAGGTAAAATTCAACAAGACTTAGAAACATGTCAGTCATGTAGGATTATGCCTCTCTTTGCCCTCATGGATTAAAGGCTGATAACTGAATTAACATCAGCTGTGCAGATATCCTGGCTGAGGATTTTTTAGTAAATGACAAAATACTCTTCATTCTGTGATGAAATATTGGTTAAGAGATTGCAGTCATCGCAATGTAACAGTTGATATTACGATATACTTTCCTTTTTCTCCTCCCCTCTAACCTCCAAGTTGACTCTGCATTCATTCACAACCATTGGAGGGTCGAACCATCCCCAGTTAGGAAGAGTGAACTTGTTATTCAATTGAACCAACCTGGGGATATCCACTGAAGTAAAATACCACTTGCAATAATCAATAGATATCACAGATTCCCTTTTTATCCAACACTGAACTGTGTACAGTCCCTTTACTTTAGGGTCTGAACATAAAGCATTTCAGCAATCTTCCCATTTCCTATTTGGTATCTGCATCAGCTAATTGATTTGATGTTATTGTTGCAAAGTCAAAATTTTGAATTATATTTCAGATGAGTGAACACAATTTCAATAGTTGAAACATGATTACTTCATTAATAAATCACATGTGAAAAACATTTAACAGAATTTTTCTTTTACAATTGGATGGATTTTATGTGAGGAAAAATATCATTTTAAACCCCTTCCACCAACAAACAAAAAATTCTACTTAAATCATAAGACTGATAGAACAATTACTAAAACTGCAGGCTGAGAGACAGCTAAAGGAGTGAATATATGTATATACATCAGATGGAATTTAATAATAATATGGGAACTCATTCATACATACTGATTTACATAAGTTGGGAATTTGTAAGCCATGGACATCCTGTAATATTTAAAGTATCTGTATAATTGTAGGTCATAACCATAGAACTCTGTGATAAAAAAATGGTTATACAGATGAATATAAACAAGTTCAAACTAGAATCTGTGAGCATTTTGATTTTACTGTATATTTTTGTTAAACTAATTTTTACATTAATGTGTCTACAAGCCTCCTGAAAATGTGTAATTAGAGGAGTGACTGCAGGATCATATTGGGAGGAAAACAGGAAGAAATTACATTCTAAGAAGATAGGGGAGAAATTGACTTTAACAATCTCCTCAGTTCCTCAAATAATAATTCACTTCACGGAGTTGTAGAACAGTTTGGGCTTCTTGATCATAGGATTTCATGTCTGCAAGACTTAGGTGATAATATGTATTGCTGGAAATATCAATAATAATAATAATAATAATGTTTCTATTCATTGGAAATTGAAATTATATCTTATTCCAAAATTGTCCAATGTACACTGAATTAGAGTGTGATTTTCTTTATATTAACATTCTGTTAAAAATTGAAACCATTCCAAAGAGAAATTTCATATATTGGATTTGGTAAAAATCAGAAACACTGCTGGTTTAAGGGGAAATTTTTCTATTTCTTGATGATAGCATTTATTAACCTTCTTATCAGATAGATGTGGTTACTCTGAAGCTGAGGAATCTAAGTGATTACATTGAATATTGACAATAGTTGTGTCATACCATCTTTGAATTCTGACGAGGCAGGCTTGCTTCATTTGAAACCATATGCTCCTTGCAAGAGCAGAATTGATGTTACAATGCTATCTGAAATAATCATTTTATAATGCATCCTCTATTCCGTTGTTCCAGATTGTAAACCATTATTAAGCAGCATTTCATTTCCTGGTTTTCAGTAAATGGTGATTTACATTTTCATTCCACCACTGTGAACAGAATTGTGTCTAATAAAACAGTTATTCCAGTAAGCTATTACTTATGGATTTCCTGTGAGAAATCATTTAAGAGAAACTCAAAAAAATGAATTATTAATTCAATTTTACACAAAGAATCAACAAAAAGACAGCTCACAAGCTGTAGACCATTTCATTTTGCCATTTAATGAAGATCAAAAGTGTCTCCGTTTTGTGCAGCTCAATTTAATAAAGTGAAAGCTGAATTATAAGAAAAAGAAGACAACTTCAACCAGCTGGTGGAGAAATCAATTTTGAAACAGCAAAGTGGCACAGTTAAATGACTCAGTTCTAACCCAGATTATTATGACAAGAATGGACAAGGAAGAATAGTAACATCTAAATGATCTCCTGTTGCATTATTTCTTTGTAGTCACAAAAGATTAACAAATGGCAAAACTAAAACTGATCTTCTCTTCAAACTTCATATGCAATAAAATAACAAAGTGTTTCATTAAGTAAATGAGACAATAGTTTGAAGGGCTTCAGTAAGTGAATCTTTCAGATCTTTAATTGATGGCTTAATGGGAAATAAGAACCATAATATAGCCAAATAACTTTAGAAGTCATGAATTTACATTACATACTTGAAAAAACAAACTTCGATATATGTGTGGTGGAGAGTATATTGATTGGCTCCATCACAGCCTTGAATGGAAACACCAATGCCCTTGAATGGAAAATCCTACCAAAAGTTACAGCCCTACAATACATTTGTAAAGCTCGACCCACCATTGAGCACATCTACATGAATTGTTGTCGCAGGAAAGCAGCATCCCATTATCAGGGATCCCCATCACCTCTCTTCTCACTGCTGCCATTAAGAAGGAGGTACAGGAGCCTCAGGACTCACACCAACAGGTTCAGGAACAGTGATTACCCCTCAACCATCAGGCTCTTGAACCAGAGGGGATAACTTTACTCAACATCACTTACCAATCAATGAAATGTTCCTATAACCTATGGACTCACTTTCAAGGACTCTATATCTTACGTTCTCAGTATTAATTGCTTGTTTATTTATTATTGTTTCTTTCTGTTTGTATTTGCACAGTTTGCTGGCTTTTGCACACTGCTTGAACACCCAAGTTGGTGCAGTCTTTCATTTACTATATTATGGGCTTATTGAGTAAATGAATCTCAGGGTTGTATATGGTGACTGTATGTACTTTTGATCATAAATTTACTTTGACCTTTGATGCCTATCCTACAGTATTTGTTTTGATTCTGAATGCATTGTCAATTAATGGCATTTTTCTTCCCCATGGATTAAAAAATCCTAATATCTTTCTAATTAGTTATTAGGATGTTGCTTTCCAGGTTCCTGCCTCCTTCTTAACTCATTCCACCAGAAAAAGTACATATAATGAATATAAATAGAATCCCATAATCCCTGAATAAACAACAAAAATGACTGGCAGCCTCCAACCTGATAGCATGAATATCGATTTCTCCTTCTGGTGAACAAATTCCACCCTCCCTTCCACTAATCCACAATCTGACCTTTTGCCTCTTCTTACCTGCCTATTACTTCCTTTGGTCCTCTCTTCCTTCCCTTTCTCCTATGGTCTACTCTCTTTTCCTATCAGATTCCTTTTCCTCCAACCCTTGACTTTTCCCACCCACCTGCCTTCTCTTACCACTTTCCAGCTAGCCTCCTTCTCCTCCCCCCACCTTGTTATTTGGGCATCTTCCCCCTTCCTTCTCAGTCCTGAAGAAGGACGTTTTGGCTTGAAACGTTGACCATCTATTCATTTCCAGCGTTGCTGCCTGGCCTGCTGAGTTCCTCCAGAAATTTGTGTGTGTTGCTTTGGATTTTCAGCATCAGCTGACTTCCTCATGTTTATGTTTGGGATGTTGCTGTGATTGTGGTGACTCTACTATAAAGGATTATAATTCCCTGAAAACTCCACTGTATTTTCAATTGGTCTTCCTTATAGAGCTTGCACATTCTTTGCCTATTTTTGTGATATGATCTTCTTCCTGCTTCTCATTACAAATACAATAACTTCCCTATGATGAACAAACATAATTTATTAATTTCAAATATACTGCATTTCCGACATCACAGAGAAGGGCCTCAGCCTGAATTGCCAACTATTCTGCAGTCCCTTGTGCTGAGGTAAATAAGGTGCTTTCAGAAGGTGAAGGTGAAAGTAAACCCCCTAATGGACCAGGGAAAATTTCCCTCTTTGGTTCTGATTAAGGAGCTACCAGGAGGCACTTCGCTGTGATATTGAGGGCAATAGGCAGAACCCGCGACAACAGAACACAAAACGTTACTCCATGTGTTGTGTGTGTAAGTTATACGTGCTATGCTATGCACCTGGGTTTGAAGGAACACACACAAAATGCTGGAGGAACTCAGCAGATCACTGGAAATGAGTAAACGGTCAGCATTTCAGACATTTCTTCAGGACTGGAAAGGAGGAGGGAAGATGCCAGAATAAAATGTGGGGAGAGAGGAAGGAGGACAAGCTTGGAGGTGAGAAGTGGAGTCAAGTGGATGGGAAAGATAAAGGGCTTGAGAAGAAGGGGTGGACCATGGGAGAGAAGAGAGAAGAGTGGACCATGGGAGAAAGGTAAGGAGGAGGGATGCCAAGGGGAGGTGGTAGGCAGATGCGAAAAAGAGTGGGGAATAGAAGAAGAAAGAAGAGAGAGGGGGGAAAGTTACCAGAAGGTGAAATCAATGTTCTTGCCATCAGGTAGGAGGCTACCTAGATGGAAAATGAGGTGCTGCTCCTTCATCCTGAGTCTGGTCTCATCATGGCAAAGGAGGAGGTCATGCACTGACATCTCAGTATGACAACTGGATAAGAATTACAATGATTGGCTACCAAGAAATTCCACTTTTGGTGGATGGAGCAGAGATGCTTGACAAACTGGTCCCTCAGTTTACATTGGGTCGCACCAATGTAGAGGGGGCCGCATCAGGAGCACTGGATACAATATTGAAGCCCTAGAGGTTCAGAGGTGAAGTGTTGTCTCACCTGGAAAAAGTGTAAGGGAGGAAGGGAATGATCAGGTGTAGCATTTCTGTCACTTGCAGGAATATGTGCCAGGAGGGAGACTAGTGGGGAGAAATGAAGGGACAAAGGAATCACAGAGGGAGTGATTTTTATGGAAAGCAGAGCGTGGGTGGGGTTCGAGGGCAGAGGTGAAGGTACAGAGGTAACCTTGATTAATTGCTTTAGCTTATGTTATTGAATACACACACTGCTGCCAGCACATGCTGATGATGGAAGTAGATATTGAGATCAGTCACAGAGATAGCAGTAACTCAAACTACTGCTTATTGAGATTGCAGTTTCTTGTGACTGCATGCATAAATGCAAATTATAGGTGCTTCTTATCCAACAGATTTCACAGATGTATGTGTTGCAAAGACTATGAGGCTATGTAGTTTAAAGAATACCTCTCCTATGAAGCACAGATCTCCCTTGATATTGCAGCCATAAAGTTACTGGTCCTTTCTTGATTTTAGTCGGTAGGGACCTCCAACATTGTAAAAGAATTTGTGTCCGCAGTGTTACTGGAGTTTAGATTAAAACAGTTGGATTTCTTGTGATATTGATTATATTATTTGACATGTGGGAGAAACTTAATTCTTCATGTTATGCAGATTCTGTTCCATTATATAAAAATAAGAGATGTCAACAAAGCTGAATCTTGTGAAATATCTCATAAAATATTGATGGAGAGAAGGTTACTGAAAATTCATGTTGATTGTAGGCATGGGGTTGCTTCCCTAATAAAAAATGGCTTGTAGATGCATTGCTTAACATCCATTTGTGTGGGCAGAGAATGATTTATGACAGGAAGGTTGATTTGCATTTCTCCTAATCAATAATTTTTTTCTCCATTTTTGCATTTATTGTTCAGAAAATTTGCTTAACCCTACTTCATCTTGACCTTTGGGATTCATTGTAATGGTAGCATTTATTGCCTGTTTCTAGCTGCCCTTGAGAGAAGGTTGTGGCTTTCACTTTTTATGGTCAATGTGCTCCCATAATGATTTTACACAGCTACCTCTTTAATCATCCATTTTAGCCTCTTCTCCTTTGATAGTTTTCCATCTGTAGAGTGCCTTGACATTCCCTTTCAACCTAAACAGTTCTATATATATGCAAACTGCTGTTGAGATAAAAAGAAACAGTATTATTTTTATCACATGTACATAATCATGTTACTTTAACATGTAATTATTATGCTATAGGAATCTATTCAACCTATATGCTAGCTTCTACCACAGCAACGTTATCTGTCCTATATGTCCCACATTGTCCAAAAATTATCAGACATTCAAGGGTTTTCCTGACAGAAGTGTAACAGAGAAAGACCTCCTGTTTTAGGTTACAAAAAGTGGTTTATTGACATGTTAGATGGGGTCCAAGTGTGACTGAGGTCCTCCTCCATTTCCAATGGAAATAAATAGAATGCTTGCTGCATCTGCTTGTGGATGGCAAACAGATTTCAGTTCACTATAGTGCAATGCAAAGGCTTCTGGGGTAGTAATAGCATGTGACTACATGATAAGTATTATGAATGTAGAACAATAGCAAATTTTGGATCACAAATCATTGAAGTTATCAGGTAGTAGGTAAGGCAATGAAGGAGACATGAGAGCTGTTTATCTTTAAGTGACAAAGCACAGAATGTAATGGTGAGGAAGCATGCTGGATTTGTAGGAAGGATATGCTAAGAGGGTGAAGGAGTGGACAGAGAGAGAGAGTAATGAGGAACTTGCTACATTTGGGACTGCTTGGGAGGTGGGCTTTTATTTGAAACACAGGATATTGAAGAATAGTTAATTGAGACTCTGAATGTTAAATATGGTCTAGGCATGAAAACAGTAAAAACTTATTGTCCCTAGCAGCTGAGAAAAATTATTGGTAGAATTATTTTCTTCAGACTAATGGTGGTGACTGTCTAACGTTATTTACCTGAAATGGTGGAGGCTTTGATTATTATCAAATTTAATTCTTCTCAATTCAAAAATATTTATAGTAAGTATATTGTATACATGAAGCACAATACTAATGGTATACCTCACATTGAAAAAAAACAATATGTAGGTAGGTACTTGACAACCCATAATTTAGAAAATTGTAGATTGAACGTTGAGAAGTAGATTAACCCTAATAAGCTCCTTTTGTTGTTTCTACGGATGCACTGCACCAAATAGCCTCTGTTTTGAACATAGATTCCTACTATTCTGTGAATCCACTGATCTATTTGGAGTCTTTAGGGTCAGCCTTCATAAAATATTTTGACAAACTTCTGGGAAGTGAGAAATCAATATGATTGAGAGACGCTTGCACTTCCAGAAGAGATAAACAGGCTGGTTGCCATACAGACACAGAACTGCGTGGGTGGCTTTGGGAGGCAACACCACTGAAGCTGGTGGAAATGCGATGATGGGATACAACAAAAATAGTCCCCAAACCAATTGTCAACCAGTGAATTGCACGAGGAAAACTGTTAGCAGATTGAGTGCAAATTATAAATAACTTTTTATAACTAATGAGTTGAAGGTGTCTGTACCACAGAAGGAAACACTTCTACTGCATTGAGCAGACCTCATTCAGTTACCTGTATACACAGCAATGCCTACTATCTCCTAACAATGTACCTCAAAACTAACATTAGATTTAGTTTTTATTTTCTGTATTTCATTTATAAATGACAATTTTAAGTGCTTGTTAAGTTTGCTGAAGTTCAGAAAATTACTGTAAATTAAAATATATAGATGCCACCCCCAGCAGAAATGGCCTCCTCATTTTAGATGTGACTGGTGCTTATCAATCTTTGTTGTTATCAATTGCACCTTCCAGAGATGAAATGACATTGTTCTTGCTCACTGCAGCATCAAGCTCAAATTTACAATATACAGCTTAATCTGTGACAAAATTTTATGCACCTTTTAAAATAATTTAAGTTAATTGCATGAACAAAGACTGCATTACATGTACTTGAAGAGTTATTGCAATGATTTCAGCAGTGATGAAATGGGACAAGAAGCACATTAAATGTGGAAGTAAACTAGGTCTGAGTTTATTTCAGCCAGTTAAATAAGTAAACTGCAAGTAAGGCCTAACAGGTAAAACAAAAAAATGAGGAATGGCAAGCTGTCAAAGAGAGTTGTGTAATGATTCCAGCACATACTGCAATGTTTTACTTTTTGTGCTGGTAGTATTTTTCCGGAAGTTAGATGCAAACAGTCAGCGATCACTATGCATGAAGCCAAACACTGTGTGAATCTTGCCCAAAGTTGTTTTGTGCACAAGTCCCACATTGTACTTATGGAGGGCTGGGGGTTTGAGTCCTACTGTGGTCCCAGTCCTACTTGGACAATTCTTTTTATAGTTTAATGCCTACCTATTAATATCCTCAGATATTCCACCAAATCTTCTGCGTTACCAGAGTATCTCCCTTGTTGCCCTTTCCATATGTCTTCACCCACAGTGGCACCTTTTCCATGCATCATTTACAATCTGCTCCCCATATGATATTTTATTGCTCGTGAATCCCACCACCACAGTTTCTTCCTGCAGGCCTTATCCTATTTTACACAATGCCTTGGACCTCATACACAATGAAGTGTCTCTGACTGGGAGCATTGCACAGTACTGCTGGTACAGGCCTCCCACCTGGCATCATAGATTCACGCAGCAAAGAGGCAGACCTTTCTGTCCTCCCTGCCCGTGTCATCCATTGAGTAGCCAACACTTAAACCATTTACCAGCACATGGTCTGTAGAGCACCATGCCTTTTAATTTGTATTCATCCAGATGATTTCATAAACATTGTGAAAATATCTGCCACCAGCATCTTCTCAGGCTCATGGTGGCAACTTAACTAGTGTTTCGAGTGAGTAACAATTTCTAGAGTTTAGGTTCAAATACACAGTTATGCTTGAAAGTGAAAGATAGAAGTTCCCTTCTGAGAGATTGTTTTTACACTTTAATCTGCATTGTTATTGTTTTACCTTATTTTACTTCAATGTGAACACAGCATAAGCTTTTTACTGTATCTTAGTAATGTGTGAATAATAAATTAAAATCAATGATATATTAGTAATGAAAATAAAGTTTATGAAGGAGAACTGACAGAGGAACTAAAAGGTAGAAAGTCAATGTATGAAAAAAATAAGATATTATTTATTAATGGGAACACCAAAAAGCTACAGCGGACAGAAGAAATATAATGCTGAGGCACCAAAAGAGTAATTTGCATCATGTTCATGAAGAAGAATGATAAAATGTTATAACAGAGAAGAAAAGGGTGGCAGTCTACAGCAGGATAATAAAAAAGATTACAATGTAGTTGGCCGTGCTTAAACTGGCAAAACAAAGTAATACAGAATAGGTGGGTCCTAGTTTAATAAAAAAAAATTGAAAGTGTGAAGCCTCTGAAAACTAACTTTCATATCTTTGTGGAGACAAAGCTGGTATCAGTGAAGAGAAAACCTGCAGATGCTGGAAATCCAAGCACCACACACAGAATGCTGGAGGAACTCAGCAGGCCAGGCAGCATCTATGGAAACAAGTACAGTCAACATTTCAGGCCGAGACCCTTCGGCAGAGAAGTTAGAATCAGGTTTAATATCACCGGCATATGTCGTGAAATTTCTTAACTTCGTGGCAGCAGTACAAGGCAATACATGATAATATAGGTAAATAAATAAATAAATAAATAAATCACAATATGTATATATATGTACATTAAATAGTTAAGTTAAATATAGTGCAAAAACAGAAATAATAAAAGTGAAGTAGTGTTCATGGGTTCAATGTCCCTTTAGGAATTGGATGAAAGAGGGGAAGTAACTGTTCCTGAATCACTGAGTGTGTGCTTTCAGGCTTCTGTACCTCCTTCCTGATGGTAGCAATGAGAAGAGGGCATGGCCTGGGTGATAGGGTCCTTAATGACGGACACTGCCTTTCGGAGACGTAGCTCTTTGAAAATGTCTTGGATACTACAGAAATTAGTACCCAAGATGGAGCTGACTAATTTTACATCTTTCTGTAGCTTCTTTCAATCTTGTGCAGTAGCCCCCTCCATACCAGACAGTGATGCAGCCTGTCAGAATGCTCTCCATGGTATATCTGTAAGTTTTTGAAGGGCTTAGGTGAAAAACCAAATCTCCTCAAACTCCTAATGAAATATAGCCGCTGCCTTGCCTTCTTTATAGCTGCATTAATATGTTGGGACCAGGTTAGATCCTCAGAGATTTGACACCCAGTAACTTGAAATTGCTCACTCTCTCCACTTCTGATCGCTCTATGAGGATTGGTTTGTGTTTCCTTGTCATATCCTTCCTGAAGTTCATATTCAGCTCTTTGGTCTTACTGATGTTAAGTACAAGGTTGTTGTCTCAACACCACTCAACCAGCCGGTATATCTCACTCCTGTACACCCCCTCGTCTCCAACTGAGATTCTGTCAACAATAGTTGTATCATCAGAAAATTTATAGATGGCATTTGAGCTGTACCTAGCCACACAGTCAAGGGTATAGAGTGAGTAGGGCAATGGGCTAAGCATACAGTTCTGAGATGCACCAGCGTTGATTGTCAGCAAGAAAATATTAATACCCATCTGCACAGATTGTGGTCTTCCGGTTAGGAAGTCAAGGATCCAGTTGCAGAGGGAGGTACAGAGGCCCGGGTTCTGTAGGATTGATAGTGTTACACACTGAGCTAGACATAGGTGTTTGTATTTAGGAGTTTGTATTGTACTGAGGAATTATTTATGATATATTATGTCCTCTGAAAAAGCTGCAAAAAGGTTATACCAAATAATTACTGGTCAGCCTGTGTACTGTTAGCATTTGGGTAAATCTCTAGAGACAATGATCCAAGGTAAAATTAATTATCATTTGGAAGAACAGTGATTAATATCTGACAGCCAGTGGGGATTTATTAAAGTCAAATTGTGTCTGGCTAATTTTATTGAGTTCTTAGATGAAGTAACAGAGATTAATGAAGCCAGATGTGTTGAATATAAGTAGAATTTTAAAGGGGTGTGATAAAGCACCAATTAATAGCCTTTTAGGAAAACTGAAGCTTTAGATTTACTTAGAATTTCATAGATTCAGGACACAATGAGATGTGTGAAATTGGCAGGCACATGGAAGTTTATTGCTGAGATGGATGAAGTAATGTTCTTTGGAGAGAAAGTGCAAACAAAGCACAGAGAGATCTAAATATGCTCTGTACATGTCTACCATGGTTTCATTCACATTTAGTAGAAGTGTCTGGCAAAATTTAGAAGATTGCTTCCATGTCAGCCACAAATAAATTTTGTGAGATCCAGGAGTAGACACTTGTCCATATACCCAATGGCTAAATAGTTGATATAGTAGTGTACGCATATTGTGCTATACTTCTGAAATACAGGCTGGTGGAGGCCAGTGGAACAGAACTTAGAATTCAGGATTTGATTGATATAAAACTTCAGCACACACTTCCAAGATTTTTTTTCTGTCCCTCTAGTGTACAGGAATGCGCGACATTCACACACTTCTATGCTCCAAAACTTAAATCTTCTAAATGACCCTATTAAAGAATAAGTACTGCTTTTGAAAGAATAAGTGCATCATTTAAAGAGGGCAAAGTGTATCTGAAGGGTTTCAGAATAAGTATCTTCCCTTTTAAAATGAAAAAAGGAGTTTCTTCCTTGGCGTCTCATGAATTTTTTCGATTTCTTTCCTCTGCAACCTATGATAGCTGAATAAGTGAATATACCCAAGTATGAAATAAACAGATTTTTGCTCTCCAGGGGACTACAGAGTTAGGGAGAACAGACAGGAAAATAGAGCGGAAACCAAGATCAAATCAACTATAATCTTATTGAAAAGCAAAGCAGACTGCAAGGGTCACATGATCCATTCCTGATCCCATTTTTTATGTAGACTGTTTTCTTTTCATACATATTAATTAACTGTTTTATTATGAATTTTTTCTACATGTGTTGGTACTATATGGAGAGTTTGTTTTTATTTGTGATTCAAGTGTGTACACAGCAAGTTAAATATTTTCATCCAGGAATGACAGCAGTACAGTATATCACTTTTCTGGTTGATTACTGATAAATGTACTCAATCAGTAATTACTTTTAGAGCAGCACATTCAAATAAAATTCACTAATCAAGTACATTTGATTGAGCTATTTAGCTTCACTGATTTGTGCACAGGTAATGTTCTCTGAGCTGAATTTAGAGTAATTAAATATATAAAAAAGAAAGTGATACATCGTATACAAGAATTATAGGCAATCATGTGCTTTAGTCTTGCTGTCCTTGGTGAATGCTTTGAAACTATTCAACTGTGTTTTCATTTTGACTATATCAATCTTTCTTTAATCTTATTTGAAGGTTGAATTCAGGACATGAAATGAACTATTCATGATTATTACATAAGCAAATACTCTATTTTGTAATTTAAGATATCAATATTCTCCTAATATACTGTGAATTTGTAGACTTCAACTAGATTCTTTTTTCATTCTTAATAACATTTTTAGATAATTAAAATGTTATTAATTTTTTCAACTTACATCAGACATGAAATCATATTTTGGTTAAAAGCACTATCCTTATCATCAGTATTTAATCATCTCTTTGAAAGGAAACTTTAAAGATGGTACTTTAGAAGATTGCCTTCATCAAAGTTTAACTTGAAGGAGGCTTCAATGTTCAATATTTTGCATCTCCAATGTGCTGTATACTTGTATGAGTTTTAAAGCAATTAATTGGATCCTATCTTAATTAGTAGTGACATTCATTGGCACAGATGATACTGCAAGGTCAGACTGCTGCATGCTGCTCAGAATAAAGATTTAGCTTTTATATAGTGCTTCACTGAGAGCTGAAATTGTGCGGCAATTCTCTGTCATGAGTTGCAGTATGTTGAAGACTGAATAGAGGCTTGCCAATGTCTATAGAGTAGGGCCTAGAAATTCAGTCCTACAATGGTGAGAAATGGTGCTGTGCAGTTAAAAATGGACCTTATGCGGATCACAGCCAAACTGAACCCATGTCTATGGTTCATAGTTTCTGGTAGGAAATTTCACCCCAAACTTTTCTACAGGAAGTCCCTCAAGTGATGGCAGCAATAGTTGAATATTCAATATTCATCTCTGGTGTGATTCTCAGTCTCATTAATCAGAAAAATGACTGCTTGATTTATTTCTTTTTTGCAGAACAACTAGTTTTTTTTTTGCAAATAAACTCCAAGATTGTTCTAGTTAAAGGGCCTTTGATCAAATCCCATTCCTTGCCTGCCTTCTCTACACCATCTCACGGTTTATCCTGAATCTGAGTCTTCCTCACTTCTACAGACAGTTCTGTGCTTGATGCAGACATCCAATGGGGAGTCTAGACCGAACATTTCTCATGCAACTAGACCATTTTAGCAGATAAATCGCAGGCAACTTTTGAGACCATTTGTGAAGGTGCATTGGAAGACTCACTACCAATGCCAAATTTCACAGTTTGCCTTGTATACTCTTTCAGTGAGTTTACCAAGCTCTGCACTCAAGGACGGAAAACTTCTCTTTGTATTTCTCCTTCAGCCCACAGGGGCAGGCAGAGTAGCATGGGGACTTGCTGCATTTTCAGGCCTCCACAAAGTACAGGCACTTGTAGACTATACTCATTTAATGTTATTCCTTACAATAGCCTTTCAGTCCTGCCAGGCACACTTTTTGATAGGACAAGAGAATGTATTTCCTCCCTCAGAGTAAAGAACATGTTTCCTGTGGGTAATGTTATTAACCTGCTTGAAGAGAACATCTGAAGTCACTGTCTCTTATTTCATCAGTTCAATATCCATTCTTAAACTGGCAACACGCTTCACTGGTTTGAAGAAGGTGATGCTTATGTTACTAATATATTACTTTAAAGATTAGTGCTCAAGGTGTCATCTGCAGGACTAAGTATTGACAGATGGGAGTCTAGGCAAAATGAAAGAAGTGATGCTACATAAGGAAAACTGATAATGTTGTTTTGGGAAGCTTTTGCTAGCAGATTACAGTCTTCATTGAACTTTTGAATGTCAGTACTCTGGTGACTGCAGTATGATTTTACTCCCATTTAAAATAAGAAAGGTATTTCTAGCTTTCTTCCCAATTGTTAAATTACTCAGGTTAATTCTGGACTTGAGATATATCCTTGTCATATAAGCTAATTTTAGTTGATTACAGATAGATATGTGTACAATTACAAATAAAATTAGGTATTAAATTGATTTTCCTGTATTGACCTTGCAAGGTTGAATTATCTTGCTCTGACTGCAAATTATAAACCCCAGAAAGTAATGGTGAGAACTGAATAATTATAAAATATCATTGACAGAAGTAATATACAATGTGTAATCAAAACCACTGGAATTTAACTTGTAGGAACACCATCTGCACAAGGTTGCCACAGCTTGAGGACTTGGCAAAGCATGAGGTTCTCGAGGTAATTGTGAACATGGAATAAACATGACATTGCCAACAACCATTTCCCTCCCATTCCCCAGGAGAAAATAAATGCTAAAAAATTAATTGAACAGTAAAAGGAATAGAGGCTTTCAGAGTTGTTATTTCAGGGAAAGGAAAAGGAAAATAAAGAACGTATGATGAACAAACATGGAACAATCATAAAATTTAACACTACATTTTGATTTCAGGTTTAAGTAATCTAGCAAATCTAGCACTTAACTGTGATCAAGATACCAAACAATGTTCACCTTCATCTACCAATTTAAAGTAGAAGGAAGGTACTTTAACATGTTGAATCCATGCCCATTATTCGTCACGCAGTATTACTGCACTGACAACTGTGAACTGCACTATTCTTGATTGCAATCATATCCCAGCTGGGAATTTGAAATCGAGGCTAGATAATCCAAACATACATTTAGAAAGGCTTATGCAAGCCATGTTGATGATAAATTTCAGTGCCTGTGAAGGAAAAGAAGCAATCTTGAGCCATGTGTCCTGCAATCCACCAATTATTTCCTTTACAAGTGAGCTCTCTGTGGTTAGGGTTACTTTGTGTATTATGAGGCTTGCTTTGCAAAAAAAAAATCATTTACAGTAGTCAGTATCCACATCCTTCCTGTAGTGAGGAGACCAGAACTGAACACAACACTCCAAGTGGGGTCTGCCCAAGGTCTTATGTAGCTGTAACATTACCTCATGGCTCTGGAACTCAGTTGCATGGTTGATGAATGTCAACACACCATACGCCTTCCTAACAACACGGTCAACCTGCGCAGCAGCGTTGAGTGTCCTATCGACACTCGGAGCAAGAAGGCTGTGAGTGAATGGCTGATTTCCAGAGCAAAGGCAGTTTTACTACTCAGGGTAAAAGAGAGGCAAGACTGAGTAGGCGCGTGACGTCAGCCAGGAGAGCGCGAAAGGTTTTAAAAGCAGACCGCCCTATCCAGCGGGCAGTGTTCGGAGCGGGCAGCGGAGTGAGAGGTAGCAGAGTGATAGGGTTTTGGCTCAACGAGCTTAGCTGGTAACAGGACAAGGCAAGATAAGTTTACCTGTGTTATTTGCGGAAAGGAAGAAGTATGTGTGTGAGGCCGGTGTCAGATGTGGGAGGTCCTGGAGTCTCCCAGCCTCCCGGACGGCCACATCTGCACCAGGTGTGTCGAGCTACAACTCCTAAGGGACCGAGTTAGGGAACTGGAGCTGCAGCTTGATGACCTTCGCCTGGTCAGGGAGAGCGAGGAGGTGATAGAGAGGAGTTATGGGCAGGTGGTCACACTGGGGCCATGGGAGACAGACAAGTGGGTCACAGTCAGGAGGGGGAAAGGGAAGAGTCAGGTGCTAGAGAGTACCCCTGTGGCTGTACCCCTTGACAATAAGTTCTCCTGTTTGAGTACCGTTGGGGGGGCGAACAGCCTACATGGGGGAAGTGACAGTGGCCGTGCCTCTGGCACAGAGTCTGGCCCTGTGGCTCTGAAGCATAAGGAAAGGAAGAGGAAGGCAGTAGTGACAGGGGACTCTATAGTTAGGGGGTCAGGAAAGAAGTCTGTGGACACAGGAAAGAAACTCGTATGGTAGTTTGCCTCCCAGGTGCCAGGGTCTGGGATGTTTCAGATCGGGTCCAAGATATCCTGCAGTGGGAGTTAGAACAGCCAGAGATCGTGGTACATATTGGTACCATTGACATAGGTAGGAAAAGGGAAGAGGTCCTGAAAGAAGACTGCAGGGAGTTAGAAAGGAAGTTCAGAAGCAGGACCGCAAAGGTAATAATCTCGGGATTACTTCCTGTGCCATGCGACAGTGATAATAGGAATACAATGAGGTGGAGGATAAATGCGTGGCTGAGGGATTGGAGCAGGAGGCAGGGATTCAGATTTCTGGATCATTGGGACCTCTTTTGGGGCAGGTGTGACCGGGACAAAAAGGACAAGTTGCACTTGAATCTCAAGGGGACCAATATCCTGGTGGGAAGGTTTGCTGAGGCTGCTGGGGAGAGTATAAACCAGAATTGTTGGGGGGGTTGGAACAGAACTGAAGAGACTGGGAAAGAGGACATTAGCTCACAAATAGAGAAAGCTTGTAGACAGTGTAAGAGGGAGGATAGGCAGGTGATAGAGAAGGGACACACTCAGACCGAAAGTTTGAGATGTGTCTATTTTAACGCAAGAAGTGTTGTGAACAAAGCAGATGAGCTTAGAACATGGATCAGTACTTGGGGCTATGGTGTGGTGGCCATTTCAGAGACTTGGATGGCTCAAGGACAGGAATGGTTACTTACAGTGCCAGGTTTCAGATGTTTCAGAAAGGACAGGGAGGGAGGCAAAAGAGGTGGGGGCGTGGCACTGTTGATCAGAGATAGTATCACGGCTGCAGAAAAGGTGGGCACCATGGAGGGGTTGTCTACGGAATCTCAGTGGGTGGAAGCTAGGAACAGGAAGGGGTCAACAACTCTACTGGGTGCTTTTTATAGGCTGCCCAATAGTAACAGGGATATTGAGGAGCAGAGAGGGAAACAGATCCTGGAAAGGTGTAATAATAACAGAGTTGTCATGGTGGGAGATTTTAACTTCCCAAATATCGATTGGCATCTCCCTGGAGGAAAGGGTTTAGATGGGGTGGTGTTTGTTAGGTGTGTGCAGAAAGCTTTCTTGACACAATATGTAGATAAGCCTACAAGAGGAGAGGTTGTACTTGATCTGGTATTGGGAAATGAACCTAGTCAGAAGTCAGATCTCTCAGTAGGAGAGCATTGTGGAGATAGTGATCATAATTCTATCTCCTTTACAATAGCATTGGGGAGAGATAGGAACAGACAAGTTAGAAAAGCATTTAATTGGAGTAAGGAGAATTATGGGGCTATCAGGCAGGAAATTGGAAGCTTATATTGGAAACAGATGTTCTCAGGGAAAGGTACGAAAGAAATGTGGCAAACGTTCAGGGGATATTTGTGTGGAGTTCTGCATAGGTACGTTTCAATGAGACGGTAAAGTTATGATAGGGTACAGGAACTGTGGTGTACAAAGGCTGTAATACATCTAGTCAAGAAGAAAAGAAAAGCTTACAAAAGGTTCAGAGAGCTAGGTAATGTTAGAGATCTAGAAGATTATAAGGCTAATAGGAAGGAGCTTAAGAAGGAAATTAGGAGAGGCAGAAGGAGCCATGAGAAGGCCTTGGCAGGCAGGATTAAGAAAAACCCCAAGGCATTCTGTAAGTATGTGAAGAGCAAGAGGATAAGACGTGAAAGAACAGGACCTATCAAGTGTGCAATGGGAAAGTGTGTATGGAACTGGAGGAAATAGGAAATACTTAATGAATACTTTACTTCAGTATTCACTATGGAAAAGGATTGTAGTGATGACTTGCAGCAGACTGAAAAACTTGAGCATGTAGATATTAGGAAAGAGCATGTGCTGGAGTTTTTGGAAAGCAGCAAGTCGGATAAGTGGCCGGGACCGGATGAGATGTACCCCAGGCTACTGTGGGAAGCGAGGGAGGAGATTGCTGAGCCTCTGGCGACGATCTTTGCATCATTAATGGGGACAGGAGAGCTCTGAAGGATTGTAAGGTCATTGATGTTGTTCCTTTATTCAAGAAAGGGAGTAGAAATAGCCCAGGAAAATATAGACCAGTGAGTCTTACCTCAGTGGTTGGTAAGTTGATGGAGAAGATCGTGAGGAGCAGAATTTATGAACATTTCAGAGGTATAATAGGATTAGGAATAGTCAGCATGGCTTTGTCAATGGCAGGTCATGCCTTATGAGCCTGATTGAATTTTTTGAGGATGTGACTAAACACATTGATGAAGGAAGAGTAGTAGGTGCAGTGTATATGGATTTCAGCAAGACATTTGATAAGGTACCCCATGCAAGGCTTATTGAGAAAGTACAGAGGCATGGGATCCAAGGGGACATTGCTTTGTGGATCCAGAACTGGCTTGCCTATAGAAGGCAAAGAGTGGTTGTAGACAGGTTAAATTCTGCATGGAGGTTGGTCACCAGTGGAATGCCTGAGCGATCTGTTCTGGGACCCTTACTCTTCATGATTTTTATAAACGACCTGGATGAGGAAGTGGAGGGATGGGTTAGTAAGTTTGCTGATGACACAAAGGTTAGAGGTGTTGTGGATGGTGTGGAGGGCTGTCAGAGGTTACAGTGGGACATTGATAAGATGCAAAACTAGGTTGAGAATTGGTAGATGGAGTCCAACCCAGATAAGTGTGAAGTGGTTCATTTTGGAAGGTCAGATATGATGGGGCAGAATATAGTATTAATGGTAAGACTCTTGGCAGTGTGGAGGATCAGAGGGATCTTGGGGCCCGAGTCCATGGGACACTCAAAGCAGCTGCGCAGGTTGACTCTGTGGTTAAGAAGGCGTACGGTGTATTGCCTTCATCAATCATGGAATTGAACTTAGGAGTTGAGAGGTAATGTTGCAGCTATATAGGACCCTGGTCAGACCCCACTTGAGGTACTGTGCTCAGTTCTGGTCGCCTCTTTACAGGAAGGATGTGGAAGCCATAGAAAGGGTGCAGAGGAGATTTCCAAGATGTTGCCTGGATTGGGGAGCATGCCTTATGAGAATAGGTTAAGTGAACTCAGCCTTTTCTCTTTGGAGCGACGGAGGATGAGAGGTGACCTGATAGAGGTGTATAAGTTGATGAGAGGCATTGATCATGTGGATAGTCAGAGGCTTTTTCCCAGGGCTGAAATGGTTGCCACACGAGGACACAGGTTTAAGGTGCTGGGGAGTAGGTACAGAGTTGATGTCAGGGGTAAGTTTTTTACTCAGAGAGTGGTGAGTGCATGGAATGGGCTGCCAGCAACAGTGGTGAAGGTGGATATGATAGGGTCTTTTAAGAGACTTTTAGACAGGTACATGGAGCTTAGAAAAATAGAGGGCTATAGGTAAGCCTAGTAATTTTTAAGGTAGGGAGATGTTCGGCATAACTGTGGGCCGAAGGGCCTGTATTGTGCTGTAGGTTTTCTATGTTTCTATGACATGGACCCCAAGATCTCCCAGATCCTCCACACTGCCAAGAATCTTACCATTTATATTATATTCTATCTTCAAATTGGACCTACCAAAATGAACCACTTTCGCACTTATCTGAGTTGAAGACCATCTGCCAGTCTCTCAGCCCAGTTTTGCATCCTATTGATGTCCCGCTGTAACCTCTGACAACCCGCCAGACTATCCACAACACCCCCAACCTTTGTTTCACCAACAAACTTACTAACCCACCCCTCTTCTTCTTCATCCAGGTCATTTATAAAAAAGAGGAGGGGTCCCAAAAAAGATCCCTGCAGAACACCACTGGTCACGGACCTCCATGCAGAATATGAACATTCTACATCCTCCTTTGCCTTCTGTGGGCAAGCCAATTCTGGATCCACAAAGCAAGGTCTCCTTGGATCCCATGCCTCCTTACTTTCTGAAGGAGCCTTGAATGAGGAACCTTATCAAATGCTTTACTGAAATCCATATACACTACATCCACTGCTCTACATTCACCAGTGTGCTTTGTTACTTCCTCAAGGAGTTCAATCTGGTTCGTAAGGCAGTACGTGTCTTTGACTATTCCTAATCAGATTATATCTCTCCAAATGCTCATAAATCCTGCCTCTCAGGGTCTTCTCCAACAACTTGCCCACCACTGAATTCAGACCCACTGGTCTACAATTTCCTGGGTTATCTCTACTCCATTTGCAATCCTTCAATCCTCCAATCCTCCAGTACTTCTCCTGTCCCTCGTGATGATGCCAAGATCATCGCAAGAGGCTCAGCAATCTCCTCCCCACTGTAGCCTGGTGTATATCTCATCCGGTCCCTGTGACTTATCTAACTTAATGCTTTTCAAAAGCTCCAGCAGATCCTCTTTTTTAATGTCTATATACTCAAGCATTTCAGTCTGCTGTAAGTCATCCTCACAATTGCCAAGGTCTTTCTCCCTGGTGAATAATGAAGCAAAGTATTCATTAAGTACCTCCGCCACCTTCTCCAACTCTATGACACGTTTCCACTATCACACCTGTTACGTATTCAGGCAACAATAAATATATGTGAGTTAGGCAAGGATTTTTATAACAAATAACACTTTTATTAAACACTGATAACAAACCCCCCAAAAGTAAACAAACACTAACGTAACCGGAAATCAGCTGCTGTGTGGCAGCTTAAACAGTTCTTAAAGCAATGCAGCTCAAACAGTTCTTAAAGTGATGTTGCAAAAACAGTTCTTTAAAGTAGTATTGCCAAAAGTTCAAAATGCTCACAGTCCATTTAAAAGGAGAGACTTTTTAAGACGATTTAAATTCTCTTTCACGTCGTTTTTCTTCAGTTTCCAAAGTCGAACTCTTACCACGAAGAATTTTATGAAACGTAACGGCTTAAAGTCACTGACCTTTCCTTTATCACCATTCTCAAATCCTTTCTGGTCATCCCAGGGATTAACACGAGAATAGTCAACGAAATCCATCCGAATAAGGATCAAACAAGGTCGAACCTGTTTCACCATCGAAAATCGATTCTCCTCGATCTTTAACTCCCGAACTCCGATCTTCACTCTCCACTGATTCTTAACTAGCAGCATTGTAAAGAAACTGCTGGCAATGACCTTTTAAACTTTAGGCATTAGATAAAACTTCATCTTTCAACTAAACTGCGTCATCACATTAAATCATGCAGTGACATGAAGTCAACATGGCAAATCCAGCCACGAACTGCCCCACCTCACAGGGAGGGGTCCTCCTTTTATACCTTGTAAAAAAAAACTGTCACATGATCTCTACTGGCGGGAAAATGATGCCACTCCACCATCACAAGACCATTACCTCAAGTCCAGTATAGCTTCAACCCCAGTCACGTGACAAGGGTACCACTGTCACATGTCACGAGTACGTAACACACCTGATTGGTCCTATTCTCACATGACTCATCCTCTTGCTCATCACATACTTGTAGAATGCCTGGAGGTTTTCTTTAATCCTGCTCACCAAGGACTCCTCTTGGCCCCTTCTGGCTCTCCTAATTCTTTTCTTAAGCTCCTTCCTAGCAACCTTGTAATTTTCTAGAGCTCTAATAGCAACTAGTTTCTTGAACATTTCATAAACTTTTCTTTTCTTCTTAACCGGATTTTCTACATCCTTTGCACACCATGGTTAACTCTACCATTCTTTCCCTGCCACAATGGAACATACCTATGCAGAACTCCATGCAAATGTTCCCTGAATATTTGCCAAATTACTACCATGCATTTCCCTGAGAACATCTGCTCCCAATTTATGCTTCCAAATTCCTGCCTAATAGCATCATATTTCCCCCTACCCCAATTAAATCTTTTCCCAATTTGTCTGCTCCTATCCCTGTCCAGCACTATGGTGAAGGAGATAGAGTTGTGGCACTACCTCCAAAATGCTCTCCCACTGAGAAATCTGACAGCTGACCAGATTCATTTCCCAATACCAGATCAAGAGCATCCTCTCCTCTAGTCGGTTTATCTACATATTGTGTCAGGAAACCTTCCTGAACACACCTAACAATCTCCACCCCATCTAAACCCCTTGCGCTAAGGAGATGCCAAACAATATTAGGAAAGTTAAAACCTTACATCGGAACAGCCCTATCATTATTACACAGTTCCAGAATCTGGCTCCCTGTCTGTTTCTTGATATCCCTGTTACTATTGGGGGGTCTATAAAAACACCCAGTAGGGGTATTGCCCCTTTCCTGTTTCTGACTTCCACCCACACTGACGCAATAGACAATCCCTCCTTGACTTCCTTTTTTTCTGCAGTCGTGGCACTATCCCTAGTTAGCAATGCTACACTCCCACCTCTTTTGCCTCCCTCTCTGTTCTTTTTGAAACATCTAAAGCCTGGCACACTCAGCAGCCATTCCTGCCCCTGAGACATCCAAGTCTCTGTAATGGCAACAACATCACAGTTCCACGTATTGATCCACGCTCTAAGTTCATCTACCTTGTTTATGATACTCCTTGCATTAAAATAGACACATCTTAAACCATCAGGCTGAGTGCATCTTTGCTCTAACACCTGCCTATCCTTCCTCACAAACTCCCTACAAACTGTCTCTATTTGTGCTCCAACCTCTCTATCCTCCACCTCTTCACTTCACTTCAGTTCCCACCCCTCTGCAAATCTAGCTTAAACCCTCCGCAACAGCATTAGCAAACCTCCCCACCAGAACATTGATCCCCCTCTGATTCAAGGGTAACCTGTCCTTTTCGTACAGGTCACACCTGCCCAAAATAGGTCCCAATGATCCAAAAATCTGAATCCCTGCTCCCTGCTGCAATCCTTAAGCCATGCATTTATCCTTCACCTCATTCTATTCCTATACCCACTGTCATGTGGCACAGGCAGCAATCCAAAGATTGCTAACTTTGAGGTCCTGCTTCTTAGCTTCCTCCCTAACTCCCTGTATTCTGCTTTCAGGACCTCCACCCTTTTTATACCTACGTCGTTGGTAGCAATATGTACCATGACCTCTGGCTGCTTGCCCTCCCATTTCAGGATATTGTGGACGCTGTCAGAAACATTATGGACCCTGGTACCTGGGAGGCAAGCTACTATCCATGTTTCTTTTTCACGTCCACAGAATCACCTACCTGTTCCCCCTAACTCTAGAGTCCATATTACCGCTGCCGTCTTCTTCCATTCCCTACCCTTCTGAGCCATGGTGCCAGAGACATGGCCACTGCAGCTTCCCCCAGGTATGTTCCCCCTCCCAAACAGCACTCAAAATGGAGTACTTATTGTTAAGGGGGACAGCCACTACCAGGTGTTCTCCACTATCTGATGCCTTCCCTTCCCTCTCCTGACGATCACCCACTTACCTGCCTCCTGTGGCCCCGGGGTGATTCCCTGCCTATCGGTCCTATCTATTACCTCCTCACTCTCCTTAACGTCCGAAGCTCATCGAGCTGCAGTTCCAGTTTCCTAACTGGGTCTCTAAGGAGCAGCAGCTTGGTGCACCTGGCGCAGATGTGGCCATCTGGGAGGCTGGAAGTCTCCTGGACAACCCACATCTGACACCCAGAACAGAAAACTGGCCTTGCAATCTTGTGGAAAGCTCGCTCTCTCTACGAATTGCTTGGTCTGCTGCTAATGAGCTAAGCCCCGTGAAACCCTCTTTTTTAAAACTTTTCTCCCCGACCTGTGGGAAGCTCTCTCTCACTTTGAAAAAAGAGAATTGACAAGAAACAGGAAGTTAAAACATAAATGAAACATATTTATGGATATGAAAGTTAAGAAATCATAGAATGACATGGTCTATAAGAAGAGTTTGGATATTCTCAAGAAATTCTATTTACAAGAATACGATTATGTCAAGTCTTTATAACAGCGTTTGGAATGTGAAATCGATTGTTGAAATGTAGTTCTAACGATTTATCCGGGAAGCATATGATCTCTGTCAAGTATATTGAGCACTGGCAAAGTTAAAGTGATCTGATATTGTTCTAGCAACATAAACAAGATGGTTATCTGTTGTGAGTGAGATGTACAGAACAGAGTCTAAAATGATTGTAAATAATGGACTACACCTGAACTAGAGGGGTACAAATATCCTTGCAGGCAGGTTTCCTAAAGCTGTTGGGGTTGGTTTAAATAATTTGGTAGAGGGATGGGAAATGGAATAATAGAGCTGAGGATAGAGCTGTTTGGGTACTCATAGATGTCGTATATAGTGAGACTGTGAGTAAGCACACATAGATGACTGGGTAAAATTGCAGTCAGGGAATGGGTTGTAACATGGCGTAAAATCAAGCAGGGTGATGAACACAGAACTGAAGGTGTTATATATGAATGCATGCAATATATGGAATAAAGTAGATAATCTTGTACTACAGGTTAGAGATTGTCATGATAGATATTGTGTGCATCCTGAGTCGTGGCTGAAAGAAGATTGTAGTTGGGAGCTTAACATTGTATCTAAAGGACAAGCAGGTAGGCAGAAGGGGTGGATTGGTTCTGTTGGTAAAAAGTGAAATCACATCCTTAAAAAGAGGTGACGGAGTGGCGATACAGAGAGGGAATTTGTAGAGTGCCTATGAGATGTTTTTTCAGAGTATCTTGTGGGCGAGCCTACCTGGGAAAAGACAATACTGGGCTGGGTGTTGTATAATGGACAGATTTGATTAGGGAGCTTAAGGTAACAGATCCCTTAGCAGGCAGTATTCATAATATGATAGAATTCTCCATCCAATTTGAGAGGGAGAAGAAAAAGTCATTTGTATAGTATTGCAGTAGATCAAAGGGAATTAAAGAGGCATGGGAGAGGAGCCAGCCAAAGTTGATTAAAAGAGGACATTAACCAGGATGACAGCAGAACAGCAACGACTGGACTTTCTAGGAGCAATTCAGAATGTGCAGGATAGATACATCCCAAAGATGAAGTGTTCTGAAGGGCAAATGATGCAGCTGTGGCTGACCAGGGAAGACAAAGACAGCAAAAAATCAAGAGAGAGGGTATATATTAGAGCAAAAATCAGTATGAAGTGGATTGGGAAGCTTTTAAAAGAGGATACAAAATGTTTATTCAGATACTGTACATAAAAGAGTAAAAGAGATGTAAGAGTGGATATCGGTCCGCTGGAAAATGACGTTAGAGAGGTAGTAATGGGGGATAAAGAATTGGGAGAAGAACTTAATAAATATCTTGTGTCAGTCTTCACTGTAGAAATTTGAGTGTTCATAGACAGAAGTGAGTATGGCTGCTATTAGTAGAAGGTGCTTGGGAAGCTAAAAGGTCTGAAGGTAAATAAGTCACCTGGACCAGATGGACTGCACCCCTGGTTTCTGGTTTCTGAAGGAGGTAGCTGAAGAGATTGTGGAGGCATTAGTAATGATCTTCCATCTTAAATATACCCATGGACTTAGCCTCCACCACAGTCTGTAGTAGAGCATTCCACAGATTCACTACCTTCTGGTTAAAAAAAAATTGCACCTTACCTCTGTTCTAAAAGGTCATCTCTCAGTTTTCACGCTGTGGCCTCTAGTTCTGGACACCTCCACTATAGGAAACATCCTCTCCACATCCAGCCTATCTATTCCTTTCAACATTCAGTAGGTTACAATGAAGTCACCTTTCATTCTTCTGAATTCCAGTGGATAGAGGCCCAGAGCCATCAAATGCTCTTCATAAGACAAGCCATTCAATCCTGGAATCATTTTTGTCAACCTTCTTTGAACCAGTTTCAGAAAATTCTTTCTAAGATAATGGACTCAGAACTGCTCAAAATACTACGCATGAAGATCACCAGTGCTTTGTAAAGTTCAAACTTTATATTGTAGTCCTCTTGAAATAAAAGCTAACATTGCATTTGCACTCACAGGAAATCTGCAGATGCTGGAAATTCAAGCAACACACACAAAATGCTGGTGGAACGCAGCTGGCCAGGCAGTATCAATAGGGAGAAGCACTGTCGACGTTTCGGGTCTCGGCCGATTACATTTGCCCTCCTCACCAGAGACTCAAACTGCAAATTAACTTATAGGATTCCTGCACAAGGACTCCCAAGTCCTTTTGTGCCTCAGTTTTTGTATTTTCCGTCCATTTAGAAAATAGTCAGCCCTTTCATTTCTTCTACCAAAGTGCATGACCATACAATTCCCAGCACTGAATTCCATCTGCTGTTTCTTTGTCCATTCTCCTAATATGTCTAAGTCCTTTTGTAGCCTTTCTACTTCCTCAAAACTACCTGCCCTGCACCTATCTTCATACTGTCTGTAAACTTTGCAATAATGCCATCAATTCCGTCATCCAAATCATTGGCACATAATGTAAAAAGAATCAGTCCTAACTCAGATCTCTATGGAATACCACTAGTCACCAGCAACCAATCAAATAAGGCTCCCTTTATTCCCACTCTTAGTCTCCTAACAACCAGCCACTGCTTTCTTCATGCTAGAATCTTTCCTGTAATACATGGTCTCATAGCTTGTTAAGCAGCCTCATGTATGACACCTTGTCAAAGGCCTTCTGAAAATGCAACTACACAACATCAACCGATTATCCTTTGTGTATCCTTCTTGTTATTTCTTCAAAGAATTCCAACAGAATTCAGAATTATGAAAGATGAAGTGTCAAGGTGATAAAATAGCCCAAAGTCAGCAGGGGAAATTTTGCCTAACATATCTGTTGAAATTTCTTGAGGAAATAACAGGTAATATAGACAAAGGAGAGTCAATTTCCTTGGGTTTTCAGGAGGCCTTTGACAAGGTGCTGCAAATGAGGCTGCATAACAAGACAAGAGCCCATGGTATTGCAGTTAGCATACTAGCATGGGTAGAACCTTGGCTGACTGGAGGAGGTAAACAGTGGGAATAAAAGGAGCCTGTTTTGGTTTGCTGCCGGTGACTAGTGGTGTTCTGCAGTGGTCAGTGTTGGAACTACTGCTTTGCATGTTAAATGTTAGTAATTTAGATGACAGAATTCATGGCATTTTAGTCAAAGTTGCAAATGATGCCAAAATAAGTGGAGGGATAGATGGTGTTGAGGAAGCAGGGAATCTCCAGAAGGACTTTGGAAGATTGAATAAAGGTGTAGGCTATTTTCTAAATTGGGAAAAACATATTCAAAAATCAGAGGTGCAAAGGTACTTTGGAAGTCCTCATGCAGGATTCCCTAAAGCTTAACTTGCAGGTTGAGCCAGTGGTAAATAAGGCAAATGCAATGTTAGACTTCCTTTCAAGAGGACTAGAATATAAAAGCAGGGATGGACAGTAATGCTGAGGTTTTCTAAGTCATTGGTCATAGCACCCTTGGATTATTGTGAACAGTATTGAGCCCCTTATCTAAGAAAGATTGTGCTGGCATTGGTGAGAGTCCAGAGAAGGTTCCCAAGAATGATTCTATGAATGAATGGGTTAATGTACGAGAAGTGTTTGATGGCTCTGGGCCTGTTCTTTCGGAAGTTTAGAGGAATGGGAGAGGGGAGGAATCTCATTGAACCCTATTGAATAGTGAATAGCCAAGGTGGAGTGGAGCGGGTATTTCTATAATGGGGGAGTTTAGGATCAGGGGCCACAGCCTCATAATAGAAGGAAATCCATTTAAAACAGAGATAATTCCTTTAGCCAGAGGGTAGTGAATTTGTGGAATTCATTGGCACAAATGGCTGTGGAGGCCAAGTCACTGGATATATTTAAAGTGGATGTTGATATTCAGGGCATCAAAAGTTATAGGGAGAAGGCAAGAGAATGGGGTTGAGAAATCAGCCATGATGGAATAGGCTTGATGGGCCAAATGGTCTAATGCTGCTCCTATGTCTTATCATCTATAAAACACTGTAAGAGTTTTAGAAAACCCCATTCATTCTGAAGATTTCCCAAATAAAACCCACGATAATGTTGATTTAGCCCTACTTTATCCTAAGAAAAATCAACAGAAGATTAACAAGCCAGTCAAGGAGCAGTTGGATGAAATTACATGTTTCTAAATTGTATCATCACTTTGTAATTAATGTGTTGTAACTGAAAAGCAAAATCACCATATGTGCTAGAACTTCAGTCTTAAAAGAGATTTGCTTTCTGACTTGTCCAGTTCTAATGAAAGCCTTTGATCGAAGATTATTTATTCTTTATTGTAATTGATTTTTCAATAGAATTCTTTGTTTGGTAATTTGCTTCACCAATATCATTTCAATATTTAGAAAGTTTAAGTTAGTTAATCGAGACTATTATCTTTATAATAATAGTTTATTGATGTTCTCTATCAACACCTCATAATAAGATTTTTGAGAGGTTTATACAATAAATTTATCATTGCATTTATGTTGAAAACATGGAATGCTGATAGATGGCTGACCTTATATATTTGATGATAAGTCAAACAACAGTGTTCAAAAGACATCATAAATTCAAACTCAGCTTTTCAGCAGTTTTAATATTCCACAGGTATAAACAAAACATCCAGTAAAATATTTCAAGATGTACTTAATTAATTTTGTCATTTTGGCTAAAGGAGCATCTAAATCATTAAATGTGCTTTCTGTACATGATCTTATTTCAGGGTCTAATGCTGTAGAGGCCCAGTGCCGAAGATTTGAAGTAAAAGCAGAAGATGGCAAGAAGTTGTTATTTTCTGCAGATGAAAATGAAATTGCTATTGGAGTTGACAAACTGCGGGTAACAGGTAACACTCATTAAAACATAACTAACGTCTTCCACAATTCACCCTGTTATCTTTCATGAATTCTGTTTTATAAGATCGAAGAACAGTGCAGTTCAGTTATGCAATGTGAGATGTGGGAATTAATTCCATGCCAAAAATGATGAAAGTGGTTAAGAACACTGAAATTGATAAGAAGAGCATACAAACTCCAAGCAAAAATAAACAACATTTGGTGAAGGATTGGTCCTGGCAGGGATTATATATCATCTATTTTTTAAATGAAATTACTCTGAAGTGAATTTCACTCTACTTTCTTGTTGAAGCAGTGAGCCATATGATTTAAATTTAATCAGATGTTCCTGGAATAAACATTGGAGTCAATTTTATATTGACTTTGCATCATTATTATTGTAAGAAATGTAGAAAAGATTCTTCAAGCATCAAATTGCTAATAACGTGCTCCCAAAATATGATACAATATCTTTGTCACTTATCGCAGCAGAGTTTGTCTGATCAAGCTTTGGGGTAATTTGTTTATCTTCCTTAAATGTTAACAGGAAAGGCTGAAAGTGTTCAGCAGAACAACCACTATATGAGGAAATGAAACAGAGATCATGTTTATGGTCAATGACCTTTCATCAGAAGAGTACTGATAAAAGGCCATCAACCTGTTTCTCTCGCAATAGATGCTGCCCAACCTGCAGAGGATTTCTAGACTTTTCTGTTTTTCTATCAGATTTGCAGCATTTGCAAATATATGGTTTTAGTTTTTTTGTATAGTTTAGAGAATAAATAGAGGAACTGAGCTACACTATAAACACAAGAGATTCAGCAACTGCTGGAAATCCAGTGCAACCCACAGAAAATGCTGGAAAAACTCAGTAAGTCAGGCAGTATCTCTGGAAATAAATAAACAGTTAGAGTTTCCGACCTTTCTTCAGGACTAGAAAGGAAGGGGAGATAAAGGGGAGATGCCTGGATAAAATTGTAGGGGGGAGCGGGAGGAAACTAGCTAGGTGGTGATAGGTGAAGACAGGTGGGTGGGAAAGGTAAAGGTCTAGAGAAGATGGAATCTGATAAGAAAGTAGAGTGGGCCATGGGAGAAAGGGAAGAAGGAGGGCACCAGGAGGAGTTGTTAGCAGGTGAGGAGAGGTGGTAAGAGACCAGAGTAAGGGATAGAAAAAGACGGAAAAGGGAGGAGGGAAATTTCGGGAAGAAAAATCAATGTTAATGCCATCAGGTAGGAGGCAATCTAGATTGAATATGAGGTGTTGATCCTCCACCCTGACAATGGCCTGATATTGTCAAAAGAGGAGGGCATTGACCAACATGTTGAAACAGGAATGGGAATAAGAATTAAAATGGTTGACCACCAGGAAATTCCTCTTTTAGCAGATAGAACTGATTATTGAGTTCAGGAGGAGGAAAGCAGAGGTCTATGAGCCAGTCCTCATCCAAGGATCAGAGGTAGAGAGTGTCAAAAAATTTAAATCACTCACTGTTATAATTTCAGAGGATACCTGTCCTGGGCCCAGGATGCAAACTTAATTATGAAGAAAGCACGGCAGTGCCTCTACTTTCTTAAGAGTTTGCAAAGATTCAGCATGATGTCTATAATTTTGACTAACTTCTACAGATGTATGGTGGAGAGTATATTGATTGGCTGCATCACAGCCTAGTATAAAAACACCACAAGTAGTGAATACAGCCCAGTCAATTGTGGTAAAGCCCTCCCCACCACTGAGCATTCTCGCAGGAAAGCAGCATCCATCATCAGGGACCCCCCATCACCCTGGTCCTTCTTCTCGCTGCTGTAATCAGGAAGAAGGTAGAGGAGCCTCAAAACTTTTACCACGAGGCTCAGGAACAGTTATTACCCCTCAACCATCAGTTTCTCAAACTAGAGAGGATAACTTCACTCAACTTTACTTTACTTCACTTCCCCGTCACTGAACTGTTCCCACAGCTTATGGACTCACTTTCAAGAACTTTTCATTTCATATTCTCGTCCACCCTGTGATGGGATCTTTCATTGTTTCTATTATTGTTTTTGGATTTATTGAGTATGCCTGCAAGAAAATGAATCTCAGGTTTGTATGTACATTGATAATAATTTTATTTTGAACTTTGAGCTCAGGAGTTTGATAAAGCCGTCCCCCGATTTACGTCGGGTCTCACCAATGTAGAAGACTCCGCAACACACACAAATGCTGGAGGAACTCAGCAGGCCAGGCAGCATCAATGTAAAAGAGTGCAGTTGATGTTTCAAGCTGAGACTCTTTGGCAGGACTGAAGAAAAAAAGATGAGTAGTCAGAGTTTGAAGGGAGGCGTTTCACCTATCAACTTGTGTTTCTTTCTCCCCTACCCCTACCTTCTAACTCTAACTCCTCATCTCTTTTTCTTCATCCGGGCCAAAGGTCTCAGCCTGAATCGTCCACTGTACTCTTTTCCATAGATGCTGCTTGAACTGCTAAGTTCCTCCAGCATTTTGTGTGCGTTGCTTGGATTTCCAGCATCTGCAGATTTTTTTTTGTTTTAGAAGAGACCGTACACTGGATAAAATTGACAAGCCCAGCAGATTTGCAGGTGAAGTGTTGTCTCACCTAGAAGGACTGGAAGTAAGGGAGGAGGTAAATGTTGGTGTAATGTTTCTCTTCTGAAGGGAGATTAGAAGGAGGGATGAATAGACAATAAAATCATGGAGGGAGTGAAAGCAGTGAGTGGCGGGGGATGGAAAGATGTGTTTGATGGTAGGATGTTATTGAAGATGAGCCACACAGTCGAGTTTAGTTCGCCCATGTGATCACAGGGAGAATGTGCAAACTCCATTGGAGGTTCGGATTGAAGCCCGCTCCCTGGGACTGTGAGACATCAGGCCTACTGGCAGTACCACAGTGTTTCCCTCTGCTGTGTCTGATTTCTTAAAGTTCAAAGCAAGTTTATTATCAAAATAAGTCCATTATGATGATGATAGCTGGTCCTTTGCTTGCGAAGATCAGGAGGGAAGAAGAGTCCTCAGGAGCGATGGCACAATTGCTGGTGACTGTAGAGACTATTTCTGGATCTGCAGACTCTGGAACAACAGGGACACAGGAACAGATGGGATGTAGGCACTTGGGGAGTAGGATCCTTCCTGCATCTCCTCTTCTCTTCATTAGTTGCTCTTCTGGATTCCTCAAAATTCTTGACTACTCGGTGGATCAGCGTTCTCCTGTGGTCTCTGTCACAAGCCAGCAGCTGCCACTTGCTGCCTGAGTAAACTGCTGCTTTGTGCCTCGTGCGCAGGGCACCACGATCTCTCTTGCCCTGAGGATACTACTCAGGTCAGTAACCTGGACTTGTCCATGCAAGTTGTGGCCTGACCAGTGAAGCTGCTTGAGTAGCGAAGTAGCTCCAATGCTGGGAAGTTGAGCCTTCTCGAGGACCTCATTGTTGGAGACACGATCCTGTTAACTGATCCAATGATGGAGCGGTGGCAGCGCTCGAGTGGCCAGATTTGCTTGTGGTAGACGCAGGCTTCAGAGCCGTATAGCAGTGCTGTGACAATGGCAGCCTTGTACAACTGGACTTCTGTGGACAGATGTAGCTAGTGGTTCTTTCACATGTGTTTCAGGAGGAGCACGAAGGCACTGCTGGCTCTGATGAGTCGATTGTCAACGTCTCTTACTAACGTAGCATCGTTGGAGACGACACTGCCCAGGTAGGTGAACTGCTCAACCGTGGTGAGAGGGTGGTCTTCAGTGATGATCTGAGGTGGGTTGTAAGCGCCACGAGAGAGCTTCTGATGCAGGATCATTGTTTTCTTCAGACTGACCGTTAACCCAAAAACCCTTTCAACCATGGTGAACTGTGACTGCAACCTGCAGCACGTCCTCTGTGTGCGCAAGAAGAGCATAGTCATCTGCATATAGTACCTCAAGAATGGGCTCCTGCATGTTTTTGTTTGGATGAGAAGGCAGCAGAGAATGAGGATATTTCCGTTAGTGCAGAACAGAATGTAGATGCTCTCCAAGATGGTCTTTTTCACTTTCAGTAGCATCGTGCTGAAAGAGATGGCAAAGAGCGTTGATACCAAAGCACAGCCTTGTTTCACACTAGTACCAATGGGGAGTGGGTTAGACAGGTCACTGTTATGGTTAATCTGACTGCTTTGGTCTTCACGGAGCCGCTGCAGGATGGTGAGGGATATTGAAGGACAGTTGAGCTTCCAGGGACCATCACAGCTGACTGTATCAAAGGCCTTGGTCAGGTCAATGAATGCCACATTCAGTCTCAAGTCTGTTCACTAAACTTTTCCTGCATCTGGCGCAGGACGAAGATCATGTCGGATGTGCCTCTGTTCGCTTGCAATCCGCACTAACTCTCTGCGAGGTTGCCTTTGGCAATGGTAGGCCCAAGAGAATTCTGGTGAGGATCCTCCTGGCAGTGGACATGAGGGTAATGCCTCTTTTGCTTGAGCAATCCAATTTCTCCGCTTTGTTCTTGTACTGGGAGATAACTACTGTGTTGCGTAGGTCATTTGGGACTGAACAGATTTGTGAGTTCGCTCAGGAGAATGTCTCTGCCCATTTTGTACACTTTTGCTGGGATCCTATCAATGCCTGGGGTTTTATGGCACTACAGCTTGGAAATAGCATCTTTGACCTCATCCAGAGTTGGCGGGCCATCAGGCTTAAGCCTTACTTCATGCTGGGGATCATTTCAATGGATGCTTCTTGTACTTAACAATTATCCCTGAAAAGGCTCTTGTAGTGCTCTGTCCATTGCCTCATGGTGACTTCCTTGTCTGTCAGCTGGCTGGAGTCATCAGATGGACATGGGAGGGGGCTTGAATCCAACAGAGTCAAGGATGTTTCCTGGATTGGGAGCATGCCTATGAGAACAGGTTGAGTGGACTTGGCCTTTTCTCCTTGGAGCGACGGAGGATGAGAGGCGACCTGATAGAGGAGTATAAGATGATGAGAGGCATTGATCGTGTGGATAGTCAGAGGCTTTTTCCCCAGGGCTGAAATGGTTGCCATAAGAGGACACAGTTTTAAGGTGCTGGAGAGTAGGTACAGAGGAGATGTCAGGGTAAGATTTTTTTACTCAGAGAGTGATGAGTGCGTGGAATGGGCTGCCAGCAATGGTGGTGAAGGCGGATACAATAGGGTCTTTTAAGAGACTTTTGGATAGGTACGTGGAGCTTAGAAAAATAGAGAGCTATGGGTAACCCTAGTAATTTCTAAGGTAGGGACATGTTTGGCATAACTTTGTGGGCTGAAGGATGCTGCAGGTTTTCTATGTTCTGTGGTAGCCCTCTGTGTGACATACATTATGTATCACCATATACTACATTGAGATTCATTTCTTCTTGTAGGCATTCACATTGAACAAAGAAATACAAAGAATCAGTAAAAAGCTGTACACAAAGACTGACAAAAAAACCAATGTGCAGAAAATGCCACACAGGGCAGGTGAAAAAATAATAAATTAACTAACAAGTAAATAAATACTGAGAATATGATTTGTAGTGTCCTTGAAAGTGAGTCCATGATTAGTGGAATCAGTTCAGAGTTGAAGTGAGTGAAGTTATCCATATTGGTTCAGATCGGGTAATAACTGTTCCTGAATCTGGTGGTTTAAGACCTAAGGCTCCTTTGTCTATATGGCAGCAAGAAGAGAGCAAGGCCTGGATGGTGCGGGTCCTTCATGATGGATGTTGCTTTCCTGTGACAGCACTCCTGGTAGATGTGCTCAATGGTGGGGGGAGGGGGGGGGGTTGCCTGTGATGAACTAGGCTGTATACAATATGTTTTGTAGGCTTTTCCGTTCTTGGGCATTGGTATTTGCATACCAGGCCATGATGCAACCAGGCAGGATGCTCTTCACTGTGCATACAGAAGGTTGTCACAGTTCTTGATGACATGCTGAATCTGTGCAGACTTCTAAGAAAGTAGAGGTGTTGCTATGCAACTTACGTGCTAGTCCCAGGACAGAACCTCTGAAATGATAATACCCAGGAACTCTGTTCTGTGCTTCTACATTGACATCGTATCAGGGCCCTCTCTCATCAGTGCTTTGTATTGAAGCACTAATAATGGAAGTTCCATAATTAGAGAGACATCTGACTTCTGGGAATTGTGAGTTAGGCAGAGCCTTGGTGGTCATCTGGAACTCTGTGATCTGTAAATTGCTGGGTCTTGCTGTCTAATTTTCTGTCAAACCACCAATGAGCTGTCAGTGTCATGCATTAAATGATCCCAGGGATATAGATTTCTTCAGAGGCAACACAAAAATATGGAACGCTTCACGAATTTGCGTGTCATCCTTGCGCAGGGGCCATGCTAATCTTCTCTGTATCGTTCCAGTTTTAGTATATGTGCTGCCGAAGCAAGCACAAAACCCCACTCCGACATGTCTGTCCATGGCCTCCTCTACCGTCAAGATGAGGCAGGTCGATGGAGCAATACCTTATATCCCGCCTGGGTAGCCTCCTACTTGCCAGCATGAACATCCAACTCACAGACCTCCATTGATACCCCTGCCCCCCCTTACCCCCATCGCTATCTATTATTTCAGTCTGGTTCTCTTTCTCTCTCTTTTCCCCCTGTGGTGAACTAGATATACCTGTCTGACTGCTCCTGTGGCTCCTCCCACAGACCCTGCTGACTGCTCCTGTGGCTCCTCCCACAGACCCCTGTATAAAGGCGACTGTGGTCTGCTGCTCTCCCTCATTTTCCCAGGATGTAGTGTTGTTCTTCAGTCAATTAAAGCCGATATCTCACTTCCTAAGTCTCAGCGTGAGTTATTGATGGTGCATCACCCCCCTCACTATAATCTCCCCCCAGCCCTACCTTTCTTTCTCTTTTATTTCCCATAATTCTCCACCTTCCCCCGAGCCCATTTCCCTCCAGCCTATCACTTCCTAGCTCTCTACTTTATCCCTCCCCCCACTTCTTATCCCCCCCTCGACCATCCCATGTTACTTCACTCCTGATGAAGGGTTTCAGCCCAAAACATCGTCACTGCCTCCTCCCATAGATGCTGTCTGGCCTGCTGAGTTCTGTCAGCATTTTGTGTTTTTATAGATTTCTTCAGAATTGGTTGAGTTTGTCCTCTGACTTACTGGTTTGAGCCCAACCTCCCGTATTGCCCAGATTTGATGCCCAAGTATCCACCCATCCAGGCATAGTTTTTCTGGATGCAGAAGGCTAACTGAGATGGCAGTTTGAAGCTGAGCGAGACACCTCAAGAAGCCAAGAGGAAAGTGAGAGTGGCTCCTGGTTCCATATCGTGAGACAGGTCCTCAGGGCCATTGCCTGTTGACAGCTGTTGTCAAATGATTTTGATCCCTCTTTGATGTTTGTGAACATATAAGTTACTTTTAGAAGTGGGAAGAAAAATAATTAAGCAATACCTGAAAATACAAGTATATTATTAAAACTATTCAATTAACTCAAACATAGATCCTTTTCTGGATGTGTTGTGAAGGTGATGGATTGGATGCAAAGTGACTCCACTTTCTCTTCGGCATAGCAGTGATGTTTACTGGGCTTAATGATGAATCCAGCAGTAGGATAGGAAGTCCGACTCACTGGCATTTGACCTCCAGCTTGCTTTGAACTTCTATGTCTGCACGAGCCTGCACAGACATCAGAGGCTAGCCAAACCAAACTGTGCTCAGCAGAAGGCAGGCTGATTCTCTATGCAGCAACCAGCCATCAGTTGGCTCAGTTTGCCAAACCAAACTGTGCTCAGTGGAGGGCAGGCAGATTCACTATGCAGCAACCAGCCATCAGTCTGCTCTATTGACCCGATAAATATCAATGGAACAAACAACTCGTTTTATTTGTCCAAATCAGAATTATTATCACTGACATGTGTATTGTGAAATTTGTTGTTTAGTGGCAGCAAGAAATGAAAACTTACTAAATAAATAGAGAAACAAACAAACAAATAAATAAATTGTGTGAAAGAGGAATAGCAAGACAGTGTTCAGGTGTTTGTGCACTCTTCAGAAGTCTGATTAAGAGGAGTAGGACTTGTTCCTAAAATGTTGAATATGTGTCTTCAGCCTTCTGTGTGTTCTCCCTGATAGCAGTTATAAGAAGAGGGCATGTCCTGATTGTGAGAGTCCCTAATAATGAATGCCACCTTCTCATGGACTCTCATGAGATTTTCATGGACAAAGGGATGGTCACAAAATCTGCCTGGGGCTAGAAACACTGCTCTGGATTCCAGACATATTGGAGGAATCAGATTCACAGACAGCTAGCAGGATAGCAACGTTTTAAAAGCCTCCTCAGTGGTGGGGCAGGCTTGTACCAGTGAAGGACCTGGCAGAGTCCACAACCACTTTCAGTCACAAACAAGGGAAAATTCGCAGATGCTAGAAATCCGAGCAGCACACACAGAATGCTGGAGGAACTCAGCAGGCCAAGCAGCATCTAGGGAAACAAGTACAGTCGACATCTCACCCGGAAATGTCAACTGTAGTTTTTTCCATAGATGTTGCCTGACCTGCTGAGTTCCTCCAGCAATTTGTGTGTGTTGCTTGCAGCTTCTTTCAATACTGTGCATTGTCAAAAAAATTAATGATATTTCTAAAAATGTTTATCAAATACATCTTTCTAATTGTTTAACAAAAAGGTACCTGGCTGTGTAATGAAATCCAGCATCATTTTATTGTACTTTTTGTATTTGTTCATTTTTACTTAGAGATGCTTGTGGGTGATAGATTATTTGAATACAGATCTGATGCGGTAACTGTGCAACTCCAGGGTTTATTTTACAGGTTCTTCTATCTCATTCATTTCAATAGTATTATAATCTCACTTGTTACATCCTTAGTTCACTTAGTACAATTGCACTAAGAGCGCCACCTGGTGTCATCTCAGTTATTTTTAAAGTTATCATAGCTTTTTTTTGTAATCAATGGCATGAATCTCCATCTGAGAGCCTCCAACTTAGCTTCTATCATGCCCACAATCAGATATTTTTCAGTAGCACTTGAGATTCTCATGGACAAAGGGATGGTCACAAAATCTGCCTGGGGCTAGAAACACTGCTCTGGATTCCAGACATATTGGAGGAATCAGATTCACAGACAGCTAGCAGGATAGCAACTTTGAGAAGAAAATAAAGCCATGATCATAGCCAGGACATCATGAAGCATTTAAAGTCTTTTTTTCTCTATTTCATTTCCTTTGTACGTTAAAAGTGAAAGGACATTACATTTTCCTATTGCAAGAGAGGAAGGGTTGGGAGAAATGAATTGGGACAGCCTCCACCTTGGAAACAACAATAGTCCCCAAATGTTCTTATGTGCTAAGTCTGATAAGAAGCTTTTTATGATGGTGTAAACCCCAACAGCTCCTACAATAATCAAGGGACCTTATGAGATCTTCAGAAATGTTAGCAATGTTGGAGGGTCACCTATTGAAATGTGCTCCATGTGGGTTTCTTTTAAGTGGAATACTCACAAAAGCAATCATGATTTGGAAGGAAGAATATAAGACAAGAATGAAAATGAAAGGAAATAAGCCAGAACAGTGGCTTAAGTACCAAAGCTATTGCCTGATGGCCCTAGTGACTTCAGTCCCTACCCCCAATGCTGTTTGTGTGGAGTTTACATATACTGCCCATTAATAAATGAGTATCTTTTGTCTGTTTCAGCTTCCTCTCATATATCAAAGGTATATGGATTAGTAGGTTAATTGTAAATTGCTACTCTCACATAGATGAGTGGCGGGAACTGGAAGGGAGAAGAGAGGATATAGGCAAATACAGAGAATAGTATCAGCTTAGTGAAGGATTCACATGGGTTTAATGGGCCAAAGAGCCTGTGTTCAATAGTTCAATAATTCCATTTAATATCAGAGAATGTATACAATATACAACCTGGAATTCATAGATACCCACAGATACCCTCAAAACAAAAGAAAAACACACAAGAATGAATGACAAAATAAAATAAAATCCAAAGCCCCCTGCCCCCCCATGCACAAGCAACATCAACACTCCCCTTCCCCCCACTTATTCTAGTGTAAAGCATCAGCATTCCCACCACCCACCATGCAAGCAAAAGCAAAGCCCTCAAACAGAGACCATGGTCTACAGTCCATCAAAAACCAACTGTTCACTCCAACATTTAGACATCCCACAGGCTCTCCTTTCACACTGATGGGAGACAAGAGTCACTATTTCGATGTTACAGTCATTCTGAAAAGATGTTTTTTTTTATTTCAAGCTCCCTGACTTGAGAATCAGCAAATCAATTAACAAGTGCAGAGCCCTCTGATAACCACTCATGCTGTCTTCAATGTCCCAACTCCCACTACGCTTCAGTACGTGGTGCTGGTGAGAATTCATGTCCATAGGGCTGTGCAGGCCCCGAAGGTGCCCGACTTTGGGCTGAAATTGGACATGTTGAACTGCATCTGATCGGCAAGTTGCAAAGAATGGCAGCCTTTGATTGCTGCTTTAGATACTGACATGACCCAGCAACACTGAAAGGAAAATAGAGACATTAGAATAGGAAGAAATTACGTTTCACTGATAAGCTGGGAGAAGTCACCCTCAGTCACCATCTTTAGCTCCACCTCTTTCATGCTATGTGACCCCATAGATAGTTGAAGTCTTAAAGTTAACTCATTGGCTTAGATCCAGGGTGTAGACTACTTCAGTTTTGAAGCTGTTTCCATTCTATATGGAATCTCCATTGTAAATTCTGAAGGGATCATTGATGAAACTCATTGTCCGCCACAATAATGATTTAATAGTATCCAGTTTAATAGTAAGGTGAACCTAAATCTTTGATTAAAAGCAGAAAGAAAAATAAATGATCAACAATGAACTTTATTATTAACAATGAACTGTGTAAACAAGAATTTTCTTAGATGATAAATCCAATTCACCCACTGTTCTTTCACACAAGACAATGTTGGGTTATCAAACTAAAAAAAAGTTTGAAGAATTGATAAGAACAAGATTCATGCAATACCATGTTTGCATGTTGTCTTACATTGCCCATGCTGTGTCCCTCAGCTTATACAAGTTTTTTTTATCTGGGAAAAAGATGGTATTAGAGGCAGAAAGCATTTCTACCATCGCTAAAGTTTAGAGAGATGAATTTGAAGGTGGAAATATTGCACTTCCTCTGTCCAATATGCTTTTGGCTTAGAGCAACACATCTTTGAATTGATCTCCTAAGAATCTGTCCATGGCCACTTTCCATTTCTCTTCTCAGCAACATCATTGAACTCCACATGAGCAGTGGTGATACATCATTCTAACAGATGATTACTGCTCTGAACAAGCTAGCTCTCTCAGGAGAGCCACTGTGTTTATTTGAGTGAGCCAGAATTCTCCATGCTAAAAAGAAGGAAGACCAAAACCATTGTAGAAGTCCAGCTGCAGGCTTGGCTACTGACCATCTTTCCAATCCATGAAGTTGTCTGTGGCTGCAGGCAACTGTGACCTGTACTTCTAAACACTCATGCAATTCCTCACTGACACTACGTTCAATAAAAGCAAAAAAATAAGAAAACAGCTGATGATGCAGGTTTGATATAAAATGCTGGAAATACTCATCAAGTCGGACAACATCTACAAAGAGAGAAGCAGTAAATATTTGAGTTGATAATTTTTCATCAACGCTGGGAAATGTTGATAATCAAACATGTCCCGCTGCTGCAGTCTTTAGCGTGTGCTGTGAAGGTCTGCCTCTACCCTTGGCATTGATAAGCCATACGTTGAATCAGATTTTCAAGGTGCCATCTAGGCATGTTCTACATGCATTTTGGACACTTATCTGGTCACCTTCATACATCAGCCATCAAACTCAATGAGGATCTGGAAAAAAAAAAAATTCCATAGAGACATTACAATAAGCACCTGACTTTTCTCTTCATGTTAATTTTATCATAGAAAATGATAAATTTTGCAATAAACATCCAAACCTTTAGCATTAAGTTCAGACCTTTATTCCTATAAGGCTGTGTTCAGTGTCAATCATCAGCAATTCCTGCCACAGAATGTCGAGTAACTTCAAGTAAATTGAGGAGACCAGTGTCTGTGCTTCTTCATTTATTGATGATGATACAGGGACCAGATCTACCTCATACTGCAGCTTGCTCCATGGTACTTGCACCTATCTGGAGCTGACCAATAACACAGCTTAAATTGCTACCTCACAGTGTCATGGTTCCAGTTGGCCCGTCCCCTTTAACACTTCTTTCTCCCTGATCATGCCCCAATTTTAGTCAATTGCTGCTAGTTACCCAATAATCGTACTTCTGGCTTTCATCAGAGACTGGGAAATAAATACGAGGATGACGCTATCACAGTTCGTTGGTCAATTCTTGTGTGATACTTCGTTCCCTGTTCCGATTAGAACCGTTAGTTCTAAGTTCCGCTCTAGTTTCTAGAAAGTCCCTGTGAATCCCATCTCCTTGTCAAGATCCCTCTGGTTTCCTGCTCTACGTTCAGGTCTACGCCAGCCTCCCCAACTGAGTCGACGTGCCAGTGTCCTGCACTTGGGTTCTCCTCCGTCACCCCCGTGTAACACACAATCCAGTTTAATCCTGACCTCCGGTGATCTCTGTGTGGAATTTACACATTCTCCTCATAATGATCTCCCTGGAGTTCAGACCATAAGACACAGGAACAGAATTAGTCCATTCAGCACATCGAGTTTGTTCTGCCATTCCATTATGACTGATATATTACCCCTCTCAAACTTGTCTTCCTGCCTTCTCCCCATAATCTTTGACACCCTTAGCTGATCAAAAACTTATCCTCCTCTGCCTTAACTATACCAAATAATTTTGCCTCTGTAGCCATCTGTGACAATGACTTCCACAGATTCACCACCTCTGGCTAAAGAAATCCCTCCTCATCTCTGTTTTAAATTGATATTCCTCTATTCATCTGGGCCTAGATTCCCACACTATAGGAAACATCCTCTCCATACTTTATCTAAGCCTTCCAATATTCAATAGGTTTCTATGAGATCCACCCCCCCCCCCGCCATTCTTCTAAACTCCAGCAAGTACAGGAGTACAGACCCAGAGCCATCAAGTACTCTTCATTTGTTAATCCTTTCATTCCCTGAATAATTCTCGTGAATGACCGTCTCCAATGCCAACAAGTCATTCCTTAGATAAAGGGCCGAAAATCTTCTCACAATACTCTGTGTGGTTTGATCAATATCTTATAAAACCTGAGCATTACATCCTTGCCTTTATATTCAAATACTCTCAAAGAAAATGCAAGCATTGCATTTGCCTTCCTCACCACTGACATAGCCTGCAAATTAACCTTCAGAGAATCCTGCACAAGGACTCTCAAGTCTGATTTTTGAATTTTCTCTGTTTAGAAAATAGTCTATGCCTTTATTCCCTCCACCAAGCTCCATAACCATACACTTCCCTACGCTATAGTATATCTGTCACTCTTTGCCCATTCTCCCAATCAAAGTCTTCTGCAGTCTGCCTGCTTCCTCAACACTACCTTCCCCTCCAGCTATCTGGAAACTTGTATCGTCTGCAAACCTGGCCACAAAGCATCAATTCTGTTATCTAAATAATTGATATTTAATGTGAAAAGGAGCAGTCCTAACACCAACCCCTGTGGAACACCACTTGTCACCAGAAGCCAACCAGAAAAGGCTCCCTTTATTCACAATCTTTGCCTCCTGCCAGTTAGCCAATATTCTATTCAGGCTGTTATCATTCACATAATACCATGGGATCTTATCTTGTTAAGGAGCTTCATGTCAGACCTTGTCAAAAGCCTTCTGAAAATTTAAGTAAACAACGTCTACCAATTCTCCTTTCTCTATCCTGCTTGTTATTTTCTCAAAGAATTCCGACAGATTTGTCATGCAAGGTTTCCCCTAAAGGAAGCCATACAGATTTTGGCCTATCTTATCATGTGCCTCCAATTACCCTGAAATTTCATACTTAATAATGAACTCCAACAACTTCCCAACCACAGAGGTCTGGCTAACTGGTCTATAATTTTCCTTCTTCTGTCTACTTCTTAAATTTTCCAGTCCTCTGGAACCATTCCAGAATCTATTTATTCTTGAAATATCATAACTAATGTTTCCACAGTCTCTTCAGCTACCTCTTCCAGAATGCTGAGGTGTAGTTCATCTAGTCCAGGTGACTTATCTACCTTCAGACCTCTCAGTTTCACAAGCACCTTCTCCTTGGTAATAGTAACTACACTTACTTCTGCCTCCTGACACTTTGTCATCCTACTGGTGTCTTTCAAAGTGAAGAATGACACTAAATATTTATTAAGTTTGTCTGCTATTTCTTGTCCCCCATTACTGCCTCTCCCGCATCACTTTCGAGTGGTCCGATATCTACTCTCTTCTCCTCATTATACCTGTAAATCTGAAAAACAACCTTTTGGTATCCGCTCTGATATTATTGACTAGCTAACTTTCACGTTTAATCTTTTCTCTCCTTATAGCTTTTTAATTGCATTCTGTTGGTTTTTAAAAGCTTGCCAATCTTCTAACTCCCCACTAATTATATGCCTTCTCTTTTGCTTTTATGCTGTCATTAACTTCCCTTGTCAGCCACGGTTGCATCATCCTCCCTTTAGAATTCCTCTTCAACTTTAGGATGTTTCTAACCTGCATGTCTGAATTGCTCCCAGAAACTCCAGCTATTGCTGTTGTGCTATTATTCCTGCTAGTATCCCATTCCAGTTAACTTTGGCTAGATCCTCTCTTATGCCTCTGTAATTTCCTAAACTCCACTTTCATACTGATGCATCTAAGTTTAGCTTCTCCCTCTCAAACTGCATGGTGAATTCTATCATATTATGATCACTACTTTCTAAGGGTTCCTTTAACATAAGCTCCCTAGTCAAATTGGTTTCATTAAACAGCATCCAATGTAGAATTGCCTTTTTCCCTAGAGGACTGAACCACAATCTTCTCTGAAAAGCTATCTCGTAAGCATTCTACAAATGTCCCTCTTGGGATCCAACACCAACCTGATTTTCCAAATCTACCTGTCGTGACTATCCCCCATGACAATTGTAACACTGCTCTTTTCACGTGCCTTTTCCATCTCCCATTGTAATTTGTAACACATGTCCTGGCTACTGTTTGGAGGCCTGTAGAGAACTCCCATCTGGGTTTTGTACCCTTGCAGTTTTTTTATCTCTACCTATAGTGATTCCACATTCTCCAATCCTATGTCACCTCTTTCTTTGAATATTTTATATTTAATATTTTACAAACAGAGCCATACCAACCCCTCTGCCTATTTGTTCGTGCTTTCAATAAATGTATATTCTTGGACGTTAAGCTCCCAGCCATGATCTACTTTCAGCCATGACTCGGTGATACTCACAACGTCACACCTGCGAATCTCTAACTGCATTATAAATTCACCTACCTTATTCTGTACACTATGTACCTTCAAGTATAACATTTTCAGTCCTGTATTCATCACCTTTTTCAATTTTTTCCCAATGTTAGAGGTCAACTCATCCCACTGACTGCAATTTTGCCCTATGATTATAGCTGCCTGTTCTTCCTCTCAGTCTCACTACACACTATATCTACTAATATAACAACGACTACTTATATATCCTCTGGCCTATCAGTCCAGTTCCCATCCTGCCAAATTCATTTACACACTCTCCAACAGCTCTAGCAAACCTGTGTGCAAAGTTATTGATCCCACTCGGGTTCAGGTGTAACCTGTCCCTATTGGAACAGTTCACAGCTTCCACAGGGGAATGATCCAGAATGTTCCAGAAATCTGAACCCCTGCCTCATGCTCCAATTCCTCCACCACACGTTCACAGGGAGGGTGGTTAGTGATCAATTGCACAGAGTGCAGAAGAGGTATGTTCCTGTTGGAAGGGAGGACAAGGATGGAAAGATTAGAGAACCTTGGATATCCAGAGAGGTGACGAATTTAGTCAAGAAGAAAAAGGAAAACTATGTAAAGCTTTGGAAGTTATGATCAAATTGAGTACATGAGAATTATAAAGAAGTCAGAAAACAACTAAAAAAAGGGAATTAGCAAAAGCCAGGAGGGCCATGGAAAGTCTTTGGCCAGTAGGATTAAGGCGAATCTTAAGGCATTCTGTATATATATCAAGAACAAGGGGATGACAAGGGAGAGAGTAGGACCACTCAAGAATAAAGAGGGGAACATTTGCTCAATGTGGAGAATAGAGTGAGGTGCTTAATGAGTACTTTGCTTCACTACTTATCAAGGAAAAGGACACAGAGGACCAGGAGAGATCAGTGATGTGTGTATAAATATGTTAGGGCATTTAAAGGTCAAGGAGGAGGAAGTGTTGGGCCTGCTAATGAGTATTAAGGTGGATATATCCCCAGGGCCTGATGGGATTTATCCCAGGTTATTGAAGGAGGCAGAAGATAACATTGCTGGGACCTTGACCATTACCTTCATGTCCTTTCTAGGCACAGGTGAGGTCCCAAAGGACTGGTAAGTGGCTAATGCTGTACCTCTATTTGAGAAGGGAACAAGGGAAAATCCTAGGAACTATAGACTGGTGAATCTCACAACAGTTGTTGGGAAATTGCTGGAGAGAATGCATAGGAATAATATAGATGTGCATATGGAAATTCATGATCTAATTAAGGAGAGCCAGCAAGGCTTTGTGTGGGGCAATTCATGGCTTACCAACTTGAAATGGTCTCTAAGGAGCTGCAGTTCATTGCACTTCATGGAGATAAGGTTATCAGGGAGACTACAGATCTCCCAGAATTCCCACATCTCACACAAAGATCACACCACTAATCCTGGACCCATTCTTCTTATACTAGTATGCACTAAGAGAAAGAAAGAGGAAAAAAAACTTCATAGAAACTTACTTAGAGCCTCCGCTGTTCTTGCCAAAGCCTGACCGCTCTAACACTGTTCAACTCCTATAACCACTGCTCTATTTACACCTGGCTTCTTTTTATTGGCCTTTGCCAAGTGCCTAATAGATGGCTGTGACTGCAGCCCACCAAAAAGTTCTGAATGTCTCAAGCCCTTTTTCAATTTTGTACTGTCTCAGCCAAACAAGCGACTGCTCACAACGATTGCAGCCCGCTGAAATGTTTGAAAAAGCCCTGGGCTCTTTTTAAACCTCGCACTGCCTCAAGCTAACAGATGGAGTGCTTGTGATGATTGCAGCCCACCAGAAAGTTCCGCTGGGTGCACTGATTTCCTCCCACATCCAACGACGTGGGGTTTGGAATGTTAATCAACCATTGCAAGTTGCCCCTCATAGGAGAATCTAAGGAGAGTTCATGGGAAGGTGGGGAGGGTAAAATAAGATTGGTGTGAAATGGTGCCTGATGGACAGCATGGATTCAATGGGCAAAATGGCCTGATTTTGTGCTGCAAAATAAGAACCCTCTTTTTCTTCCCTAAGTAAAACTTGATAATACCACAAGTGAGTCATTCCTTTAATTTGAAAATTATAGCATCAATCACTCTTACATTCTGGCATAATTACCAGTGCAATGTTTGCTAAGTGCAGTTCACAGGAACTTGACCACACAGCCCTTGGGGTACCTTCAATGGGCACTGCCAAATTAGCAACATCTTTCTGGCATCATCTTTGTGGAAGGGCTGTGGAGTAATTATAGCCTCACTGACCACTCACTGTGCTGAAAGGATAATGCCCAATCATACCCAGCCTACACCTGTTACTCCAAGCCCTACACTCACAGTAACCTCCTCCTTTCCCCACACCAGTCATCATGCCCTCAATCTCTGCCCCGAATTATGTCCTCCTGCTCCCAATACCCTGCCTCTGCACTGATTCATGTGGACCTTGCATAATTAAATACAACTCACCTTCCCCAACACCTCCACCAGCTACATTACGCTTAGCAGATAACATCCTGAGTTTAACACGATGAAAGTAGATCCAGACTACAGATTTTCACCAGCCTTCAGCTGTTGCAGAAATTTTAATCTGAGGAGCAACAAGCAAAACCACACCATTCTATCACGTCCTGAAGTATGCACAAGAAACTCTAGATAATAAATTGCTTTGTTTGGAATAAAAATATAATCATTACTTGCCCATGTTGCCAAAGATCAAAGTGAAAAAAATGTTCTTTGTTCAGTGCATAATGAAGTCAAATAGATAATGAGCTAATTAACTACAGCGCAATAATTTTTTAAAAAAAGAGGCTTGAGGTTTCAGATGCAAACTATTGCTGTAGTTTGTACCCACACATTAGTATCCAAAAGCAAGACAGCTGTGAATATAGTTAGAATCTGGCATACCATATACAAATATAAATATATATAAAAAAACACAGCAGGTATCCATTTCTGCTGCTATACCAAGTGACTGTTGTTGCAGGTTTTGCTCATGTAAGACCATAAAGCAGGATTTTTCCAAAACCAGGAGGAGTCTGGATATAGGAAGTGATGGCACGAAAACTCAGAAATTAAGAATTTGAAGTATAAAAATAGATGTAGTCTATGAATAATAAAAGATATAATGTTGGATTCAATTACATTTATATTGAACATATATTTTTAATTTTAAAGACATACTATCATGTCCCACCCTGTTACCAACAAAAGAAAATAAATGCATTTCATTTTTGTCTATAGATCTCATAAATTGCAGCTTATTTTCTTCTTAAGTAAATAGCCTTGGGCTTTCTAAATTTGCTTCTCTCATGATGATGACTTTGGAATGTGTCTGCAGTTTGTGACTAGCGCTAAGCTGCTGATAGTTTGATTTTCACTATTTAAAGAAATTCCTTTCAGTCTAATCCACATTGGTTGGTGCACTGTAATAACTGCAGCTGCTGATAAGACCATGATTTTAACTATATTTTTATTTTCTCTACAAAGTTTTGCTCAATTAATTCTGCAGCCAATCACATGCATTTTAAAAAGTTGACTTATTTGAAATTTTTTAAAAATGTTTAGAAGTCAGGATACATCCTAACCCCAGCTTCTTTCTGAGGAAAAACTACTGCAGGAGGTCATTGTAATTCAAACAACTGTGGAATCTTAACAGGATTTTGAAGGTAGCCCTTCCTTTATGAAAATACCCACTGATAGAATTGTTCTTCTGAATTGAGAAAATCAGCGCCATCAGGCTGTGTAAGATTGATCTAGCTGGGAGTTACAGTGTTTAAATGACCATTAGCTTCATGTATCTATACTTCAGAGATTCCAGCAAGCAGCATATGCAGCCGGGAAGATACATTTGTGACTCCAGAGGTGAGATTTCCTACTTGGAGTGAACCAATCTGCTCTGAATTTCACAAAGGTCAAGCAATTTTCATTAGTTGCCATGACAAACTCAGGGAGATCCCACATAAATCTGGATGGTCATTGGCAGCCTAGTCAACTGCAGGCTGCATTTCTGGAAGGGTCTATTTTTCAAAGAGTTTGAAAATCATACAGCATAGCACTGGGCCCCTTGCACATCTCCCTCCCTATTCATGCCAAACATTAAGTAGTTAACTATACATATTCTATTTATCAGTCAATGTCTGTCTGTGCCTTGGTGATTCAATTTCTCAAGTTCTTTTTATTCTGTGAGAGTCTCTGCTTCCACCATCTTCTCAGGCAATGGTTCCTAATTCCAATCAACTTCTGGTGAAAGAATGCTTCCTTTTAACCCCTCATCAAATCCAAATGTGCAAAAATAGAACACATCCTGCAAATGGCAAACAGAGCGAAAAACACAGCATGTGAAATATCAAACGACAAAGTCATTGAAACAGTCTAGCAATGTTCAGTTCAGTTCAGATCAGTTCAATTTGGTGCTGTGTCGTTCATTAACTGCAGGCCGCAGAGCCAATCCACCCCAATCAAAATTGCACAAAATGGCAATAAAAAAGGAATAACACTTCATAATATGAACTACGGACTTCAATCCTCAAACCGCATTGTTTGAACCTTGCCCAAGACCCAAGACTCTGGTACCATCCTCCAGCAGCGTTGAACGAGAGAGATAAAGAGACCAGTTGAATCCAGGAACCTTCCTCCAGAAGCAGTGAATCAGAGAGAGAGACCAGTCATATGTAGGTACCTTCCTCTGGCAGCAGAAAGAGAGACCGGTCGAATGTAGGTTCCTTCCTCTGGCAGCAGAAAGAGAGACCGGTCATATGTAGGCACCTTCCTCTGGCAGCAGAAAGAGAGACCGGTCATATGTAGGCACCTTCCTCTGGCAGCAGAAAGAGAGACCAGTCAAATGTAGGCACCTTCCTCTGGCAGCAGAAAGAGAGACCGGTCGAATGTAGGTTCCTTCCTCTGGCAGCAGAAAGAGAGACCGGTCGAATGTAGGTTCCTTCTCTGGCAGCAGAAAGAGAGACCGGTCATATGTAGGCACCTTCCTCTGGCAGCAGAAAGAGAGACCGGTCGAATGTAGGTTCCTTCCTCTGGCAGCAGAAAGAGAGACCGGTCGAATGTAGGTTCCTTCCTCTGGCAGCAGAAAGAGAGACCGGTCATATGTAGGCACCTTCCTCTGGCAGCAGAAAGAGAGACCAGTCAAATGTAGGCACCTTCCTCTGGCAGCAGAAAGAGAGACCGGTCGAATGTAGGTTCCTTCCTCTGGCAGCAGAAAGAGAGACCGGTCGAATGTAGGTTCCTTCTCTGGCAGCAGAAAGAGAGACCGGTCATATGTAGGCACCTTCCTCTGGCAGCAGAAAGAGAGACCGGTCGAATGTAGGTTCCTTCCTCTGGCAGCAGAAAGAGAGACCGGTCGAATGTAGGTTCCTTCCTCTGGCAGCAGAAAGAGAGACCGGTCATATGTAGGCACCTTCCTCTGGCAGCAGAAAGAGAGACCGGTCATATGTAGGCACCTTCCTCTGGCAGCTGCGAGTGTGAGGGAGAGATAGACAGGTCAAGTGCAGGCAGACGGCGCTGAACACCTACTTGTCTTCCTTTCTTGTCCTCGCTGATTTCAATCTTTCTCAAGACTTTAATCAACTAGGTCACTGAGAAATGGAGTTGATCATAGATTCGTGCCAGTCTCCAGGCTTCTTGGCCTCATGGCCACACATGTTGCTTGAAACCTCACCAAGTTCTGCAGAAGACAGCAATGTGCCAGATCGCAAAGTAAGTGACCATCAAAATGTAAATCATAGGTTCCATTACTATCAGAATCATACTTGAAAGAAGAAGTGAAAGTAAGAAGTAGTTTTGTAAATTGTCTGAAGGAAGTTGCCTTTGGTGCATTGTTCACTGGTGCCATCATTTTAATCCATATATACAGTACGTATATGTATAGGATGGTGTTAAGAATACTTATACAAGAAGGAAAATGGTGCATTTTAAATAAATATTATGAAGTGAAATTTGGAAACAGTCATTGAAAAGAACTGAAATTTTCTTTGCACCTCTCAGAAAATAGTTGACATTTTGTAGGAATAGTTTTATTCCATGGGGATGGAATAATTACGGGAGCTGTTGCTTTAAATTTAAAAACCTTCTGTGATTTGCTTTGATCTCAGGCTTCACTGAATCCATTTGACATATCTAAGCCAGCAATGTGAGACAAGTCTAACCAATCTCAGACTCAGAGTTCCATGATCAGTATGAGGGAGTCCATCCCCCAACTAAATTCCAGCTATGTTATTATCATTAGAAGTGCAGGAAAAGACAATTTTCAGAGAGCACTAATGATCAAGAGATGAGATTATTATCACCAGTTGAGAACGGGCCGCATTCAGCACAGTTAATGATCACAATGCAGCATCCCTTTTGCATTAAATTTCCGATTGCGTGTGGAGATAGTCTTAACCCCTGTGTAGAACAAGCTGTCAGCAATTATTCCACTCTTCATGTGTATTTGTCATTACATTTTATTATGAGTATGCTAAAAGTTGATATTACTTTTAATATCTCTCTTCTTAAGCAGATTCTCATAGAAATCTCTTGTAAAATGTTGACTGTCATTCACCCCGTTATTCATTATCACTGTGCTGTCCTGCAGTAATTTCCTCAGTGATAATGTGACTTTGGCAATAGTGAGCTAACTATAAGACACAGTAACCTTGTTTGCTGAAAGCCTGCAACTTTGCTTGAATACACTGTAAGAATTTGTATCAGACTTGTAATATTTATTACAGCTCAGTTGACTCAGTAGAAATTACATTGGATTGCATGATTGGGCAGTCAATTATAACTGTCATAGCAAGTGTATACAAGGGAAAATCTGGTACACCTATATAAGGTGCTAGTTAAGTCAACACAATAACCACCTTAAAATGAGATAAAAAGGATGAGTGTTTCTAGCAATTTCAATTTTTATTTCATATTTCCTGAGAAATCTGAAAAAAATGTAGTTTGCCTTGTGTTCTTGAAAAAAGTAAAATTGACTCTACATGATTATGGTTTTTTTTGCCTTAAGTGCAACCAAAAGCCAGAGTTTGTTTATGTTTGGTTTCAACGGTGATAATTTGCATTACCAACAATACAGAACCTTGATATATACTTATAGAAATTGCCTTGGAGGAACTGTTCTTGATTTCCCCCCAAAAAATGCAAAACAAGGTTACAAAACTTAAATTGTATGTCACAGCTTTGAACTTCAAGCTAGTGCTTATATTTCTTTAATGGAAGTTCATGACTTAACTGCATATTATAAATGTCACCTGCTTCCAACAAGGGATACAGTTGCTTTTGCTGGCTTTTTTTCTTATTTGCCAAGCAGAATGTAATCAGATTGCACCTGTCATATTGCTAGCTTGATCAACCAAATAAACTGTTTGGACTTCCTGTGAAGTGAAGAATTATTAGACAAGCAGGAAAAGCCAATGAAACTGGAGGCTAAACCAATACTAGCAGGGTATCCTCTTGCATTCCGGTTTATTGCCAGGTGTACTGACACTCTCCTTTATGATTGAGGTCCATGTAACCAATGCCTGTTGCCAGCTATTGGGGACTAGGATGGACCTTTACAGCACTTCGTAGTGTAGTTTGTTTGTGGTTTATGGAACAAAAAAGAATTTCCATCTTTAATATTGTAACTGGCACAGCAATTTTTTTTGAGTTCGGATACAGCTAACTTCTGTATGAAAAGTTTCTCTCCGATGATTTCTGAACAGCTGGGTCTGATACAAAAGCCTGAAAGCACATACAACCAGGGTCAAGAATGGCTTTTACCCTGCTGTTATAAGACTATTGAATGGTCTACTAGTACGATAAGATGAACTGTTGTACCATATTGTCTACCTGCACTGCACTTTCTCTGGAACTGTACATGTATACATTATGTTATTCTATTATTTGTACTAAAATGATTGAAATACTTGTATGGATTGCATGCAAAACAAAGGTTTTCATTGTACATAAGTGCCACAGGCAATGATAAACAAATTTATTGATTTAATATCAGACTGAAGTTAGGATTCTAGTGAGGGGATTTTTCTGCATTTTTAGATATAATTTGCAGAATTTAGACTCTGGTTAAAAAATGAATGGTGATATATTTTGGTCTTGATATAGTGTTCAAGTTGGATGGCTTCCTGCAGATATGCCTGCTGCCCTGGTCCATCTTTGTGGAAGGAATCATCACAAGACTGGTATAGAACTTATTGGATGCTTTTAGAAAGTATTCACCAGTCTCCTGACTTGATTGTTAGAGATGGTGAAAAAGCTTTGTGAGTCAGGAGGTGATACACTTCCCTCAGGACACCCATTACTGCACGTATATGGAAGGATTAGTGACCATTCCCCACCTGCCACATCCACCCCAGTACCTTGATGGAGGGGTTCATAGTGATGGCAATGCCAGCAAATAATGAGCATAGCTGGTTGCCACACTTTTGTTGATGTCAACTGAATGGCAATTATGTGACAAAAATGTTACTTGCCACTTATTAGCCCAAGCCTGAATACCGTCTAAATCTTACTGCCTACAGCCATGGATACCCACATTTTCTGTGAAGTGAACTTGAACATTATGTAATCTTTAACAAGCATTCCTGCTCTGACTTTATGACAAAAAAACATTTGTAGTGAAGTAGCTGAAGATAGTTGGGCTAAGGATACTGCCTGAAAGGATTCTTGCAGTGATAACCTGAAACTAAAATGATGGAGCTCCAACCGCAACAGCCATACTTTATGCCAAGTATTGCTCCAAATATTGAAGGGTTTTCTTCTGGATTCTTGTAAATTAATTCACTTTTACCTGAGCTATCTTTAGGTACACTCATCCAGATGCTGACTTAATGCAAAGGTCATCTCCTTGATCATGTTTGAATTAAGGCTAATGAGGTCTAAAGCTCCACAAGTGAAACTCAGACTGAGCATCAACAAGCAGATTATTTGTCAGTAAGTTGTTGACAGTGCCTTTCAACATTTTTCCATTGATTGGCGATAGAATAATTGCATCAAGTATACAGATTGGAAGAGCTTTGTTTTTGTTTCTGGACAGGATCTAACTGGGCAATTTTCCAAATTGTTGGGTACAGACTAGTGTTGTACTTTTCGATAAACAGCTTGGCTAGACCCACTACAAGTGGAATGCTGTCAGGGCCCATATGATTTGCTGTATCTAATGCTCTCAGCAGTTTCCTGATACACTTTGGAGTGAATTCAATTGGCTGAAGACTGACTTTACTGAAGCCGGGAGGAGACCAAGATGAATTATTCAGTCAACATTTCAGGTTGATGATGGTTACAAATATTTAAATCTTTTTCATTAACACCCCCACACTATGTTCCACTGCAGCTGTGGACGGGACTGTTTCTGGAACTTCTTGTTCAAATTGTCTACCACAATTCACAACCGTATCTGCCAGGCCTGTAGAGTTTTAATAAATTTTTGGTCTGAGATTTGAATCTGACAAACACTCTAACCAACTAAAATATAAAATTTCTGTCATTCACATTCTAGCCTCCTTGCAATAAAGGAATAATTTCATTTTAATGATATCTTACACCAGACTACTATTTTTAATGAGTTATATACATGGTATATTAAATCTCTTTATAGTTCCTTGTTCCACACAATAAGGAAATGCTCAGGTGTACCTTTTATTTTACCAAAATTAATGATGTCCTACTTACCACTTTGAATTACATTGGTCAGAGCTTTGCCTATGTACATATCCTGTCTCTTCCTTCTTTTAAATTTCTTACTGCTAAAGGCAGGACACACTACCCCTCCAGCTAGCCTCCACTGCAAAGCATCCAACTACTTTATTATGAAAATTTATTCAAATTTAAAGCCACTTTGATTATGTATGCCATCTAATAACATGCATATCTAAAAAAGATTTTAAAACAATTAAAATCAAATCTTGCTTCAGAATGTAAATAAAATAATATCTTTTTCTATTTTTCTTTCCAGTGGAAAAGACTTTCTCAAAGTAATATTTTATACTTCAACTTGGCTTTGTTTAAAGGGAATGTAGTCCTAGATTTTGTGCATTTCAGTAATAGAATGGTTTTTGAAGGGAACATAATGTTACTTATCCTACTGCCCCGACAAACAAGGGTGAAGATTTAACTTTTATTTTTGCAAATACACTTTCACCCAAAAATATTGCCCTGTTATGCTTCAAATGTATTGCCGAAGCTCAAAATACAAAACAAGGCTTTCACTACTTGATCATTGTTTATACAGACATGATACAATTCTAAAAATCTGAAATAAAGACAGCAAAAGATTGACTACTCAGCAGGTCAGACAGCATCTGTGAAGTGAGAAACAGAGTTAAGACTGTCAGAACTTAGCTGTTTCCAGCAGTTTTTGTTTTTTTAAAATATTTTAGGGTCATTAGAACCATCTCAGGATAAAGATAGACACAAGAGATTCTGCAGATGCTGGAAATCTTGAGCAATGTGCACAAAATCCTGGAGGAACTTAGCAAGTTAGGCTGTGGCTATGGAGGGGAATAAACAATCGACATTCTGGGTTGAGACCCTTCATTAGGGCTGGAAAGGAAGGGAGCAGAAGCCAAAATTTAAAGATAAATTTTGTTTTGAAGAAACAGAGAAAGAGGGAAGTAAGAAAAGAATACAATGGATGATCTGCCAGAGGGTGGAGAGGCAGCGATTGAATGATTAAACACATGAGTATATAAGTCTTTAAAGGAAGTGAACAACAAAAGATTGGTCTAGAGAAAGTGTAAATGGGGGAAGCAGGAAAATTAACCACAATTATTAGAAGGCAAAAGCTGTATTTGCCAGAAATGTGTAACGTAATGTTGAAAAGGATAATTACCTGAAATTGTAGGAGTCAGTGTTGAGTCATGTTGGTTGTAATGTGCCTAATCAGGCCGCTAGCTGTTCCTTAAGCTTACATTGCATTTCATGGAGGCCGTGTGGGTGGCCAAAGAAAGAGTAGTCAGAGTGGGTGTGAAATGGAAAATTAAAATGACAAAGCTTAGGGCCACAGTTTTTCATAAAATGCAAGTATGACGCATGGCATTCTCCCACTCTGCGACTGACAAGCAATAAGCTGTGGATACTGAAAATTTGAAACAGCAGAAAACGTTCGAAATCTCAGCAAGGCAGGCAGCATCTGTAGAGATGAACCAGTTATCATTTGAGATACTTTGAGATACACCTTTCAGCAGAGTTGGGAGAATGTAGAGAACAAGTTGCAGAAAAGACAGATAAATGGAGGGTGATACAAGCGAAACCTATCACAAACAATCCGTTTATCCTCTCCAACCCTCACCCTTCTCTGCAATGTTAAATATGCTTGATTTCCAAATTTTTACCAAAAAGTGATCCGAGCTCAGACATTGAACATTATCCTTGTGTCTCTCACCACAGGTGGTCTCTGATTTGTTGAGTATTTTCAGCATTTTCTGCTTTGAGCTCACCCACTGTCTGTTTGGCTTTCCCCAAACAGTGGGCTACCAATTAGTCAACAGGAGTTCTCGTAGATTGCTGTTTCCTTTGTAAGGAGTGCTGTAAAAAGGAAGATGTTGTGAGAAGATGTACAGGGATGAGGGGAGACATAGAAGTGAACTAGAGTACTCCAAACCAGAACAGTACTTTGTTGTGGCAAAATGAGTGGGTCCCTGTCTGGCTGTCCGATAAGTGATGCTATGTCTGGAAGTGGCATCACCTTTAGGATTAAGACATTTTGAAGGAATATAGAAGCTACTAGGATGGAAGAAGCTACCCGGGCTCTGGAAGAGAGACGAAGAGTAGCTGAGAACAGCTGAGCAGAAAATGGAACAGATAGCTTGAGAGTCCTTACATCTGTGATGGAGGAGAACCCATACTTCAGAGAGATGAAAGATATTTCAGGAGTGTTAGTGTGGAGGGTGCATTGTTAGGGCAGGTGCAATGGAAATGGAGAAAATGGGAGAAACAGAGTCTCAGCAGGCAATGAGAGGGGCAAAGTGCAGTCAATATATCTTCAGGAATCTTTGGAGTTGGTCACTTCCATATCTTGAGAAATGGGCAAGGACAAATTAAATTAAGGTAGAAATGGCATGAGAAAATGACTGCAAAGATGATGAACTTTCTACTTCAGCACAAGAGGAAGAAACAATAAATATTTAGTCTTCAAATTAGTCTGAAACAACATTGAGATAATCTTGGACTCAAAAGCAACACTTTTCATTCAGACAGAGGGAAGGTAAAGGGGAAATCCTTAAAAATAATAACACTCAGTTGTGTGGAGTAGAGTCCTGCTGGAGCCAGATTGGACTTGTGTTTAAGAAAGTATTATTTGGATGTCCAGATGAAGTGTATGGATATTGGAAATGTATGGCTAAAGTAAACACAAAATACACTGCAGATGCTGTGGTCAAATCAACACGTACAAACAAGCTGGAGGAACTCAGCAGGTCGGGCAGCATCTGTGGAAATGAGCAGTCAACGTTTAGGGCCAAGACGCTTCGTCAGACTGAAGAAGGAGGGGGCAGGGGCCCTATAAAGAAGGTGGGGGGAGGGTGGGAAGGAGACGGCTTGTAGGTGCCAGGTGAAAAACCAATCAGAGGAAAGATCAGGGGTGGGGGAGGGGAAGCAGGGAAGGGATAGGCAGGAAAGGTGAAGAAGGAATTTAAGGGGAAAGCACTATGGGTAGTAGAAGAAGGCAGAATCATGAGAGAGGTGATAGGCAGCTGGTAGAGGAGGCAATGTGAAAATGGGATGGGGGAAGGGAGAGGGATAATTCAATGTTCATACCAAGGGGCTAGAGATTAACAGTAGAACGTTAAAAAGCAAGACTTCCAGGGTGTAATTGCAGGATTAGTGCTTGTACCATGTGCTGGTGAAGGGAGAAATAGATCAATAGAGCAGTTCAAAACGTGGCCAAGGAGCTGGTGCAGAAAGAAGGGCTTCAGCTTTATGGATTGTTGGTTGCTTTTCCAGGGCAGGTGAGACTTGTACAAGCAAGATATTTTTCATCTGAACTGGAGGGGAACCAATCCTCACTAGGAGGGTTGCTAGTACTATTCAGGAGTGTTCAAACTGGAGAGATGGGGGAAGGGAAACAGGGTAGCAGGGTAACTGGTGGTTGGGATGAGAGCAAGAAAGATGGGATGATAAGTAAGACTGAAAGGAAGGACAGCGAAGGGCAGGTTAGTAAGTGCAGTGGGTCTGATGGTCTATTTTTATTTATTTTGTTTAGAGATATAGTGCGGAACAAGCCCTTCCGGCATCAGCAAACCATGTCGCCCAACAACCCACCAATTTAACCCTAGCCTGATCACAAGATGATTTATACTGACCAATTAACCTTCTAACCACTGCCTACATATTTGCACTATGGGAGAAAGCTGGAGCACCCAGGGAAAAGCAACACACACACACGGGAAGAATGTACAAAGTTTCTTATAGTGGACGCCAGTATGGACTCCAAACTCTGACACCCCAAGCTGGAATGGCATTGAACTAACCACTACACTACCCTAGCACCCCACATGATCTGAAATGCATTTATAGCAACACTCGGAATATTATAGGCAAGGAGGATAAACTCAGTACATGGAATTATGATGACTTTAGAGACACTTAGTTGCATGAGCGATGGGGCTGGCAACTCAGTGTTCCTGGGTTTTGTTGTTTTAGACATGCTGGAAGGATCTGTGGGAGAAAAAAAAGCAGAACGGTAGCAGAGGGAGAATGCCACAGCAGTACTCAGAATTACACTGAAGTGATCATACTCTGATTCTGAGAGGTGTTAGAACAAATATGCAGATAGAAATGGCAAAGTGCAGAAACAACAGGGGTGTCATAATGGGGACTTTAACTTTCCCAATATGGACCGTAACTTCCTTAACACAAGATACTTAGATGGGAGGGATTTCTTCAGTGCATCCCAGAAGAATTCATGAAACAATGTGTGAAGAGTCCAAATAAAGGAAGAAACATTCATGTGTTGGTTTTGACAGAGCGGATAGTGGGTGAATATTTTGGGAATAGTGACTGCATCTCATTGTGTTTAAAGATAGTTATGAGCAGTGTTATAATGAGATATTGCATAAAGATACTAAGGAAATAGGCATATTATGACAGGATGAGATGGGAGCTAAAGGCCATTGATTGGGATCAGCTGCTGTTGTTTAAAACCAGCTGATCAGAGTTCAGTGGCAACATGAGTGAATCTGCAGATGCTGGAAATAAATAAAAACACAAAATGCTGGCAGAACTCAGCAGGCCAGACAGCATCTATGAGAGGACGTAGTGACGACGTTTCGGGCCGAAACCCTTCATCATGAATGCACTCCTGATGAAGGGTTTTGGCCCGAAACGTTGTCACTACCTCCTCTCATAGATGCTGTCTGGCCTGCTGAGTTCTGCCAGCATTTTGTGTTTTTATTGATCAGAGTTCAGTATCCACATGTCCCAGTAAGGAGTACAGTAAGGTAAGCTAAGGGAGCCTTGATGACTTGAGAAATCCTAAATTCTGTTAGGATGAAAAAGGAGGCAAATGCAAGATTTAAGAAGCTAAATTGAGACTAAACTCTTGGAAAATATAAAGATAGCAGGAAGTGCTCATGCAGAAGATTAGGAAGGCCAGAAGGGGCTATGAAATGTCCTTGGTAAGTAGGCTCAAGGGGAATCCCAAGGCATTTTATACTAATATTAATAAAAGGAGGATAACTAAAGAGAGAGTGTTCATTCAAGGATAAAGGAGGGATTTTGTGCTTGAGGTGAAAGCAAGTGGCTGAGGTACTAATGAGTACTTTATGTCAATATTTATCAAGGAGAAGAATCTGAAGAACAGTGAAGGCTGAGAGGAGCTTACTAATGAGCTGGGAAAATTTGAGTCTTCTGAAATGCATTTAGGTGGACAAATCCACAGACCCTGGTGGAATATGTCCCATTATATTGAATAAAAGTAGGTCAGTAGATTGCTGGGGCCTTGTTAAAGATCTTTGTGTCCTCACTTGCAATGGTTTGGAGAATAACAAATGGTTGTGCTTTTTTTTTCAGGAAAGAAAATAGGGATAATCCGGGTAATGTTAGGCCAGTAAGCCTCATGCCAGCAGTAGGGAAACTATTGGAAAAGATACTAGTGCATAGGATTTATGTGCACTCAGAAAAGTAAGCCGGCTTAGGGACAGTCAGCATGGATTTGTGTGGGGCATATCATGCCTTACAAACTTGATTGAGTTTTCTGAGGAGGTGACAAAGGAGCTTGATGAGGGAAAGGCAGTTGGTGCTATCTACATGGATTTCAGTAAAGCATTGGATAAAATTACTCATGGTAGGTTGATTCAGAAGGTAAAGATCCATGGGGTCCAGGGTGAATTGCAGGTTTGGATTCAGAAATACCTTGGCCATAGAAGACAGAGAGTAAGGGTTATTATTCTGGTTGGAGGTCTATGACCAGTGGTGTTCCTCAAAGTTCTGTGCTGGGACTTCTGTTGTTTGTGAAATATATCAATGCTTTCGATGAAAATGTAAATCAGAATATAAATCAGATACATACTTGGGCTGAGAATTGGCAGATTGAGTTTTATCTGGACAAGTATGAGCTATTTCACTTCGGGAGGTCAAATTATGGCTAACACAAGGGGGCATAGTTTTAAGGTGCTTGGAGGTAGGTACAGAGGGGATGTCAAGGGTAAGTTTTCACTCAGAGTGGTGGATGTGTGGAATGCACTGCCGGAAACGCTGGTGGAGGATGATACAATACAGTCTTTTAAGAGACTCTTAGATAGGTATTGTTACGTAACCCCGTAACCAGGTAACTTACCAGCAAAGATAGATGGATCAGCTGAGTCGGATGCTACTATTTTCAAACGTTTTATTCAAAAAAGGTCACAAACGTATGGTTAATACAAAACATTCAGATCATATACATCGTCAAACTCAATCTAAAACACCGGTGTAATAATAATCAATCAGAAATAAGCTCTATAGTTGTCTAGGGGTAATACTGAGTCCAATTGAAATATAAAGAGTCACTCAGAAGTTTGCAGGCTTTTCCCTTTTGGGAACCGCTGGGGTTTTCACGTTGTGGAGAGAAAGAGATGATTTAGAAAAGATAAACACTTGCCCGTCGTCTTGGCAGAGCCAATCCTTGGAATCAGGGGAACAGACTTCCCCGTTGTTATTTAAAAGCAGTCTTTCGTTGGTTCTAGCCACAGATTCAAATTCGGAATCTAACGCACGTGGCTTCCTTCAAAATGGCATCCCGCTCCCACGGGAATCGATATAGTGTTTCCTTGGTGTCTCCTGGGTGCGTCTGAGGGTTCCCCCCCTCAGACCCGCCTTTATACTTCTTCACGGGATCGCAGGTGTCAATCAAGTTGCAGGTAATGCGATCTCTCTCTCAACCAGCCCACTTTGCCCGAGGGCTTTTCACGTGGTCTCCATGAGACAATAGTCAAGGTCACCTTTATTCTGCTTCTTGGGAGAACGTGGTCTCTCTCTCTCTCTCCCATTTTTCTGTGTCCATTCTGCACGTCTCTTCCTCTTTTGGGTCAGTTGACCCCCCCTTAACTAGGGTTCTTGCGATTCTCACAAAGGAGGGGGCCAACGGCATAACAGTATATGAAGCTTAGAAAAATAGAGGCTATGCGGTAGGGGGATTCTAGACAGTTTCTAGAGTAGGTTACATGTCGGCACAACATTGTAGGCCAAAGGGCGTGTAATGTACTGCAGATTTCTATGTTCGACGTTCTGTGCTCTAGGAACTATAGAGCTAATGGTAAACCCCTTAATAGCATGAGGCATAGAGGAATAGTTTGCTGAAAGAAGCTACACGTGGATAAGGTAGTAAATAAGATATGCTTCCCTTCATTGGTAGGGGTATTGAGTATAATCGTAAGGAAGTCTTTTTGTAGTTATATAAAACTTGTATCAGACTGCACAAAGTTCTAGTCAACCATTTATAGGAAGGATGTGGAGACTTTGGAGAGGGTGCAAATGAGGTTTACCAGGATGATGTCGGATTAGAGCTATAAAGCAAGGTTGGACAAACTTGAGCTGCTCTCCCTAGAGTGTTGGAATCTGAATGCAGACCTGATAGAGGTTCTTTAAATAGTGAAAGGCATGGATAGGGTAGACAGTCAGAAAATCTTTTTCACAGAGGATGTGATTCTAAGTTTATCTGGAGTGGGGGAGAGTTTTAGGCAGCATGAGAGCCATATGGTTTCATGCAAAGGTAGGTACATGCCAGAAACAAATTGCCGGGGTTGTAGTGGAATCAGTTTGGTGGGCTTTAACAGCCTTTTAGATAAACACATGAACATGAGGGTAATGGATGGATATGGATGATACACAGCAGCAGAACATTTCACATCAAGATTGGCTCAACATCGTGGAGTGAATGGACTGTCCATTTCTGTGCTGTTCAATATTATATGTTCTATTGAACAATCAATAAATTCGAGATGTGAAGAGAGGAGTGTTGTAGTGGGGAATAAAGGAACAGGCAGAAGCAGTGGGTTTATCAGCAGTACCTACCTTCTGGATCATAGAAAGAAGGCTAAAACAGATTGTCAGTCAATTTTACATTAGTCCACATGCATCCTGGCTAACTTGATCCACTCTATAAGGTATTTACACAAGAAATGTGTCCTATTAACTTTTGACAAGGTTAACAGAAATCTTCCAAAGTTAGTCAGAAGTTCTACAGAAATGCCTGGACACCTGGAATTAAATTAGGGTCTGGTTGCTTTACTGTCTTCAATGGAGAATCACATTGAAACCCACCTGATACTGAAGAGTGTGGATAGAGTGTACATGGAGATGATGCTTCAATTAGTAAGGGAGTCTAGGATCTTAGAATTAAAACAGGTCCCTTTAAAACAGTTGATGAGGAATTTCTTCAGCTCCAGGATGGTGAATTGATGGAATTTGTTGTCACAGAGGACTATTGAAACTAAATCATTGGGTGTATTTAAGGCAGAGATTAATAGGTTTTAATTGGCAAGGAGGTTAAGGATAATGGGTAGGAGGCAGGAGAATGGGGTTGAAAAGAAAATTAGTCATGATTGAAATTTGAAACAGATTCTATGGGCTGAATGGACTAATTTTGCTTCTGCATCTGTCAATCCTATGGACATTAACATCTACTTTGCTTGAAATTCCTTGAAAATAAGGAATTGCTGTTCCTCCTAGTACTCTGTGTTGAGTACAAAAGCTTGCAATCTTATGATGGGACTACTGATCTTAAGGAGTGATCTCCATTGGGTGTCTTCTTTGTATAATATGTATTTTTGTCTGAGAATGTACAACTTGCTCTAGAGCGTATATGTCAAACTCAAGGCCCGCGGGCCAAATCCGGCCCGCGGTGGAATTATCTTTGGCCCGCGAGATAATAGCTAATTACTATTAAAGCTGGCCCCAGTAATCAAAGCGCCTATGGCGTATGATATGGCTAATGCTGAGTTTATTCAGGTACCAGGTTTTCAGGGTTTTTAGTGTTTATTCAGCAGTCTTGCTCGGCAGTCTTCTTCATAAGAAACGGAATTTGTAAAGTGAAACACATTGTAGTTATAGCAGAGACTGAGACACATGAGAGCAGGCTGAAAAAACGGAGGCAACGAAAGCTGCGTTCGCACGCGTCCGACTGATCCGGCCCGCATGAAGCTGCATTTTGCTCAATCCGGCCCGTGACCTAAAATGAGTTTGACACCCCTGCTCTAGAGGGAGTGAACAGGTTATATTTTTATTCTGTGAGCCAAAGTTTTAGATCATTGCTTTCTTTAGCATTATATGGGGAGAAATTAATTAAATTAGTTTTGCTGTATGCATATACTCTTTCATCCTCTGTCTAGTTACTTTTAAACAAAATCTTGGTTATTTCAGATGAATTGAGCCAGATTCAGTTCAGAATCAATGGTTCCTGGCTGCATATACTTGAATAATTTTCAAAGTTGAGCAGATTTTAGTGGAGCTGAATTGTGGTATCTGATTCTCCACACACTCACCCTTATCGACTGGTTGAGAAGGGTTCAATGGAATTTCTGCTTTTAATCATGTTGTTCTGAGGTTCTGTCCACCTGAGTACCTGAGAAAGCTTTGGTAGAAGGCAAATCTGTCAAGGTTTTGGGCATTTTTAATAATCTCCTTAATATAGGCATCCATTAGTCTTGCGAGTCCATGGATTTGTGCCTTGGAAAGTTTCCAGGGCACAGGCCTGGGCAGGGTTGTATGGGAGAACGGCAGTTGCTCATGCTGCGAGTCTCCCCTCTCCACGCCACCGATGTTGTTCAAGGGAAGGGCAAGGGCCGATACAGCTTGGCACTGGTGTCATCGCAGAGCAATGTGTAGTTAACCCCCTTGCTCAAGGACACTTAATCTCTTTAAAGGTCTCTGACAATTAGGGGATTTTGGAGAATAATAAAATTGAAGTAAATCGTAAAAAAAATAAAATTATGAAAAACGAAAAGGAAAATAAAGTTTATTTAAATATATAAAACTACTTAGAAATAATACAAATCACTTAAGTCATTTAAATATACAGTGAAATTTGCCCACTCTTATTGTTCCTTATAATTGTGATTGAAAAAATTTTTAGGACAAAGGTCAGCATAATGAGCTCTTCCCCCCCCCCCCCCCCTTTTCCACACTTCTTTTTGTATGTTTTTATTCTTGGTTAGAAGCTTTCAAACTGTCTTTGTTTATTTATGAAAATGATTAGTTGCGAATTAAATGCAATCATTGCTACAGGCTTGCAATGTGGTTTGTCTTCAGACATGGTACCTGTGGTTGTTGGATCATTTCCATTGCTCAGGCCTCCTTACCAAGAAGCGTAGAGGGCCACTGGTGGCAATTGGCATCATCATTTAGCTGTACTACAGTGTCAAGCCTGAAGGCAATAATTAGAGTTGTCTTGCTGACAAGTGGCCTTCACAGGGAATCTCTATATTTATCACACAATGTAAGCTCAAGTGGCTTCAGCTGAAGGGTGTAAACAGCAGACACTTAAGTTTCTCTTCATTCTTTTTTATTGTTGGCCCAATCACTCTTGTGATGGATAAAATGCTTCTCAAGAGGGAGGATTCGTACCTTGAAATTCTTAGAACGAAAATGTCAGTATTTGTTGTTCACGTCTGATTAAGCTGTGGTTGGCAGATTATAAATTGGTTTGGCAGATGTTCAAATATTTCAGATATGTTGAAAATTGCACACTCATCATTTGTATATCAAGAACATGCTTCAAAAGGCAGGGAAATAGCAATGCAGAAGGTGAAAAATTAGCCTTTTCAGTCCATGCCAGCTCCCGGGGGAGCAATATCATCTATTCTATTTCCCCTTCATTATTTCCCTGCATTTTTCCAACTTATTCTCTTTCACATATGCCCATTATCTCCCACTTAATTTCTTCACCTTTACTAAAGTATAACTTACATTGGTCAGTTAACCTGCCAGCGCATTATTCTCATGTTAGCTGAAGCAGGAGTACTCAGAGGATGTCAGTACGGTCACAGAGAAAATGAGCAAATTCTACAAAAGCAGCACTCGAGGTCAGGATCAAATCAATAGCTGTAAGTGGCAGTAGATCCTCTGCCACCCACTTGGGTGGCACTTTTCTTGGCACCCACTTCTCAGTGAAAGCAATGATAGCAGCTGAAGAGGGGATCTGTGAGGTAGGACAAGTGGACAAGGGAATTACAGAGAGTGATTCCTGTGGAAAACAGCAAGGGGGAAGAGAGGAAGGCGTGCCTGGTGCTGGAATCCTGTTGAAGATGGTGAAAGCTGTGGGGAGTGGTATGGTGGAATGTGGAATGGTAGGTGAAGATATGGGGAGCTCTATCTCCATTTTGTTTGAGGGCGATGGGGCTAGGGCCGACATATGGGAAAGGCATAAGCTGTGACAACAGCTCTCTGCAATTTACTTGCGATCTTGGTTAGAGAAGTTGCCACACCAAGTTGAGGTGCATCAGGATCAGATGCCTTCAAAGCTGCATGGGTAAAAGTTGGTATGGGCGGACAGGGAATTCAGTTATTTGTTTATCTAGTGAAACAATGCAGAGTAGGCCCTTCTGGCCTTCCGAGCTATGCCGCCCCAGCAACCCCACAACCCTGATTAACCCTAACCTAGTCACGGTACAATTTACAAGGACCAATTAACCTACTCTTTGGACTGTGGGAGGAAACTCGAGCACCCAGGGAAAACCCAAACCTTCCACAGGAAGGACATACAGAGTCTCCTTACGGAGTGGCGGTGGAACTGAACTCTGGAACAGCCCATACTGTAATAGCATTGCACTAACCTCTACGCTACCATGGTGACATGCCAAATTTCCTGAAGAACTGGAGGTGCTGCTGTGCTCTCTTGTCCATAGTGTATAAGTGGTTGCACCCGGAAAATTGTTGGTAATATTTATGCCTAGGAAATTAAAGCTCTCAATTGTCTTCACCTCAGCATCATTGATACATATACGGGCATGCATTCCTGAAGTCAATAACCAGCTCTTCTGTTTTGTTAACGTTGAGCGACACATCATTGTCTTGACACCATGTCATTAGGCTCTTTATCACCATCCTGTAGCCCATCTTGTCATTATTTGAGATGCTACCCACTACGATGGTGTCATCTGCGAACTTGTAAGTGATGTTCTGGCAGAATCAGGCTACACAGTTTCGAGGGTACAGAGAGAAAAGCAGGAAGTTGAGGACGCAGATTGGGAGCACCAGTTCTGAGGATAATCTTGGCGGAAAAATTGCCGACTATTATAGCAACACACACAAAATGCTGGAGGAATTCAGCAGGCCAGGCAGGTCTATGGAAATGATTAAACAGTCGACGTTTCAGGCCAAGACCCTTCATCAGGACTGGAAAAAAGAGATGAGAAGTTATGGCAAGAAGGTGGGTGGAGGGAGTGAAGAAGTACTCGGTGATAAGTGAAACCAGGAGAGGGGGAGGGATGAAGTAATGAATGGGGGGTGGGGTGATAAAGCAGAGTTGAGGTATGCAGATATAAGTTTGGTGGGGCAGGAGCAAGCAGAAACAATGGGTATACCTGGAGAGGTTTGTGGATATTGGCTAGGGGGTAGAGATGGAAGGTGCAGAGTAAGGGAAGTGTGGGTTGTTGGCAGTGACTGGGTAATCTCTAATAAGGTCAATGATGGTGCGGATGACAATGGCCTGGTGCTCCTTAGTGGGGTCCTGTTTCTCCCATTGCTGTCTATTACTACTGAGTGCATTCTGTAGTTCAGGAAATTAAGAGTCCAGTTGCAGAAGGAGTTGCTGAGTCCTTGGCTCAGTCCAGAATTGGAAATGAACTTGTTTGGAATTATGAGATTGAATGTGTGGTGACTTTTCCAGGGGAATATGTGGCAATACTCGTAGGTGGTCCACAGCCCAATCCTAGTTACTTAAGTTGTTAGAACAAAGGACAAATTTCACTGTATGTACATGTGATAAATAAATGTGAATCTGAATGGGAATTTGAATCTGATCTGAATCTGACTGAAGACAGTTCAAGTTTAAATTCAATTTATTGTCATTCAACCATACACAGGTATACCTCCAAACAAAACAGCATTGCTCTGGACCAAAATGCACAATACAGTACATATAACTCACACACACAACAAATAAAGTAAAATTGCTACAAAGAAGTTAACAAATAATAAGGTGCATTTACGACGTTAAAAAGTAAACGGTAAAATGCTACTAACACTGCATACATGATGAGACCTAGGTTGTGGCAAGAAGTTCAATAGACTTGCAGGCATGGGAAAGAAGCTGTTTTCCATCTTAACAGTTTTTGTCTAAATGCTACAGTACCTCCTGCCTGATGGTAAGGGGTCAAAGAGATTGCTGGGTGGCTGGGGAGGATTATCGACAATTTGAAGGGCCCTACGTGCATAGTGCACATGATGAATATTCTCTGATGTGTGGAAGAGAGTCCTTGATGATCCCTTCAGCCATCCTTACAATCCTTTGTAAGGACTCGCGGTCAGGTGTCTTACAAAGGGCAAGCTCTGTTATTTTTCTTTTGGTCTCACTATTGAGTTGGAAGAGAAGAAGAATGTCTACAAACACTCCCACAAGCTGATCCTTGCAGGATATGAAGATCTAAGCCAAATGCTTTCCACAAGTTTACACCTCCAGGAGACTGATTTGACATCTGCAGTGGTGACTGTTGGTATAGATGCACCAGCAGCAGTCAGAATAGATGGTGTCATGTCATTGCCCTCTGTTCAACAAGTGTATTGTGCTCATTTAGGAGGGATGTATTGCTGTCTGCTCACTGACCTTGTTTTGTAGTCCATTTAGACAAGTAAACCCTGTCACAACTGATGGCTGGTCTGAGGCTTGGCTTTGTCTTTTGGCAATCCTGATACCTTTCTGAAAGTTATTTCTTGAATTCCTCTTCAAGTCAGAGTTTCCTAATTTGAATGCTGTGGACCAAGACTTCATTAGGGAGTGAATCTCTTGTTGCAGCCATAAGACCATAAGATATAGGAGCAGAAGTAGGCCATTTGGCCCATCAAGTCTGCATTTTTTTGGTTGGGGAATACCCAGATTGATTTCTTTGGTATGCGGTCCTTTATACGCTTAGGGAAGAAGTCTTTGACAGTGGTGACATGCTCATTTTGAGTGGCTGTTGATTTTGACCAATCTACCAACTCAAAGTAGTTGCATAATTCAAATTCAAGTTCTTTGGTATTCAACCACACACATGTATACAGCTAAGTGAAACATTTCTCTGAGACCAAGGTGCAAAATACAGTACATATATATGAAATCCAGCATATAAAATAATATAATATTAACACAATAATAACAAATAATGAAAAATATTCTGTAGATGTACAAGTCGATATAAAGTGCATATATGACATATAGTTAAATGTGCAACAGTATAATACCACTGGTCCTGTGTTAAATAGTATGTACTGGGTGGTAGCTGGGTGTTCAAAAGTCTCATAGCTTGGGGACAGAAGCTGTTACCCAGCCTAATAGTCCTTTTTCTTATACTGCAGTAGCTTCTGCTTGATGGTAGGAGTTCAAAGAAATTGTGGGATGGATAGGAGGGGTCCTTGACAATACTGAGGGCTCTCCAAATGTAGTGCTTCAGGAATATGTTCTGGATTTTGAGGGAGAGGACTAGAGAGAGACACCGATCATTCTCTCAGCAGTGGTCACAAACCATTGCAGGGTCTTGCTGTCAGATGCTTTCCAATTCCCGGAGCAGGCAGTAATACAGCAGTTCTTGGCTCTCATAAAAAGATGCATAGAAGTGTGTCTTCAGAAAAGCACCATACAAATTTCAGTGCTAGACCCTTATGTTTTAGATTTTGTTTGAATGCAGGGTGAAGGAACTCAGTCTTGTGATCTGATTTACCAACATACAGTAAGTGCAAGGCAGGCAAATTCTAGTGACTGTGTAACAATGTTCAAAGGTCTGTGATGAGCAGGGCCTCTGGGTACACTATTGATTTCAGAGTATAGTTCATTGAGCGCAGGTTTCATATCTATTTGTGGTGGGATGTAGACAGTCATCAGGATAGCTGAAGTCAGTTCCCACTGCAGGCATATGAGTGGCAGAAGATGCACTAAAATGTGTAGAATATAATAGGAAAGATTCAATGTGTTTTTACTCTGTCTATAACAAATACAAACATCTATACATTATTTAGACAAAATGGGTGAATGGGAAAATAAAATCAGAAGAAAATGAATCATATTTCACTTTAGCTTACAACCCAACTTATACAATTTTAGGTAACACATAACATTTGTCTTCCTTTCCTATTCTTATTGGTTCACCTCTCCCTTTGTGCAGTTTTTCATTTCCCACCTGCATTCAGAAATTCATTACTTTCCCCCACTTGGTTTCATCGGCCCATCACCAACACACCTCTCCATCTGGATTTCTTCTCCACTGACCTATTCAGCCTGTCCCCTCCCCTACCTGGTTCCAGCTGCATGCCATCTTTCCCTTATCCGGTTCCATATCACTTTTATGCATCTGCCTCAAGCTTTGACCTCCCCTTCCCTCTCTGTGCCCCCTTTTCATCGTCTCTTGTTTTTCATTTGTTTCTCCCTATCATCCACTATCCTCTGCCTCTTACCTCCTCCTCCTCCCCCCCCCCCCCCCCACCTGGTTCCACCTTTCACCTACCAGTCCCTGTCTCACGCCTCTGTACCGGCTATGTTCCTAGTACAACCTCAGCCCTTTCCAGTCTCTTGATCCCTTTGCCTCCAGAACTGAACTGAATTCCTCCAGTAAGAATTTTGCTCCCCATTCAATTATCAATAGTCTTTTGTGTCTCCAAATAGAATTATATCATGAACTTGAGCAAATAAAACAAATATTTTTGCTGATATTCCTGCACTTTGATTTTATATAAAGCTCTCTAAAGACTATATAAATATATAGCACATTCAGAAAATAATGAATGTAATAAATGGCATACATATTAAGCATAAAGAAAGCATCAATCTTATGAAAAATTGGTTTCATGCAAACTGAATGATGATTTATTACACCACCTATCTTAATAGATACTTATGGAATATTTAATGCTAGTTTACTTGAGTTTAGCAAATAATAGGAAGAAGTTGTTTGATACAATCAGTGTCTCATATCCATGACTAATGCTCACATTTGCTTTTGTAACAAAACACTGAAACTTGTGACTAAATCTTAGTATCTTAGAATAATGATTCTACAGTTAAATATGAGTGCGTCCTTTACTTACATACTGGAAAATAAACCATGAGGATTAAATAAATATGCATTATTCTTTAAAAGTCAGACGATGGTTTATATTATAAATTGGGATTTTCTCTATCTAAATATATCAATATAAGTTTCTTGGGAATAGACTAGCAATGAAGAAGGAATTTTGTACTGAAATGTTAACTAGTAATTACAATAAAGGTTTTCCAGATTATCCCCATACTTTTATGCAATGCAAATATCTTCATTTTGAATGTGGACATTTGACATGAGCCTTAATCTGATTATTGAGAAAGAGCTGCATAAAATCATTCTGACACTTTATTGTGAAGTTCAATTATGAAAATGCATATGAGAAGGAGTGAATTGAACCAACAAAGTGATATAAAAAAAACAAAATTATTTCTAAAGATATTTGTCTGGATTCTTAATTTAAAAATAAGCTAAATATCAGGTTTACACTTCAGTGGTTACTATTTCAGTGTGTCCTAAAATAGTGGTTAACAATCTTCCACGTATGAACGAAGATAACAAAGGATAATACAAATAGATGAAGGTCATTCATGCCATTATCTCTCTATCGACCCAAGATGATTTTACTTTACAGTTTCTTTCTTACATCTCTGCACTTTTTCTTCAGTCATGTATACATTCTGAAGGCTTCTACTGAATATCTATCCAAACAGGCTGTGTATCCCATTATAACTATTTGCATTAAAATCCTTACGGTAGTTTGCACCCTTTCTCACTGTAGGAGCCCATTTTATTCAAAGAGTTACCTATAGATTGCAGAGCCACAGGTTAAGGGGCCAAATATTTCTAATAAAGATGTTTAGCTGATGAAGGAGTAACACTGGTAAGCACCCTGCTGTTTTTTTTAATAGATTGGAATAGGGGCTTTCCAGCTTAAGAGGTAAAGTCAGAAAAAGTTGTGATCCATCATAATCTCTGACAACCTCCCCATTTAGGGGCCATTAAGAGAAAACATTCTAAATAAATGTAAGGGAACTATTTCCATACCAGGAGTTGATTTGGTTCCCATCTTCCATCACTGGATGATTTATGTTGGACTCAATGCAATCCAAAAGGGATATCACTTATTGCTGTTTTGAAAGAAATTGCCTCAAGTTAGACATTGCACACTAAAAAGTGAAAGAATTTTGCATAGTAGGGGAATTAAGAGTTATGGGGAAAAGGCAGGTATGTAGAAATGTGTCCATGGTCAGAGCAGACATTGTCTTAATGAATGGCGGAGCAGGCTCGACTGGCCAGATGCCCTACTGCTTATGTTCTTCTGAACATTCAGAGATAGATCTTAATTTCTGCTTCCCCCGAGAAGTGCACTGCTAAATGTGGAAGAAATACTCACATTATCTTCCCAACCACACTACTCAGCCAGGAAATTAGGGACATATTTTCTTCTTCCGGATGATGTTGAAATATCTGGAGAATTACGTCAAAGCAAAGGAACAAGGCAGAATAAAAATATGTGAAGTTGTTTTGACAATTTATCACATTCAAAGTCTCTGGATTTCTGGCAAATTAGATTAAGTTACTGTTTAATAGCAGTGGTAGCAAGTGCAAAATGACAGAGAATAAATTGTTGAGATTACAACTTAGAAGATATTTATTTTGTTATTATTTCACTGCATGTAATATTGCTTATATTTTTATGCATTGCATTCATACAGATAAAATTAATACAGAATAAATTTAGAATATATGTTTACTAAATACTTTGGGACATTTGTGTTTTGTGCTCTGGTGGTTTGCTTTATGGAATTGAAAGCATCAAAATCAAGTGTGCAGCTAATACTAGATAAGATCATATGGGATCTGGCCTATTTCCCAAACTTACTACCCAGAGTGTCTTCCCAGCCCCCTGCACCAACCTGTCCCAGATGCAGCAGGCCATCCAAGCTGATCCTCCATGTGCCAAAGGCATTCCAGGGGGCAGCAAACCCAGTACTGTAAAAAGCTCTCAGGGCCTACATCCCAGAGCAGTCTTATTTCAAAACCCACTGGAACTGCTTTTAAATGTCTCTACCAGTCAGGCATTTTTAAATACTATTCAAAATGGATTAAAAAATTTGAAAGCATACATATTAGTAAAAAAGTCAAAACACTTTAAATAGATACAAAATAATCAAAATAAGTACACCAATTATATTTACTTACCATTATCACAGGGTCAACAACACATAAAAATGAGTGAATTGATATTTCTTTGGACAACTGTAGTGAAAGGCTGAAGATTCTGATGCAAGATGCCTCAGGCCACACTTTTCAGTATGTTCATGTTCTGCCATTGGACTTAATGTGATGGTACTTAACTCCTTGCCTCTGTCTTTCTTCCATGCTTCAATGAAAAGTTCCTTGTGGAACCAACCACAGATCTAATCGGATCTAATTTATTGAATGTCATTCAATAATCAAAGAGATCCAATGGATTTCAGTCTCTTTTTCTTGTTTCCATATTCATAAATACTTTAGTTAATATCCTGTTAACAATTGAGTGAACTTATCTAAACCATTACATTTATATTATTTTTGTTTATTGTTCAATTTGTAAACTGCAATATAATTACAACTGTATGTAATCTGATTTTTCTTTTCTGCACTATATTTTCTGTCAACCAAAGAGAGTTGCTGACATTTACACCATTTGGGATAAGATACTTCATTGATTTATCATTGAGTGAGTTGTTTGGTTCATGTGTACTTCTTGTCAGTTTACTTGTCTCGAATTTGTGCAAGGATTTCAAGATAGATCACTTTATATTTCATTCAAACAAAAAGTTCAGTCAGTACTCTGTGGAAATCTATCATTTGTTAATCCTAATATTTTTACAGAGAAACTGCAGTATCTAATTACTATATTATGAATTTTTATGAGAGATGTATTGACTTCATTAGTATTGAGCATCAAATATGCATTTGAACATATCTTGAAGTAATATTACTTTAAATATTTTGCTTAGAATTTAGTCTGCTTTGAAATTAAAAAAAATATGTTGCAATAATAAATACTGATTAAGTTCTGATTAAGAAAACTTTGGTGTCTGCATTTATAAAATTTCACATTGGTCATCCCTGCAACAAAAGGTATAACAATACCGTTGTACATTTTGGTTTATAATTAGCTATTAAAAATGCAAGACTCTGCTCCTGAGTCTGAACTCAACAAATAATTTGTATATATTGATGATTCTTAAATTGAACTTGTGTATAAATAACTTGTGTGTAGTGATGACTGTACATCTATTTTGCACCTTGGTTAAATAGCAATTTTCAATTGTTAATTTCAATACATTCATACAAATGGAAGTTTTAGTAAATCTGAAGTAGTGGATAATGTGAATGCCTCAAAAAATTTACCAGTGGCTAAATTGAGATTGGATCCCTTAATCTTTTGGTAATGGAACTATTTATATTATACATCACTGGCATGTTGAACAGAGTCTGCTTCCTTTCAGTATCTATCAGTAGTCCCATGTAAAATGCCAATGGCCACATGATACCAGAGTACCATCTGCTGACATCATTTTTAAAGAAGTAGACATGGTCATTAACGTTGATCTTGACAAGTGAAATTCTGTGGCAAATTATCTCACAGCCCCTTCTTGTAAAAAAAATAATTTTTAAGTTACTGAAGGAAAAACTTTTGTTCAGGATTTTCCAGTGAGGATTCTAGTGACTGCAGTGCATTATAGAAACAAAGCTGGGCCCTGATAATAAACCTAGCATTAGTGACTGACACATACTCTGCCAGTCCCAAAAGCTCCAGTTCTCACCCATTTACATCTAGTCATTTCAAGACAGCAGGATGTTTATCTGTCTGTAGTTCTGAAGCTCATTTTCTTCCACTTAGTATTTTGAAGAACAACAAAAATAATTATATACTTTCACCAGGAGCAGAAAAATTAAGTGGCAAGCTAAGGAAATCTGTCACTTTTGAAAATTGATTACTTTTCTTGGATTTAATGCTATTATATCACTTCATCTTTGCTCAGGAGCCAATTGACAATGTCCATCTAATTATACTTTCAAAGCCAGCGCATTTAACACCCATCAGTGGCTTGTCTAGATACTTGATGACCATCAAGTGATGGAGTTCAGGTTCAACAGTTTGCAAATAAAAAAATGAAAGATGATGTTGATTCAATCTTTTTAAGTATTTAAATGTGACATTTCAGCATGGAATAGGTATACTGTTTGTGCATTTGTCTGGTTACCAGCCCAGCAATTCAGGGGCCTAGGGCAATTTAAGTGATGTTCACATAGATTGGTTGTTGCAAATGCAAATATTTCCAGTTTAAGTTATATTGGATGCTGCATGAGTTATAGCTTCCCCTGCATTTCTCCCACAGGTCCGGAAGGTGCAGTGTTTGAACAATCAGTGGAAACACCTCATGTCAGAGCTGAATCCTCAGAAGAGCTCAAGTAAGTGAATAACTTGTATATGTTTAATCATTTTCGTTAGACATAAAATCTTCTGGTCCTTCTTTGCAAAACTCAACAGATCACATGCCTGTGGCAGTCCATGCTTATACTCTTGGATTTATATCAATCTCCCTTCAATTACTTATTGGATGCAGATTGCAAAGAACATTTTTAAGATCTAATGGTAGTGTCACTAGATAGTAGCCTATACATTGCTTATTTTGAATATGTAAAAAAAAATCCCAATGAACTGAATGTGGTTCAATCAAACCAATGATAAGTAAATCGACCCCAGCATGCTGTTCCAAAAGAAACATTGACTGGACAGTTTTTGTGGGATCTGATTCTTTATTGAAGTGTTGGCATATCAGTGGCAATATCATTGAACAGCTGATGTCATGTTAAACAAAGTGGGTAGAGTGCAGGAAACACACTTGAGGGGTGAAAACACCTACTCTTATCCTACTTTTAATATTGTTCACCATTCTACTACATTCACATTTCCTGCAATTGTCAGGATTGGTTCTAATTTAATTCTACAGCTTGCTCGGTAGCAAAATGGACTCCCCCATATTTTACGCATTTATCTAAAGCTATTTGATTTGTTTCTGTATGATATTTCTATAATCTTGGTTGAGGATCTTGTTACAGTTAAAACATTTATTTAAAGAATAATACAGATCTTCTCCAGGTTAAAAACATTGGATTTAGGGACATATGAATGAGCTCCCATGATATTATTCAATTCCAAAGTCCAACATATGTACATGTGTTCACTCATCCAAAGGGCAGATCTGGTTTCCTCTCATTCTCACTTCTAACAATTGTTTGTTCTTATCAATATTATGTGTGTTTGATGCCATTCATGACATTATTAAATGACTGTGTACTTTGCAAATGAGGGACAAAATCAATTTCTGTTTTTCAGTAAAAAGAGAACCTCTTCAGTACCTAAGGACAACCAGTACTCAGTGTTGCATTAGGCATGTAGCAAGCCAGATAGAAGACAGAAGATAGAGTGTTACAGCCCCTTAGTGCATGCCCATATACTTTCCTACACTATATTCTATCTGCCACTTCATTGCTCATTCTCCTAATCTGTCTAAATCAATCTACAGAATCCCTGCTTCCTCAACACCACCTGCTCTTCCACCTATCATCATATCGAGCACAAGTGATGACAAAGCCATCAATTCCATCATTCAAATCATTGACATTTAATGCGAAAAGAAGTGGTCCCAACACAGCCCCTGCAGAACACCACTAGTCACTGGCAGCCAACCAGAAAAGGCCCCACTTTATTCCCACTCTTTGTTTTCAGACAGACTGCCAATCCTCTATCCATGTTGATATTTTTCCTGTAACATCATGGGTTCTTATCTTGTTTAGCAGCCTCATGTGCATCATCTTGTCAAAGGCCTTCTGAAATCTAAGTAAGCAACACTCATTGACTCTCCTTTGTCTCATGCTTCCTATTTCCTCAAAGAATTTCAGCAGATTTTTCATGCAAGATTTCCCTTGAAGTAAACCATGCTGACTTCTGCCTATTTAATCATGTGCCTCCAAGTACCCCAAAAACTCATCTTTAATAACGGATGCTAATATCTTCCCAACCACTGAAGACAGGATCTCTGAATGATGAGAAGGGAAGATGAGAATAAACTGATGTTGTATCTTTCCATTTGTTTGGGAAGGTTCCAAGCGATGCTGAATGTTTGGTGGAAATGGAAAAGTTAATAACAATATTGTTCTCTTTTAAAATCACCAAATAAAGTAAGATTTTTTGTCAGTATTCCAGAAACTGTTAAGGGAATCCTCAGTGGTGTGAGATATACGATGTTCTGAATTTCCACTTGTATTAACAGTCAGTTATCAGGGCCCTTGGAGTCTGTAACGTTTGAAAGGTCTCCTGTTTCTGTCTTAATGAAAAGGGAATTCACAGAACAGATGTTGGAAATTGCAGGTGATGTTCCAAAACCATTGCTGTTTGTTTTGAGAATTACTACTCTTTGCTTGGTGTGGTTTCCTTTCTTCCAAAGGGCACTCTTATCTGGTACAGCTAATTTCATTTTCAGTTTAACTAACTTCATTGAGACTTTTGTAGAGTTTTTAATTAAGCCCAAAAACTTGTTTAACTGGCAAAGTATGTAGGACACGGAATCTGAAGTCAATGGGTATTAGTCAATGTAGACTTTACACAATTTGTTTTCAATTAAGAGTTCAAAATTTTATGGCTCACTCTTTTGAATAGAATCACTTTTTTTATTCATCAGCATAGTGACTGACCATGTAGAGTACCAAAGAAATTTCTATCATTTGAGCAACTACATTAAACCAGTCAAGAGATTTCTTTATTTGGGACTACTAACTTCAAGCAATGGTGAACCATCTATTGCTAATGGTTCTGATTGGCACTACCAGCAGTCAAACATTCTGCATCTTTGTGTTGACTCTGTAAAACACATGTGATGTGGCATTTTCAGAATGCTAAATCTGTCAGTTCACTCTGTTCCAGGGTACCATATTAATTCAATGACAGAACCCTCACTTGCTGGGATTCTTCAGTTTTGAGCTGGGAATTGTTCCTTGGATCCTGTACAAGGCCAGATCTTGTGCAGTATCTGAGAACGCAATGATCTCAAAGGGGATTGTAAAGCTAATACTGAGCAGGAAAGGGGAAACATTAAAACATTTGTTTTATAAAACCGTAAGATATAAGAGCAGAATTAGGTAATCTGGCCCACCAAGTCTGCTCTGCCATTTCATCATGGATGATCCAATTTTCCTCTCATTTCCAGTCTCCTGTCTTCTCCCCATATCCCTTCATGCCATGAGGAACCAAGAGTCTATCAACGTCTGCCTTAAATATACATAATTATTTGGCCTCCTCATCTTCATTCTAAAAGGATGCCATGCTATTGTGAAGCGGTGTCCTCTGTTCTTAGACCCTCCCACCATAAAAAGTAACCTTTCCACATCCAGTCTAACAAGGCCTTTCACCATTCGATAGGTTTCAATAAGGTCATCCCTCATTCTTCTGAATTCTACTGAATGCAGGCCCAGAGTCATCAAAAGCTCATCTTATGACAGGACATTCAATCCTACAATCAATTTTTTGAAACCCTCTCCAATTTCAGCACATCCTTTCAAAGATAAGGGGTCCAAAACTGCTCACAATACTCCGTTAGGCCTCACCAGTGCTTTATAAAGTCTTTCTTCTGTGCTTTCACATTCCAGACCTCTTGAAATAAATGCCAACATTGCATTTGCCTTCCTTACCACAGACTCAGCTCGTGAACTAACTTTTAGGGAACCCTGCTCAAGGACTTCAAGTTTTTTGTTTTTTGTATTTTCCCTCCATTTAGAAAGTAGTCAACCCTTTCATTTCTTCTACAAAGTGCATGACTATACATCTCCCAACACTATATTCCATCTGCCACTTCTTTTCCCATTCTTCTAATTTGTCCCTAAGTCCTTCAACTTCCACAAAACTACATACCTGCCTCTCAACCCATCTTCATATAATCTGCAAACTTTGCAACAAAGCCACCAATTCCATCATCCAAATCATTGGCATATAACATAAAAAGAATCGGTCTCAACACAGACGCCTGTGGAACACCACTAGTCACCAGCAGCCTGCCACAAAAGACTCCCTTTATTCCCACTCTTTGCTTCCTTATATCAGACACTGCTTTATCCATGCTAGAATCTTTCCTGGAAGACCATGGGCTTATAGCTTGTTAAGCTACCTTATGTGTGGCATCTTGTCAAAGATCTTCTGAAAATCCAGGTACATAACATCGACTGATTCTCCTTTGTCCATCCTGCTTGTTATTTCTTCAAAGAATTCCAACAGATTTGTCAGGCAAGATTTTCCCTTGAGGAAACCATGCTGACTGCAGCCTATTTTATCATGTGCCTCCAAGTAGCCTGAGACCTCATCCTTAATAATCGACTCCAACATCTTCCCAATCACTGAGGTCAGACCAGTTGGCCTAAACTTTCCTTTCTTCTGCCTCTCTCCCTTCTTGAAGAGTGGGGTGACATTTGCAATCTTCCAGTCTTTTGGAACCATTTCAGAATCTAGTGATTCTTGAAAGATCATTGCCTATGGCCCACAATCTCTTCAGCCACCTCTTTCAGAACCCTGGGATGTACACCATCTGGTCCAGGAGACTTAACTACCTCCAAGCCTTTCAGTTTCCCAAGAAACTTCTCGGTAGTAATGGTAACTTCACACACTTCATGAGTCCTGACACCTGGAACATCCACCATACTGTTAGTGTCTTGCAATGTGAAGGCTGATACAGATACTTATTCAGTTTGCCATTTCCTTGTCCCCATTACTACATCTCCATCATCATTTTCCAGCAATCTGATATCCATTCTTGCCTCTCTTTTACACGTTGTTTATCTGAAGAAACTTTTGGTATCTTCTTAAATACTACTGGCTAGCTTACTTTCATATTTCATCTTTACCTTTTTACTGGTTTCTTAGTTGCCATCTGTTGGTTTTTAAAAGCTTCCCAATCCTCTAACTTCCCACTATTATCTTCTGTATTATATGCCCTCTATTTGAATTTTATGCTAACTTTGACTTCTCTTGTTGGCCACCGTTGTGTTGTCTTTCCTTTATAATACTACTTATTCTTTGTGATATATATCTTGTGCCTTCCGGATTGTTTCCAGAAATTCCAGCCTTTACTGCACTATCATCATCCCTACCAGTGTTCTTTTCCAATCAATTCTGGCCAACTCCTCTGTCAAGGCTCAGTAATTCCTTTTGCTCCACTGTAATACTGATACATTTGACTTTAGCTTCTCCTTCTCAAATTTCAGGGTGAATTTGTTCATATTGTGATCACTTGCCTTTAAAGGTTATTTTATCTTAAGCTCTCTATTTAATTCCGGTTCATTGCACAACACCCAATCCAGAATAGCTGATCTCCTAGTGGGCTCAACCATGAGCTTCTCTAAAAAGCCATCTCGTAAGCATTCTAGAAATTCCCCCATTGGAACCCAGCACCAACCTGATTTTCGCAATCTACCAGCATATTGAAATTCCCCATGATTATTGCAACATTGCACTTTTGGGAAGCATTTTTTATCTTCCATTGTAATTTGTAGACAACATCCTTATTACTGTTTGGTGGTTTATTTACGACTCCCATCAGGGTCTTTTTACCCTTGCAGTTCCTCAGCTCTATCCAAAACCTTTCGACCCTATGTCTCCTCTTTCTATGATTTAACTTCATTTTTTTTTACCAACAGAGCAATGCTGCCCCCTCTGCCTTCCTGCCTGTCCTTTCAATGTAATGTGTATCCTTGGACATTAAGCTCCCAGCTATGATCTTCTTTCAGCCATGATTCAGTTATGCCTACAGCATCATACATACCAATCTGCAACTGTGCTACGAGTTAATCTACCTTATTCCGTATACTACATGCATTCAAATATAACACCTTCAGTCTTGTATTTACCCTTTTCCATTTTGTCCACCTTTTATATTGCAACTCATCCTGTTGACTGCAATTTTACTCAATCAACAGCCTCTCCTCATTACACATTGCCTCTGTTTGTAAACCAGTTACCTCATCTACAACAATATCATTCATCTTTCCGACAATCCTTTTGCATTGAAATATATGCAGCTCAGTACACTCATCACACCATGTTCAACCTTTTGATTCCTAACTTTGAGGGCTTATCAACATCTGCCTCCACAACCTCGCCATTAACTGTTCTGACATGTTGATTCCCATCCCCTGCAACTCCAGTTTAAACCCCACCATGCAGCATTAACAAACCTTACCGCAAGAATATTAGTTCCCCTCCAGTTCTGAGGCAAACCATCCCATCTGTACGGGTTCCACCTTTCCTAGAAGAGACCCCAATGACCCAAACATTTTATGCCCTCTCCCCAAACCAACTCCTTAGCCACTTACCCTCCTAGTTCTGGCCTCACATGGCACAGGTAGCAATCCTGAGATCACAACTCTGGAGGCCCTGCCCTTTAACTTAGCACCTAACTCCCTGAACTCCCTCTGCAGAACCTCATCACTCATCCTACACATGTCATTGGTACCTACATGGACCACAACCTCAGGCTGTTCACCCTCCCACTTAAGAATGTTGAAGACTTGATCCAGGATGTCCCAGGTCCTGGCACCCTGGAGGCAACATCCCATCCCGGGACTCTCATTCTCATACACAGAACCTCTTGTCCATTCCTATAAGTAACAAATCCCCTATCGTGCCAGCATGCCTTTCCTCCCCACTTCCCTTCTGAGTCACAGAGCCGGACTCAGTGCCAGAAGCCCGACTATTCAGAATCAGGTTTATTATCACCAGCATGTGACGTGAAATTTGTTAACTTAGCAGCAGCAGTTCAATGCAATACATAATCTAGCAGAGAGAGAAAAATAAATAATAATAAATAAACAAGTAAATCAATTACATATATTGTTGAATAGATTATTAAAATGTGCAAAAACAGAAATAATGTATATTTTTAAAAGTGAGGTAGTGTCCAATGCTTCAATGTCCATTTAGGAATCGGATGGCAGAGGGGAAGAAGCTGTTCCTGGGTCGCTGAGTGTGTGCCTTCAGGCTTCTGTATCTCCTACCTGATGGTAACAGTGAGAAAAGGGCATGCCCTGGGTGCTGGAGGTCCTGAATAATGGACACTGCCTTTCTGAGATACTGCTCTCTGAAGATGTCCTGGGTACTTTGTAGTCTAGTACCCAAGATGGAGCTGACTAGATTTACAACCTTCTGTAGCTTCTTCCGGTCCTGTACAGTAACCCCTCCATACCAGACAGTGATGCAGCCTGTCAGAATGCTCTCCATGGTACAACTGTAGAGTTTTTGAGTATATTTGTTGACATGCTCAATCTCTTCAAACTCCTAATAAACTGTAGTCGCTGTCTTGTCTTCTTTATAACTACATTGATATATTGGGACCAGGTTAGATCCTCAGAGATCTTGACACCGAGGAACTTGAAGCTGCTCACTCTCTCCACTTATGATCCCTCTATGAGGATTGGTATATGCTCAGTTCTGGTTGCGTCACTACAGGAAGGATGTGAAAAACATAGAAATGGTGCAGAGGAGATTTACAAGGATGGATTGGGGAGCATGCCTTATGAGAATAGGTTGAGTGAACTTGGTCTTTTCTCCTTGGAGCAACAGTGGATGAGAGGTGACCTGATAGAGGTGTATAAGATGATGAGAGGCATTGATTGTGTGGATAGTCAGAGACTTTCTCCCAGGGCTGAAATAGTTGCCACAAGAGGACACAGGTTTAAGGTGCTGGGGAGTAGATACAGAGGCGATGTCAGGGGTAATTTTTTATTCAGAGAGTGGTGAGTGCGTGGAATGGGCTGCCAGCAACAGTGGTAGAGGCGGATACGATAGGGTCTTTTAAAAGACTTTTGGATAGGTACATGGAGCTTATAAAAATAGAGGGCTATGGATAAGCCTAGTAAATTGTAAGGTGGGGACGTGTTTGGCACAACTTTGTTGGCCGAAGGGCCTATATTGTGCTATAGCTTTTCTATGTTTCTGTCTTCCTTCATCTTACCTTTCCTGAAGTCCACAATCAGCTCTTTCGTCTTACTGACGTTGAGTGCCAGGTTATTGCTGTGGCACCATTCCACTGGTTGGCATATCTCACTCCTGTACACCCTCTCGTCACCACCTGAGATTCTACCAACAATCGTTGTATCATCAGCAAATTTGTAGATGGTATTTGAGCTATGCCTAGCCACACAGTCATGTGTATATAGAGAGTAGAGCAGTGGGCTAAGCACACACCCTTGAGGTGCGCCAGTGTTGGTCGTCAGCGAGAAGGATATCTCATCACCAATCCGCACAGACTGTGGTCTTCCAGTTAGAAAGTTGAGGATCCAATTGCAGAAAGAAGTACAGAGGCCCAGATTCTGCAACTTCTCAATCAGGATTGTGGGAATGATGGTATTAAATGCTGAGATATAGTCAATGAACAGCATCCTGACGTAGGTGTTTGTGTTGTCCAGGTGGTCTAAAGCCATGTGAAGAGCCATTGAGATTGCATCTGCCATTGACCTATTGTGGTGATAGGCAAATTGCAATGAGTCCAGGCCCTTGCTGAGGCAGGAGTTCAGTCTAGTCATGACCAACCTCACAAAGCATTTCATCACTGTTGATGTGAGTGCTACCAGGTGATAGTCATTAAGGCAGCTCACATTATTCTTCCTTGGCACTGGTATAATTGTTGCCTTTTTGAAGCAAGTGGGAACTTCTGTTCATAGCAGTAAGAGGTTGAAAATGTCCTTGAACACTCCTGCTAGTTGTTTGGCACAGGTTTTCAGAGCCTTACCAGGTACTCCATCGGGACCTTCTGCCTTGCGAGGGTTCACTCTCTTTAAAGACAGTCTAACATCAGCCTCTGAGACGGAGATCACAGGGTCATCAGGTGCAGCAGGGATCTTCACAGCTGTAGTTGTGTTCTCCCTTTCAAAATGTGCATAGAAGGCATTGAGTTCATCTGGTAGTGAAGCATTGCTGCCATTCATACTATTGGGTTTTGCTTTGTAGGAAGTAATGTCTTGCAGTCCCTGCCAGAGTTGCTGTGTATCTGATATTACCTCCAACCTCATTCAAAATTGTCCCTGCACCCTTGAAATAGTCCTCCGCAAATCATACTTGGTTTTCTGGTGCAGGCCTGGGTTGCCAGACTTGAATGCCGCAGATCTAGCCTTCAGCAGGCGACGTACCTCCCGGTTCATTCATGGCTTTTGGCTTGGGAGTGTACAGTAAGTCTTTGTAGGCACACACTCATCCACATCGGTTTTAATGACTACAGTGACGTTCCTCTGTTAGATCGATGGCCCCCCAACCCCAGCAGTATCCAAGGTGATATACTTGTTGTTGAGGGGGATAGCCACATAGCTGTTTTGCACTGGCTCCTTAATGCCTTTCCCCTTCTTGACTGTCACCCATTTTCCTGTGCCCTGCACCCTGGGTGTAACTACCACCCCTTCAGACTCCCAAGTAATCCTGAGTTCATCCAGTTCCAGCTCCAACTCCGTAACACGTTTTGTTGGAAGCTGAAGCTGGATGCACTTCCCACAGTTGTACTGGTCAGGGATACTGGAGGTCTGATGCACCACATGGTGTGAAAATAAATGACAACAACAGCAATAGTTATCAGAAAAGCTTCAGGGTCTAGTACTCTGCTGGTAACCCTGTGATCACATAAGTTGTGTATCTATACTTTGGAGCTCTGCACCTGCATATGTGTCAGGATGAGTGGGTAATGCAGATGATGACAAGTCTATACTATTCAAATTTCATATTTAGAGTTTTAAATTATTTATGTATTGTACAGTTCATATTAACAAATGGATACAATTGAAATTTCCTGAAGCTGAGGATTGTACCCTTTTTAAACCAGAATATTACTATTCTTATCAAGTGGCTCAGTGCCATCCTGTTAGTTAGCAATTTTTTGAAGTGTATAAGAAATGGCTGACTTGTTTGATGAATACAAAGCAATAGGTGTCAGGATAGGGAACCTAATCAAAGGATGACAGTGACAGTAACATTACAATCTGCACAATCTCTCTCTTTCAATTCAGGATACCATCAGATAGATCTTTTTTACTTACTACAGCATTGCTGTTAGTATTCATTCAAATGTCAGTTCATAAAAATGTGTATTGTATAGCAAGATTCCTATTGCTGACACTGCCAACAGCTTCTGGAATCTCTTTTGTCTGCACTGTATTTGAAAATTCTACCCTAGCTGTGAAGGCAGAATACTCCAGTATCGCAATTTTAAAGTTAGATTTTTGACAACAAGCAAGCTCATTGAACTGATAATAAATACAAACTCCTCTGATAAAACCATACCTATTTCTCAAGAACTCAAGGGTGAAATGAATAGGCTTCCAGAAGAAGTAGTAGAGGCAGGCATAATTACAATTTTCAAAGGACATTTGAACAGGCACAAGGAAAGGAAACATTTAGAGGGATATGGCCAATAACAGACAAATATGGACAACCCAGCAAGATTCCTATTGCGGACACTGTCAATAGCTTTCAGAGGAAGTAACAGAGGTGCGTACAACTGCAATGTTGATTTGAGGAAAGAACATCCTTGAAATGCTTGGAGGGAAATGGACCAATCAAGAGCCAATGGGACGAGCTCAGTCAGGCACCTTATTTAACATGGGTTAATTGAAATAAAGAGCCTGTTCCTGTGTTTCGTTACTCAGTAACTCTGTGACCCTAAATTATTATTTTGAGAATAATCTAGAAGTTCTGCATTGGTTTTATGACATTTTTGATTTTTGTTGTTGTTAATGTATTTTTTCCACTGAAAACATTATTTACTAAGTTTCACGCTGATATTGGCAATGGTTTCAGTTTGTATGTATGCTAGCAGTAAAATGACATATTGGAGCTATTAAAATATAGATCCATATGTTGTAATTTCTTTTGAATATAACAGCATGTTTGGTTACATCAGAACTGCAATGCAGCATGTAATTTTATTTGATAACATGCTAAAGATTTTATCATTATCACACATAGTGTCAATCAGTTACAAGAGATGTAAATTGCAGCAAAGTGTCTCAAGATCTTTTGCTGGCTGTATCATTAAGTTAGCTGTTTCATTTGAGATCAGCACAATTGATCAGTATTATATTAGGTGTAATGCAACAACTTTGTGAATGAAGCCACTCATCATTAATCATGCTCAAGTTATGCAAAAACGTTCAGCAGGTGGTTAAACTGAAATATCCAAAGGTGCCCCCCTCCCCCCCGCAGAAAGTAAGACAGCATCAGAATCAGGTTTATTATCACTGGCATGGGTCATGAAATTTGTTAACTAAGCAACAGCAGTTCAATGCAGTAGATGTTAATATTGAAAGAGTAAATCAATCACGGTAAGTATATATATATGTATATTATAGAAAAGTAAGGCTGTGTTCATGGATTCAATCTCCATTTAGGAATCTTATGGCAGAGGGAAGAAGCTGTTCCTGAGTCACTGAGTATGTGCCTTCAGGCTTCTGTACCTCCTTCCTGATGGTAACAATGAGAAGAGGGCATGCGCTGGTTGATGGGGGTCCCTAATGCTGGATGCTGCCTTTCTGAGGCACCACTCTTTAAAGATGTTTTGTATACTATGGAGGTGATTATCCAAAATGGACCAGTAGCACCCCCATAACAGCCATCATCAGTGAAAAGAGAAACTGAAAATTATTATTTGGATGAAAAGCTATGGATCTGCAATGATATTTCTGATTCCTCTCCATGGATAGTGCATGGAATCCTTAGCACCTGCAACTATTTTGCTCATGCAATGTGTTAATTTACTAGGTTACACCATGCTGACTTGTTCTGACAGTTGTGATCAATGCCAACCATATTCATGCATTGAAACTGGTGTGACCCAGGTTTTTGTGCTCCTATGGCATTGCAGCTGATGGAATCCAGTTCCTTGCTGGGTTGCCGTAACATCACAATGGGGAATATGCTGTCTGGCTTGAGCCAGGACAGGTGTGGTACTGATGCAGGAACACATTAATTTCCATGAGATTTGTAGAAAAGGGAAAAAGTAGACAAAGGAACGTGTATGTATGTGTGTATGTGTGTGTGTGGTGTGTGTGTGTGTGTGTTTGTGTGTGTGTGTGTGTGGTGTGTGTGTGTGTGTGTGTGTGGTGTGTGTGTGTGTGTGGTGTGTGTGTGTGTGTATATGTGTGTGTGTGTGTGTGTGTGGTGTGTGTGTGTGTGTGTGTGTATATGTGTGTGTGTGTGTGTGTGTGGTGTGTGTGTGGTGTGTGTGTGTGTGTGTGTGTGTGTGTGTGTGTGTGTGTATATGTGTGTGTGTGTGTGTGGTGTGTGTGTGTGTGTATATGTGTGTGTGTGTGTGTGTGTGTGTGTGTGTGTGTGTGTGCGTTAGTAGACAAAGGCAAAGTTTTTTTATGAATAGAATGCTAGTCACTATTAAACCTGATGACAGCTTTCACAGCTAACAAAGCTACTTTCCGGTTTTGCCAGCTATCAAAAACTGTTAAGGAGTTTCAGGGTAAGTCCTCCTCACTGTGCCAGTTGCCTTCGGGCCTATGCTACTGGATTTCAGACCAATAAAATGGGCTCTCTGAATTTTGCTTAGGTAAATCCAGACGTGGGTGGACCAAAGCTGTCAATTCTGGGTAGGGAACTGGCCAGCTCAAAATTGTCCACTAAGTAGCAATTGCATATGAGTTTCAATTTTGTCATTTTGGGTTTATTTGCTATTTTAATGTATAATGTCATTATTGCTGTTAATCAGCTCCATTGCCACTGTAGAACTTCATTTCTTCAGGTTTTTGAACAGATTTTAACAACGTAATATTCCTTTTTTGTCTCCTTTATCTAACCATTCTAACACTCTTTATTTTTCTCTTTTTTTCCCTCTACATATAACTTATTCGAAAGTTAACCACATTAATTGACACTTCCTTCTCTTATTGCCTTGTTAATTTGATCTGATTGTCTAAGGAGTCTAATAATTGTTGGAACCTGTTCAACAAATTCCCTATAAAGAGATAAAATCTTAACATGCAATCCAGTCCATTAACATCCAGTCCGATATGCAAAAATACAGTTCAAAACTCTGCAGCTACAACTTGTGGATTACTTTACAGATTCAAAATTAGAATCAAATTCTAGTTTATTACTGTCTTATATGACATGAAATGCATATTTTTTTTCACTAGCAGCACAGTGGAAAGACAACATTTTTATTAATTACGGTTGATATGATACAGCAACAATGAATAATGAATTGAGACAGGTTTTTTATAAACAAAGAAACATTTAAACTCAGCTCAACAACAAATGAAAAGTAAACAAACGACTAACTTAACTGGAAGTTAACTGCTATACAGCAAGTCAAACAGTTCTTAAAGTGATAAATGCAAACACAATTCTTAAAAATGGTGAATGTGACAGTCTAAATGATTTACACAGTCAATTAGGAGACTTCCCTGAAGTAACGAATTCCTCGACGACGTGACGTTACTGCTGAGCCTAGCCGAAATATGCCTTGCCCGAAGGATTTACGACGAAGGAAATAAAAACAGCTTAAAGGAACTGACCTTTCCCTTGGTGAATAATGCTGCGTCCAGCCCTTTCTGCTTTCACAATGCAGGGGCTATCTCGGATGCAGATTACTACTTCCTGAGCGAAGATCCAACAAGGTCAACCCTGTATTACCGCTGACGACACCAACTTTACTCGATCCTTTGGGTTCCCGCACTTTGGTAAATCTTCACTCTCCAATACTTAGACTTTAAAATTAAATAGAAGATACATCAGACATAACTGGCAGTGATTTTAAAAACTGCTGCCACAACTTACAATAGAAAGTAAAACTCCGCTTTAAAACAAAGCTGTGTTATGAGACAAATACGCGGCATAACGGAGTAACTGACAAATTAAACAACAAACTAACCTGCATCACAGCAAGGCTTTCCTCTTTTATACCTGTTGGAACAGACCATCACATGACTTCTCACTAGTGGGAAAATTACATCATGTGACCTCACACTGGCGGGAAATTACATCACCCCACCATCACAAGACCATTACATCATGCTCACCAGATACTCAATTACATCATGGTCATAAGACAATCACAAGATACCCACAGGGTATGTAACAAAGTAAATAAATGGTGCAATTCTGCAAAGCCAGTGTTGAGAGCTTCCTCACATCAGCCATTCTTCTCTGGTTTGGGGCAGCATCCTCTCACAATATAAGAAAACTGAAGTGAACTATCAGGACAGCATGAAAGGTAATGGGCTTCAGTCTACCATCACTGCAGGACTTGTATGTGTCCAGGACAAAAAGCAGTCAGGAAAAATTATTGCAGACATGATCCACCCAGCAAATTGCTTTTTCCAGAAGTTCCATTCTGAAAGCACTGTAGGGCTATTAAAATGAAAACTTCATACCATCTTAAAAGTTTCTTCCTGTAGGCCTTTAATCTGATCAATTATTCTAGTTAACCCTCTCCCCAGCCCTCTCTAAATATGACCTCAGTCATTGCACTGTAAATACTTTAAAATTTTTATAATGCTGTTTACATTTTAAATACATGCTGGTATTTATACAAATTTTATTCCATATCTGCATTTCTATCTTTATTTTAATTAATTCTTTCTTTCTGATAACTGTTGACTATTTTGTTGAATGTTGCGTCAACACACCACAGGAAATTCTGAGTACATCTATTATGGCGAACTAATTGGATCCTTGATGCTTTTTGGTCCAAGTGCAAAATTAAGAAAAAGAAGGATGGTAGTTAAACATGTAGGTCTTTTTGTCTACCTCAATTGCAATGATGAAGAAATCACAAATTCTAAAAGAGATGATTATTAACAGGAAATTATATCAATCCATTGAAAATCAATACATTTGAATCTACTTAGCTAGGAACAAAAAAAAATCCTATTTATTCAGCAACTTCCACAACTTCACAATATCCAAAAATTCCTTCTTGCCAAAACCTTTGAAGTGCTGTTTTGTAGGCAAACACAGTGGATAATTTGAACATAGTAAGACTCCACAAGTGGCATTAAAATGTGAAGATCCTTTGATTTATGGGTGGTCAAGATTAACATTTCTATAGAGAATATATTTCTTCTTGCTTAAATTGGATTTAATCATTTTGCAAGTAGCTGTCAAAGTGACATGGACAATTACAAAAATAATTTAATAATTGATAAATATTATTTGAAAAATCTAACTGACTAGTTGTATGCTATAGCTATTCTGAAATGAAAATTTCAGAAAACCAGTTTTAAGTGCCCAAGAGCACAAATTTCATTATGTGCTCTTTTCATTCCACTTGGCCGTTTCTAATGGCATGGCTTTTCTACAGAGTGAAGACAGTCAAGCAAACTAATTTGTTTTGGCGACATAGCAACTCTCTGATTGCCCAGTGCTCCTGCTTCCTGAGATCAGTATGCCAATCCTTCAATCTGCCAAGGCTGTAACATACCTCCAACAACTGTTCTGGTTTCCTTCAACCTTTGTGAATCATTAGCGGGAGGTTATTTGGGACTCTCTCAGTTCACTTAAATAATCCCTTGTAGTTCCATTTCAAGAACATTGTTCAAATGCAAGTTTAATTAGTAAGTCACCAATCATATTAAAATAGTACATTAACAATTATGTTTATACAGCAGGTTCATTCAACCTACTTTTCCTAGATCCAAGCAATGTGAATTTGATTTTGATAGGTGTTGAATTTCCTTGACATCTTCCTCAAGTTGACGGTGACTCTATTATTTTCAATCCTTCTTTATGGCAGTAGCAATGAAAGAACAGGCTCTATGACAGGTGCCATAGCATCTGGCCTTGATACATCTAGAAAATAAGGACACTTATGTCAGAATGCTGTTTCTGGATTTCAGTATGGCATTCAGCACTATTGTCCCACAGGTATTGGAAAACAAAATCCTAGTTCTCAGTCTAAGTACACCACTATGCAACTGAGTGCTGGACGTCCTAATCAACAGACCTCAGATAGTCAGGATGCACAAACGCTTCTCCCTTCCCATCATTGTCAACACAGGTGACCTCCAGGGCTGCATGCTGAGCAAAGTGCTGTACACCCTGCTCGCATGTGACAGCACGGCCAAACGCCTGAGTAATCATATTGTCAAGTTCACCGATGACAGGACAGTGGTGGGGCCATCGTGAACAACGAAGAGGCGGCCTACAGAGAGGAGGTGGAAGAATTTGAGACCTGATCCCTTCCTCAATATCAACAAGACAAAGGAGATGGCTATTGACTTCAGGAGAATTCATTCCACTCACACCCCTCTTTACATTGGTGGCACAGCAGTTTCGAACTCCTGGGAGTGTGCATCTAGCACAAGCTCTCAAGGTTTCAGAACACATTCTACCCAATGCCTGTACTTCCTGAGAAGGCTGAAGACAGCTGGACTATACACACCAATGCTCACAACCTACAGATGTCCAGTAGAGAGAATCCTAACCTGCTGCATCACTGGTACGGAAACTGTATGTGGTGCGCAGGAAGGCTCTATGTCAGGTAGTCAACAGTCCCCAGTGCATCACTGGCAACAACCTACCCACCATAAAGGATATATATATGGAAAGGTACTGGAGAAAGGCCAACAATACCATGAAGGATCCCATCACTCTGCTCATGGACTGTTTGTCCCACTCCCATCAGAAAGGTGGCATCCACGCCAGGGCCACCAGATTACCAAACTCAAAGACAGTTACAATCCCAAGTAAGGCTGAGCAGCACCTCCACCTACTAACCCACCAGCATTACTTTATTATTTCCTGTCAGAATCAATTTATGTATAGACCCTCCTGTACCTAGCATCACTTTATGTACATACTATCAATCTATGTCCGTATCTAAACCTTCTTGCATATTTATATAGAATATGTTTTTATTAATAATGTGTTTTTTGTGTGCTACTTCAGATCCAGAGTAACAATTATTTTGTTCTTCTTTACATTTGTGTACTGAAAATGATGTTGAACAATTGTGAATCTTTAAAAAAGTGGAATGCCTCTATTTGAGGATGATCTCTGCAACCATGTTTTCTAAATAAGAAATAAGATATAGAAACGGAAGTAGGCCATTTGGCTCATCGAGTCTGCTCCGCTATTCAATCATGGGCTGATCCATTTCTTCCAGTCATCCACACTCCCCTGCGTTTACTCCATACCATTTGATGCCCTGGCTACTCAAGAAACTATCTCTGCCTTAAATACACCCAATGACTTGGCCTTCACAGCTGCTCATGGCAACAAATTCCACAGATTTACCACCCTCTGACTAATTTCTCCGCATCTCTGTTCTAAATGGACATCCTTCCATCATGAAGTTGTGCCCTTTTGTCCTAGGCTCCCCTACCATGGGAAATAACTTTGCTATAGCTAATCTGTTCAGGCCTTTTAACATTCAGAATCTTTCTATGAGATCCCCCCTCATTCTCCTGAACTCCAAGGAATACAGCCCAAGAGCTGCCAGACATTTGTCATATGGTAACCTTTTCATTCCTGGAATCATTCTCGTGAATCTTCTCTGAATCCTCTTCAATGTCAGTATATCTTTTCTACAATAAGGAGCCTGAAACTGCACATAATACTCCAAGTGTGGTCTCACAACTGCCTTATAGAGCCTCAACATCACATCCCTGCTCTGTATTCTATTTCTGTAGAAATGAATGCCAACATTGCATTCGCCTTCTGCACCACCAACTCAACCTGGAGGTTAACCTTTAGGAAATCTTGCACAAGGACTCCCAAGTCCTTTTGCATCTCTGCATTTTGCATTCTCTTCCTATCTGAATAATGGTCTGCCCATTTATTTCTTCCACCAAAGTGCATGACCGTACACTTTCCACCATTGTATTTCATTTGCCACTTCTTTGTCCTTTCCCCTAAATGATCTAAGTCTCTCTGCAGGCTCTCTGTTTCCTCAACACTACCTGTTCATCTATCTATCTTTGTATTATCCACAAATTTAGCCACAAATCCATTAATCCCATAGTCCAAATCATTGACATACATCATGAAAAACAGCGGTCCCAACACCAACCCCTGTGGAACTCAGCTGGTAACCGGCGGCCAGCCAGAATAGGATACCTTTATTCCCACTCTGTTTTCTGCTAATCAGCCAATGCTCCACCCATGCTAGTAAATTCTCTGCAATTCCATGGGCTCTTATCTTGCTAAATAGCCTCATGACTGGCACCTTGTCAAAGGCCTTCTGAAAATCCAAGTACACCACATCTACTACATCTCCTTTGTCTACCCTCCTTGCAATTTCCTCAAAAATTGCAGTAGGTTAGCCAGGCGGGATTTTCCTTTCAGGAAACCATGTGGGCTTTGGCCTATCTTGTCATGTATTTCCAGGTACTTCGTAATCTCATCCCTAACAATTGATTCCAGCAACCTCCTACCACTGATGTCAGGCTAACAGGTCTATAGTTCCCTTTCTGCTACTTTCCACCCTTCTTAGATAGCGGAATAACATTTGCAATTTTCCGGTCATCTGGTACAATGCCAGAATCTATCAATTCTTGAAAGATCATTGTTAACGCCTCCCCATTGTCTTCAGCTTCTTCCTTAAGAACCCGAGGGTGCATTCCATCAGGTCCAGGAGATTTATCCACCCTCAAACCTTTAAGCTTCCTAAGCACCTTCTCAGTTGTAATTTTCACTGCACGTACTGCACTTCCCTGATACTCTTGAATGTCCAGTATACTGCAGATGTCTTCCACTGTGAAGATTGATGCAAAATTTGCATTCAGTTCCTCTGCCATCTCTGCATCTTTCATTACAATATCTCCAGCACCATTTTCTGTTGGTCCTATATCTACCCTCAACTCTCTTTTACCCTTTATATACCTAAAAAAAGCTTTGGGTATCTACTTTGATATTAATCACCAGCTTCCTCTAATAATTCATCTTTTCCTTCTGAATGACCTTCTAAGTTTCCTTCTGCAAGTTTATAAAAACTCCCCAATCTTTTATCTTCCTATTAGCTTTGGCTTTCTTGTATGCCCTTTCTTTTGCTTTTACTTTGGCTCTGACTTGACTTGTCAGCCACAGCAGTGTCCTTCTTCCATTTGAAAATTTCTCCTTATTTGAAATGTATCTGTCTTGGACCTCCCTCATTTTTCCCAGAAGCACCAACCATTTCTGCTGTTCTGTCCTTCCTGCCAGTGTCCCTTTCCAGTCAACTTCGGTCAGTTCCCCTCTCACGCCAATGTAATTTCCTTTATTCCACTGAAATACCAACACATTGGAATTTAGTTTCTCCTTCTCAAAGTGAACTTGATCATATTGTGATCACTGTTCCCTAAGTGTTCCTTAACCTTAATCTGTCTTATCACCTCCGGATCATTGCACAACACCCAAACCAGCACAGCCGTTCCCCTAGTGAGCTCAACAAGTTATTCTAAAATGCCATCACTTAGACATTCTAAAAATTCTCTCTCTTGAGGTCCAGTACTGGCCTGGCTTTCCCAATCCACTTTCTTGTTAAAATCCCTAACCATCATCATAGCATTGCTCTTCTGACTTACCTTTTCTATCTCCTGTTGTAATATGTAATCCACATCCCGGTTGCTCTTTGGAAGCCTGTATACAACTGCCATTGGGGTCCTTTTACCCTTGCCATTTCATAACTCAACTCATAGAGACTCCACACCTTCTGATCCTATGTCATCCCTTTCTATTGATGTAATATTATTTCTTATACACAGGGCCACATCACCCCCTCTGCCTACTAACCTATCTTTTGGATACACCGTATATCCTTGGATATTCAGCTCCCAATGGCAGCCATCCTTTAGCCAAGTTTCAGAGATGGCCACAACGTCATACTTGCCAATCTGTAGCTGAATTTCAAGATCATCCATTTTATTTCTTATGCTGCGTGCATTCAAATATAACACTTTCAGTCCAGTATTTGTTGCTTTCTGTTTTGACTGCACAACACCTCTATTGCCCTGTAAATCATCTCACTGGCTGTGATTATGCCTCATCTTCTGCCTGTCCTTTCTAACATCTCTGTTGCATGCTATCTTTGATTTATTTCTGTTTTCCCTTCCTCAGCCCTATCACTCTAGTTCCCATCTCCCTGCCAAATTAGTTTAAACCCTCCCTAACAGCTCTATTAAACCTGTCTGCTAGGATATTGGACCCCATTGGGTTCAGGTGTAACCCATCCTTTTTGTACAGGTCGTACCTCCCCAAAAAGAGGCCCCAATGATCCAGGAACCCAAAGCCCTGTCCCCTACACCAGTCTCTCAGCCACGCATTAATATGACTGCTCATGCTATTCTTGTGCTTGTTAGCACGTGGCACAGGCAGCAATCCTGAGATTACTACCCTGGATCAACAGTGAATTGATTCAGTAAACCAGCGTGGAGCCATAGTGCTCTTCATGGAAACTGCAAATGTTTGCATGTGTACGAGTTGCCTTCTTGCCAGGAATACTGGCCCTACCTCACCATAACTCAGCCATGTCACATGATTTCCAGACTGCAGGTTCCTTCTGGGCATGTCGTCAAGCCCTGGCAAAATAGTTATCTTGATAGTTTAACTGCTGATCAATTCACTCTGAAACATCTAGCCTGGAATTACAATGGGAAAGGAGATGGGAGACTCCCTCAGGGAGTAAAATGTCATGACAGATACATGACCTGAAATGTTAACTGTTTTTACTGGCCACAGATGCAGCTTGCTCTGTTGAATATTTTCAATGTTTTTTTTAAATTTATATTTTTAGCATTCACTATATGTTGATTACCAGATGGTCTGTTTGTTAGTATTCTGTCCACCTTTGTCACAGTTAACCTCTGATGTTTACACATATTTTTATTTGGAGATGACTTTGAGAAGTGAATAACTTTTTTACAAGGCCTGATACCATATAAATTATCTAATTGCAGTAAGTTGTAATAATATAATTATAAAATGATAGCTTAGTGATGATGTATAAAAGCAGGACACAAAACTCAAATTGAAAAATTCTTGGACAGATACAGTAATTCGATAATGAAAGAGATTTAAACTAAACTCATTGCCAATGAAGGATTTTCTATGCACAATATCATTCTGTATTAATCCACAATAGTATTTAATCATCAAAATCTCAAAGGCATCTTCTCAAATACCTTGAAATTTCACAGACCAATTAATATTCAGTCTCTAAACAATAAGTGTAAAATTACACATTAGTACTCCAAAGAAAAGATTAACACAGCCGGAATGCATATCAATGGCTTGGATGCAAAGATTTAATTCCAGATATCCAGTCATATTGGTTTTCTTCATACTTTGTATGATGGAAAATTGATAGCCTCTGGAATGAGGTAGAGCATACTGCTTTTTTGAATTATTCTGGAAATTCAACTGAACAAGTGTGAATGATTTACCTGTGCATGACTGACACCTTTTCCATGTCAGTCATCACCATATCAATGCAATTTACCAAACATCACTCTGTTTGGATGTTGCAGGAAAAGTTAAACAAAGCTGTCTCAAAGGTTTGGACACTAGAGGGATATGCGACACTTGTAAGAGAGGTCCCTTGATCTTTTGAAATTCTCCTCCTTATCACTTCTCTCTGTTTTCCATTATGATCGATCAGGATCAAGAACCTGACTTCTTGCTGTCCCCTGATGGTCTCAAGCTAGCAACTTTCTAATTCTTCAGTGCTCCTGATTCCTGAGACCAGGAGGCCAATCCTTCAATGTGCCAAGGCCATAAACCACTTCCAACAACTGTTCATGGCTTCTTTGATTTAATTGGCTCAACCCTTTGACCCTGGTGAATCACCGTAGGATAAAAGCTAGAGGGTCTAATCTCTAGTCTCCTACCCCAGTTCCAGCCTTTACCACAGGCACATTTGGGTACCACTCCTGACTTCAGCAATCCCTTCCAGCTTCAACATCATTGCAGAGTTCACTCTTGGCTCCTTGTAGGTCAATCCCCTTATGCTAAGTTACTTGCCTTGATTGCTGACCGGACCCTGAGTCCTCATCCTCAGCTTGAGCTAACGGTACTACTAGAATTTGCAATGGAGGATTCATAACGCAGTCCTTTCACCCATCAGCAAAGGCCTCCCTGTTCTTCTGTTTGGCTGGGATAAAATTTCTAGATAAGTATTACTTGCTTTTATTTTTCAATCTAAACACTGGAAAAGCTATGTGGTTGACTCTGCTGATCCTGACTGCCTACTTTATGATCATGATGTGCAAGGCATTATGCCGGGATGTGTGTTGAGATGGAAATCTGATGGGGAGACTTTAAGCATGGAGTTGTGGGAAGGCTTTGAAAAGTGGAGCTTGTAGCTGCAGATAAATGAGAGTAAATCCAAAATGCTCCTGCAAAAATACTAGATCAAATGTTTAGAAGAAAGCAAGTGAGAATGAGATAGCTTAGCACAAAGAATCCAGGAGTAACAGGATTTCCTTTATGGAAGGATGCAGTGAAAGTGTAATGAATCTGTGAATGCTTTCACAGCTGCCTGCAGCCTCCTCACTGAAACCTATTGCAGGAGCGTGCAGGCAAGAAAAGGTACTGTATACAGAAAACAAGCAGTGGGGTAAGCAACTAATATTACTATTGTTATTTGTTTTCGTAATGATGAATGGAATAAACATGGTATAGACAGCAGTATGATGTGGCTTTTTGTGTTCATGGCTGAAGGGCATTGAGGATAAAATGAGGTATGTAGAGGGAGATTAATAGCAAAGTAACCTCTCTCTCTGCCTGTCCCCAAAGGCGCAGTGCCAACGTTACCTCTCTTCTTCCTCTTATGCCTTCCCATCGTCAGAAATTTCCAGAGGCAATCCAAAGAGATTCCCAGAATACATTAAGTGTCCTGGCTGTAGCTGCCATCTACTGGGATGTTTTATGAACTCCACAACCCAGTTTTCTCTGAATTAGTTTCAAATGTCAAGGTAACCTCTATTATTTTTTTAACATTTCTTTATCTATGATGTTCATTGCCCATCTCTTATTACCCCTGAGAAGGCAGTGGAGGCACTTGAGTTGGGAAGTGAAGTGCAATGGCCTCACAGCTGCAGTGACCAGCTTTGATTCTAATCTCTGGTACTATCTATGTGGAGGTCACATATTCTCCAAATGGTAGTGTATATTTTCCTGGGCTCCTCTGGTTTCCTTTCACCTCCCGTGGATATGTTGCTTTCAGTCAATTGGCTACTATAAACTTGCCCTAGTGGAGGTGGCCTGGGCGACGATCATGGGTGTTAAAAGGGCATGTGAAAGAGAACAGGTCACTGAAAAACAAGTGGGGCAATGTGATTGCTCGGAGAACCTGACAAATGGTCCCCTTGTAAATTATAAAGGAGCATGAATGAGACAAAATTAACTTAAAATCATTTTATTATGAGAAATCTGCAAGCTTTACTGCAGAGATAATCTGAATTGAAAATACACATGAATGAAGATGTTAACTGTCCTGTGCTATTATCAGTGGGATCATCAGTTGATCTGCCACCTGTCCTCAGGAGTTCCGGCCCGCTTATGATCAAGACTCCCTCGAGGTGGTGGGCCAGCAGTGCTAAAGCACTACCTCCCACTGATGAGCTTAACAACTTGGCATCGGCCTCTATCAGAGTTGTTGGTTGCTTCCATCCAACAGATAGTCTACTCTTCAGGTATCTATGCAGCTACCGAAGAGTTTACAAAAGATGGATACACTATCCGACTATCTGTCCCTCGGGACGTACTTGGTCCACACCCATGATGATCCTGCCTCTGCTGCCTCAGCTACAGCCCTGCTGGTTGACTTGATCTCTCTTCTAGTAAAGCCAAGGTCACACAGCCACTTCTGGAAAGTGAACGCAATAAAGCCATGGCAACCTACTTCGAATGGATAGCATGAGACCTTCCACCCTCTGTCTCTGCACTCTGATCTTAATTCTGCATACTTGGTTAACTTGTGCTCATGGGCTTCATCGATGTTGTGTTCCCAGGGTACTGTGAGTTCACTAATAACTACTTCTCTACTGGTGTCAGACCAGACGATTATATCTGGACGCAATGTGGTGAAAACTATTTGCTCCGGTAAACTGCCTTTCTCATCCAGGTCGGCCTTGACACATCAATCATTGGCGGAAGAAAGTATGCTTGATCGTGGGCCTGCGCTGTACACCCTTGACTTGGAGCCTTCTTTCACAAATGATATGCGATGTTCTGTGCAGCGTGGGGCATGAGATAAGTTGTGCTGCAGTACCCTCTGCTCAACCGCTTCTGTTACAACTTTGAGAACGTGTGTCTCCAAGTGTACATGCCGCTGGAAAGATTGACTCTGCATGCACTCAAAATATGTTGAAGTGTTCCCTTCTTGCCACAAGCAGCACACCCGTCTGTCTTATCCTCATACCAGGTGCTGAGGTTGGCAGGTGTTGGGAACAGGTCATACACTGCTCTGTATAGAAAAGAAATGTGGAGCGGTTCCATCTGCCACAGGACATTCCAAGATAGATGTCATTGTTCAACACTTTCCCACCAGGTCCAAGCCCCTTGTTTGGTCAGGCCAGCTGCTTTAGCTAACCTCTTCTCCTCTTCTACCTCTCGTATTTCATGAGTTACAAGCTCACGATGCTCCTTACCTGTAGAAGATGACCACCACTTGTGGGTTGTCCATCCAAGTCCCTGGCGGCCTAGCTGGGTAGCCCCAACCGTCTCCTTGTGCTTCAATCTAGACTCTGCCTCATCAACTGCTGCCCGGGCTGACCACTTCCTGCCTGATCTCACATCCGGCTAGATGTTCTTGATGACAGGATCTTTTGAGTCTCGAAGCATCAAGAATGATCCTACCTCGGCTATCTTGACCTCTTCAACAAGGGATTGCACTGGGATGGTAAGCTTTGTCTGGCTACTTTGGATTGCAACATTGGTGAGGCTGCTCGGTGCTCCAAGCCATTTCTTCACATACTTGTTGATCTTCCGTTCCATTGCCTCAACGTGGGACATTGCCACTTCATAGACAGTTAGTGGCCACATTATCCATGGCATCAGTCCGTACTGCAAGCACCACAACTTTAACTTGCCAGGCAAGCCACACTTGTCGACAGACATCAGACCTCTGCTGATCTGTTCCCCTGTCTCTTGAACCCTCTTGGTGTCTCTCCGCTCCTCTGTGTTCCATTGCCCGAGGCTCTTAACTGGTTGGTCCTGAATGGATGCAATCTCCTCTCCACAAAGGGTGAAATGAAAGTCAACTAGCTTTCCTCTCCTAAGAACAAGGCTCCTTGACTTCTTGGACTTGAATTTCATTCTTCCCCAATCCATTAGCTCCTCGAGTCTAGATAGTACATTTTCCACTGCCTCCATGCTAGGGCCCAAAAGCGTGAGATCGTCCATGAACGCACGTATTGGTGGCAACTCCGTCTGCCATCAAGTGTGACACCTGGTCCCACTGATTCTGCAGCCTCCGTGGCTAACACAAAAAGGATGGGTGAAATCGCACATCCCATTGAGATACCAATGTCCAAGCTCTGCCATCTAGTTGTAAACTGCTGAGTGGAAAACCTCATCCGGAAATCATTGTAGTACTGCATAACGAAGTTCCTCACCTTAGCAGGAATCCACAGGAATTCCATCACAAACTCAATCAAGACATGGGGAACAGAACCATACGCATTTGCAAGATCAAGCCAAACTACAGCCAGATTTCTTCTCAACCTTTTCGACTACTGGATGGTATGTCATATCATACTGGTATGTTCAAAGCATCCTGGGAAGCCTGGTATTCCTGCCTTCTGCACAGATGTATTTACCACTCCATTCTCTATCACATATGAAGATAATCCTGCTAGAATGCCAAACATAATCTTCCCCTCTACATTCAGGAGTGAAACTGGTCAGAATTGATTCAATGTAACAGAAATCTCTTCCTTCGGGATGTATACTCCTTCAGCCTCACTCCATGACAAAGGAACAACACCTTGTCTCCACAGAACCTTTAACAATCTCCAGAAGTATTTCCTCAGCTCTTCACACTTCTTGAACACCTTATATGGCACTCCATTAGGTCCTGGCACTGAACCTGACCTTGTCTTTTTGCTGAACCGCCCGACTTCTGCCAGTTTGGGTTCTGACAGATCGAACTTCACTCCTGGCTCGGTAGGCTTCACAAGCCCAGAAATGTCAAGCAAAGGAGCCTCCCGCTGTTCGTTACAGTAAGAGCTTGCCAGGTGATCCTCCAGTTCTTGTTGAGATTTGTTAAGCTGCCCGCTCTTATTTTGTTCAAACAATCTCTTTGTGAACTGGTGAGGGTTCTCAAAGAACACCTTTCTTGCCTTCTCTCTCTTCTTTCTCTTTTTACATTGTGACTCTACACGACGGAGTGATGCTAACTTTATTCGAAACTGCTCTCAGAGATCAGCAAGCCCTGGCTTGTCACCCTCACTTGCTACCTTCCACCTCTGTCTCAATGATCTAAGCTCTCTCCTCAACCTACTAATCTCCTTCTGGTGCCTGCTTGGTTGCTGTGTAGGCTTTGCTTTCTTCAACTCAGCTAAACCAAACCTGTACTTTCCAACATTATAAATCATATCACCCATCACTTCCAACTTTCTCTTTGATGTTCCCCTAAGAGTGTTCTCCAATTTCACATTGATATACTCATCAAACATACGCCAAGCCTTCTCATCTGCCAATGCTGGCCACTTGACCTTCCTCTTCTTCTCTACCACCTCACCACCGCCAGCATGCGAAGGATCTACCTGGGTACTGTGGTCTGCAACCTGACCTGGGTTATCTCTCATCTGACCTGGAGTATGATGACTCTCTCCAGAGCAAATCACTGTGGCTTGTGTATCAGTGGTTGAAAAGACCACATCTTCTGTGCTTGGTGAAGTAATTTCATCTTCATCCACTGGGATGGAATAGCACTTCAACTTTGCTTGGTGGACTCATAAACCTTTAATGCTGGAAAACGCTCTCCCACACCAACACATTGGACGCTCAGAGCCTCTTATCCTAGCTCTTGGTCATAGTCATTCTCTGTAATTAACTGTATCTGTCCAGTTGGGTCCGTCATTCTCCCTCCCTCTCGGAGGACCCTGAGGGTATATTTCTCCACGTAAACTAGAAGCTTCAAGAAATGTATCTCAAATCATTGTGAAAATGAGGGTGAGGAATAAACCTTGTAAGAGCAGCAAAAATCTTTCCCCATCTTAAATATCTGAACTTGCCCCTACAAAAATTTTTATTCTTATTGCGATTCTGGTGAAGTCACAGAGATTTTGTTTTGACATTTTTAATACTTAATTGGTATCTTATGATGTTCCATGTTACATGAAATGATAATCCATGTAAGACATCAATGGATGTTCAGATAATTCCTTTATCCTTTAGCCTTGAAATTCAAACTAAATATGAGAAATGCATCTTGCAAAAGGAAGGGTAAGGAACTACATGATGATTATGGGATCTAAGAATATTTTCTAATCCTCAAATAATTCCTTAAATGTGTGTATTTAATTACTGCAGATTAACTACAGCCCTTAGAAACGTTAGTGTTTTCACACACAAATTTGACAATTTTCAAGTATTGCAGGGTTAAAATAAATAAGGAAGCTGCTCAAACTGATATTTAACTTTTCTATTCATCATTACAGATGGTTCCCCATTACAGAATCCTAATGTTTCTTAAATCATTCTAAGGCTCCATACTGAACCTTTGCATTCTGATCATACTGCAGCTTTTAGATTTAATTTGTCCTTATTTGATGTAAATCTGTATCCCTTTTTCCTTCCTTATGAGCTTTCATTTGAATTTTCACTTTGGCTCAATTATTTAATGTTGCATGCCATCTTATACAGTATTTTTCCTTTAGAGCAACTTCTTCCAATATTTCTTCTTCTGTAATTTCCATAGTTACAATTACATTGAATGTGTACTTACCACAGTTCGAGTAATCACCCACTATTTATCTTCCATGTGCTCCATAATGAACGGAAATCACTCCTGCAACAGTGCTGTTCCCATTAGGAGCATGCATTACAGAACCTACTACAGAGATCAGTGGAGCAGATTTGCAGGATTCCCATTTCTGGAGCTGTGGTTTGTCTTTGCTTTGCTGAATGCTGTTCCACTGCAATCCATCATTTGTACCCTTTTGAAAACCTTTAATGCTATCCAAACTCCATCAATTTTCTTGTCATCCCTAAATTTAGTAATCAGATAACCCACAACTTCATCGAAGTCCCTAATATCTTACAATCTTACAAACAGCAGATTCTAGGACTGTTCCTTGAAAAACAGCATTGGTGACAGACTTAACAGTCAGAAAAACATCCCTCTACTACAATCTCCAGAGTGCCCTGCCACCTCACTCATTCTCAACACAAACCAATCAATATTCTCAAACAATAACATTGAATGAGTATTAACTCATTAATGTAAGTAATGAGCTTTGATTCACAAGTAGTTGTAAAAGTCCTGCTTGTTACCAGTTGTCTTTCTACAATGGTCAAATAATTGTGATGTGCTGACTTAACTATTGTATGGCTATAGCAAGATGTTTCCCTGTGGATGCAGTTTGGAAGTTGGGAGTTCTGCTGGCATTCTGTTCTGGATCCTTGAGATTCCCATACTGAGCAAACCTAAGGAGCTGATACTGTTAAAGATACAGGTGCTACAGATGGTGACAGCTGGGACTCAGCTTCTGTCAAGTAGTCAACTGAGATGGCAACCTGTTTCCAATAAGGTTTCTTACTGATTGAAAGGCAGTTGGGATGGCAAGCTCACTTTTCCCATGCGACAACAAAACATGCTCCTCATATATTAACCTCTTCATTCCCGGAATCATTCTCATGAACCTCCTCAGGACTCTCTCCAATGACAACATATACTTTCAGAGATATGGGGCCCAAAACTATTGACAATACTCCAAGTGCAGCCTGACTAGTGTCTTATAAAGCCTCAGCATAATCTCCTTGTTTTTATATTCTATTCCCCTTGAAATAAATGCCAACATTGCATTTGTCTTCTTTACCACAGATACAACCTGTAAATTAATCTTCTGGGAGTCTTGCATCAGGACTCCTAAGCCCCTCTGCACCTCTGATGTTTGAATTTGTCCCCATTTAGATAATAGTCTGCACTTTTGTTCCATTTACCAAAATGCATCATCATACATTTCCCCAACGCTGTATTCCATTTGCCACATTTTTGCCCATTCGTCCAATTTGCCTAAGTCCTTCTGCAATCACATTGCCTCCTCAGCACTACCTATCTTTGTATCATCTGCAAACTTTGCCACAAAACCATCAATCCAATTATCTAAAGTATTGACAAACAATATGAAAAGCAGTCGTCCCAATACTGACCTCTGAGGAACACCACTAGTCACTGGCAGCCAACCAGAAAATGGCCCCTTTTATTCCCACTCACTGCCTCCTGGCTGTCAGTCATTCCTCTATCCATGCCAGTATCTTTCCTGTAATGTCGTGGGATTTTATCTTGGTAGTCTCATGTGTGCCACCTTATCAAATGCCTTCTGAAAATCCAAGTAAATGACACCCACTGCCTCTCCTTTGTCCACCATACTTGTTACTTCTTTGAAGAACTCTAACAGATTTGTCAGGCAAGATTTCCTTTTCCAGAAACAATGCTGACTTTGATTTATTTTATCAATAATCTCCTAGTATCCCAAAACCTCATCCTTAATAATGGACTCCATCACTTCCCCAACCACTGAGCTTAGGCTAACTGGCCTATAATTTCCTTTCTTTTGCCTTCCTCATTTCTTAAAGAGTGGAGTGACATTTGGAAATTTTCATTCCTCTGGAACCATGCCAGACTCGAGATTCTTGAAAGATTACAACCAATGCATCTGTAATCTCTTCAACAACCTCTCTCCGGAGTCGGGGATGCAGTCCAGGTGACTCATCCACCTTAAGACCTTTCAGTCTGCCTAACACTTTTCCCTTTGTAATAGCAATAGCACTCCCTCCTGCTCCAGGACACTCACGGACCTCTGGCACACTGCTAGTGTCTTCCACAGTGAAGCTGATGCAAAGTACTTATTCAGTTCATCTGCCATTTCTTTCTTCCCCATTACTACCTCACCAGCATCATTTTCCAATGGTCTAATATTAACTCTCAGCTCCCTTTTACTCTTTAAATAACTGAAAAAACTTTTAGTATCCTGCTTTATATTGTTGGCTAGTTTTCCCTCCTATTTCATCTTTTCTCCTCTTGGCTTTTTAATAACCTTCTGTTGGATTTTAAAGACTTCCCAATCATCTAACTTCTCATTCACTTTTGCTACATTATAAGTCTTCTCCTTGGCTTTTATGCAGTCCTTAACTTCCTGTGTCAGCAATGGTTGGCTACCCCTGCTATTTAAGAACTACTACTTCTGTGGGAGATATCTAACCTGTGCCTTGTGAACTATTCCCAGAAACTACAGCCACCTCTGTTCTGCCATCTTCCCCGCCAGTATCCCTCTCCAATCCACTTGGGCAAGCTCCTCGCTCATGCCTCTGTAATTCCCTTTATTCCATTGTGATACTGACATAAGCTTCTCCCTCTTAAATTGCAGTATGAATTCAATCATATTATGATCACTGACTCCTAAGGGTCCCTTTATGTTAAGCTCCCTGATAAAATCTGAATTATTACACAATACTCAACCTAGGAATGCCTTTCCCTGAGTCAACTCAAGCACAAGCTGTGCTAAAAAGTTATCCCATAGGCATTCAACAAATCCCCTCCTTGTGATCCAACACCAACCTGATTTTCCCAATCCCCTTGCATATTGAAGCCCCCCAGTGCAATTGCCCTTTCCAGCTCCCTTTGCCACCTCAACCCCACATCTTGGCTACTATTTGCAGGCCTATGTATGATTCCCATGATGTTTTTCCACGCTTGTTGTTTCTTAACACCACCTACAAAGATTCGACATTCTCTGATCATATGTCACCTCTTTCTAATAATTCCATCTCTTATCAACAGAACCATACCACTGTAAAAGCAAAGATGGAATGCTGAGACTATAAAGCACTGGTGAGGCCTTTATTTGGAGTATTGTGTGCAGTTTTGTGCCCCTTATCTTAGAAAGGATGTGCTGAAACTGTAGATGGTTCACACGAGTTTCATGAAAGTACTGTAATTCCAGAATTAACTGGCTTGTCATATGAAGACCGTTTGATGGCTGTGGATTTGTATTCACTGGATTTTATAAGGTTGGGAGTGCCCTAATTGAAACCTATTGAATGGTGAGAGGCCTTGATAGAATGGATGTGGAGGGATGCTTCCTGTGGTGGGATTGTCAAAGATCAGAGGACACAGCCTCAGAATAGAGGGGTATCCTTTTAGAATGGAGATGAGGATTTTCTTTAGCCAGAGAGTAGTGAATTTGTGGAATTTGTTGCCCCAGGTAGCTGTGGAGGACACGTCTTTATATTTAAGGCAGAAGTTTATAGATTCTTGATTGGTCAGGGCATGAATGATATGGGGGGAAGGCAGGGGATTATGGTTGAGAGGAAAAATGGATTAGCCATGATGAAATGACGAAGCAGACTCGATGGGCCAAATGGCCTAATTCTGCTCCTATGTCTTTTGGTCTTATAATCAATTGTTTTCTATTATCATCAGTCTCTTAACTTTGATTTTATTCCTATTTTTCATTTTATTAATTTAGGTTTAATAAAGTGATTTTTTAGAATTAATTTTATTATTGCAATTAATAATTTTGGAGAAAAGTTAAATTATTCAGAATCACAATTTATTTAACCAAATATTTTTAATAATAAGCAGTCTGATTAGTTCATTATTTTTATTACATGTTCCTTGAAGCATTCAATTGTATAGTTGGAGAACTCTGAATTTATTTTAACTGAGAAGCCTATAAATTTGTAAAAGACTTCTACAATTATGGTGTCACGGTAGCGCAGCAGTTAGCGCAGTGCTATTACAGCTCACAGTGTTCTGGAGTCTGGATTGTCTATAAGGAATCTATACATCCTTCCCATGTAATGCAGGTTCTCTGGTTTCTTCCCACAGTTCAAAGATGTACTAGGTAGGTTAATTGGTCATCGTAAATTGTCTCATAGTTAGGTTAGGGTTATTAATTGGGTTTGTCAGGAGTTACAGGGCAGTGTTGCTCGAAAATCCAGTAGAGACTATAACCGTGCTGTATTACTGAATAAAATCATTTTAAAAATAACTAAATAAGATTACCAAATTTCTCAAGACAATGAAAATGTCATATCATTTCAGCGGAATATATTCAATACTGTGTGCATACATCTACTGATGCTTCTGGACACATCTTCAGTGATGTTCCTGGAATCATTGGGTGTTTCGCTTCTTTCAACATCATACACCCTCCTCCAGGTGACCCAGCGGGGCTGATCAGACCCCAGCTTGTGTCCAGATGGCTAGCTAGACATGACTCCATGGCTCCCCTCTCTTGAGCCATGGCCACCTTGAAGCCATCTCTGCCACATCGGATGGTACTGCGGATGGCTCTCCTTTTCCTCTCTCCCACGATGTCCATATTGCTGTAGGCTCTGGCCAAGGAACAGGCTGCGAATCCCCTACAACCAACTTCCACTGGGAGACGCCTCGCTCACCATCCAGCCTGCTGGCAGTTGCTGACCAGTCCTGCATACTTAGATAGCTTCCTTTCAAAGGCCTCTTCCAAGTGATCTTCCCATGGGACTGTCAGCTCCAACATCACCACCTGCTTCGTAGACTCAGACACAAGGACAATGTCTGGTCGCAGGGTGGTGGCTGTGATATGGTTGGGGAACTGCCAGTCCCTTGCAGAGGTCAGGATACCTGCCGATGTTCTTTTGGCGGGTATTGGCTGCTCCCCAGCTCTGACAAAGGCAATAGCCTGCTTGGAGGGTCAGGACCACTTCGCCCACTCAACTCCTGCGCTGATGGCTTCAGCGATGGTCTTCAGGACCTGATCATGCCTCCATCGGTACTGTCCCTCACCAAGTGCCCTTGTACAGCTGCTGAGGATGTGCTCCAGGGTTCCTCACTTGGAGCACAGTGGGCACGCTGATGACTCTGCTTTGCCCCATGAGTACAGGGTTGATGGGCTTGGAAGCACATCGTACACTGCCTGGATGAGAAATTGGATGCGGTGTGGCTCGGCTTTCCAAAGCTCAGCCCAGGTCGCTCTCCTCTCAACCGCATTCTCCCATCTTGTCCAAGCTCCCTGTTGCTTCATTCCCACCGCCTTGCAGGTTCTCCTCTCCTCCACTGCCACTCTCACCTCTCCTGAACTCGGCAGTGACTTTCCTTCCCTCTGATGGTGTCCATTTGGGGAGTTGGAAAGGATCCTAGCCCAGCTCGGCCTCGTGTGACCACTCCCACCAGCCTCCTGTGACACAGCCTTGCCTCTGCTTCCTGAACAGCTTCCTCTGCCCTCCACTTCCTGCCAGTCCTCACTTGGATCCCTGCTCTAGCCACCTTCAGATCACTTGAGTCCCTGTACTGTACCACTTCTCCGGCTCTTGTTACCTTGAATTCCTCCTCCAGGGATTACTATCATGAACAATCATGTCTGAATAATTATCATTTTAATCTTTTTAAACCATCTTTTACTTGCTGCAAAAACAAGAAACATAATGTCATTTCCATACAAAATGTCAGAATTTTTTTTAGCAGTCATCTTCATTATATATCTCCCTTCCCTTTTAGTTTCTTAATTCTTTCTTCATTGTGACCACAAAGTGAAATGTCTTTGAAATCTGTAATGATTGACAAGCTTATTTTAATAAGAATTCATGAATTGGACATTAAACTAATCCTTGGATCACTGATGGAAAAATAAAGAAATGAATTTTGCTGCACCACTTCTTCCAACCTCAGTACTTTATTGTCATTGTGCAATTGCCCACCAGTTTCATTCATAGGATAAAATTTTCAAAGCAGCTCTTCCAATATTAGAGTAAAAGATTTATTGGTAGGGATGACATTAATCTAGAAAACACACTCCTTTAATAACTAATATCTATTCAAAGATGGTACATCACTGCTGGAGTTCACAGCACGGTTAGTTGATCATATTACACTTGGCCATCCATTTCTTAAGGGGTAAATTATTCTAGTGGGTTCTTTTCTTTCTAAACCCTTATGGAGGGCCAGAATATCCCTTTTAATAGTTCCTTTCACTTCAGAAAGGAAGATCGCATTTTGTTGGTCTCTGACTAATCTTCTGCTATCCAGTACTGAGAATAATGACATGGAAATTGGTCCAGATGCGAGAAGCTAAGACAAACAGGTGCAGTTCCCACCTTGCCAGTACATGTACTCTTCAACAAAGATTTGCTAATACATGATCACAATAATTCACCTTCAGATAGGCCTCTAGTTAAGTTACATTGTGCTGTGTCTAATTTATTGTTATACTGTACCAAGGTCTAAATAACCCATGGGATTTATTTATAAAATGACAAGATACATCATTGTTCGCATAGCTGTCTGTAATCTTTCTCTTCTACAGCATATATCCTAATTGACTGCATACTCAGGAAGTATGATTCATTTGATTTCTTATTTTCTTTCTTACAATCTCAAAATGTAATCTAGATTTATAAAGTAAGGGTTAGTAAAATACTGCAGTTGCTGGAAATCTGAAATACTGAAATAACAAGAGGGATCTTGTAAAATTTAACAAATCACATAATAACTACAGAGAAGTATCTTTCTCTGAAAATCGATTATCTAGCTTCAATGTCATTTCTATCTTTCCTCCCCCCCCCCCCCCGCCCCGGACACTGTCTAGCCTATCGAATATTTCAAGCATTTTCTGATTCAATTTTTTTGTATTGTCATTGTAGCTACTTGCCTTTTTTTAAACAAGAATTCCTTACAACGGATTAAAATTATAACTTAGTCTATTTAAAGATAAGAAATTAAAACAACACAATTCTATTTAACACTCACATTCATATTTTATAATGAAATGAACTGCTCTTTCCTTATTTTAAAATACGATGAATCACAGAAAAAAAATGGGATCTAATATTAATGTAAGGTTAAGAAGCTGCTCAATAGTTTGTACTTGACTAAAACAAAGATTAGGATGTTGTCTACTGAATATAGAACATTACAGCATAGGAACCAGACCTTCAATAGATGCCATCGTGCTGAATTAGTGACACCTAATTCCTTCTGTTGGCAGACAGTTGAGACATCGCTTTTGAACATACCCCCTCTCATCTTAACTGCATGCCTTCTAGTATTAGACATTTCAATCCTGGGGGAAAAAAAAGATACTGGCTGACAACTCTCCCCATGCCTCTCTTAATTTTATAAACTTGTAAGAGCTGTGCTGAACTTGTGGAATTATTTTATGTTGTAGAACTGGTGAACATGCTAAATTTAAAAAAATGTGGAAAAATTTTGTATTGAAATTTCTATCTGAATTCTGCGCTGTCAGTTTGACATTTGTTAATGCATCCTGTAATAATGCTCCTTTCTTTGTTGTTTGAATCTCAATGCCAATGATCAATTAAGCAGCAATTAATGGAAACCACCTTAGTACATATTCCTGTTTATTGTCAAGTTCACCACTTGGTAATAATGCCCAAGAGAATGTAAAGTTTACTTAGGGAGAGATGTGACAGAATATCAGCTCATACCAGAACAAGAGGTGCTGGAAGAAGTGCCCCGAACGCCACAATGCCATACACATTAATTGAAAGTGGTGTATGAAGAAAGGCCAAATTGTAACAACGGTGAGTATTTAAACTGGATTAAATGACATTTCCAGCTCTGATAGGCACATTAATGTTTAAATTACTATAACAAGCAGCAATTATTGTAAGTACAAGAGCATATAAATATGTGAGCAGAATGCTATGAATTTTTCTCAGGCACCAGTACTACGTAGTCTCTGAATTATGCAGATTGTTAACAGAGAGGAGATAAAAGCGGTGTAGGCACTCAGACTGTGGCACAAGTGCAGATGGGAAGAAAGGAGCCAAAGTCACTAGCAGCGAAGGATACCTGAGGCACATTCTTCAGCAAAGATAAGGCTGAGGATTGAGGGGAGGCCCGACTTTGTAAGGTATATTTTAATAAGGTTACAGAAGACTATAGATAGGTTAAATGAGTAGACAAAGGACGTTTCTCCTGTCTTCTTAGCCTAATTTAATCATGGCAATCTATGTTTATGACACGTGTTTCTCATATACGTGGAAACATTTGCTCTATGAATAAATTCTGAAATCTTTTCCTCCTTCCAAAAGCCTCTGTTGGGTTACTTATCTACTTGTTCTTACAACCTTTTCAATATCTGCTGAAAAGTATATCATCTTAAATTTGGTCTTACCTTAATAATTTTTTTAAATGTGTCTCACTCAAATAAGGAACTTCCTAAATGTAAGTTTCTCCGTTGTTGTTACTAGTAGATGGGAGAATGACACTAAGTTTCAAAGCAAAATTAGATCGCTACTATCTAAAGAAAATCATTGCATTAGGGTGACCCTCTTCTTTACAGTGGATTTAACAAGAGCATTACTAATCTTACTGGAGGAAAATTAATTGAACACAGTTATACTTTAAATGTTATCTTTATAATGTGCCTCAGAAGTAGTGATAAATGATGGACGAAGTAATTTACTGCACTGTAAGGGCATACAATGTGAACTCCATAGTATTCTACTGAACTGTAGTGGTATAGGAGGATTTTAGTATAAAATTAAATAGGAAAGAGAGAATCTAATGAAATGTAACATCTAACCAGAAGCAATTTATTGCATCCTCAGCATATTTAATGCCGTTATAGAAATGTACAACTTTACAATTATATATCTTCTCCACCTATATTTCTTTAATGGCATTACATCAGGACAGTGTAATACAACTTGATTCTTGCACGTTGGTTCATTCCATCAAATTCTTTCTTCATCGTTTGATTGAAAATAGAACTGAATAGTAAAATAAATGTCCATGGTACTTGTTCCTTTTAATAACTTACCCACAAGTATTAGAGAAGCTAGATTCATTCCTATCCTGCATTATAGAAGTAAAATCTGAAATATAATTGTGTTCAGTTTTTCCTCCAGCCAGAATTAGTAATGTTCTTACAAGATCAATTGTAAAAGATGAAGCAGCCTACGGTAATGGCTTCCAGGATTATACCTCAGTCCACCCAATTTAATTAATTGAAAGAAAATAAGATTGTTTCTTTCCTTCAGGTTGTATTCTGATATGAAAGAAAATGTTTTTATTTTAATCAAATAATCAACAGACACTTCAAATAAAAATTTTTAAAAATGCAGAATGTATTTTCCCCACAGACATGGCAGTGATTTCAACTTTGGATATCTGTGTAAAATGATCCTCAATTAGACCTTTCTCATTTTTATTTCTGAAGGTAATGTGAAGGTCATAAGTTCATGACAAAGGTGGTTTGCCACTTGATGCTTTCTGCACCTTTGCAAGTTTGGGTTTTCAAAAGATACAATTGAATCTCAATTCTCCCTTCAGGTGGAAGTAAAAAAACTATTGCCTTATTCAAAAAAAATTCAAGGTCATTTAAAAAGCTGTCTGGCAACTTACAGCACAAGGCAGATGATCTAATCATTTATTTGATTGTTGTTTACATGTTCCTTCAACACAGCTAGAGTCAATATCTTGCAAGTCATCAGCTTGTCGACAATCATTGTTACTCATTTTACAGAAAGCACCATGAAATCTACCGTCTCATGATGATTCCTTTTTATCTGTTAAAACTACACTGATTTTATTTCAAAGCAACAACATTTCCATTATTGCATTTATAATACTATATTTGATTGCACTTGAACTGCTTTTCTGTTCTGAATGAATAGACACCATCTCATTAGCTCTGCTGATTACTGAGTCTGATGAATGGTTCAACTATTGAACACAGTGGGCTCTCTGGTTTTCATCTAACATCTGTCTCTCTGACATTTGTGAGAACATTTTCTGCAGAATAATTTCTATGGGCACCATTTATCTCTGCTTCCGAGCTACTTTGTGGAACAGATCGAGTCAACCACGGTTTCTTTGCTTCCCTACCTTCCTCATGGGTGAGACATACATAAAATTCTCAGTCATCAATATTCCATTGCTAGGCTAGGATTTATCACAGTTCCTAGTTGCCCCAAAATTGAGTGACTTGTGAGGCTGCTTCAGCAAAACCCCTTGGAGTCACAAGCCTTTTTGCTCAGGAATGGACAGTAAGTCTCCTCCCACAAAGAAATTTAGTAAAGCAGATAAAGTTTATGATTACCTAGGAATTTTAAAGCCACCATTACTGAGACAAACTGTCTATTCCAATATTATTTAATTAAAGTTCGGAGACAGAACCGTCACTCTGTTATACCAGCTAATCAACAATTCACAGATTAGCTCTTTCTATTTCCCTTTCTAGCAACCATAGCGTCATAGAGGCATAGAAAAGTACAGCACAGAAAACAGGCCCTTCAACCCATCTAGTCTGTGCTGAAACATTTAACCTGCCTACTCCCATAGACATGCATCCGGATCATAGCCCTACAAGCCCCTGCCATCCATGTACCAAGCTAAACTTCTGTTAAACTTCTCCTAAATCAAGCTCATGTGCACCACTTGCACTGGCAGCTCATTCCACACTCTCATGACCCTCTGAGTGAAGAAGTTTCCCCTCATGTTTCACTTACATCTTTCACCATTAATCCATGACCTCTAGTTGTAATCCCACTCAACCTCAGTGGAAAAATGCCTGTCTGCATTTACTCTGCACCCCTCATAATTCTGATTACATCTATCAAAACCTTCCCTTAGTCTTCTACATTCCAAGAAAGTCCTATCCTACTCAATCTTTCCTTATAACTTGGGTTCTCCAGTCCCAGCAAAATCCTTGTAATTGTTTTCTGTACTCTCCAAACCTTATTCACATCTTTCCTGAAGGTAGGTGACTAAAACTTCACACGATCATCCATATTAGGCCTCACCAATGTCCTATACAACTTCAGTGTAACATCCCACCTCCTGTACTCAGTGATTTATGAAGGACACTGTGCCAAAACCTTTCTTAATGACCCTATCTATCTGTTTCACCTCTTTCAATGAATTATAGACCTATATTCTCAGATCTCTTTGTTCTATCATGCTCCTTAGTACCTTACCAAATTTGTTGACTCAGTTAACCACATTATCATCCAGATTTTTGATATAGATTACAAACAACAATGGACCCAACACTAAACCCTGTGCAATCCACTAGCCACAGGCCTCCAGTCAGAGAGGGAACCATCTACTACCACTTCTCCCAAAAAGCCAATGTCTAATCCAATTAATACCTCATCTTGAATGCCAAGCAACTGAATTGTCTTGACCAACACCCCATGCGGGACCTTGACAAATGCCTTGCTAAAGTTGATGTAGACAACATCCACTGTCTTGCTTTCATCAACTTTACTGGTAACCTCTTTGGAAAAACTCTAAGACTCGTTAGACATGACCTACTGTTCACAAAGTCATGCTGACTATCCTTAATTGGTTCCTGTCTAACCAAATACTCATATTTGGTCCCTTAGAATACTTTCCAATAAATTTCCCTCTGTTGATGTCAGGCACACTGCTCTATAATTTCTTTTTTAAACAGCAGAACTACTTTAGCTATCCTCCAACCCTCTGGTACCTCACAAGTCGCAAAGTATGATTTAAATATTATCCACCCTAATTTACCTCAAGACAGGAAACCCCTCCTGCTCTGTAATCTGTATAGGGTCCATGACCTCGCTGTTTCTTTGCTCACTTCTATAGATTCTGTGTCCTTCTTCTGAGTAAATACAGGTTCAAAAAATTCAGTTAAGATCTCCCCCATCTCTTTTGGCTCCATGTATAGATAATCGTTCTCATCTTCCAGAGGACCAATTTTGTCCCGTTCAATCCTTTTGACCTTAACATATCTGTAGAATTATTTCAGATCCTCCTTTACCCTGACTGCTAGGGCAACCTCATGCCTTCTTTTAGACCTCCTGATTTCTTTCTGAAGCATTCCCTTCCATTTCTTATACTCCATAAGTACCTCATTTGTTCCTGCCTGTATATGCTATGCACCTCCTTTTCTTTTCCTTAACCAGGTCCTCAGTATCTCTTGAAAACTAAGATTCTCTAAACCTGTTATCTTTACCTTTTATTCTGACAGGCACATACAGCATTGTACTCTCAAACTTCTACTTTTCAGGCCTCCCACTTACCAAGTACAAATAGTCTGTCCCAATCCACACTTGCCCGATCCTTTCTGATACCATCAAAATTGGCCTTTCTCCAATCTAAAAACTCAACCCACAAACCAGACCTATCTTTTTCTATATTTACTTTGAAACTAATGGTATATTGGTCACGAGATGCAAAGTTTTACCATACATGAACTTCTGTCATCTGTCCTGCCTGACTCCCTGATAGCAGATCTAGTACTGCACACTCTCTCAATGAGACTTCTATGACCTCATTAAGAAAACATCTTTGAACACATCTGAGAAACTTCATCCCGTCTAGTCCCTTTATGATATGGGAGTCCCATTCAATATGTAGAAAATTAAAAACATCTACCATATCAACTTTATGTTTCTTGCTACAGTCTGCGATCTTGCTGCAAGTTTGTTCCTATAAATCCCCTGAACTGTTGGGTGGTTTCTAATATAGCTCCATTAATGTGGTCATACATTTGTTATTCCTAAATTCCACCCATTAAGCCTCACTAGATGAGACTGTCCTGACAGAGCACTGCTGTGATAATGCACCCCTCCCCCTTTAATCCCTCCCTCTCTGTTGCGTGTAAAACAACCCTGTCACTTGAGAGTGTTGATGATTCAATCTGAGATGTCCTGCATGCTGGAACTCAGGAGGCACCATACCATCCAGTAAGCTCGTTTTTGTCCACAGAGCATCCTATCTGTTCCCCTAACTAATGAATCCACTATCACTACAGCTTACAACTTCTGCCCCCTTCCTGACCACTGTGACTTTTCTCTGCTGGGCCATTCTGCCCATCAGTATCCAAAAATGGTATACCTGTTGTTGAGGGGGATGGCCACAGGGGTATTTTACACTGGCTTCTTAACCCCTATCCACTTTCTGACTGTCACCCAGTCTCCTGTGCCCTGCAACTTGGATATAACTGCTTCTCTATATGTGCTGCCTATCACCCCCTCTGCCTCCTGAATGATCTGGAGTTCATCCAGTTTCAGCTCCAACTCCTTAACTTGGAGTGTTACAAGCTGCAGCTGGATGCACTTCTTGCAGGTGAAGTTGACAGGGACACTGGAGGTCTTCCTATCTCCTCACATCCTACAAGAGGAGCATTCAACTATCCTGCCTAGTACCTCTTCTGTTCTAACTGTGAAAATGTAAAGAAGGAAAAGAATAAATACACTGGGGGGGAAAAATCTAGCTACAGTTTTTTGCCTTCTCTCGCTGAAACTGCTCTGCGTTGAAGCCGTGAAGAACTAAAGCCACAAATAACTGCTCTAACACTGTCCACTCCCGCTCTACTTGCCCCTGTCTTATTTTCATTTGTTCTTGCCAATCGCTTCTGACCACTGATTGGCCACTGCTCAAAGCGCCAAATTGCCACAAGTCAATGTCATGTGTACTCAATTGGTGAACCTGAGTGGGCTACTTCTTCCCATGCTTCCTATCGCAGACTTGCTGCTGCTTGAAACATTTCAATACATCTTCAATTCAGTTACCAGTTCACTGTAAGTGATATCCTGAGGTGTCCACGACACTCTTAATACTCTAGTTAAATATTTCTGGCATCGGGCACAAACAATGTAAATCACTGAGGCCAAAAGTGATAAGGAAACAGCAGCCATCTTAACGACACACGCAAAATGCTGGAGGAACTCAGCAAGCTAGGCAGCATCTATGGAAAAAAGTACAGTCAACGTTTCGGGCCACACCTGATTTCTCACACATATAGAATCTTGCTAGGAAACTTATCCTTAAAATCTAGTGGTAAAGTTTCAGTACCTTCCATTTTAGTTCTATTTTGACCCATGTTCCCCTATATTCTCAATCTTCTGCCCATTCCAAATCAGGGTAATTTTTTATTTTGGATTATCAATTGAATGCTCAACAAGTGTGATTCAAGTAAACAATAGACATCATTGCTATTTGAATTCTGACAGACACTACGGACCCTGGTTTAAGGGTGCCTGGGAGAAAGAGGAAATCTGTAGGAAGCTGCATGGCATAGAACTGTCTGTATTCACATCCATGTCGGGGTACATCAGCAGCCACTTAGTAGAGAGAAGAAACAAGGTTTTATGGACACACTTGTGCAAACGATACATGGAGCCTCCATGTATCATTAACTATAGCTCAGCATTTAGTACCATCATTCCCACAATCTTGATTGAGAAGATGTAGAATCTGGGCCTCTGTACCTCCCTGTACAATTGGATCCTTGACTTCCTAACTGGAAGATCACAATCCATATCCACCTCACTGACGATCAACGCCAGCGCACCTCGGGTGTGTGCTTAGCCCACTGCTCTACTCTCTATATACACATAATTGTGTGGCTAGGAATAGCTCAAATACCATATATAAATTTGCTAATGATACAATCATTGTTGGTGGAATCTTAGGTGGTGATGAGAGGGCGTATGGGATGTGCCAACTAGTGGAGTGGTGCCACCTGGCACTCAATGTCAGTAAGACGAAAGAGCTGATTGTGGACTTCAGGAAGGGTAAGATAAAGGAACACATACCAATCCTCACAGAGGGATCAGAAATGGAGAGAGTGAGCAGTTTTAAATTGCTGGGTGTCAAGATCTCTGAGGATCTAACCAGGTCTCAACATATCGATGTAGTTATAAAGAAGGCAAGACAGTGGCTGTACATCATTAGGAGTTTGAAGAGATTTGGCGTGTCAACAAATACACCCAAAAACTTCTATAGATGTACCGTGGAGAGCATTCTGACAGGCTGCATCACTGTTTGGTAGAGAGGGGCTACTGCACAGGACTGGAAGAAGCTGCAGAGGGTTGTAAATCTAGTCAGCTCCATCTTGGGTACTAGCCTACAAAGTATCCAGGACATCTTCAGGGAGCAGTGTCTCAGAAAGGCAGCGTTCAATATTAAGGACATCCAGCACCCAGGGCATGCCCTTTTCTGACTGTTACCATCAGGTAGAAGGTACAGAAGCCTGAAAGCACACACTCAGTGATTCAGGAACAGCTTCCTCCCCTCTGCCATCCGATTCCTAACTGAACTTTGAACCCTTGGACACTAACTCCCTTTTTTAATATACAGTATTTCTGTTTTTACACTTTTAAAAATCTATTCAATATATGTAAACTGTAATTGATTTACTAATTTATTTATTATTGTTGTTATTTTTTTCTTCTATATTATGTATTGCATTGAACTGCTTCTGCTAAGTTAACAAATTTCACGTCACATGTCGGTGATAATAAACCTGATTCTGATTCTGATTCTAAAACGGTTTGCTTGGAAGCATGAAGAAGAGATTCACTGAGCTCAGCTTTTCACAGAGTGGAACGTTGATGTAAGTGGGATGGAAAAGGTAATATCGTATTTAGTAATTTTTGTCTCATTACTTACTTTATCTTATTGGAAAAGGAGATGACAACTTAGTCAGGCAACGGTTAGCCTGTCATGTGCAGTAATTAAAAAGTAAAGGCCAGAAACGTTAATTCTGTTTCTCCCTCTGCAGATAGTGCTGGATCTGTCTGAGTATTTCCAGCTTTCACTGTTGTTATTTTCAATGTATGGCTCTGACTTTTTCTATAACCAGCATTTGGTTAGATGAGATACAAATCAGAAGTAGGAGCAGGGCATGTCCCATCAAGGCCAATCCCCCATTTAAACCAATTACAGCGGTCCTGATTGTAATCTCTACTCCATTTTGTAAATTTTTAAGGATCAATCCAATTCTACTTTAAAAATCCTCAAAGGTTCTGCCTCCATTGACTTTTGGGTATGAAAACTACAAAGACTCATGACCTTTGAGAGAAAACAAAATTACTTCTTCAAAATGGGTAAACCCTCATTTATAAACAGCAACCTCCAATTCTAAATTCTCCCACAAGAAGTAACACCTTCTCTATTTTCCACCCTGTCAAGGCCAGTTGGGTTCATATGTTTCAGTCCAGCCTTCCTCAACTTTGCAATCTACAGCTGATACAAACTTAACCTGTCTAACCTTGGCTCATGACATAATCCATAATTTCCAAGTATTAATCAAGTAAACCTTCTTAAAATGCTTCCATCAAATTAAAACTCTTCCTTAAATAAGTTTGATACAGCAATTAACTGTCCATTTCTCATCAATATCCAAAATACAAAAGCATAAATAATATTGTGTTTTTTAAAAAAAAGTGCTGGAGGAACTCAACAAGCCAGGCAGCATCTTTGGAGAGAAATGGACAATCAAACTTTAGGGTCATGGCCCTTTATCTGGACTGAAAGAGTAATGGGGAGATAGCCAGTACAAGGCGGTGAAGGGGAGAGATGAGGTAAGAACTGGTAAACAGTTGGTGGATCCAAATAAGGAGGGATTATTAGACAGATGGGGTCACATGGGAGATGGAAGAGTAGAAATAAGGACAGAGGTTGTGAGATCATTAGGTAAAGACAACAAAAGGCTGCAAATTATTAAAAAGAGTAGTGAAAAGTATAACTAAATAACGGACGTTGCTTCACACCTCTCCTTCACCTCTTCATGCTGGCCGTCTCCCCTTGATTATTTTAGTTCGGATAAATGGTCTCGATGCAAAACATTGACTTTGATTTTGTTCCACAGATGCCACCTGGCTTGCTGCCTTTCACCAACAGTTTTGTTTTGTTTTTGCTCCAAAGTCCAGGTCTCTTGTGTCTCCATAATTCTGTGTTCATTTCTCCTTGTACTTGATCATAATATTTTTTAACTTTCCTAATTACTTTATGTGCCAGCTGCAAAATTTAGTGAATCATGTACTAGGACACTCCAAGATCTCTGTATTTCTAAACACTTCCATCATTCACCACCTACATATAATATGATTTTTATTTCATTTGCCATAATTTTCCACATAACAACCATTGCCAGAGACCTGCTGGAATGTGAAATTCTCCGCAGTGAGGGTAAGTTGAGGTGGATACTGAAGTAAATGTAAGTACATGATGGGAAAGAACAATAGGATTATAGAAACATTGAAAACCTACAGCACAATACAGGCCTTTCAGCCCACAATGCTGTGCCGAACATGTCCTTACCTTAGAAATTACCTAGGGTTACCCATAGCCCTCTATTTTTCTAAACTCCACGTACCTATCCAGAAGTCACTTAAAAGACCCTATCGTATCTGTCTCTACCACTGTCGCCATCAGCCCATTCCACACACTCAATATGTTGATTGGTTTGGGTGTAGAACAAGAAAAAGTTCAGGTAGAAAGTAAATACCAACGCAGATCTATTCAATCAAATAGCTTGATTCTGCATTGCAAATACTTTGTGATGCTCATGATTTGCTTTAAGTATCTTAAAAAGAATTCATCCAATTAGCCACTTAGTTAATTCAAAATATTGTTCCCTTATGCCTTCTTATGTCTTACAGCATGTAGCATCAATCTACAGACTATGCCACTCAAGGAGTTGGGCTATATTATTTTATTGTGACTATGATTTTCTACTGTCATAACTATATGTGCTGTGTGCTGTCGGTACTGTGTTTTGCACCTTTCTCCGGAGGAACACTGTCTCATTTGGCTGTATTCGTGTATGGTTGAATGACAATTAAACTTGAATTTCTTCCTCCATTTTTTTTCTTGCTTTGGTAATCCCTTCTTTTGCTCATATCCTAATATCCCTGACAACAAGGCTTTGCCTATCGACTAATTCCATTACCATCAGCAGCAACACTGACGTTCTCCCACATTGATTCCTTTCATTTCTCAGGTTTGTTGTCAGCCAGTCCACTCACTCAAAACTTTCAGCTCATTGTGGTATGGACCAAAAATACTCCCCAAAAATATATGCTGGAAAAGTACAGATCCTCTCTGAGCAATGATTTCCACCAGACATGCCAATGCAATGCTGCAGACCACCTCAGCTAAATTCACTACTTCAAGCTTGGAGATCAACAAATTAACAAACGCAATCACGTTCCATCACTTTTTCTTAATGTGCTCACAAGTATAGCCTGCTGGGCAACTCTCATCACTTACAACTCATTATATGGACCAAAAACAGGTTTCTGAGGGATAAGATTAATTAACATGCATCTGGAAAGACAGGTGTTGATTAGGGAGAGGCTTTGTATGTGGAAGATCATGTCTTACAAACTCAATTGATTATTTTGGTGATGTGATCAGGAAGATCAGCGAGGGAAGGGTGGTAGGTATGGTTTAGGTGGTCATCAGTGAGGCTTTTGATAAGGTTTCACATGGCAAGCTGCTCTGGAATGTGATACCCAATGGAATCCAGGGAGAGCTACCTAATAGCATACACAGTTGGATTGATGGAGGAAAGGAGATGGTGAAAGGTTGTTCCATGGACTGATTAGTGACATTATTGTTTTCAATCTAGCTCAGTGATTTGGATAAGAATGCACAGGGCATGAACAGTAAGTTTGCAGTTGACACTACAATATGTGGCATAATGGGCAGTGAATGAATTTATAATATTACAGGGGGAATCTTGAACTGTTCACTAGATGGGCCAAGGAATGCCAAAGGGAGTTTAATTTGGACAAATCTGAGGTGTTATATCTTAGAAGTTAAATCTAGATAAGATTTTCATAGTGAATGACAGAGCCTTGGAGTGTGATGCAGAATAGAAGGACCTTGGACTGTAAGACCTGTACACAGTTCTCTGAAAGTGCAGTTAGACATAGATAAGGTGATGAATAAAGCTTTTGGCATGCTGGCCTTCATCAGTTAGGGTTTGAGGAATCAAAGAAAGGGCACCTGTTTAAATGTGATAGGTAAAAGATTTAATATGAGCTTGAGAGGTGACTTTTTCACACAAAGGGCGGTATATATGTGGAATGAGCTGACAGAGGGCATAGGTGAGGCAGGTACAATAACAACATTTAAAAGACAGTGGGACAGGTACATGGATTGAAAAGGTTTGGAAGGTTATAGGCCAAATCTTGGCAAATGGGACTAGCTTGGACGGGACATCTGATGGACCAGTAGACCTGAAGAGCCAGATTCCGTGCTATATACTGTAACTGTACACATGTAATGTGCTCTAAGTACTACCATTTAGACTCTTTTTATCACTGTCATTTCCCTTTCTTCAAAATACCCACCCCCACCTTCTCCCCTATTCAATACTACTGGACATCTCTCTTCTCCTAGTACTGATGGAGGACTACAAACTCAGAATGCTGATTTTTATTTTTTCACAGATGTTGCCTGACCGGATGAGCTTTTCCAATATCTTGTGTTCATGTTTCAGATTTCCAGTACCTACATTTTTAAAAAAATTTTCAACTTACATGGGTGCTTTTTATGGCTCCTATAAATATACCCACAAGCCTATATTGTATGTGAGACTCCATGTAATGTCTCCTTTTATTATTTTCCACTTCACATGCTCGTATTTAGCATATGTAGCTGAAAACAAATAAAATAATAAATATGTGGCTTATGGAAAATATTTTATTATCAAAATAAATTACTGAGAGATAGAAGGAAGTACTAGACAGATTGCAGAATCATCAAACATTGTTATTTGCCTGTAGCAGTTTAGCAATTATGGCTCTCTTCACAATGAAAGTGAAATAAATTCATCAGAGAAAATCCCCTCTCCAGCTTTCTGTCATTGTCTCTTTTCCTCATGCACTGATATAGCAAAATGGATTAACTTGTGCTGGGATAGTTTCACATGTGTATTACAGTTACTTACCAACAATATTCTGACAGCACCTTGCAAAACTTTTAACTTCTATTGTCAAGAAAAACAAGAATAGCAGGTACATGGTACCATCACCGGCAGGATCCCCTCCAAATCTCAAACTATTCTATTTTGAAAATGCATTCCTGGTCTTTCATCATTGCTGAACTGAAAACCACTAATTCCCCAGTAACCTTGTGGGAGTACCTTCACTGGAGGGTCTGAAGAAGTTCAAGGCAGACAGTTGGCCATCACGTTTGCCTAAGGAACACTGGCACCTTGCTTAATTGTGTGCAACTCAAATGAAGCCAGTCGTGCTGTGACTCACAAGATGGTGTAGTTCTGGAAGGCAATAATGGATAAAAAAGAAAGTGCTTACATTTTAATGCGGTGGCTTTTCCAAAGCATTTTACAACCATTTTCAGTAAACAGCAAAATGTAGGTACTAGCCATTTACTGGAACATTTCTCATTTATTCCGTGAAAGAGAAAACAGAAAATTCTTTAAAATGCAGATCAGCCAGTATCTGGGGAGAAAACAAAAGAGTTAATTGCATTGATGTACCATGCATTTACATAATACTGTATGTAAGCAGAAATTTTACAAAAATTGCATTCTGTGCCTGTTTAGAAGCAAATTGCTCTATTCATTTCTTAACGCAAGGTTTTCCTATTTTCTAGTGAGGTTCTGATCATCAAGAAATTGGACCAACATCTCCTTTCACAATTTTCCCTGAAGCAGAATGCATTTCCTTCTCATATTTTGCACACACAATGATGCCATCAACTTGTTCAAACTACTACATAATAGAAATTAGCTTAATGTGTTACAGTCCATGGTCTTTGTATATTACTGCTTTGTGCAGTGATCAGTATGTTCAACTCATGGGATAGTGCTGCTGCTGATCTAGAAGGCTTAGGGTCCCATGACCCATGTGTCATTGCCCCATTTATACCTCATGCTTTTCCCTTTGCAATTTCCTCCTGCACACTTCTCCCTCAGCCATTGACAAACTTATTTAAAAGCATTGATCTTTTCCAGTGGGTCAGTGTGCAAATGACTCTGCACTGGGTTGTCAAAGTTCTAAATAAATTTTTTATCAAAGTACTCATATGTCACCATATACAGCCTCGAGATTCATTTTATTGCAGGCATACTCAATAAATCCATATTAGAATAACAACTGTTACATAATCAATGAAAGACCAAAGCAACTTAGGCATTAAACTTGTGTACAAAAGGCAGAGTGTACAAATACAAAATAATAAATAAACAAGGAATAAATATCAATAAAATGGAATGGTGTGCTTGAAAGTGAGTCCACAGGTTGTAGGAACATTTCAATGATGAAGTGAAGTAAAGTTATCTGCTTTGGTTCAACAGCCTGATGGTTGAAGGGTAATGATTATTCCTAAACCTGGTGGTGTGAGTCCTGAGGCTCCTGTACCTTCTTCCTGATGAAAGCAGAGACCTGGTGGTGAGGGCTCATAATGACAAATGCTGCTTTCCTGCAGCAATGTTTCATGTAGGTGTTCTTAATGATCAGGAGGGCTTTGCCTCTGGTGGATTGAGTAACTGCCATCTGCAGAACATGCGTATTAAGTTGTAAGGCTCTTAAGTGAAGTAAACTATTATATTCACTTTCTCAAGTAAGGGGATTCCTATATTTGCAGTATTTAGGAAACATTGCATTTGGTTAGCAGAAGCAAAAGTACCTAAAATATCATTCCTAGGCAAAAGTTTTAAATGTGGGGACTTCATCAAAAAGAGATTTTTCTTCTCTGAGATTCCTCATTAATTTCCCAGCTGAGATAAATAAATTCAACAAAAACCAGAAAATGAACCTTGGTTCTTTCCAGTCCGCAGGGTTTAGGAGCATAGGCAATGATGCTAATATTCACTGGCATCTCAGTCACCTGCATACTTCCATTATTTATTTTATCATGGCATTTTATTATAGAAACATAGAAAACCTACAGCACAATACAGGCCCTTCAGCCCACAATGCTGTGCCGAACATGTACCTACTTTAGAAATTACCTAGGACTACCCACAGCCCTCTATTTTTCTAAACTCCATGTACCTTTTCAGGAGTCTCTTATGTCCTCATTTCTCTTTAATTTCATAATCATTGATCATGTTATCAAATAATACAGACTATTTCAGTGCCAGATTATCCCTCTGGATAAACTGGCGTGCTCCACATTTTCCTGCAGCTGCTTTGTACTAAGATAGCAAAAGACTCAAGAGTATTGTTCTCATCCTTACTTCTGTTTCAGGTGGCTCACTTGACCAACCAACTTGTACAGTGAAGGTACATTCTTAGAATGAGATTCAGCATTTAAAATAACACGTTATTTTACAGTATTTGAAGAGTCAAAGGAGCCCCATCAGTTTGCTGCTTTACTGCAATAAATACACACACAAATCATCTTTCCTTCCATTGCCCTTGACTATTCCTTCATGATAACTCATTTCTCCACATATGTGAAGCAAAAACCAAAATGCCAATTAACAAATTATTTGCTCTCCAACCGTTTCAGAGTATAATAAAGATACACTTTTTAAAAAAAGAACTCTGAAATATAGCTGAAAGAACCACACAATCAGAAACAGGCACTAAAAATAATTCCTCATTTAACTGAGGTTACTGATTGGTTTAATTGAGTTTGACCATAGGTTGTAATTTCTTATATTGAACATTTTGGACAATTTAGGAGATCATGAGACATTTGCTTTTATGAAGGCTTCTTAAGTTCTGTTCATCAACAGAAATCAATTGACTTTGACTCTCGCAGGAAGGTTGATCTCCAATTTGCTCATTGTAATTTCAAGAACCCAGAGCCATCAACAACTTCTCAGCACTCCGAGGACATTGAAAATTGAGTTTCATTTGCATCTGATCAACAGTGGCCATTTCCTGATATAGCATAAGTAATCTATTGATTACCATTTAGTTTATGTTGCATTACACTTACCAGTATGTCCCTTACTCTACCAAGTATCTAGAGTAAAAGAGGGTTACCGATATACACTTACACTTGCTACCTGTTGTTTACTTTGCAGGATTTGTACCTGCATATTCAATTAGTGTGCTGTACTTTCTGATTGTTTATTTTATTTTATGGAAGTCCATACATTAAGTACCATACATTTGTGACACCATTCTTGATTTTCCATTGAAATACACAAATATCTGTTTCAAAGCTCCTGTCTCGTCAACTGCTACAACTTTTACAGGCACAAACTGAAATGTTGACTATCAACAGATGGTCCAAACCTTGAAGATTTCTGTTAAGTTTCAACGAACACAATGCACATATAACACAAGTGAAGCTGACTGTGTTGATAGTTTCTATAACGCTTACATGTTATACTCAGGGAGTACCTTTTGGACAGAGGTCGTCAGGGGTTATTGGTCTAGTCTTGCAGGAATGTCTAAACGTAACCATAAGTGGTGGAAGTTCAGAAGTTAGTGCATGTGATTACTCTTGAGACTAACGTAGCATTGACTGTGTCATCAAGTGGTTCCAGTAAAGCTGAAGTCAATATTGAAGTGGAGAAAACAGGGCTATGACCCAGAGTCAAAATCAACAGGAATTAGAATAAGAATCAGATTGATCATCACTGATCTATGACATGGAATTTGTTGTTTTCTGATAGTACTACAGTGGTACACAGACATAAAACTCATTCGATTACAGAAATAAATATTGTAAAAAGGAGGGAATAATGAGATAGTGCTTATGAATTCATGGACCATTCAATAATCTGATGATGGAGTGGACAAAGCTGTTTCTAAATCGTTGAGTGTTGATCTTTGTCTCCTGTACCCAGAAAACATCTGTAGTTCAGGTGGTGTTTTCAATATTTTGCCTTTGGCCAAATACAAAGAACGTTAGTTCTGGTGTTGGAGACCAATTATTTTAGCCGGGGATGTATCAACAGTGAAGCAATATTTTTTGTCATATACAGAAATAATATTTTCAAGATATGTGATTGAGACTACGTGTACCAACACTTTATGCTATATGTTAAGAAAGAAAAAACTGAAGCCTGAGATTTGACCTTCAGGGAGCTTATTTATTTTTCTTAAGCCTGCTGTGTGCATATATATGCAAACATGTCTTTTGCAGAAATTAGTCAAAATGGGCATTTCTTAATGATCAAAACAGACACAAAACAGAAGGAAACCAGTGGTCTATGGGCCAGTCCTTTCTCATCAGGGGATCAGAGGTGGAGAGGGTCAAAAACTTTATATTTCTTAGCATTATCATTTAGAAGGATTTGTCCTCACATTACAAAGAAAGCAGGACAGTGCCTCTACTTTCATAAGTGTTTACAGAGATTCGGCATATCATCTAAAACTTTGACAAAATCCATGGACGCGTGGTGCAGAGTGTACTGAATGGTATGGAACCACCCATGCCTTTGAACGGAAAAACCTGCAAAATGTTGTGTACACAGTGTAGTCTATCATGACTAAAGCCCTCCCCACTATTGAATACATCTACATCGAGCACTATCACAGGAAATCAGTACCCATCATCAAGGACCCCACCATCCAGGCCTTGTTCTCTTCTTGCTGTTGCGATCAGAAATGAGGTGCCACACCAGCAGGTTCAGGAACAGTTATTATCCCTCAACCATCATGCTCTTGAACCAGAGTGGATAATTTCACTCACCCCGACACTAAAATGATTCCACAGCCTATCAATTCACTTTCAAGGACTCTACAACTTATGTTCCCAATATTTATTGCGTACTTACTTATTATTCTGTTTTTCTTTCTTTTTTTTGTATTTGCACAATTTGTTGTCTTCTGCACATTTGATGTTCATCCATCCTTATTGTGTACAGTTTTTCATTTACTCTATTGTGTTCCTTCGTATTTACTGAGAATGCCTACAAAAATGAATCTCAAGGTAATATATGATGACGTATATCTACTTTAATAGTAAATTTGCTTTGAACTTTGAATTTTGAATCCGCTTCCACCACCATTGCCAGCAGCCCATTCCATGCACTCACCACTCTCTGAGTAAAAAAACTTACCCCTGACATCTCCTCTACCTACTCCCCAGTATGTTAAACCTGTTTCTTCTTGTGGCAACCATTTCAGCCCTGGGAAAAAGCCTCTGATTATCCACACGATCAATGCCTCTCATCATCCTATATACCTCTATCAGGTCACCTCTCATCCTCTATTGCTCCAAGGAAAAAAGGCTGAGTTCACTCAACCTTTTCTCATAAGGCATGCTCCCCAGTTCAGGCAACATCCTTGTAAATCTCCTCTGCACCCTTTCTATGATTTCTAGTGAGGCGACCAAAACTGAGCACAGTACTCCAAGTGGGGTCTGACCACGGTCCTATATAGCTGCAACATTACCTCTCGGCTCCTAAACTCAATCCCACGAGTGATGAAGACCAATGCACCGTATGCTTTCTTAACCACAGACTCAACCTGTGCAGCAGCTTTGAGTGTCCAATGGACTCGGACCCCAAGAGCCCTCTGATCCTCCACACTGCCAAGAGTCTTACCATTAATACTATATTCTAACATCATATTTGAACTACTAGAGCAACTGTCAACATGATTCTGTACTTTGACAGTTTATTGAAAGCACTATGAAATATTGGGCATCTGTCTTCCAAAATTAAATCTATTAAGAAAGGAAGTAACCAAAATTATTAATTAATTTATCATACTTGCAGCTAGATCAGAATAAGTCCAAAATGGATGCTCCTGTAGTTTCAATCTCAACTTTCCCGAATGACATTCAATCATTCTTAAGTAGGCTACTCTCTTGGGTGCATATGTGTGGTTATGTAGCTAGAAAATATAAGATCATTTTTGGATAAAATCTTTTGTTAGAAGTCAAACTGAAAACATCCCTTTTCAAATGAAAACATTAATCTGAAATAATATTCTGCCTTATTTAGATGTGGACTTACACTGAATCCCATTTCAACCACCTGACTGTTTTACTGTGTAATCTTTCCATGGTGCTACTACAGTGAAAAGCAGAATTTTTTCCCCCCAGTGTCCTGGCAAGTACTTGGTCTTCAATTGAATTATAAGAAGAGGTTGTCTGTTGTTTGCCTGATGTTGCTGATACCTTGCTTACAGAACAATAATGACTGCGTTTTAAAGTGTTTCATCATCTATAAAGTGGTTCACTACATCTTAAGGTTGCAAAAGATGTTATAAAATAAATAGCTTGTTTCTAATTTATTTAGCAATGCAGCACAGAGTAGGCCATTCCAACCCTTCAAGGCATACTGCCCCGGAAAGCCCTTAACCCCAATTAACCCGAATTTGATCATGGGGCAATTTACAATGACAAATTAACCTACACAGTATATCTTTGGACTGTGGGAGGAAACGGAGCACCTGGAGAAAACCCATGTATTCCATAGGGAGAACGTATAGAGACTCCTTATGGAATGGCACTGGTATTGAATTCTGGTATGGCTGAGTTGTAATAGTGTTGTGCCAACCACTATGCTAACCGTAACAGTTTTTTTACTGCAGAATTACCACTAAATTACTATATTTCACTTCGAGGTCAATTTCCTGACCATTCAAATATACAGGGATGCTGCATCTACTAAGTCATTCAGGAGTTCTATTGGAAATCCTTCTAAATAGCTGGAAGCATCAAGACCTCAGAAACATCCCAAACCCTAGAACTTATCCGTGAATCTCCAGTGCATTTATTTGTGGGCAGAGCTATTGTCCTGCCCAAGCATGTTCTGGCATAGAAGTCTAATGAAAAATAAAAACTAAAATGGGTATCTTCTGATGAAAAAACTTCTTTAGTATTTCTTAAACATGACAAATTCTGCAAATGCTAGAAATCCAGAGCTTCACACACAAAATGCTGGAGGAACTCAGCAGGTCAGGCAGCACTTATGGACAGCTTTCCTGAAGAAGGGTCTCGGCCCAAAACATCAACTGTCTGTTCCTTTTGTTTTTCTGAACATTGCACACTCAAATTGACAGAAACACGGGTTCAGGAAACCATTCAGACTTGGCCATCCAACTGGAAGACTTAACCTCCTTAGGGGAAGACAGAAATGCTGCGACCTCCAGCAAGGCCCGTGAAGGAATATTGTTTGTCTACATCAATAAGAACTGGTGTGTGAACATCTCGGGAGTAAAAGCACACTGCCGAGTGCAGATAGAGTTTTTAATGGCAAAGTGCAAACTCTTCCACTTTGTTTACATCCCCCTCTGTGCTAATGATGGAAAAGCACTACAGGAGCTCTATGGAGCAATCTGCAATCTCGGAGCCACTCATCCTGATGGTGTCTTCATTGTTGCTGGTGTCTTCAATTATACCAACTTAAAATCAGTTTTGCCAAAGTTCTACCAGCAGGTCAACTTCGATACCAGAGGAGAGAATTTATTTGACCTCATTTGTACCAACGTTTATAGAGCTTACAAGGCTCTCCCCCACCCTCACCTTGGATTTTCAGACCACACATCCATTTTGCTAATCTCTGCATACTGACAACAGGTTAAACAAATCAAACAAGTTCATTGGGAGATCAGGTCTTGGCCAAGGATGAATATGTGGGGTTGGTGACTGGCTACATAGGAAAATGCATGAGGATGTTACCCTGATTAAATATTACACTGCCAGGGCAAACCAGAAACCATGGCTGACTGCAGAGGCTCATGAACTGTTTAGGAATCGAGCCACTGCCTTCAGATCGGGGGACAGCACGATTCTAAGGTCAGTAGGAGCTACACTTTCCCATGTCATCAAGTAGGCAAAGTATCAGTATGCACAGAAAATCCACAAACACCTTTGTGACACCAGGGACACGTAGCAAAGTATACAAACCATAAACGATTACAAGTCCACCCTGCACATCAACAACAGCCATACCTCCCTTCCTGATAGACTGAATGCTTCCATGCACAATTTGACCAATTGATTAATGTGATATTGAGGAAAGCCCCCTATCTCCCTGAGGAACAGGAGTCCTGTGTGGCTGCAGCCGAGGCGAGGAGGATTCGAGCCAGAGTAAACCCACGCAAAGCTGCAGGGCCAGACAACATACCTAGTCAGGTGCTGAGGGACTGTGCACTCCAGCTAACAGAGGCCGTAACAGACATTTTTAGTCTCTCTCTGAAACAGTCCATGGTCTCTATAGGCTTCAAGGCAGCCAGCATCTTTCCAGAGAACAATAGTTACTGGTCTAAACAATTACTGCCCAGTGTCACTGACTTTAACAATAATGAGGTGCTTTGAGTGGCTGTTAATAGATCATTTAAAATCCCACCTGCCAGCTATATTGGATCCTTTCCTGTTCACTTACTGTTCATACCGGTCCACTGATGATACCATTGCCTTAGCCCTCCACTCCTTCCTGTTCCACCTAGAAAACAATGCCTCATACGCTAGGATATTGTTCATCGACTTCAGCTAGGTATATAACACAATCATCCCTCAGAGGCTGGTGAATAAACTGCCCTCATTAGGGCTCAACACCCTTCTCTGTAACTGGATCTTTGACTTCATGATGGAAAGACCCCATCAGTCTGAGTTGGCAGCAACATCTCAAGCTCCATTTCACTGAGCGCTGGTGACCCCCAGAGTTGTATGATCATTCTGCTGCTGACTCATGACTATTTCAGTTCAAACTGCATCAGCAAGTTCTCTGATGGTACAACTGTGGTCGGCTTCATCCACGACAATGAGGAGTTGGCATACAGAGAGCAGGTAGAGAGGCTCGTAAAATGGTGTGAGCACAACCACCTAAGTCTCATAATGGAAAAGACAAAAGAGATGATTGTGGACCTCAGGAAGGCCCAGGTTGATTACTCTCCATTGCTCATCAATAGCTCTGCCGTGAAGAGAGTAACGAGCACAACGTTCCTTGGTGTGCACATAATGAATGATCTAACATGAACCCTCAACACCTCCTCACTAGTCAAGAAAGCGCAGCAGAGTCTACACTTTCTGAGGAGACTGGAGCGTGCAAGACTCCCCACGCCATTCTAACAACGTTCTATGGAAGCACCATTGTGTGGTACATCAGACTGCAAGACCCCACAAATGACAGTAAAAAAAATGCCGATTGGATCATCAGGCTTCCCTCCCCCACTTGTGACATTTACTTCGACCATTACAGACATAGAATCCAAAGCATTGGCAAGAATCGCTACCAAAATCTCTTCGACTCCTGACCATCAGGAAAGAACAACGACTGCCAGACAGGGTGACTGCTTCTTTCCTCAGGCTGTGAATAAACCCTGCCACTACCGAGGTTTCATCATTGGGACAGCGAGATTTTTTCTGTACTGCTTATTGTTTACTTGTGCTGGTCTTTACTACATTATGAATTAAATTTTATTAACTTGTTTATTATATAATATTTTGGTTGGTGTACAGTGTGTGATGTACATTGTGTTCTGCACTGTGGTCCAGAGGAACATAGTTTGTTTGGTTGTAACAGTGTATAGTCAGATGACAATAAATTTTAATTTAAACTTCTAAGAAGTTTAATGGACTTCTATGAACTCCACTACCACACCAAACAAATATTTAATTGAATGGGACACCACTGATTTTTTAAGAAGGTACTGAATCTTCATCATGTTTGAGAAACAGATCTGAATGATTGCAGTAGCATAGAGCTGATAGCTGTCCGTCCAACGTGAATTAAGCACTCAAGAACCTCTCACAGACACACACCTTTCATTCTTAATCTGCACACTGCACCAGGGTCATTGTTGCATGGGGTGGCATTAACGATTTGAATTGGTGAGTGAATTCACTGAGTGAATTTTATGAGGTAACTACAGTGGTAACTGGCAGATTATGCTAAATGTTTATACATCAGGGGTCAGGTCTCAGCTGATTCTGTTCAGTTCAAGGTGCTATACATTTGTGTGTCAGTCATGCCAAATTGAAAGATTGTGAGTCTAAATTCCACTCTAGAGAATTGGCCTGACACTCCAAAGGACTTCAGAAAAGATTCTCCAATGTCAGAGGTGCTGTTTTTTGGATGAGATATTAAACAGAGTCCTTCTGCATTCTATGAAGTGAATGTAAAATATCTCCTTGGACTAACTAGAACAGCCGAGGGGTATCCTTATGTCCCAAGGTATAGTGATCTGCCAATCAGCATTACCAAAGCAAATTATGCTGACGATCTTTAATAAATGTGTGCAGGAACATGCCTTGCACAAGTCGCATTGCCATGATTCCTACATCACATGGGTCATTTCAATTCAGAAAGTACTTCTGGCAGTAAAGTACTTTGGGATGTAATGAAATAGATGTGAAAAGATCTATACAAACCCAGGTGCCCCTTGTTATCACCAATGAAAGACCGTGGTTATGTCAAGTGTCATAGAGTAATAAACCAGGCATTTTCACCTTATAGAAGATTAGGTTAGGGGGAAATTTGATGGAGGTGTTCAAATACATCAGAAGCTTTGATGGAATAAATGAAGAATAATTGTATCCAGTGCAAATGAATGGGTAGCTAGAGGACAAGTATTTAAGGCAAATAAGTAAAAAGCAAGAGGAAAAATGGTGAGTTATTTTTTATGTGGCAATTAAGATTTAGTTTGACTGAAGCAGCAATGGGAGCAGATTCATTAGTAACTTTAAATATATATTTTTGCAGACTGTACAGAAAAGGAAGAGGAACCAAAAAATGCTTACAGTTCTTTCAAAGAGCCAGATTAGCGTCAATGCATGAAGTAGCCTATTTCCATACTATATCGTTCTGTGTTTGAGTCCTGATGTAACTGCTAAGATTGAGATCTCATATTTTCCAGGCTATTGCATTGCTGTCGTTCTGCTTGTGTTTCTCCGTTAGCAGTTTCACTTTCAATAATTGCCATCAAGAATACAGTTTGTCAAATAATCATTTGTATCCATTTGGAGTTCCACCTGTTTTAATTCTGGGAAAGTTTGAATGTGATCAGCATAAATGAGAAAAATAATATGAATTAGCTTGGTCTAATCCCTCATCAGAATTAATCTCCAATGATGTTAACACATTTTCCCACCTGAGCAATTTAAAAATAAAAATGCTTAATTAAAAAAAATGTAATGCATTTGGGGCGGCGTGACAGTGTAGTGTTAGCATAATGTGGCCTGCCGCTATCTGTAAGGAATTTGTACATTCTGTGACGTGGGATTCCTCTGACTGCTTCATTTCCTCCCACATTCCAAAGACTTACGGATTAGTAGGGTAATTAGTCCAAAGGGAATAATTGGGTGGCTCAGGCTCATTGGGCTGGAAGGACCCGTTACCATGTTGTATCTCTAAATAAATGAAATAAATGATAATTGTGTCAGCTTCAGACAATCATTAGTTCTTTCACCTCATGTGAGCTTGAAGTTTTGCATATTTCCAAGGCCAATACTTCGATATATAACTGAGGGACTGATGCATTGTCATGGAGTTCTGTCTTTCAGTCCGTCTCTGGCTTAAATGGTAGTAAAAGGGTCTAAAGTGCTTGACACAGAGGGTATGTGTAGAGCTGTAACCAAGCAGTTGGATAGATGCATAATGTGTTGACTGAAGGTGGGAGTTGACATATGGGACAGTTGAATGGAGGAATTGAGAGGTGAGTCAATAGTTATGTTGTAGCTCAGCCTTCAGTCACTGAACTTCTATCAAGACCATTATAGCTAGATATTGATTAATTTAATAGATAAGAATGTTAAACAGAATTATACTTATTGCAATAGAAATTCATCATTAAGATATACTGCAGATCAACAGAACTGAATTTTGATTTTTGTTTGCTCTACCTTCAAGATAAATTAAGTGGAAGGCTTGTTACTGAATTGTACTTTAAGACATCCAGTAATCAAATTAAAATGTCACTGACCAAATGCTGACATAAGGGCACTCCTGTGTTTGCAAGCTGTGAATTCCTAGAAGTAAATTGATTTATGAGCTGATATTGGGGAATTGACATCTGTAAGACAGGTTGACATTAAAAGAAGGAATCTTTAGTAGTGTATCTGAATCTTGAGACTTGCTCTGTAATCCCAAATTTAAATAAACTACAACTGGTCCAAAATGTCTTCACTAGTCTCATTCGACATGTGTACAAAACCCACTGATCACAGGTCACGCATTTTGTAAGAGGGAGTTTTAGCAGTGGCCTTCGCAAATTACTGTATATTGACATATCAGGGCAGTCCCAAACACTGCAGATTTCCCAACATTCGGGTTAGGAAATCCACTGGTAAATCCACATCAACCTTATATATTTCAAGCCCCTTGGAATAAATTGGTGAGATTAGCTGCTCTGCAAAAAGTAATTGAAACTTTTAAATTTAATTTAGTTATGTTAGTTGAATTTTTTAAAATTATTTTTATTAATTTTGATTTTTTTTGAACACCCAAGTATTTTATTGCAGTTCCTCCCCAAGTCATGAATACCAGACTTGTCCACAGCCCATACATATGAACAAGTATTTAGGAGATGACTGGGATGGATTTGAGCTGAATTCAATTGACTTTATTACTGACATCCTTCGTATATATGAGTAAAAATCTTTACATTACATCTCCGTCTAAATGTGCAATGTGCAATTTATAGTAATTTGTAATAAAGATTATGTACAACAGGATAGTCAATATAACATAGAAATACAGTTGCCTTAACATGAACTAAGCAGTCTGTTGGCCTGGTGGAAGAAGCTGTCACGGAGCCTGTTGGTCCTGACTTTTATTCTGCAGTACTGTTTCCCGGATGGCAGCAGCTGGAATAGATTGTGGTTGGGGTGACTCAGGTCTCCAATGATCCTTTGGGCCCTTTCTACACAAGTGTCTTTGTAAATGTCCCGAATATTGGGAAGCTCACAACTACAGATGTGCTGGGCTGCCCGCACCTCTCTGCAGAATCCTGCGATTGAGGGAAGTACAGATACCAGGCAGTGATGCAGCCGGTCAGGATGCCCTCAATCATGCCCCTGTAGAAATTTCTTAGAATTTGGGGGGCCATACCAAACTTCTTCAACTATCTGAGGTGAAAGAGGCACTGTTGTGCCTTTTTCACCACACAGCCAGTATGTACAGACCACGTGATATCCTCAGTGATGTTTATGCAAGGATCTTAAAGCTGCTCACCCTCTCAACCCCAGATCCATTGATGTCAATAGGGGTTAGCCTGTCTCCATTCCTCCTGTAGTCCACAACCAGCTCCTTCGTTTTTGCGACATTGAGGAAGAGGTTGTTTTCTTGACACCACTGTATCAGGGTGATTACTTCTTCTCTGTAGGCTGCCTCATTATTATTTGAGATTAGGCTAATCAATGTAGTGTCTTCAGCAAATTTAATTAGCAAACTATGTACCCACCCACAGATTAAAGCTGTGGGTGGGTATACAGAGAGTAAAGGAGGGGGCTTAGGACACTGCCTGAGGGGCACGCGTGTTGAGGGTCAGAGGGACAGAGGTGAGGGAGCCCACTCATGCCACCTTCTGGTGATCTGACAGAAAGTCCAGGATCCAGCTACACAAGGCTGGGTGAAGGCCGAGGTCTGTGAGCTTCTTGTTGAGCCTGGAAGGAATTATGATGTTGAATATTGAACTGTAGTCCAAGGACAACTTTCTCACATAAATATCCTTCTTCTCCAGTTGTGTAAGGACGGGGTGTAGAGCTGTGGCTATTGTGTCATCTGTCAATCTGTTGTGTCAGTAGGCTAATTGTGGGGGGTCCAGTGTGGGTGGTAGCATGCTGCAGATGTAGTCCTTGGCCAGCCACTCAATGCATTTGCTTATTATTGAGGTGAGTGTGACAGGACACCAGTCGTTCAGACATGTTACCTTGGTCATTTTAGGTACAGGGACAATGGTGAATGTTTTGAAGCAGGAGGGCACTCTGCACTGGAAGAGGGAGAGATTAAAAATGTCTGTAAACACACCTGAGTACTCACTCTGGGATACCTTCTGGTCCCGTGGCCTTGCGACTGTCACCCATTGGAAACACCAGTGTACCTCAGCCTCAGAGATGACCAAGCTGCCAGTGGCATCATCTGCAGATCTCCTCAGGGGCTCAGTATTGGCAACATCAAATCAAGTGTAAAAAAGACTTAGCTCATCTGGGAGAGAGGTATCGATGCTGGAAACTCCTGTGCGATTAGCTTCAAAGTCTGTGCAGACATTGCTGTATGTGTTGTTGGTGGAAGGTTGAGTTTGAATCTTGTCTCTGTATTGTTGTTTTGCTGCCTTGATGTCCAGTTACTGTGGGATAACAGACCTCTTTCTCCATGTGGCAACTCAGATTGCAACAATATCTGACTTGTTGAGTTAAACATCTCATTTAACTAAACATTGGTTAAAGATATTGCTGGGCAGCTGCATTATGACTTGTAAACTCTACAAATTACACAACCTTATCATAGTCTGGAGAGAACCTGCAACAGTTGCTTAGAAATTTAATTGAAACCTAGTGAATATTGGAAGGCCTAAATAGAGTCTACATAGAGAGGATCTTTTCAATAGTGGGAGAGGCTATGACCGGAGGGTACAGCCTCAGAATGGAAGGATGTAAACTCAGAAAAGTGATGAGGTGGAATTTCTTTTGCCGGAGGGTGGTGAATTTGTGGAATTCATTGCCACAGTTGGCTATAGTAGCCAAATCACTGGGTACATTTAAAACAGAGGTTGATAGGTTCTTTATTAGTCAGGGCATCAAGAGTTAAGAGAAAAGACAGGAGAAAGGAGTTGAGAGGGATAATACATCAGATGGAATGGTGGAGCAGACCTAATGGGCTGAATGGTCTAATTCTGCTCCTATATCTTATGGTCTTATGAATAGCTTTGCATGTTTTTGAGTCAAAAGTACTCACATTTAACTTTAGCATTTGTTTTGATAGCTGTGCACCTGTGATGAGGTAACACCAGCTCTCAAAGCCATTTGCTGGCATGCCCAGTTATGTGATGGCCCTCACAGATGAGGTGGAGTTCATTCTCTCAATGGAAACCTCTGTTGGGTCTTCATGGGAAGAAATGGCATTGGTCATGGTCACAGGGCAGTGGATCTTTCCTAATCTGCTAGGTTGTGCTGAGAATCCCCAGATATTTTAGTCAACAACTCTTGTATTCAGCCGTTGGAAAGGAAAGAAGTCCAGGACATGCCCATTGAAATTCAGAAGTTCAAGGCTTTATGAATTTGGTAGGCCAAATCTGTCAGTTTGGTCCACCATGGAGGTGAATATTCAAATGTTGAAAGGCATGGACAGAGTGGATGTGGCAAAGTTGTTTCCCATGGTGGGGGAGTCTAGTACGAGAGGGAATGACTTAAGGATTGAAGGGCGCCCATTCAGAACAGAGATGCGAAGAAATTTTTTTAGCCAGAGGGTGGTGAATCTGTGGAATTTGTTGCCACAGGCGGCAGTGGAGGCCAAGTCATTGGGTGTATTTAAGGCAGAGATTGTTAGGTAGCTGACTAGCCAGGGCATCAAAGGTTATGGTGAGAAGGCGGGGGAATGGGACTAAATGGGGAAATGGATCAGCTCATGATAAAATGGCGGAACAGACTTGATGGGCTGAATGGCTGACTTCTGCTCCTTTGTCTTATGGTCTTGTCTTATGGAATAGTGGAGCTCATGTCTTGCTGGTGTTACCTACATTTGAGAAAATCACATCTTGGTCTCTACACAAATAGCCTTGTCTCTGGAGATGGAAGTAACACTTCAAGTGCCAACATTGTGGATTTAACCCATTGCACTGTGTGTGTCAGACACTTTCTTAACAGTATCTCAGAACAGCCTGTAGTGGCTTACTTGTAAAGGATCCAAGACACCAGTGCCATAGGTTATGAAAACAAGTTTTCAATTACAATAGGGTGTTGGTCTCACAGTATCAAATACAGTCAGCCCTCCGTATCCATGGGTTCTGCATCCGTGGATTCAACCAACCGCGTATCGAAAATATTCCAAAAAAAAATTCCAGGAAGTTCCAAAAAGCCAAACTTGAATTTGCTGCGCGCCGAGCACTACGCTGAATCCACGCGAATGAAGTGATGTGTAGGCATAGCCTGCTGTAGCCTCCCGCCATTTCACAGATTCTCAGTCTCTCTCCAGCACTCGTTGTTTGAGCATTGTTCACCTCGCGTCTCGTTCGTTCACTACTTGTGTTGTGAGTGAGAGGAAGGAATTTAAAGCTAGTAAGGGATGGCTGGCTAGCTATGTAAAGTGCTACAGCCTCAGAACTTAAAGATCACGGGAGAATCATCGGCTGATACCGAGGCAGCATCAGCATTCCCAGAACAGCTATGATGGTTGCGTATGTACTGAACACGTACAGACTTTTTTTTTGTGTTGTTATTCCTAAACAATACAGAAGAACAACAATTTACATAGCATTTACATTGTATTAGGTATTATAAGTAATCTAGAGATGATTTAAAGTATACGGGAGGATGTACGTAGGTTATATGCAAATACTATGCCATTTTATATAAGGGACTTGAGCATCCGCGGATTTTGGTATCCGCAGGGGGGTCCTGGAACCAATCCCTCGTGGATGCCAAGGGACGACTGTAATCTTCTCTAACTGACTGAAGAAACACAGTGCTATGTGTACAGAGCATTATGTTTCACTTTCTGAATATTTATGTATGTTTTCCATTGTTAGATAAGGGAATGCAAATGTAGTTTATGGCTTTAAAGGACATTCAATCATCAGAAATTATTGAATTGTGCAGCAATATTTTATGTCACCATATTTAACAAGTAGAATTACTAATCAGACATTAATAAAGTACATTAATGGATAACCAATGTTCATTTAAAGATCCACTCTCCCCCAAAAATATGCTTACTATTTTAACTAAATTACAATTCTGCCTGATCATTTACACATAAGACCTGTCCCATGAATGATGTTTGAGGCTTGTGAGTTAAATTTATTTGTTACTTTGTTCTTAGCATACCTGAGTTCATGGTACCTTATTGTCATTTCACATCTTAGGGATTTATGTTTAAATATCCATTCTCTTCACGTGATGTGATGTGATGAATGGCATTTTTATGTTTCATGCTAATACTTACAGCAACTTAAAATGAATAGTTAAATTATTCTGAGCTTTATTATTCAGTCCACTATTAAATTACTATGAAGTAATTTTATCTTCTATTTGATCCTTAATATTCCCATTAAAGTAGCAGCAAGATCCTTAGTATAAATTTAAGATATGTGTAAAATTGCAGTTGAAACTTTTTCTGTATGTCCCATTTACAAAGACTTGAATAATCTTACCCAATTAAAATAAAGTTGTAATTTTCGATATTCTGCATGGGAGTTTTCCCTCTGAAATACATCTACAATCCATTTGACCTCTGAAGGATCAATTTCAGATGCTGATTATCCGCATCCTTCTCACTGATGAAGCTGATTCAATGCTCGGTTCATGTTTACCAGGAATTTCTAATAAAGGTTCTGCCATATGCTAATTTGGCTGTATATTTTTTTACCAACTGTTTTGCTTTAATTCCTTATCGTCAGGAGCAACACCTTCCACTGTGGCAGTCACTAATATTTTATTTAGGTGTTCATTCTTCATACATGCCCATGGACATTAAATAGTTTCTACCCACAAAGCTTGGCAGAGCCAAAACTGACAGTCACTTTATCCTCTCAATGCAACCTCTGCAAGCTTTGCTGCACTGTGAATCCCAACACTCACCCTGAAGTTCTGAGAAAAGTGGCATTGATTATTGCTCTGGCTGAGACTGTTCAGGTCAATGTAAGATCAGAAAACTTTCTAATGCAAATTACTCAGCACCATTCCTGTGCTTTTATTTACTGAGATACTGGAGCATTTGGCACCATTTTGTTTTAGTTAACTGTCTTTCCAGCATGGGATCTACCAGGAATACAGGTGCCGATGAAAAGGCATTGACATTAATCACTAACTCCAATTTTCCCTCAGCACATATCCTCTGACTCGCCCAATATTTCTTTCTATTTCATGCTTTCCTTACAGCTGAAACAGTAGAAGTCAACCGTATGGAGTAATATAAGCCTCAACACCTCTTGCTTGCATTTAGTTTTTCATTGGTTGATAACAAAGGAAAATGGAAAACAAGAATATTTGTGAAGATGGAAAAACACTGATGACCGTTTTAATTGGTAGTGACAGTAAATCCAAAGCAATGTGCTTTCAATTTTACCACCTAAGCTTTTCATTTACTCAGCTGATGTTGTGTCATTCTGAATGCAGTGCATTCTTTAGGTTGTGGACGGGGAGTTTCCAGTTCTATTACATGACTCTTTCAAAGTAGAAACAAAAGCTGTTGCCGTATTTGCCAAATACAGCAGTTAAGAATTAATTTCACAGTAAGAACAACATTCAGTGGAATTGAAAGTTATGGCGAACACGTGCGGTAAATGAGTGGAGCTCAGACCAAGTCAGAGCAGATGTGGCTGTATTGAATCGGAGATAGACTCCATGGACTATGCAGCTTCCTTCTGCTCCCGTTTCTTATATTCTTGTTTATTCTTAGTTTGAAAGAAAATCTCCTAAAATCAAACTGTACGACTTACTTTTTTTTCAAAGCTGTTTATTTATCAGTTGCCTGAATCAGCTCTGATGTACTCTGAATATAAATAACAAAAATGAGCTTCTTGAAACACTTCTTCTGTAGGAAATGCACTTGACACTGACCAAAATAAACCCTGGTGATACTTTGATTTACAGCTTGATTAAAATGTGCTCAGCTTCCTGAAATAATGTGTTGCCATTCCTCTTTCAGCGGTTTCAGTAATCAACTGTATAATTTGACAATTCAATCCATTTTCCACAGTTCTGGAGATGTGAAGGGAAAGCCTTGATATCAGCAGGCATTTTGTTCCTCACAATTTTGTCTTCCAAATGGAATTTGCAGGTTGGAATCGCCAACCCGAACTCTGACAATGGAGGCCCCAAAGGGAGTGCATATCACTGCAGCCGAAGGGGAGCTTAAGGCAAGCTGTCGAAGAGAACTAGAGCTCCAGTCTACAGATGGGGAGGTAAGCTCTTCAGAGGCAGACTTCAATTTGTGTGATTTGCTATTGATTCTGTTCCCTTTTATCAGGATAATGATTGGCCAAGAGCTGGGCACAAAATGCTGTAATACAGTTGATCTACAGAGGGCTAGAAAACAAAACCAAGTGGCAAATTATTTGTGTGCATGTGGTTAGATTGCATAGAAAAGATAGGGCAGCACTGGAGAAAGTGCAGGAGTAATAATAAGGTTGATAGTAGCTCACACGAAATGCCGGAGGAACTCAGCATATTAAGTCAGCATCAATGGCAAGAAATGAACAGTAGACTTCGCAGATTCAGACCCCTCATCAGGAGGACTCAAGTACTAATAAAGGGTCTCAACCTGATTCATCGACTGTTCATTTCCCTCCACAGATGCTGCCTGACTTGATGAGTTCCTCTTGCACTGTGTGTGTGTGTGTGTGTGTGTGTGTGTGTGTGTGTGTGTGTGTGTGTGTGTAGTTCAAAATCTAAAGAATCTCTTCTGTCTACCAAGAAAGATTCTTCACTGGAGAATATAAAGCTAAGTAGAAAACTGTAAGATAGATTCCACGTAATTGTAAAAAATATTATATCCTGTCATAAGAGAGCTGACTTACATTCTGCTGAGGTTGAAATCTCAGCTTGTGCTCCAGGAGTTGGGAGGGGTTTGAGGGATGTTATTTTGTGTCGGCATCAGAGATAGGAGCAGGGTTGGTTTGCTGAAGTGATGTTTGTCTGCTGGGGGAAGGCTATCTAGTTTGCAGCCATCTTTGGTCAGCAATCAGACAACCAATGGATGGTCACCAAGGCTTTATATTGTGTTACTAGTGTGCATTAACCTCCAGATGTACTTGTTGGATTCCAAATCATGCTTCTCATCTTAACCTCCTTTCCTAAACTCCTTCTTATGTCCCAGAGGGATCTCCAATGGAATGCCCACTTCATGGCTGACTTCTGGTCTTGAAAATATAGGAGAAAGTTTAACATTCAGCTTTATTCCTAATTGTGTCATTAACTGTATTGGGACCGTTCCAAACATAATAAACCATTAGCAAAAGCATTCTTTACTGTCAGGTGTTAAATAATTGAACTTACAGAAAAGACCAGATACAAATACCACCTCCTAGCCCATTGTTAGGAGCAGTCCTGAGATTATGCCTCTATGTGGAAAGCCCCAGGGAAATTACATTGGAGGTGGAAGAGAGAGAAAATAGATATTGGACCACTGGAAAATGACACTGGAGATATCATTATGGGGGACAAAGAACTGTACCCTCTCAACCTTCTGTGTAAAGAAGTTTCCTGTCAGGCTGCTTCATTTACAGCACTGTTGAATGCCCATAGAAAGGGGAAAATGCTGCTTGATCATGAGGGCCACCTTGTGTATGGCTCCCTCAAGAGGTGCAGAGAGGGCATTCAAATACCAGATTTTACTACAAATTGAACTCCTAGCAATCTTCAGTGTGAGATAGCTAAGCTGGTCAAGCAAATGCAAGGCAACCCTAGTAAGCTGGGTGGCATCCCTTTGTCTTTACTCAGTGAAGAAGCTTCCTTTGACTATAAAGGTCATCCTGAATGAGGAGAGAGAAAAGATTGGTCCAATTGGATATTTGACAGGCTATTGACAAGGCTTCCCTTGCATTCCTTCCAACACGCTCAGCTCAGCTGCCTTAAAATTGGAGTGGGGATAAGATTATCATCCACCTCTTGCTGGGCTACCCATTTGAGTGAAAGATATGGGAAGGAATGTGATGATGTATTTCCTAGTTCAACTCTAACAGTTTGAAAATATAGGACACTGTCTTATAAGGGCTGTTCCAAGCATGCAATTTGAGAAAGACATTAGTTACTGCTGGGAAACCCTATTACTATTGGAAATGTTTGAACAAAAGTAATTATTAGAACCAGGTCTGCCAACTATTTTACAATCCCAGGTGTAGGGTTGTGTGTTGTGAGTTGTACAGAAGCGAAATATGACCTATGTAAAAAAAAACTCAGGAGAACATCCTCTGTGTAATGCCACTCCCCACCTAATCTCTTTTCCACAAAATGTACATGAGACTTCAGACTTTGTGATGAGCTTTTATAAATAATAAAAATCAATTGTTCTGTATACAACTAAAAGGGTATTGATTGTCAAAATGTAAAGGTTTAGCTTCCATTAAAGTAATCATCCATGCACATTTTCTATGAAATAAATTAGTTAATTGCTTTAAAACACAAAGCAATAAAGGGAAAATTTACAACTTGAATCAGATTTCGAATCAGGTTATCACTGATATACATGGTGAAATTTGTTGAATTGCATTGCAATACATAAAATACTATTAATTGCAACAAGAACATACAAAAAAAATTGCAAAAATGGAGAGGTAATTTTCATTGGTTCATGGACCATTCAGATATCTGATGGCCAAGGCGAGGAAGCTGTTCCTAAAACTTTGAGTGTGATTTGATTGTAGTAATGAGAAGAGGGCATGTCGTGGGTAGTGAGGCTCCTTAGTAATGGGTGCTGCCCTCTTGAGGCATCACCTTTTGAAGAAGTTCTCAGTAGTGGAGAGGCTAGTGCCCATGTTGGAGCTGGCTGACTTTACAACCTCATGCATCTTTTTCAGATCCTGTGCATTAGTGCCTCCGTCCCAGATGCAACCAGTTGGAATGCTCTCCACAGTACATATGTAGAAATTTGGTAGATTCTTTGATGACATACCAAATACCTCCCCTCATGACTTCACCTCCAATAACATTCCAGAAGTCCCAGAACAAATCAGCCCTTTTTATTGGCACTCAATCTACATAGATTCTCTCATCATCTTGACCACCTGCAAATCTGGACTCCTGACAGCTACTTGCAAGTTTGTGTCTATTATCAACAAAGATAAGAACACTCGGTACATGCTAATATCACTCCAAGCAGATTCTCCTCCAAGTTCATACTATACTGACTTGGAAATAAATTACCGTTCATTTATCACCACCAGATTTAAATCCTGAAACCCACCTTCTCAACAAACTATGGGAGTTCTATCATGCAAAGGACTCTAAGAGTTCAAGATAGTGGCCCAGCACAGCCTTACAAAAGCAATTTGATATGCACAAGGTATGTCAGTTTTAACAGTATTCCTTACACTCCATAGTTAAATAAAGATATTTTCTGAGAATAAAGTTATAAAAGTGTTAACTATCTTATGTAAGATAGGAAATTGTCATTAGTTGAGAGTGAACAATAGGATCGAGTATTGTTTGGAGTCACTAAACCAAAATCTGAATTATTTATGGATATTTTCTGAGATTAAATTAGCTGGTTTGCAGCCTTTCCTTAGCTTGATTTCAGTATTGGTCTTCACAGCTGTGACAGTCATTATTTCATACTAAGTGGAATCATTTTGATTGACAATTAAAGCTCCAGAATAAGTGAAGAGCACAGCATATCTAAGGAGTGCTTGTTTGGAATGATACTGGGGCAGTAGCAAGGATTGTGTCATGAGTATATGGAGAAAGGTAGTGATCTTTAAAAGACTTTGGCCTGATTATGAACTCACTTTAAACCAGGGGTTCCCAAACTTTTTTGTGCCATAAACCAATACCATTAAGCAAGGGGTTAATGGGCACCACGTTAGGAACCCCTGCTTCAGATTTCCATGAACATTGGAGCTTGTTAGATCAGAGTTCAGTCTTCCATTCACATTCTGCATTATTATCCAAAAGATGTGTCAATTTGTATTGACTCTTATACCACCAGCAAGCAAATTCCAGACTGTTGCATTTCTGATATGACACATATTCCCATTCGTGGCAATTATGCAGTCAAGATATCTTCCACAACAAATTATTAGGATGTTGTGGCTTTGAAGGAACCACAGAGAGAATGGAGCTGTAAATATAATTAAATTTTATTCAGCACAGGCAGCATTCTGGAGAAATCTCTTTTGGATGAACCCTGAATGAATCTCACTGAACTTAGAGCACATTTCAGTTTTATATTCTTGGGCACACATTCCCTCTTTTATACCTGATCAGTCATAATCTTGCTCTAGTTATCCTCCTGTTCTTCACATAGCTTTTCTAAGTCAATTCTTAAGCTCCTTCCTTTCTAACCTGTAACTCTCCAGAGCCCAGGCTGATGTTTGCTTCCTGAACCTTAACTATGCCTCTTCTTCCTCTTTCTACATTGCTTGTCAGCTACTGGTCCTTCACCTCACACTTGCACTAAGGAGATGCAGTGCCTCTGTTACTGCCTAACCGTTTCTGACCTCTACCCACACTGACCCAGCAGACAGTCCCTCCAGGATGTTCTCCTTTTCTGCAGTTGTGAGACTATCTCTGATTACCAATGCCACTGCCCCACCTCTTTCACCTCCCTCCCTGTCCCTTTTGAAACATCTGAATCTTGGAACATCCCACCGTCCTTCCTGCCCTCATGGGAGATAAATCTCTGTAATGGCCACAGCATCATAGTTCTATATACTGAACTATGCTCTAAGCTTATCACCTTTGTCCCTGATACTTCTACTACTAAAGTAAAGACATTTTAACCCCTCCAACTGTTTGCATCAGCACTCTATCCGCTGCCTGTCATTCCTTATAATCTCGCTAACTATTGCATCTACTTTTACACCAACTACTCCACTACCTGACCTATCATGTCCTCCTCTCTGTCAATCAACACTGGTTCACCTCAAGGACGTTGCTTAGTCCACTGCTGTTCTCTCCCTGCATGCATAACTGTGCGGCTAGGCACAGCTCAAATGCCATTAATAAATTTGCCGATGGCGCAGCTATTGGCAGAATTTCAGATTATGTTGAGGCATTCAGGAGTGAGATAGATAGCCTGGTTGAGTGGTGTCACAAAAACAACTTGCACTCAACATCAGTAGGACCAAATGATTGATTGTGGACTTGAGGAAGGGGAAGTCAGGGGAACACACATCAGTCCCCATTGAGGGTGAGCAGCTTTAAGTTCCTGGTAGTCAACATCTTTGAAAATTTATCTTGGGCCCAACATATTGATGCAATGACAAAGAAGAAAATTTGGTGTGTCACCAAAGGCCCGAGCAAATTTCTACAGATGTACTGTAGGGAGCATTCTGACTGGTTGCATCATCGAATGGGATAGAGAGGCCACTGCACAGGATCGAAAAAAAGCATAAAGTTGTAAACTCAGACAGCTCCATCATGAGGACAAAACACCCCAGCAATGCCTTAGAAGGGCGGTATCTATCGTTAAGGATACCCATCAAAGAGAAGGTCCAGGAGCCTGAAGACACACACTCAGTAATTCAGGAACAGCTTCTTCCGCTCTGCAATCAGATTTCTTAACAGACAATGAACCTAGGTACACTGCCTCACATTTTTTGCTTTCTTATTACACTACTTATTTAATTACTGTATATATTCCCTATTATAAAACAATAAATTTCACAACATTTGCCAGTGATATGAAATCGGATTCTGATTCAGGAACTTTATCATTTGATCATTTAAATTACAATCCCTCTTCCAAACTAGTTTAAACCTTCCACCACAGCTCCAGCAGACTGACACACAAGGATTTTGGTCCCCCTCAAGTTCAGGTGTAACCTATTCCTTTTGTACAGGTCGTAACTTCCTCAGACGATATCTCAATGATGCACAAATCTGAAATTCTGTGCCCTACAGAATCTCTTCATTTTTGCCATATCATTCCTATTGTTACCTTCATTGGTGTGGACTTGGGCAGCAACCTGGACATTTCTATCCCTGAGGTTCTGCTTTGTAGTTTCCTCCCTAGCTCCCTGGGAGCTATTAGAACAATCCCACAATGTTGGGATAGTTGAAATGCCCCACTATTATAACCTTGCTACTCTTATGCCTCTTTGTGATCTGCATATGCAACTTAGTTACTTTCTGCAGACGTTGGCACAGTAGGGTAGTGGTTAGTATAATGCTGTAACAGCACCAGGGATGAGCAGACCAGGGAGTCACAGAGGGAGTGTTTCCTGCAAAAGACTATTACAGCACCAGAGAGTTGCAGAGGGAGTATGCCCTGCAGAAAGCAGAAAAGGGTGGAGAGAAGATGTGGCTGATACTCGGATATTGTTTCAGCTGGCAGAAATGAGGAAGGAGGTGGAGGCCCATGGGGTGAAAAGTCAGGACCAGAGGAACTCTATCACCGTTCTGTCTCAGAGAAGTCGGAAACAGAGGAACTCTATCACCGTTCTGTCTCAGAGAAGTCAGGACCAGAGGAACTCTATCACTGTTCTGTCTCAGAGAAGTCAGGACCAGAGGAACTCTATCACCGTTCTGTCTCAGAGAAGTCACAGTGAGAACAGTACAAGAAACAGAGGAGATCATTGAATTCCTCCAGCATGTTGCTGCTCCAAATTTCAACATCTATGTCTCTATGAAGGTTTCAGCGTAAAATCTGAACTCTGGCAAAAATCATCTAATCTAAGGCTTAGTCCTACCCCTCCACCTCGCTGACACCTTCCCCTTGCCTTCTAGCCTTGGCACGAGCTTTGCCTATTGATGACTCAGTCTACAGAAAATGTGTTAAATGTGAATGCAGCCTTGTTCAAAGTCACAAATTTTCCAAATTTTAACAAAAAAAAGAAAAATAATTGTCTAACAAGCTACATCTGGTCAAGACTAATAATGAAAAAATGTGTAAATTACACTTTTTTTTAGCAAATAATAAGAAACCTTAGTTTGCCTTCCCATAGCTAGAAAGGGACATAGAGCATTGTGATGCAGAAAGCTTACTCTTCTTCCCTCTTTCATTTTGCAATAATCATTTGTCATTGTGCACCTGCAGGCAGTTAGGCCAAAAACAGTTTAATTTCATGGAACAACTATTCCAGCCATTGCTACAGTCCCTTAACTCTTTCAAACCTATTTTCTTTAAGCATCCCCTACAGATGTTAATAGTGGTCGGATTTAAAAGTCAGGCCATTAGTTGAACCATGCTTTATCCTTTTGAGCAGGTATATTACTCCGGTCAAACTGAGAGAGCCCTGGACTAAGAAAGTTGGTTCATTGTTTACCCAGTCTTGCTCTCCTGGTGTGTTGTAATAAAAAGGCCACCATCCACCCCACTGTGGAAATCCTTTCCTCTAACTCCACTTGTTTTAAAAGCATGGTCATGTTTCTGATTAAGGGCCATCATACACTGACCACCTGGACCTGAAAACTATGCTACGTTCTGGGAGAAACAAGCCAAGGAGTCTATCATTTGCCCCTGAGAAATTCAGGGCTGCATGTTTTATGAGAGACCACAACACAGGAAAAAGTACGGTACTTAGTGAGAGAATAGGATTTAGTCAGCAAAATATGGGAAGGAAATGAAACCTATTTGGTGTTATGTATAAAATAAATTTGATTTATCAGCTTTTCTGAAATGTTTCATAAAAGACCCCTGAAGATAAGTTATGCCATTATGAAATTGCATGTGTTAATTCAGTGTTGTCAGTAGTTCTACACTGGGGCTGCCTGGTAAACCAGCATGAACTAAATGGAACAAAATGTTCATGATGTTTAATTGCAGTATTTAGTACACATCAGAATATAGCCAGTCTACACTGCTGGGGCTATGTCAGCATCACAAAATATACACTCTAACCAATAGATAAAATGTCTTTTGTTTTACATCTTCAGATATTTTTAAATGCAAAAACAATCCGTTTGGGAAACATCCCGCAGGGCTCAGCGAGTTCATCGTCAGCCAGTTCTTCAAACCTGCGTCAGACTGTTTATGAAGTATGTGTATGTCCCAATGGCAAACTCTTTCTCTCACCGGCGTCAGTGGGTTCCACCTGCCAATCCAGCAGCAGCATCTGTTTGCGGATTTAAACCTATTAACGCTGTTGAAATTTTACCACCGTAAAAGCCTTTTTGGTACTGTCCCTTGGCTCTGTTTGACTCTAACGGTGAAATGGGAACCACTAAGAAGCTACAAAGCCTTTGCCGGGACAGAACAGGAGGACATGGCTGCCTTTCTATGGTAATTGGCCAGTCAGTGTATTAACTGTCAATGAAGAAATGTCTGCCCCAAGACAGACTGGATATCACCCTTATTCCCAGAAAGGGGTGAAATACACAGGTGCCTTTGCTAATTCAAGTAAAGCACATAGTTATTTTTTATTGTTAGCAGGACCTGGTTATGAAAGGAATGATCATTTAATACCACAAATACAATAATGTCTTTTCTCAAAACTTCAGTTTCTTTTTTAACATTTAACTAGATTTTGGTTTTGTCATGTCGTAAAAAACTGGAATTTATGGGATTCCTGAATAGTATTGACTGAACATTTAAATGAAGTGTAGAATTTGCATGTCAGTCATCTGTAAAGGAATGAACAAATCATTCATTCGTTTTTTGTTTTGTTTTCCAATGTGTAAGGAAATCATTTTCAGCTGCATTCCAGATTTTTCTGTAAACATGTTGGTGAAACTATAGCTTTGTGATATTGATTTTTTTTTGTGATGTGATATAAACCAAAGAATGGAACATGTGATGTAAATTCCAAACACTGCACAGTGCAGCTGGTACTACCCAGCACAATAGCATTAAGAGCATTACAGAGATGTGTGTGTGGGGGCGAGAAAGGGGGTTGGGGGCTGGTGAGAAAACATCCATTTCCTACAATTGGTTAAAAAAAACTCCCAGAATTGGCAGTTTGGTCATACCCTATTGAATAAACCACTGACTATTGATAACAAATCTTAAATCTTTGATTCAAGAACAAATTGAAAAACATGGTGCTCCGTCTACCTAACAAAGCTTGCTTTTGTCTTTGGTTCTCCCAAACCACTTAATTTAAATTTGTACTCATCCCTAAAGGACAACACATCTCATCATTTATATGTTACACCAGGCCTGCTAGTTATTTTCTTTCTTTACTAATCTCATTAAAGTACATTTTCTTTATGTATGAACAATTTAATCTGAATGATAAAGGAAACTATTTTCTTACATATTCTATGCAAATGTTTGTAAAATTACAATATTGCCAAAATGACAAAAGCTGTGCTTTTGTACTCTTTACGTCTCTTGCTTTATGTAAACTGAAAACATTTTTTCTACTTATAAGAGCGGAGCTGTATGTCTTGTTAACTGTAGCTAAAGGTTATTAGACCTCTTGTCAGACTCACCATACCTTCATGGATTAAAAACCAGGTTTGAAAAGTTGTCAGCTAAATTACGTTTAACTTCCAAAGCAAACTTGACTGTAGAGGCTTGGCCATCGTTTGCTCCCAGCAAAAGCAGTTGGCTTCAAACAAAGCTGTTGCCAGTTGGTTGAGAGGAAGGTTTTACAGGAACTGTTCATAGAAGACTATGTAAATGGTCTTGAATATTGGCAACTCTTTAAATGGTTAATGTTTTATTCATTTTATTCTCCTTTGTTAAGAATGGATAAATTTATGGGAATAAGTCTATTACATAGAGCTGTGATAATATGTTTCATATGAACACAGAGATTATTTAATATGGATATATTTAATACTCTTTCCATCAAAAGTAAAATAAGGAAAATCAAAAATACTAGTTCAGGAAATATTTAAGTTACAATATCAATGAATGCAAATAGGTTGGCTGATAGATATAAATGGATTTTCAAAGAAAGTGAGTTTCAAAATCAACTGGAATTTCTGACCCTAGTTTTGTAAAGTCAGTTCATTAGAACAAATCCGGATATCAATAAGGTGATATAACAGGGACCAATTGTAAATTCGGGCAGCTGATGATTAATCAGGCTGAGTCATCTTAGTTTTCTGGTAGCACCTGATCAAAATATCTTGTCAAATTCAGTATGACAAACCAAACTGGTAGCATGCTATTGGTTTTCAATGCAGCCTTTGTAATTACCTGACTATATTGTCAGCTTTTAGTCTTTAAAAATTCAATTAGATATTGGAGTCCAGAAACCACAATTATAATTACATCTTTATATCATCAGACTAACCTTGGCAAGTCATGCATTGCCCATCTAAGCATTTAACTCTTATGAAATAAAAGCAATGGATTGCAGATAAAAATTTGTTTGGAATATGTACAAAACAACTTTTCAAACTTAGTGTTTAATATGGTTCTTATGTCACTATTTTGCAATTTTACTTTATGACTGTGCATACGTTTCATTTTAGTGAACTTAATGAAATAGTTGAAAGGAAGGAAGCATTGTTTGAAGATGTTGGCTGCTATAGACCTGTAATTATTCTGTTGGTCTCCAGTTGTGTCTGACGGGAAAGGTGCACAGGGCCTTCTGGAGCGTGGCAAGGTACCTGTTACACCAGACCACTTTGGCTTTCAGATTTTTCCGTGCTTGCTGCATAAGTGATGAGAACTCCACCTGAACCTTTCAGGACCAATCTCATTGGGAAGGGTAATGACTGGATTGGAACAAGGACATGGAACTGGGCTTAGGAGATCTTCAGGAAAACAGTGTCTGCTTCCTTGCCAGTTAGACGAGGTGACTGACATAAAATTAACCACTTTATGGCAAATCCAATTGGGTAGGAGAAACAAAATCTGGTTTTCAAACAAATGGGAGATTGACTGTGATTATAATGGAGTAAAGAATGGGGATCAGGTATCAGGTTAGGGCAGGAGTTCCCAGCCTGGGGTTCATGGACCCTACGGTTAAGAGTAAGGGTCCATGGCATAAAAAAGGTTGGGAACCCCTGGTTTAGGATGTGGGGGATATGGTTGCTTGTCCTCCCTCCCATTTATAAAAAGGCAGCACTTACTGTATATGCCTCCTGATTCCATGGGGCATATGAGTGCTTAAGGCAACACTTGCACCTTGCTCATCAGTCCCATATAAGTGACAAGTCCTCTAGGTAGCACTGCAAACTGATAAAGATCAGTGCCAAATGTGGTCAACAAGTGTGACCACCAGGAGTTCTACTGAAAATTCCCTCTGAATATGAGAGTAGAATAAAGAATCTTTGCACAGCTGGTAAAAATACTCTGATAAGGGCATAAGAATATTTATGAGAATTAAGGAGTGTTTGATTTGGTTGATGGAAAACTATTTCAGTTTAGTCATTACTCTGCTATTTAATTAATGCAACAACTGTATATATTAACTCTTTTTTAGCTACTCCTGTAAATTTGTAACATTTTGTATAAAAACTACAGTAAAATTTTCAAAAATATATGTACAGTATACATGTATCTAATAGGAATACCATTGTCTGCTGGCAATAACAAACAAAAAGGTATATGGCTATCATATTATAAATATGCGCACTTTCTGAGAAGTAAGTGGAGCCTGTATAGAGAGCAACCGGAGAAAATAAGATGGAAGACTATAGAAATGCACAAAAGCCTCATACTTTTTTTTGTTTGTCACTGCATTTAGATTCAGTCTACCTGGTTAATTAATTACAGAAAAAATAAAAACAATTATTGTGTTTGAACATTTTGATTTAAAATGTAGATTTTATGAAATTCTATTTCTTTCTACCTGTTTCACATCCACACCTGCTGCATATCTTGAAAAAGTTTGCAAATAAACCAGGAACTTATTAGAAAAACAAGAACCTAAATAAAATACTGTCTCTATCCAGGAATGTTCCAACCATATCTTACAGGAACTGTGGCCAGCACAAGAAATAAGTAAATACTCATAAGCAGAACCTTCCAAAGGCCATGTATAGCAGATGCTGGAAATACTCAACAAGTAAGGCACTATCATGGTGAGAGAAAAAGAGCGGACATTTTATGTTAATGATCCTTTATAATTTTCTGGAACTTTTAGAGTATTTTCTATTTTAGTAAAATCTCCTTTGACTTTCTCCTTCCGAGTGAGTTCCTCAAAGTTGCTTCCACTCCATTTCTGGGAGATGGTTTAAGAGCCCCATTCTGGACCTGCAGACTCTGCCATAGGTGTGGCAAGAGGTGTTTGATGGGGTGGCAAGACGGTGTGTGGGTTGTACACTCCAATCACGGCCTGTTCATAGATTCTCTGTGTCACTTTTTGGTGAGACACATGGTGCTCTGTGACTTTATCAATGCTCTATATTCACTGTGAGTGGTCACATGAATGATTCCTTTCAACTGATAAGAATGTTTCTTTTTATCAAAGAGACTTTGAAAATGCCCTTGATGAAATTTCCATGAAATCTCTCTCAACAGTGGAATTCAAACAAGCTGCTTTCCAGATCCTATTAGCAGGCAGAGTTGTTTGAGAGTGATAAGGGTCATGGTGTTTAGAGTGTAGGCCTGGGAATGGGCACCAGCATTGCTTCAGCAATCATGCATGGGTAGAGCAATCTGTGAAGACAGCACAGGTAATGCTTTTTTCAATGATTTGAAATGTCTTCTGTAGATTTGGCAAGGACTGTTCCACTAAAGAACATGAGAAGGTGGGTCGCACACTAACTTTCACAAAACGGAAGTCCTCCACACAACATCAACCTCATTAAAACAAATACACAAAAAGACTGCAGAAAGTGTGGAGAACCTTCTATGTAAGAGCCACCTCTCAGTGAAATTCACCACCATTTCCAGTGTAGCAGCACAGGCTTCAGACAAATGAAGAAATTATTTCTAAAGGATCAAGATCTTAAACCTGGCAACAAACACACGGTTTATTGAACAACTCTCCTGTATGCATCGGAGACATGGACGACACATGGTAAGCACATAAAAGTGTTAATAAAGAATGCATAGAGAGTCTGTGGTAAGATGCAAATAATAATTCTTGTGCCAGTACCAGTGTTTTGTTGAGAATCTTAGGGCAACAATGAATACTGAATAAAACTGAAAAACTCAGTGAATTGAAGTAATGATAAGATGGAAAAACAAATCTTCCTAGGTACCTACATAACAAAAAAGTTAAAATAAGTCTACATCAGAAGAGCTTGATTAATAATCACAGCTATAGTATATGTGTTTGCTTCTTTTTCCTATTGACTTATAAGCTACAATAACAGAAAATGTTGTAAATTCTCAGCGAATCAGGCAACATCCATGGAAAGAAAAAGAGTTAACATTTCAGGTTAAAAACCCCTTGTCAGAACAGTTTTTAACCTGAAACTTTAACTGTGCTTCTCTTTCCACACACACTACTTGATCTCCTCAGTATTTCCAACACTTTATGATTATTATACTAAATATAAAATATAATGCACTCAGCATTGTTACTCACAGGGATTCAATTTCTGAGCAGTCTAATGCCTGTCACCATGCCTAATGGGCTGGATGTAATACTTTAAGGGATCGCCATCACTGAGCAACCTTGTTCTCTCCACAAACCTAATAATCATAATCCGAACAAGGTCAGTGAACCAAATTGGTTAGCAGTCAGTTTGCTTTGCAGAGTCAGAATTATTATCACAGACTTATGTGAAATTTCTGAAAAAATGTGAAACCTCCTACCCAAGATCCACAAACCTGCCTGTCCAGGTAGACCTATTGTCTCAGCTTGCTCCTGCCCCATTGAACTCATTTCTGCATACCTTGACACTGTCTTATCCCCCCTTGTTCAATCTCTCCCCAACTATGTTCGTGACACTTCTCATGCTTTGAATTTTTTCAATGATTTTAAGTTCCCTGGCCCCCACCGTCTTATTTTCACCATGGACGTCCAGTCCCTATATACCTCCATCCCCCACTGAGATGGTCTTGAAGCTCTTCGCTTTTTTTTGGATTCCAGAACTAACCAATTCCCCTCTACCACCACTCTCCTCCGTCTAGCGGAATTAGTTCTTACTCTCAATAATTTCTCCTTTGGCTCCTCCCACTTCCTCCAAACCAAGGGTGTAGCCATGGGCACCCGTATGGGTCCCAGTTATGCCTGCCTTTTTGTTGGCTTTGTGGAACAGTCCATGTTCCAAGTCTATACCCGATATCCATCCCCCTCTTTTCCTTCGCTACATCGACGACTGCATTGGCGCTGCCTCCTGCACGCATGCTGAGCTCGTTGACTTCATTAACTTTGCCTCCAACTTTCACCCTGCCCTCAAATTTACTTGGTCCATTTCCGACACCTCCCTCCCCTTTCTTGATCTTTCTGTCTCCATCTCTGGAGACGGCCTATCTACTAATATCTACTATAAGCCTACAGACTCTCACAGCTACCTGGACTATTCGTCTTCCCACCCTGTCTCTTGCAAAAAGGCTATCCCCTTCTCACAATTCCTCCGTCTCTGCCGCATCTGCTCTCAGGATGAGGCTTTTTATTCCAGGACGAAGGAGATGTCTTCCTTTTTTTAAACAAAGGGGCTTCCCTTCGTCCACCATCAACTCTGCTCTCAAATGCATCTCTCCCATTTCCCACACATCTGCCCTCACCCCATCCACCCACCACCCCACTCAGTATAGGGTTCCCTTTGTCCTTACCTACCACCCCACCAGCTTCCAGGTCCAACGTATAATTCTCTGTAACTTCCGCCACCTCCAACGGGATCCCACTACCAAACACATTTTTCCCTCCCCCCCCCCCTTTCTGCTTTTCGCAGGGATCGCTCCCTACGCGACTTCCTTGTCCACTCGTCCCCCCATCCCTTCCCACCGATCTCCCTCCTGGCACTTATCCTTGTAAATGGAACAAGTGCTACACCTGCCCTTACACTTCCTCCCTCATCACCATTCAGGGCCCCAGACAGTCCTTCCAGGTGAAGCGACATTTCACCTGTGAGTCGGCTGGTGTGGTATACTGCATCCGGTGCTCCCAGTGTGGCCTTTTATATATTGGTGAGACCCGACGCAGACTGGGAGACCGTTTCGCTGAACATCTACGCTTGGTCCGCCAGAAAAAGCAGGATCTCCCAGTGGCCACACATTTTAGTTCCACGTCCCATTCCCATTCTGATATATCTATCCATGGCCTCCTCTATTGTCAAAATGAATCCAAACTCAGGTTGGAGGAACACCTTATATACCAGCTGGGTAGCCTCGAACCTGATGGCATGAACATTGACTTCTCTAACTTCCGTTAATGCCCCTCCTCCCCTTCTTACCCCATCCCTGACATATTTTGTTGTTTGCCTGTTCTCCATCTCCCTCTGGTGCTCCCCCGCCCCTTTCTTTCTCCTGAGGCCTCCCATCCCATGATCCTTTCCCTTCTCCAGCTCTGTATCACTTTCGCCAATCACCTTTCCAGCTCTTAGCTTCATCCCACCCCCTCCGGTCTTCTCCTATCATTTCGCATTTCCCCCTCCCCCCACTACTTTCAAATCTCTAACTATCTTTCCTTTCGGTTAGTCCTGACGAAGGGTCTCGGCCCGAAACGTCGACAGCGCTTCTCCCTATAGATACTGCCTGGCCTGCTGTGTTCCACCAGCATTTTGTGTGTGTTGTTTGAATTTCCAGCATCTGCAGATTTCCTCATGTTATGTGAAATTTGTTATTTTGTGACAACAGCACAATGCAAAGGCATAGCACTACCATACGTTACAAAATAAATACACAATGCAGGGAAGGAATAACAAAGTAGTGTATATCAGTTCAAGGACTGCTCTGAAATCTGACAGCAATGAGATAGAAGCTGCTTCTAAATCGTTGAGTATAGGTTTTCAGATTCCTATACTTCCACACCTATGGTAATAAAAAGAAGAGGGCATGTCCCAAAGAACTTGTTAATGTATAAATTTATTTCCAACAAGTTCATTGCATAAGTTTAGTTTTGTTAAGTTTTCTATTTCAGGAAAATAAATTCCTGGGGCACCTTCATCGCAGATTATAAATTCTTGGGGCATTCTGAATTACAATACAGAATCTACAATTTCCCCATTTCTCCAGCCATACTCTTCCCAAAACTATTGGGTTGTATTTTCATTGGCTAACAAGCTTCAGCTATCCCTTCTGTGCATATATTTGAAAATGTTGCTTGGGCAATGCAAACACAAATCAAAATGTTTAAATTTGAATAGATTGCATTTATTGGTGAGCAAGATAGAGTGAGTTACAGATTTAGAGAGTCAGGAAAATCTCATACCTACCTTAATTCATTAGGCGATTTTTACCTTAGAGCAAAAGTCCAGAAATTAATTCAGTTAACTGTGTTATGTTCAATTAATGACACATCTAAGGATATTCTAACAAGATTAGTGAACCAAATCATTTAGCAGCCGATTCTTTACTGTACAGCTGGAAGCAACCTCGCTTGTGTTCGTCTCAGCCAACATTCCGTCTTTATGAAATACATTTACAAAGCTACAAGAGGATATTTGAGGACATTTTCTAATCCTTGATATCTTTGTAAATCAGTTCGATATTTCCAGGTCCCAAAGTCTGTATATCTGTACTGACAGAGGAAAGTCAATGGCTGGTGGGCAATGTGTAGCAGGGATATGTTTTACACTAATCACTCCCACTGCAATATTTGTGCATTGCAGTGTCCATAGGGAAGAACGCTCTGCAGAAGAATGCTTATCCATTTGAAGATGGTTCTGGGCATTGCTGTAATGAATGGTAATCTTTATAAAAAGCTGAAGCCTTGAATCACAGATCTGTTTACGCTCTAGGTGACAAAATGTGAACTGATCTTGCTTCGCAATTACTCCATATATTTGATAACTTGCACACAATAAGGTGCTGGAACATTACTTTGAAATACACCATAGACCTTAGTTATTCTTAACAGATCTCCCATTCTTACTCGTCCACATATGTAGACATTATTATGAGCTATTCTTTATATTACAGCCACTTCTCATATATACTCAGAATCAGAAGCAGATTTATTATCAACGGCGTGTGACATGGAATTTGTTAACTTAGCAGTAGCAGTTCAATGCAATACAAAATATAGAAGAGAAAAAATATGTAATAATAAAGAAAATAAAAATATAATAAATAAATAAATTGCAGTATATGTATATTGAATAGATTTTTAAAAATACAAAACCAGAAATACTGTATTATAAAAAAGTGAGGTCGTGTCCAAGGGTTCAATGTCCATTTAGGAATTGGATGACAGAGGGGAAGAAGCTGTTCCTGAATCACTGAGTGTGTGCCTTCAGGCTTCTGTACCTCCTCCCTGATGGGTAACAGTGAGAAAAGGGCATGTCCTTCATGACACCAGTAATAGAATAAAATCTACAGTAAGGAAAAAAATGAACTTAACAGAAGGTTGGGATGGAAGTTACTTGGAGTGGAGCTGATCAATACCTACAGAGCTACAATGTCAATCATATGGTGACATCCTGGTGGTGGTAAGAACTGGATGATCTGATTCTATTACTTCTGACCTGAAAACAATCTCTTAATGCTCACGAAAAAAAAATGCTGTTTCAAAGACCTAGAATTCTAGAATCTTACTGAGATGAAAACAACATAGACATTTTCACAAACACATTTGGATTCCCGATAATAATCAACGTCAGTGTTAAAAGTGACATCAATTAATACCCCACATAACCGTCTGGGCAATTTCTTTCCACAGCAATTGTCATTAGCTGCATCAGCGGTCTTCAGGCAAGGGCTCTGCAGAATCTGTTCCATAGTCTCCTCATTAAATGAATACAAGAACTTCCTGGACATCTTAAATGGCTGCGGATTCAAGACCAAGATGCGATACAGGCAGGCATTAATATAAGTGGAATTCCATGAACTACCAGAATGGCTATTGTGTTTATTTACTCTCTGGAATAGAAATCAAAGAAGAAGAAGAATGCTTTAAACTAAACACATCACTCCAGATATTACACTAGAAGCTCAGTTTTACTTATGTTTGAAGCATGAAACCTTTGATGCGCCCTTTCAAAACATAATTGCGGAGAAATTTTTTTAGCCAAAGAGTGGTGAATTTGTGGAATTTATTGCCACATGCAGCTGTGGAGGCCAGGTCGTTGGGTGTATTTAAGGCAGAGATTGATAGGTTCTTGACTGGAGATGGCATCAAAGGTTATGGGGAGAAGGCTGGAAACTGGGGCTGAGGAGGAAATAGAAAAAAGGATCAGCCATGATTGAATGGCGGAGCAGACTCAATGGGCCAGATGGCCTAATTCTGCTCTTATGTCTTATGGTCTTATTCATTGCTAATGCTCATTCTCAAGGTTGCCAGAGACAACTGTAGTCTAAGACAAGAAGCTGGGCAAAAAAGATTCATGTGCCTATCTAAAGATCTCTTAAATGTCCCTAATGTATCTGCCTCTACACGATCCCAGGCAGTGCATTCAGGGCACCCACCGCTCTGTGTAAGAAAAACTGCCCCTCACATCTCTCTTGAAATTCCTCCTCTCGCCTTCAATGCATGCTGTTGGGTTTTAGACTTCTCAACCTCGGGGAAAACATACCATCTGTCTGCTCTATCTGCGCATCTCATAATCTTATAAACCTCTGTCAGATCTCCCTCAGCCTCCACTGCTCCAGAGAAAACAACCCAAGTTTGTCCAGCTTCTTGTTATAGCACATGTCCTCTAATCTAGGTAGCATCCTGGTAAACCTCTTCCACACACTCTCCAAAACCTCAACTCCTTCCTATAGTGGGGCAACCAGAACTGTATGTAATATTCCAGATGTGGCCTAAATTGAGTTTTACAAAGATGCAATATAACTTCCTGACTTCTGAACTCAATGTCTTGATTAATAACGGCAAGCATGCCATAAGCTTTCCTGACCATGCTATCAACCTGTGTAGCTACTTTCAGGGACACACATTATGGCCAAAGTACAGGGAAGCAACAAGGGAAGGGGAAAAGTCCTGAGATTTTGTGAACGAGACCTGCAGTGTCTCATCAGTCAGGTAATTGTGAGAAGAATGGTTTTGTATACAGTACAGATGTTGCTGGGGTAGGGATGGGGTGGATGTGGAAGATAGATTAGAAAGCAATAGCCTGAGATCAGGGACAGACATAAGAAGAGTTTAACAGGGAGTGAATGCAGTTGCTTCCACCAACATTGAGAATCCCTATTCTGTCTACTGGTATAAAAATACATGAGCTCACAGAAATGAAGGAGAGATGCAGACTACTGTATTATTGAAGTTATCAATACAGATGGAGCAGCAAAGCAGCACATAGTGACTATTTTGTGTTATTAAATGTTTTTGGTTATGTTTAGAGCAATGGAGCATGAAGTAAGTCACCAGATTTGATTTTGGATACAATGATATCACAGGTTCCTTGTTCCTTATGTGCAGTCTATTCAAACTGGGAGATGAGTTTGTGAATGCCGATGAGAGGCATCCCTTTCTCATACTCCTGTCCTCTGGATGGCAGTGTCAACCAGGAAGGACCCTCACTATCCAGGACATGACCTCCTCTCATTAGTATCACCACGGAGGAGGTACATGAGTCTGAAGATGCACACTCAACATTTTGCAAACAGCTTCTTCCCCTCCACCATCAGATTTTTGAATAGTCTGTGAATCCACAAACAATACTCTACTATTTTTTTCACTTTCTGCACTATTCATTCATTTCTTATATATTCTTATTGTCACATAGATTTTTTCAAGTATTGTGTTGCATTGCTGCTGCAAAGCAACAAATTACATAACGTATGTCAGTGACAAAAAATTATTTTGTTTCTGTAACTATGATCCCCCCTCCCCCATTCAACTTTCTTCCACTAGAAAGAACTCAATTCAATCCCGTCCCCTTCATTGCCTCTCAGGATTTATCTGATTCATTAAGCTCGTTGACCATCGGCTCATATGGGGAACTGAGGAGGTGACAGATGGGAACTACTTGGTCACTTTTAGTTGCAGGAGGCAGGTGCCCAGGTGACAGTCAAGAGAGGGTAAATAAATGGGTAGCCAGTGTAGAGTACCCCTGTGGCTGTGCCCCTCAGTAATAAGTATACCGCTTTGGATACTGTTGGGGGGAGCCACAGTCTGGCGCTGTAGCTCAGAATGGAAGGGGGAAGAAGAGAACTGCAGTAGTGACAAGGGATTCTGTAGAGGAGCTGAAACAAGAATTGTTGACATGAAAGAGACACGCAGATGGTATTTTGCCTCCTGCGTGCCAGGATCAGGGATATCTCAGACAGGGTGCATGGCATTCGAAAGGGGGAGGGTGAGCAAGCAAGAGCTCTTAGTACATACTGGCACCAATGACATAGCTGGGAAAAGGGAGGAGGCCCTGAAGAGGAAATTTAGCGAGTTAAGAAGAAAGCTGAAAAGCAGGACCTCCAGGGAATTTACCTCTGGACTGCTGCATGTGCCATGTACCAGTGAGGGTAAGAATAGGATGATTTGGCAGGTGAATGCGTGGCTGGGGAACTGGTGCAGGGGGGCAGGGCTTCAGATTTCTGGATCATTGGGATCTCTTCTGAGGAAGGTATGACCTGTAAAAAAAAGGATGGGTTGCACCTGAACCCAAGGGTGACCAATGCCAATGTGGGTAGGTTATCTAGAGCAGTTGGAGCAGTTTTAAATTAACTTGCAGGGGGTTGGGAACCAGAGTGATAGGGCTGAGGATGGGGCAGTTGATATACGAGTAGATGCAGTATGCATTGAGCCTGCCAAAAAAGTTCAGGCAGATGAAAATTGCAGTCAGTGGGATGAGTTGCAGTGTAACATGAGGGCAAAATTGAAATGAGTGACTCATAGAGAACTGAAGGTGTTACATTTGAATGTACAAAGTATACAGAATAATATAGATGATCTTGTAGCACAGTTAGAGATTAGTAGGTGTGACATGGTGGGCATCACTGAGTTGTGGCTGAATAAAAATCTTGGTTGGGAGAACATCCAAGGATAGACATTGCATCAAAAGGACTGGCTGATAGGCTTGGTGGTGGGGTGGCTCTTTTGGTAAAAAACCAAATTGAATGAGGAGGTAACAAAGGGTCAGAAGATGTAGAATACTTGTGGGTAGCATTAAAAAACTACAAGGGTAAAAAATATAGGAGCTATATACAGATCTGTGAACCATATCCAGGATCTGGGCATAAATAGAGTAAAGCAGAGTAAAAATTAGTGGGAAGATTGAAGATCAGGACCTTTTAAAACCCAACAGAAGACAACTAAAATGCTATAAGGAGGGAAAAGATGAAATATGAAGGTAAGCTATTTAATAATATCAAAAAGAATACCGAAGGATTTTTCAGGTATATAAAGAGTGAAAGAGGGGCAAGAGTTGATATTGGACCATTGGAAAATGATGTCAACTCTGAAGGGAGTGATGGGTGAAAAAGAAATGGGGGAGCAAATTAAATAAGCCTTTTGCATCTTTCTTTACTGTGGAAGATGCTAGCAGTATGCCAGAAGTTCAAGAGTGTCAGGGGCCAGAAGTCAGTGCACTTACTATTACATGAGAGAAGTTTCTTGGGAAGCTGAAAGGTCTGAAAGCAGATAAGTCACCTGGACTAGATGGACAATGCCCCAGGATTATGAAAGAGGTAACTGAAGAGGCTGTGGAAGCATTATTGGTGATCTTTCAAGAGTCACTAGATTCTGCATGATTCCAGAGGACTGGGAAATGGAAAATGTCACTACTCTCTCAACAAGTGAGGGAGGCAAAAGAAAGATAATTATAGGCTAGTTATCCCAACCTCAGTGGTTAGGAAGATGTCGGAGTCGATTGTTAAAGATGCAGTCTCAAGGTACTTGGAGGCACATGATAAAATAGGCCAAAGTCAGCATGGTTTCCATTAGGGAAAATTTTGCTTAACAAATCTGTTGGAATACTTGGAGGAAATAACTATCAGGATAGACAAAGGAGTATTGGTCGTTGTTTACCTGGATTTTCAGAAGTCCTTTGACAAGGTGCCACACATGAGGCTTTTTTACAAGTTAAGAGCCCATGTTATTACAAGAGGGATACTAGCATGGATAAAGCAGTGGCTGATTGGCAGGAGACAAAGAGTGGAAATAAAGGGAGTCTTTTCTGGTTGGCTGCCTGGGACTAGTGTTGTTCCACAGGGGTCAGTGTTGGGACCGATTCTTTTTACATTATATGTCAATGACTTGGATGATGGAATTGATGGCTTTGTGGTGAGGTTTACAGACGATATGAAGATCAATAGAGGAGCAGGTAGTGTTAAGGAAGCAGGGAGGCTGCAAAAGGATTAGGAGAATGGGCAAAGAAGTGGCAAATGGAATACAGTCTCAGGAAGTGTATGCTCATGCACTTTGGCCAAAGGAACAAAAGCATAAACTATTTACTAAACATTCAAAATTCCAAGGTGCAAAGGGGCTTTGGAGGCTTCGTGCAGGAATCCCTAAAGGTTAACTTGAAGGTTGAGTCAGTCCTGAGGAAGGCAAATGCAATGTCAGCAGTTATTTTATGAGGGCTAGAATGTAAATGCAAGGATGTAATGCTGAGGCTTTATTGGGCTCTGGTGAGGCCTCAACTGGAGTATTGTAAGAAGTTTCAGGTCCTTATCTAAGAAATGATGTGCTGACATTGGAATGGGTGCAGAGGAGGTTCATGAGAATAATTACAGGAATGGAAGGTTTATTGTATGAGGAGCGTTTTTGATGTTTGTGGGCCTACACTCACTGTAATTTAGAATAATGAGGGAGATCTCTGTGAAACATATCAAATGTTGGAAGTCCTAGATAGAGTGGATGCGGAGGGAATGTATCCTATAATGGGGGAGCCTAGGACCAAAGGACACAGCCTCAGAATAGAGGGATGTCCATTTAGAATGGAGGTGAGGAGAAATTACTTTAGCTAGAGCATGGCGAATCTATGGAATTTGTTGCCACAGGTGGATATGAAGGCCAGGTCATTGGGTATAATTCATGCAGAGGTTAATAGGTCCTTGATTACTCAGGGTGTGAAAGGTTACAGGGAGAAGATAGGAGAATGCCGGAGCAGACTCGATGGGCTAAATGATTTAATTCTGCTCCTATCTCTTATGGTTTTATAGTCTCCAAAGAATACTTATTTAATCTGGTTTTCTAAAGAAGTTAAGTCATTTTCAAAATGACTGAGGTACCTGTATGACTCTCACTGTAAAAATGCTCAGAGTGACATAGAATTGATGTGAGGAGTCAGGAAAGTAGAAGATTGCCTTTTCCCATAGGATCCATCTCTATGGGCCATGCTTGCCAAGGGAATATCTGAGGATTAAGATGCCATCTGTGCTTCCTGAAAACATGGTATTCATCACGAGGGAAACTATCTGATGATCCACAACCAAATGAAATGAAAGAGAGGTACTGCACTTGAGGAAAAGGGCTGTGATATTAATGGAATCAGAAGCATAGATGCATTCAATTACTCCCTGCACTTATATGAACCTGTAATGATGGCAAATTCCAGTGTTCACGATGCTAAATCAGAACCGATCAAACAATTGATCTGTAAATATAGTGTTCGGATAAAGTCCCTACTGACCAAGTGAAGTGGATGAATGGGAATGAATGAACGTTGTTTATTTGGAAATGGATGTAATATGTTAGCTTAGATTAGATTTTGTTGATGAATAGTAGAGAAAGAGTAGGAATAAGTTGTTCTTCTCAGTTGAGTGTTATTAGTGGAATTACAGGGATCAACTATTCTCAGATTTGAGTTTATTGTTTTAAGCATATGGATGTACAAGTGCAAGGAAAAGCTTGTTTGCAGCAGAATCACAGGCACATAGCATTAGAAATACAACATTCACAAGAAAAACATAAATTAAACAAAAAATATACACAATTTGTACAAGAAAGAACAAAAATTAACTTTTGTTGAGCATGAACTTGAAGCTGTTCACACTCGATGAGTGATTGATCTGGGTAACTCTCTTGCAGATCAAACCTCTGCGGGTTCACTGCTCTTGCAGTCTGGTAGATAGAATACAACCTGTAGTGATGCCATTTTTTTCCTGCTGATCCTCATATCCCCTTTGATCTCAGAACATAAATGGTAACCTAGAATACAGGAGAGAAGAAACAAACTAATCAGTTGCTAACAGATTCCTTTAAATCCATTTATATCAAAGTAGCCTTTCAATATTTATCCACTTGGTCTAGTTTCCTTTTCAAAGCCAAGAAATAGAAAGCTATGGACATCATAAAGGTAGATGGATTAGTTCAGTTGAGTGCAATGGTTAGCATGGGCAATGTAGATTGAAGGGCCAACTTATATGCTGTAGAAATCTGTGAGTATTGACACAGAGATATTCAATGGATCAAGCAAAATCTATAAAGGCAAATGGACATTTTAATTTGTGACCCTTCACCCGAACTGAAAGATAGGTGTATTCCAGATGAAGGGTCTCAAACTAAAATATTGATTGTCTGTTTCCTCTATATATACTGCCTGACCCACTGAATTCCTCCAGCATTTTGTGTGTTGCCCCAGATTCCAGCAACTGCAGTCTCTTCTGTCTTTATGAGCATTTAAACTGCATAAATCAACCACTTTCTGTAGTGGGTTAGATTCATATTCTAATCTAAACAGAACTTAACTAAAAAGGCAATACGGGGAGAAAAAATTAGGTATGAACGCAAGCTAGCCAGGAATATAAAGGAAGATAGCAAAAGCTTTTTTAGTTATGTGAAGAGAAAGAAGATAGTTAAGAACAATGTTGGGCCCTTGAAGAATGAATTGGGTGAAATTGTTATGGGAAATAGAGAAATGGCAGAAGAATTTAATGAGTACTTTAGATCTGTCTTCACTAAGGAGGACACAATCAATCTCCCAGATGTATGGATGGGCCAAGGACATAGGGTAACAGAGGAAATGAAACAGATTGACATTAGGAAGGAAACGGTGATGAGTAGACTGATGGGACTGAAGGCTGACAAATCCCCAGGTCCAGATGGTCTGCATCCTAGGGTACTAAAGGAGGTGGCCCTGGAAATTGCGGATGCATTGGCAATCATTTTCCAATGTTCCTTAGATTCAGGATCAGTTCCTGAGGATTGGAGAATGGCTAATGTTATCCCACTTTTTAAGAAAGGAGGGAGGGAGAAAACAGAGAACTATCAACCTGTCAGCCTGACATCGGTGGTGGGGAAGATGCTAGAGTCCATTATTAAGGATGAAATAGTGGCATATCTAGATAGCAGTGATAGGATTGGGCCGAGCCAGCATGGATTTACCAAGGGTAAATCATGCTTGACTAATCTGTTGGAGTTTTTCGAGGATGTAACCAGGAAGTTAGACGGGGCAGATCCAGTGGATGTAGTGTACCTCGATTTTCAGAAGGCATTTGATAAAGTCCCACATAGGAGATTGGTGGGTAAAATCAAAGCTCAGGGCATTGGGGGGAAGACATTGACATGGATAGAAAACTGGTTGGCAGATAGAAAGCAAAGGGTAGCGGTGAATGGATGGTTCTCGGAATGGCAGGTGGTGACTAGTGGGGTGCCACGGGGCTCGGTATTGGGACCACAGCTGTTTACAATTTATGTCAACGATTTAGACGAAGGCATTGAGAATAACATCAGCAAATATGCTGATGATACTAAGCTGGGTGGCAGTGTGACATGTGATGAGGATGTTAGGAGAATTCAGGGTGACTTGGATAGGCTGGGTGAGTGGGCAGATACTTGGCAGATGATGTTTAATGTGAATAAGTGTGAGGTTATCCACTTTGGGAGTAAGAACAGGAAGGCAGATTATTATCTGAATGGTGTAGAGTTAGGTAAGGGAGAAATACAAAGAGATCTAGGAGTCCTTGTTCATCAGTCACTGAAGGTGAATGAGCAAGTGCAGCAGGCAGTGAAGAAGGCTAATGGAATGTTGGCCTTTATTACAAAGGGAATTGAGTACAAGAGCAAGGATATTCTTTTGCATTTGTACAGGGCCCTGGTGAGACCACACCTGGAGTATTGTGTACAGTTTTGGTCTCCAGGGTTAAGGAAGGACATCCTGGCTATAGAGGAAGTGCAGCATAGATTCACGAGGTTAATTCCTGGGATGTCTGGACTGTCTTACGCAGAGAGGTTAGAGAGACTGGGCTTGTACATGCTGGAATTAAGGAGATTGAGAGGGGATCTGATTGAAACATATAAGATTGTTAAGGGATTGGAGAAGACAGAGGCCGGAAATATGTTCCAGATGCTGGGAGAGTCCAGTACCAGAGGGCATGGTTTGAGAATAAGGGGTAGGTCATTTAGGACAGAGTTAACGAAAAACTTCTTCTCCCAGAGAGTTGTGGGGGTCTGGAATGCACTGCCTCAGAAGGTAGTGGAGGCCAATTCTCTGGATGCTTTCAAGAAGGAGCTAGATAGGTATCTTATGGATAGGGGAATCAAGGGATATGGGGACAAGGCAGGAACTGGGTATTGATAGTAGACGATCAGCCATGATCTCAAAATGGCGGTGCAGGCTCGAAGGACCGAATGGTCTACTTCTGCACCTATTGTCTTTTGTCTATAATCCGACTCTGAGGTAAAGGAATTCCTCCTATTTTTCAAATTGCTGATAGTCTTGTATGCATGACCACAGGGGTAGAAATTTTCCTCTGGCTATGTATAATATACCTCAAGGATCAAACCTGTGCACTATAATCCAATTACATTAAGGCCAAGTACAACGCAAGTTTAACCAGCTTTCCATACTTTTGACATCTATTGCTCTAAAAATAAATCCTAGTTTTCTGTTAGCAGTTCATTAATTTTGATGAGCTACAATTTTGCTTTGACTTATTTGTTCATACGTGTTTCTAGTTCCCTTATTTCTTCTATCTCATTCAGTTTCTTATTTGTTTAGGTGTTTGTGATCTTCCTGCTTTTCTTAGCATGAATTGTGATATGCTTATAAAAAAGATTAATTCATCAATGCAGGATATATTCTAAATTAAGAAATTAGAGAAATGATAGATATTTCAGTGTGAATAGAAACAATAACAGTTTGAACTCATGTTTCAATACCTGAATAGCAAACTCAGCCTTATCATGCTACTGTGACTGGTAACGTGTCTCTGATGCCATCAATCTAGTAATTTTGCTGCATCAGCTCTGGATGTGATGACAAATATTTCTGGCTTGTTGAGTAGTAGATTAGAAATGCATTAGAGATACCATCTGCTCTTGAACTAACTTTGCAGTTCCCTGAAGAACGATCACATTTGGCCATGAGCATTGGTGATGCCATCACTTGTACATTGTTAAACATTCACTGTGTTGAATCAATGCATGACATTCCAAGAATAGCAATTTGGAAAATCTGGATTTTCCTCTATACTGTCTCAAAGTTCCTTGCAACAGCCTGGCAAGGAAGGATAGCAAAAGGAGTAGGATCTCTTACACTGGAGTTTGACCTAGGAATTGTATCATTAAACATCAATGTAGCACTTTTTCACTTTGGACAGAAATGTGAGCTTTAAGAAAAGATGAGTTTATTTAATAATCATAATGTAATATGTCACATTTTTACAAGTTGTATCATTTTTGATATCACAGGGAGACTCAGCCTAGATCTTTGTGAGCAGTTGTCTATATTTAGACCCTCTGATTCAAGGGAGAGGTTGATAATAAATGTTTAAAATATTTCAAGGAATATCTAAAGGAGGAAGGAGAGAAAGAATTCAGAGTTGTTTATGCAGGTCATTAATGTTAAGGACATGATTGTCAACAATCACATGTCTAAAAGAAAAATCAACAGTCACAATGCTATCGATAGTCCAAGGCTAAATATGACATAAAGTTACGAAGAACATTGTTCACCCATTCACTGTTAACAGAGTGCAGTAAAACTGATGGCCAAAGAGTGGATTGTTTCAGGGAGCTGGAAGACAAGGATGTAAACAGTATCATCTCATGAAATCTATAATCTCACCCTAAATCCATCACAACCACAATGAGAGAACAGCATGCGTGGCAACATTGCTTGTAATTCCTGTATCCCATGAAAGATTAAGAACAAAATTTGTGTAGTTGCAATTTAGCTTGGATGCACCCATCTTACATGCTCTCTCCATCTTACATGCTCTCTCAACTTCAATAGGACTTAGTGGCATGTAAAAGAGCCAAACTAATCTTGTGGAAGTCCTTAATGGACGGACTTAAAATTTGTCTGATGAAGTCGCAACCCACGGGACTTGCTGAAACTCATGTTGGTAGTAGATTCTGTTATTGCAAAGGGTCAGAGGACAGGTGTAGGGAAATCTTGCTGCAGCTATACTAGACATTTGTGAGACCACACCTGAGATACTGGGTATAGTTTTGGCAACCTTATTAAAGGAAAATTGTGCTTGCTTCAGAGGCTTTATGGATCAAGAGATTTATTCCAGAGTGAAATAAATAGTTTTGGATGAAAGATTAAGCAAGTTGGATCTACGCAGTTTTGAAAAATGAGAGGTAATGTCTTTGAAGTGTATAAAGCTCTGAAGGGTCATGACAAGGAAGGAACAGTGAGGATGTCTCCCCAAAGTCAGGAGTATAGAACAAGAAGACATGGTTTCAGGATAATGGGCCAACCAGTCAAAATTGAGATGAGAAGTTATTTCTCAGAAATGATTGCAAATCTTTGGAATGTTCTGTCCAGAAGGCATCATCATTTGGTATATTCAAGACTGAAGTAAATTTTTGGAGAATTACTTTGGGCATGAAGATCTTCAGGTTTTACCATTCATATGCACACTTGGAGGCAATTTAAAGCTGTTAATTATCCGACCAATAGGCACAACTTTGGGATAATGGACAAAACCAGAGCACTTAAGGAAAACCCACACTGAGGAAATATGCAAAACTCCGCAAGCACCGGAGGTCAGGATCAAACCCAAGGCTGTTGGGGCTCTGAGGCAGAAGCTCTATTAGAAGCACTGTTCCACCTTTAATGGACTCCGCAACTGGGGCAACACCCTCAAAAAGGTTTGGCTACATATGAGAGGGTGGTTCTTCATCACTGTTTTGAGGTAGTTTCTTAATACTGTTATTAAAGCATACTGATATTGGCTTCCAGAGTTGGAGCACAAATTGGTTCAGCCCACATTTGGAATTCTATGCACAGTTCTGATCACCTTGCTCTTCGAAAAATGTCATTAAACTTGAAAGAGTGTGAAAAAATTGGAAGAACACTACCTGGACTAGAGGGTTTAGACACTAAGGGAAGGTTTGATAGCTAAGGCTTTTTTACTGTGGAGTGGAGGAAGCTGTGGGTGATCTTGCAGAGGCTTTTAAAATCATGAGGCAAATAGCCCAACGCTTTTCCTCAGGGTAGGGGGTTCCACCTAAGAAGACACAGTTTAAAGTGAGAGGAGAAAAAATTAAAAGGAACCCGAGAGGCAACTCCGTCACATAGAGGGTGTGTATAGTCTGTATGGAATGAGCTGCTAGAGGAAGTGGTAGGGGGCTGCAGTATGACATTTAAGTAATTTGGACAAGGACATGAATAGGCAATGTTTAGAGGGATATGGACCAAATGTGGGAAGATGAGTCTAGTTCATTTAGGCAGCTTCATCAACATGGAGGAGTTGGGCCTGTTTATAAGCAGTACTGCTCTATTACTCCATTCATCACATTGAGTTCTTCAGTTAGCCACTTTCATTAAGGGACTACCTCAATTCAAAGTCTCATGAGCAATTCACCTGATAATTGATAATTCAACTTTACAAAAGTTAATTAAATAAATGTCAATGATATGATAATAAAGGACATACTGATGCTTGACTGTATTTGAACATACAGTAGATCAACATTATGTGCACTCATGGTTATATGCATAATTTTCAGGGGTTAATTGTTTTTCTGTTAAGAAAGCTATAATTTTAAGTATTAGTGAGATTGTTAATGTATATTGGTCCTGGAGTAAAATACAATATATCGACAAATTTGTTTGGAATATAACCATTCCATTCCAACTTGGTAAATCATAGTAGGGTTAGGGTAAAATCAGGTTAAAGAGGTGCTTGTTGGTCAGTGTGAACTCAGTGAGCTGAACACCTGTTTTTGTGCTGCATCTCTCTGAATCTATGACTCCTTGAGCACATGATCGATTGAAGTAGAAACAAGAATAGGCCATTTAACACGTCATACCTGCATCACCTTTCAATAAGAGCACAGTTGATCCTTTACTTCAGTGCCATTTTCCATTACTAATTCCAGACTTGGCCATCCAGTGAGAAGGCCTATTCTCCTTTCAGGTGGACAGAAATGCTATCACCTCTGGCAAGGCCTGTGAAGGAGGTCTGGGTATCTACATCAATAAGAACTGATATATGACCGTCGTGGTAGTAATAACTCACTGCTCACTACAGCTAGAGATTTTAATGGTGAAATGCAGGCCGTTCTACCTAACGAGGGAGCTCTCTGCCTTCATGATTACATCCCCCTCTGTGCTAGTGCTGGGGAAGCGTTGCAGGGGCTCTATGGAGCAATCTGCAATCTCGGAGCCACTCATCCCGATGGTGTCTTCATTGTTGCTGGTGATTTCAATCATGCCAACTTCACTACCAGAGGACAGAGTTTGTTAGACCTGTTTTATACCAATGTTTGTGGAACCTACAAGGCTATCACCCACCATCACCTCGATACTCAGACCACACATCTATTTTTCTAATCCCTGCATTCAGAACACTGGTTAAACGAGTCAAACCATTTCACAGGGAGATCAGGACCTGTCCAGAAGGTGCCATCTCAAAGCTACAGGACTGCTTTGAAAGCACAAACTGGTGCATATTCAGGAAGATGATCATCATGTCAACATTAATAAATATGCAAGATTGGTGACAGGCTACATAGGACACTGAATTGAACATGACACTGCCAGAACAAGCCAGGAAACTTGGCTGACTGCAGAGGTTCGTGCACTGCTTTGGGATCCGGATCAAGGTATTGCCTGCAGATCAGGGTCAGGACAACTCTAATGTCAGAAAGGGCCACACTTTCCCATGCCATCATGAAGTCAAAATGTGAAGACCCACAGAAAATTCACAGACACCTCTGACACCTGGGTCACACTGCACATGTGGCAAGGTATACAAACTATAACTGATTACAAATCCACTCTGTGCGTTAACAACAGGGATGCATAACCGATAGGTTGAATGTTTTCTATGCACAATTTGATCAATTGAATGATGTCATATTGAGGAAAGCCACCTCTCTTCCTGAGGAACAGGCACACAAAGCTGTCTAACCACATCACAGGTGAGGAGGACCCTAGCCAGGGTAAACTATGCAATGTTGCAGAGCTGGACAACATACCCGGTCAGGTAAGGTTAGGGATCTTTGCACCCCAGCTAACACAGGTCTTAAAAGACATTGTTAATATCTCTCTGAAATAGTCCACTGTCCCTGAAGGCTTCAAGGTAGCCATCGTGATTACAATGCCCTAGAGAGATACAGTGACTGGTCTAAACAATTACTGCCCAGTGGCACTGACTTCAACAATCATGAAGTACTTTGAGTGGCTGGTAATGGATCATATAAAATCCCATCTTTCAGCTACATTGGACTCTATCCAGTTCACCTACTTCGTAAACCAATCCACTGATGATGCCATCGCCTTGGCCCTCCACTCTGTTTTGTACCACCTAGAAAACAGTGCTTCATATATCAGGATGTTGTTCATTGACTTCAGCTCAGCATTTAACACAATCATCCCTCAGAGATTGGTGGGTAAACTGTCCTTTCGATACTTAACACCCCTACACCTCTTTCTATAACTGGATCATTAGGGAAAGATACCAGTCACTCAAATTTGGTAGCAATATCTCAAGCTCCATCACACTGAGCACTGGTGTCCCCTAGGGTCGTGTGCTCAGTCCGCTGCTGATTCACAACAGCACTGCCAGATTCAGCTCAGACTGTGTCATCAAATTCGCTGATGATACCACGGTGGTTGGCCTCATCAGCAACCAAGATGAGTCAGCATACAGAGAGGAGGTAGAGGGGTAGAGAGGCTTGTCAAACGGTGTAAGGCTAACAGCTTGAGTCTCAGCATGGACAAGACAAAAGAAGTGATTATGACCTTCAGAAAGGCACAGGCACCTGGCTGTGCCATGGAGAGCTTGAAGTGCACAAAGTTGCTTGGTGTGCACATAACGGATGATCAAACCTCGACGCACAACATATCCTCACTAGTCAAGAAGGCCCAGCAACACCTACACCAAAGTTTCCCAACTTTTATTAGTCCAACATCTTGCTAAAGCACTTGCCAATGCCCCCTAAAACACCTTCATACTTGCCAATGCTCCTCTTAGGCACAATATACTAGCTGGCACTCCCATTGTGTAAAAACACGTCAACCACATGCTAAATGATTCTGCTTTAAATTTTTATTTGTCTTTAGACCTCATTTACACAGTACCTGTATGCTGTACAGCAGCTTCGATATCAACGTGATCCTTGAGCTTGATGATTTTTAGCAAGAGTTGAAATATCTGGTACAAGTTGTGACAGCAAAAGCCTTAAGTCCCCATGCGTAGCAATGTCCAAGTGGTTTCTGTTTTTTGAAAGAATGTGGTTCACTGCACTGAAACATCTTTCAACAAGGTAGGAGGATTGAAATGCAACGAAGAGCAGTCTGGCGCTTCTCCAAAAACCAGGATAATTTGTATGACAGTATAGCCACATACTATAAAAGCTGACATTTTTGAAAAGCATTTTTGCTTCTTCATCATTCTGAATTTCAGTTCTTCTTGTAAACTCTCTTCCTGTTCTTCCACCTTACAAAGAAATGGGTTAATTACCCAATCTGGAATTTCCAGATCTGTGAAAGAGAGTGCCATATTTTCCATGCTAGGAAACTGTGAGAACTTTCTTCTCCCAATGTTTTGCTTATATATTTTACATTTTATGATAAAAGTGAACACTTCACTTTTTCCTGGATTAAATTGAAATTTTCACCATGCAACTTCATATTTATAATGTTCATTTTGTCATACAGTTTGGCTAGGTATGTCACATCTCCACATAGAAGTTCAATCCTGTTTCCAAGCTCTTGTTGACTTTGAGCAAAAATTCAACCATATTGTCAAAAAGATCAAAGAAATGTTTTAAGCAACAGTCTTTTTACAGCCAATGCACTTCAGTGTGAAGAAGCAAGTGTTCAAACTCTTCATTGTTATCTTAGCATAACTGGCAAAATATTCTGCTATTTAATGGATGAGCTTTGATTTTGTTGGTAACAGATATTACAAGAGTCATCATTGAAAGAAGTTGCTGGCAGAGGCTGTGAGATGTTGATGATGAATTACACAACGAGTTGCAAACACCGCAAGAGAAATCCTTGGGATCAGCAGGGTCACTGATTGATTCTATTCCACCATTTGGTTCTGGCCATCGCTGTATTCTTGTGCAACGTGTTTTCTGCAGATCTGTGCAGGAAGTTGAGAGGTGTACTCGCTTTACCATCTGTTAAATTGCATGAACTTGTTCCATGCTGTAAGTCAAGAGGAGGTGTTGGGCACCCTGTTTGCTAATTTATGTATCCCCAATAACATCTGTTTGGTTGATAAGGTCGGATGTGGTTGCCAAGTTTTAGACATGTTGTGATGACGAGTGCTCGCAGCCTACAGAGCTATGGTTCTTCCTGTGTTCCAGTGCCTCATCCTTTTTTTTTGGAAGTGCCTTCTCTATCAGTCAGTCAGGTCTCGTGCCTCAAGTTGGGGTGTTGCTTACAATGACCCCCCCAAAAGAATTTTGACCACCCACCGACAACTTCTATTTCCCCTAACACCCCCTTAGGACACATAACCGTCCCCAATGGAAATTATTGGTTTATACTTATTGAGGAGATTGTTGTGTGCAAAACTCCCTGCCACCATTCTAACAACTTTCTACAGGAGCACCATCGAGAGTGTCTCATCTTGTGTGGTATGGAACCTGCAAGGTAGCAGACAGCAAGACCCTACAGAGGATAGTAAAAATGGTGATTTGGATCATTGGGGTCTCCCTCTCACCAACAGCATTTGTGATGTTTACTGGGAGCATTGTAGACAAAAGTGCCAAAGCACTGTTGATGATCCCTACCACCCATTCCCCAATCCCTTTGACCCACTACTATCAGGAAGGAGGTACAAAAGCATCATGACTAAGACTGCCAGACTGGGTAACAGCTTCTTCCCTCAGGCTGAGAGACCTGCCACCACTGAGGTCTTGTCACTAGGGCAGCGAGCTGTTTATTGTATTATTTATTGTTTACCTGTGCTACATTAATTTTGAATTATATTTTATTAACTTATTTATAGTATGATATTTTGGTTTATGTGCTGTGTGTAATATACATATGTTGTGTGGGTGCACTGTGGTCCAGAGGAATGTTGTTTCATTTGGTTGTATATACGTACAATCATATGACAACAAACTTGAAGTTGAACTAGAAAAAAAGATGATCTTTGCAACAGTTTTAGAGAAAACATTGAAATTCAAAACACTTACTGAATCTTTTGCTTGTATTTTCAATTTAGCAAGGTAGTCAAGAAGTATAATTTTTAGAGACTTGCCGGGTTGTTTTGTAATTCAAAATTCCAACATGTTTGATTTTACTTTCAATATGATTCAGAAAACAGAAACTGAAAAAATAGTAGTTTTAAAATATGGAAATAAATAAAACAGCTTTAATATTCTCTATGCTTAGGGAATGTAGATCAACGAGTAATGAAAAATATAAAAGTATCGTGTTTCCCTAGGTTTAGACCTACTAAATGCACAACAAAAGTAGGGAAAGATACTAAAATATATGTAATAACTTTCTACGGTACATATAATAAGGTCCAAACAGATGAAATATTCCATATTTGGATTTAACAAAGAGACTCGAAAGGTCAGTGATGTTCTGTCATTTCATTAAAATGAATAATTGGAATCTACTTTGCTGCAACTTAATTTCAGTTGTACATACATTCTTATATCCTCTTATCCAGTAATTCGTTTTAAGATGACTGAAGATGAGTGAATTCATGTTTAAGACATTTGCTCACAGCTGAAGTGTTTTATTCACATCTGCCATTATTTAGAGTGTCACGTCTTCAAATCATGGCTCTGGGCTGAATTTCATCAAGAAACTAATGCAGAGCTGTTCAGTCTGTTTCATCTTGAACTTCATATAACCCCAAAATAAGATGGGACTGCAACTGACACTCAAAGTCAATATCTCTCTCAACTCATCCTTCTGGCTCCTTCAGGTTACTACATGCATGGATGTTTGAAGAAGGTTAATAATTTGTGTAGGAGAGCAAACACCTTTATCCATTTTCCTCTGGAGAAGCAACAGCAGAAAAGATTCATAGTAATTCCTCCACATCGCCAGATTTCCATTATTTTCATTGCCTTGAGGACACTTGGATACTTTGGCATTCATAACTAAAAATGGGTAGAACCAAACAGATAACCTGAAACACTTCTATGGGCCATTCAGAGGAATAGTTTTAACTTTACCGTATATGTATATCTAGATGCTGACATTTATAGTCTTGCTTAATAAATAAACAAATGGAATAGTTTGTTAAAAGTTAGAGTTCAGTGGTTTAACTTTAAAATATTCACTGCTTTACCTTTTTGCAAAGGTAAACTGTACAATAATTCCTAAAACTCTAAAGAAATGACAAAGAATGCTTTATCAGGCCTAATGTAATATGCTCTATTGCTTCTGGGAAGTCAATTTGGAAAATTTGATATTATTTTCAATGTAGATAAACACATTAACTGTTTGAAATATTTTATCTGTTTTCTGTTTATACAGTATGGACATTCTGAGATTCAGCTGAAATAAGGTGTACTCACAAATGAACGTCCTGTGAAAAAAACACAAGTAAAGGTCATGGCTCATGGTTGTCATCATGAAATTGCTCTGAATCAATAAACTGTAGAAGAGACGCAACTTGATCAATTCTCCTTCCTGATATTGGCTGCCAAGGGAAGCAAGCATTGCAGGTCAATGAGTTCAATAAGAATCTCCAATTCCACTACTGAAGATGGATCAGCAAATAACTTCACTGCTTTGGCATCTCAATCGAAGTCTGAAAAGCAGCACTTAAGTGAATACTAAAGTTTCATTGGACTTCTGGTTAGATATGAGACTCCACCTTATTTTTCTAGGGGATCATTCATTAGTAGTAACTGTCCTTGAGGCTGGTGATGTGTGGCTTCAGGCATTTGTATCTTCTGCTCTGTGGGAGAGAGGAAAAGAAAGAATATCCAGGATGGGTGAGATCCTTAATTGTGGCTGCTTTACCAAGCAAGTGAGAAGTGCGGACATTGAAGGGAGGTTGTTGTCTGTGGTATACTCGGATGTGTCCACATCATCCACAGTTTCTCCTGGTCTCCACAACAGCAGTTGCCGTACTAAGCTTCAATGCATCCGTATAGGATGCTTTCTATCATGCCCAGACAGATGTGACGTGTATTTCCTTGAGTTTGGTTTTGTCCTCATTATAATAGTGCAGAAGGCCCTGGAGAGTGGTCAGAGTGAGTGACAACCAGGATCACGAGGTCACTCTTGCGGATTGAGAACCAGTGTTCCACAAAGCAGTCACTGGCTCTACCTTTGGTTTCTCCACTGTGGAGGAGACCACATGTGAATGAAGTACATTAGATTGAACCAGGAAATAACTTTGGCCAATTGCACCTGTAAATAGGGAACTAAATATTTATGTCCCTTTTCCAAAATTTGGTGGTGCATTTGTAGCCAAAAGTCTAAACCAGTTGGAGTCAAAATATAGACTGCTTAAAGGAACTGTTGTTTATTGCCTCCCAGGAAGTTTGCAGATATATTTAAGGGAAAACGGGAGGGTGTGGGCAAGGCCAGCTATGATTGGAGAATGTATAAGTCCTGCCAAGCACAACAGAATAAACCCACTAAAATTTGCTCGGTAGACAATCTGACTGGTAACCAGGAAAATAATGGTGGATAATGTCTAGGACAATTGTGGACCATCCTCAACAAATGGGAAGAAGAAAAAAGTCTCTTATCAAGGTGGCTGATTGATGAAGACTGCTGTAAAGGTCGATCACAGTTTCTAGAGGTGAAACGGGTCTAGCGAGAAAGAGCAAAGTCCTTGTGAAGGGACTTGTGGGTCATTCCCAGTACAATGTCTAACGAAGGCTGAAAATGGCATACTCATGGTGCACCCAGCAAATTCCTCTGTTTTGCTTTCAGGTTCCTGATCTTTGGGAAGCTCATGGAGCATTCATAATTTTCCAACTTGCTCTTTTGCACAATTCTTTCTACAGATTTTTGTTTTCACTTGGGCCTGTTAGAGCCAAATCCAGATATGCTGATTATATACTTCAGTACTTCAGTGCCAGATACTCATGATGATAAAACAAGCTGCCCCGGCACAAGTCTGGTGTGTTCAGCTGTATTCCTGGATCTAAATCTTTAACCTCTCCCCTCACTTCCATTTTATCCAAGTTACAATTGGTAATATTTTGATGTCCAATGTATTTTCTCTTACTCTAAAACTGTGAGAAGCATCTGTCTATGCAGATGACCACGGGGTGGGGAGCGAAAGTCTTAGGTCTCAGGTCATAGACAGACGAAACAAGCTGGACAAATTTGGTTGATCTTTGTAGGGTCCGCATTGAGCACTAATTCAGTGAAACTTGGATGGTACCTTATTTCAGGTGTGATCCAGCCTCCAGGACAGACTCTCTGGGAATTAAACCACATAAGTACAAGAACCAAGTTTCTGATCAATGAATATTTTAAAATTATAAACATAACTCATAAAATCATGCACTTCATCATTAGTGAATTGGATTCAGTAAAAGGAACAATTCTGTCTGATGCTAGGGCAAACTCAGCTGAAATTCCAGGTGGCGTGTTTCAGAGTGATTTGTGCTTTCTATATTAATAACTTGGACCTATAAAGAAAGCCTTTTTTGGCATTAATATCTGAAGATAATAGCTGTGGAAATATTAAATAAAATAGATTGAGAATAACAGGTGTACTTATTCTGCTGATTTTAGAAAGCAGTATTGAATAACACATTGACTATCCTCTTTAACTAAAAGTAGCTGTTGACATTTTTGCCCTTATGTTATGTAGCCTTTCTTTAATTGGACTGAATTTGTTTCTCAGCAAATTAGCAGTAAATAATAAGTTTCATAAGCAAGTGCTGAACTTTTGCAGTCTTTGCATTGTGTCACATTAGTTGTTGTTTGAAGAAGCCTATTAAAAACATCCAGCAGAGCATGGAAGATTTATACATAATTTGTGGGGATCTGTAATGAAGCAATCACAGAATAATGTTTCCAGTGGATATTAAAGGACATCGTAATAAAGGAAATTTAAATCTGTGGAAGAAAGATGAATCAAAAAAAAAATAAAGAGGAAAAGTAATCAAAGAAACTTAGAGCACAGAAGGTAGCTAATTTATCCATTGTTGTACTGTTTGTCACCTCATCGAAAGAAATTTTCCTGCTGGATTCACACCCTATTCTTTTCATCTGGTCTGTAATTGTGTCCTGTTCATGTACTTATCCTCTTAAGGTTCTTATTAAATTTTCCTTTTATCGTTATTTGTAGAATTTTCCAGCTCATAAAAACTCACTGTGTTGAAGTCCTCGTGTTGTTTCTTTTTTAAATCTATTAACTCAAATTTGTATTCACCCATTGGCAAAATTTGATTGTCTGCTCATTCACAGTCCGACAAATACATTTCATTTTATTGGCTGTAATGTATTTTAAAGTTCCTAAGGTCAGGAAAGATGTACAAGTGCAATTTCCTTATTTCATGTCCTTAGTCCCATGAAAACTTTTCTTAACTCTAAATATCACAATTAAATTTCTTGTTAACCTTCAGTGAAGAATTTAGAACTCTATACCACCCTGGTAGACCATTCTTGGAGGATGAGAGGTAGCTTGATAAAGTTGTACAAGATGATAAGAGACATAGATCAAGCAGATAGCCAGAGACTTTTTCCCAGGGCAGAACTACCTAATATGAGGGGGCATCATTTTAAGGTAAATGGAGAAAAGTATGGAAGGGATGTCTGAGATAGTTTTTTTTTTAAAAGAGAATGGTGGGTGTGGCAGGTAGTGTGGATGCAGATATATTCGGAACATTTAAGGAAGTCTTAGAGACACGAATGATAGAAACATGAAGGGCTATGTAGGAGGGAAGGGATTGATTTGAGAGATTGGACAAACTTTCATTGTTTTCCGTGGAAGATTGGAGGTTGAGGTGGCATCTGATTGGAAGTTTACACTTGCTTGCATCATACATCGGCTGTTCTCATCAGTTACCTGATGAGGCAACTGTAGTCTTTGGCCAGGAGCAGATGTTGTCAGGTGGTGCCCAACCTTCATAGAGTGTTTTGACCTTTAACCACTCCACTGTCCAGTCAGCAGGAAAGCACTGCCCACCAGCTCAACTCCTCTCAGCTGCTCTTCCCCCATCCTGCGAGCTGCTTGGTTCTTGCTCTTTTCATCAAGGCCCAGTGCAGATAGCAACCTCCATGCCGTACATGCCGGGAATCATCTACGGCCAATCTCCACAGAGAATAGCCATGTCTGCGATCCTTTGTCCCTGCACTCCTGGACTAAGGACTGGTTCAGGGACTTCCTCTCATGAGTTCCTCACATCCGTCCTCTCATGCATGGTACTATGTGCTATACCAAGATGATTTTCTTGTCTTTGGTAGACCACAGTACTACAACTGGTCGGTGTGATATGCACCATCTCCATGAACTGCAGCTTCCTCCCCACATTGACCCCCATCTGCCATGATTTGGCAGTTTGCAGCAGATTGGATTGAGGCTCTTTGATATGACTAGCGTGGCCCTCTCCTTGATGTAAATGACTGCCTTTTGCCTCTCTGCCAGCTGTGGACCAAAGGGTCTGTAGTGTGCTATAATGTTCTGTGTTCTATGAAACAAGAACAGAAAATGCCAGGCCAGAAATGATCAGATAGGTGCCAACATTTGAGATTACCTATTTTTGAAGGAAAAATGAAAAGAAAACAAATTATTGCTTAAATGTTCGAAGTCAGAGTCACACAGTGCAGAAAATAGCCCTTTAGTACCACACACACACCAAGTCTGTGCTGATCATTAAACACCTATTGACCCCAATTGTCAATCATCAAACATCTATTGACTCTAACTGTCAATCATCAAACACCTATTGACCCTAGTTGTCAATCATCAAACATCTATTGACCCTAATTGTCAATCATCAAACATCTATTAACCCTAATTTACAATAATCAAACAACTATTGACCTTAATTGTCAATCATCAAACACCTATTGCCTCTGAAAAAGAATCTGGTGTTTCCCAGTATATATGATGAATAAACTCTTCTCGGGCTTCCAGCTGGTTACAGGTGTTGATTATAACCAACATTTCGATGACAAACTCTGCCATCTTCATCAGGGACACTGTTTGGGCATGTCAAGTCCAGTGGTTTTTATACCCCCCGTAGTCTATCTCTCCTGGTTGGTTAGTCCTCATCCCATTATGTTTCCACTCTCCCACCTTGTTTACAATCGAATTCAAGCCTGAGAAGGGTTTATTTACCTATTGACCCCTAACTGTCAATTATCAAACACCAATTAACCCTAACTATTGATCATAAAATACCGATTGACACTAATTGTCCAGTAATCCCATTTTATTCTCCCATATTCCATTCAGCTCACCACAGATTCTACCACATAGAAGCAATTTATGGAGACCAATCAGCCTAGTAATCCTGGAAGCAGCAGGAAACTGGAGCATGTGGAGAAATCTTGGAGAAAACCCATGCATTACAAGGTAAATAAGCAATCTTCACACAGATAATGCTGAAAGTCAGGATTAAACCTGGATTGCTGGAGGTCTGAGGATGCAATTCAGCTAGTTGCTCAACTGAAAAACCACAGGAACATTAAAATATAGATGGAGGATATTTAGTTCTTCATGTTCGTGCCAGATTAAAAAGAGCTGTTTGACCTATTCCGAGTTTCCAGCATCAGATCCATGGCACTGATTGAGGTCAGTATTGGCCAGTTTCTAATTCTATTCGGTAAGAGGTAGCCTACTGATATTCTTTGTCAAAGACCATATCAAAGGAAGGATAAATCTGTGCAGGACATGGTGACAAGTGAACAGCAAATGTTCTCCAGTCTGATATCTGAGATAACATGATCAAGCTAAACGTGGGCTCTCTTTAGAAGATGGAAACACTGTTGTTATAATATACAGAAGGTGCTTGTTTGGGTAGATGGAAATAGATGGGATCTCTTTTAGAAGTATGTCTTCCTGCCCAAAGAGATATCAAGAAAGGTAAAAATGGTCACCATTAATGGAACAATGATACTGTGATTAAATCAGAAGAAGAACTTGGCTATGTTTATGGATTGGACAGTTCTCCAAAACAATATCTTTTTCAATCTCTCTAGAGAAAAGACAGAGGAGACTCCATTTGTATTTAATGTCATTTGTGCTTGAAATTCTACAAATCGATTCTACAAAGTGTCTTAGCCAATTTTAAAGGCTAAGTTTGGAGAACTGCACCCAACATTAATGCAACTTAGCAGAAGCTGTAGTTTCAGATGTACAGCAGGTTTGTTGAGAAGGGTCTCCTAGCGGGTACAAGCTTGGCGACTGACATATCATGTATAGGATTGGTGATCATGAGTGTATTCATTTTCCAAGGACAAATTTGTAGTCAATGGTGGGGCTCATTGTTGGGAAGGGGTGGTCATTAGTGTGATATAAGGTTTGACTGGCTTCAGGAGTTTGGAGGTGGGAGTAGGTGTTTGGAAAAGGATGGCTCTTCTCGGGTCAGATGGTTTGGGTTTGCTGATGAAGATTTTAATCTTGGAGGAGGGGTTAAAACTTCCATGGAGAAGCTGGCAGTTTTTACAAAATTTAAAGGGTCCATATTGTACACAATGCCAGATTGGGATATACTCCCTCAAGGTAAACTGTAAGTCAGGCAGAAACAGAGCTCGTAGGTATTGGGAAGTCCTTCTCAAGCACATGGCAGTTGGATGACATGGCCATACGTGGTTATTTGCAAAGTACAAAAGTGGTATCTAGTTAGGTGTTGCATGTCATTAGATGTCATTGCACATGTGTATTAGGGTGCTAGATATCCCAGTAAAGCAGAAACAAAATCACAATATTTGTGCAGTTTGAATGAAGCACAAAGTTTTACTGCTCATTTAAGCTTGATCACTGAGTATACAAAATTGTTTTTTTTTATCCACTTTCTCAACATAAAGTATGATAATAACTCCTGAGCTGCACTTGTGGCTAGCCATGGGGAATTCACTAGTACTGTAATAGTTTTAAACTTTCTATTAATGGCACTAAGAAATATGTATATATTTTAATCTATTGAGAAAAAGTGCATTAAGATAATTTGTTAGCTAATCCTTTTTCCCTTCAAGGCAAATACTCATTGTCTAAAGCAATGTAGTGAAAATGTTATGCTTCATTTTTTATTAACTTTGAGGTTTGCATGAATTACATATGTTACTGGAATCTATAAAATTGTGCTGCATTTATCCTGATTTACAATTTAAAGAACCAGCCATTTACTAGAGAATAACTCTTTATGTTACACCTAACTGAACCAGAATATGTGATTTCATCATATACCGTAGGTGGTATCAAAAAGCTTTAAGCAATATCTCGATTATAGTCTAAAATGTAGAAATATATTAAAAAGTTAAATTTTCACTTAAAATGAAATAGACATTTGTATTTAAAAAAAAAAAAACAGCTGAAGCTGAATAACTCTAAATTTTATCCAATATAAGGTCCAATGTCCTTTCAGGCAGGTTTGCAAGAGATGTTCAGGAGGGTTTAAACTAATTTGGCAGGGGAATGGGAATCGGAGTGATAGTGCTGAAATTGGGGCAATTGGTTTACAAACAAAGGCAAGCTGTAGTAAGACTACCAGCTATGACAGGGCAAAACTGCAGTCAGCAGAGTAAATTGCAATGTAAAAGGCAGTCAAAATTAAAAAGGGTGAATACAGGACTGAAGGTGTTATATTGGAATGTGCACAGCATACAGAATAAGGTATATGAACTTGCAGCTCAGTTACAAATTGGCAGGTATGATGCTGTAGGCATCACTGAATCATGGCTGAAAGAAGATTATAGCTTGGTGCTTAATGTCCAAGGATACACATTGTACTGAGAGGAAAGGTAGGTAGGCAGAGAGGGTGGCGGGGCTCTGTTGGTAAAAACTGAAATCAAATTATTAGAAAGAGGTAACATGGGGTTGGAAGGTGCTGGATTGTTGTGGGTAGAGCTAAGGGTTTGCAAGGGTAAAAGACCTTGAAGGGAGTTATATACAGACCCCCCCACCCCAAACAGTAGTAAGAATGTGATCTACAAGTTACAATGAGAGACAGAAAATACATGTCAAAAAGACAATGTTACAATGGTAATGGGGGACTTCAATCTGCAGGTAGATTGGGAAAATTAGGTTGGTGCTGGATTCCAAGAGGGGAATTTTCTAGAATGCCTACGATATGGCTTTTTAAAGCAGCTTGTGGTTGAGCCCACTAGGGTACCAGCTATTCTGAATTGGGTGTTGTGCAATGAACAGAAAATAATTAGAAAGCTTGAGGTAAAAGAACCCTTGGGCCCAAGTGATTATTATATGATCGAACTCACTCTAAAATCTGATAAGGAGATGCTAAAATGGAGTAAAAGGAATTATAGAGTCATGAAAGAAGAGTACGCCTGAATTGACTAGAAAAGAACACTGGCAGGGATGACAGCAGAGCAGCAATGGCTAAAATTTCTGGAAGCAGCTCAGGAGATGTATACATCCCAAAAAGGAAGAAGTATTCTAAAAGCAAGTTGACACAACCGAAGCTAACAAGAGAAGTCAAAGCCAACATAAAAGCTAAAGTAAGGGCAAATAATAGAGCAAAAATTAGTGGGAAGTTAGAGGATTCAGAAGCTTTTAAAAATCAACAGAAGGGAACTGAAAAAGTATTTAAGAAGGAAATGATGAAATACAAAAGTAAGCTAGCCAATAATATTAAAGAGGACACCTAAAGCATGTTCAGATGCATGAAGTATAAAAGAGGTGAGAGTGGATATCAGACCCCTGGAAAAAGATAGAGATAGTAATGGGGAACAAGGAAATAGCTGATGGACTGAATAAGTATTTTGCATCAGTCTTTACCGTGGAAGACACTAGCAGTATGGTGGAAGTTCTAGTGCATCAGGGGTCAGAAGTGTGTGAAGTTGCCATTAGTAGGAAGAAAGTTATTGGGAAACTGAAAGGTCTGAATGTAAATAAATCACCTGGACCAGATGGTCTACACCCATGGGTTCTGAAAGAGGTGATTGAAGAAATATCTGTAGGCATTAGTAATGATCTTTCAAGAATCACTAGTTTTTGGAATAGTTCTGGGAGACTGGAAAATTGCAGATATCACTCCACTCTTCAAGATGGGAGAAAGGCAGAAGAGGGGAAATTTTACACCAGTTAGTTGACCTCTGTGGCTGGGACGATTATTAAGGATGTGTTTGCAGGGTACTTAGAGACTCTGATAAAATAGGCTGTAGTCAGCATGGTTTCTTCAAGGGTAACTCTTGCCCGCCAAATCTGTTGGAATTCTTTAAAGAAATACCAAGCACGATAGACAAAGGAGAATTAGTTAGTGTTGAGTACTTGAATTTTCAAAGATTGGCAGGAGGCAAAGAGTGGGAATAAAGGGATCCTTTTCTGGTTGGCTGCCCATGATTTGTGGAGTTCCACAGGGGTCTGTTGTCTTTTTAAGTTGTATGTCAATGACTTGGATAATGGAACTCATGGCTTTGTTGCAAAGGTTGTGGATGATACAAAGGTGGAGGGGCAGGTAGCTTTGAGGAAGTAGAGAGGCTACAGAAGGACTTGGGCAGATAAGGAGAATGTGCAAAGAAGTGGCAGATGAAATAGTGTCAGGAAGTGTATGGTCGTGCATTTTGGTAGAAGAAATAAAAGGGGGGACTATTTTCTAAATGAATAGAACATTTAAAAATCTGAGGCACAGTGGGACTTGGGAGTCCTTCTGCAGGATTCCCTGAAGGTTAATTTGCAGGTTGAGTCTATGGAGAGGAGGGCAAATGCGATGTTGGCATTCATTTCAAGAGGACTAGAATATAAAAGCAAGGATGTAATGTTGAGGCTTTATAAAGCACTGGTGAGCCCTCACTTTGAGTATTGTGAGCAGTTTTGGGCCCCTTAGACGGGATGTGGTGATACTAGAGAGGGTTCAAAGGAGGTTCTCAAAAATTATTTCAGGATTGAATGGCTTGTCATATGAAGAGCATTCATAAGAATTCAGAAGAATGAGGGGTGACCTCATTGAAACCTATTGAATGGTGAAAGACCTTGATAGAGTTGATGTGGAGAGGATGTTTCCTATGGTGGGTGAATGTAGAACCAGAGGGCACAGACTCAAAATAGAGGGGCATCCTTTTAGAATGGAGATGAGAAGGAATTTCTTTAGCCAGAATGGTGGACTTCATTGCCACAGGCAACTATAGAGGCCAAGACTTTACAAATATTTAAGGGGGAGATTGATTTATTTTTGATTGGTCAGGGCATGAAGGGATTCAGGAAGAAGACAGGAGACTGGCCTGAGTGGGATCATGGAAACACATCATGAAGTGGTGGAGCAGATACAATGGGCTAAATGGCCTAATTCTGCTCCTATATCTTATGGTCTAAATGATCCAATTATTATTTAACATGGAATATGCAAGAACAACCCTCCCAATTATAGCTGGTCAGTTTTATCTCAATGCTGGCATTCTTTGAAAAATGGAAAAATATTTTGAAAACTAGATGTTTAAATTAATAAAGATATGCAGCAGAGATGTATTAAAGTTTGAGTAACCTAAGGGATTTTTGTGATGAAGCAACAGAGGTTTGCACAGTAGGCTTGAAGACTGAAAGTCGAGTCATGATTAAAAAAAATCTTTTCTCCACTTAATAGAGATAGAATTATAGTATTCCCAGAGTTTTTTTGAAAGAACTATATCTACTTGATATTTGTTGCTAATTTCAACATGGATGTGCAGTGATGAATTTCAAAATTTGAAGTTAATACACAACATGAAAATGTTAAGAAGATCAAAGCAACTTCATAATGAAATAGATATGCCAGATGAATGGACAGACACTGGCAAATGGAATATCAGGCAGTGAATGGTGGTGTTCTATTTATGGCAGGAAGATTAAAGAAAGAATCGAGAAAGTGATTAATGAATCGTATCAAACTGTTCAACTTTTGGGAACTGTGTGTCACTGCCAAGATCAGCATTTTTTCCCATAGTGACAACTGTTATGCAGGTAGTCCCATGGTAATGCTGGGGTGTGATTCTAGATCTAAGGCACAGTGACAGTGAAGATCTCTATCTACAACAGTAGTGAGTGCAGTCTTTGTGGCTTCATGTTGAAGGAGCAGCATTACTGCTGGTGATGCAAAAACACTAAATACAGTAAGTTCATCAAAAAGGCTGTATCTGTCCTTGGCTACAACCCTGACTCTTGAGTTAGTGGTGGAGAGGAGGTCACTAAACAAACTGTTATTCATCATAGACAATCTGGCACATCCTCTCCATGACCGACTGAGTAAGCAACAGAGCACCCTTTCGAACAGACTCATTCAGCTCCACTGTTACAAGAAGCATTATAGGAATCTTTCATGCAAAATGCAATAAGCATATAACAACAGTTCATCTCTGTACGACAGGAGAACACACATCATAGTACAATAGTCTGTTTTATTATTTTGTACATGATTATTGCACATTGATAAATTGTTTATTATTCTGTACTTTATTGTTAGTTACATCTGTCCACTGCTAAGTCTGTTTTTAAATGTTGCTGCTGTAACAAAAGGATTGTCCATTTGGAATCAATAGAGTACTTATTATTATTCTATTTTGCAAGTAAAGGATGTGTGTGACTTGGAGGGGAACCTGTAGGCTGTGATGTTTCCATGTGCTCATGGCCCTGTTCTTGGTGATAGAGGCCTTGTTTTGGGAGCTTTTATCATGATATCCTGGATGACTAAAAGCAGTACCTTTTGCAGCTGGAATGCACAATTGCAAAGGTAGAAATGTTTAGGGTTGGGGACAGGGTCTCAGTCAAATGGGCTGCTTTATGCTACTTGACACTAAGTTTCTTGTGATACTCGAGCAGTGTGTCCTACTTTAGGGTCCTGATATCACTTTGTAGTTGGAGAAAAGACTTTGGGATATCAGGGGGGAAAGTCTTTCTTTCATCTAGCATCATCATAAATTTGGACATAGAGATCTTTCTAAAACCTTCCTTTCATCTTGCTGCATTCCTTCCCCTCAAGAACTAGGTTCTTTGATTGTTATTTGGCATCATCTCTGCTTGTCTGGCAGACTACAAGTCTTTTCTTTAATGTAAATTGCTGTTGGAAGTATACACATACTGGTTACTTTAGATCTGAAACACAACTTGAAATCAAAGTTTACATGAGCAAACACACTTTGTCCACTTTATTAGGTACAGGAGGTACCACTGAGGTACCAAAAGAGGCCTCTGAATGTATGTTCATGGTCTTTTGCTGCTGTTGCCTATCCACTTCAAGGATCGATGTGTTGTACATTTAGAAATGCTCTTTTGCATATTACTGCTGTAACGCATGGTTATTGAGTTACTATCACCTTCAGGTCACCTTGAATCAATGGCCATTCTCCTGCAACTTTCTCATTAACAAGGTGTTTTCGCACACGGAGCTGCCACTGATTGGATTTTTTGTTTTTTGTTTTCCACACCATTCGCTGTAAATTTCTGAGGCTATTCTGTACGAAAATCACAGGAGATCAGCATTTTCTGAGATACTCAAACTACCCCGTCTGGAACCAATTGTCATTCAACAGTCGAAGGTGCATGTATCACATTTCTTGCCCACTATGATATTTCTTCTGAACAACTGAACCTGGGAGGTGGTGGACAAGCAGTGAGATAAGGTGAGAGGAAAAGGGGATGGAGCTTGTGAGGGGGGGAACTAGTGAGGGGGGCTATTAATGGAAGTTCAAGAAATTGATATTCACGCCATTGGGTTGGAGGCTCTCCAGATGGAAAAAGAGGATGGAAAAAGAGCTATCCACCAGAGAAAGCAGTATCTCCCAGTGGTCATTCCCACTTCCCATTCTCATTCCGATATGTCAATCCATGGTGCCCTCTACACTTCGTGTTGAGGAACAACATCTTGTATTCTGTTTGTGTAGATAGATAGATAGATAGATAGATACTTTATTCATCCCCATGGGGAAATTCAACATTTTTTCCAATGTCCCATACACTTGTTGTAGCAAAAACTCATTACATACAATACTTAACTCAGTAATAATATGATATGCATCTCAATCACTAACTCAAAAAGCATTAATAATAGCTTTAAAAAAAAAAGTTCTTAGGTCCTGGCAGTTGAATTGTAAAGCCTAATGGCATTGGGGAGTATTGACCTCTTCATCCTGTCTGAGGAGCATTGCATCGACAGTAACCTGTCGCTGAAACTGCTTCTCTGTCTCTGGATGGTGCTATGTAGAGGATGTTCAGGGTTTTCCATAATTGACCGTAGCCTACTCAGCGCCCTTCGCTCAGCTACCGATGTTAAACTCTCCAGTACTTTGCCCACGACAGAGCCCGCCTTCCTTATCAGCTTATTAAGACGTGAGGCGTCCTTCTTCTTAATGCTTCCTCCCCAACACGCCACCACAAAGAAGAGGGCGCTCTCAACAACTGACCTATAGAACATCTTCAGCATCTCACTGCAGACATTGAATGACGCCAACCTTCTAAGGAAGTACAGTCGACTCTGTGCCTTCCTGCACAAGGCATCTGTGTTGGCAGTCCAGTCTAGCTTCTCGTCCAACTGTACTCCCAGTCTCCAACCTGATGGCATGAACATCAATTTCTCGAACTTCTGGTAATATCCCCACCCTCTCTCCTTCACCAGTCCCCGTCCCCTTTTCCCTCTCTCACCTCATCTCCTTACCAGCCCATTGCCTCCCTCAGGTGCTCCTCCCCCTTTTTCTTTCTTCCATGGCTTCCTGTCATCTCCTTCTCCAGCCCTGTATCTCTTTCACCAATAAACTTCCCAGATCTTTACTTCCCCCTCCTGGTTTCACCTATCACCTTGTGTTTCTCCCTTCCTATCATTTAACTCCTCATGGTTTTTTTTTTTACCAGTCCTGAAAAGTCTCGGCCCGAAATATCAACTACTCTTTTCCATAGATGCTGCCTGGTCTGCTGAATTCCTCCAGCATTTTGTCTGTTGCTTGGATTTCCAGCATATGCAGATTTTCTCATCTAGTAACTGAACCACTCGACCATGTCTGCATGCTTTTATGCTGCCACATGATCAGCATTAATGAGCAAATGTACTTAATAAAGTGACCATTGAGTGTGTATATATTTAATTTCCTCTTGCAAGTGCTCAACTTTAATTATTTTACATGTTTTTTCTTCCTTTTTTAATGTCAGGAAACAGAAGAAAGTTGTCCAAGCTGTACACAAACTCTGTAGGGAGGCTTCTAGGTAGATTTGATGGATGATCTCAATTCTTTGCAGACATCAGCTTTTCAAGTGAGAGATTGATTACATTGTCTTCGGATTCTTTTGTTTGCCATCTCTGAGAGAGAAGGTAATTGCAGTCAAAGAAGAATGATAATCTTACCTGCTTTGCTTGTTGCTTTTCAGTGCTGGAAATGGAGTGACTTTCTTTTTTAGGATTTTTCCTTAACATTGTTCCAAAATAACTGTCAGTCAGGATTCCATTTCCCTCTGTACCAACTTTGGTAAAAGACATCTGTACTATACCTGTATTGAACTTCATATATATTTTGAGCCTAATCCTTAAACCTACTAATATTACACATGAACTACCAGTAAACTTTGGTACATAAAGCTTTCTGGATGCCTGGTGCTTGATAGCTGCAAGTAACATCACAGAGAGCATTGCATTCAAAACATAGGATAAAATATTAATTCCTTACAGTATTTGAGTACTATAGCTGAGTGTATCATCTACAAACTGTACTGCATTTGCTCAGCAGACCATGCAATCTCGATTATCAAAACGAACATGGGCAGTAGATGAATGGGAACATCATCACTTGCAGTATCGTCTCCAGTTTGTATATTCTCCTAAGAGCTATCTGTTCCTTTGATTGTGGGTCTAAATCCTAAAGCTACCTTCCTTCAGCAGGAGTTCAGTGGTAGTTCAAGAAGATGGCTCATCACCATCTTCTCAAAGGTAATTGGGAATGGACAATGAACACAGGAATCACCAGCAATGCCCAGACTCCAAAACAAAAGAACAACTACAAATAAAACCCACTTCCACCATCGTTGTATGTACTCGCCCAAGAGTGGATTTGAGCTGAATTCCACAACTCTGTCATTTCTTAGAGGTAATTCTGAAAGTGAGCAGGCTCACTCAGTGCCTCTCTGGCTGATTTTTGCATTCCTGCAAAACCAATTATTAGCACAAAATAGATAAAGCAGAAAGTCAATCCACATCTGTTCTGCACAGCTCCAGAGAGAATCCTTTACATTTCTGTTGACCCAACAATTGCTTGAACAGCTTTTTTTTTGTTAAATCTTTAGCTTTTGTGGCTGTGAAGGTTAATTTTTATGACAGCTCCCTTCACACCAAAGGAATTTGCAAGAGCTTGAAAAGTGGAGTTTCTGCTGCAAAGCACTTTGCTGACTTTTCTACTTTTGAAGAAAGAATTGGAAATCGTCATATTGATTCCATCCAAATATTGCCTTTTGCAACAGCATGTTTGTTGCCCAATGTTCACTGCATTGCTCTAATTCTTTTGTATTTTAATCATAAATAAATATTTCAGTTATCCTGGACTAGAAAAGCTAGACTATGTAAAGTTCAAACTGAGTGTTAAAATGGTGCACATCTAACCAGAGTGTGGATTAAAATAAATAATTCACACCAGGAGCAAATGCAAATAAGCATGTGATTGCAGTGGCAAGACCTCCGAGGCAAAGAATAATATCTTGATAAGGTCCTAACGTGTTCTGGGTGACAAATAACCAGTGGAGTGATACTTACCCTGCTAGTATTCCCAATGCTTGTATCAACAGGGGAGAGTTGTGTGTACAGGGATTGATGATTGGAAGGACATTAAGTCTAGGGAGTCGCATGCTAGTAGAGCCGGTGAGATGTTGCACAACTCTTGCAAACGATAATTTATAAGACACTAATATTTGTCTGCATTAGCTCAAATGTGGGCCCTTCTGCCCACTGTATCCCGGTCAACCTTTTGCCCTTCCACGCTAATCCTATTGGCCGGAACTTTCTATGCCTCGCTTGTTTAAGTGCCTGCCTAAATCCCCACTAAATGTAATAGTTGAATCTGATCCCAACACATCCTCTGGCGAAGTATTCCTGATATCCCAAAATGTATTTTCACTACCTTTAAATACTGCCTGGTGTATACACGGATATCTTCAACCTCTCGCTCCAGCAGTGTATGGTACTCCCCTAATTCAAGCATGCTTAAATGATATCAATACCCAAGAAGAACATGGTAATCTGTCTAAATGACTATCACCCAATGGCAATTACATCCATCATTGAAGGATATCAGTTCCTGTCTAAGCGGTGACTTGGATCTGCTCTAATCCATCTACCGAAGCAACAGGTCTACAGCGGATGCTATCTCTTTGGCTCTTCACACAACCTTGGAACATCTGGATAGATAAGGTGCATACATCAGGATGTTCTTTATCAATTACAGCTCAGCATTTAACACCATCATCCCCTCAAAATGAATCAGTAAACACCAAATCCTGGGCCTCAATACTCTCTTGTGCAATTGGATCCTGGATTTCCTCACTTGTAGACCCCAGTTAGTTCAGATTGGCAAAAACATCTCCTCCACAATTTCCATCAGCACAGGAGCACCACGGGGAGGTGTACTGAACTCTGGTTACCTAATTATAAGAAAGATATCAACAAAATAGAGAGAGTACAGAGAAGATTTACTAGAATGTTACCTGGGTTTCAGCACCTAAGCTACAGGGAAAGATTGAACAAGTTAGGTCTTTATTCTTTGTAACATAGAAGGTTGAGGGGGGACTTGATAGAGGTATTTAAAATTGAGGTGGATAGATAGAGTTGACATGGATAGGCTTTTTCCATTGAGGGTAGGGGAGATTCAAACAAGAGGACATGAGTTGAGAGTTAGGGGGCAAAAGTTTAAGGGTAACACAAGGGGGAATTTCTTTACTCGGAGTGATAGCTGTGTGGAACGAGCTTCCAGTAGAAGTGGTAAAGGCAGGTTCGGTATTGTCATTTAAAGTAAAATTGGATAGGTATATGGACAGGAAAGGAATGAAGGATTATGGGCTGAGTGCAGGTCGGTGGGACTAGGTGAGAGTAAGTGTTCAGCACGGACTAGAAGGGCCGAGATGGCCTGTTTCCGTGCTGTAATTGTTACATGGTTACTTGGCCTCCTGCTCTGCTTGCTTTACACCAATGATTGTGTGGTTAAGTACAGCTTCAATACCATACACAAGTTTGCTTGACAATACCACAGTTGTAGGCTGTATGAAAGGGGGTGATGAGTCAGCATACAGGACGGATATTGAAAACTTGGCTGAGTGGTGTAATAACAACAACCCCTCACTCAATATCAATAAGACCAAAAAACTGATTGTAGACTTCAGGAGAGGGAAACCAGAGGTCTGTGAGTTGGTAATCATCGGAGGATCAGAGGTGGAGAGGGTCAGTAGCATTAAATCACTCAGTGTCACTATTTCTGAAGACCTGTCCTGGACCCATCATAGAAATATTATTGCAAAGAAAGCATGATAGTACCTCTACTTCCTCAGAAGTCTGAAAAGGTTTGGCATGTTATCGAAAACCTTGGCAGACTTCTATAGATGTGTGGTGGAAAGTGTGCTAACTGTCTGCATTATGGCCTGGTATGGGATCACCAATGCCTTTGAGTGGGAAATCCTACAAAAGGTAGTGGATTCAGCCCAGTACATCATGGGTAAAACCCTCCCAATAATTGAGCACATCTGCATGAAATGTTGCTGTAGAAAGGCAGCATCCATCATCAAAGATCCTCACCACCCAGGCCATGCTCTTTTCTCGCTGATGTCATCAGGTAGAGGGTACAGGTGCCTCAGGACTCACACCACCAGGTTCAAGAACTGTTACTACCCCTCAACTATCAGGCTCTTGAACAGAAGGGGATAGCTACTCTCATTTCAGCACTGTTATATTGTTACTTCATGCTCATTATTTACTGCTTTTTATTTATATCTGTGTTTAAACAGCTTGTTTACAGTTAACAGTTTCTGATATTTATGGTTACAGTACTATAGATTTGCTCAGTATACCAACAGAAAAAGAATCTCGGGGTTGTATGTGGTGACATGTATATAATCTGATAATAAATTTTACTTTGAACTTTAAATTACCCACCCATGAGTGGATTTTGGACTCTCTCTGCAGAAAAAATCTTATCCCAAGGAAAAAACCATTAATGAAGTGAACCAACAGAAAATATGCTTCTTAAGATAATGTCAGAATGATGTAAACTTGCATCTGTCTGCAGAGTATCAATGGGTCATATATGAGAATATGCGACAGATTTCAGCAAACTGACTTAGTGTCTCTGGGAAATAAGATAGTAAAGCATCTTGAGATACTGTCTATCCTGTTAATAATAGTAGAAGGGAAAAAATTAATCAGTTTATTCTATTGGGGAAAAAAAACACTGCGTTTTTGAACGCCAGGCCACAACAGAACTTTCCACATTTTGTCATAGTATTTCTTAGAGTTAAATAACATCTTTAAACCTCATCATGGTCTTTGTAGATTAAAATTCCTAATAGCTCTTGAAGAAAGATGGGCAATACAAATAAACAGGTCAGGAAGAGTAGTCCATGAGAGACTCAACATAATTCAATAGCTGCTGACAAACAATCTTTGTAAAAGTAGAACATACCTTTTGAACACTTACATAAGATTTGGTTTAGTGTTTTACAACAAAGTAATTAATTTCATGCTAACATGTTGTCACCTTGGTCATAGTCTACCAGAAGATCAATTAAAACCTGGAGTTATTTCAATTTAGTGAGATCGAGGTAATGGATAAAATTAACCTAAATTGGCCCCAATTAAAATCACTTCAGATTATTATAATTGCACCACTCTGAAGAAACATTTCTTTGGATGGAGAAGAATCCCTTTCACTGAATCTTATTAGACCTTCGTAAAATATCTTACACTTGGTATGCAATTTAGAAATAAGAATATTTCTGAAGAAACAGCAGTTCACAGCATTAATTTATCTCCACTTAATTTAAATCAGTTCATTCATGTTAAATGTTTTGATTGTTTACAAAAAAAATGACATTTGAACATCAGGCCACAGCACAACTTACCCTGCTGCGACATGGTAGGTAAACTATTTAGCTTTTTATTTGTTTTAAATGAAGTACTTTTGAACATTTTTGAATATTGTGAATCCCGAAGATGGTCACAAATTTTCAAGATAAGTTGGACTTTGAGTGTAGTGAGCCTAGGATATGACTTCACTGGCCATCAAAATAATTGATGGTGGTCTAAATCTGACACATGGACTTGGATATGCTTTGTGTTCTCTTTGAACTGTCAGAACAACTCCCTAGTGGTAACCTGCCCAGTGTTGGGCTGAAGCTAGGAACATGTTCAAGGACTGGTCATTGGCTGACATGGGCACCTGATTGATCAGCATAAGTTCCACTACACTTAATTCCTAGTTAGATTTTCAAGCAGAAGTCAGTGAACACTTTAAATATATTCATATGTTACTTTTATTTGTTTCTGTTCGTAGTCGCAATTGGTATAAAACAATACCTCTTTCAGACTGCACACCATCCTATTGTTCTTGCATTTTCAGAGAGTCAGAACATTTGAGATATCTTCCTTGTTCTTGGGGAACACCTTTAAGCTTCATCTTTACAGTACAATGTTTTTGAGGTTTGTCTGCATCTTATGGATTTTAGTCCATGTTGAAAAAATACTAATTTTGTATGTTTAATGAATTGTATTTGCATTTTAACAGTTTTTCACTGTTCTATGGTCTGGAAATGAATCATATTCTTGAATTACTTCAGGGTAAAAAATCAGCAATATCTTTCTCACAGATTTAGCCTTGATAGAAGGAAATGGGAAAACAAGTGTATAAATAACAGTAAATGATAGAAATCTGAAATAAAATGAAAATGGAAAAAACTCAGCTGGTCATGGAGTATCTGTAGAAAGGGAAATAATTTGGTTTTCTTTTCACAGATGTGGCCTGATTTTCTGAACTTCTCCCAGCATTTTTTTTATTTTTTATTGGAACCACCAAGCTTACTTACCTACCAAGGAAGAGAAGCAAAGTGATTAAATGTAGTATGAGCTCCAGGGAAGGATAAAAAATTTTGTTCTGCACTGAACTAATGAGAGGAGAGTATAATGAACAGAAATCCAACATAGGTTTAAAATTATACAATAATCTTTTCTATGGAGTTATAGAACACTACAGCACAGAAACAGGTTATTTGGCCCATCTTGTCTGTGTCAAACTATTAATTTGCCTATTCCCTTTGAACTGCTCTAGGGCTATAGCTCTCCATACCAGTCTCATCCACGTACTTATCCAAATGTCTCTTCAATGTTGAAATCAGCCCTGTATCCACCACTTGTGCTGTCAGCTCATTACACTCTCACCACCTGTAACCTCAGGTTCTTATTGAACATCTCACCTTTCACCCTTAACCCATGATCTCTAGTTGTTGTTTCAATCAACCTCAGTGGAAAAAAGCCTGCTTGCATTTGCCCTATCTATAACCCTCATAATTTTGTATACCTCTATCAAATCTCCTCTCAACCTTCTACTTTCTAAGGAATAAAGTCCTAACCTGTTTAAAGTTTCCCTGTAACTCAGGTCGTCAAGTCCTGGCAACATTCTTGTAAATTTTTTCTGCATTTTTTCAATCTTATTTACATCTTTCCTGTTGGTAGGTGACCAGAACTGTACATAATAATCCAAATTATGCCTCACCAACATCTTATTCAATTTCAACGTAACATCCCAACTGCTGTACTCAATACTTTGATTTATAAAGGCCAATGTGCCAAAAGCTTTCTTTATGACTCTATTTACCTGTGACACAACTTTCAAGGAATTATGGATCTGTATTCCCAGATCCCACTGTTCTATAGAACTTCTCGGTGTCCTACCGTTTACTGTGTAAGATCTACCCTGGTTGGTCCTCCCAAAGTGCAAATCTTCACACTTATCTGCATTATTTTCCAGCTAGTCCAGATCCCGCTGCGAGGTTCGATAGTCTTCTGCACTGTCCACTATATCCCCAATCTCAGAAACAGAATCAGGTTTATTATCACTGGCGTGTGTCATTAAATTTGTTAACTTAGCAGCAACAATTCAAGGCAATACATAATATAGAAGAAAAAACAAAGTATAATAAATAAATCAGTTACAGTGTACATTGAATAGACCAAAAATTGGCAAAAAAAACAGGAATAATATACATCCACAAATTTGCTGACCCAGTTTACCACATTATCATCCAGATCTTTGCAGATGACAAACAACAAAGGATGGAACACTGATCTCTGTGGCACACCACTAGTCACAGGCTTTCAGTCAAAGATGCAACCATCTACAACTACTCTCTAGCTTCTTCCCTGAAGCCAAAATCTAATCTAATTTGCTATCAGATATTAAATGCCAAGCAACTGAATCTTCTTAACCAACCTCTCATACAGGATGTTGTCCAAGGCCTTGCTAAACTCCATGTAGAGAACATCCACTGCCTTGCCTTTATCAACTCTCCTGGTAATTTCCTCAAAAAATTAAATGAGATTCGTTGGACGTGACCTACCATGTGGAAAGCAATGTTGACTATCCCTAATCTGGGCTGTCTATCCAAATACTTGTATATTCAGTCACTTAGAATACTGTTCAATAGCATTCTCACCAGTGATGTCAGGCTTACTCACATATAACTTCCTGGCTTTTTCTTAGAGCCTTTCTTAAACAACGGAACGGCACTGGATAACCTCCAATCCTCTGGCACCTTACCCATGGCAAGGGACATTTTAAATATCTCTGATAGGACCCCTGCAATTTCTGCACTTGCCTCCCACAGGGTCTGAGAACATATTGCCAGGCCTTCAGTATTTATCCACCCTAATTTGCCTCAAGCCAGAAAATGCCTCCCATGTGGGATCTTGTTGAAGTCCATCTAGACAACGTTTACTGTCTAGCCTTTTCATCAACTTTCCTAGTAACCTTCCTTTGAAAATTTCTCCGAAAACTCTATTAGATTTGTTAGACATCACCTGCCATATGCAAAGCCAAATTGAGTATACCTATTCAGTCCCTGAATCCAAATAATTATATATCTGATCCCTTCAAATATCATCCAATAACATTCCCACTACTGATGTCAGATTCACCAACCTATCATTTTCTGATTTATTCTTAAAGCCTTTCATAAGCAGCGTAACAGCATTAGTTATCCTCCAGCACCTCACCTGTTGCTAAGGATGATTTAAATATCTCTGCTAGTGCCCCTGAAATTTCTGCACTTGCCTCCCACAAGGTCAAGGAACTCCTTGTCAAGCCCTGGGGATTTCTCCACCCTAATTTGCATCAAGACAGCAAACACCTCTTCCTTTGTAATCTGTATAGCATCCGTGAAGTCAATGCTTCTTTGTCTCACTTCTATAGACTTTTGCCCATCTCCTGAGTAAATATAGGTGCAAAAAATTCCATTTAAGATCATTGTCATCTCTTTTGGCTCCAAGGGTGGATGACCACTCTGATCTTCTAGAGGACCAATTTTATCATTTGCTGTTCTTTTGGTCCTAATATATTTGTAGAAGCCCTCAGGATTATTTTACCTTGTCTGCTAGAGCAACCTCATGACTTCGTTTAGCCCATATGTCAAACTCAAGGCCCGCGGTGGAATTATCTTTGGCCCGCGAGATAATATCTAATTACTATTAAAGCTGGCCCCAGTAATCGAAGCGCCTATGGTGTATGATATGGCTAATGCTGAGTTTATTCAGGTACCAGGTTTTCAGGGTTTTTAGTGTTTAATCGGCAGTCTTGCTCAGCAGTCTTCTTCATAAGAAACGGAATTTGTAAAGTGAAACACTTTGTAGTTATAGCAGAGACTGAGACACATGAGAGCAGGCTGAAAAAACGGAGGCAACGAAAGCTGCGTTCGCACGTGTCCGACTGATCCGGCCCGCATGAAGCTGCATTTCGCTCAATCCGGCCCGTGACCTAAAATGAGTTTGACACCCCTGGCTTTAGCCCTTTTGATTTCCTTCTTAAGTGTTCTCTTGCATTCTTGTACTCCATGAGTACATCATTTGTTCCTGCCTGCCTACAACTGCTCTGCACTTCTTTTTCTTAACCAGGGTCTCAATATGTTTTGAAAATCAGAGTTCCATAAATCTGTTATCATTACCTTTTATTCTGGCAGGAACATACAAATTCTGTAACCTTAGTATTTTATTTTTGAAGGCCTCCCACTTACCAAGTACACCTTTTTCCCAGAAAACAATCTATCCCAAGCCACACTTGCCAGGTCCTTTTTGATACCATCAAAATTGGCCTTTCTCCAATTTTGAATCTCAACCTACTGACCAGACTCGTCCTCTTCCATAATTACTTTGAAACAAATGGCTTTCTGATCACTAGATGCAAAGTGTTCCCCTATAAAAACTTCTGTCACCTGCCCTGTCTCATTCCCTAATAGGAGGTCTAGTATCGCGCATCCTCTCGTTGGGACTCCGATGTACTGATTAAGGAAACTTTCCTGAACACATTTGACAAACTCCTTTCCATCTAGTCCTTTTACATTAAGGGAGTTCCAATCAATACATGGAAAGTTAAAATTACTTGCTATCACAACCTTGTGTTTCTTGCAACAGTCTGATCTTAGTACAAATTTACTCCTTTAAATCCCGCGGACTGTTGTGTGGTCTATAATATAATCCCATCGCCATGGTCGTACTGTACTTATTCTCAGTTCTACCCATAAAGGTTCACTAGACTATCTCTCCAGTCTGCCCTGTCTGAGCACTACTGTGACATTTTTCCTGACTGGTAATCCCAAGCCTCCACCTTTAATACCCCCTGCTCGATTACGTCTAAAACAACAGAAGCACAGTACTTTGACCATCAATCCTGCCCTTTCTGCAACCAAGTTTAACTAATGGCTACAATGTCATAATTTCACATGCTGATCCACACCCTAAGCTCAACTTCCTTTCCGACAATACTCCTTGCATTGACATTAGTCAGGACATTAGTCCCACCGTGCTCAACCTTTGATTTCTGAGCAAGTATGCAGGTTTAACAACTTTTCTCTACAACCACTACTGTTTGTTCTGGCACTTTGTTCTGGGGCAAACTACCTTCAGTACAGGTCTCAATTTCCTTAGAGTTCAATGATCCAAAAATCTGAAGCCCTCCCTCCTGCACTAACTCCTCAGCCACATTTTGAACTTTATGATCTTCCTATTTGGTAGCAATCCTGAAATCACTATCTTGGAGGTCCTGTCCTTTAATATAGCACCTAACTCCTTGAACTTATTTTGCAGGACCTAATTACCCATTGGGACTATTGTGCCCACAACCTCTGATTGCTCACCCTCCCACTTAAGAAGACTGAATCCGAGATATCCCTGGCTCTGGCACCTGGGAGGCAACAAACTCTCTGGGTTCTCATTCTTGCTCATGGAACCTCCTTTCTGTCCCACTAACCAACTATTCTGCTATCAGTATAGCTCGCCTCTTCTCTCACCTCCACCCCAAGTTACAGTGCCAGAGACCTGCTCCCTGTGGCTTTTTCTTGGTAGATGTACACTCCCAACCATATCCAAAGCAATATGCTTATTACTGAGGGGAACGGCCCAGGGCTACTCTGCATTGGCTGCCTTTTCCCTTTCTCTCTCCTGACAGTCACCCAGTTAAATACATCCTGTAATTTAGGGGTGTCTACCTCCCTAGCTCCTACCTATCACCTCCTCATTCTCCCATATGAGCTGCAGCTCCAGTTCCTGAGCATGGTCTCAATGGAGCTGCAGCTTGGTGCACCTTGTGTAGATGTGGTTATCAAGGACATTGGAGGTCTCCCAAATTTTCTACACCTTGCACAAGGAACATTACTCAGGATGTCACTCTTTCATTTGCAACTTCAATCAGTGAATCACTCCTGACGAGACTTGCTGTTTTCACTGTTATACTTGGAGTTACAAGTTCTCATTATTGCAAAAAAAAGCAAGCTGTTATTTGGAAGCAGATTAAATGATTTTAATCATCAGGGAGTTAACAGGAAAAGCACAAGGGATGACCTTCACCTCTACTCAGTGTCTCTCTTCCATAGGAGGCATGACCATAAAGTTATAAAATTGTAGCTGTGCCAAAGGAAATGTTTTGGCCTCTTGGAGCCCACACCACCTCTTTGCCTAAGCTATCAAAATGGTCCCATTTCTCGACTCCTTTCCCAGAATCCTACAATTCTGTGGCATCCTCTAATATCAATCCAATTCCAACCTGAAAACATTGATAGAACATGTTGTGGCTAGTTTTAGAAGAGAAATTTCAATGAAGTGAAAGTAATATTCTCATTATGTCTGGAATTTATTGCAAGAGAATTGGAATTTAGAAATGGATAGGTATTGCTATGATTGTACAAGATACGCATGAGGCCACACCAAGAGCACAGTACATAGTTTTGATCCTCTTATTTACTAGATTTGGATGAAGTTCAGGTGAGACCCATTAGATCTGGGCTTCCCAACATTTTTTTGATGCTAAGGACCAATATCATTAAACAAGGGGTCTGTGGACCCCAGGTTGGGAAACTCTGCATTAGATGAATTCCTGGTTTGATAAGGCTGTCTGTCGTAACCAGCTAAGGAAAGTTGATCTATGTTCTATGGAATTCAAAAGAATAGGGGTTGATCTTACTGAAGCATACAAAATCCTCAAGGGGAATGGCAGGGTAACTATCAGAGTAACACACACACACAATGCTGGAGGAACTCAGCAGGACAGGCAGCATTTATGGAAAAGAGCAAATAGTCGATGTTTGGGGCCGAGACCCTTCATCAGTACTGAGAAAAAAGATGAGAAGTTAGAGCAAGAAGCTGGGAGGAGGAGAGGCAGAGGTACAAGGTGGCAGGTGATAGGTGAAATTGGGGAGGGAGGGGTGAAGTAAAGAGCTGGGAAGTCGATTGGTAAAAGAGATGAAGGGAGATTCCAAAAGGAGATGGTAAAAGAACATGGAAGATAGAGAAGGAGGAGGAGCACCAGAGGGAGGTGATGGGCAGTTAAGGAGACAAGGTGAGAGAGGGAAATGGGAAGGTGGTTGTGGGGGAGGGTAATTACCAGAAGTTCGAAAGATCAATGATTATGCCATCAAGTTGGAGGCTACCCAGACGAAATATATGGTATCCCTCCTCCAACCTGCGTGTGGCCTCAATGCTGCAGTAGAGGAGGCCACGGACTGACACGTTGGAATGGGAATGCGAAGAAGGGTTCAAATGGGTGGCCACTGGAAGATCACGCTTTTTTTCTGGTAGGTGCTCGGCAAAGTGGTCTCCAATCTTCAATAAGTTGGGTCTCAGTGATATACAGGTGGCCACACTGGGAGCACTGGATACAGTAGATGACCCCAATAGACTCACTTGTGAAGTGTTGCCTCACCTGGAAAAACTGTTTGGGGCCCTGAATGGTTGTGAGGCAGGAGGTGCAGGGGCAGGTGTGGCACTTATTCCACTTGCAAGGTTAAGTACCAGGAGGGAAATCAGTGGGGAGGGATGAATGGACAAAGGGAATTGCATAGGGTGTGCTCAGTAGTGGGATCCCGCTGGAGGTGGTGAAAGTTACGGAGTATTATATGCTAGACACGGAGGCTGGTGGTAGGTGAGGACAAGAGGAACCCTATCCCTGTTGAGGTGGTGGGTGTATGGGGTGATGGCAGATGTGTGTGAAATGGAAGTGATACGGTTCAGGTCAGTGTTGGTGGTAGAGGAAGGAAAACCCCTTTCTTTGGAGAAGGATGTCATCTCATTGGTTCTGGAATGAAAAGCCTCATCCTGAGGCAAGATGCTGTGAAGATGGAGGAATTGAGAATAGGTGGTGCCATTTTTTAAAATTTTTTTTTTTACAAGTGACAGGGTGGGAAGAGGTAGCTGTGAGAATCAGTGGGTTTATAAATTATATCAGAGAGAGAGAGAGAGAGAGATCAAAAAATGGGAGGGAGTTGTCAAAAATGTTCCAGCACAAACGACAGCTAGGATCGGAGGGGGGTGAGTACAGGGTTGGTAACGATTCGGTAGGGTGAATATAAAGATGTTTCTGTACATGATTAGGGGCAGACATTTAATATTGAGATACATGAGAGTGGTGAATCTCTGGTATTCTCTGCCCCAGAGTGTTGAGGCTGGATCCTTGGGGCTATTAAGGAGGATGGAGATAATTTTGTAATAGATCAGGGAATTGATACTAAAGAGGAAATTTGTGTAGATCAACCTTGTTCACATTGAATGGTGGACAGGCTTGAGGATTTGAGTTGTCGACTGCCCATTTCCTTGTGTTCCATGTATTTCAGTTGTTTGGTCTAATCCTCCAAATAATGTGACTTGGAAAGACAGTCAGATCTATAATCTTTTTTCATTATTGCTTTCTGAGCTAGAGATTACCAATCTAAATATCCTTATACAGCATGTAACCATCTCTTTAAAATACAAGATGTAAATATAAAATTATACTGTTAATTTCCTTGGGTATGCTGACATCTCAAAATGCTATTTCTCTTTACTTATCTTCCTCATTTAGGTCAGGAGGTCCACTCCATTAAGTCCAACATAGTGGCACATGGTACGAAAATATATATCCTCTTCGAAAGTGGACAAGATAAGGTGTTTATCTACAATTGAAGCCAGGTTTTATATACCAGGAAGGAAAGCAAAAGTATGACATGGTGATCTTTGTAAAGAAATTTCAAACCCTATACTAACCATGCTTCCTAATATGTGCTGTTCTAATAGACCCTGAAAATCACTTAATTAATTTCATATTAATGAGACCTGGGTGTTGGGCATGGAGTTCCTTGGGCTAGTCAGCTAGTGGAAAGGGGCTGAAATACCAACAATCCAAAATTTAACAATCACACCATTTTGGCCAGATAAATGGAAAAGAAAAAGGTTCCCAACATTTATTTCAACATTAAATCATCATCATCATCTTTCAAATGTTTCTTTTGCAGTTCTTGTTTGTACAGAAGATGGATTTTCCTTTCTTTTGTTTCCAAGGGTTATTTTTTTCTGAGTGTATTTTATGCTTGATATTGTTTTGAGTCAGTCCTGTGGAGTAGGTGGAGAACTGCTAATCTTATGTGGGCCTGCTTGTTCTCCAGGCTTTTTCTCTTGGTATCTAGATAGATTTTCCTGCTGGCTGTTATTTTCCTCATTGGCAGAATATCTGAAATGTGAAGTAGATTGTAGTCCAATGCAGCATTAAAAAGGGTTCTGAAGTTCCTCTGGTTGAATTATTAATCCCTGTGACATGAGCATCCAAATCTATGCCCTGAAAAGTAGAACTCCGTTTAAACAAAAATGAAAGTTTGCTTTGTTTTTGCTTTCCTTGTGTATATTAAAGAAAAGAATGGTTTAGCAATATACTTCATAGGAAAATATGGGGAAATGTATAGTTTTATTAATTACCACTAATCTGTCAGGTAAACGGGACCCATCCTATTTTAATTTAATTGAAATTCCTCCTCCTAATGTGGTCCTCACTCATGTATGAACGGGCATAATCGTGTTTATGGTTGTCAATTGTGATCCATCAGCAGTGACAGCACGCCTGCTTGACATCTTTCTGTTCTTTCTCCTCCACTTCATATTTAATCAGAACACGATTCCCGTTGAGATGTAGTGCTGGTGGGGTGGGAAGTAGAGCACTAGGTCAGAAAATGGCGAGATGGAGAGGAAGACAGTTGTCAGGGCCTGTAAAAACAGACAAGAGAAAAGTAATAAATATGATGGAATGAATAGTTTGAAGTGTGTGTATTTTAATGAGGAAGTATTCTGGGTAAAGGCGATGAACTTAAGAGTATTGATCAGTACACGGAACTATGATGTTGTAGGCATTACAGAGACTTGATTGAGAGAGGGGTAGTGGAAAAAGCTTGCTTGCATTTACCCTATCTAGTCTTCATAGTTTTGTATACCTCTATCAAGTCTCCTCTCAATCTTCTATATTCCAAGGAATAAAGTCCGAACCTATTCAACCTTATTTATAACTCAGGTCTTCCAGTCCTGGCAAAATCCTTGTAAATTTTCTTTGTATTCTTTCAACCTTATTTACTTTCCTGTAGGTAGGTGACCAAAACTACACACAATACTCCAAGTTTTGCCTCACCAACATCTTATACAAATTCAATATACCATCCCATCTCCTGTATTTAGTACTTTGATTTATGAAGGCCAATGTGCGAAAACTTTTCTTAATGACCCTATACACCTGTGCCACTGTACTCTGGGATCCCTATGTTCTACTGCATTCCTCGGTGCCCCACCGTTCACTGTGTAAGATCTACCCTGGTTCTACTGAAGAGCAATTTTTGCGCTTGTCTGCATTAAATTCTATCAGCCGCTTTCTGGCCTATATTTCCAGCTGCCCAGATCCCAGAGCAAGCTCTGATAGTCTTCCTCACTGTCCACTGCACCCCCAGTCTTGGTGTCATCCACAGATCTGCGGATCCAGTTAACCACATTATCATCCAGATCATTGATATAGATGACAAACAGCAACGGACCCAGCACTGATCGCCGTGGTACACCACTAGTTACAGGCATACAGACAGAGAGAAAACTATTTACAACAACTATCTAGCTTCTCCCACAAAACCGATGTCTAATCCAATTTTATACTTAATCTTGAATGCCTAGCGGCTGAACCTCACTCCCATGCGGGACCTTGTCAAATGCCTTGCTAAAATCCATGTAGGCAACATCCACTGTTTACCTTCATTAACTTGCCTGAATGCCTTCTCAAAATACACTATAACATTGGTTAGTTACAACCTAGTATGCACAAAGACATGCTGACTATCCCTGCCTATCCAAATATTCATATATCTGGTCCCTTAGAACTGTTTCCAATAATTTTCCTATTGCCCATGTCAAGCTCACCAGCTTGTAATTTCCTGGTTTGTATTTAGAGCCTTTCTTAAGCATTAGGTATCCCCCAATCCTCTGCTGCCTCACCTCTCGAAGGATGATTTAAATATCTCTACTGGGGCCTCTGCAATTTCTGCACTTGCCTCCCACTTGGTTCAAGGCAGCAACTTGTCAGTCCCTGGGGAGGAGCCCCATAAGCACCTCATTTGTTCCTGCTTGCCTATACCTGCAATGCACCACCATTTTTTCTCCTTAACCAGGGCCTCCACATCTCTTGAAAACCAAGGTCCCCTAAGTCTGTTATCTTTACTTTGTATTTGCCTGTCAGAATATAAGCTTTTTACACTCAAAATTTCACTTTTGAAATCCTCCCACTTAACAAGTACACATTTGCCAAAAAACAGCCTGTCCCAATCCATATTTTTAGATAACATCAAAATTGGCCTTTCTCCAATTTAGAATATCAACCTGTGGGCCAGACCTATATTTTTCAATATTCATTTTGAAACTAATGGTTTCATGATCACTGGATGCAATGTTCCCGACACAAACTTCTGTCACCTGACCTGTCTCATTCCCTAATAGGCAATTAATTATCACACACTCTGCTTATGACTTCTATGTACTGATTAAGGAAATTTTCCTGAACAACTTTGACAAGTCCTATCCCATCTAGTCTTCTTACAATATGGGAGTCCCAGTCAATATGTGGAAGGTTATAATCACATACTACAACAACCTTGTGTTTCTTGCTATATTCTGTAACTTCCCTACAAATTTGTCCCTCTAAATCCCATGAATTTCTGGGTGGTCAATAATATAGCCCCAGTAATGTGTGCATACCTTTCTAAAGCCTCCAGTCTGTCCTGACCAAGCACTGCTGTGACATTTTCCCTGAATGGTAATGCCACGCCTCCCCCTTTAATTCCTCCTGCTCTGTCACATCTAAAACAACAGAACCTCAGAATATTAAGCTGCTAGTCCAGCCCCTCCTGCAACCAAGTCTCACTAATGGCTACAATATTGTAATTCCATGTGTTCATCCATGCCAAGAGCTCAGCTGCCTTTCCCACAATATTCTTGATTGAAAGAATGAATATTCTTACATCCAGGACCAGATGAGATGTACCCTAGGCTACTGTAGGAGTCAAGGGAGGAGATTGCTGAGCCTCTGATGATGATCTTTGCATCATCAATGGAGACGGGAGAGGTTCTGGAGGATTGGACAGTTGTGGATGTTGTTCATTTATTCGAGAAAGGGAGTAGAGATAGCCTAGGAAATTATAGACCAGCGAGTCTTAACTCAGTGGTTGTTAATTTGATAGAGAAGATACTGAGAGGCAGGATTTATGAACATTTGGAGAGGTATAATATGATTAGGATTAGTCAGCATGGCTTTGTCAAGGGCATGGTGTGCCTTACGAGCCTGATTGAATTTTTTGAGGATGTGACTAAACACATTGATGAAGGAAGAGTAGTAGATGTAGTGTATATGGATTTCAGCAAGGCTTTTGATAAGGTACCCCATGCAAGACTTATAGTGAAAGTAAGGAGGCATGGAATCCAAGGGGACATTACTTTGGATCCGGAACTGGCTTGTACACAGAAGGCAAAGAGTGGTTGTAGACACGTCATATTCTGCATGGAGGTCAGTCACCAGTGGAGTGCCTCAAGGATCTGTTCTGGGACCCTGACTCTTTGATTTTTATAGATGACCTGGATGGGGAAGTGGATGGATGGGTTCATAAGTTTGTTGATGACACAAATGTTGGTGGTATTGTGGATAGCATGGAGCGCTGTCAGAGGTTACAGCGGGACATTGATAGGATGCAAAACTGGGCTGAGAAGTGGCAGATGGAGTTCAACCCAGATAAGTGTGAAGTGGTTCATTTTGGTAGGTCAACTATGATGACAGATTATAGTATTAACGGTAAGACTCTGGGCAGTGTGGAGGATCAGAGGGATCTTGGGGTCCGAGTCCATAGGACACTCAAAGCAGCTGCACAGGTTGACTCTGTGGTTAAGAAGGCAAACGACGTATTGGCCTTCATCAATCATGGAATTGAATTTTGGAGCTGAGAGGTAATGTTGCAGCAATATAGGATCCTGGTCAGACACCACTTGGAGTACTGTGCTCAGTTCTGTTCGTCTCACTACAGGAAGGATGTGGAAGCCATAGAAAGGGTGCAGAGGAGATTTACAAGGATGTTGCCTGGATCGGGGAGCGTGCCTTATGAGAAAAGGTTGAGTGAACTTAGCCTTTTCTCCTTGGAGTGACGGAGGATGAGAGGTGACCTGATAGAGGAGTATAAGATGATGAGAGGCATTGATCATGTGGATAGTCAGAGGCTTTTTCCCAGGGCTGAAATTGTTGCCACAAGAGGACACAGGTTTAAGTTGCTGGAGAGTAGGTACAGAGATGTCAGGGGTAAGTTTTTTTTACTCTGACTGGTGAGTGCGTGGAATGGGCTGCTGGCAACGGTGGTGGAGGCGGATACGATTGGATCTTTTAAGAGACTTTTGGATAGGTATATGGAGCTTAGAAAAATAGAGGGCTATAGGTAAGCCTAGTAATTTCTAAGGTAGGAACATGTTTGGCACAACTTCGTGGGCCAAAGGGCCTGTATTGTGCTGTAGGTTTTCTATGTTTCTATGAAATATACACAGCTCAGGACATTAGTCCCACCATGCTCAGTATTTTGATTCTTGACTTTGTGAGGTCTTATCAACATCTGTGTCCACGAAGTCCCCACGATCTGTTCTAGCACATTGGTACTCATCTCCCTGCAAGACTAGTTTAACCTCCACACCCTGCTCCACCCTGTACACACTGGCAAACCTTCCTGCTAGGATATTACTGCCCCCTCCAGTTCAGGTGCAAGCCATCTTTTGTATAAAAGTCCCACTTTTCCTGCAAGAGAGATCAATGATCCAAAATATCTGATGCATTCCCCCATGCATCAACTCCTTAGCCACATGTTAATCTGTACGATCTTCATATTTCTTGCCCTCTAGTGTGTGGTATGTATAGCAATCCTGGCATCACAACCCTGGAGGTCTTGTCCTTTAACTTGGCACCCAACTCCCTAAACTTAATTTGCAGAACCTCATCGCTCTTCCTATCTATGTCATTGAATATCCACATGGATCACAACCTTGGGCTGCTCACTCTCCCACATAAGTACTCAATCCGAGATGTCCCGGACCCTGTCATCTAGAAGGCAACATATAATCTTGGAATTCCATTCTCTTCCACTGAATCTCCTTTCTGCTCCCCTAACTAACAAATTTCCTAGCATGACAGCACACCTCTCCTCCTCCCTTCCCTTCTGAGTCACAGAGTCATTCTCTGCCAGAGACCAGACTACTATGACTTTCCTCTACTTGGTCATTTTCCCTCTCCGAACAGTATCAAAAGTGTTATATAGTTGTTGAGTGGGAGGGTCACAGGGGTATTCTGCACTGGCTGTTTAACCCCTTTCCCCTTCCTGACTGTCACCCGGTCTCCTATGTCTAACACTAGAGGGTATACATTTAAGGTGAGGGGGATGCAAGATTGCTACACAGAAAGTAGTGAGTGCCTGGGATGGTCATAGAGGTAGAAACATTAGGGACTTTTAAGAGACTTTTAGATGGGCATATGAATAAGAGGAAAATGAAAGGATATGGATGTTGTCTATGCAGAAGAGATTAGCTTAGTTAGAATTTGATTATTAATTTAATTGTTTCAACGTATTTTGGGCTGAATGGCTGTTCCTGTGCTATACTGTTCTATGTTCTTTGATACCCATTTTCTGAGTCACTAAGTAAACATTAGCTGAATACAATATAAAAATACTGAGAAATTGATTCATATTACCAGATGTGTTTCCATTAAAACAAGACTAAATACCAGACTGGGTCCTATCAACTGTAGGAGTTAATTTTACACTTGCAATCTGGTGAAACAGTGCAGCTTTAGTGTTACTCTAAGAAGTTCCCAAAGAATTTAGAAGTTCTCTAAGAGCTTCCAAAGTGCTGTATCGGCAAGCTGCGGCGCTGGAGGTTCATGGTAGGAAGAGTTTTTCTTCCTTCTACCGTCTGCGTGAGATGATAGGCTGTTGGGACTTTGAGACTTTCTTTTAAACTGTGCCATCGACTGCTCGTTATCAGATTACGGTATCGCTTTGCACTGTTGAAACTATGTGTTATAATTATGTGGTCTTCATCAGTTAGTCTTTTATCAATTATGGTATTGTCTGCACTGTTGAAACTATATGTTAACTATAACTATATGTAACTATGTGGTTTTGTGTAGGTCTTGTAGCTTTAGGTTTGTCTGATGGGTTTGTAGTTCCTTTCCGGGGAACGTGCTAAGACGGTAGCGCGATATCGATACGCAGCAGCCTCTCCGGACTCTGGATTGGGGATTACCAAACGTTATGTGGTTTTTCTTGTGTGGTCTGTTTTGTGCTTTTTTGTGATATCATTCCGGAGAACATTGTCTCATTTTTAACTGCATTGTATTTGTGGTTTATAAATGACAATAAACTGAATCTGAAGTTGTATTAGCATCCAAATACAACTATTGTATTAAAATGCAGCTTCAGCTCTATTCTGAAGGAAACTTCCTTTCAATTTCACTGCTTGGATTGTGCACCATTGAATAAATTACATTCTTCACATTTATTTTCCAAATGTTACTTCACTCTTTAAGAGAGGATGAAGGTAGCAGAAATGAAATTATAGACCAGTTAGCCTGACTTCAGTGGTTGGTAAGATGTTAGATTCAATTGCTAAAGTTGAGGTGATGGAGTACTTGGTGACACAAGACAAGATAGGACAAAGTCAGTATGGTTTCCTTCTGGGGAAATCCTGCCTGATGAACCTGTTGGAATTCTTTGAGAAGATTTCAAGTAGGATAAATAAAGAGGATGCAGTGGATGTGGTATATTTGGACTTACAGAAGATCTTTGACAAGGTACCACACATAAGGCTACTTGCCAAGTTAAGAGCCCATGGTATTACAGGAAAGTTACTAACATGGTTAGAGCATTGGCTGATTGTTAGGTGGCAGCAAGTGGGAATAAAAAGATCCTTTTCTGGTTGGCTGCCAGTGACTAGTGGTGTGCCGCAGAGGTCAGTGTTGGACCACTTCTTTTTATTAATGATTTAGATGATGGAATAGATGCCTTTGTTGCTGGGTTTGCAGATGATATGAAGATTGGTGGAGGGGCACGTAGTGTTGAGGAAATGGGTAGGATGCAGAAGGACTTAGACAGATTAGGAGAATGGGCAAGAAGGTGGCAAATGAAATACAATGTTGGGAAATGCATGGCAATGCACTTTGGTAGTAGAAATAAATGTGCAGACCACTTTCTAAACGGGAAGAAAATCCAGGAATTCAGGATACAGAGGGACTTGTGTAGAACACCCTGAAGGTTAACTCGGAGGTTGAGTCGGTGGTAAGGAAGGCAAATGCCATATTAGCAGTCTTTTCAAGAGGTCTAGAATACGAAGACAGGATGTGATGCTGAGGCTTTGTAAGGCACTGGTGAGGTCTCACCTTGAGTATTGTGAACAGTTTTGGGCTCTTCAGCTTAGAAAAGGTGTGCTTGCATTGGAGAGCGTCCAGAGGAGGTTCACAAGGATAATTCCAGGAATGAAAGGGTTATCATACGAGGAACCTTTGATGGCTCTGGATCTGTACTTGCTGGAATTCAGAAAAATGAGGGGGGAATCTCATTGAAACCTTTTGAATGTTGAAAGGCCTAGACAAAGTAGATGCGGAAAGGGTGTTTCCCATGGTGGAAGAGTCTAGGACAAGAAGGCACAGACTCAGAATAGAGGGGAGCCCTTTCAAAACAGATGCGGAGAAATTTCTTTAGCTAAAGGATGGTGAATTTGTGGAATTTGTTGCTCCTTGCAACTGTGGAGGCCAGGTCATTGGGTGTATTTAAGGCAGAGATTGACAGTTTCTTAATTGGACATGGTGTCAAAGGTTATGGGGAGAAAGCTGGGAAATGGGGTTGAAGAAGAGAAAAATAAAAGGATCAGCCATGATTGAATGATGGAGCAGACTCGACGGCCAGATGGCCTAATTCTGATCCTATGTCTTACTGCCTAACAAGAAGAACATTGACACCAACATCTTTCAGTTTGTTCTGACTTCAAAACTGCTTTACTCCCCAGCCTTTACCATTTCATTACACCAACAGAATTCCCTGAAGTGGAACGCCACCCCACCTGCTTTAACCCCTCCCGTTCTATCACATCTAAAACAATGGAATCCTGGAATATCGGGTTGCCAGTCCTCCCCCACCTGTAACCAAGTCTCACTAATGGCTACAATATCATAATTCCATGTATTGATCCATGTCCTGAAATCCTCTACCTTTCCTACAATACTTCTTGCATTGAAATATATGCAGCTCAGGACATTAGTCCCACCATGCTCAACCTTTTGATTCCTGACCTTGTCCGAGGTCTTAACAACATCTACCTCCACAAACTCTCCACTATCTGTTGTGGCACTCTGGTTCCCATCATCCTGCAACTCGAGTTTAAACTGTTGCATGCAGCAATAGTAAACCTTCCCACTAGGATATTAGTCTCCCTCTAGTTCAGGTGCAAACTGTCTCTTCTGTACAGGTCCCACCTTCCATGGAAAAGTGTCCAGTGATCCAAAAATCTGACACCCTCCCTTCTGTACTGACTCCTTAGCCGCATGTTAAACTGTATGATTATTCTATTTCTGGCCTCACTAGCACGTGGCATGAGTAACAATACTGAGATCACAACCATGGAGGTCCTGCCCTTTAACTTAACACCTAACTCCGTGAACTCACTTTGCAGAACCTCACCACTCTTCCTACCTATGTCATTGTTCACTGCCCCCTCCCCATTTAACAATGCTGAGGACTCAATTGGACATGTCCTGACCCTGGCACCTTGATTGCTCAGATCAAGATATAATATCTTTAGTCCTGTATTCATCACCTTTTTCAATTCTCTCCACATGTTACACTGCCAGTCATCCCACTAACTGCGATTTCGCCCCATCATCTGCCCGTCCTTCATGACAAACTCACTACACACTGCCTCTGCTTGTATATTAACTGCCCTAACTCTGTTTCCCATTCCCCTGTCAAGTGAGCTTAAACCCTCCCCAACAGTACTGCCAAACCAGCCTGCAAGGATATTGCTCCCCCTTGGGTTCAAGTATAACATATCCCTTTTGTTCAGGTCTGACCTGCCCCAGAAGAGGTCTCAATGATCCAGAAATCTGAAATCCTGCCCCTGCACAGGCTGCTGAGTCATAGATTCATTTGCCAAATCATCCTATTCTTACCTTAACTGCTATATGGCACAGGCAGAAATTCAGAGATCACTACCCTGGATTTTCAGCTTTCTACCTAGCTTCCTAAGTTCTCTCTTCAGGACCTCCTCTCTTTCCCTAACTATGTCATTGGTGTCAATATGTACCAAGACTTCTGGCAGCTCACCCTCCCCTTTTAGAATGCAGTAGACACAATCTGAGGTGTCCATGATCTTGGTACTTGTCAGGCTACGTACCATCTGGTTGTCTCTATCATGTCTACTTCTCGAACTATGAAATCTCCTATCACTACTACATTCCTCTTCTCTCACCTTCCCTTCCAAGTCACAGCACCAGTCTCAGTGCCAGAGACCCAATCGCTGCTGCCTCCCCCAGGAGATTATCTCCCTCTCCTCCCACCAAGAGTATCCAAAGCATTGTACTTGTTATTGTGGGAAATGGCCACAAGGGTACTCTGCACTGGCTGTCAATTTCCTTTCCTCCTGACAGTCACCCACGTACCTGGGTGACCACCTCCCCTTATCTCCTGTCTGTCACCTCCTCAGTTTCCTGGATGAGCTATATGTCATTAAGCTGCAGCTCCAGCTCTTTAACATGTTCTCTGAGGGGCTGCAGGTCAGTGTGCCTGGCACAGATGTTGTTATGCGGGTGGCGGAGGTCTCCCAGAATCTCCCCATTCCACACAAAGAACACAACACAGCCCCTGGAGCCATCCTCACTGTTCTATGTACAAATAGAGGAAGAATGACGAATGAAGAAGAAGAAACTTACCAGATATATACCTTGCCCAAGCCTGGTCTCGCTGAAGCCTGATGAACTAGACTCCCCACTCTAACACTGGTCCACTCACACAAAGGTCACTCCATTTGGCCCTGCCTTATTTTTATTTGCCCTTACTAATGAATTACAATTTGATTTGGACCACCAGAAAAATGCCAAAAGCCTGCGAACGCTCCATTTATATATAAATAAATAAATAAACAAATCTCACTCACAGACCTGTGATTCGCTTCCTCTCTCAAAATATATCTATATCTGAGACTTCTGCCCAGTACTGCATTTGTCAATGTGAAGTGGAGGGTAGTTTGTAAATCTAGCATGAGCAAAGGATGTTGATAATGGTGAGAGTGGAGCACTGTGGGAGGGATCGGGGACAGGTAGCAGAGAAGTGCCAGGATTTTGGGTTTTACAGGTTTAAAATCACTTCCAGCTCTGAGACACCAGACAAGGTAATATGATTTCAAACAATTAGTTTATTCATAATTACTGATTGTCTCTCTTGTATTTCCCGCTCCTTCCCTTCCCCTTTTCCCAACCATGATTCCCCTTTTCCTGTCCCTTCCCACTCTCAGTCCACAACAGAGACCCATATCAGAGTCAGGCTTATCATCACTCATCTATGTCATGGTTTTTTTTTTGTAGCACTGGTACAGTACATAAAATTACTATAGTACTGTGCAAAAGTCATTGGCACCCTAGCTCTGTATAAATATATGACATGGATGAAAATGTAGATGGGTGGGTTAGTAAGTTCACAGATAATTCCAACATTGATGCTATCGTGTAGAAGATTGTCAAGTGATACTGTGGGACATCGAACTGCTGCAGATATTGCCAGAGAAATTGCAGATAGGCCAACAAACTCTCCTCGTATGTTAATCCTTTCCTCCCCAGTATCATTCTTGTAAACTTCCTCTGGACTCTCTCCAATGCCAGCACAACATTTCGTAGGTAAGGGGCCCAAAACAGCCCACAATATTCCAAGTGTGATCTGACCAATGCCTTACAAAGCATCAGCATTACCTACTTGCTCTTATATCTAGTCCTCTCGAAATGAATGCCAACATTTCATTTGCCTTCCTTGCCACCCATTCATACGTCAAAATGCAAGTTTGAGGAATCCTACACGAGAACTCCAAAGTCCCTTTGCATCTCTGATATTTGAATTTTCTCTCCATTTAGAAAATAGTTTCTGCCTTTATTCCTTCTACTGAAGTGTATGACCAATCACTTCCATCTGCCACTTCTATGCCCATTTCCCCAATCTGTCTAAGCCTATCTGCAGACTCCCTTCTTTAACACTACCTGCACCTCCATCTATCTTTGTATTGTCTGTAAACTTGGTATCAAAGCCATTAAATCTATCACCAAAATCACTGATATCTACAGTAACGTGGTTGGCAATCCCAACAATGACATTGGTCACTGGCAGCCAACCAGAAAAGATGCCCTTTATTCCTCCTCTTTTCCTGCTGCAAGTCTGTCCATCTTCAATCCATGCTAGTATTTTTCCTGTACTACGCCGGGTTCTTGACTTTTTTAGCAGCCTGGCACCTTGTCAAAGGTCTTCAGAAAATCCAAGTAAACAACATCCATGGACTCTCCTTTGTCTATGCTGCCTGCTACTTCCTCTAAGAATTCCAATAGATTTGTCAGGCGAGATTTCTCCTTAAGGAAACCATGCTGAACTTGATTTATTTTATCATGTGCTTCCAACATTTTGCAATTGCAGTCAGGCTAACTAGCCTATAATTTCCTATCTTATACCTCCCTCTCTTGTTAAGGAATGGAGTTACATTTTTAATTTTCCAGTCCTCTGCAATCACTCTGGAATCTAATGATTCTTGAAAGATCACTACTAATGCCTCAAACTCTTTAGTTACCTCATTCAAAACCCTGGGGTCTAGTCAACCTGGTCCAGGTTACTTAGCTACCTTCAAACCTTGTAGCTTCGCAAGCACATCTTCCTTAATAATGACAACTATAGTCACTTCTCTCTCCTGACACTTGAATTTCTGACATGGTATTGGTGTCTTCCGTAGTGCAGACTGATACAAAATATTTGAGTTCAGCTGCCATTTTTTGTAATCTATTACTATGACTAGTAGGCATTCCAGAAATCCTCTCTGGGATCCAGCACCAACCTGATTTTCCCAATCTCCCTGCATATTAAAATTCCTCATGACTATCATAAAAATTGCCTTTTATTGCATGCTTTTTCTAGCTTTCATTGTAATTTGTAACCCACATTCTGGCTACTGTTTGGAGGCTGTATATAACTCTCATCAGGAACCTTTTACACTTGCAGTTTCGTAACACTACCCACAAGGATTCTACATCTTTGCATTCTAGGTCACTTCTTTCTTCCTCTCTGCCTACCTGCCTGTCCTTTCGATACAATATGTATCCTTCGATGTTAAGCTTTCAACTGTGATCTTCTTTCAGCTACAACTCACTGATGCCCACAATTTTTAACTGCGCTACAAGGTCTTATACTGTGTATCGTGTGCATTCAAGTATAACACCTTCAATCCTGTATTCATCTCCCTTTTCAATTTTGCTTCCATCTTACCAGAAATTGATTTATTGTCCCTTTCCAAACCTCTCCTGCACCCAGCATCCATTTTACTTTATCATCACTTTTCTAAACTGTTGAACTTACAAATGTGTTCAAAAACACATTTCAACCCTCCCACTGACTGCAATATTGTCCTGTCAGCTGCCTATCCTTTTTCATGGTCTCCTGAGATGCTGCATCTGTTTGTATACGAACTCCTCCACCCTCTGCCCTGTCTCTCTGGTTCCCATCCCCTTGCCAAATTAGTTAAACCCTCTCATGCCCACAGAAACTCATCATTTCTCCTCTAACTATGGAATGCTCTATCACAACTGCACTTCACTTCTTCCTCTTCCTTTCTAAACTACAGAGCCAGACTTTTTCTGCTGGGTGGTTGTACCCTAGCAGTATCCAAAGCATTATGCTTATTATTGAGGCCAACAGCCACAAGGGTACTCTGCACTGACTGCCTATTCCCTATCTCTCTCACCCAGCTACCTATCTCCTGCAACTTAGGGGTGACTGCCTTCCTGTTTCTCCTATCTATCACCTTTTCACTCTCCGGTATGAACCAAAAGTCATCCAGCTATACCTCCAGTTCCCCAACATGGTTTTTAAGAAGCCAGGGCTGGATGTCATTATCAGAGAGAACTGAGAAATTGAGGTTGCCCAGAGTTCCCACATCTCACATGAACACACTACTGACCCTGGATCCATCCTCGGTGCACTCATTATTTATTTTGTACTTAGCAATACTGCATGGTATCAATTCCTCCAACTCTGCGAGTCCGTGCTACCTAATTACACCCATTTCACCAATTAACCTACTAACTCATTTGTCTTTTGTATATGGGAGGAAACCAGAATACTTGGAGGAAACCCACACGTCCACAAAGAGATTGGTCAAACTCCTTACAGCCAGCAGTGGGAAATGAACCCAGGTTACTGGTGCTGTAAAGTGCTATGCTAACCACTACACTACTGGGTCATCCAATGGACAAAGAAAAGAAAACTTACCTAAAGCCTTTGCCTCTTCTCACCCAAGTCTCTTGAGCTGATACCTCAAACTAACTACTCCAACAGTGTCCACACCCAAACAATGACCACTCTGCTTAAACCTAGCTTCATTGACCTTTGCAAATTGCCTAATAAATCACAATGACTGAAGCCCACCAAAAAATTCTGAAAGGCTCCAATCTGTTTATAAATCTAGCTCTGCCTCACCAAAACAAGCCACCACTCACGAGGAAATCAAACACCTAAATACTTTAGGACTGGTGGATTGGTGGTGTTCTTTTTGCTAATAAAGGCTGGGTTTCTCATGTGAATTGAACACATGGGATTAACTGGTTCTCCCAACTGTGGGGTTCAATCAGTACTAAATTGAAATAAATGGCATGATCTGCTCTTTCTGCCTTTCTGAACATAGTGTACAGCACAGGAACACTCAAATTTTGTGTCCTTGCAGAATTTCAGCAAAATAGGTATTCAGAAGACCTAAAACAGGTTTCTCGGAACTCAATTTTGAAATCTAATAATTTAAAGTAATGTTTTGTAACTAATCAGTTAGTTTTCTATCAAAAGGACTAATAGTCTTCACATGATCTGAACATATGTTTTGTCTAAGTGCTTAAAATGTTCATCTTAAATGTCAAGTATTTATGAGTGCCAATTCTGGGATAGTGGCCAATACAGCTGTGTGAAAAGAATTAACTAGTGGGTTAACAAGAAATAGAACAGGTGCAGGCTTGTCGTGTTATATGCATTATGCAGGAACTTCGTGCCATTTTATTTTAATGAAAATGTTTAGTATTACATGCTGGCAAACTCATCATGAATCAAATTTGGTGTGTGATTGTCTATGTAATCTAAATTTCACTCAAATGTGAACAGCAATGAATAACTGAACAAGAAAAGAAATTAAGCATTGCTCTTAAGCCATAGCATAAATATTTGTCCAGTAAGACCTTGATACAACAATATTTGTGCCAGCAGTTCAAATCAAACAATGAGCAGAAAGTTAATGATCACAATTTCATTATACATTAACATTTGGAATTTTCTGTGATCATTGTGTCAATTTTACACATTAGATTGAGTTCTGTAAAACACTGCAAACACAAGTTGATACACAGTCCTTGATACGAGGGGGGGAACATTTTCAGCTGTTCATCAGCAGTACAGATTTTGTAAAATGTACAGTTTAAGCAGAGTAAAAGACTCTCTATGATGTAAAATTAAGAAATAAGAAACCCATTGATTTTTGTATCTCAATTTCCAAAAAGGACAAAAGAGTTATTTAGAAATTTAGGAAGATCCCTATCAATGAAGTGCTGCATGTGTACCTGAAATGAAAATTTCGTGGAATGAACTTTAGGTTTCAAATACAAATGAATTGATTAAACATGTGTTTCTTTTTTCTATTAATCATACCTTTTCATTTTTTCCATCCTGTTTTGTTATGGATCAAAAAAAGCTAGAGGGTTTTTGATTCAGTTAGCTCGATCATGAGCCTTCCAACCAAAGAAGACATTTTCAAAAGGCAATGCCTAAGGGAGGAGGCGTCCATCATTAAGGACCCTCACCATCCAGGACATGCCCTCTTCTCATTACTACCAGTAGGAAGGTGGTACAGAAGCCTGAAAGCACAGACTCAACATTCCAGGAACTGCTTCTCCCTCTTTCATTTTGAATGGTCCATGAACCTATGAACACCACCTGACTATTTTGCACTATTTATTTCTTTTTATATTTCTTGTTGTAACGCAGTAATTTTTGTCTTGCACTGTACTGCCACCACAAAACAACAAATTGTACACTAATATAAAATGCTTGGCATCATAAGAAGCCTTTTTCATATCGGTAGTTGTAAAGTTACCGGAGTGAATCCTCAAAAACGAGGTTATGAAATACCTCGAGGTGCGTGACAAGATTAGGCCCAAGCCAGCATGGTTTCATGAAGGGAAGATCCTGCCTCACCAACCTATTGGAATATTTTGAGGAAATCTTAAATAAGTTTGACAAGGGAGAGGCTGTGGATGTTGTGTATTTGGATTTTCAAAAGGCCTTTGATAAGATGCCGCATAAGAGGCTGCTTAATAAGATGAGAACCCATGGAATTACAGGAAAGATATTGGAATGGGTGGAGCATTGGCTGATAGGCAGAAAGCAAAGGTTGGGAATAAAGGGATCCTATTCTGGTTGGTTGCCGGTTACTAGTGGTGTTCTGCAGGGGTCGGTGTTGGGGCCGCTTCTTTTTACACTGTATATCAATGATTTAGATTATGGATTAAATGGTTTTGTGGCTAAGTTTGCAGACAACACCAAGATAGGTGGAGGAGCAGGAAGTGTTGAAGAAACAGAAAGGTTGCAGAGAAACTTGTTCAGTTTAAGAGAGTGGGCAAAGTGGGCAGATGAGATACAATATTGAGAAATGTATGGTTGTACATTTTGGAAGAAGAAATAATCAGGCAGATCATTATTTAGATGGGGAGAAAATACAAAAATCGGAAGTTTAAAGGGACTTGGGGGTCCTCGTGCAGGATACCCTAAAGGTTAACCACCAGGTTGGATCGGCAGTAAGAAAAGCGAATGCTATGTTGGCATTCATTTCAAGAGGAATAGTGTATAAGAGTAAGGAGGTGTTGATGAGGCTCTATGGGGCACTGGTGAGACCTCATTTGGAATACTGTGTGCAGTTTTGGGCCCCCTATCTTAGAAGGGATGTACTGATGTTGGAGAGAGTTCAGAAGATTTACAAGGATGATTCCTGGAATGCAAGGGCTAACACGAGGAGTATTTGTTGGCTCTTGGACTGTATTCATTACAGTATAGAAGAATGAGAGGGGATCTTATAGAAACATTTTGAACATTGAAAAGGTTGGTCAGAGTAGATGTGGAAAGGCTGCTTCCCTTGGTGGGTGAGTCCAGGACAAGAGGCCACAGTCTTAGAATTGGAGGGTACCCATTTAAAACTGAGATGAGGAGAATTTTTTTTAGCTAGAGCATCGTGGATTTATAGAATTTGTTGCCACATACAGCTGTGGAGGCCCAATCATTGAGGGTGTTTAAGGAGGAGATTGATAGGTATCTAATTAGTCAGGGTATCAAGGGATATGGAGAAAAAGCTGGAAATTGGAACTAGATGGGAGAATACTTTAGCTCATGGTAGAGTGGCGGAGCAGACTCGATGGGCCAAATGGCCAACTTCTGCTCCTTTGTCTTGTAATCTTGTGATGTGTCAGTGATAATAAACCTGATTCTGAGTTTGTTATTTTTAATGAGTATTTTTAGACAGTATAAAACGTATGACTGTACCTGTATATTAGAAGCCTGGTCAGCTTTGTAGCCTGATGATCAGGTGTTTGGACAAACTGCCTCAAACAAGCAGAACATTGAAGAAGTCAGGATCAATCATTCATCATGTGGCATGTCAACTAAAAGATCATAGAGGGGTGAAGAAATTATATTCAGTACAACTGAATGACATTCACATCTAGCACTAGTGAGTGCTTGATTAGTAGTAGTAGTACTAGTGTGATCACTCGAGTTGAGTATGATGTCCTCCTAAGGGATTGTCTATTGGTGGGTCCTCAAGAGACTGTAGAGCCAATCCAGCATCCATATATTTGGTAGAGTGTGGGAGAGAGTAAATGGTGGCTGTGGTTAGTACTTGTTCAGCCTCTCCTCTTGCCACTGTCACTGGGGCACAGCAGAGGGCACTCTCATGTTGTATAGATCCCCTTTGAACAGATTTCCTCCAGGTGTTTCTATTGAGTGCAAGGTCTTTGCAGTTTTTAGAGGTCGCGTTGAATTTCTTCAGGCTGATTTTGATGTTATCTTTGAAGCGTTTCTTTACCCACCAGGGGCTTGATGATCTTCCCTCAACTGGGAGTGAATGTTCTCTTTGGGGAGATGTGAGTTAGGCTTCCAGATGACATCACTTATTGGAGTTGGTGATGCTTTATCATGGTGGAAATGTTGTTCATGTTGGCCTCCTCCAGTATGTTGGTGTTAGTGTGTCTGTCCTTCCAGCCGATCCTCAACATCTTTCATCAAGATCTTTGGTGGTATTGTTTCAGTGCTTGATTACTGTCAAATATAGAAGTGCTTGTTGCACATAAATTTCAAGGACATAGAGCTAGGTCAGATGTCTTAATTTAATCATGGTTAACAGGGTATAACCAAATCTGGTACTCTGGTGATAGTGTAGAAAACATGTGATTCCTTAATGCAAGTATAATAGGGTGCACGATACAATCAAGTTTAGAATATCTTTCTTGCTTAGATGCAAAGCAAAACAAGATGAAATAAATGCTGAAGAAGCAGTATACTTTACAGAAGAAAGGATTTTTCTTAAAAATATATGCTTTTGTACTGCAATTATCAGTTGAAGTCCAGTCCATTAACAGGGCTGTTGACTTCATTACAAAATTGCAAAAAGAAACTACTAGATTGTTATTTATATCTAAACAGCCTAGGGAACAAAGACAGTATTGGATGAGGCTCAATAATCTAATGTTACAAAAGCAATCATCCATGGATTTCACTGGTTTCACAATACAGTCAGATGTTAAAAACTCATTTGTTTCCCAAGAGCATGCCATCACTTTGTTAGGGCAATCATAACAGTTCTTCATTTTAAGTTGTTTGTGATGACTTGACCTTTTATTGCCTTCCTTATGTGAAGTAACGTAATTGGCACATTAGACTCCGAAGTGGATCCATCTGTTTCAATGATGCTGTTCAGCCAGTGTTTGTGCAACAGCCAGAAGTGATAATGAGGACAGCATCCTTGTACCAGTTGGATGGATGATAAAGGTGTTATTTCGTCCAATGCATTCACCAAAGTGCAGTCCTAGGCAGATTGCTAAATGTTCTATCGTGTCCATGAATCATCTAATTGATAAAGGAATGGTAGTTTCAGTTCCAGCCACCTAGGTAACTGGAACATAAAGTCCATGTTCCCAGAGCAATCTGTCAAGGTGGAAACGTATTACAAGAGATGCCAAAATCCAAGGTAAATTTATTATCAAAGTACACATATGTCACTATATACTACCTCAAGATTCATTTTTCTTTGCAGATATTCACAATAGAACAGAGAAATACAGTAGAATCAATGAAAAGCTACACACAAAGAACCAATCAAAGAACAAAGAACCCATCTGCAAAAGAAGACACTGTAAATACAAGCAAAAGCACAAATAATAATGATAATAAATAAATAATATTGAGAACAGGAGTTGTAGAATCCTTGAAAGAGAGCTCAGAGATATGGAACCAGTTCAGTACTGAGGTGAGTGAAGTTACCTGTTACAGTTTGTAACTTCAAAACAATAAACTAATTCAAAGGAAGTCACAGGAGTCCAGAAATGCAGGTCTAACTTTGAGCTTACTTGAAGTAGGGAATGCCTGTGCATGATGTATGCAATTAAAGTATATTTATATATAACCCATAAATAATTATTTAAATGAACAAGAATATTTAACCAAACAATATACATATATATATATATACACAAGATTACTCAAATATTATTGAAATATTAAACACACAGCACTCTTCCCTGCTTTGCTATCAACTCAACTCACTATAGAATGCATCTTAACTATATACACGATATACAATACAACTACAATATACGAATATCCATAGCATAGTATTTGCAAGCAGATTTTGTCTCCCACTTGAAATTCATGCAATAACTTTAATGCTTGCAGAGTAGATTCTGATTCCTTATACTTGCAAAAGCCGAATGCTTACAACTTTCCTGAAGCTCCTTGAACTCTCTTCCAGCTTGAAAACAAGTCACATTTTGCAAGTAACTGTCTGATTAACATGTCAGAAGCTTTCTCTGAAATGTTACCAACAAAAACTGTTGTAGTCAGACTACAGCTTTCACAGTTCCTCTGAGCATTGTGGTCCTTCCTTGGTCCAATATGCGATCTAACCAGAGGCATAGAGGTTGACCGCAACGCCGTTTGCACTCTATTGTGCAATGGTTCATGGTGTACAGCATGTAGACAGTTGTGGCATTGTCCAGTGCCTTTCTTAATTTCCTTTCAATTGGTTTTATTGCAGGTGACGTGGCATGCAAATTGTAGATGGCTCTCTAATCAAGTTGTCATTATTTCAGCCTATTATGCCCCCACATTGCTGGTCCTGCTGTTTTCACCACATACAATCTCAGTGGCTTGTTGGTTGTTGTATTTCACAGTTATGAATGTCATTCCCACAGGAGTTACCTTTTCTCCAGAATAACTTCTTCACTGGATATCTGCAGGCTTCAGCTTGGTATCCTTAAATGCCATTCAAAGTAATTTTGTGGAATAAGTGAAACAGCCAAACCAGCATCCAATTCCATTTTAATTAATTTGCTGTTCACTTCTGGTATAAGCCAATTCACTTGCCTATTGTTCGTTTTCAAATTGTGAACAAGAGTCTTGCCAGTCCTGTGGCACTCTCATCATTGTCAGAGTTTTCATCAACAGTATGCAGATGAGTGCCTTGTCTTTGAAACTAAAACATGACTTTTTATCTTTATCTCTTCTCTTTCTCCATTTATTTCTGACTTCCTAATGTACACTTTGTATATATAACTCTTTCACTTTAGGCTTATAACAGGTTAGCTGTTATTGTGAATACAAACTAAGAGCAACATAACTCTCCAGTGCATGGAAATAACAATGAAAAGGCTGTTTCCAAGAAATAAACAGGTCTGTTGTAAATATGATTTGGATAAACGCAAAACATAAAAGTTTGAATGTTTCTTCTAGGGGAAAATAAGACTATTACCTGTATGAATACTGATACAGCCATGCAAATTATTTTATATATATATATCATGCATGTAATCATTGGAGCATGTTTGCATAATCAATCCAGATGCTTCACTTTGTCTACTCATGGTACCAAAATAGTTCTGCGCTGAAAATCCAGTCCAAGCAAAACATAAATAAAAATCAATGCAATGTCCAAGGGAAAAAATGTTGAACTTTCTCCAATGTCATGTGCTAGCTAACTAACTAAAAGTTATCTGCACGTTCTCCTTGAACCCATAGTCTGTACAAGGATTTTCTGACATCAGTATCTGTTCTTCCAGCTGTGTTCTGTGAGCATTTCATCATGTTCTTCTGCTATATTTGTTGTCCAGTTACATTCTTCTCCTATCTCTTTCTTTGAAAATGGCTACCTGTTCTTTTCCCGTGCTCTCTCTAGAAAAGTTAGGAAGACATAACCTATTGGCTAATTCAACAAGCCTAACTTATTAATCAGCTGAGTTTTTATTTTAAACAGCAAATATGAAAGGCTCCATTGTATAATGTAAATAAAGGAACACTTTTTATATAGATTTGCATGTTGAGGTAAATCTGGAAAAAAAAAGCCCAACAACATAACTGTATTAGTAAATAAAGCATGGTCTTAAAACAGTGTAGTACATATGTGAACTATTTTGTTGCATTTTCTACAAGTTTTGCCCTTAAACCTGCACTTGTCTAGTGTATGTGAACCTCTGCCACAATAGGAACACAAATTAGCCAGGCTAGTTTCTGTTTGGACTTTGTAATTTTGTTTATGCTCACTTTTATATCTGACTGCAACTCAATTGTGTTTTTGTCTGCTGTTTCATTTGAATATAAGTTCCATTTAAATATAAGTCGTGCTTCGGTTAGAAGCCATTTTGAATGTTTTCTTTTAAAAATTCCACAAACTAAACAATTTCTTGGTGCATCATTAAGCATATAACTGAATTGACAATGCTCAGATAATCTCTTCAATTCATCCATGTACACTGAAATAGTCTTCCCTTCCTTTTAATTCCATTTACAAAACTTAAAGATTTCTGCAATCAACAGTGGCTTCAGTTCTAAATGTTCCTGCATTACTTTGATGTGATCAGCCAAGCTAATTTCTGCTGGTCTAGTTGGAATAGTCAAACTTCAAAGCAAACTGTCTGCCCTTAAAGCCAATGAACACAGCAAGATTGGTACTCATTTCTCATTGGCCTTTATATTTGCTTCAAAATATTGTTGAATTAGCTCAGTATACATATTGCAGTTATCTTTTATGTAATCATGTCAACCTTTCTGATGTAGCCAGCCTTTTTTATGAATATTATCACTCTTTAGGAACCCATGAATTTCTCCCCTTTCTGCCTTTTTTTTTAACTTGGCAGTCTGCAAGTAATATACTGTTTTTCATTTAGTTTGAACACCTCACTGCAATGTGTCTATAGTCATCTCAAGTTCATTTTAAAACATAGCTCATCACTAATGTTATATTTTGTTTCTTCAGAACATTAAATTATTTCAGAGGAACACACAGGAGTCTGAAATCTGCCTCCAGTTGCGAGTTTACTTTAGAGGAGGCATGCCCATAGCATGCTGACATACAACCCATAATTAATTACTTAATTATACAAGAATGGTTAATCAAACAATAAATATACAAGATTACTCATATTATTGAAATATTATATACACAACATTATCCATGCTGGTTCAGGAGCCTAATGGTTGAGGAGTTCCTGAACTATTCCTGAGCCTGGTGATGTGGGACCCAAGGCTCCTCTCCTTCCTGATGGAAGCAGAGAGAAGAGAGCATGGCCTGGATGGTGGGTGTCTTCAATGATGGATGTTGCTTTCTTGTGTCAGTGCTCTTTATAAATGTGCTCAGTGGTGGAGAGGGCATTTCCTGTGATGGACTGGGCTTCATCCATTAGTTTTGAAAGCTTATCCATTACTGGGTATTGGTGTTTCCATACCAGGCTATTATGTAATCAGCCAGGATTACACTGTGAATCTATAAAAGTTTGTCTATGTTTTAGATGACATGCAAAATCTGCGCAAATTTCTAAAACAGCTGAGGTGTTGTTGTGCCTTTGTTGGAATGACAATTACATGCTGGTCATAGGACAGATCCTGTGAGATCATAATGCCAATTAATTTAAAGATATTGAAACCCGCCACCTCCAATGCCCTAATGAGGACTGGTTCAGGGTTCTCTGCCACCTTCTTCCTGTAGTTAATAATCATCTCTTTAGTTTTGCTGACATTGAGTGAGAGATTGTTATTGTAGCACCATTCAACCAGATTTTCAATATCCCTCCTATATGCTGATTCATCACCCCCTTTGATTTGTTGGTAATATTCAGGTCCTGATGAAGGGTCTCTGCCTAAAATGTCAACTGTTCATTCATTTCCTGAGATTCTGGCTGACATGATGAGTTCCTCCAGCATTTTATGTGTTATTCTGGATTTCCAGCACCTGCAGAATCTCTTGTGTTTGTAATGTGAACAAAAACTACTCTTATGATCTGTGGTTGTTTTAAGAATTTATTTTTACAAATAACACTATCCAATATATTTAATATGATGGATCATATTAATGAAAAATTCAAATTCAATTATAATTATATTACATGGTCCTATATCACATCTTAAATTAATAAATTAAATTCAACATCTTCCTCCTAACCTTCAAAAAAATTAAAGATTAAAGAGGTTAGCATGATGTTGATTCCACCAAATTTAAATTTAAAAAAGGACTTGATCTATCCGAGAAAATAACGTGACAAACAGACTATGAAATTACTTAGGTCTTAATCAACTCAACAGACACCATCCAATTAACCAGAATACAAATGACTATTCCCATAGTTGAATCTGCATGTGTAAGAGACAATGCATCAGACCAATCATCTGAAAAATATTAGAGAAAAATACACTTTGTTAAATTAGGCCCATGAAATTGCCTAATAGTCATCCAATTACACCTAAAGAGTATCTTGTATGGTAATTTATAAATATTGCTTCAGGATGATTTAATATTGCGTTGTGACATTGCTTAAAGATCAGCAATGTGGAAAAATACTACTTCTACAATGAACAAGGTACTTACTTATGAGGTGTCACAGTTTATTTGAAAAATTGTCACTGAACATAAAATGGGTATGAACAGTGCTCATTCCTGTGAGAAATGAATTTAAAGCAGATTCTCCATGCACCTAGCTCAGATGCTTTCATTGATTTGAGGCAAGAACAAGTAACTTGGGAAAGTGAATGGTTGAAAGGAGCCTTGACTCTGTTAAATTCACATTTTGTGTAGTCTCAATAAGGACCTTTGAAGGATTGATTCATGAATTTGGGAACACTGACAGCTGTCAGTTTGAAATAATATCTCAGTTTTTGATCAGTGTTATATGTAAAAGGAATGTAGATCAGAACAATACTCGTGAAGTGTGTGAAGAAAGTGGTGGAAAGATGATAGTTACACATTCATGTAGCACTGCAGAAGGTTTAATTTACATTTCAGTTCCATAGGGGTAATATTTATAGCATGCTATTTCTAGGGAAATGAATCACAAACATAATCTTTATCCTCATGTTATCATTCCAGTATCGCAATTGAAAAGGATACTTTCTCAATACTAAGCTTTAAAAAGATGAGCAAAACATGAAGTGTAATAGTTTATAATGTGATGAAATTCCTCACCCCAGAAAATGCACATATTGGTGGTGCAATTTATGTCTTTGATAGCTATATGAAATTTTATCTGTCCAATTCGCCTCAGTACCCTAATTCGAATTAAATCACTTGTTGAATGTGAGGTCAAGATGGATGATAATATAAAACCTGGTAATTATCATCTCAGTGTTCATGTGCAAACGTCATTTAATTAGTATGCTCACAATTCTTTCCACCTTCCTATCTGTAGGCCATCAAATTATCCTCCCTTACCTCAAAAAAATATTGTGCAACTCAAAAATATTATCTGCCATTCAGTCATAGAAATAAATGTTGTTGATGTCAACATTTTTATTTGTTAAAGGATACTTTGGCATGTAACCACCTTGTTAATAAAATTGCACAAAAAATGCTAACGGGTACGTTAGTTTTCTTTAAAGGGCAATCTTTTTAATTGGCAAGTTAAATGGTATGGAATAAAGAAAATGTAAAAAAAAATTTGTTGCATCTTACACACCACATTTACTTTAATTTGAATAGCTGGAGTACGGTTAGTTAACATTTAGCAGAGATGAAAAAAACAACAATTCTATAGCTAAATTTTCACTTGAAATGCCCTTGTCCTTTATTATAAAATCAGGAAAACATGGTGTATCTACCTGTAAATAAGTGTACAATGTGTTTTTCTCCCAATTTAAACCTAATCAGAAATGCAATTATGTAAAATGATAAGCTAGTGTTTTAAGTCTTGGCTGTTTCAAGTTAGTTCCCAGATCTGACATTATGATTTGGCATTAATCTTCAATTATAATGTATTATGAACTATAAATCATACTATGGATATTCGTTTCAGTACAATGCTATCAGGGTGCCTTACTAAAATAAATGGCACCAGTTAGAAAAAAGAAACAAATTAAATTCTCTCTGACAGATGTAAAAACATTTCTTTTCTCATTCAAAGAAAAGGAGAGAAGTTCCATTTTATCCCAAATTAATTTGTCACTAGAAATGATTGCTGGGTAACTTAATTATTTTCTGATTGTTGGGCTATACCTTGTGTAAATTGGCTGCTTTCATTTTCCCCTTCACAACTTGGATCATATTTCATGAAATATTTGTCATGATTGAGATGATGAACAATGTTATATAATTACAAGTTCTTTCTTTACCATTGTAGTTCTAACATTGAATGGCATTGTTTAGGAACTGACTGCATTTATCTTTGGTATGTTGAAATATAGCAGCATTTGGTGCTAATAACCAATCAGTTAATCTACAAACAACAAAATTGATACTAGACAAAATCCAGTTTGAAACAGCTCTTCAGGGATCCAAGTATCTGGAAATGCAGAGTGTATCGAATTCCATATCATTCCCCCATATGGCACATAAAAATACTGAACAAGACAGAATTTCTAGGCTTATTTGTATAAAGAGTAAGGTAAACATTAGATTCTTGGTTACTTGAGGGAGAAAAAGAATTGGGTTTGTATCTCAAAATTTGATGTACTTCCATAAAAATAGAAAATTGGCTAAATGAAAATTATTTCCTTCACACCTGGCTAATGAGGTAGCTGGAGACTTTGCTGTCACATAATAGGAGTTAAATTTAATAATGTAAATTAAGACCAACTGAGCAGTCACTGGGAAATATGCATTGGTGTTCCCACTCTGAGCTAGCATGCCATGTTACAAGTCCAAAGCTATCACATTTGTTAAAAGTGAGTTCTTACAATGAGCCTGAACATTCTCATGTCAAACCACTAGAGAACAATTAGTTTGATGAGTTTTCTCCTGGTACTGCAATGTTTCTCAAAGATAATAGTAAATGTTAAGATCCTTCGATATAAATAAAATGTTCACTGAGAGATTATTAACTCAGTGTTGCATGATTAATACTAATTTCAGAGTATTTTTAATGTAAATGATAATGTTCTTTTCCTGCTGTATATTATTTCTATTTTGTTCTTTAATACTCCTTTCTGGTATTATTTTTAATTTAGCTTAACTTCCTTTGAATGCCAAATGTGGAACTCACACCTCTGAGTCAGAAGATGAGAACATCATGCACCAGTCCTGTAGGTGGGGCCTAATCTAAAGAGACAGTTCTATGGAAGGTGAAGGAGTGGAGGTACGTAATTACATATGAAGACATAACTCTACCAATACCGAGAGAATGGAGACCAAAAAGGAGTTGAACGTTTACGATAGGTTATGCTGAGAAGCCTCATTTAACACAGTGAATTAAACATAAAATCCTTCATGTAACCTTGAACTTATTGCCTGCAAGTCAGTGCAATGGATGAACATAATTAATTCAAAGAGAAAGCACAAGTAAATTTACAGCAAAAAAAACCAATGCTGAACCAAAGAAGCAGATATTGAGAAGTAAAGGGATGGGTGATAAAGAAAAGCCAAAAGGTCAGGAAGTGGAATAAAGAATTTTAGGGAACAATCTTTAGATGGTGTGCTCAAGGAGGAATGGAGGAGGCAGGGAAATTGATAAGGTGATGAATTTGGCGGAGAATTTGATAGTGGAGTGGTGGTTATTGGTTATGGGAGCAAGTTCAAAAGGGATCTAAAGGAATGAGATCTATGAATTAAGCAACAAGGCAATATGAGGCCATCTTCAGATAGAACTAAACCTTCCCTGTCAACTCAAAGTTGTAAGCAGTCTAACTGCCATATTTTTTTCAAAGTCTTCCAGCTTGAAAACTGGTCCAGAGAAGCAGAAAGTTTAACAAGGCCTGTCAATGGAAGTGATCTCCATGAGCTGCTGTTTGATAGAGAGAGCCACCATTAGCTTTTACTGTTTTGAAAGATAAATAGGTATGATTTACCTCTTTAGTCTAGATAACACATTTAAATTTATATTATAATGACTGCTAATCTATAATTGTCCACAGGGCAAAATATACTTGAGTAATTTTGAAAAAATAGATTTATTTTTTTCAGAAAACTGATTAACTACCATACACCATTGTGTTCTTCCTGTACTTCTCCATTAACTTATTTATGTTTAATTAATATTAAAAACCTAGAATCACAACAACTGTATAAAATACATTCCCTACTAAAAGAGTGACGCTTTTTTTTCTTGAGAAAATCTTGATAATGAATGGGTCCCTATTTTAGAATAAATCAGCAGTACTTGGGAACAAACAAGAAAAAATCTGCAGATGCTAGAAATGCAAGCAATACACACAAAATGCTAGAGGAACTTAGAAGGCCAGGCAGCATCTAAGGAAAAAAGGTTCGGGCTGAGTCGCTGCCAAAGACCCATATCGACAGCTGTAGAAGTGGATAGAATTACAACATTGATAAGACATTTGGACAGGTACATGGCTAGGGAGAAATAATAGAGAGAAAAAAATCTGGGACATAGATATGTATGTATTAGTTAAATCAAATAAGTAGATAAAATAAGATAGCTGAAAAACATCCCGTGCAAATAATGTCAACTATTAGCAAAACAGCATATATGTTAGAAAGCTCTGGAGATCATAAGAATTAACAAGGAAAATGACAGAAAGGTGGCTCGACAGAAGAACTAGAACTCAAATGTGTAGCAATCTGGTTAGTACGGTAAAGTAAATATTTGAAAGTTATTTTTGTTTTGCAGTGTTTGTAAATTGTTTAGCTACACTCATTTTACAGGTAGACTTCAAAGGTTTAAAGGTTCAAAGACTTCGACAGAGCTAACGAGATGCTGAAGTAGAAATTTTAAAGTAGAAAATTCAAGATTAAAAGAAACAAATGCTTCCTGCAAACAAAAATGAGAACACTGATGAGAAATTTGAAATACTGTAATTGCAGCAAGAGTCAATAGGAGGAAAATAAGTGATGGTTTCAACCAAGTAGTAATCCTGTCTGATGTAAAATACTGATCTCCCTCCTGGCACTTACCCTTGTAAACGGAACAAGTGCTACACCTGCCCTTACACTTCCTCCCTCACCACCATTCCGGGCCCCAGACAGTCCTTCCAGGTGAGGCGACACTTCACCTGTGAGTTGGCTGGTGTGGTACACTACATCCAGTGCTCCCGGTGTGGCCTTTTATATATATTGGTGAGACCCGACGCAGACTGGGAGACTGTTTCGCTGAACACCTATGCTCGGTCCGCCAGCGAAAGCAGGACCTCCCCGTGGCCACACGTTTTAATTCCACATCCCATTCCCATTCTGATATGTCTATCCATGGCCTCCTCTACTGTCAAGATGAAGCCACACTCAGGTTGGAGGAATGACACCTTATATACTGGCTGGGTAGCCTCCAACCTGATGGCATGAACATTGACTTCTCTAACTTCCGTTAATGCCCCTCCTCCCCTTCTTACCCCATCCCCGACATATTTAGTTGTTTGGTTTTTTTCTCTCTCTCTGCCCATCACTCTGCCTGTTCTCCATCTCCCTTTGGTACTCCCCTCCCCCTTTCTTTCTCCCTAGGCCTTCTGTCCCATGATCCTTTCCCTTCTCCAGCTCTGTATCACTTTTGCCAATCACCTTTCCAGCTCTTAGCTTCATCCCACCCCCTCCGGTCTTCTCCTATCACTTTGCATTTCCCCTCCCCCTCCTACTTTCAAATCTCTTAGTATCTTTCCTTTCAGTTAATCCTGACAAAGGGTCTTGGCCCGAAACATCAACAGTGCTTCTCCCTATAGATGCTGCCTGGCCTGCTGTGTTCCACCAGCATTTTGTGTGTGTTGCTTGAATTTCCAGTTTCTGCAGATTTTCTCGTGTTTGGGGTAAAATACTGTATGTTATTTTGTAGTCGAGAAGCTAAATAACCAAATTACCCAAGAGTCTCTGAAAGCACTTGAAGCCCAAGGTAAGATCATTACAGATAATCTAAATAATATACAAGTTAAGCAAAAAGCTAATTTCAGATTAATCCCAATTATTTGAAGAACACAAAGCCAGAAAGGAGTAACATACTGTGTGTCAAACATGAAAATAAACAGAAAGTGACGTAGAGAGTTGGGTGGCAGCAAGAATTTGTAGTTCCTGTGCATTTTATTTATTCTTTTACTGGCTGTTCTATAAATGGTGTCAAATCATGCCTGACTGCATATTTTATTAATATTTCAAATATATTAATGTTAAAACATAGGACTAGATTACTTGTCCACCTTTTCAAGAGTCCATGGTGTAATATGTGACTGAAGTGGTAAACACACTGCTGAATGTAAGACTGAGTATCACCAGGCAGATAATCCTAACTTGGTCCTCAATTCCTATTGATCTTTGTGGCAATAGGAGTAATACAAGTAAACTAATGGTAAAAACATTTTTCAATTGGAAAGCATGCCTAGCTGGATAATGATTAACTCTGATGAATCTGATCTTGTGGCTGACCGTGGTGTCTGCTATAAACAATGGCCTGATGATTCTAATGAACCAGTACAAGATATGGTGGGAAGATAAAATAAAATGGGGTAACCAAGAAACATGATATCAGACTTAAGTGTTGCAGGTCCAGAAATTCAATCAGAAATAGATTTTTCAGCTCTGTGAAATCAATTTATAGCTACACCTTCACCAGAACATGCAATCATGACACTAAAGTAGGCACACCAGGCAGCATAACTTTTGTTTATAGTTTTCCAATTGTTCCTGCACAAAGCACATGGAATGCATCAAAACAAATGCAATAGCCTATTGACATTGACTCTGACATTGATTCATGGATATGCAATTGGTACTAAATGTGGACCCATTACAGTAAAGCAAACCCTGAAGCAATGTTTTAAAAAGGATCAAAAATTACCCATTGATTAGTTTGAGCCATAGTTGGACCAGAACTCATTGCAGTTACTGAAACCACTGAATGTAGTTGAGGATCCAATTTAGATAAGCATAGTGCTCAGGCAAAGCTTTACTTGCAAGTGAACCTGCTTAGTACAGAGCAGGCTTTCCCAAATCTGGGGTCCACAGACCTCTTGCTTAATGGTGTTGGTTCATGACATGAAAAAGGTTGGGAACCCCTCGTGTAGAGCATGACCAGGATCAGGAGGGAAAATCAAATGGCATGTCTCCTCAGGTAATGTACTAAAGGAGACAGAGGGAGCAGCAGAAGGGGGAGCTTTTGTAGGATGATCCATTCTGCAACAATCTCAGTGTATGAGGAGCTTTGCAGCCAGAGGCTAATGTCTTCTAAGTCATCAGTGATCGAGCTCCATCATTGAAGAAAGGCAGAACTCCAGTCATACGTTGCTGCCTTGTCTGTTTGTAGAGATGAAGGTCACTATCACTCTATGCTTTTGGGCAACTCTAGGCTGCAGTTGTTTACAAATGTCACAGATGCATCTTGCTCAGGGAGAAGGGATTTCATCGCCTTATTCATGCTTAAAAACCAGCAGGAGAAATGTAGATTTTCTAGGATTGATAGCTTCCTAAAGGTTCAGGGAATGATAAATAGCACCCCCTGTGGCATTCCAAGTACCACATTCCCAGATGGCACATATCGTGAACCACATGGTCATTAATCTTTGGATATACTCATTGTGCATGAGCAGGAACAACAACAAAATCCTCTTAATCACTGCAATGCACCTGGGATGATCAGGTGACACATTCATCCTGAGGCAGTTCACCCTCTCCATTGCATTTCAGTCATTCTGCCAAATGGACCATTGGCTCCTGGGTATCAACAGCTTCCCTCTCTAACATTGGCTACTCACTATTATGCATGCCCTTGGTAGTGACAGAAAATACAATTACAGCCACAGCCGTAGGACGAGGGAGATGCTTGCTATTTAGATTTGGACAGTTTAGCAGTGCCCTAAAGTGCCCCAGATAGGGTCTCATTCTTTATCAGCATCTGCTGGATGCTTCTTAATCTATTCAAAGTTCAAAGTAATTTTATTATCAAAGAAAATACGTTATCACCTAGTGCCTTGAAATTTATTTTCTTGCAGGCATTTACAGGAAAAAAGTACAACAGAATTTTACAAACAATACATAAACAGATGAAAACTGACATGCATCAATCTGTGATAGAACTGACTGACTGTGCATGAGATGTAGAGGGGCATTGAAAATGAGCCTGTTAGTCATAGAATCAGTTCAGAGTAGTGGTGAAAATTCAAAGTAAATTTATTGTCAGAGTACATGTATGTCACCATATACATGTCTGAGATTCATTTTCATGAAGACATATTAAATACTAAGAAACTCAAGGTATCATTGAAAGATGACATACAAGCTGGACAAACAACCAATGTGCAAAAGACAACAAACTGTACAAATACAAACAAAAGACCAATTATAAATACATAAGCAATAAACATCAAGAACATGAGATGAAGAGTCCTTGAAAGTGAGTCCACAGGTTGATGGACCAGTTCAGTGTTGGGGTGAATGAAATTGAGTGAAGTTATCCACTCTGGTTAAAGAGCCTGATGGCTGAATGTTCCCGAACCTGGTGGAGTGGATCCTGAGGCTCTTTTACCTCCTTGCTGATTGCAGCAGCTAGAAGAGAGAATGTTCTGGACGGTGGGGGTCCTTGATGATGGATGCTGCTTCCCTGTGACAACACTCCTTGTAGATGTGCTCATTGCTAGGAGGCCTTTACCAAAGAAGGACTGGACTATATCCACTAATTTTTGTACGCATTTCTAGTCAAGGGCATCTGGATGCCGCTTTCCAGCAATGGTGCTTCATGTAGATATGCTCAATAGTGAGGAGGGTTTATCCTTGATTGACTGGAGTGTATCCACTACTTCTGTGTTGTCATTTCCATTCAAGGGCATTGGTGTTTCCATACGAGGCTATGATACAACCAATAAATATACTCTCCACCGCAGATCTATAGAAGTCTGTCAAAATTTTATATGACATGCCAAACCTTTGTAAATTTCTAAGTAAGTAGAGGTGCTGCAGTGCTTTAGTTGTAATGACACTTGTGCCCTGGACTCAGGACAAATCCTCTGAAATGATAACAATGAGCAATTTGAGTTGATGAGCATCTCCACCTCTGATGACCTGATGAGGAGTAACTCATAGACCTGTGGTTTCCTCTTCCTGTAGTCAATGAGCAGCTTCTTGGTCTTGCTGACAATTCTGAGTGAGATATTTTTTCAGTCGCACCACTGAACTAGATTTTCAATCTCCCTCCTTTTTTGTCACCACCTTTGACTCGGCAAACAACCGTGGTTTCATCAGGAAACTTAAGTATGGCATTGGAGTTGTCCTTAGCCACACAATTATATATTGTGAGTCGAGCTGGATACCAATGTGGTGCAGCTGTGCTGACTGTGACAGTGGAGATTGTGTTGCCTATCTGTACTTACTGTGGTATGCCAGTGAGGAAATCAAGAATCCATTTGCACTAGGGGTCATTGAGGTTGAGGTTTTGAGGCTTGATGATGACTCATCATGGATACGGCTTTCAAATGTAGTAAAACGCTGTCTTCTTGTTGCTCTCTGACTCTTGTGATGATAGGGAATTATGCACGGATGGCACTGGGATGAAATACATCGCTTGAAGCATTGTAGTCAGAAACAGGTAGCAAGAATGTATAATTCATGGTGAAATCAAATTGGCCAAGGGTTGACTGCGATACATATCCCAGGGTGGTGTGGGCCCAGTGTGGAGATGAACCTTTCAGATAGTCTTTAAGGTGAAGGGAAATGCCTAAAATATTTGTTTATTTAAAAGACAATGTTTTCACCTGGACACCATTGCATCACAAACAAGCTAACTCCAAATAACTAACAAGATAACCCTCATAACCTTGGATCATATCAAAAATCAAATCAAATCAAACATGAGAAAGTCTGCAGATGATGGAAATTCAAACAACACACACAAAATGCTAGTGGAATGCACGACTGTACTTCTTCCTATAGATGATTCCTGGCCTGCTGCGTTGCACCAGCATTTTGTGTGTGTTCTTCAAATCAAATCAAGTTTAGTTTTAATTCAAGCCATACTTGGATACAGCCAAATGAGACACTGTTCCTCTGGGGCCAAGGTGCAAAGACATATACATGCATTCAAAAATAACAAGAATGGGGAAGAAAAGAACATAGTCACATGAGAAAACACATTTTTAGTAAAGACCCTGAGCGACATGTCCCGCAAATCGATGGTTCTTTGCAAAGCAGCCTGAAATTCTTCCAAAATTACACTGGAGGACAGCATCAACAGGAGAGGCAACCCCTAAGCAAGTGCGGATGTCATGCTAGAACACAAGCTTGAGGACTGGGGCTTAGTCCTCACTAGAACCAAGGTGACACTGCTGCCTCGCTGCCTGTCTCCCCACCAAACAAGGGAAGCAGACCTGCGGCATTCAACGCCCGAGAGAGGCTTGCAATTGCCAACGAACCATCCAAGAAAGTCACTCATGGTTTCACTACACGCCGCCTTCACGCCATCTCAAAGGCTAGAGCTTTATAAATCTGCAGCATAACTTCCTGACTTTTGAATGCAGCGCCTCAACTAATAAAGGCAAGCATGCCATATGTCTTCTTAACCATCCTATCAACCTGTGTAACAACTTTCAGGGAGCTATGAACTTGGACACTAAGACCTTCTGTTCATCTACACTGTTAAATATCTTGCCCTTTACAACGTATTGTCTCTTTGCATTTGACCTACCAAGGTGCAACACTTCATATTATGCTTAGAGATAATAGATTAACTTCAAAGTCAACTGCAGAAAGGACTGATTACTTGCAGAGAAAGAGAGGCCAGGAGATGTATTTAAGGTTAACACATTGTTGGCCAGAAGAAACTACAGGCTACAATTAGTGGATTTGATGACTCAAGGACAGGGGAAGCAGACAAAGCAGTTGCATTTGTTTCTGCCCATTTTGTGGACTTTGGGATAATCTAATCGGAGCAATTGAATGTGGACACAATTCAGGTAATGACCTGCTAAACCCGAGACCATTCTCAGATGAGTAGTTACTTATTATGTAAAATACTAGATTTACCAAAGAAGCAATCTGTAATCTCGTTAGACTATGTCTGGGTCACCTCATTTAACTGGTTTGGACCAGTCAAAGCTGAAAGACCCAAATACACAAGGCTGGAGTGGGAAGAACCATGAAACAAAATTGGATGTAGCTCTGGACTAGAACCAGTACAGGCGGCCCTCCTTATCCGCAGGGGATTGGTTCCAGGACCCCCCCGTGGATAGCAAAAAACGTGGATGCACAAGTTGGTGGACATTAGGACCCAGCAGAGCTCGGGACCCGCAGCCCACAGTGTTTCTGTTCTGGAAAATGATCACAACTGAAAATAAAGTGGAAATAATAAAGGAATTGGAAAGACATGAAACCCCATCAGTAATTGGAAAATTGTTAGGCTACAGTTGGTCAATGATCGGAACAATTTTAAAGGATAAAGTGAGAATAATGGAGCATGTGGAGGCCCTGCCCCGATGAAAGCTACAATTATTACTAAGCAACGTAGTGGTTTAATTATTGAAATACATACATTTCTTAAGTGTTTTATATGCATAGAAAGGTAAAATATATACTAAGACAAACGTTTGACTAACTGATGCTAAATAATACCGGATGTACCTGTTCCGACTTAGAGAACTTGCGGTTTTTCTCGATTCCCGATCCATGGTAACCTATGCACATCCTCCTGTATACTTTAAAACATCTCTAGATTACTTATAATACCTAATATAATGCAAATGCTATGTAAATAGTTGTTATGCTATATTGTTTAGGGAATAATGACAAGAAAAAACATCGGTACATGCTGAAACAATAAGTGCTGGAGCGAGAACTTCTGGGTTTTCCCGATCTGCAGTTGGTTGAATTTGTGCATGCGGAACCCATGGATAAGGAGGGCTGACTGTAATAAGGTGACCTAGGTAGGTCAGGTGACCTTGAGCCAAAGGGATGGAGATCCACCGGTTCAACTGATGAGGAACACTATAAGAGTCAGGAGCTCCAAATACATAGGGACAATAACTCTCCAACAACCAGAGACCAACCATCATGGATAAGGGGAACCCCACATATACATGGGGATCAGGACCATGAGGAATGCCTGGCCAGTGTAGACACCTTTCCCGGGTAATACCTTTTCTCTTCATTGACTGTTCATAGAGGGTCAGGGATTCTAGTGTGGGGCACAGGTAGTTAGTTTGTGAACCCATGTGCTTTTAGTGGAGACAATAGAAGTTACTTGTCGGTAAATACAGATTCTCTGTGCCTCACTGGTCATTATTACAAGGGTGATTCTTGTTACAACATGCAGAGTTCCTAACAGCATGCAATATTTATATAATATACATTTTATAATATACCTTCAATAATTTCAAGAAATGTAATGTACATTATCATGAGTAGTGCTTGTAATTACCACTCAGTAGCCATTAACTAGGTACCTTCTGTAACTAATAAAGTGGCCTCTGAGTGTATGATTGTGGTACTGTAGCCCATCCACTTCAAGACTCAACATGCCGCATGTTCAGAAATGCCCTTTTGCACATGACTGTTGCTGCACATGGTTATTTGAGTTACGGTCACCTTCTTGTCAGCTTTAATCAGTCTGACAATTCTCTAATGACTTCTTTCATTAACAAGATAGTTTTGGCCACAGAACTGCCACTCACTGGATGTTTTTGCTTTATTCTTTTGACCTTTCTCTGTAAATTCTAGAGACTGTTAGAAAAGATAGAAAACCTACAGCACAATACAGGCCTTCGGCCCACAATGTTGTGCCGAACATGTCCCTACCTTAGAAATTACTAGACATACCCATAGCCCTCTATTTTTCTAAGCTCTATGTACCTTTCCAAAAGTCACTTAAAAGACCCTATCGTATCCGCCTCCACCGTCATTGCTGGCAGCCCATTCCACACACTCACCACTCTCTGGGTAAAAAACTTACCCCTGACATCTCCTCTGTACCTACTCCCCAGCACCCTAAACCTGTGTCTTCTTGTGGCAACCATTTCAGCCATGGGGAAAAAGCCTCTGACTATCCACACGATCAATGCCTGTCATCATCTTATACACATCTATCAGGTCACCTCCCATCCTCAGTCACTCCAAGGAGGAAAAGCTGAGTTCACTCAACCTATTCTCATAAGGCATGCTTCCTAATCCAGGCAACATCCTTGTAAATCTCCTCTGCATCCTTTCTATAGTTTCCACATCCTTCCTGTAGTGAGGTGACCAGAACTGAGCACAGTACTCCAAGTGGTGTCTGACCAGGGTCCTATATAGCTGCAACATTACCTCTCAGCTCCTAAATTCAATTCCACGATTGATGAAGGTCAATGCACCGTATGCCTTCTTAACCACAGAATCAACCTGCACAGTTGCTTTGAGCGTCCTATGGACTCGGACCCCAAGATCCCTCTGATCCTCCATGTTACCAAGAGTCTTACCATTAATACTATATTCTGCCATCATATTTCACCTACCAAACTGAACCACTTCACACTTATCTGGGTTGAACTCCATCTGCCACTTCTCAGCCCAGACTGTTGTGCATGAAAAACCCAGATCAGCAGTTTCTGAGATAATCAAGCCACACTGCCTGGCACCAATTATCATTCTACAGTCAAAGTCACATTTCTTCACTACTCTCATGTTTGGTTTGAAGAACAACTGAACCTCTTGAGCATGACTGCATGCTTCAGTCAATCATCCTGCCACATGATTGGCTGATGAGATGTTTGCATTAATGAGCAAGTATGCAGCTGCACCTTATAAAATGGCCACTGAGTGTATGTTATTTCATGTGTGGTTTGGATGGGTTTTAGTAAACTATACTTGTTCAGATTTGCATTGCTCTGGAGGCTTTATCTGATTTTGCATATCCTGTCAGTTTCAGACCAAACTCAGAAATTAAAATAGCAGCCGGATAATCTACTCTCATTTCAAATTATTAAGTACTGTAGCAGTCATCTTTGGTATAGGATAAAAGTACAGTGCAAATTTTTCTTTAAAATTTTGTTTTTCTCTCCTGTTAAGGGTAATAGTCAATGTTTCTATTTTAATGTGTGTAGGAGTCATGTGCTCAGCTGTGCATTTATTATGTGTATTATGGTAACTGGTTACATCAGTGGGAGTGTGATAAAAGCGAAGGAGATAAGTTACGTATTCAGGCTTACTTCATGGCAGTTTGTAGCTTTGGACTGTAGAGATCATAACTAATACTTCATTGTATGTTTGCTAATTACTAATGAAGGAATAAAATAGGGAATTTGACCCTTTGGAACAACCATTGGAGTTGTGGGCATGTCATGCAAATATAACAACTTCGTGGGCAGCAATTGTTGTGTTTGGATCAATTTCGATCAATTTTGCCACTACATTTTATCAGCAAATCTTTCAACAGTTATACCAAGTGAACAGCAGTTAGTGGCAAGTGTGGCCTGGTTTGTTGTTCACGCTGTGTGTTTGAAATTGAAACACAGTTTTGAACTGGTCAAACATTGCTGTGCCCAGTTTGGTGGACGTGAAAGCTGTAATGGTGGCTGCCTGAAGTGTTCAACCCGTAGTTCTGTTTGAAGTGCTGAAGAATTGAGATAATTGACTTGCTTCTATTGTTGAAGAGCTGAATTGAAAATGTCATTGTTTTGGCTTGTTTGCGCATTTGGAAGACAAAATGATTTCAGCTAGAAGCAGTGACCTTGAAGCTAAGAGAGAAATTAAACAAACGTGCACTATTGAACAAACACGAGGAAATCTGCAGATGCTGGAAATTCAAACAACAAGACACATAAAATGTTGGTAGAACACAGCAGGCTAGGCAGCATCTATAGGGAGAAGCGCTGTCGACGTTTCGGCCCGAGACTTTGACAGCGCTTCTTCCTATAGATGCTGCCTAGCCTGCTGTGTTCTACCAGCATTTTGTGTGTGTTGTTGTGTGCACTATTGAAGATCAATTCCTTGGGGGAAATGAAAATATTTACGAATCCAAAGAACAAGCTGTGACAACTGATAAGTTACAAGATGGGCTATGTGCAGAGGACAGAATGTCTAACATGTATGGAGCACGTTCTGTTGTTAGCAAGACGTCCCGTGTGTCACATCGGCATGTATTAGTATGGAAGCTGATTTAGCTGAGTTATACGCAAGTCAACAGATGTTGAGGGATAAGCATGCCTTGGAGGAAAAGGCAGAAAAGCTTCCCAGAAGCCAGGAGGAGCAGCTTCAAAGAAATCAAGAACAGGCGAAGCAACTTCAAAGGAAGAAGTTGCAAGGGGATATCGCAGCCAAAATGGCTAGAGTTAAAGTGCTAAGGGCCTCAGGTGCTAAACATGCTCCAGCAGAGCAGTTCTTCGGTGAGAGTCCCTATGTTGACATGGAACAGAGCAAGTCCAGCATACTCAATGTCAAGGTGGATACATTTGAGAATCACAAGTTTATGAATCATGAGTTTAAACCCCAAGCGGTAGTTCATTGTCAGCCTGCACTAAGGAGGTCCACGGAACCCATGCCACATCCAATAGCACAAGGCACTTCTGAAAACATTGATTTATGGTAAGATGACACTCGTGTTTCAGATGCTATCTATCTATCTATCTATGAGCCAAGTGTTTGAATCCCACGAAAGGAAATAATAAGCATAGTGCTGCAACAACAATGCATTGCATCTCTGCCTAAAAGTGAGATTCAAATCTTCGATGGTAATCTATTGCAGTATTATTCATTTCTGACAGCTTTCAAGAATAGTATTGAAAGTAAGACTGATAATTATCATGACTATCTTTATTTTCCCGAACAGTACACTGGACGTTACCCTAGAGAGCTTGTCAAAAGTTGCCAGTAGGCCAGACTGGAGCAAAGATATCTAAAGGCCAAAGCTTTCTACAGGAAAGTTTTGGTGATAAGCAGATAATCGCTGTGGTCTACCTGGAAAAGGCTCTTTCTTGGTGGCATATCAAATCAGAAGATGCAAAATCTCTTCAAGACTGCAGTCTTTTTCTTAGAAATTGTTGCAATGCCATGGAAGATGTGCAGGCATGCATGGCGAACATGTCTGCAAATACAAAGATTGTCATACAGAATTTGACCAATGGTCTTAGAAAAGAAAGGAGATTGGTGGTGTATGAACTGCAATGGAGATTGCCACACACCCAGTGTCTGGGAAAATATACAAAGCTACATTGCCAGCAGTAAGTAAAGGTGTGAATGAAACTGGATCATGAACTCATTCTCAAACTAAAGGAAGGAGCTTTGCCACTCCTGTGGCTACCATGGAAAGTGAAGCTACAAGTGAGCCCACAGCTGATGAAATGAGTGCAGATTCAGAACAATCCATGAATGAAGTTAGTATCTAATGGTCTTATGGGAGTTGGTGATCATGGTTGTAAACTTCCTATAATTCCAGTTCAGGTAAAGTCTAAGAAGAGTAACAAGACGGTTTTCCTAGATCATTATTCTGCACAGACGACCTCATGAACAAGCTCAACTTGACAGGAAAAGTAACACGCATTCTCTAATGCACCATGGATCAAGAGAATGTTGTGAAGAGCTATGTTGTTTCAGGATTGGAAGTGGCTAGCTTGGATGGTGAAAATTACTGTGAAGTGCCTAACATCTATACACAGGAACTTAATGGCTGTACACAAAGAGTACACTCTTTGTCAGAGAAATCTTCAGGAATAGTCTCACTTGAAGCATGTTTACTTGCCAGAAATTGATTCAGAAATTAAGCTGCTGATAGGGATGAATATGTCTAAGGTGCAAATGATTTGCAGTGTTAATGATGGACCCTATGCAATCAGAACAATGCTAGTTTAGACTGTTAATTGACTATTGAAAGGAAGCAATGATGGTGGAAGAGACTACACTCTTGACTGCCACAAAATAAGCATTTCTCCTGTATCTTAGCAGTATGCAGTTGTAATTATTATAGTATAATAATTAGGGGGCTGGAATTAGGAGCCATTATCATGTGTATTATAGTAACTAGTCACATTAGTGGGGGTGTGCTAAAAGCTTATTTTCTGGCAGTTTGTAGCTTGGTACTGTGGAGGTCATATCTGCTGATCACTAAGATAACACTCAAAAATGCTTAATTGTATGTTTGTTAATTGCTAATAAAGGATCGGAATAGGGAATTCAACTTCTTGGAGCAATCATTGGAGCAATGGGCACGTCACACAAATATAACAGCTCAGTGGGGTCACAGGCTGGAGGAAATTGTTTTGTTTATATCAATTTGACTCAATTTTGCCACTACAATGTGTTCAATCATATTGGGAATTCTGCTTTTTTATGAAATGTATCTTGAGTTTAAATGTTGTTCCATACATCACATGCAGATTTTTGAGTTGTCCTCGATCTCTCACAGCTTCTATATAGTTATATCATTAGAAATAGTCACAAATTCAATTAGTAATACTTTTTTTTAAACTTTTGAATGGATAGAGCTTCAGATGATTTCAGAGTCAAATTGGGAGCAAGGTGCATGCATTGCTTCACCGTTTTGGAAGCATTCTCTATGACTGCTCAACTGTGAAGCTTAAATCATTCGGAAATATTCTCAAAAACTATATTCTTGAAAAGTACTCCACTATAATATTTATAAACCTGGGTATCTAGAAACAGTAGTATATTGAAAAATAAGGGATGCAGTTATTCATAGGAACATTCCAATCTCAGTATTGCAATCGACTGATGAAATCTCCAGCTAATATCAAATTCAAGTCAAGTTTATTGTCATATGCACAAGTATTGACATGCAATGAACAACCTACTTGCACAGCAGCATCACAGGCAGACAGCATCTTAAGAAATAAATGCTCTGGACAGTATGGCAATTATCATGTAAGATTTACATATTCCCAAAATGCTGCTCAAACAGTACCCAGGGACCTGTTTTAAAGACACTTTACCATTATTATATAGTAGCTTTCACTTTGCAAAGGTGCAAAAATTGTGGTATTGCATTGTACTGTCTGGAAATCTACATTTTGGCTATAGAAGTTTTGAAAAAACACTCAGCAGGTAATTTTACAAGTCTTAAACCTTTCATCAGAGCTGTTTACTAGATTTGGACCATGACTTCATTGTAGAAAGCAATATTTGAGAACACCCAGGTAAAATACTTTCTTGCTTACCTTGAGTAGAGTGTCTGCTTAAAATGTTTCAGAGTTGTCAAGAGATTTACTTTCTGGAGGTTATTTAAATTCAGTTCTTCCTGCAGTTAAATAAACTCAGCATTTCCTCAGTATATTTAGTTTCTCTCAACTGAGAATGAAAATTAACTCATTTCCTATCTTAGAAAAAACTACTCTTCAGAAGTACTTAATCGGTTATAAATTGTTTGGGAACGCAGTGATGCTGTGAAAGATGCTATATAAATGCAAATATAGAAGAGCTCTGTATGGTGGCAAAAATCTAATAAGTGAACCAAAAAGCTCTAAACAATAACCATGCTATTTTAGAACAGTATGAAGCTGATTGTTTTACAACTATGTAGGGTTGACTTGGGTAGTTCTGTTATCACTCAACAGTGAGTGTATTACTGTGACTGAGATTGTATCGATGTGCATAATTTCTAAGGAAATATCTCCCACTCACTGCAATTTACTGGTGATGTTACCCTGCATATGCTAGTAGAGACAGAATACTTTTCTCAGATAGAATCGACCTTACTGTGAGAACAGTAAGGAGCACTCAGTTCCTCTGATTCCAATATCTGATTATCCGATTAATTTGCTTAGCAGACATTAGGAAACCAATTTTCAATTTCCAAATTTTCAAAGATGTAAATAAAAGTTTTCAGCTTGACTTAATTACATTTGAATGATCATCCTCGAGAGGTCTAGAACTTCTGGGTTATTCTTTATCTAGGTTACTCTTTAAGCACAACAGCTCCTTTTTCACCTCAAACGATTGAAGAAGTTTGGTATGGGCCCTCAAATCCTAAATACTTCCTACAGGAACACAATTGAGAGCATCCTGACTGGCTGCGTCACTGCCTGGTATGGGAACTGTACCTCCCTTAATCATAGGATTCTGCAGAGAGTGGTGCAGACAGCCCAGCACATCTGTAGATATGAACTTTCCACTATTCAGGACATTTGCAAAGACAAGTGTGTAAAAAAGGCCCAAAGGATCATTGGGGACATGAGTCACCCCAACCACAAACTGTTCCAGCTGCTACATCTGGGAAATGGTACCACAGCATAAAAGCCAGGACCAGCAGGCTCCAGGACAGCTTCTTCCATCAGATCATCTTATGAGTCCAATATTGGCTTTGAAAGTTCTTCCGCATTCAGCACAGGTAGTTCCAGATGGCAGATCGGGCTTTGGTTGTTGCTGCCTCTCTTTCCATTTTCTTCTCTTTTCTTCTAATTCTGCACATCTGTTGGCTTCGAAAGTTGCTGTTCCTTCTCGAATGATGGCTTGCCAGAGTCTCCTGTCCTTGGCTTTGGTTTCCCAATGGTTGATGTCAATGTTACATTTCTTCATGTTGGCTTTTAAGACGTCTTTGAATCTCTTATGTTGTCCGCCTCATTTACGTTTGCCTTTCTTAAGCTGGGAGTAGAAGATTTGTTTCCGCCGATGTTCGTCTTTCATCTGAACAACGTGACTGCTCAATCTTAGTTGGTTCTTGATGACGTAGGCTTCAATACTTGTTGTTTTTGCTTCATTTAGCATGCTGACGTTGGTTCTTCTATCTTCCCAGCTGATATGTAAGATGTTTCAAAGATAGTGTTGATGGAACTTTTCAAGTGCCTTCAGATGTCGTCGGTATGTTGTCCAAGTTTCTGATGCATACAGGAGTGTTGGGATCACCACTACTTTGTACACTAACATTTTGGTGTCTGTTCGGATGTCATGATCGTGAAAGACTCTTGTTCGGAGATGTCCAAATGCTGTTCTAGTGCATTTAAGACAATGTTGGATTTCATCATTAAGGTCGACATTGGAGGAGAGGTGACTTCCAAGATACGGAAAGTGGTCCACGTTTTCCAGGGTCATTTCGCCAAGTTGAATTGTTGGTTCTATCCAATTTGTCTCAGTTGGTGATGGTTGGTAGATGATCTGAGTCTTCTTGGAATTGATGGTAAGTCCAAGTTTTGTGTATGCACGGTTGAAGGCAGTCAGAATCTGTTGTAGGTGGTTTTCTGAAAGAGCTGCAACACTGTTGTCATCTGCGTATTGGAACTCGATGAGGGAACTCATGGATGTCTTGTTTTTCGACTTGAGACGGGCAAGATTGAAAAGTCTGCCATCTGTTCTGTAGACAATTTTGATTCCTGGGGGTAGGTCATCCTTGATAATGTGGATGGTTGTCGCAATGAAGATGGTGAACAAAGTTGGGGCAATCATGCATCCCTGTTTTACTCCTGATCTAACTTGAAGAGGCTCACAGTTACTATTGCTGACCATGACAGTGGCAAGCATGCCATTGTGGAGGAGTCTCAGGATACTTTTCAAGGCATCCATAGGTGTATAGGACATCCCATAGGAGTTCCCTTGATACTGAGTTAAAGGCTTTGGTGAGGTTGATGAATGCCATGTACAAAGGTTGAAGTTGTTCACGACATTTTTCTTGTAGTTGTCGCATTGTGAAGATCATGTTGATTGCTCCACGTGATGGTCTAAAACCGGCTTGTGTCTCCGGAAGGATCTTCTTGGCTAAAGGCTTGAGCCAGTTGTTCATGATGCAGGTGAGGATCTTTCCAGCTGTTACTAAAAGGGATATTCCACGATAGTTTCCTCATTCGGATCAATCGTCTTTCCTTTTGTAGATGGTAACAATTGCTGAGTCTCTAAGGTCTGCTTGCACGTCTTCATTTATCCAGATCTTGATGAGAATTTGATGCAGTTGTTAATGAAGCAGGTTATCTCCAATTTTGTAGACCTCAGCTGGTATTCTATTGATTCCAGTGGCCTGGTTGTTTTTCAAGGTTTTGATGGCTTCCTTGACTTCTTTGAGTTTAGGTATTTTGCTTAGGGAGTCATCAACGGGCTGTTTTCGAATGTTGCTAATCACATTCCTGTCAAATGAGAGGGTTTGATTTAGAAGATCTTCAAAGTGCTCCCTCCATCTAGAATTGATGTCAACATTGTTTTCAGGATGGTTGAAGCATCTTTGCTTTTAAGAGGGGCTTGACCATGAGTGGATGGGCCAAAAATAGCTTTAGTTGCATTGAAAAAGCCTCGAGTGTCGTTGGTGTGTGCTAGTTGTTGGATTTCCTGAGCTTTCTTCCTCCAAGATTGGTATTTTAGGTGTTCTTTTGGGCTGCAGCCTTGCATTCCTGAAAGACTTCCCTTTTGGTAGCTGATTGTGTCCAAAAGTTGAGCGACTGAATCAAGTATTCACCACCTTCATGCCAGTTCTTGACTAGGAACTTCCAGCTATCACATTGCCTGCTCCCGTCACCCTCCCCCGATTGCCGAAAGACTTGAAGAAGTGGCCCACAGTGCGAAGATGCCTGTATGTGTATTTGTTTAATGTGTACTTGATGTTGCGCTCCAAGAAGCACACGATACTTCACAAATCAACCGATTCCAATGGCATGGAAACGACAATGATTGGAGCTGATGGATTTGTTGCCGCTTTTATCCGCCTTCACAATTAACTTCGTCCGCCTGTTCCACCGTTGAGTATAGTAGTGGGCTAAGCACACACCCCTGAGGTGTGCCAGTGTTGATCGTCAGCGAGGAGGAGATATTATTACCAATCTGTACAGATTGTAGTCTTCTGGTTAGGAAGTCAAGGATTCATTTCCAGAGGGAGGTACAGAGGCCCAGGTTCTGTAGCTTATTGATCAGTACTGTGGGAATGATAGTGTTAAATGCTGAGCTATAGTCAACAAACAGCATCCTGACATAGGTGTTTGTATTGTCTAAGTGATCTAAGGCCGTGTGAAGAGCCATTGAAATTGCATCTGCTGTATACCTATTGTGGTGATGGGCAAATTGCAGTGGGTCCAGGTCCATACTGAGGCAGGAGGTGACTAGCCATGACCAACCCCTCAAACCATTTCATCACTGTAGATGTGAGTGCTACCGGCCGATAGACATTCAGGCAGCTCACACTATTCTTCTTAGCCACTGGTATAATTGTTGCCTTTTTGAAGTAGGTGGGAACTTCTGACCATAGCAATGAGAGGTTGAAAATGTCCTTGAATATTTTGCCAGTTGGTTGACACAAGTTTTCAGAGCCTTACAGTGTATTCCATCTGGGTCTGCCATCTTGTGAGTGTTCACTCTCCTTAAAGACAGCCTGATATCGGCCTCTGAGACAGAGATCACAGGGTCACTGGGTGCAGCAGGGATCTTCACAGCTGTAGTTGTGTTCTCCCTTTCAAAGCAATCATAGAATGCGTTGAGCTCATTTGGTAGTGAAGCATCGCTGCCATTCATGCTATTAGGTTTCGCTTTGTAGGAAGAAATGCCCCGCCAACCCTCTGTCGTACACCTGATGTCACCTCTAACCTTGCTCAGAATTGTTTCTTCTCGCTTGAAATAACCCTCTGCAAATCATACCTGGTTTTCTTGTACAGACCTGGGTCACCAGACCTGTCACCGATGCCACAGATCTAGCCCTTAGCAAATGACAAACCTCCTGGTTCATCCACAGCTTCTGGTTTGTGAATATACAGCAAGTTTTTGTAGGCACACACTCATCCACACAAGTTTTAATGAAGTCGGTAACAACTGCGGCGTACACATCCTGATTCAAAGACGAATCCCTGGAAACAGTCTAGTCCACTGATTCAAAGCAGTCCTGTAAGCGCTCCTGTGCTTCCCTTGTCCATACCTTCTTGGTCCTCCCTGCTGGTGCTGCAGTCTTCAGCCTCTGTCTATGCTCAGGGAGTAGAAGTACAGCCAGGTGATCAGACTTTTGAAGCATATAAAGGACAAGCATTCGGATGACACACCACAATCAGCAGCACACTAATGATATCTCCTCGTATGGTGACAATACACTTGCAAGTAAGTTGCCAAAATTGGAGAACAACTCAACCCAAACATCAACCACCTGAGCTACACATCTTCTGAATAATGTATATAATATGCAACCTTGAGATCTGTCTCCTTACAGGCAGCCACAAAACAAAGAAACCAAAAAGAACACATTTTTTAAAAAGACCATCGAACACCCAATGTGCAGAGAAAGGAAAAAAACTATGTAAACAGTCAAAGTAAGCATGTAGTACACAGAATGAAAATGAGTCCGTGGACCCAAAGCCAGACATTACAGCAGCTGGAGCAGGCCACAGCCTCATTTTGATGCAGAGCCAAGTAAAAGTCACAGAGCAGCGGGCAGAATCGACTGACCCTCGCCTCTGGTCCTGACACCCTGCCTTTACAATCTGGCCCGGCATTTAAATCATCCACACTTTGGGTCATTCCTCGCTCTAAGACCCAAGCCCAGATGCTTTGACACGCTCTGGGCCTGGACCCTCCCACAAAGTTTCGGCCCGTACCTGACCTTTTCAAATTGGCCTGGCACGGCACTTAGATCGATCAAACCTCGGGTCTTTCCTTTCCTTCAGCTTTGATGGATGGGCCTTGCCTTTGCATGTCACGACTCTGAGTCACCTCCACTTGTCTCAACTGTACATCGCCTCGCTTCACCGCAACCCTGCTTCGATTCCACCTCACCTCTCCATTGTTTGCCATGATCGGTTACCAAAAAATTTTCCAGAAAAAGTGTTATTAATAAAGAATTTAATAAAGAATAAACAATTCTGTTTTGTTTGCTGCTGATAAATAGTCGCAGGGCTTCACCAGCTCCATTTTAAACCAGAACCGCCATCCTAAATCAGAAGCTGCCATCTTAAGTCTTTGTCTTCTTCCATTGGAAGTGGACTGTTCAGCTTGCAGTCACTGTCAAGTGTGAGAAGTTTATCTTCCGGTAAGGTGGCAGTACGTTCGATCGCAATGGCTTCTACGGGGTCAACAAAGGGTACTACTGTCCTCTTTCAATGTATTTGGTTTGAAATTTGGAAAAGGCATTTTCTCAGAGGAAACATATTTGTATTGAAAACACCTCCATTTGAATTTTTTTTTAAACGCTTTGCTTTGGAAGATGGAATTAAAAGTTTTACTTGATTGGTGAAGCCATCAAAGTTGTGTCCCACCTATTATTATTCCAATATACTTCCTTTTGGGCCTTTGATAGGCAGCCATCTTTGCAAACAGCAAAGTGACTATCTTCATATGCTGTAGAATTAACTAACGTTAGGATTATCTATTAACTGAAAAAGACAGGTTGGTTGTTAGGAAGTAAAATGAAGATCAAACTGTATTTGAGCAACAAACAATCTGCTGGAAGAATCTGGTGGGAGGAAAGGCTTTTCTGGTCACAACCCTGTTTGAGCAATTGGCCGAGGATTTCCAATTTCCTTTTTCCGTGGTACTATTCAATTATTGAATATTTATTGAAGCCTCCTTTAACTGATGAGCATTTGATTTTATGATTTCTAGATTTTGCTCCCTGACACTTGCTTTACAGCTGTCTTTCTGTCCCACACTTTTGTGTTTCCTTCATTCATCCAAGTCTGAATGTAAAGCTATGTATAATAAAAAACAATGACTGCCCATGAGAATTATTCTCAACCTGCCTTTCCAAACTGTTAAACCTGTTTTGTAAACTAAAAAAGGAATATATAATGCAGCATCTATGGAAAGGAATAAACTGTCAACAATTCAGTCTGAGGCCCTTCATCTGGACTGAAGAAGGCTCTCAGACTGAAATATTGACTGTTTTTTCCTTTCCATAGATGCTGCTGGATCTGCTGAGTTCCTCCAGCATTTTGTGTTTGTTACTCTGGGTTTCCAGCATCTGTAGAATCTGTGTTTAATGAATATGTCATGCGATGTGAGCGGTAAATATGGGTTAGATGATGGCAGTGCTCATATAAAATCTAGGAAAATATGCTTTACCCTTGGTATTAGACCGACACTTCACTTAATTTGCCTGAAGCATTACAATGGCAATTAAAACACTCAATCTTTTAAATACATGTATACCATTAATGTTTAAAAGTAAGAAAGATAAACCAACTGAGAAAAGGCCAATGAAGGTGAGTGTAAACTCCAAGAAAGTCTGCTTAATCAGCTCAATTACTAAAGGCACAAAATGTTGTTTTATCATGTCTTTTTAAATGCTCAATTTAAAACTGAGGTTTAGCGGAATTTTCCATCTTTATTCATGCAGTCTACTTTCTGCTTACCTAAGCAGCAATCTCCAGCTGTCATTTCATATTAATCATATTGATCCCTTTGAATTTACTTACATCTCCTGCTTAAGATTAATTAAGATAGTCTTCTAGTCAGCAGGGTATATTACAGTGATGTAATGACAAATCCGATCATAAAGGTATCAAGAAGTATTCCATAGAATACATTATAAAGTCTATTTAGTAATTGGAATAGAGAGATACAAACTCATGATAGGATGAGACAGTTTGAAGTGGGGTTAGAACCGTAGAAGGGAAAAGACATCTTACAGGCAGAGGATGAAAGCCAGCATCTCAATATAACATCCAAGCAGTACGAGGGGTGATTGATAAGTTTGGGGCCTAAGGTAGAAGGAGTCAATTTTAGAAAACCTAGCACATTTATTTTTCAACATCGTCCCATCCTACATTTACACACTTAGTCCAGCGGTCATAGAGCATACGGATCTTGGACCTCCAGAAAGTGTCCACAGCAGGGGTGATTGATAAGTTCGTGGCCTAGGGTAGAAGGGGATGAATTATACAGTTCTCATTACATGCACATGCAGTTCAACTCTTTCAGTGATTATGCAGAAAGTTTGAAGTTAATAGCTCATCGGGGTGATTGATAAGTTCGTGACTTAAGGTAGATGGAGATGAGTTATTAACTTCAAACTTTCTGCATAATCACTCAAAGAGTTGAACTGTGTGTGCATGTAATGAGAGCTGTATAACTCATTTCCTTCTACCTTAGGCCACAAACGAATCAATCACCCAGCTGTGGACACTTTCTGGAAGTCCAAGATCCGTATGCTCCGTGACCGCTGGACTAAGTGTGTAAATGTAGGATGGGACTATGTTGAAAAATAAATGGGCTAGGTTTTCTAAAATTGACTCCTTCTACCTTAGGCCACAAACTTATCAATCACCCCTCATATATAGTAACGATTCTTATTCTTTTATGTGTAATAGTACATTCCTGCCTTCAGCAAGATTTACACAAATACTAAGGCATGGGTAGGTTAAATAATGTGTAACCTTCACATCATCTAGTTGCCAGTCAAAGACTATCTCCAACAAAAGAGACACTAACTATTTACCTTGGCATTCAATTCAAATATCCTCGCCATCAATATTCCAGGTGTTAAATTTAACTGGAAGCTCAACTGCACCAGCCATAAAACTACTATGTCTACAAGACCATATCAGATATTCGGTGCCCAACCTGCTGACACCCCCAAGACCATCTGATCATTTGTAAGGCACAAATCAGTAGTGTGATAGAATACTTCCCATTTGCTTAGCTGAACACAGGTCAAAAAACTCTCAAGAAGCTCCAACCATCAAAGACAAATCAATCCATCAATTGATATGCCATTATCCATCATAATCTTTCATTCCTTCCACTATCAGTGCACAATGATGTAGTGGGCACTATCTACAAAACTCAGTGGAATTACACACAAAGACTTCAATAACAACACCCACCCCCAAACCTGTGACCTCTGCCATCAAGTAGGTCAAAGTTCAGGATTACAAGGGGCTGCAGACTTGGCCAGCTCCATCACGGTCATGTACAAATTCACCTCTAGGTCAAGATGGAGCTGAGCAGCCAGTCTCTGTTGAGGTCATGGCTCAGACTTGTATGTTTTCTATGTTCGTAGAAATGGTTTGGGGGACAGAGAGGGGAGAGAGGGCTCAGGTTAGGGCTTAGGGGCAGGAATGAGGAGAGTTTGTGGGTGGGTAGGTGAATGGGAGGGATTTCTTGTAATTCTTTTGTGCTGTTGTTCTGCTGAACATTGTGGACATGCTGTGTTGGTGCTGGAACGTATGACTACACTTGTGGCCTGTCCTTAATTTGTGCTGGATGTTAACGCAGGTGACACATTTTACACTGTGCTTTGAAGTACGTGTGATGCATAAATTTATCTGAATCAGAATCGAAATCTGAAGTGGCACACCAGCTGAATACGGCAATAAATATTGATTTTATCAATGATGGTCAGATCCCTGAAAATGGATACATTTGCAGAAAACAGTGCTTTATGCTTTAGGAGGGATCAAAAGAGTTGGTTGAGACACAGAGGCATAAAGAAGCTGATTCCATACCTGCCAATGATGTTGTGAACTGGCAGGTAAACAGTGAAATGGGAGGAGCTAAGGGAAGCATTTAGAGTACTCTGGAGATAACATTCTGAGATCCAATATGGATTTATTTTAGGAATGATGGGACATTTGAGAGAGAACTAAAATACCAAACAAAATCTTGGAAAAGAGGCATTGGTTGGGTTAAAATGTGAGAGAAGTTTGGTTGGTGGAGGTTAAAAGTAGAAGAATGAGGAGCTCTTCTGTAATTCGTAGTATCAGTTTTGTAGCATAGAGGACAATACACTTCATTAACAAAGTACCATGCAGTTCTCGGCACAATTTAAATGTTTCAGTGATCAGAAAGCGAGCAGTTAAAGGTGGATGGGAATGGGGTGGGTGGTTGTTGGTGGATTGCATCTGCATTCTATAGAATGTGTAGTTCTGTACATTCCTGTAAATACTGTGTGACAAGAGGAACAGGAGTGCTCATTGTATTTACATATGAGAACCTATCATAATCAGTATCAGCCGACTCTGGTAACTCTTTACTCTTCCATCTCACACAGTGCCATCTTTCCTCTTTTAACCCCAGAATGTCAAGCAGGCACTCTGCAGTTGGACAATTTCCCCTCCCTTCTCTTGATATTTTGACCTTTTCCACTCCACTGGATGAGGTTCCACAATTGTCTCTGGCCGTGTTTCTATTTGCCTGGCTGCCAGGGGAAAAATGTTTTAAAAAGTTCATAAAAACAAGAGCAGAATTATGCATTTGGCCCATTGAGTCTGCTCCACTATTTCATTGTGGCTGATCCAATTTTCCTCTCAGCCCCAAACTCCTGCCTTCTCCCTGTATTCCTTTGTGCCCTGACCAATCAAGAATTTATCAACATCTGTCTTAAATATACACATAGGCCGGGCACCACAGCTGTCTGTGGCAAAGAATTCTGCAGATTAACCACTCCCTAGCCACAGAAATTCCTCCTCATCTCCATTCCTAAAGGATCGCCTCTTTTCTGAGGCTGTGTTTCCCACCATAGGGAACACCTCTCCACATCCACACTATCAATACCTTTCACTATTTGATAGTTTTCAATGAGGTCACCCCTCATTCTTCTGGATTCCAGTGAATACAGGCCCCGAGCCATGAAATGCTCCTCAACTGACAAGCCGTTCAAACCTGGAATCGTTTTCATGAACCTCCTTTGAATCCTCTCCTGTTTCAGCATATCCGTTCTGAGAAAAGGGGATCAAATCTGCTCACAATACTCCAAGTGATCCTCACCAGTGTTATATAAAGCCTCAACATTACATTCTTGCTTTTAAATTTCAGTCCTCTAGAGATGAATGCTAAAAATGCATTTGTCTTTTCACCACAGACTCAACCTGCTAATTAACCTTTAGGGAATCCTGCACAAGCATTCCCAAATCTCTGCACTTCAGGTTTTTGTATTTCCTCTCTATTTATAAAATAGTCAATCCTTTCATTTCTTCTAGCAAAATGCATGACCATACACTTGCAGACACTGTATTCCACCTTGCCACTACTTTGCCCATTCTCCTAATCTGTCTAAGTCCTTCTGTGACCTTTCTCCTGTCCTTCCACCTATCTTTGTATTGTCTGCAAATTTTGCAACAAAGCCATCCAAATTATTGACGTATAATGTAAAAAGAATTTGGAACACCACTAGTCACCGGCAGCCAACCAGAAAATGTTCCCTTTATTCCCTCTCTTTGCCTCCTGCCAGTCAGTCACAGCTTTATCTGTGCTAGAATCTTCCCTGTTATACCATATGCTTGTAGCTTGTTAAGCAGCCTCACGCCTGGCACCTTGTCAATGGCCTTCCGAAAATCCAAGTACATATTTGCCAATTTTTCTTTGTCTATACTGCTTGTAATTTCTTCAAAGAATTCCAACAGATTTGTCAAGCAAGACTTTTCCTTGAGGAAACCATGCTGACGATGGCTTATTTTATCATGTCCCTCCAAGTATCCCAAAATCACATCCTCAAAAATCGACTCCAACATCTTCCCAACCACTGAGTTTAGACTAACTGGCCTATAGTTTCCTTTCTTCTGTCTTGCTCTCCTTTCTTGAAGAGTGGAGTGACATTTGCAATATTTCAGTCTTTCAGAACCATTCCAGAATCTAGCGTTTCTTGAAAGATCAGTATTAATGCTTCCACAATCTCTTCAGCCTCCTCTTTCAGAAACCTGGGATGTACAATAGGTAGGTACATTGTGACTTAACTACTTTCACCTTTCTCCAGGTGACTTATCTACTTTCAGGCCTTTCAGTTTCCCAAGAACCTTTTTCTTATTTATGGTAACTTTACACAATTCATGACCCCGACACCTGGAACTTCTACCCTACTGCTAGTGTCTTCTACAGTGAAGACCAATGCAAAATACTTATTTCACTTCGTCCGCCATTTCCTTGTCCCCCATTATTACCTCTCCAGTATCCTTTTCCAGCAGTCCAATATCCACTCTCACCTCTTTTGTACTTTGTCTCTGAAGAAACTTATGGTATTTTCTTTAATATTATTGGCTAGCTTAGTTTTATTTTTAATCTTTAGCTTCTTAATGGCCTTTTATTAGTTGCTTTCTGTTGCTGCCTGAGCTTTTTCACGTTTGTTCCCCCATACTCTCTGTGAGACTTAAACAATCCAGTCAATCAACAAAGAAGTGATAGTTCATGTATTATCATAATAATTCCTTAATTATATTTTTTCATTTTTATAAGTAATTTTCTTTAATTCCAGTACACTGAAGAAGTGTAATCACATGTCATATATACTTTAACATAACACAATTACTTCTTCTGTTCACTGAAAAATCATTTAATGCTTGAACATCCTCCAATTTCTTCATATTACAGGAAAATCACACTGCTGATGAGAGTCCAACAATGGAAAAGAAGCATGTACTATCACATAAATTCCATGCAAATTTATTCATCATTCTTATGTTATTATTTACTTTAGTTTATTTACAGCATGTAGAATTGTCTTTGCAGCATGATTGCAGATGCAAAGATGCATACATCAAGATGCTCTTTATTGACTACAACTCAGCATTTAATACTATCATCCTCTCAAAACTAATCAATAAGTTTCAAGTCCTGAGCTTCACGATTTTTGCAATTGGATCCTTGATTTCCTCACTTGCAGACCTCAGTCAATTCAGATTGGCAACAACATCTCCTTCTCAATCTCCACCAGCACTGGTGCACCACAAGGCTGTGTGCTTAGCCCTCTGCTCTACTCGCTTTATACTTATAACTGTGAGTCTAAGCACAGGCCCAACATCATATACATGTTTGCTGATGATACCGCTGTTGTTGACCAAATCCAATGTGGTGATTTATCAGCATATAAGAGTAAGATTGAACATCTGGCTGAGTGGTGCCAGAACATCAACCTCTCACTCAATGTCAGCAAGACCAGGGAGATGATTATTGACTTCAGGAGGAGGAAACAATAGGTCAATGAGCCAGTCCTCATTTGAGGTTCAGAAGTGGAGAGGGATAGCAACTTTCAATTCCATGGTGTTACCATTTCAGAGGATATGTACGGGGCCCAGCACATCAAAGTAATTATGAAGAAAGCCCAGTAGCACCTGATCTTCCTGAGAAGTTTGTGAAGATTCGGCATGGCATCTAATACTTTGACCAACATTTATAGAAATGTGGTGGAGAGTATGTTGACTGGTTGCATCGCAACCTGGTATGGAAACACCAATGCCTTTGAACAGAAAATCCTACAAAAAATAATAGATACAGCCTAGTCCATCACGGGTAAAGCCCTCCCACCACCGAACATCTCCACATGGAGTGCTATCCCAGGAAAAATGCATGCATCATCAAGGACCTCAACCACCAAGACCATGCTCTCTTCTCACTGCTGCCATCAGGAAGACCCCTCAGCCATCAGCTTCTTGAACCAGAGTGGATAACTTTACTTAACCCATCACTGAACTGCTCCCACAACCTATGGAGTCACTTTCAAGGATTATTCATCTCATGTACTTGTTATTTATTGGGTTTTTTTCTCTTTTGTATTTGCACAATTTGTTGTCTATTGCATAGTTTGTCTGTCCGTCCTTTTGGGTGTGGTCTTTCATTGTGTTTCTTGGATTTACTGTGCATGCCTGCAAGAAAAAAATCTTAGATATGTATATGGTGACATATATATACTTTGATAGTAACTTTACTTTGAACTCTGAACATGAGTTATGAACCTGGCCACCAATAAACATACTGATGCCTCATTTGTCCTGTTGCGTCAGCAAAGACATGCTCTGGAAAATAATGCTAGGTTTTTTGAAAAAACAATTTAATCAGCTTTTTAGCCTTGACATATAAATTTTCTTTCTGTTACCAAAGTTTCTTTCAATGAACGTTAAAAATTGCATCAGTCATTATTTTCATCTCATTTATCACAATTTTATGTCAATGACTGTACCTTTCATTTCAGATGAAGATGCCAGACTAATATGTTACCAGTTCCAAAACTAAAGCTGAAAATAGAATGAGATAGAACAGATAAGATAAAAATTCCAGATCAAATATCTAAAATGATTTAATATTTATGTCTCCCAAAGCAGTATGTTAACATATTGAGATTTTGAAATGCCTCAGGAAGTTGAAATCATATACAATTCTGTCAGTCAATAGCAGTGTTAAACTCTTATGGGTCTTATTTCCTTACGTTGTATGTATGTATGTAAAAAATGTTTATTTACTGCAGATTAAATTTAACCACAAAGATATCTTGTCAATTTCAGAGGACTGAAGAAGAATGTTATGCTTCTTCCAACTTGAATTAAGATGATGACATGCAAAGTTGATGCTGCAGTTGCAACAGAACAAATTTGCTTGCACTTCCCTGATAGTTCAGTGACCTTATCCAGTAGGTATATGCGTAAACTACAGAGAAAAGGAAAGAATTAATTCTAGTGTCCTTAGGTGACAGCAAGGAAAATTGTTGTCTGGCTCTTTATGACAATCCAATATCCCCTGCTGGCAATGTAGATATATGGTTCCCCATTACTGTAACTATCATATTTCTGTGTTCTCCAACACTATTAAATGTGTTACCGATGTATATTGCTAAAGCCCACACAAAAGGAATGGCAATTTCGATAAAATAGTAGCAGGTAGTTGGAATCAAGAGAAATGCTTCTTCTGCATAGCTTGTAAAAACTCACACAAATTAGATCCAAAACTAGACAGCTGAAACTTGTAGTCGTAGAGAACGAGTAAATGCCAGATTCTGGCAACAAGAGGACGCTCAGAGATAATATTCATATGTCTGTGTTGGTGGCTAAAATTACACAGAGATATCTCTCTGATTCTTCATTTCAAGCAGGTTTCGCAACCTTTCCTAAGAAAAGTTCTGTAGCAGTTTGGTCTGTACCAATCTTTCCAAAGCACAGTAGGTCAAACGTGGTAATTGCATGACAAGGACAAAAGTAACTGTTTTTAGTGACCAAAACACTCCATAAAACTTCTATTATGATTCAAGAATTAAAAAAACAAGGTGTAGGCTCTTAATTCTATGTAGAAGAGCAAGATTTCAGTCATGAATTCAAGAGGGGGAGTGTGTGCGATAGGAGTGAAAAACAGCAATGATGTTCATTTACTCATGTACAATTGTACAACCATGTCTTCATGTTTGTGTGATATGGCTGAGAAAATGTGTTGCTGGGTGGCTCTTCCAATTTCAGCAAGCTAGATGTATGAGAGGACTGGGAGATGCATGATATGAATCACAGCACTTCGTTCATCTCTAAAAATGGAAATTATGAAGATCTGTAATAATGTGAAGATTGTTGTGAAGTTCTGTGTCGAGGTAGTACTACAAGTTTGAGACAACGCTGGCACACAGTCTTCAGTCTCAGAATATACCAAGGATTTTCTTCACTCAGCGGGCCCATAAATAAGATTCATATGATGTATCAAATCACTTCTTGCTTGGCATGACCCAAGTTTTATCACACTATTTTCTCTGTCACTGTAGTTCCATATAATCTTGAGATATTTAGGATTAGCTTAATGGCTTTTATCTTATGTACAGAAATTTAGCTCAAGTCTGGTATTCATGATGGCCACTGTTCAGTTTAACCCAAATTTTCATGGCTAGAACAGTGGTGAATGTGACTTAATGAAACATAATGTGTAAATTAGCTGTAGCAATTTTACCCACAAAATAAATGCCCCAAACAACATTGCTAGCATATCCACGGGGTCTAAATCAAAACTGTCAGAAGCATGATAAAGCAATCAGAAATCCTTGGATTAAGATTTCTGTGAGTTCTGTTCAAGTCGTTAAGGGACCTATTAATGTGCAAAGTAACAGTCATTGGTCATTGGCGGTAAGAGACAAAATGCTTATCAACAGTGAATTACAAGAGAGAGCTTGAGGAAATCATTGTCTAGAAATTCTTCCCTGTTTGTCAGTGACTGCAAATTGTTGTCTGCATCTAAAATTCAGTTTCATTTGGAGGAAGAACAGTATATGAACTTGCAAATACATGGTTCATTTAGCAATATCAATGAGGGTTGAATTTCTGGGCAATAGCTTTCTACTCAAGCACTAAGTTTAAACAATACTTTTCACAATCCTTTGCAAATTCCAGAATTAATGGTGCAGAAAGGGGAATGAAAGTTGTTGAAGATTTTCTGGGGGGGTGCGAATCAAACCAGTCATGTTTAGTCTAATTCAAGTGGTCAAGTGAGATGTGCAGATGATTGGTCTAGCCCATTGAGTCAAATGCTGCAGTGTAATCAAAAGAAATGAGAAGGTGCAGTGTGCTTTGATTTTAAACTGAAATAAATCAATGGAAAATCAGTATAAGTGATTTATGATTTTCAGATCAGAAGTCACTGGATGCCTGAAGGTGCAGATTGTATAAAGAACCATTGTATAATTAACTACAGATAATGGCCAAGTGGGTATTCTTTTTGTGAGGTAACTTCTAAAACTCAATGTTTAATTATAAATTCAAATCTTAATAAAATGCTTAATTACTGTAAGTTTATGCAAGTACTAAACGCTTTCTTCATATTTATATGCTGACAAGTGGCTATTAGAATCATTGTGAGATCGGTGGTATTATAGGTGCATTTTGCTGAATATATGTAGTTATATGTAAGTATAATACAGAGTAGCAGTAACTTGTACAGTATAATTCCCATGAGTTGTACTTGAAGTCAATTAATTTTCTATTGCAGCAATAAAGAAGATGTGATGTCAGCTAAAAATGTATTTACAACCCTTTTGTGCAGCATTTTAGTAACATTGTTTTGTATATGATATGACAAAGTACAATTAAATCTGATCTTTTATGGTTTGCATTTGCTTTTCACAACTAATTTTGAACATAAGGTGATAAAAGAGTTTTAATTAAACTGATTTTTTACAATAGTGCACTTGCTGGTGCTAATAAGTGCTTTGCAGGGATTAGGACAGAATCAAATTGTCAAGTTTGCACCACTGTTCCACATGAGCCACTAGGGTGAAGTTTGCCTTGGCAGTGCTTCAAAGCAGGTGATAGTGAAGTTCCATCCTGTTGTACACCCTGTCTGACTTCTTTTCCTGATGATCCTGTAGCTCTTCCTCCAGACCCACCCGGAGAGCTGCACCTATCAGATGGTTCCAAATCAGACGGGGTGCTGTTGGGTAAAAGGAAGTAACGTAAATAAGCAACAGGAAAAATAATTCCACTCAAGCAAATCCACTTGCATCTTTGAGTTCTGGAATTGGTGCAGGATAATACTCCTGCACCCATTCCTTTTGTTGTCCTGAAAAGCATCATAGATCACTGATTCACTTCTCCTCCACTGAGTTGGGAGCCTTCTCTACATGCACTATTAAAATTGCACAAGGCACAAACTGTACTCCAATGAAAAAGGAAGTAAACCATGCTGATTTTTACACATAATTTGCTTCCAAATTTACTAGATTGATGGTGAATCAACATCAGTATACTCTCTCTGTCACAAATGCAGACTTGCCACAGAGTCTGGGCGTTCTTTCATGTGGGCTAGTAATAGGGGTCAGAAATCACGCTCATGACTCTGTCCGTTCCAACCAATTGGTGCTTCATTGTGGTTGGATTTAACTCTGTTCCTTTTGCTTTGACGTTATCAACTCTTGACCAAAGTGCAACAACATCACTGCTCTCTGCTTACCATTGTCATTGCTCTGGGAAAGAAAGCTTCAATTTAGACTGACACTGTAAAGGAGCAGTATTTATTTAGTATTAAGTTACTGCCTCAGCTGCAGGGTCAGCGTTAGCTTTTAGTTTGAGAATTTTAGGCAACAGTCCTGTTGGCCTAGTGTTTATTGTTTTCCCTTTAACTCAGCATAGTTTCTATTAAAATTCAGTGAACTGTTCATTCACTTTAGTGTCTCTCTTCTGCACTTAGGCCATAACGTAGCATGTGACTGACGGCAAGATTGAACCAACTAAAATGGACCAGGAAGAGAGAAAACAGCTGATCCCTGGCCTGAATTTCAATGGGTAGGTAGGAAGAGAAGCTGAAGTCAGTGGAGGCTAGGTTGGCAGATGTAGATCATGCATTGTGACAGCTACTCACAGAGCAGCAAGCCCAGTCCAAACCCAAGCTCACTGGTCAGGTGGAGAAGTTGAAGTCAAAGGAGTTTGCATTGGCAGAAATGGCTCGCATGCACTGTGTTATGATTGCTTTCACAGCGGCAGGCTCAGTCCAAACAAGGACAGGGTGTCAGTACTCGTAATGAAGCACAGACAGCAGCCATTGCTGCTCCCACTGCTGTGGTTCAGCAGCTCACTACTGGCAGCCAGAATCAGGGTGTAGTCATTACTACTGTTGCTGCCGCAATTCAGCAGCAGCAGCCTTCTGTCAGGACAGACCCCCTCCCAGCATCAAGCACATCGTTCCCTATGACAGTCTCTAATGCATGATCTCCTCAGCAGTTTCCAGGTCAGAACAGAATATTCCTCCACCAGGCAGATACTCCAGTGACTATGACAGCTGCTGGAACTTTATTAGCCAGTGAGACTGGCTTTCTAAGCCCAGCCAGATCAATTCATGATGATGTGTGTAAACTGGCTTACATGGTGAATCTCTTAGATAGATCCTCACTCAACCTGTTCAATAATCTATGAGAACAAGGCTCTCCCACAGACCATTTTTTCCAACAATTCAAGGCTGAGTTCAAGAGAGTGTTTGATCTTCCAGTACAGGCTCAGGAGGCAGCCTACCCACTCCTGCACTGCCCCAAGGGAAAGAGACAGTGAGGGACTTGCACAGTAAAGTTCCTTATGCTTGTGGTTAAGGTGGGTTGGAATGAGAGATCCCTCATCACTACTTTCCAGCCTGGGGTTTGGCATGAAATCACAGTATGTGACGAGGAGGACACCCATAATGGTCTGGTAAAGCTAGCCATTCGAATCAACAACAGGACAACTGGGTGGCAGAGTGGAAGAATGCTCCGAGCTTCCTGCCCTTCAGATCACTCTGTCTACACCCTCTCCTGCATCACCCTGTACACAGTCTGAAGAGGAGCCTGTGCAGGCAAAGGAGAACAGGTTCCTGCCTCAACTTTGCAATCCTAGGACTCTTCTGAGCATCATACTCCAAATGCCCAAGTAAAGGAGGATACCCATCAGCAGGAAAGGGAACTCTGACGGGTTGGTTCACCCTGCAAGCATCTTCCCCTAATCATGTAATGCTCCCAGCTTCCTTGTCCTGGCCAGGACCCATGAACTTCAGGCATTTATTGACTCCAGGATAGCCAGGAACCTCATGGATATCTCTCTGAGTCAGCAATTGAGAGAAAATATTGATGTCAAGCTTCTAGATGGTCAGCTGCTATGCACCCAAAAGATCCATCTTTCCACAGAACCCCTCCAAAGTGCTAAAGAGAACAGCTCTCCTATCTTGTTGATTCACCTTCACTACCATTGATACTTGGCCTTCACTGGCAATCTTGACACAACCTATGGATCAATAGGTTCCTAAAAGGTGCTCCTAGAGTGGGGGTTGGCATGTCTGTTTACCTATAGGGTCCAGCTCAAGCCCTGTGAGTGTATCCTCTGCTGTGCCAATAGCTAGTGTGAACCTGTCTGGCATTTGATCTGAATATGCTGAAGTTCTTGAGGTCTTCAGTAAAGAGAAGAAGGCCACTCCTTGCCTGCACATCAGCCATGTCACTGCATCATTAACCTCTTAACCGGTATTAGTCCTCACTGGCGTTGGCCCTTTTCTCTCTTTCTTCCTGAAATGGTGGCCATGGAAGAATTCATCAAGGAAGCATTGGCCTTAGGATTTATCCATCTTTCAACCTCACCATCAGGGATGAGCTTAACTATCTCCCACCATTTTGACATAGCATTGACCAAGTCCTTTTTTAATCCAGGATAAGTTAAATCAATTTGTCTTCATGTATTTGGATGACTTTCTTATCTGTCCTGCACTCACCAGGAACCTGTCCAGCATATCTGAAGGATTCTCGAGCGGCTCTTCGGGAACAGCCTTTGTGCTCTCAGTAGATTTTGTTACTGGTCTTCCCCTGTCAGACGGAAAAACTACCATTTTGATGGATGTGTACTGGTTGTCCAAAGCTGCCAACTTTATTGTTCTCCCCAACCTTCCGTCAGCTTACAAGACTGCCACCTCATGGTTCAACACAAGTTCAGGCAGCACAGTTTCCCTCAGGACATAGCGTCTGCTCAGGGACACAATTTAGAAACCTGTCTGTTCTCCTTTGTGTTCTAATGGCCATACTGAAAAAGTGAGCTGGAGACAACTCTGTGGTGCCTTGTCTCATACAACTCTATAACCTGGAGCTCCCAAATGGTTTGGGTAAAGATTGCCCTCAATAACCTCCAATCATTCTCCACTTTGAATGTCTCAAGGGGCTCCAGCCACCACTCTTCCTGGACCAAGGGTTTGACGGAGGAGCCCCAGCTGTGGAACAGCTGGCCCAACGCTACACAAGCATGTGGAGATGAGCCAGGGCTTCTCTGCTGCGCACTCAGAAACAATATGCCCTGCAGGCTGATCGGATCTGCAGTTAGGTGAGGCCTCTCAAGCCAGGAGAGTAAGTTTGGTTAGCGTCTAGCGATCAATCTCCCTTTGAAAGTTCAGAGTCGCAGAATGCCCCCACGCTATGTGGGTCCATTCATAGTGGAGAAGGCTATCAGCAGAGCCTCATTAAGACAGCACCTACCATCATCATTGAAGATCCATCCAGCGTTTCATGTTTCCCAGCTCAATCTAGTGACTTCTTCTCCCCTTGCTCTAGTCATCCCCCACCCCATCAGGCCTGCACAGACAGCCACCTCCCAGTCTCCACCCAGTTAACAGGAGTCACCTGTTACTCGGTTCCAACTCTTCATCTAAGAACATAAGAACATAAGAAATAGGAGCAGGAGTAGGCCATCTGGCCCGTCAAGCCTGCTCCACCATTTAATAAGATCATGATTGACCTGGCCATGGATTCATCTCCATCTGCCTGACTTTTCCCCATAACCTTTAATTCCCCTACTATGCAAAAATCTATCCAACCTGGCCTTAAATATATTTATCTGAACTTTACTTAAACCCAGCTTGCTTCCACAGTCCATGTTCACCCATTGAATCAGTCAGCCTTAATCAGTTGCTCCTAGCCTTCAGTTAACTTCTTGCCTTGTCATATTAAGTATTCATTCTCTCTTCCTTTCTGGCCCCTCAAGGCTTCTTATTTTTCAGTTTATTTTTAAAGTGATCGCACACCACTGAATCGCCTCTGCTGCTCTGTGTTTTGATCAAGCTTCCTCTACATTTCCTGACAGGATGGGTGAAACAGCGATTGACCCAGCAGGGATTGCTTGGCTGAAAGAGTTTTTCCGCTGACACAAATACATAATTTAGAAGAAGCAGGAAACCATTGGCCCTCTGCTCGCCATTCTCCACCAGCAGCCCTGTGACATTCATCCTCCTCACTCAGAGTGCTGGACGCTTCAACAGGTCCCAACCCAATGCCGCAACTTCCTGTCCCTCTGTGTCTTGCACTTTGAGATTCAGCCATCTCTATTTTTTCTCTTAACTGGGCAAGCTCTGAACTGAGCCGCTGCTAATTAGGACAATAAAACCACCATCTGCAATAAACATGAGGAGTTAACCACTGAGATGCGTCATGTTTTCAACCATCTGGGAAGTGGATTGGACACTTGGCCTGGATCAAAGCTCACACTGGATTTCACCACGGAATGCTGGACCCTTGCGGCAGAGTATGGCTCAAATTCAGAAGTGCTTCTGGCCCATTACCATCACAGGCTCTTGGAGTATTTGAAAGATGAGCTGTTTTCCCTGGGGATGCCACTGACCTCGAAAGCCTCATTACTTTGGTCCTCTATATTGATAAGCATCTTATGGAATGACTTTCTAGTTCACCAGCCAGAACCCCAGTTCTATTCCCAGAATCATTTCAGGCTGCAGGACCCTCATCAGCAATGTTTCCAGAACCCATGCGGTTAAGTTACTCCTTACTAAGGTCAGTAGCGTGGTGGATAATGAAGTAGGTTTTCAAAGCTTGCAGAGAGATTTAGGCCATTTAGAAGAGTGGGCTGAAAGATGGCAGCTGGAGTTTAATGCTGATAAGTATGAGGTGCTACATTTTGGTAGGACTAATCAAAATAGGACATACATGGTAAATGGTAGGGCATTGAGGAATGCAGTAGAACAGAGTGATCTAGGAATAATGGTGCATAGTTCCCTGAAGGTGGAACCTCACGTGGATAGGGTGGTGAAGAAAGCTTTTGGTATGCTGACTTTTATAAATCAGAGCATTGAGTATAGGAGTTGGGATGTAAAGTTAAAATTGTACAAGGCATTGGTGAGGCCAAATTTGGAGTATTGTGTACAGTTCTGGTCACCGAATTATAAGAAAGATGTCAACAAAATAGAAAGAGTACAGAGGAGATTTACTAGAATTTTACCTGGGTTTCAGCACCCAAGTTACAGAGAAAGGTTGAACAAGTTAGGTCTTTATTCTTTGGAGCGTGGAAGGTTGAGGGGGGACTTGATAGAGGTATTTAAAATTATGAGGGGGATAAATAGAGCTGACGTGGATAGGCTTTTTCCATTGAGAATAGGGGAGATTCAAACAAGAGGACATGAGTTGAGAGTTAAGGGGCAAAAGTTTAGGGGTAACATGAGGGGGAACTTCTTTACTCGGAGAGTGGTAGCTGTGTGGAACAAGCTTCCAGTTGAAGTGGTAGAGGCAGGTTCGATTTTGTCATTTAAAAAAAATTGGATAGGTATATGGACTGGAAAGGAATGGAGGGTTATGGGCTGAGTGCAGGTCGGTGGGACTAGGTGAGAGTAAGCGTTCGGCACGGACTAGAAGGGATGAGATGGCCTGTTTCCGTGCTGTAATTGTTATATGGTTTTATATGGTTAACCCCCAGCAGCATGATTCTTGATGGAGAAACAACTAGTGTGCTAACTGCAGAGCAGCCCATCACCCAAGCATGAAATGACCACTGTATTCAGGAAATTAGCACAACCATATAGGGGCAAGGGATTCTCTATCTGTTATGCCCCCACCCCAGCATCTTGTAGCATAGCCTGACTCCTCACACCCCGATGGTTCTACGCAGACAGAGGGCTCTGGTAGATTCCATTGCAGGAAGCAGCTTTCTGGACTTGACTCCCTGTGTACAGTTTGGACATCCTTCTAAGCCTATCGCATATCCCTTCTGCTTTTTCGCCATTGGCGGATATCTTTTGGGGTCTGGGATGGTCAGAGCACGCACACGACCCTTGCACATCACTGAAGAGCACTGTGTGTCCTCCAATTCCTCCTTGTCAACTCACCCAAAACTCCTCTCATTTTGGGCTACCCCTGCATCTCCACTCATGACCCTCACCCCCTGGTCATCTGGTCCACTGCTGAGTTCAGGGTCCCACATGCTGGACCACCAGCCTGCAAACTCAGTGGAGATTGGCAGAACACAGCAATTGGGTTCATTCAAAAGGAAGCTAGCACCTTGTCATCTCACAGACTAGACAATTCTGTGATCAACCTCCTCCCAGATACCACCCATCCCCAAATTAGCCCTCTCCCCTCTTGAGACACAAGCCGTGAATGACTACATCACCAAAGCACTACAGCATTGCTTCAAAAACCATAATTGGGGTCTCCATCCCTGCATTGACAAATGTGGGCACAATAAAATCACCATTAAGAATTGCTTACCCTTGACGAATAAGGCATCCAAAACACTCTGCAGGGCCCAGATCTTCAACAAACTGGATCTACAGAGCATGTACAATATGATCCATGTCCACTGGGGTTGAGTGGAAGACGGTGTACAGAATACCCACTGGCCACTATGAATATTTAGTGATGCCTTTCTAATAGTCCAGCCATTTTTTCAGCCAAGATTAATTCCAAGATGGCGGTGCGACGCAGCTTGCAGCGGCCACTCCGGAGCTGATTATCTGTTATATGTGAAGTGGGGTGCCGTGCACAATCATAATCGATTGAAAACAGATGTGGGAGCACCGAGGATCATCGGGAAATCTCCAGGAAGACCTTCTTTGTTGCTTCTGCTGCTGTGAGGTCCGGGTCTCTGCTGGGAAGAACAGGCCCCCAGTCCTCGGGGTCACGTTGCCAATGGCCGTTGGTGGGGCCATCTTTATACGCTCAGCAGAGGATGGTGCTTGGAGAAGCTGTGCGGGAGGGGATGGTCGTCGGCTCGGAGGTTCGACGGACTCAGAGTCCACTGCGGTCAGGTCGCTTTCAGTGTGTGCTGCGTCTGTGAGGCTGGGATCGACGGAGCTTTCGTTGTGTGCTGCGTCTGCGAGGCTGAGTCGGGCGGCGCCATGGAAGTCCATAGCGGGGGTATTCCCTTCTGCCGCCGGTGTGGGATGGCGAGTCTGTCGGGACCCTGGGGACTTGTGGAAACTGTGTGGTGATTTCTTTTGAACTTATAGTCTTTTAACATCTTTAGACTATTTTTACTGTGCCCCTGGTCTGTATTTTATCAATTTTGCTATTGTTTGCACTGTTGTAACTATATGTTGTAACTATGTGGTTTTGTGCAGGTCTTGTAGCTTTAGTTTTTGGTCTTGTTTTGTCTGGTGGATTTGGAGCTCCTTTCCCGGGAACGTGCTAAGACGGTAGCGTGATATTAATACGCAGCAGCCTCTCCGGACTCTGGATTGGGGATTGCCAAATGTTATGTGGATTTTCTGGTGTAGTCTGTTTTGTCATATGCTTTTGTGATATCATTCTGGAGGAATGTTGTCTCATTTTTTAACTGCATTGCATTTGTGGTTTCTAAATGACAAATAAACAGAATCTGTATCCGAATCTGAATTTTTCAAGCCATCATTCATAAGATCCTCTGAGACATTCTACCACAGGCTTGTGTTTGTCTACCTTGATGACCTTTTCATCTTCACCAAGGTTCCCAACACCATGCCTGTCATGTCTACCGTGTCTCCTCGAAAACAAACTGTACTGCAAGTTAGAGAAACCCCAGTGACACCCCTGGGTGACTACTTTCACCCCAAGACATAACCATGGTTCCAGAGAAATTGTGGTCATCATTGAATGGCCCTGACTACTCACCCTCATATGACTACAGCATTACTTGGTCTTCTTCAACTTCTGCAGCCATTTCGTCAGAAGTTACAGCCAAATCTTTGATCCTTGCATCTCCCTCACCAAATCACCTATCTCACAGATAACCTCGTCTGCTGTGGCAGACCATTCTCTCGAGGAGCTCAAGAGATGTTTCCTCACTGCTCCCATTCTCTGCCATCTGAACCCCTCCAGACCTTTGTGGTGGAGGTGGACACATTTTACAGGGGTGCTGGGGCCATCCCCTCCCAGTGAGGCCCGGATAGGATACACTTGTTCCTTCTTTTTGCACAAGTTCAACCCTAACCAGCATCATTATGGAGCAGGACATAGAGAACTACTTTCCATTAAATAGGCTTTGGAGGAATGGAGACATTGACTAATGAAGAAAATCAAGCCCTTCCTGATCTGGACTGGCCATCAGAACCTCATATCTATTCAGCAGACAACTCAAACCAGGTCATGGTTGCTGGGCTCTCTTCTTCAAACAATTCAAATTCACCATCTCCTACCAACCCAGCTCCAAGAACACTGAGGCAGATGCTTTGTCAAGATAGCCAGACCCAGCTGAAACAGAGATCAACTCTTATCCCATTGTTGCATCCTCGCAGATCCTCGCTCTGATCACCTGAGATCTTGAGAACTAGATTTGCCAGACCCAACAGCATGACCCTGCTCCAGCCAACACACTTAACAATCACACGTGTTTGCCGACAGTCATAAGCTCTGAAGCACTCCAGTAAGCCCACTCCCCACCCCTCTCCCAGCCATGCAGGCCTACAATGGACACTACAGTTGTTGCGATGCCAGTTCTGGTTTCCCACCATGATTGCAGATGTACATCAGTTTGTCTCAGCTTGCCCTCAAACTGCCCAGTCCAATTCTGCCAACCTGCGGCCCACTGGGCTTTTGTGGCCTATACAGGTCCCTTGACGACTGTGGTTCCACATCTCCATGGATTTCATCGCAGGTTTGCCACCTTCCAATGGAGCCATGGTGATCATAAATGTGGTGAACAAATTCTCCAAAGCAACCCACTTCATTGCCCTCCCCAAATTTCTGTTAGCCACTGAGGCGCCGAATCTGGTTTTGCAACATGTTCAGTAGTTCACCTCCACAGTTTCCCTCAGGATGTTGTGTTGGACCAGGGCACAAATTCATCTCCTGTTTCAGGAGAGCCTTCAGTTCCCTCCTCTGCACCTCAGTGAACTTGTACATCTGACTATCATCCACAGAACATTGGTCAGTCAGAAACAGCCAGTTAGCAAGTGGAGAATTTTCTGTGATGCTTTGCCGCCTCTAACCCTTCCACATGGAAGAAGTATCAGCTCTTGGGCGAACTATCCCACAACAGCACAGCAACTCTGCCATAGGTATTTTAGCCTTTGAGGTGCTTCAATGCAAACAAATGTGTTGTATTAGATTTTGTAAAGCATTGGATGAATGTCTGAACAGTTAAAATTTAACTCTTTCTGAGCTTATAGCATGTAGAAGATAAACAGCGTAGCTCTGTTAATGCCTAATAAGTGTTGATAGCAGCTGCATTCCTTCTTGGTTTCAGGCACCATTAACAGGATGATGTCTATTAATGACTAACTGTCCGTTGGTCACTTTGAGAACTACAGTATGGATTTTTTCTTCATGTCTGCCAAATTGGCTTGTTGGATTCTTTTTTGGATTTGGGCTTATCACCTATATTTAATATTAACGTTCTTTGTAAATCAAAGGAATGTTAAATCCAAGACATTGGTGTACTGGGGGAATAAGGAGAGACCATTGAGGTGTCTAATCGATTTATAAGGAACACTGTGTTAGTGAACACACGTGTTGTTTCAATGAAAGAAACTAGACTTAACTAATGCAAGGACAAAGAGTTTGTCTGTCTCTGTGTATCTCTCTATGCTCGTGGAACTCATATATATTTGGGTACATTCCCTGGGTTCATTAGTCTTCACCTAGACTGGAAATCATGATCGATGCCTAGGACCCAGGAGTGGTTTCACTAGTGACTCAGAATTAATAGTTCTCCCGACAACAGAAACAATCAAGTTGTGACCAAGAATCATGAGCCTTGAAACTTACTACATTGTATTTTGTGTGGTTTATTTGTGCTTTCTATTTTTATGATAAACATATTGTTAAGTTAATTTGTGGTGCTTGTACACTTACTACCACATCTCCTGGACACTCAAACAGTTTGGTTCTGGTCAACTCAGCCCAGTGCACCAACCCCAATTGTTTCCTGCAAAGGAACCAATGGTGGATGTCACATCTGCCAGGTTCACTGCTCCCGGATTGATTGGAAGTAGACACAGAGCTGCTGAATGTTCCTACTGCTGCCAAGCCAACCAGCGGCAGCTCCCAGCTGGACTACTCTGGCCTGGGGACTGTCGAAGAGCTGCTGAATGTTCCTACTGCTGCTAGACCAACCAGCTGGTCGACTGGAAAGGGTATGGGAAGGGTTCATGCCTCGCAGTTTCATCTTGGATCTATTGCTCATTGAGGAGTTCCATCAGATCCATCCGGATCAATCTGGGCCATCATGTAGGAGAGGAGGGTCCTGTCAGGCCTGCATCGGCAGGCACCTTCCAGTCTCCACCCAGCTAACAGGAGTCACCTGCCACTCATTTCCAACTCATCACCTGCAGCCTATTTAAGACCAGCTCTCAACCACAGTTCTTGTTCACTCATCAAACCAGCCAGTTTCAACCAGGTGCTCCTGGCCTTTAGTTACCATGCTGTGTTAAGCATCTGTTCCTTCTTGTTTGGTAGCCCTTCTGGTTTGTTATTTTGCAGTTTATAATTAAGGTGATTGCTCACCGCTGAATCATCTCTACTGCTCTGCATTTGGGTCAAGCCTTCTCTACATTGTCTGACATTCTGCCTCCTCACTGCTTGGTGGATGCGTCTCCGCTCTATCCTGTGTGGCAGGGTCCAGTATATCGTGGATTGGGAGGCGTATGGCCCTGAGGAATATTATTCAGTTCTGGCCCATGATATCCTGGGAAAGTCTGTCATCCAGTGGTTCCAGGTTTCTAGTGCCTCAGGAGCTGTGGTGAGGTGGATGTGCTCTTGCAGGCGAGCTGCTAAGAAGGGTTGGTAATCACACTCATGAGTATGCACATTCCAGCCAATCAGTGTTCCATTGTGTTTGTATTTAAATCCCTTCCTCTCGTTTCAGCCTTGCTGAATCTTGACCAAAGCACAGCAGCATTAATAGTCCCTGCTTACCTTTGTCCTTGTTTTGGGAGAGAAGACTACTGTTTAACTCGATGCTGTAAAAGAGCAGTATTTACTGTATTTAGTATTAAATTATTGCCTCAGAGGCACGGTTTCAGCATCAGCTTTCACTTTGAGAGTCTTAGTTAATGGCCCTGTTGGCCTAGCATTTGTTCTTTTTCCTTCCATTCTTCTCAGTGCTAATTAATATTCAATGAACTGTTCATCCACTTTAGTGTCTCTCCCTCTGCACTTGGGCCATAACCACACACACCTGTCACTTCAAGGCAGCATCCTCAGTAGTTTAGTGTTATTTATACTAAATTGGCTTCTTTGGATAGGCCATGTTATTTGGAGGCTTCATGCCAAACTGTTGAAACAGATATTCTATTCTGAGCTCTAATGATTGGAAAGAGATAACAAGGCAGATGGAAGGAAAGATTTAAGGAGGTTGTCAAAGTCTCCTTCGAAAAAATGCAACTGACTTCTAAGAATTCCTAGTCCGTGACTATTAAAAATGGGGGAGGAGTGTTCAGAGGGGAGTATTGAGAATCTCATGTCCCTGTATTGACAGCAAATGGATGCTCTGATTAAAGAGCAGTCTGACCTGACAAATCACAGTTCTCAATCACAAATCAAGGGCCTCCTGCCCCATCTGTGGAAGACTCTTTGATTCCCATGTTGGTCTCATCAGTCATTTCACAATACCAAAGTGAAACCAAGTTATCCTCCATACCTAGCGACTGCCAAAGCAGAAGGTAAATTATCCTGTTCTAACCACTGGCAGGAGATAAAATCACTCACAATATGCCACCTGATGTGTTACGAATATGTGTATCATATTCTGTGGGTTCTAATGGAAAAATTCTATCCATTAAAATGAATTATCACTCCTGGAAGACAAAGTTCTTCCTCACTGATTGTCAATTTGTAAAACTTGTGTACCTACTCTTACTGAATATATTGTTTTATTACTTCAGAATTTTAAAAAATACTCAAGTTATATTATAAGAAAACTTTTACCTGTGCTTCCGTTGCTGAAGTGTTATTTCATGCTTCAAACATAATTTCTTGGTAGTAACAACACACATAAAATGCTGGTGGAACACAGCAGGCCAGGCAGCATCTATAGGAGAAGCGCTGTCGACGTTTCGGGCCGAGACCCTTCGAAGTGTTGTTGTTTGAATTTCCAGCATCTGCAGATTTCCTTGTGTTTGTTCTTGGTAGTAAAGTGCTTTCTCGGTCTATTTTCTTCAATCAATGACAAAAGATCCAACTCCTTACTGACCCAGGTTCCGAGGAAATTACTGCCTACAGTCATTGGGGCACAGGTACGAGGTCAGGTGCTGCTTGTTCCCCAGAGCTGCCCGATCTTGTTAGCATGCCTCCTTTAACTTTATTTCTTGTGGAATATGCAATGGCTTATTTGGGACACATCTAAACCAACTGGGTATGCTGTTGTCATACTCCTCAGTATTCATGTCTGGGTTAGAAACTGTATAACATCTTTAAACATATGCTACAATGACACCATGTAGAGGCTTATGCCAGCTAGTTTGCAGGTATAGTGAAATTACTTCTTTTAAGTTGTCTTAAGAGCATTAAGTTGTCAGTGTCGTGCTGAAAATCTTGCATCTTCTGCGTAATTTCACACACTAATTTATTTCAAAGAGAGCATTTCACTTTATTAGTTAAGTCATTGAATTCCAAGATTCATGAAGTTATGTTGTAGCTTTATAAAACTCTGGTTGTGCCACATCTGGATTACTGCATTCAGTTCTGATCACCCCAATATACAAACATTTGTAGCAAGGGTATGGAGACTGGAGAAAACGTTCAGAAATTATTAACCAGGATGCTGCCTGGATTAGAGGGCATGTGCTAAGGGGGAGATTGGACAAGCCTATGTTGTTTTCTCTGAGCAGTAGAGACTGAGTAAAGACCTAAGGGAAGTTTGTAAGATTATTAACCCCAACGGGTCAAATCGAGGTGTCATTTCTCTGGTTTGTCACTGATCTGGCCCATCTGGACAACTGATGTCAGTCTGCTAGTAACTGACAACAGCTGGGCATTGAACATGGTCATCCCATCTAAACTTATCAACAAACTTCCAGACCTGGGCATCTGTACCTCTCTTCATAATTAAATACTTGACTTCTTCATCAACAGACCTTGATAAGTGAGGATTGGTAACAACATCTCCTCCTCGCTGACATCAAAACAAGAGCACCTCAAGGCTGCATACTGAACCCCCGCTCTAATCTCTATACAAGCATGACTCTATGCACAGCTCCAATGTTATCTTCAAATTTGCTGATGATAGTACTGCCTGATGAGTCATCCTACTGGGCCACCTGGTTGAATGGTGCCATCCAACAACCTCTCATTTGACATTAGTAAAATTAATGAACTTATTGTTGACTTTAGATGGGGAAGAAATGAAAACATGCACCAATCTATTTTGGGAGATAGACAGTTGAGAGAGTCAGCAGCTTTAAATCCTCCGATGACCTGTCCAGGGCCCAGCAAATATATGTAACCATAAGGAAAGCACACCAGAGTCTTTACTTTCTTGGGACGTTAAGGGAGTTTGGTTTATCACTGAACTCTAATAAACCTACTGTATATAGATGTACCATTGAACGTATTCTCACTGGTCATTTCATGGTCTGTTACAACAATTCAATTGCACAGGAATGAAAGAAACTGTCAACTCTACCCAATACATCATGGGACAACTGTTTCACCAGGAGAATGATCAGTATTTGGAATAAGCTGACAGAGGTAGATGCATGAACAAAGTTAAAAGTACTTGGGCATTGGATAAGAAATGTAAAGAGCGCTATGGGCCAAATGCAGGCAAAAAGGTCTAGCTTACTTGGGAATCTTGTTTGGCATGGACCAGTCTGGCTAAAGGACCTATTTCCATATTGTATGACTCTGATTTTTGGATTAATTATCCAGAACAACCCATTTTGAATTCCAAGGCTACAGTTGCCTCTCAAAGAACTTGCACTTACGGTAGCTGCTTGGAAATCTCTCAGCTCAGCTAATGCATAACGCTATAAAACATAGGAGTGGTATTAGGCCATTCAGCCCATTAAGTCTGCTCCACCATTTCATCATGGCCGTTCCTGGATCCCACTCAATAAGGATGTAGAAACCATAGAAAAGGTGCAGAAGAGGTTTACAAGGATGTTGCCTGGATTGGGGAGCATGCTTTATGAGAATAGGTTGAGTGAACTTGGCCTTTTCGCCTTGGAGTGACAGAGGATGAGAGGTGACTTGATAGAGGTGTATAAGGTGATGAGAGGCTTGATCGTGTGAATAGTCAGAGGCTTTTTCCCAGGTCTGAAATGGCTAACACAAGAAGGCCCAGTTTTAAGGTGCTTGGAAGTAGGTACAGAGGAGATGTCAGGGGTAAGTTTTCTATGCAGAGAGTAGTCAGTGTGCGGAATGGGCTGCCGGTGACGGTGGTGGAGGCAGATATGATAGGGTCTTTTAAGACACTCCTGGATAGGTATATGGAGCTTAGAAAAATAGAGGGCTACGTGTAACCCTAGGTAATTTCTAAACTAAGTACATGTTTGGCACAGCATTGTGGGCCGAAGGGCCTGTATTGTGCTGTAGGTTTTTTATGTTTCTATGTAACCCCATACACCTGTATCTTAACTTGAAGTAACCACTGCTCTATAAACAGTGTGAACCATAACAAAGATTACACAGTTGGCTACCATATAATGAAGGCACTAGGAACAGTTTAATGATAGGTGAGTGAATCAAGGTTCAAGATTGTTTAATGTCATTTCCAGTGCACAAGTGTTAAGACAACAAAATAATTGTTACTCCAGATCTGATGAAGCACAAAAAAATGCAATAAATAAAGAAAACAATAAATATAAATATACAGATAGCTTATATACATGGATTTTATGTCCATAAAGTGACACTAGACACAGGAGAGTCTGTACATAAGGTGACTAATAGGATGTGATAAAGTAGTGATGTTGGGGGGTGTGGAGGGGTAAGTTAGTGGGTGGAGGTGTTAATCAGCATTACTGTTTATATATAAATAAATATATATGATATTATGAAGTATATAATATATAATCATTATATAATATTATATATATCTTCCAAAATTGAGTCCACTGAATTCAATGTGTTAGAAAACAGTCATAACAGATTTTGACAGATATATACAATTCCAATGTGCCCTTCCTGCCTATATGCTCTCTCATGAATGCCTCATAATTCAAAGCAGGATACTGTATGTATCACCAATGTATTGATTGTTTCCTTTGGGGGGGGTGGGTAACTTTTAATAAAGATGTAAATGATCATGTGGGATTAGGAAGAGCAAAAGGAGACATGTTGCAAAGGACAAAAACATAAATTTACTATGATGTGCAAAAGATAATGAGGTAGGCTTGCAGAGAGCTACGATAATCTTGTGATTATTACATAGGCACAACTGTTGTGAAATCAGAGTGATGTCTCAAGAAGTTAGCATCCATCATTCAGAACCCTCATCAATCATGACATGCCCTCTTCTCATTGCTACCATCAAGACGGAGGTATAGGAGCCTGAAGACACACACCAAACATTACAGGAATGGCTTACAATCATTGAGTCATAGAAAAATACAGCATAGAAACAGTCCCTTCAGCCCACCTTCTGTGCCAAACCATTCAAATTACCTACTCAGATCGACCTGCACCCGATCGATACCCCTCCATATACCTGCCATCGATGTACCTATCCAAACTTCTCTAAAATTGGTGGAGCATACAGCAACAGGACATGGCTTTAAGGTAAGAGGAGGGAATTTCAAGGGGGATATTAGGGGAAGGTTTTTTACTCAGAGAGTGGTTGGTGTGTGGAATGCTGCCTGAGTCAGTGGTGGAGGCAGATACACTAGTGAAGTTGAATATATACTTATTGTAAGTTGTAGATTTTGTTATTATGTATTGCAATTTACTGCTGACACAAATAACAAATTTCACAACATATGCCAGTGATATTTAACCTAATTCTGATTCTGAAATTGGATGAAAACTTGAAGAAAAGTAATTTTCAGGGTGTTCAGAAAAATAGGGAGAAAGAATTGACTAGATTGTTCTCTAAAGAGATGGAATAGTTCATTGGATTGTATGGTCTCCTGCTCTATCATAATGGTTACATAGCCTCATACTTCCAAAGATAAGTAAGTTAAACCTGACAGAATAAAACATTGAAAGAATTTGAATTCCATCGTCATTCTTAACCTTGGATTATTTGTCTTCTTTCATGTAAATTCTTCAAGAGAGATTATTTCCAAAGTGTGATTATAATCAATTTGCTTCTGGTCATATAACTTCCTAAGCATCATTGCTTCAGTAATTTCTGAATTGGAGACTAACTGATTATGTAAAGTTGCATTTGTGCCTAATTAATCTTTCCCAGAATACGAGCAATTGCTTCAAGTGATAATATAGGAGGAGTACACAATAAAGTTCATGGAATCATTTGGTGGAAAGGAAATCTGTTCATTACATTAAAGAACAGTGGGAGACAAATTATTAGGTACAGACAGTGTGTCTTTCAGTCAGTATATAAGTTGAATTCTATGATCTTATACTAACAACATGATAGAAACAGGGATATGAAGTTATTTCTCCCATTTTACTGTATTTATACCAGTCATTGAATGATCATTTACACCTCTAAATAAAAGGAAATGCATTTAAGTTTGCAACAGTGACCTCTATGTAAAATTACTACCACTATTATTGTTGATTTATCACCTTAAATAAGTGGATATTTGTTTTAAATACTAACATTCAAAGCAACCAATGACTGTAGATGACAACTTATTAGTCACAGTGAATATGTATTGTTACATCAAAATTTCCATTGTTGTACAACACCATTATAAAACTGACATTTTAATTGTTATACTTTATCAGAATGGATGCTGATCATGGTATTTACTCAGAGGCAGCTTCAAAGGCTTTTTTAAAAATAGGCTCTGTGATTTTTCAGAAGTTGAATCAAATAAAGCATGGAAGTTTAATTTAAAGAACAGGTGGCATAGTATTTTATTTGCAGCATCAGATTTGCACTTGGCCCCCAAGTATTTGACTATAGTCAGGGTGACACACTTTTGTTTTAAGTATGCTATGGTACTGTTGAACGATTTTGAGAAAATTGTCAACAATTTCTAATTATTATTAATTTGTTTATGGTCTTAGATATGTTTGGGTAAGTTCATGGTAAGCATTGACAATTGATATCATGGCACTCTTAGTTAGGCCACTGCTGCAACCCCATTCCCAAGTGAATAAAGACAAAACATTTCAAGAACTAAAGCTGTCAGATTGCATCCTAAAAGCTGTCCTTCTCTGCACAATAGTGATATAAATATTGCAAAAGAAAATAATTAGCATTATTAGACCATAGTTTTCAAGTATTCTGAAAGGTATATTTCATGTCAATTGCAATTTATTTCTGGAAAGATTTTTGCTTGGGTGGCAGTGTGGAGTTAAGTCTGTACCAAAGGAAATGTAATATGCTCCTTCCCTCCACTAGCCTACAGGCCACCATTGAGCAAGGTGTAGCACCTGCTTAGACCCAAAATCAGAACCACGTGAAGCCATGAGATCAGATGGTGAATGTCTGTATGAGCGGCTGATGCATATCAGAAGTCATGGTTATACGGCCACTGATGAGACTTATAGTCTCCGGAGAGTATTGATAGTGGCTGGGATCACCTGTCTTGTAAAGACACTTCCCAGAAGAAAGCAATTGCAAACTACTGCTGTAGAAACATCAGCCAAGAACAATCATGGTCATGGAAAGACCATGACTGCCCATGTCATACGATGCAGCATCTGATGAATGAATGAAAGATTTTTGCTAAAATACAAAGGTCTATCCTGTACTGCAACAAACATCTCTGCTTTGCATGAAATAATAATGTTATGAGGAAAGAAGGATAATAACAAAGTATCACGTTTCCTACAAATAATGTAGCTGAATAGCTGATCTAACTGGAGGTTGGCAACATTTAAATATTTCATTTGCAATATGATATTGATAGTGCAAATCAATGTACTTTTCAACAAAACTAGCTTTATATATCACGGCACTAACTATGATCAAAGTTATACAGCTGTGATTGATGACAGCTTGCAGATAATATCCAGTAAGTATAACCATACTTTTAACAAATGGAATCAATAATTCCAAGAACAGAGCCTGGATACCATTCTTTTGTTGTCATTGGCCTTCAAGACTCAGTGACGCTAAGAATGGTGTCTTTGGTGTCTCAAAAGATGGTTCAGTGGATTTTATAAACAGACACAAAGTTAACCAAACAGAACTTTAACTACTTTACAAACAGTGTGTGTTTCCTGTTACTGCTTGGGGTGGAAGCTTCTGCCAAATAAAATTCATGATCTTTATAATATTTAATTCACATGGGAATAACATCATTAAGTTTTCCAGTGCAGCACCAGATTGTGATGAAATATTTGTAGATCTCAAGGTGCTGAACTCTGCAGCGACTTTGTGAACCTTTGTGGTAATTTGCTGCCTTTTGCTCTTCCAATGATTTTAGTGATGTTAATATTTCCTCCAGAGGGAATCCTGCTGCTTAGCTAATCTCAGGATGGGCAATAAATACCTTGTCTCTGTCGACCATATCCTGTCAGTGAGTTTAAAAAATACTTCCAGATGAATTACAGGGTCTAAGGTCATCAAGATACCTCTTCCACATGCTTTTCATGAATTCCAATCAATGAAAAACAGGGCCTCGTTGATCACAGTCAGATCACCTATGGCACTTGTCTAGCACCCATTGAAAAAAGTCATCAACAACCCGACTGCCCTCTTACTTTAAGTTCTTACCGACTTGTTGCATTTTCTTTCCCCTACCGATATTTACTCTTTATCCTCTTGTCGTATTGTCTTGGCAAAGAGCCAATGTACTTTTTGAGAGATCCCAAAGGCAGTAACAATTTAAAAACTCACTCTTCTACCAGCTCTGTTTAATTAGAGACTGCATGGAAACAGGTCCTACAGCCAACTTTGCTATGTTCACCAAAATTACTGACCAAGACAGTCCCATTTGGATTTAGCCCATATCCCTTTAAATATTGTCCATTGAAACACATACCCAAGAACCTTTTAAATGTTATTAATGTGCCTGCCACCTCACTCCATACGCTAACCACAGTCTAGGTTAAAAAGTTATCCATCAATTTCCTATTAAATTGCTCCTCTCTTACCTTCAACAACAATAAATTTCATATAATTTAAGAAAGAATAATAATTCTCATTCTGATGAATTACAAATGGTTTATTATTGTGGCATGCACCAAGATATAGTAAAATCTTGTCTGACATGCTGTTCACACAGATCAAATCATTTCATTATGCATTGAGGGAGAAGAAGATAAAACATTACTAATGCAGAATAAAGTGTAACAGCTGCAGAGAAAGTGCAATCTATAAGCTGAAAGACCATAATGAGTACCCATCTTAGTATACAAGGGAACCATTTAATAGCCTTATGACAGTGGGGTACAAGATGTTCTTAAGCATGGTGGTATGTGCTCATAGGCTTTTGTATCTTCTGCCTGATGGAAGAAGGGAGAAGAAAGAACATCAGGGGTGGATGGACTCTTTGATTATGCTACTTTACTGAAAACTATAGAGAGAGTCCATAGAGGGGAGGCTGATTTCTGTGATATGTCCACAACTCTGCAGGTTCTTGCAATCTCATGGAGAGTAGCTGCCATATTCCATAGATAGGATGCTTCTATTGTGTGTCGATAAAAATTGGTAAGAGTTGATGGGGACATACTAAATTTCTTTAGCCTTCTGAGGAAGGAATGGCATTGGTGAGCTTTCTTGGCTGTAGTGTTTATCTAATTGCAGTCCCTTGGTCAGGAAGTGAAGAATCTAGTTGCAGAGGGAGGTGTTGATTCTAGAGCCAGGAGTTTGGTGATGAGTTTCCTTGGAATTAAAGTACTGAAGGTAGAGCTGTAATCAACAAGCAATAGGTGATGTAAGTGTCTTTAGTTTCCAGATGCTCCAGAGTTGAGTATAAGGCCAGGGAGGTTGTGTCTGCCATTGATAAGCAGCCTCATGTGTGGCCTTGTCAAAGGCTTTCTCAAAATCAAAGTGTGCAACATTAACCGATTCTCCATTGTCTAACCTGCTTGTGATTTCTTAAAAGAATTCCAACAGATTTGTCAGGCAAAATCTTCCCTTGAGGAAATCATTCTGACTATTGCCTACTTTATCATGTGCTTCCAAGTACCCTGAGACCTCATCCTTAATAATCGACTCCAGCATCTTCCCAACCACAGAAGTGAGACTAACTGTCCTATAGTTTCCTTTCTTCTGTCTACCTCCCTTTTTGAAGAGTGCAGCAACATTTGGAATTTTCTAGTCTTCTGGAACCATTCCAGAATCTAGTAATCCTTGAAAGATCATTACTATTGCCTCCGCAATCTCTTCAGCCACCTCTTTCAGAACCCTGGTTGAAAACCAACTGGTTCAGGAAACTTATCTACATTCAGACCTTTCAGTTTCCCAAGAACCTTCTCTCTGGTAATGGTAATTTCATACACTTGATGACCCATAACACCTGGAACTTCCACCATACTGCAAGCACGTTCTAAGTGCAGACTGATGTGAAATACTTATTCAGTTATAATTCAGTCACTGATAATTTTAAAAACCAGTGCCCAATAGCCATCAAGCCGAAGGCAAGACTAAAATGCATGCACTAAGCCAGCCGAAGAGAAGGAACACCTGTCACAGCCAGCATCTGTCCCAGGATATATGTCAGCAAGCTTGGCTTTACTTAAATGTACCCTGTGTAAAACTTTAAATTGTATGAGCCCCAGTCTAGCACATGATGATGAGGAAGGAACTCTATTCAATGCTTTTGCCCAATATTCCTCAGCCTGATCCATACCAAGGTCATCCTCCCACCTGGTCTTAGTTTTGTTTAAATCTTGAACTTCCAAAGACATCAGCTGAGAGTATAGTATAGAGATCAGCCCTTTATTATTAAAGCTAAGAGTGAGTTTTTCCCACAACATAGCAGGTGGTGGATAGGAAAAAATGGAAATTTTTCCATGACAAAGTGGCGAATCTGCAGGTATTTTTAAAAATTATTATGTGGAAGGCCATATGTACTGCACAGGTCATCAAAACTATCAGATATATTATCAGTATACAAATCCTTAATGCGCATAAGACCATTCAAACCCCATTGTCTAAAAACTGAATCGAGTGTGGAGGGAAGAAATAGATGGTTTCTATGAATGGGACCCAAAACTGAAGCTGACGTGAACTTACAGTGGCAGCGAAATTGATTAAAAATTTTGAGGGTGGAGAGCACAACCGGATTAGATGTAAATGGAGAGGGTTTCAATGGCAAGGAAGAATACACTAAAGCTGGAAGAGACGAGGAGTGACAAGACCGTGTCTCAAGCAGGCACCAGTTTATATCTGGCCGGTGGAGCCAAAATAATACCTTTTGAATGTTCGATGCCCAGTAATAATGAATAAAGCTAGGAAGGCCCATTCCACCTACGTCATGACCTCTTTGGAGAGTGAGCTTAGTAACCCTTGAGACCTTATTTTCCCAAATAATGGAGGTTATAGCTTGGTCGACAGACTTGAAAAATAACTTAGATAAGAAAACTGGCAAGCACTGGAACAAGTAAAGAAATCTGGGAAGTTTAGTCATTTTCACTGATTGAATTCTCCCAGCTATAGTAAGGGGTAAGCTGTGCCATCTCTCAAAACCAGCCTTCATTTGGCTAACCTGAGGCCTGTAGCTAGCTTCAAACAGAGATGTAAAAGAGCGAGTAATGTGTATTCCTAGGTGTACAAAACCATCTCGAGATAAAGGAAAAGGCAAAGATTCCTGTCGGATCTGTAGGGCCAAGTTATTAATGGGAAAGCATTTGTTTTTTTGAAGGTTCAGTTTATTGCCAGAGAAGGCTCCAAATTGACCTAATAATGGCATGATAGCAGGACTGCTACCTACAGGGTCGTTAACATAAAGTAGGAAGTCATCAGCATATAGGGATACACGGTGTTCCATGTCCCCTTTCCTAACGCCTTGAAATAATGTAGTTGACTTAAGTGCAATAGAAAGAGGCTCAATTGCAATTCCAAAGAGGACAATGGGCAGCCTTGGCGAGTGCCATGGGTTAATGGGAAATAGATTGAGAATAATTTGTCTGTATACACGCTAAAGACAAGTGATATAATAGCTTAACCCAGGCTACAAATATCTTGCCAAATCCAAATTTCTCCAAAACACTAAAAAAGTATACCCACTCCACTCTATCAAGTGCCTTCTCAACTCCAAGGAGATAACTATCTCCTGACTCGGAGAATCACTGGGTGAATAAACCATATCAGCTAGTCGATGGATATTTAAAAAAGTGGTGATTTTTAATAAAACCTGTTTGATCATCTGAGATTATCTTGGGAAGGGGGCATTCTAAACGGCACCCAAGCACTTTAGCCAAAATTTTCACATCCACAGTCAAAAGTGAGATGGGACGATATGATCCACATTGAGTCAGGTCCTTGTCCTTTTTAAGAAGAAGTGAAATAGCAGGCGGTAAGGAACCATTCTCCAAAGATTCCTGAAACACTTCTAGAAGCACCGATATAAGCTTATCCTTAAATTCCTTATAAATTTCTATCAGAACACCATCAGGACCTGGGGACTTACCACTCTGCATAGCCATAATGGCATTATTAATCTCTTCCTGCCTAAGAGCACGATCTAAATTCTCCACCTCCTCTGGTTCAAGAGTTGGTATTTCCAAATTATCTAAAAAAACGTTCCATACTTGTTATATCTGAGGGAAACTCTGAGGTATACAGAGAGGAATAAAAAGCTGCAAAGATGTTATTAATCTCTTTTGGATTGCTTGTCAAGTTTTGGTGCGTGTCTCTTATCTGGGGAATAAGTTATGATGCAGCTTGACGCTTCAACTGATGAGCCACAAGCCAGCTTGCCTTGTCACCATATTCATAATAGAGGCCATGTGTCTTAAGAATTAATTGTTCTGATAGGTTTGTAATAGAATATTAAACTTAGCTTGCAAATCAGCCCGGCTTTTATATAATTCCACAGTGGGTGCCTCAGAATATTGCCTATCCAGGTCCAAAATAGATTGTGATAATACTTGCATTCCCTTCTTACGCTCTTTATTGGCATGTGAAGTATAAGATATTATTTGACCCCTCAAGTAAGCTTTTAAAGTTTCCCGAAGTAAAGAGTACGATACCGACTCAGTTTTGTTAGTCTTGAAGAATGTGTCAATGTTAGCCGTATATAACTACAAAATTTCTCATTGGAAAGCAAAAGGGGGTTAAGTCTCCATAGAGGCTGTTCTCAAATGTTTAAAGGAAAACATAGGTCTAGTTTCACGGGTGAGTGATCAGATATAACTATAGCAGTATACTCAATTTGTCTAATCATTGGTATCAAGGAGCTATCTATAAAGAAATAGTCTCGACTAGAATAGGAGTGGTGAACATGAGAAAAGAAAGAGAATTGCCTAACTGAAGGATTCAAAAATCTCCAAGGATCCATATCAACACAAACAAAATGCTGGTGGAACACAGCAGGCCAGGCAGCATCTATAGGAAGAAGCGCTGTCGACGTTTTGGGCTGAGACCTTTCGTCAGGACTAACTGAAAGGAAAGATAGTAAGAGATTTGAAAGTAGGAGGAGGAGGGGGAAATGTGAAATGATAGGAGAAGACCGGAGGGGGTGAGATGGAGCTAAGAGCTGGAAAGGTGATTGGCAAAAGGGATACAGAGCTGGAGAAGGGAAAGGATCATGGGACAGGAGACCTAGAGAGAAAGAAAGGGGGAAGGGAGCACCAGAGAGAGATGGAGAACAGGCAGAGTGATGGGCAGAGAGAGAGAAAAAGAAAAGAAAAAAAAAGGGGAGGGGAAAATCTAAATATATCAGGGATGGGGTAAGAAGGGGAGGAGGGGCATAAACAGAAGTTAGAGAAGTCAATGTTCAGTATAACCATTTTGTTGCATTAATATTGAGAAGGCCTTTGCCATACCAGAAGAAGTTCCCCTAGAGCTAGACCTATCAAGCAGTGGGTCAATAGCACAGTTCAAATCTCCTGAAAAGATTAGCTGGTGTGTATTCAGGTTAGGTATTAATGACAAAACCTAATTTGCAAATTGGACGTCGTCCCAATTAGGGGCATAAACATTTACCAAAATGGCCGGTATCTGAAAAAGAGTTCCAGAGCCTATAATAAAGCGACCATTCTTCGCTTCGGTATTCACCACTGAGAGGGAACTTGATGATGGTGAGGACAGTATTAGTGAGTTTGATGTTCTGGAGCATGTTGATATTAAGGGAGAGGAGGGGTTGGAGTTGGAGTTAAGATGGATAAGTCCCCAGGGCCTGACGGAATATTCCCCAGGCTGCTCCACAAGGCGAGGGAAGAGATTGCTGAGCCTCTGGCTAGGATCTTTATGTCCTCATTGTCCACGGGAATGGTACCGGTGGATTGGAGGGAGGCGAATGTTGTCCCCTTGTTCAAAAAAGGTAGTAGGGATAGTCCAGGTAATTATAGACCAGTGAGCCGTATGTCTGTGGTGGGAAAGCTGATGGAGAAGATTCTTAGAGATAGAATCTATGGGCATTTAGAGAATCATGGTCTGATCAGGGACAGTCAGTATGGCTTTGTGAAGGGCAGATCATGTCTAACAAGCCTGATAGAGTTCTTTAAGGAGGTGACCAGGCATATAGATCAGGGTAGTGTACTGGATGTGATCTACATAGATTTTAGTAAGGCATTTGACAAGGTGCTACACGGTACGCTTATTCAGAAAGTCAGAAGGCATGAGATCCAGGGAAGTTTGGTCAGGTGGATTCAGAATTGGCTTGCCTGCAGAAAGCAGAGGGTCGTGGTGGAGGGAGTACATTCAGATTGGAGGGTTGTGACTAGTGGTGTCCCACAGGATCGGTTCTGGGACCTCTACTTTTCATGATTTTTATTAACGACGTGGTTGTGGGGGTAGAAGAGTGGGTTGGCAAGTTTGCAGATGACACAAGGGTTGGTGGTGTTGTGGATAGTGTAGAGGATTGTCGAAGATTGCAGAGAGACATTGATAGGATGCAGAAGTGGGCTGAGAAATGGCAGATGGAGTTCAACCCAGAGAAGAATGAGGTGGTACACTTTGGAAGGACAAACTCCAAGGCAGAGTACAAAGTAAATGGCAGGATACTTGGTAGTGTGGAGGAGCAGAGGGATCTGGGGGTACATGTCCACAGATCCCTGAAAGTTGCCTCACAGATAGATAGGGTAGTTAAGAAAGCTTATGGGGTGTTAGCTTTCATAAGTCGAGGGATAGAGTTTAAGAGTCGCGGGGTAATGATGCAGCTCTATAAAACTCTGGTTAGGCCACACTTGGAGTACTGTGTCCAGTTCTGGCCGCCTCACTATAGGAAGGATGTGGAAGCATTGGAAAGGGTACAGAGGAGATTTACCAGGATGCTGCCTGGTTTAGAGAGTATGCATTATGATCAGAGATTAAAGGAGCTAGGGCTTTACTCTCTGGAGAGAAGAAGGATGAGAGGAGACATGATAGAGGTATACAAGATATTAAGAGGAATAGACAGAGTAGACAGCCAGCGCCTCTTCCCCAGGACACCACTGCTCAATACAAGAGGACATGGCTTTAAGGTAAGGGGTGGGAAGTTCAAGGGGGATATTAGAGGAAGGTTTCTCACTCAGAGAGTGGTTGATGTGTGGAATGCACTGCCTCAGTCAGTGGTGGAGACAGTTACACTAGTGAAATTTAAGAGACTACTAGACAGGTATATGGAGGAATTTAAAGTGGAGGGTTATATGGGATGCAGGGTTTAAGGGTTGGCACAACATTGTGGGCCAAATGGCCTGTATGTGCTGTATTGTTCTATGTTCTATTAGGGTTACCGATTACAAACATTTGTACATCAGATGATGTAAACTGCATTTTTTTTTGTAATTAGTATTGCCACCCCCCTGGATCTACTATTAAATCTGGAATGAAAAACCTGACTAATCTATGCTTTACGGAGTTTATTATGGTCTTCCACTCTTAAATGTGTCTCTTGTAGAAATAATATATCTGCTTTTAATTGTTTCAGATGAGAGAAAACTTAAGCTCTTTTAACAGGACCATTGAGCCCCATTACATTCCAAGAAATAAACCTCACAGGGTGGCCTCCATCAGCAGACCTCATGTTAACCATATCAGTAGATACACAAGGCTCACAATCCAAAACAATGTGAGGGCACAAGCTGCACACAATAACGCACAATGAAAAAAAATGTCTGGTCAATCTGTAACACGCAAAAGAATAAGCTGCCATGGTGATCCCCCAAAACACTCCCCCCAGCCCTTTACACAAACAAGAAAAAACAATTAACCCTCGAAAGCTAGATCTATCTCCCCAACTGAGGATGATCGCGGGCATTACCAAACAAAAAACCTCCAAAGTGCTCCCCATATAACCAGACCTTCAATCTAATCTAGGGTGGCTCCCCTCCTTAAAATTTGTACACTCACTTAATATATATATAGGCTAAAGATAACACAGGTCAAGCAAAGCATTAAAAACAAAAAAAATTAAATGGCAGAGATGCAAATCTCAAATATTTACATTTTGCTGGTTGAAAGTTTTTGCTAATCAGATTCTGCAGCATAGCAGTTCAACCGAATCGCGTTCCACAAATTAAACTGGAAAAAATGAACAAAGAAGTGGATTGCAAAATTTAACAGTTTGCCTCGGCAGGAGGCCCCTTCAATGCTGCATGACTAACCTAAAAAAAAAGTCATTGCTCTTCTCATTCTTCTTCTCCCCAGCGCGAATGGTAAAACTCTTTGACCGTCTCTGGTGTATCGAAATAATGCTTTTTACTTTCATAGATGACCCGGAGCCGGGCAGGATACAAGAGGCCCAACCTGACCCCTTTCCCGTAAAGCAGGGATTTCACCTCTTGAACGCTGCTCATTTTCTCCCCAGCTCCGCACTAAAATCCTCATGAGAAAACCTGGTGCCCATGGAAATACAGCTCCTTCTTCCGTCTGCTGATGATGCGTTGCATATCTTGAAAGAAGTGAAAGAGAACCAGGTCTCATTTGCTTGGCTTCAGGGACGCCGGATGGTTTAGGCCCAACTCGGTGAGCGCGCAAAAGCACGAGAGGCCTCGGGAAGAAATTTGTCCCCAGCGCTTCGTCAAAGAACTCAGTCATAAATTTAACAGGGTCCGAACCTTTCAAATTTTCAGGAATGCCGACCACCCTCAAATTGGATCTCCACGGCCGATTTTTGAGGTAATCTAGCTTTCCCTTCGGAAACGCGTTTTCACCCTGCAACACTGCAATGGCGGCTTCGGCGCTCACCAGTCGGTCACTGTAATCATTCAGGCCATCTTCAACCTCACGAATGCGTTCATTGTGCGACTCGTAATAAGACATAATTTGTTCCGTGGTAGCATTCACTGGTTACAAAGCATCTTCAAGTTCTCTTTTCAGGGCAGAGTACACCGCTTGTGTCACATCAGTAAGAAGTACTAAGCGAAGCCTCTCGAGGTCATGAGGTAGCGCAGGCCCAGCACCGTGCAACGACACCTTAACTGTAACATTAGCTTTCTTGCTCGAGGCTTCGCTATCTTTTTCCCCAGTTTTACTTCAAAGGTGCATTTTATTTGCCATTTCAGTGTCCAGCAACGTCCTGGGTTGTTCACAATGTTAAATATTCAGTTATCTCGAGCATACGGCAAAGATAAACAGGTAGATTTTCAGTAAAAATCTGGAGCCACACTCACACACACCTACTCACTCCATGCTCAGCCCGGAAGTCCCAGTGTCCCATTCTGAAGGTCCTTTTCCAATAAATTCTGGCCAATTCCTCATTCATGCCTCTGTAATTCTCTTTAATCTACTGTGATACTGATACACCTGACTTCAGTTTCTCCTTCTCAAATTTCAGTGTGAATTTGATCATATTATTATCATTTTGCCCTCAGGGTTCTTTTACCTTAAGCACTCTAGTCAATTCTGGCTCATTACACTACGCCCAATCCAGAATAGCTGATCCCCTAGTTAGCTCAACCATGAGCTGTTCTAAAAAGCTATCTCTTTGGCACTCGAAAAACTCCCCCTCTTGGAATTCAGCACTAATCTGATTTTTCCAATCTACTTGCATATTGAAATCCCCCATGACATCCCCCTTTTGGGCATGCATTTTCTATCTTCCATTGTAATTTGTAGACCACATCCTTACTACTGGTTGGCGGTCTGTATTCAACTCCCACCAATGTCTTTTCACTTTTGCAGTTCCTTAGCTCTATCCACAATGATTCAACACCTTCCAGTCTTAAGTCTCCTCTTCCAATGAGTTGATTTAATTTTTTACCAGCAGATCAATGCCCCCCCAACCTTCCTGCCTGTCCTTCTGATACAATGTCTATCCTTAGACATCAAGCTCCCAGCTATAATCCTCTTTCAGCCATGATTCAGTGATGCCTACAACATCATACCTGCCAACCTTCAATTGTGCTGCAATCTTATTGACCTTATGCAGCAAACTGTGCACATTCAAATGTCGCACCTTCAGTATTCATTTGCCCTTTCCAATATGAACCCCTTTTACATTGCAACTCATTCTGTTGCCTGCAATTTTGCCTTATCACCTGTCTCTCCTCACTACACATTGCTTCAGTTTGTAAAACAGCTACCTCATCTTCAGCACTATCATTCACCTTTCCTACGATACTTCTTACATTGAAATATATGCAGCTCAGGACACTAGTCACAGCAAGCTCAACCTTTAGATTCCTGACTTTGTCTGAGGTCTTACCAACATCTGCCCCCACAACCTCTGCACTAACTGTTCTGGTACTTTGGTTCCCATCCTCCTGCAACTCTAGTTTAAACCCCACCGTGCAGCATTAATAAACCTTCCCACTCGGATATTAGTCCTACTCCAATTCAGGTGCAAACCTGCTCTTCTGAACAGAACCCACATTTTCTGGAGGACAGCCCAATGATACAAAAATCATATGCCCTCCCTCCTACACCAATTCATTGGCTACATATTAAACTGTATGATCTTCCTAGTTTTCGCCTCACTAGCACGTAGCATGGGTAGCAATCCTGAGATCATAATCCTGGAGGCCTGCCCTTTAACTTAATACTTAACTCCCTGAACTCTCTATGCAGAGCCTCATCACTTATCCTAGCCATGTCATTGGCTGGTGCAGGAATCCATTTTACACTAGTATTGTCTCTTGGCATCTCCATTAGCTTTATGGAGGCTGTATTTTGATTTCCTCTAAAAGTCGATGTATTTCTTGTCAAGGTTGATAAATTTATGCCCTTTAGTTCTGAAAAAGACTGCATGTACTTACCCTGTCTATGCCCAACTATCTGCATTCTGAAGAAAATTAATTTACAGTAATTTTATTTCCCCACTGGGGTGCTCCTTGACACCATCCAAATCTTCATGTGGAGTTACTGATAATGTAATAGACGTAAAATCTTTTGATTTATGGCATTAAATATCTGGTGCACTTGTGATAAATTCACACACTTCATCAACAGATTTGTGCTCACACTGAAAGATATTTTTAATATTCTCAGAAATTGATTTCTTCACCTTTACCAGATGTTCAATAGGACCAAGTGGACTATTTGAATAACAGCTTGTGTCTAGAGAAAATAGAAAGGAAGGGACTCAGGAGTAATAACAGAGTTAATGAATCTGTTTCCATACATTAGAACTGGGAAAAGACAGAGGTGCACAATACGTAGGATGCAGAAAAAAGAGAGGAATGAAGAAAATATAAAGAAGGTTCTTTGATAGTTTGGAGGACAATAGAGATTGATCAAGAGGGTAGTTGTAGCATTCTCATGGCTGCCTTATGGCAACCCCTTTTCATACCCGAGAGGGGTGAATAAGTGTCATTGACACAACACAACTAGCGTCGACAACTGCAGCAAAATGTGTCCTCTCTGACCGAGCAGAGATGCACACTTCCTTTATTCCGTCAACCGATGGTCATCAGTTCTGCTTGTCCTTGTTGTGAGACTGATCTGGCTGGAGAGCTCAGAGACCATCAGGAACCTCACCTGCTATTGGCAATCTGGCCGGTAAAAGCGAGAGTCGTAACTAGACAGCTCAGGTCAACATAATCCTTTTATTAACCACTTCTATTCCTCAGCGTTTTATTAAACTATAAAGAGGTACGTGACCTGAGGGTTAATTAAAAACCCATTGAGTTATTGGTCTAAAGTAATGCCTGCTTTTAACATGCATTTTGAGGTTGGGTGTAAGTTGTAGATCAGTTTTCAGTCATGTGTTTCAGTGGAGAATAAAAGCACTTGGAACGTTACAAGTAGCCTACTGATATTTCAATCATCTTGTGCACAGTGTGAAGGATTGGCAGCTTTACACTAATCAGAACGAAACTGTTGCAAGCAAGCATTTGTAGATTGTACTAAAACTTAAATCAACTGCACACATTTTAGCCCTTGATCTCTTTTTAGTGGCTTCATTTTTTAGGGAATGTGAATGTCAGAAAGCATTTTCATAGACACCTGCTGCACACAAACCCCTTCCCCCATCTTCTTTCCAGGAAACAGAAACACATCTTAGAATATCCAAGGGAGATCATTATTTAAAACATATTTTCATCAAAGGCTAATTCCTTCATTTCTGAGATAAATGCTGCAAACGAGGTAAATGACTAATCTCCATTCCATGCTGACCAGACATTCTCCAAACTCTCTATTGCTTTGCTATATCTAAGAATTATACAAGAAAGACCAAGGCAATTCTAACATTGGAGAGAGTCAAGCGGGTTCCTATGATCAAAATACTGATACTCATTGGAACCAGTGTCAAGGGATTTGAATGGAAGAATGCCACCTACAATCCACGGAAGAACATCAAGCAGCTTTCTCATACAAGAGCTGGTGTGGATATCGAAGGAGCTGGTTTGGGTTTGGAGGACCTCGTTGGGATATCTGAGGAATAATAGGCATCTGTTAGTCTCGAGAGACCATGAATTTTTGCTTTGGAAAGTTTCCAGGGTGCAGGCCTGGGCAAGGTTTTATGGGTAACCCACAGTTGCCCATGCTGCTAGTCTCCCCTCTCCACGCCACCGATGTTGTCCAAGGGAAGGGCAAGGGCCGATACAGCTTGGCACCAGTGTCGTCGCAGAGCAATGTGTGGTTAAGTGCCTTGCTCAAGGACACAACACATTGCCTTAGCTGAGGCTCGAACTAGTGACCTTCAGATCACTAGACCACTTGGCCAGGCCATCAAATGGATATCTGAGGAGGCGGTTAAGATATTAGAGAAGCCTGTCGGGATTTCAGAGGAGCCAGTTTGGGTACGGAATAGTTGGTCAGGATATTGGAGGAGACAATCGGGATAGGAGAGGAATCCCTCGAGATATAGGAAGAGTGGTCGGGATATCGGAGGAGCTGGTTTGGGTACGGAAGATCCCATCGGCATATTAGAGGAGCCCGTCGGGATATTGGAGGAGCTGGTTTGGGTATAGAGGAGCCCATCACAAAATTGGAGGAGCCAGTTTCAGTTCAGAAGAGCTCATCACAATATTGGAGGAGCTGGTCAGGATATCAGAGGACCTGTCGGGATGTTACAGGAGCCGGTTTGGGCTCGGAGGAGCCAGTCAGGATATTGGAGGAGCTTCCTGGCTGCATACCGTGTTGCTGCCCGCTACTTAGAGGCATTGGAATTGGTGCGGTATAACTGCGGGAGATTGTCTCAGACATTTCACTTGTAATCACGAGACTCTGTTGGAGATTGATCATGTAAGTTGCTGCAGGCCTGTTGCCCTTGTCTGGTGGAGGGATAGACAACATGGAAGCTGTGTAGCCTCCATTGTAGTGAGAACTAGGCCTCAAGCCTTGGGCTTGCTGACTGCTGCAGACCAGGTGAGAGACATGGAATCGCTAAGGTGTGGTTGAGCTCATCTGGGGCCTGACCTCGCCTGTCAGTGATGCCCTCTTGTGTTCGAACAGTAGAATGACAGACTGGATTGCACGTGTCCGTACATTGTCAGGAGACTGTACCATCAATTGCTGCACATTGTCGCTCAAGGCGTTAGACTACGTATATATTTTTTTGAGTGAATATGCTTCTTTGCTTGACTATTTGAATTATGTTATTCACTATTTTTAGATGTTTACTTGCTATTTTGAATGTTTTACACCTTGACCCCAGAGAAATGCTGTCTCATTCAGCTGTATCTATGCACAGTATGGTTTGAATGATAATTAAACTTGATTTGGTTTTGATTTTGATCATTTTTCAGCCTTTCCCCTTCAAGTTACTGGCTATATCTACTGCCACTGACATCCCCAAGGGGGCTGCCATGCCTAGTCTGTGATCAGTTTAGTTTGGTAAAGATAGGTGAAGAGTGGCCTCACCTGGAAGGAGATTTTGTGGTCCTGAATGGTGGTAAGAGAGGACGTGTAGTGGCAGGTATAGCACTGGCCATGCTTGCAGGTGTAAGTGCTAGGAGGGAGATCTGTGGGGAGGGAAGCACGGACAAGGGAATCATGTGGAGAGCGATCCCTGTGGAAAGTGGTGTATGCGGGAAGGGAAAGATGTACTTAGTTGTAGATCCCGTTGAAGATGCCAAAAGTTATAAAGAATGATGTGCTGGATACGAGGCTCATCAGGTAGTATCCCTGTTACAAGTAGGCTAGACAAGAGAGATGAAGTGGATGTTGTGTATTTGGATTTTCAGAAGGCCTTTGACAAGGTACCACTCGTGAGGCTGCTAAACAAGATAAGAGCCCATGGAATTATGAGAAAGTTACGTACATGGATAGAGCGTTGGCTGATTGGCAGGAAACAGAGAGTGGGAATAAAGGGACCCATTCTGTTTGGCTGCCGGTTACCGGTGGTGTTCCACAGGGGTCCGTGTTGGGGCCGCTTCTTTTAACGTTGTATATCAACGATTTGGATTATGGAATAGATGGCTTTGAGGCTAAGTTTCCTGAGGATACAAAGATAGGTGGAGGGGCTGGTAGTGCTGAGGAAACAGAGAGTCTGAAGAGAGACTTGGATAGATTGAGAGAATGGGCAAAGAAGTGACAAATGAATTACAATGTCGGAAAGTGTATGGTCATGCACTTTGGTAGAAGAAATAAATGGACAGGCTATCATTTAAATAGGGAGAGAATTCAAAGTTCTGAGATGCAATGGGACTTGGGAGTCCTCGTGCAGGATACCCTTAAGGTTAACCTCCAGGTTGAGTCGGTGGTGAAGAAGGCGAATGCAATGTTGGCATTCATTTCTACAGGAATAGATTATAGGAGCAAGGATGTAATGTTGAGGCTCTATAAGGCACTGGTAAGACCTCACTTGGAGTACTGTGTGCAGTTTTGGGCTCCTTATTTAAGAAAGGATGTGCTGACGTTGGAGAGGGTTCAGAGAAGATTCACTAGAATGATTCCAGGAATGAGAGGGTTAACATATGAGGAACGTTTGACCACTCTTGGACTGTATTCCTTGGAGTTTAAAAGAATGAGGGGGGACCTCATAGAAACATTTAGAATGTTGAAAGGCATGGACAGAGTGGATGTGGCAAAGTTGTTTCCCATGGTGGGGGAGTCTAGTACAAGAGGGCATGACTTAAGGATTGAAGGGCGCCCATTCAGAACTGAGATGTGAAGAAATTTTTTTGCCAGAGGGTGGTGAATCTGTGGAATTTGTTGCCACGGGCGGCAGTGGAGGCCAAGTCATTGGGTGTATTTAAGGCAGAGATTGATAGGTATCTGAGTAGCCTGGGCTTCAAAGGATATGGTGAGAAGGTGGGGGAGTGGGACTAAAGGGGAGATGGATCAGCTCATGATAAAATGGCGGAGCAGACTCGATGGGCCGAATGGCCAACTTCTGCTCCTTTGCCTTATGGTCTTATATTCGCAGGAAGGTGGGCTGAGGGTGGCTATGCAGGAAACGGAGGATATGTAGATGAGGACAGCATTGATGATAGTGGAAGGGAAGCCCACTCTTTGACAAAGGAGGACATTTCAGATGTTCTGAAATGGAAAGCCTCATCTTAAGTATCTCAACACAAAATATTAACTGTCCATTTCCCTCCACAGATTATGCCAGATGAACTAAGTTCCTCTAGCAGCTTGCTATTTTCTTTGCATTAGAATAAATATAATGCAGAAAATTACCCTATTTTCATATTTTTATTTGCTAAGGTATTATGATAGGTTCATGTTATCCGTAAAGAAACACAGATACCACATATTCCTCAATTGTTTCAATGGATATGTCAAAGACAGCCAATCAAGGTTTAAAAGGAAACACTTTCAGTTATTGCTCCATAACATTTGTAATCATGTTATATTGAGCACCTTGATGTAGGACACTTTCAAATCAGTTAAAACAAGCAAATGGCAAAGCTCATGCATTAACTAAATTGCAGAACGCTTGTATCTATGAAGCCAGATAAGAAGGTAAATTTGAACTAAATAGCTGTGATAAAGTGTGTAGAAACCTGTTATGAATTCATTGCTAACCTCAGCTTCTTAATAGCAGTATTAACAATGAGCTTCCAAAAGCACAAAAAGATGACTTTAGGTTAATCTGAAATCCCCAAGCCTGACCCTGCTAATTATGCCACAGAACACATCTTAACCTGGAAAGCATAAATTTCCAATGCATTTAGCTGGGTTTTTTTTAGAATATTCAGGAAATTTCAAATGATGTATATGCTCTAATTATATATTTGTGCAGGGCAGTGGTGCTACTGTCTCACAGCTCCAGCCAGTCATGTCTCATCCTGACCTCCAGTGCTGCCAGTGTGGAGTTAGCATGCTCTTCCTAAAGTCTTGTGAGTTTCCTCTCAGATACTCAGTTGCCTCCTGCAGCTCAATAACAGTTGGTTGGTTTCTGTAAATTTCCTGTTGTGCAGGTGGGTGGTACAAGAAACAGGTAACATTAAAAAGGTTTGTGAGTGAGAATAAGTTACAGGGTAATAAATAGGGGAATGAAATCAATCAGATTGGTTAAAGAACAACACAGTGTGGAAGAATTTAAGACTCTTTGGACATGTAGGGGGTTAATCTAATTGCTTATGAATGCTCTTAGAATTTAGCTAACGTCCTTCCTAAAGTCTAAATAAAAACATTGTGGCGCTGTACTTACGTCATGCTCCTGTTTGTCAGAAATCTAGGGTTAGGTTCAAAGTCACGTTGTTTGTCAAAATTTAGTGCTAAGTTCACAGTCAAGCAATGTTATTGTTAAGTGCTTTTAGTCATGTACGCTGTACCTATATAATGAAGCGGGTCTGCAAGATAAACAGAGCCCCTAAGTGCTGCTTTTAGGTACAGAGGCTCTCCATGTTATCATGAAATAAAGTTCTATAGTCTGAAACAGTTCTCTGAGTCGGTCTTATCTATTCTGTCTGCTGCTCCTGAGATTTTATCCGCAACACCAGACTTGATTGGCCAAATGACATCCTTACCTGCTGTGCAGATAATATAATTTGCCAATATTGAGCCTTATTATAGAAAACTTATTTCAGGAATTCAGGGATAACTGTTATTTAAAGGATAAAAATGGGATAAAAGTTATCCCATTGAGGGATAACTTTTTATGTGCACATTTCCATGTGGGTAGCTACTTTTGGCAAATTTGTGCTGGGTTTTATTTAAGTCTATTTACACATTTTCGTAATTCTAAACAAACTAGTTTTAAACTCCTAGAACTATGATTCAGCAACTGCTCTCTGCAAGTGGATGGCATGCTGAACAAAAGACCTCAAACAGTAAGAATAGGCAGCAACACTTTCACCATGATTGTCCTCAACACTGGTGCCTCACCAAACTGTGTCCTCAGCCCCTTATGTTGCCCGTTATACACTCGTGAGTGTGTGACTAGAATCTGCCTTAACTCCAGCCACAGCTTTTGGTTGATACCACCTTAGAGAGCTGGATCTCAAAAAAAAAGTAACGAAACAGAGTACAGGAAGGAGGTAGGGAGCATAGTGGCATGGTGTCAGCAAAAATAAAAGTTGTTTTCTAATGAGTTCAGGAACTGGAACAGACTACACACCCCTGTATGTATCAATGGTGCTACAGTTGATTGAAAGACACATGTTCACCAAGAGCTTATGGTGGTCCAAGTCATGTAGATGCAATGGCCAAGAACGTACACTGATACCTGTACTTCAGAAGGCTAAGGAAATTCAGCATGTCCTCATTGACCCTCACAAACTTTTATCAATGCATCACAGAAAGTATTCCATTCAGATGTATCACACCCTGGTATGGCAACTGATCTATTAAGCCCGCAAGAAATTGCAGAGTTGTGATCACAGCTTAGTCCATCACAAAATCCAACCTCCCCTCCACTGATTTCATCTACACTTCCTGTCTCAGGAAAGTAGCCAACGTAATCAAGAAGCCCCACCAATTTTGTCATGCCTGTTCTGCCCCTTTCCATCAGGCAGAAGATACAAAAACCTGAAAGCTCCTACCACAAGCTTGATGTGCATGTCAATGTGATGTTTCTATAAAAGAAATAACCTATCTAGTTACAAGAGAAGGATACAAACATTATCAAGATAAAAAAGTGTGTAGCATGTGAATGGACAATCCTGGAATTTTTGCTTTTAAACACAGAACGGTATATAGCGTGAAAAATAATTGTTCAACAGTGATCAAAAATCATTTAACAAAAGAAAATTTATAAAATATGGGATGCATAATTGAAAATAATAAACACAATTATTATTTCAATTAGATGAACTGCATCCAATGAAAATTATATATTTTGTCATTAATGTTAAATGTGTGTGAAAATGCTTGCGGCTGTTTGTACTCACCCTTCACATTGGATTCCTCCATTATCTGGAGGTAAGCACAACTAGAAGCCAACGCTCTTGCATGAGTCTGTTGCTCGTGACCAATGGATATTATTTTGATTTGTAACAAGCATTTCTTTTTCTACTCCTTTAAGAACTAACTTATACAGTGAAGCAAACCAAAACAATGTTCACCACAGTCTGAGGTAGAAACCTTGAAGAAAATTATCAAATGTCACGCCAGACAATTGTAATGGCAGCACCGCTGTGGTTCACTCCACACTGCACTTAAAAATTGAAGAAGTGTAATGTTTTATCAACAGGAAGACATCTTCTTCAACATCATGTCAAAATGTTTCCAAGCAATCAACTAGCATGGGAACATTGGGACATACTCTGTCTGATGGAGCTAAATAGCAGGGTGTAGGCAATACAGTCTCAACTAACTTGACAAATGAAGAACCCATTCCTGTTTTGTTGAACCCCTAGCCCCAGAGATACTGCTTTCCGACTGAATCCCTCTTCACCTTATGAACATAGAATATAGAAGAGTACAGGATAGGAACATGTTCCTTAGCTCTGTGTCAACCATGAGGCAACTTTTAACTAATGGTATCTACCTGCACAGGGTCATATCCTGCCTGTTTATGTGCCTGTCCAAATGCTTCTTAAACTTTGCAATTGTTCCTGCTTCTACCATTTCCCCTGGCAGTGTGTTCCAGGCATCTACCACTTGCTTGGTAAGTCACTACTAAACTTCCTCCCTCTCACTTCAAAACTATGGTCTCCAGAATTTGTCACTTCCAGCCTGGAAAAGGAACTCCAGCTATCTCAATATCTATGTCCATCATAATCTGATAAACTTCTATCAGGTCGCCTCTCAGCTTCTGACTCTCCAGAGAAAACAATCCTAATGTGTCCAACCTCTAGTAATAAATAATACACTCTAATCCAGGCAACATCCTGTTGAACTACTTCTGCACCCTTTCCAAAGCCTCCACACTCATTCTATCATTTGACCTTTTAATATAAGCTACTTTACCATGTCTATCTGTACAATGATTTTGAATTATGATTGAACTGTCATATCCTGATCAAAGTTGATAGAGAAGAGGACTGCAAAATAGGTGGCTCATTCACTCTCACAAATTTATACTATTATATTATTACATCTATTCAATTTATACTCAAGGAATGAAATAGAAACACAACTTGTTTCTGCTGTACACCAAAAATCGCTACTCTAAAATCTTGGCATTTATTGCACATGGGTACTAAGTTAGAGCATTTAATAAATGTATCATTGCTAAATTGCCTTAATGGCTGTCAGCCAGGAAATCTTCCCCATTGAAACACCAAGCAACATTTTTATTTGGCTTAATTATGACAATAAACTCCCAAGCTAAATGCCTGCAACAGTCACATTGATGCTCCAATTAAAACTTGAAAAAGAGTATAATACATCTTTGAAATGTTGGAGGTACGTAAGGTTGGTGATCAGAATTTTGTTTTATATACCCCTACTTTACTTTTTCAACAAGGCTAATGTTCCCAAGTGCTTCTTGCCAGCACTTGGCAGATATTTATTCTGGTGTATGTCAACTAAAAGCTAAGAAAAACTACACCTTTAAGTCTGGCAGATTGCTGCTACTTTAAAAGGGCATGTCTCAAAGTTACCTCATATAAACATATAAACTTGTTTGTATCATACTTTCAATTGCAATTGTCACAATAAACAAATACACTTACTTGATGAAACATAGCAGACTGCAGATGCTACAGAATAACAAACTACTGGAGGAATTCTGTGAGACACAAGAGACTCTGCAGATGTAGGAAATTCAAAGCAACACACACAAAGTGCTGGAGGAACTCAACAGTCAGGCAGCATCTATGGAAATGAATTAACAGTTGATATTTTGGTCCAAGACCCTTCTTCAGGACTGGAAAGGAAGGGGAAAGAGGCCAGAGTATAAAAGTTGGGGAGGGGAAGGAGAATTAGCTAAAAGATGATAGGTGAAGCCAGGTGGGTAGGAAAGGTAAAAGGCTGGAAAAGGAGAAATGTGATAGGAGAGAAGAGTGGATCAAGGGAGAAAGGGAAGAAGAGACACCAAATGGAGGTGATAGTTATGTAGGGAGAATAGATAAAAGGTTAGAGTGGGGACAACAGTGTATCTTCTTTAAATAGATCCAAAAAAGAAATAATACCTTTATTTTCCCAAAATAAAAAAACTTGGATCACTCAAAGAAGGCTTAAAAATAGTTTTGATAAATTAAACTACAAAGTTTAAATGACTTTTAAAAGACTGATGTATTTTGAACAATTAGTTGATAAAAACTCTCTTTCATATTCACACTTCTTACAATACCTTCCAAGTTAGACATTTCTTACAAAAATATTTAAGTCATTTTCCTTGCATATTAGAGGCCAACCTGTTAGATACTATTATGAGTATGAACCCTTTGATGAAGGGATCCATTGGAAGAATTTATAATTTATTATTACAATGGGATAAGCGCCCTTTAAGATTAAACAAGATTGGGAAAAGGAACTTAATTTGACTTTTATAATGGAGGACTGGATGCGGATCTTGAAATTGGTTAACTCTTTCTCGATTTGTGCTAGCCATTCATTGATTCAATTTAAAATTGTACATCGTTACTATTTAACAAAGGAGAGATTGTCTAAAATCTTTCCTAATGTTGATAGATGTAAAACTGAGACAGCTACACTGACACATATGTTTTGGTCTTGTTCTATACTGGAACAGTTTTGGAAGTCAGTTTTTTCTACAATTTCTAAAGCATCTAAGATTAATTTACAACTTAACAAATTAACTGTGCTCTTTGGAATAATATCTCAAAATATTTGTGGTATTTCTTTGTCTGGCTAACATATTATTGCGTTTGTTACATTGATAGCTAGGAGAGCCATTCTGTTGAAGTGTAAGGATATGTTGGCTCCCACTCTGTCACAATGGTTCTCTCAAATGATGTTTTGTCTTAGTTTGGAGAAAATTAGAAGTTGAACCTTCGAAACTATGTTTGATTTTGAGAAAAGATGGAGTTCATTTGCTCGTTACTACCATTTGAGTTAATTGATAGATTTTCTCCATGAGCTAATTGTAAATTTTGGTATAATTTTTTTTTGCTGGCGGTTTGATGTTTATCTTTAGAAGCTTTTTGCATGACGCATGGCTCCGGGGTTGAACACCTAATGGGTTCTTCTTTTTCTCAACTTTTTCTTGCTTTAGTAGGGTTTTTTTTCTTCTCTTTTTTTGTGTCACCATGCTTTTCAATCCTTAATATTGGTTTTCTTTTCTCTTTTGAGACATTGTAAGTGTTACTTCCTTTGATGTACTCTTGTATTTTGGATAATAATAATAATAAAAAGATTTGAAAAGAAAGAAGGTTAGAGTGGGGAACAGAAGAAGAGGAAAGTGGGTGGGAACATTTTACCTGAAAGTACAATTGATGTTCATGCCACCAGGTTGGAGACTAGTCGACACAGAATATGAGGCTTGTTCCTCCATCATGGCAACATAGGAGACTGGACTGATATGTCGGAATGGGAATGAGGAAAGGAATTAAAATGGTTGGCCACCAGGAAAATACACTCTTGGCAGATGGAGCAGAAGTGTTTGACTCTATAGAGAGAAATAGACAGTTGGTGTTTTGCATTGAGTCTCTTCATCTGTATGGGGTATCTCGACTTGAACTAGCAATTGCCCCTTTCCCTCCACAGATTCTGCCTGACCCGTTGAGCTCCTTCAGCAGGTTTTTATTTACATTTACAGTATTTGATGTTCTGTGTCTTTGAGAGACAATGACAAAATGTATTGATTTAGAGAAACAGCATGGAGTATGCCCTTCCACCTCTTTGATCCACACATCTTCAGTAATCCCCGACAACTCTGGTTTAATCTTATCCTAATTATGGGACAATTTACAATGACCAATTAATCTATCTGATACGTCTTTTATTAAAGCACATCTCAGAGGGAAAATCTACGCATACCACAGTGAGGATGTACAGAAATTTCTTAAAGACTGTGCCAGAAATGAACTCCGAACTCTGATGCCCTTAGCTGTAATGGCACTGAGCTATCCGCTCTGCTACTGTAAACATCTAAAGACCAGTCCAGGAGATCTCACAGTATTCCACCTTTCCCCAGCTATTATCCAGTTACTTGGAGAGTAGGCCAGGATACTTGACTAATGAGCTTTCTTCTTCTTGAAGGGAACTCCCTCCTATAAAATACTTCCTCTGTTTTTGGGGACATTAATCAAGGCCACACTGTCAAAATATCAGTTATACTTTTGCCACAATTATCTGGTAATTTATTTTCAGGATGTTAATGTTGCTGAACAAGACAAACATTATTATTCACCTTTATTAGCTCTGAGAAGGTGGTGGTGACCCATCTTCCAGTATCGCCTCATTCCTCCTGGTTTAGGTATACCCATGATGATCAATGAGATATTACGGGACTTTAAATCAAAAACAATGAAGGATTTGGAATATATTTCCAGATGAGGATAACATGTGTTTTGTAGATGGCCGTATTCCAATATTCCTGTTGTTGCTGTTATTTGTCCTTCTTGACAGTAGTCAGAACGGAGAAAATATTTCATCCTTTTCCTTCAGAACACAAACTCAATTTAATTAGTTTCTGGTAAATTAGGCTGAGATCTGGAGTTAGCCTTATAAGGGTTTACAGATGGCTACCTTCTACCTCTTGCTATCATATTCTCTTATGAGCTGAACCGTAGAATCTACTTGGTTGATTGTGTTTATCCAGGTGAAGATGCAGAAAATATCTTTGCAGCGATTAACAGCACTGATAGGAGAGCAAGTTTGGGCTGAGCTGCTCTTTTAAGTAGTCTCAATTGTTCAAAGTCTGTGTTATGCTTTGCTTTGATTATGTTTTGATGATATCACTACTTAAAAGAAAGCAAAAATTAGTTGTTTCTAAATTTTCCCAAGTACTTTTCTTAAGCTTCAATGTACTCAAATGAGAAATTACTTCATTAGTGTTATCAATAACTTCATATAGATACATCCATGCACGGAAGATTATTGTTGAAAAATTATTCAATGTCAGTAGCTTCTCTTTGCCTAGATCAATGAGAAACTTAGTAGGCTATTATGTAGAAAAGAGACAAATATTGGTTTTGAGCAACATGAATGTATATTTAAGTGCTGCTGAAATGATAAGATGGCCAGAAGTATTTTGGAAACAGAAAGTATAATGATTGTCAAAGAATATGTGTTAGAGCAAAAAAATGTGTTTTTATTCCCTCCTGAAAACATATTTTAGTCTTTGATTCATTCTTGCCTTTTGCTGCAAAACCATACTTTCAAATTCAGATGTAGAATTTACTTTAACCCATTTCTTTCCTCCCCAATGTACCTTAACCTTAACCTAAATTCGTGCTTCAGTCACTTTATCAACTGATTATTATCCACGTCGTGCGGGTCCCATGGCACCATACTAATCTTCATTTTGGAAGCCAATAAGTGACCTAGCTGGCTTAATACATGTCCTCATTAAATGTATCAATAGTGAAACAGCTTTTCTAGGATATAACTCCATTGCTGCTCACAGTTAATTGCTGGATTTTAATCAGTTGAATTAAAAACACACAGTATTGTCTTCCATAAAAAGAGAAAAAGAATTGCCTGCAGCCAAGGTAATTACAGGGGAATGACTTGGGTGTTACCTTTAGTATTTTAATTTCCAACTATTCTTACTGATGATGAAGAAATCAACTAAAGTAGCAGAAGGCAAACGATATAAGGAATTGTTTTTTCCTTTTCACAGTCTGGATGCTAATCTGATGGAGAGATCACCTTATTTAATGTGCAACCAATTAGATATTCAAATGTTGATCCTATCAATGTACACTGCTAGATTACCAGCTTGGTAGCGATTATAATTTCCCAAGTTGCTCAGATCCTTCCCCATTGGCATTAGATCGAGCTTTAACAATATAAACTTTCCCATACTCTTCCAGTGGTATGAAAATATAGTCTAAGGACAGTATGTCAGTCAAAATAACTAGCTTGCAGAATAATTTGTGCTTCTGATGTTCAAATATTATTCCTAAAACTCCTGAGCTGACCTCAAATATTCTGGAAAATCAGAGACTTTTTTTTTGCCTAACTTCTACCAACAATATTTTATTATTTCTTGGGGGTGAAATGCATCATGAAAACAAGAAGCATTGCAGCAGGCTGCTGAGTTTTTTCCCTCAAAGTCTCTCAAATCTGTGGATGGTAGAGCCCAGAAGGAAAGCTAAGTAGTGGATGCCTGGAATGGCTCTGCCTGCCAATTGTGTCCAAAGCATTCTGCAGATGTAAAAATATTTTATCAGTCCTCCACTGCCATTGGGTCAAATTTGTGAAAGTCTTAATGGACAGGCCTGTGAAAATACCTTTGCCATGAGAAATGTTGTGCTTCAAAAAGACAGCTCACTGTGAACTTTCCAGTGGCATGAGGGATGGCCAATAAACTAGAGTCTTGTCAGCAATGTCTAAATAAATGCTCACAGCTGCAATGGAATTTTTTGACAAACCTCTTCTGATTTGGCCAGAATTTAACCTTTAGTTTATACTTAGGCAGACATGACTGCATGTTTATTACTTCCATTTCACACTATTTTCCACTCAAAATTATAATTGGCATTGAGAGTAATGTATTTAATTAACTTTGTTACGTTGATGATAAGGTATCTAGAGATGAGAAATCAAGGAAGTCTGGTTATAGAACATGAAACAATACAGCAAAGGAACAGGTGTTTGGCCCACAATGCCTGTTCTGACCATGATGCCAATTTTAACTAATCCAGCCTAACTATTCATGGTCTATATCTCTCCATGCCTTGCTTATTTTTGTGCCTGTCTAAACAGTTCTTAAAAATTGCATTATATCTACTTCCACCATTTCCCCTGGCAGTACTTTCCAAACACCTATCACTACAAGTGTAAATAAATTGCATCATGCTTCCCCCTCTAACCTTAAAGCTATGCCCACTATATTTAATACTTTCTCGCTCAGAAAAAAAAAGTCTGATTTTCTAACCTATTTATGCCTCTATCAGGTCTCCCCTCAGCCTCTGGCATGGCAGGAAAAAATCCAAGTTTGTCCAACCTCTCTTGATAACTAAATCTTTCTTATCCAGGTAACCTACTGGTGAACTTCTTCCACATTGTCATCTAAGTTCCCACATCTTTCTTGTATTGCAGTGACGAGAAATACAAACAGTTATTGAACAATATTAACTGTGTAAGTGAACTTCATTCAGCTGAAGACTGGCATTACTTTGGTGGAATTGCTTCATTTGTTTTTCTGTTCAGTTACAGAAACATTTGCACAAAGTAAGAACCCACTTTCATCTGTGTAGTCATCAAGATAATTAAAAGCTGAGTGCAAAAGTATGTTATGAAAACACTGTCAGATTCTTTTTGACAAGAAATACAAGGTCTGCCCAATTACCTTGAAAAACTTAAGTCATTACGTTTGTAAACAATTGTAGAATGGGTATTGTGTGATAGCATAACGTTATATTCAACGGACAACGGACCTTTTAAAATTTTAATCAGTAAAATACAGTAGATTTGTAAACTTGGTTTTGCAGTGGATATGTTGCTGCTATAATATGAGTTTCCCCTTGAGCCTAATATTGATGAGTTTTGGTAAAACACTGTGAGTGGGTTGGACCAGACATTTGTGCTGCTGGAAATCTCTGCAATGCAGCAACAACTTCATTTTTAAAGACACCTACAGCACAATGCTGATATTGAACAATTCAGTATTCAGGATTCCAGCAATAATACAATCTAGTCTGCTAGAAATTCTTTAGAGTATTTATAAAATACCTGCTGGAGCAATGTTAAATATACTTTTTTTTCTCTTCAGAAAAAAATATTACATTAAATAATTAGGTATCTAATTGTGAGTGTGATTTTTTAAAAATATATAGCAAGATACAGTTTAGCTAACACCTTGGAATTTTTCAAGGACCTGTCATTCCAAGCTGCTGAGAGAGAATTCAATCTAGCAGTACACTTAAGCTTCCAGTAAGTTTTTAATCAGATTCTGCATGTAACATTACTGAACATGGTTCAGGAGGTGCATGCCTCTGAGAAAACCTGGGTGAGAATAAGAGAATAGATCTCAAAGAATGGAAAAATACTGCTTATGAAAGAAATAATTGCACTGAGAAAAAGCATTAGTTTTTGCAGGGTTTGATGCATACGTCACAATTCAGAAATAACGAATAAGTTAGTCAAATTTGCAGATAATATTAATGTATGGTAGGGTATCAGCAAGAATTTTGTGATGATTAAGGGATGAAGTACTTATGTCTTTCTAATGGACAGAATGAATGGGTGATAAAATTTGAAACAAAGAGGATAAGAACATGATCACAGTGACATTGCGGGAGTTTCCAGAGTATCGACAAAATAAAAATAGGAATAAGAGGAGGCTATTTACCTCCTTGATTTTTCATTCCTACTCACCTGAGACATTACTCTTTGTATTTGCTCCATGTCCCTTTTTGAATTAACAATAATCTATCTTTGTACACATGTTTAAATGATGTGGAACAGTAGAATCAAAAAGAAATGGAATTCACATTGACCTATCACTGCATTGATATCTCTGATTGTCCAGATTCCAGATTAGAAAGATTTCCTTTAGAAGCTAAATAAAATTAAAAATGTAGTGCCCTCTTTAACTTGCCTGGCTAACCACCTCCAGCCTGCACTCAACTGCAGGATGATATCTGTTAGAAAGAGGCCATCTCTTATGATTATGGGAAGGATCTTCAACTGGTGATGATGAACATCTCAAATAGTTCTTGAAAGTAATATATTACTTGTGGGATATTGCACCTTCATAAAATTCGTAGCACTTTTTAGGAATGCAACACCATATTTTCCAACATTGCTTTCACTTACAGTAGATCCCATTAGTAATCATTTCCTGATGAAATGTTACCAATCATGCCTAAATTAGACTGGGCATTCTAATCATGATCCACGTTATGCCATCTGATATTTACCCTGTGCCAGACATGTATCTGATGATGTCAGTCATGCTGCAACACACATGTCACATCTACCAATGTAGAATTACTATTTCAATATATTGATATTAGGACATCTCACAGGGAAGTTTCGGAAATGATTACAAAAGCATCTCATAAAATTCACAGTGTGTGCTAAATCTATCAAGGGCTGCATCTTGCAGAACTTAAATGCTGGTCTGCTAAGTCCGTGGCAGGATTTGATTGCCCAAAGCTTCAGTTTTGACTAGGGGATGTCTCAGGAAGATTTGAGCATGTGAGAGCATGAAACAAAAATATCCACTTAAGGAGGCTTTGTGCACACAGATTCTTCAGAAGCACGTAGGCCTCTCCAATGACTATTGTCTTTACAGGCTCAAGTTTCTAAATCTGTAATATGACATTCTGAGGAAGAGCCTTCAGGCACAATCTGTTCCTAGATGCACACTCTGCAGCCGCTTTATTAGGTTCTTCCTTGACAGAAGAACCAACCAATTCCCCTCCACCTGGCAGAACTGGTCCTCACCCTCAACAATTTTTCCTTTGGCTCTTCACACTTTCTCCACACTCAAGGGGTAGCCAAGTGCACACACATGCGCCCCAGCTATGCCTGCCTCTTTGTTGGCTACATCAAATAGTGCACATTTGAAGCCTTCCCCAGTTATACTCCCCAACTCTTCCTCCGCTACATTGACGACTGTATTAGCATAGCTTCATGCACCCATGCAAACTCATCAATTTTATCAACTGTGCCTCTAACTTCCACCTTGCTCTTATATTCTCTTTATCCATCTGTAACACCTCCCTCACCCTTCTTGAACACTCTGTCTCCATCCCTGGTGACAAAATGTCAACCAGCATCTTTTATAAACTCACTAATTTGGACGGTTATCTTGACTATACCTCTCTCCTGTAAAGATGCTATTCTCTTTTCTCAAGTTCCTTCGCCTCCATCACATCTGTTCCCAGGATGTGGCCTCCCATTCCAGGTCATCGGAGGGATCCTTCTTCTTCACTGGATGGGCTTTCCCTCCCTCCTCTATTTATGCTACTCTCACCCGTGAATCTGTGCTTACACCATCTTCCTAGCTCCTTAATAGTGATAGAGTTCCTCTTGTGTCCTTACCTACCATCATCCTCCACATCCTACATATTATCCTCCACAACTTCCACCATCTCCCAAGGAATCCTGCCTCTTCCCCCCTCCACTTTCTGCAGGGATTGCTCCTTCTGCAATTAACTTGTCCACTCATCTCTCCCCACTAATGTTCCTCCTGGCACTTGTCCTTGCAAGTGGCTTAAGTGCTACACCTGCTCCAATACCTCCTCCCTCACCTCGAGTCAGGGCCCCGGGCAGTGCTTCTAGGTGAGGCAACACTTCACCTGTGAATCTGCTGGGGTCGTCTATTGTATCTGGTGCTCTCAATGTGGCATCCTCTACATTTATGAGACCCATAGTAAATTGGAGGACCACTTCATCGAGCAATTCTGCTCCATCTGCCACAAGTGGAACTTCCCAGTGGCCAAACATTTTAGTTCTAATTTCCATTCCCGTTCCAACCTATCGGTCTATGGCCTTCTCTTATGCCAAGATAAGGCCACCTTCAGGGTGGAGAAATAACACCTTACATTCCACATGGGTAGCCTCTAACCTGATGGTATATAAATTTCTCCTTCCAGTACAGTAAACAAATTCCACCTCCACCCCCACCTCCATTCCCCACTGTAAAAATTTACCTCTTCTCACGTGCCTATTATTTACTCCTGAGTACCCTCCTCCTTCTCTTTCTTCTATGGCTCAGTTTCCTGTCCTATCAGATTACTTCTTCTTTAGGCCTTGACCTTTTCACCCACCTGGCTTTGCCTATCACCTTCCAGCTAGCCTACTTCCCTTCTTCCCACCTTTTTATTCTGGCACCTTCCCCCTTCATTCTCAGTTTTGAAGAAGGGGCTTGGCCTGAAATTCATTTTCATAGATGCTGCCTGACCTGTTGAGTTCCTCCAGTATTTTCAGAATCAGAATCATTTATTATCGACAAGTATGAGGACACATACAGGGAATTTGATGCCGGTTTCCCTGAGCTCTCTCTGTACAGAATTAAAAGCAAACAAAAACAATAGTGCAAATAATCATAAACAATGTACAATGAGGTCCACCTCATTGAACGTACAGGTGGACTTGCATGTGTTACTTTATTAGGAATGTCCTGTACCTAATAAAGTGGCCACTGAGTGTATTTTCATGGTCTTCTGCTCCATTAGCTTTACTGTTCAACATGTTGTTCAATCAGACATGCTCTTCTGTGCACCACTATTGCGTGGTACTTTGAGTTACTGTCACCTTCCTGTCAGCTTGAACCAGTCTGGCCATTCTCCTCTCACCTCTCTCATTAATAAGGGATTTTTACTCAGGGAACACGGCTTACTGGACATATTTTATTTTGGATTTCTTTATCATCCTCCCTAAACTCTAGCGACATGTTGTGCCAGAAAATGCAGCAGTTTCTGAGATACTCAAACCACCCTATCTGGAACCAACAATTATTCCATGGTTAAAGTCACTTAGATCACATTTCTTGTCCATTTGGATGTTTGGTATGTACAGCAACTGAATCTTAGAGCATATCTGCATGCTTAAGTGTATTGAGTTGTAGCCACACATAAATGGCTGATTAGATGCTTGCATTAACATGGTGTACGGGTGTACCATCGAGTCAAGTAGCCGATGGATGTGTGTGGAACTGAAGGTCACAATAGCCTCCTGGCTGCTGTCGTATCAGTTAATTTGCTTCTCAGCCAGTCTCTCTACTCATGGAGGGAAAACATCATCTGCTTTGCGTTCAGTGAAGAGGAGGAGGCACTGGGCATTTGGCCACTATAATTGAAGTATATTGCTAGCTTCCCACTAGTGTGGACAATCATTTGAATAACCCAGATCTATTCACTAATACGAAGGGCTCTCACATGCTGAGGTTATCTGGACTCATCACTGGAAGTTTAAGGTGGCCAATTCCAGTGATAAGTTTCTACATTTTATATTATTCCATGTGGACAATCCTCTCTCCAGGATCATGCTGCTAGTATGTATCTCAATTTTGAGAAGTTTTCTGTATCTTTGATAAGTTGTGGAGCTTTTATCCTTTAGCTTACAGCCTCTTTCTCCTGCATGCCATTCTTAAACGTGCTGCTGGTGTCTCACTGCTAAAGGGAGTGCGATTTTAATAAATGGAGACAACTGCATTTATTTTACTCTGGTCCCATTGGACATTGCAAAGATTACATTGGAGTGCTTGTTTCTGCCTGTAAACATGCTAATAGTATTGTATGTTTTTTTCCCTCCAATTTCAAGGTATCGTTAGAGGGGAATCATAAGACTGTCTCAAGTGCTCAGGGTGTTCGAGGGTGTGGATACAATTTTCTGAGCATGCGACTCATGAGCAAGAGACTTTGAATTGGAAGTTCTTTTGAAGGGTTGAGGGATGGGAATCTACAGCAGCACCAAAAATATGAGGTTTATTTGGAATTAGGGGCATGTTACTTATATTACAGGCCAACAAGAAAGTCTACACTCCAGTTTCTAGGTATTGTAACATGATGGGTTATTTGCACTAGTGGGTCTTCTCATGATACCCATTCATATGCCCCTAAATGGTCCTCATCTTTTAGGTTCTTTCCCATGTCTTCTCTCCCAATTTCAAGCCTGTTGCTAATGAGCTACCCACCCTGAAGCTTGTGTCACCCCTGCCCTCCCTCTTCCCAGCCTCACTCATATTAAGGGCCTTAGAACAGAACTAATTAGCATAAAATGCTTCAACAGTAAACTCCCGATGAACATACAAAAACATCTCTCAAAAACAAAATTTATTAGAAAAGCAGATGGAGTTGCTACTGATAAGTATGCTCCTCTGAGTAAGGTGCTAGAGTTAAAATCCCTGGAATCATTCATAAAATATTTAGGTAGGGAACCAATAATCTCTAATAGATTTTGAACTGGTTGTTTCAAATGACCTCGCATTATTCATACTTATCTTAAGCAAGGCTTCATGTAATTAAGGGAAGATCTTTTATACTAGGCAATATTGTATTTTTTTTCTCTCATTGCACTCAGTGATTCAAATTGCTTCCTGTTTCAAGGTTTAATTGATTTGAGGCTGTCACAGGACATGTGGAGCATAAATCTACTACCTGATCCAAAGCCACATCAGAGTTTGGAGTGGGACGCAAGTAACTGTTCTTTTGTCATATTGGTGAGGATCCCAAAAGCAAATACCCCTGATGGTGAAAATCTGAAAGTCAAAAGGGAAAATGATGGCCAGGCAGCATCTTGGAAGGAGAAGCAGAGATGTTGTTTTAGGTCAATCATCCACCATCAATTCAGATTCAATGACCTCAGTGGAAGTACAAGATTGAAATGTACTCAAGTTTGTGAATGATACAAAGTCAGGTGGGAGAGAAGCATGCAAAGTATCTGTAATAGGATTATAGACCTATGAGGTGGGTGGCAGCTGTGGGAAGATGTAAGATTATTCGCATTGGTAGGAAGAATACGTGAACATGTTATAAGTGATGTGTGCTGAGGGATCTTGGTGTGCTGGTTGACATAAGCTAATTACAAAATACAAAATACAAAAGCTAAACTTGTTGTTTACTCTGGGTACAATAGACTAATAGGAAGACGAGCTGTATATTGGCCCTTGTTGCAAAGTGGGTTGGAAGACATCAGTCAAATATTACTGAATTTTACAAAGTTTTTCCAAAACTATGCTTGTGGTACCAAGTGCACTTTATGCCTCTGTAGTTAAAAATGGTTTTACTTGGTTTGAAGATGTAGCACTGCAGATTCAGGGAAGTGATTCGTTGGATAAAGGATTGTTTTGTGAAGAGAGAAAAAGTAACAGCTTACACTCACTGGAGTTTAAAAGAATAAATGATGATCTTGCTGAAGTATACTGGATTCTGAGAAAAATTGACAAGGTGGATGCCAAAAGATTGTTAGCCGCTGGGTTGCAAACTGCTCTCAGGATAAGATTTAAGACTGAGATGAGAAGACATTCCTTGAAGCAGATAGTTGTTAATCTTTAAATCCTTCACCTCAATTACTGTTAATTCAAAGCTGAGCTTTGTAGCAGTTTGAACATTCAAGGATATGGGGGTTTATGCAACAAAGTGTACAGGTCACAGGACCACCTATGATTCTAATGGCTGCTGAAATAGATGTGAGCTATACAAGGCCTACTTCTGCTTCGACTGCATATTTTTACGTAAGATTAAATCTTATTTTCTCTTCAGAGTTGAGATCCTTCTAAGTACTTCCAGCATTTTTTTTGTTTCAACAAATCAAAGTGTTTCAAAAATTCAATGATTTGATGTAAACAACACATTTCACCGTATGTTTCAATGTATATGTGACAAATAAAACTAATCTTTAATCTTTTAAAGTGTAAAATGCACACAAGTAACTTGAAGTATCTGGGACATCTATAAGCAGAACTGTGAATCATCTCCTTAGTTTGCAGAAGGAAATTAAAACATAGAAAATAGGTGCAGGAGTAGGCCATTCAGCCCTTCGAATCTGCACCGCCATTCAGTATGATCATGGCTGATCATCCAACTCAGAACCCTGTACCTGCCTTCTCTCCATACCCCTGATCCCTTTAACCACAAGGGCCATATCTGACTTCCTCTTAAATATAGCCAATGAACCGGCCTCAACTGTTTCCTGTGGCAGAGAATTCCACAGATTCACCACTCTGTGTGAAAAAGTTGTTCCTCATCTCGGTCCTAAAAGGCTTCCCCTTTATCCTTAAACTGTGACCCCTCGTTCTGGACTTCCCCAACATCGGAAACAATCTTCCTGCATCTAGCCTGTCCAATCCCTTTAGAATTTTATACGTTTCAATAAGATCCTCCCTCAATCTTCTAAATTCCAGTGAGTTTAAGCCTAGTCGATCCAGTCTTTCTTCATATGAAAGTCCTGCCATCCCAGGAATCAATCTGGTGAACCTTCTCTGTACTCCCTCTATGGCAAGAATGTCTTTCCTCAGATGAGGGGAACAAAACTAATTTCACTACCAAATTTAAACCAAAATTATCACTAATGCATCCACTATTTCTTGGGCTACTTCCTTAAGCACTCTGGGATGCAGATCATCTGGCCCTGGGGATTTATCTGCCCTTAATCCCTTCAATTTACCTAACACCACTTCCCTACTAACATGTATTTCCCTCAGTTCCTCCATCTCACTAGACCCTCGGTCCCTTACTATTTCCGGAAGATTATTTATGTCCTCCTTAGTGAGGACAGAACCAAAGTAATTATTCAATTGGTCTGCCATGTCTTTGTTCCCTATGATCAATTCACCTGTTTCTGACTGTAAAGGACCTACATTTGTCTTGACCAATTTTTTTCTTTTCATGTACCTATAAAAGCTTTTACAGTCAGTTTTTATGTTCCCTGCCAGCTTTCTCTCAAAATCTTTTTTCCCTTTCCTAATTAAGCCCTTTGTCCTCCTCTGCTGGTCTTGGAATTTCTCCCAATCCTCAGGTGTGCCGCTTTTTTTTGCTAATTTATATGTTTCTTCTTTGGACTTGATACTATCCCTAATTTCCCTTGTCAGCCACGGGTGCACTACCTTCCCTGGTTAATTCTTTTGCCAAACTGGGATGAACAATTGTTGTAGTTCATCCATGTGATCTTTAAATGCTTGCCATTGCATATCCACCATCATCCCTTTAAGTATCATTTGCCAGTTGTAGGAACTACTAATTAGTTGCATCCAAAGCTCTGAGGTCTTAATCTCAATGATCTTTGCAAATGAATCCAGATCACTCAATGAACATATAATCTTGCATAGTTTTTAAATTAAGATCAATATCTGAGCTTACTTTGATGCATCACTGCTGGCAGTTTGACCTTTATGCTTCTAAATATTTTCTTCAGATGTTGAAATTTCAATGAAGAACAATGAGCAATTGCATTTAATTCTCATAACTTAAAAACTCTAGAAGATGTATAAAATGAGAACTAAAATGCATTATTTTGCATTTACAAAAGCCATTAATCAAAACTGCAAAAGGACCTTTAAAATAAAAAAAAAAACAGAGTTAAGCAAGTTTGCTCATCAGCAAAAATAGAACTTACCATATTCATTGAGCGAGGCAGGCATAGCTAAACCTTTTAAAAAGGAAACAATTCAGCTGCTGGATTATGTCCTCCTGCAGATGCACAACCAAAAACAAATATCAGCTAAAAGAAGTGCAAGTACATTACCAAAAATAGCCATCCATTTGTTTCCATTGCTGGTGGTATACAAAATGCATATTTCATTCTCAAAATATAATCTTATTTCTTGAATCCATATTGCATTTTAGTGGCCCTCTTGTTGGTAAAGTTAGTAAATTTGTATTTGTGGATTTTGAAATTGAGCACACTGTACATCACAATACCTATATAGTATCAAGTTAGAAGGTATGAGGGGTATAGGTATGATAAGTAGTCTTTTCCTCCCAGGGAAGGGGAACTAAAAGCAAGAGAGCTTATGTTTAAGCTGAGAGATTTAAAAGGGAGGTAAGGGGAAGATTCTTCAAGCAAAGGCAGGTGCATATATGGAATCAGCTCTTAGTAAAAGTTATGGAGGCAAATACAGTAATAATATTTAAAAGGCATTTAGCTAGATTGTGGAGGAGTAGTGCATATATTGAAGGAATAGTGGATTAAAACCACAAGGTATAGCAGCAGAATTAGGACATTTGGCCAATTGAGTTTTCTCCACTTTTCATCACAGCTGATCCATTTTTCCTCTCGGCCCTAAACTTCTGCTTTCTCTCCATATTCCTTCATGCCCTGGCTAATCAAGAATCTATCAACCTCTGTTTTAAATATACTCAATGACTTGGCCTCCACAGCCACCGAGTCATGGCATTCTATGGCAAGGAGAACAATAAGAAGCACTACGATATGGGGAAGGTGAATTACAATTTACAGTTACACAGTTATGATCCCTAGACAATTTGGATACTCAATAACCATTTGAAAAGGAATTTATTTCTGGCTCAGCTTTACATTTCTATATGCAACTTAAAAAGTTAGGCCCACTGCCAATGTCTAATGGACATCACCTTGCTGTAATGTCTAATGTATCCAAGGCTAACATCCAGAGATGACCGTTAATGTTTTAGTGTCTCAATTCTTCAAAATTCATTTTGAGATTCACAGTTCTTTTAGATACAGTTTTACTTCTAAGTGAACAATTGGTGTTGCTTCACTGCAGTTGCTATGAGATTGATGGGTTCCTGTTATAAAGCTTGATTAGAAATGTTAGGATCATTCTTCTGGAAACAGAGAAGATTAAGAAGAGATGTTATGGATTTTTTTTAAAGAAGATGAGAAAGTCTGATGGGGGAAAATGACTCCCTGAAGCAGGCTGGACAAAACTATTGGCTGGAAAAAATGTAATGCCAAATAGATGAGGCTACTATGTCAGGACTACATGCATGCTTAATACTAAATGCACCAGACAGAGCTAAAAGATATGTATCCTACCACATCTAGATGTAAATGCTGCTGGAATGTTCAGTTAAAATATTGGAAGATGGTGCTCCAAAGTATTTCCAATCTCAATGATAGTATCAGAAACAAGGCATCTTTAGTCAGAAGTACCAAGTGATTTATCAAATTCAGCTTCCTTCTGAGGCCCCAGTGATCATGGCAGCAAGTCCAGCCAGTTCAATTCACTCCATGTGACACCACGAATGACATTGAACAAAGGAAATGGGTGTCAGGAAATGTAGAGGAGGTTTAATCCAAAAGCAGAGCAGCAGAGAAAAGACTGCCAAAATAGAAAGCCATGAGGGGTCACAAAACAAAAGAGAGCAGATTCTAAACACAACAGGCAAAAAAGATAACTGGGGTGGTTGGTTCAATAAATGAACAAGGACTGTGGATGCGAGCTGGGTTTAAATAGGCTGCAAGTGACGAGTTGGAAATGGGTGGCAGGTGACTCCTATTAGCTGAATGGAGACTGAGAGGAGCCAAAATGTGCAGGCTTGACTGGACTCCCACCTCCTACAGCCGGCCCCCGCTGGCCCAGGATGATCCAGATGGGTCCGGTGGAACTCTTCGAGGAGCAATGGATCCAAGATATAACTGGATAGCACCCATGATTTCTCCTCCAGATGGTATCATTCCCAGTCAACCAGGTACTGCACACACCAACTATGACAATGTGAATCAATCTACCCAGTGAACTGTGTGTACACTGGAACACCTTCCACCATTCTAGTTCCAGTGGTGTAGGCTCAGGTGGGTTGAGTGGTCCATGGGCAACAGGCTTGAGGAAGGATACGTGGAAGGAAGGTGTGACCCTGAGGGATGGTGGCAGCTGGAGATGATAAGTGACTGGGTTGATGTAATAGGTAACCCTGAAGGGACCAATGAACTGCGGTGAGAGCTTTTAGGAGGCGGTGTGCAGGGACAGATCTCGAGTGGACAGTCAGAAGCACTTCAAAGGGTGTGTGGATTGTGGGGCAGTTCGGTGTGGAGCCGATACTTCTTCCATGTGGAAGGATTAGAGGTGGTGAAGCACTGCAGGAACTTATCCATTTCCTATCTGGCTCTTTTGGTCTGCTAACGATACCCAGAGGACAAACTCGCTGAGGGAGGAGGAAGGGGCAGAAGGCTCACCAGAAGTGGGAGATGAATTGTGGTTGCCAGGTCCAAAACAATGCCCCGAGGGAAGCTGTGGAGGCAGACTACATGTTGGAGAACAAGAACCAGGTGGCTGTTCCCCTCAGTAATAAGTACACCATTTTGGATAATGCTGGGGAAGGGGTGGGTTGGTGGTGGTGAAGGGAGCCTTAGCATCTGGACCTCTAAGACCGAGTCTGGCACTGTGGTTCAGAAGGGAACAGGACAGAGGAGGAATACAGTGATGATAGGAGATCCCATAGTTAGAGGAGTAGATAGGAGAGTCTGTGGACCTGATAGAGAAACCAACATGGTATATTGCCTCCCAGGTGCCGAAGCCAGGGATGTCTTGAGCCGTGTCCACAAGATTATAAATTGGGAAGGTAAGTAGCCAGATGTCTTGGTACCTATTGGTATCAATGACATAGGAAGGAAATGAGAAGAGGTACTAAACAGGGAACTTAGAGTCAGTTAGAACACTGAAAAGCAGGACGTTGAGGGTAACAATCTCTGGATTGCTGCCTGGCCATGGACCAGTGAGGACAAGAATAAGATGATATGACAGATGAATGTGTGGCTGATGAACTGGTGTGGAGACAGGGTTTCAGATTTATGGACCAGTGGGATTTTTTCAGGGAAAGGTGTGCACTGTAATAAAACGATAGGCTACACCTGAACCTGAGGGGACCAATATCCTTGTGAGTAAGTTTGCTAGAGCTGTTGGGGGGTAGGATTAAACTAATTAGGCAAGGGGATGGGGACTGGAGTGATGGGTGCTGAGGATAGAGATGTTGCTTTACAAGCAGAGGTGATGTACAGTGACACTGTCAGGGAGGACAGGCAGATGACAGGGAAACATTGCAGTCTGTGGGATGAGTTGCAGTGAAAAAGGGAGACAAAACTGAAAATGGTGACAAATCCAGGACTGAAGATGATATGCTTGAATGCACACAATATACAAAATATGTAGATGATCTTGTAGCACAGTTAGAGTTTGGCACGTTCTGGGTATCACAGAGTCATAGCTGAAACATCATAGTTTGGAGCTTAATATACAAGGATACTCAATCTATCGAAAGGACAGGTGTGTATGCAGAGGAGGACGAGTGGTAAAAAAATAAAATCAAATTTTAGAAAGAGGTGACTTAGGATTGGAAGATGTAGAATCCTTGTGGGTAGAGTTAAGAAACTGCAAGGTTAAGAATATCCTGATAGGATTTATTTACAGGCCTACAAACTGTGGCCCAGATTTGGTCTACAAAATACAGTGGGAGATAGAAGAAGCACGTCAAAAAGGGAATGTTATGTTAGTCATGGGGATTTCAATGTGCAGATGGATAGGGAAAAACAAGTTGATGCTAGATACCAACAGGGACAATTTGTGGAATGCCTCCAAGATGACTTTTCCCACAAGGGGATCAGCAATACTGGACTGAGTGTTTTGCAATGAACCAGATATGATTAGGGAGCTTAAGGTAATGGAACCCTTAGCAAACAGTCATCATTATATGATTAAATTCACTCTACAATTTGAGAGGGCGATGCTAAAGTCAGATGTATCAGTATTACAGTGGAGAAAAGGGCATTAGAAAAGCATGAGAGAGGAAAGTTGATTGGAAGGGGACAGTAGCAGGGATGACAGCAGAGCTGCAAAGGCTGGAGTTTCTGGGAGCAATTCAGAAGACGCAAGATAGATATATCCCAAAGATGAAGGAGCATTCTAAAGAAGACGAATTATTCTAAAGGCAGGATGATGCAACCGTGGCTGACGAGAGAAGTCAATGCCAACATAAAAGCAAAAGAAACGGAATATAATAGAACAAAAATTAGTGAGAAGCTAAAAAAAGAGTGGAAATTTTTAAAAAGCAACAGAAGGCAATTAAAAAAATCTTTGAGGGAGGGAAAGTTAAAATATGAATGGAAGCTAGCCAACAATATCAAAAATGATACCAGAAGATGTAGAAAGAGGAAAAAAAGAGGTGAGAATAGATATTGGACTGCTGGAAAATGACACTGGAGAGATAGTAATGGGGTCAAGGAAATGTTGGATGAACTGAGTAAGTATTTTACATCAGTTTCCACTATATAAGACACTAGTAATATGCTGGAAGTTTGAGAGTGTCAAGGGGTAGAAGTGAGTGCAGTTACTAGGGAGATGGTGTCTGGGAAACTGTAAGGTTTGAAGGTAAGTAAGTCACCTGGACCTGATGGACTACACCTCAAAATTCTAAAAGAGGTAGCTGAAAATATTGTGGAGGCATTAATAATGATCTTTCAAGAATAAATGTATTTTGGCATGGTTCTGGAGGACTGCAAAATTGCAGTTGTCATTCCACTCGTCAAGAAGGGAGAGTGGCAGAAGAAAGGAAATTATAAACTAATCAGCCTGATCTCAGAGTTCCGGAAGATGTTGGACTTGATTCTTAAAGATGAGGCTTTGGGGCACTTGCAGGCATATGACAAAATAGGCCAAAGTCAACATGGTTACCTTAAAGGAAAATTTTGCCTGACAAATCTGTTGAAATTCTTTGAAGGCATTAGAAACAGGAGAGACAAAACAAAATTGGTGGATGTTGAATACTTGAATTGTCAGAAGGCCATTGACAAAATGCCACCATGAGGCTGCTAAACAAGATAAGAGCACAGGGCATTACATGATATATACTAGCATGGATAGAGTATTGGCTGAATAGCAGGAGTTAAAGAGTCGAAATAAAGGGAGTCTTTTCGGATAGACTGGTGACAAGTGATGTTCCGTGAATGTCTGTGCTGGGACTGCTTCTTTTTACATTGTCTGTCAAGAACTTGGATGACAAAATTGATGGCTTTGTGGCCATAGTCAAAGGTTCATTTATTATCAAATATGCATATCCATATGCAGCTCTGAAAATTGTATTTCCCCTGCTAGCCACGAAACAAAAAAAGAGCATGAAAGTTATACAGGTAGAAACATCAAATCCACCACCCTGTAAAAGAAAGAACGGCATCGTAATCATTAACTCCCCAAATCCCTTCCCTCTGCATGTCATGGAACAGGAACATTGACTTCCAAAAAGCAACCCTATTGCACACAAAATACTGGCAGAACACTAACAGAGCATCAACCCCCATAATACCCTCCCCTTACACAACAAAATGGAAAAGGAACGGGTATTAAAAAACATAAAATATAAAAACCATGTCTGAAAAAGTTCACAGTCCATAAACACCAAAGTCCAATCCCTACACACAGAACCACAATACCATTCTATGATATCGCTAACATTCATTGAAGAGAGGGGCACCACCTGAGGCAGAGAGGCCTACCTGCATACCACAGTGAGCCACACAGCAATGGGCCGCTCACAGACTCCTCTGCTGCAATCAAAAGACAAACAGTCAGTGCTGAAGCTCTTGCTTGCCTTCTGCATTCGCCTCAATGTCTCAGTCATCCTCTACACCTTAACTGGTGATTAATGGTCACTTTAAATGGTGAAATTGAGTCAATCATCAACTTGTGCCCCGTATGGAAGTTCCGTTGCATTGAGGCCATCTGCGTACATGCTCGCTTCCTGGAATCTTCTCGGAGCCGGGAAAGTGCCGGATCACTCAAATGATCTTCAAACCGTAAATCGCAGGCGCTAACAGTCCCAGAAATACACTTAAGGTGAAAAACAGGCGTAAAAGAAGTAAAAAAGCTGTTTTTGTTTGCTATCTGGCAAATGTTGGATGAGGGAGCATTGTACACTGGAACCATCTTAAAACCAGTTTGTGGGCAATATGAAGATGGTGGCAGGGCTGGTACTTTTGAAGAAGCAGAGACTGCATAAGGACTTAGACAAATTAGGTAAAGGCAAAGGGTGGCAGATGGAATAGAGTGTCTATTATCATGTACTTTGTAGAAGGAATAAAAGCACAAACTATTTTCTAAATGGGGAGAAAATTCAAAAATCCAAAGTGCAAAGAGATTTTGGAGTTCTCAAGCTGGATTCTCTAAAGATTAATTTACAGGTTGAATCGCTGGTGAGGAAGGTGAATGCAATTTAGTATTCATTTCAAGAGGGCTAGAATATAAAAAGCAAGGATGTAATTCTGAGTAAAAACACAAAATGCTGGCAGAATTCAGCAGGCCAGACAGCATCTATGGGAGGAGGTAGTGACGACGTTTCGGGCCAAAACCCTTCATCAGGAGTGAAGTAACATGGGATGGTCGAGGGGAGATAAGAAGTGGGGGGAGGGATAAAGTAGAGAGCTAGGAAGTGAAAGGCTGGAGGGAAATGGGCTGGGGGAAGGTGGAGAATTATGGGAAATAAAAGAGAAAGAAAGGTAGGGCTGGGGGGAGATTATAGTGAGGGGGGAAAAAAGGGAAAGAGAACCAGACTAAAATAATAGATAGGGATGGTGGTAAGGGGGGGGCAGGGGTATCAATGGAGGTATGTGAGTTGAATGTTCATGCCGGCAGGTAGGAGGCTACCTAGGCGGGAGATAAGGTATTGCTCCATCGACTTGCGTGTGGCCTCATCACCAGTGTTGCTCAATCCTCCAGCAATGGCAGGATCTCCCTGTGGCCACACACTTCAATTCCACAGACCACTCCCACTCCAACATGTCTGTCCATGGCCTCCTCTACCATCAAGATGAGGCCACATGCAGGTCGATGGAGCAATACCTTATCTCCCGCCTAGGTAGCCTCCTACCTGCCAGCATGAACATCCAACTCACAGACCTCCGTTGATACCCCTGCCCCCCCTTACCACCATCCCTATCTGTTATTTTAGTCTGGTCCTCTTTCTCTTTTTTCCCCCTCACTATAATCTCCCCCCCCCACCCTACCTTTCTTTCTCTTTCATTTCCCATAATTTTCCACCTTCCCCCAGCCCATTTCCCTCAAGCCTATCACTTGCCAGCTCTCTACTTTATCCCTCCCCCCACTTCTTATCCCCCCTCGACCATCCCATGTTACTTCACTCCTGATGAAGGGTTTTGGCCCGAAACGTTGTCACTACCTCCTCCCATAGATGCTGTCTGGCCTGCTGAATTCTGCCAACATTTTTTGTTTTTATTTATTTCCAGCATCTGCAGATTCACTCATGATGTAATTCTGAGGCTGTATAAGGCACTGGTGAGGCTTCACCTGAAGTATTGTGGACTCTGTTTATGAAAGGATGCGTTGACATTGAAGGGTGTTCAGAGTAGGTTTACATAAATGGTTCTGGGAATCACACGAGCAGCAAATGAAGGCTCTGAGCATGTACTCGCCAGAATTTAGAAGAATGAAAAAGGATCTCATGAAACCTATCAAATGTTGAAAAGGCTGGATTTAGTGGATGTGGACAGAATATTTTCTATGATGAGGAGTCTAGGACCAGAGGGCACAACCTCATAACGGAGGAATGTTTATTTAGAACAGAGATGTGGAGAAATGTCTCTAGCCAGAGAAGGTGGTGATTCTATGGAATTTGTTGCCACAGGTGGCTATGGAGGCCAGAACACTGGTTGAATTCATGGTGGAGGTTGATAGGTTCTTGATTAGTCAGGACATGAAAGGATATGGGGAGGAGAATGGGATTGATAGGGAAATGGATCAGCCATGATGAAATGGTGGAGAAGAATCAATGGGCTGAATGGCCTGATTCTACTCCTGTGTTTTATGTGTTACGGTATCAATGGTAGATGAAAGTTTGAAGAGGCAATGAAGTGGGCCACGTTGGACAGCTGGACCACCATGTTCATGAACACAGTGGCTCATCAGAAGTGGCAAACGTGATGAAATCCATGACAATGTGGAACCCCATGCATTGAGGGACTGTTAGGGATTACGGGAGCACGTAGAACCACTGCTTTAAGGAATTAGACTAGGCGCATTGAGGGCAGGCAGTGACAAACTTATATACATCGCTGATCATGGTCGGCTGCTGGAACGGGTGCCACAGAAAATCCAGAGACCGTCTTGCACCTGGATGCCTGAAGAGGGGTGAGGAGTGGCTGAGTACATGGCTGCTGGCATGTAAGTGTGGTTGTTAGGTGTGTCCGCTAGAGTAGGTTTGTGCTGTACAGCCAGGTGGATCTGATTCTCAATGTCCCCAGCGATCATGGCAAGGATCTGAGAGGATGGAATGATGGGCTGAAGGTCGATCGTCGCTTCCACTGGGTCGAACTGTCTTAATCTTGGAACCAAGTTGGTAGGAAATGAAGTTGAATTGCTCAAAGAAGAGGGCCGAACAGGCCTGACGTGGGTTCAGCTGGTTTTGGATATGAAGTTCTGGTAGTCAGTTCAGCTCAGGAAGTGATCAGTGTTTTCCATCAACCAATGTCTCCCACTCTACTAGGGCACTGTATAGAGTCAAACTTGCATGAGAAGGCAAGTCCTGTCCAGTCCTCGCTGGGAGGGCATGGACCTGATGACCAGTCAGATGCATCATCTCTACCATAAAAGCTATGGCAGAGAATGGGAGTGGTGGTGAAGCATCTTGAGCTCCTCGAAAGAGTGGTCCGTGGCAGCAGACCAGGTTATCAATGTGGCAGAGAACTTGGTGAGAGCAGCAGCAATTTGGCTATCACTTCTGATGAAATGGTGGTAGAAGTTGAAGAAGCCCAAGAAGTGTTGTAGCTGTTCAAGGGAGTGCAGTCAGGGCCATTAAATGATGGCACACACTTTCTCTGTGTCCCTGGTTATCCCTTGGCGTGAAATGATGAAACCCTGGAAAATATGACTGTTGTGTGGAAAAGGCATTTTTCTAACTTGCAATGGTACTGGTTTTCGAGGAGAAAATGCTGAAGGGCTTAATGAATGTAACCATGTCCTCAAGGATCTCTTAATGAATGCTTGGAAAATGGCTGGACTGTTGGAAAGTTCAAAAGGCATCTCCAGGTTTCTGTAGTGGTCAGTGGGAGCTATGAATGCCGACTTCCACTCATCACCCTGGAGGATGTGGATCAGGTTGTATGCGTTATGTAGATCCAGTTAGCTGAAGGTCTGTGCTCTGTGGAGCATTTTGAATACACTATCCATCAAGTGGAGACAGTAGAGGTTCTTATTGGTGATTCAAGTTGAGTCCCTGGTAGTCAATGCAGGGACGAAGACCCCCATCTTTCTTTTTGACAAAGAATAATCCTGCACCGGCTGGAGACTGGCATAGTTGAATGATGCTGTGCTGTAGAGCTTCTGTGATTGAATCATTCGTGACTTATGCCTCAGGCGGGAGGAGAAGAACCGATGACCTTGGGGATGGCTGGTGCTTGGGAGGATGTCAATCATGTAGACACTTGGTCTGTGAGGTGATGGTTGGTGACTTCCTTTTTACTGAAGACGCTGGCTAGGTCATGGTGGTCCTTCGAGGGTTTCCTCCATCTCCATGGATTTACAGGGTGAAGTCAACTGCAGTTGTAAGCAGGTGGACCAGCAGGTGGGTCCCCAACTTCACAGAGAACCGAATGAACAGGTGAAGTGAGTGCTGAGAGTGGAGACTAGGAGTAACACAAGATGAGAGGAATGTTGAGTGAGTCGATCAGGAGCAATTGGATGGACTCATGGGGCTCTCTGATGCTCATGTGCACAGGTGTGTATGTGTTCTGACCATCTCAGGCTCCAAGGGATATCTGACAATGGCTGTGATGCAGAAAAGGTGAGAGATTGGTTGGGTAGGGAGTCCAGCTTGTACACATAGAGTCCAGTCCAGAAACTTAGGCCTGCTGCGCCAGAATCCACCAGTTCCTCCTATGCGCCTAGAGCTGCCATGGAGGAGGACAGAGAGAGTGAGTCAAGCTATCGTGCTGGAACAAGGGGCTGGGCAAGCTTGCTAGCAAGGAGCCCCCTCGTCTCTGTCTGATGGTGCCGTCCCAGACAGAGTGCGCATTTGACACATTCGTGTTTGGCTGCTCTGCAGTGGGTGCACAACTTGTTACTCCCCCAACCTGCATGGGCTCTAGAGGCTTGATGATGAGGGTCCTGCAGCCTGAAATGGTTCTGAGAATGAAATTGGGGTTCTGGCTGATGATCCAGAAGGTCAATATAAAGGACTAGTATGACGAGGCTTTTGAGGTTGGTGGGCATTTCAAGCACTCTAAGAGGCCATGATCGTAATGGACCAACAGTGCTTCTGCATTCCAGCCACATTGTACTGCGAGGGCCCTGAATTCCATGGTGTAATCCAGCACAAAGTGCAGGTGAAGTATCTGATTGTGCTACCTCCTTTCCTCCTCCCAGATGATTGACAACCCCATGCATCTCAGCAGTGAAATCTTCATATTTGTTTCAAATGAGCATTTTATTGCCCCAGTCAGTGGTGGCTCAGATCAGAGATCACCCATCAAGAGAGAGATGATGAAAGAAATCTTTACGCAGTCCATTATATATAGAGAAGTATAAAATGTAAGATGAACCGGGACAGAAAGTTGCAGCATTGGGTTGAGGATCCTTCAAAGGACTTGGGCACCAGAATCTGTGCCCAAGAAGGAGGTTGACTGGCATTGAAATGAAGAGTTGGTTGAGACTCACGAGCAGATATTCAATGGTTTCCTGCTACTTCTGAATTGTGTGCTCATATTGATAGATGACTTCCTTCAGGCCGACAAACTTTGCTGGACCAAACGTGGTTCATTCGTTCTGGTAGGAAATGCAAATGAGGCTTGACCCAAACGCAGAGCAACAAAGATGATTCAGTGATGAACAATTAACTTTAAAAATAGATTGTCAAAATAAGAAACCATGGGGGACCATAAAACAAGACAGGACAAATACTAAACACAACAGGAAACAAGGTAACTGAAGGCCTGGGTGCCAAAAACTTTTGCACAGTACTGTATTTGTCAACGTGGAGCAGAGAATGAGTTTATAAATCTGGTGGGAGAAAAGGATGTTGTGATTGGCAAGGGTGGAGTGCCGCAGGAGGGCAGTGGGACAGGTGACAGGAAAAGTATGCTAGGCTGGGTGTGGTGGGGGGGGGGGGTGGGGAGGTGGCACAGGCGCGGACACACCCAGCCTTGAGACACCAGACAAGGTCATTTGATTCCACACAATTGGTTTATTGGTTATTACAGCACGTCTCTCCAGTGCTTCTCACTCCTTCCCCTTTTCCCTATACACTTCATCCCCCATCAAGAAGGCCTTAAAGCTTTCCACTTCTTTCTCAATAAAAAAATCCAACCATTTCCCCTCCACCACCACCCTCTGTCTGGCAGAAATGGTTCTCAACATCATTAATTTTTTTCTTCAGTTCATCCCATTTTCTCCAAACTCGGAGGGGTAGCCATGGGCACGCACATGGGACACAGCTTTGCCTGCCTTATCATTGGCTCATTAGAACAGACCATGTTCCAGCCTTCAACCAAAATACTCCCCACTCTTCCTCTGCTACATTGATGACTGCACTAGTACTGCTTCATACACCCATCCTAAGCTCGTCAATTTCATCACCTTTGCCTCTAAATTCACTTGGTCCATCTCGACACTTCCCTTCCCTTTCTTGATCTCTCCGTTGCCACCTCTAGAGACAAACTGTCGGCCGACATTCTTCTAGTTGAGGCAACACTTCACCTGCAAATCTTCTGGGTTTGTCCATTGTGTCCAGTGCACCTGCTGTGGCCTCTTCCACATTGGTGAAACCCATTGTAAATTGGGGGACCGCTTCATTGAGTACCTCCACTCCATCCACCAGAAGTGGAATTTTCCAGTGGCCCAGCATTTTAAATCCAATTCCCATTCCCATTCCGACATGTCAGTCTATGGCTTGTCTGTGCGACGATAAGGACACCCTCAGGGTGGAGGTGCAACACCTTATCTTCCATCTGGATAGCCTTCCAGAAGGCATGAATGTTGATTTCTCCTTGTGGTAAAAAAAATAATCCCTCCTCTTCCCTCTTTTACTTTTTCTTGCTTGCAATTATTTCCCTCTGGTCCCCTCCTCTTTCTCTATCTGCTATGGTCCACTCTCCTCTCCTGTCAGATCTTTTCATCTCCAGCCCATTATCTTTCCCATCCACCTGGCTTCACCTATCACCTGTGAGCTAGCATCCTCATTCCCCTCCCCCCAGTCATTTTATTGTGGCATCTTCCCACTTCCTCCTCAGTCCTGAAGGAGGGTCTCAGCCAAAGTGTCAACTGTTTATTCATTTCCTTAAGATACTGCCTGACCTACTGAGTTTCTCCAGCATTTTGAGTGTGTTCCTTTCGATTTCCAGCATTTGAAAACTTTCTAATGTCTATGACCTTCTTGCTATCCTCCTTCCCTCACCCCACCTTTTTATTCTGGCATCTTTCCCCTTACTTTCAATCCTGAAGAAGGGTCTCAGCTTAAAACATTGACAGTTTATTAATTTCCATAGATGCTGCCTGACCTGCTGAGTTCCTCCAGCATTTTGTGTGTGTTCCTCTCTCTCTGCCCCCTTCCCACTATAAATCCACAACTGAGACCAAGGTCAGAATCAAGTTTATCATCACTCACATATGTCATGATTTTTTTATGGCAGCGGTACAGTGCAATACATAAAATGACAGTGCAAAAGTCTTAGGCACCCGAGCAATATGTGTGCACCTAAGACATTTCCACAGTCCCATAACTGCATTTTGAAATTATGTGTATGGATAGAAAACATGTAAACTTTTTCACAGTATCTTGGTACATGTGAAAATAATCAACCAATTGCCATTTACCATTAATGTGGAAAATTGATCAGATCTGCCACGTCCACAAGAAACCAATAAGTTCTAACTATTCCTTGCACTATTTCATTCACAATTCATTGAGTAATTAAACAGTCCATGCTCACATGCAGCATGAGTTTTTGGTGTTCGGGGTTAAACTGAAAATTAGCATGTAAGTGGAAGTTGATGCAGAGGAAGGGTGGCCGAGTTGCTGGAAGAAAAAGGGAGTAAAAGTTTGGAAAATGGAGGGGAAAACCGAATTTGCCAGAATGAATCAAACAGAAGTCATGACTTCCATCTGCAGATGGGCACTCCTTTAGATGAACCTGCCCCTTCCCCTCCAAACCACATGCTATGCTGACTTGGAAATATATACAGGTTTATCCCTGGTTACGACAGGGTTCTGTTCCTGTGAATTGTTCGCATGTCAGAGCTGCCCCTGTGAGCCATGTTCCCGCGCAAACAAAGATGTCTGCAGCCCAATAACAGCCGACAAATCCATCCGACTGGCCTCCCGAACATTTGTGTGTACTGGTTATACATAAATCAGTTGTTCATAACCTGGTGAGGACTCGTATATTAGAAAAAAAACTACTGTAGATACTGGATGTTTGAATTATAAACAAAAATAAATGGAAACATTTGGTAGATTAGCCAGCACCTGCAGAAAGAGAAACAGAATTAACATTTCAAATTAATAGTACTTTGTCAGAACTGAGAAAGGGATGAAATGGGGTTTAAGTTGCAGAGGAGGAAGAGAAGGAAATATCTGTGATAAGTGTCTTTGAAGTCTGAGAAGGCTTTTTCTGAAATTAAAGGATCACTTGTTTGATTATTTCCCAATTCTGACAAAAGGTGTTCTATCCAGGAACGTTAACCATATTCCACTTTCTACCAATGCTGCCTGACCTGCTGAGTGTTTCCAGTATTTTTTAAATTTTTGTTTTAGAAAATGCTGTAACTACACAGCAGCTCAGGTAGCATCTGGCAGATTCTGTCAGAACACTTGGATATGGCCCAGGTACAGAGAGTGAGACACTGAAGCGGGTTGATAGTTTACTGACTTTAATGAGAACTGTTGCAGAATTTAAAGGAAAAGGAAAAGAATAAACGTTAGGCCAATAGAGCTGATAACTAAAACTCTCAAACTGAAGGTTAAATGCCAACATCGCAACTGAAGGCAATACCTAAGTACAGTTCCAGTGTCAATCAAAATGTTAGTCTTCTTTCCCGGAGAAGGACGATATAAGCTGGGAGCATAACGTTGCTGTGCTTTTGGTGAAGTCTTGACAAAGCTACAACAAAAAGAAAGGAGTTAAATACTGCCATAATGAAACAATAATTAGCTGCAGTGAAGTGCATGTTCAAGAGTGCATGTGCAATTGCTGAACCTGTTGTGCAGCCTGCCTCTGGGGCATGTAGACCCCACAGCATAGTCCGTAGTTGTGACACATTCACTCTATTAAAAGGTCATTGACCTAAAGTGTTAACTCTATTTGTTCCTCTACAATTGCTTCATGACCTGTTAAGTATTTCTACTACTTTCTCTCTTTATAGGTTATTTATTGACCTCACCATTGACTTCAAGTTGTCCTTGTTTTATTAATTTATGAAATATTGGCTTTGTTGTCAAGCTCAATGTTTATTCCCCTTGAAGTAAAGATCATGGTAAGTAATATCTGGAATATTGATCAGATGAGGTAAGCGCATCAGACTTCCTTTCTTGAAAAGCATTAGTGATCCATTGTATTTCCAATAGAATCATGCTAATTGGTACATTTCAGTTGCTGCCTCACATAAATGTTAATGCCTTTTGCACACAGATCTCATCATCATTTTCCAGACCACCAAAAACAAACCTTCAGAAAATAACTTATGAAGGATTTAAAGGTCTTGTTCAGATAAATTGGGCAGCAAGTTAAATATGTTCAAAGTTTATCATTTCATTTATCTTATTGTCATTAAGATAATAAATGAAAGACATCAAATGCAAATCATATTAAATGAAATTCTGTCAAAATGATTTGTTTTTGTTTTTACTTTTTAATCAATTTCAGTTATAGACTGTGAAGAAAATGTAATTGAATCTGACAAAATTATTTTTAAAGTTAAGCATTTTTGTTATTTCTGACTCTTAACAACAGCAACTACTTGCATTCCAAGGTGTTTGTGAGGACATTACCCAATGAAATTTGTCACCAAGTTATGAGAAGATAATGACCAGTTTGTTGATCAAAGGGGTGAATTTCAGGAGTATCTTAAAGGAGGTAGATAGATAGATACTTTATTCATCCCCATGGAGAAATTCAACTTTTTTTCCAATGTCCCATACACTTGTTGTAGCAAAACTAATTACATACAATACTTAACTCAGTAAAAAAATATGATATGCATCTAAATCACTATCTCAAAAAGCATTAATAATAGCTTTTAAAAAGTTCTTAAGTCCTGGCGGTTGAATTGTAAAGCCTAATGGCATTGGGGAGTATTGACCTCTTCATCCTGTCTGAGGAGCATTGCATCGATAGTAACCTGTCACTGAAACTGCTTCTCTGTCTCTGGATGGTGCTATGTAGAGGATGTTCATAGTTTTCCATAATTGACTAAGGTAGAGTGACTAAGGTAAGGTAACTAAGGTAGAGTGATTAAAAGGTTTTAATCCGAATTTCTAGAGTAGATAGCTTTTGGCAACTTGAGGCAAAGGCACTGGTAATGGGCCAACATCAATTTGAGAACAGAAAATTTAAATGCTAAACTAAAAGCCACTCCAACTATCTCTTTACAATATTCAATATAATTGTATCTTGCTTCTAATATTACTAGTGAGGTAAGTAATATAAATATCTGGATTCCATTGGATTTTTTTCTTAATTTTAGTAAATCTTTATCATAATGATCCACATTAATTTGTGTTAAAGGTTATACAACAATATAGTATTTCAGATCCCTGACACAAAAGTAATGCAATGTCTCAAATTCCAAGTGATCAGTGTATCCTGTATCTCTAAGAGCAAGCTCAGGATACGTTCTCAATTGGTCAGCCTAGGAGTAAATCAATCTCTTCATACATTGTGAATGAAAAACTAGAATGACAATCACCTCAAAGCCTTGTAGATTAAAAGAAGAGCTGTGAATTAAAGTTGTAACATTATTGGGTTTCCCCTTTAAAAGCAATTTACATCTTTACGAATCAAATCTGGTTAGTCATATTGACTTTGAGCAATTCTGCAAAATTTGCAATAATGAGTTAGCAGCCTCAATCAAATATCACATCCACTAATTTCCATTGGAGAGATGTAATATGGATTTTTAATTTGTTAGTGCCCATTTCACAACATTGCCTAAAGCCAAATTTATTCGAGTGAGCAGTTCTGGCCAGATTAGTAAAGATATTGCTTACATGATTTACATTAGAAAAGATCACCTACTCCCTATTTTGTTAACCTAAATATTGTTTTGAGGAATATATACATATATATCAGTAAGAAGTAGTTGTAAATCTCAGCAAGCATGTGAACATCTTTTACCTGGGTCAGTTGCAAGTGAACAAATGAAATTAGAAAAAAAGAAACTAAAACCAGACCATGATCTCAACTAGCAAATGTAATGTCACCACCAACTAAGCACACTCTGATGGACACCATAACCATGATTTATAGAGCCCCCAGACTACAATTTCTCCCCCAACCATACTGTAATTGTTGCTGTAGACATTATTTTTATTGTACCACAATTCATCACACTCAACCTTGAGTCAATAACCATGTTCTGTTGAATGGTTTCCTAATATGATAAGGTGGACTCAACCTCAAAATCTACCTTATGATCCCACACCTTATTGTCTAACTGTGCTGCACTCTCTTTGTAGCTATTGCACTTTATTCTGCATTCTGTTAATGTCTTAACTTGTACTATCTCAACACACTGTGTAATGATTTGATCTATACAAGAAGTATGCAAGAAGCTATTTTCATTGTACCTGTGACAATAAACCAATTTCAAAGCAATTCTTGCTTATGACACCCCTCCATTAACAATGAAGCACCATCAGATTACAATCCCTTCAATCCCAACTATTCGTTTCCTTAAACCCAATAAGTGTTTACATTTGTGTATGACATAAAGGAGGCTATTTGACACATCAAGTGTATACCAGCTCTTATATTATTCGTGTCAATCTCATTCCCCCTCTTAATTCCCTGCAAACTATTTTCTCATGCAAACCTCATAACAACTGCCAGGTTGTCCTCCTACCTACCTACACTGGGGACAGTTAATAATGGCCAATAAACCTAACAAACAGCATGCCTTTGAGATGTGGGAAGGAACTGGAACACCTGGGAGAAACCCATATTCACAGAGAAGGTACACACTCCAGATAGACAGCACTGGCATTCAGAATGGAATTTCCCCACCTCACTGAAAGTAATCCCTCCACCAATTGTAATAACCCGTCCCATTTATCAATACACATCCAGCAAAATTCCTACTGGAATTGTGTAAAAGCAGCCATACACTTAAAAAGGCATTAGAGAACCAATTTTTTTTTAACAAGATTACACTCCTCAGTAAACCATCAACATTACAAAAAGACCAGGCAATAGCCCTTCTGCAGGCTGAGCAAAGTCATCTGAGCAACTACCATGCACAGTATTTTCAAGTTTCAGGGAAGGGGAGTTCAGGCACGGAAAGCCTGTATAGAGGAATGGCCTCGGAGAAAGGAATTTGTGTTAAAGGTGAAAACCTACACCTCTGAGACTACTGTAGTTCTGTCAGCCTGGATTGGACAAACATTTGCTTCTTCCCTGGAATGCACTTGAACCCTGTACCTCCCGGCTCTGAATCCAGTGCATCCAAATAACCTGCAGCTGACACAGACTAGAATGTACCTGCACAGTCAGTTCTGTAGAAACCGTGCTATGGTGTTTCAGAATTGTTGCAAAATGACAGCATAAGTGATGAGGCCCTACAAGATATTTTCCCGGCTTCCAACAATATGTGTGGCACCGAACCAGAGAATTTATACCATTGCATAAAATGTCCTTTTTTGGTATTCTATAGATGTAAACAGCAATGAGCATACCACTAACTAATCCAGTGGGATCATGAAATTTCTTTCTGCAAAGCTCTTTAGTGTGAAGATTATCATTCTTGCATTCTGGCTAAAGAAATTTCTCTGCATTTCTGCCTTAAATGCCCCTCCATCCTGAGGCTCTGCCCTCTTGTCCTAGATTCCCCCACCATGGGAAACCTCCTTTCCACATCTACTCTGTCTAGTCCTTTCAGCAGTCGAAAGGTTTCAATGAGATTCCCCCACCATCACCCTGTTGCCAAGCTCTTCTAGCTGTGGTCCTGGTGGGTCTCCTGGACTCCCAGCTGCCAGGATATTTCACATGACATGAAAGTCATTGAGCGACATGCTCGTTTGAGTTACTATAGCGGCAGTTTCAATCTCCCTTATAGTTTCTTCCTTCCATGCCTGTTGCTGCCTGGGACTGTACCTTTAAGAGCAGACATCATGATTGTGTAACAAAAGTGTGAGGGATAAGCAAGATTATATGAAAACCTCTCAAGAAACAAGATTAGACTCAATACTTCCTTGTACAACTGGATCCTCTATTTCCTCACTTGCAGGCCCGTCAGTTTGGATTGACACCACTGTCACTGGCTGAATCAAAGATAGTGACGATTCAACATTTAGCAGGGAGGTTGAAAATCTGGCCGAATGATGCCACAACAGCAACCTCTCACTCAATTTCAGCAAGATCAAAGAGCTCATTATTGACAACAGGAGGAGGAAACCTGAGGACTATGAGCTAATCCTCATCAGGGGATCAGAGGTGGAGGTGTTCAGAAATTTCCAATTCCTTGGCATTGTCATTTCAGAGGATCTGTTGTGGTTCCAGCACGTAAGCCTTTACAAAGAAAGCATGGCATCACCCTTATCTCAGAAATATTAAGATTATTGCACATTTCTTTATGTTTAATGTTCTGGCCTTATCTAGTCTAAAGTTCATGTTTATATCTTTTGAAAATAGTTCTACTATTTGAATTAATTGCATTAGATCCACTGAACAATAACAATAATGATTATAATGCCAGGAGAAACCAGAAATAATCTAACACATTACATATTTGTTGAAAGACAACAGAAATATGTTGAACTAAAAGAGGAAATTAGACTATAAAACCATAAGACATAGGAGCAGAATTCAGCCGTTTGGCCTATCGAGTCCCTACACCGTTCAAACATGGCTGATCCTTTTCATCCCCCTCCTCAGCCCCACTCACCAGCCTTCTCCCCATACCTGAGATGCCATGGTCAATCAAGAGCCTATCAATCTCGACCTTAAATGCACCCAATGACCTGGCCTCCACAGCTGCCTTTAGTAACAAATCCCACAAATTCACTATCCTCTGGCTAAAGAAATTTCTCTGTATTTCTGCCTTAAATGCCCCTCCATCCTGAGGCTCTGCCCTCTTGTCCTAGACTCCACAACTATGGGAAACCTCCTTTCCACATCTACTCTGTCTAGTCCTTTCAACAGTCGAAAGGTTTCAATGAGATTCCCCCACCATCCTTCTAACTTCCAGCAAGTACAAGCCCAGAGCCATCGAATGTTCCCTTTCATTCTTGGAATCCTTGTGAACCTCCTCTGAACCCTCTCCAATGCCAGCATGCCTTTTCTTAGATAAAGAGCTCAAAACTGCTCACAATATTCAAATTGAAAGACTGTGGAACATGAGCAGGATATTGTCCCATTGGTAATATCTACAACTGGTACCATCCCAAAGTCACTACACAATAGCATTAAACAATTATGCCTACATAGCAATATTTATAAAACTCTTCAGAAAGTCACAATACTAAACACTACTAGAATAGTCTAAAAGTTCCTAGTAATTGAGGAATGAGTGTGCTTGGTTATGTCCTTATCTCAGAATTTACCCACTTGAGCTGAGAAATAATAATAATAATAATAACAACAACAACAACAACAACAACAATATTATTATAAAGAAAGACACACATGAAATAGTCATTAAACATAAATATATTCATAATATGCGTATATTATTGAGTAACAGAGCTTGAGACCATCATGACAGTGTACAGGGAAAAACTTCATCAACAGTTTAAAGCACAATATTTCTTCACGCAACTAAATGCATAATGAATAGCAGACAAAGGTGAAGTGATAATAAAAAAGTAACGTAATCCCTATAGACATGTTAAACCAAATAAAACATGAAGTTGCACAAGAGCTAGAAAGAAACCAACCTAAAGACCACTACATGGTATATAAGAAATAATGAAAATGACACCCCCCCCAAAGTGCTGATAAAAATAGAACTACTTCATCAACTGCTCCACAACATGACGGTAATAGCAACAACACAGATAAAGAGCCAGCACAGAATGCTAATGATGAAGCTAAGCTTACAGACAAAATTATCCCAACATTTAACATTTCACTAACAGAATACATGGCCACTGACCCAACAGAATGACCCTGCAAACCAAAACAAAACATGTCATCAAAATTTGCAAAAAAATTTTAATACTCACAACAATACTATATTACCACAATATTTAGGAAAACTTGAAACATTTGAAGAGCTACACACAATAACATATTGTGCAGAATTAATAGCAGTGCAGTGCAAAGTCTCCAAAGTAGAGGCAGTCATTAATAGAAACCCAAAACTGAGTAAGAAAAAGAGAACACTGAAATAGCAGGAGAGATTCAGAAACAAAATTGAAACCATAAATGCAGAAATAGCCTACCTAATGGAGTATACAATGAATAACCTGAGCAAGAAAGTTAAGAGAAAAGCTAAGGAAAAATGAAGGAAATATAAGTTCCATACAAGAGATGATCAACCTAACAAAATAATTGTAGAAATTATAGATAAACTAAAACAAATGTTTGTGGCATACAAAGGAATACAGGTGTTTCTAATTAAACGGCCACTGAGAGTATATGGTATATTATATTATATTGCATATTATATGATATATTGAGTAGGTCTGGACTTTTTAGCAGCTGTGATTTTGCCTGAAAATTCAATTTGTTGATCAATGTATTTTTCAGCAAAGTGTAGCTAGAAAATTGATCTTTAGTGAAATAAAATGTAAATTAATCATTTTTCAGGTCACTTGAGATAGTCAACCAGCTATTTCCTGGCATCAATCATCCTTGTGCTAAGATGCAGCTTCTGTCACTGGGCACTCCGGGGACATGCAAATTACTTACCTTTACCTATTGCCACCATGTTTCCCTTCTCTGCACTGAAAACCTCATTGACTTCCTTTCTGTACACACTTACTAGCATATCCTGATCTTCCCTTTCCCTTGTGATCAGCCATAGACTGGTTCTATTTCCCCAACTCTACACATCTGATCGTCACATTTTCCCTTCAAACTGTAATTTGATCTCTCCTTCAACAACAACCATTTGTATTTGAAGCCACTTTGCCAGAGTGTTTTCAGAAACTTTGACACCAAAACTCATTGCAAGATATTGGGAAAAATGTTAAGTTGCAAACAGCCATCTGAAGGAAGACAGAGACAGAGCAGTCGAGGGAGAGAATTACCGTAGATTCCGGACTACAGAGCGCACCTGATTAAAAGCCGCTGGCTCTAATTTTAGAAAGAAAATCAATTTTTTACTTGTACAGGCCGCACCGGATTTTAGGCCGCACCGGATTTTCGGCCGCAGGTGTCCCACGTTGTAATATGAGATATTTACACAGAAAGATATTACACGTGAGGATTTTTTAACTTTTAATTAAATCCATATGGTAACATAAACAAATACATATTGCAAATGCTTTTTTTCGAACCGTGCCTGTAACGCGGCTACTTTTAAATATACGTTGCGTATACTTCTTTACTGAACAACATTCCAATATCTCCTAACGACTGGTAAAAAATATATATACTGCAGCCTACCAGGAAAAGTTATTGATCGCCTTTAACTTAAAAGCAGCGTTTTCGCTCCGCCGCTCCCCCCCGCCGTCCCGTTTATCGCAAACGGCATTTAAAAGCAGCGTTTCGCTCGGGTCTAATGCCCCCTCCTTCCCGTTTATCGCAAACCGGTATCCCACAAGACGCGGCGAAACCGGGTGTGACGTCATAGCATCCCGCGATGTAGTACAGAAAACAAATATAGTTAAAACTCTTCTAACTTTAACTAGAAAATGAATTACTAAGCGAAAATATTATAAACTAAATAACTGCCATAAAGGCAGCACAATGCTTTTCTTCGAGTGTTTTCCATGTTGATGAGGGTGAGTACAAATGACTGATTTACAATAATTTAATTGTGAAAGTGCACTTGATTTATCGTACAATTTCATTGGACCTCTGTGAACTACTCATCAATTTTATTGGTCTACTGTTACGAGGCAAAATGTTTTCGGCGGCATGAAAAAAAATAATACATTAGCCGCACCGTATTAAAGGCCGCAGAGTTCAAAGCTGTTCAAAATGTGGGGAAAAAGTAGCGGCTTAAAATCCGGAATCTACGGTAGATTGTGCAAAATTTGGAAGCAAGCAGAGTAGTGTGCAACGGTGATTTGATGTTAACTCATATGATCTAGAACTCAGCACTCCAGTAATTACATGCATAATTACATGCAACTAACTGAACCTCAATTAATTAGCAGGAAGGAATTCTTATCTACGTTATCTAACTACTACATCAAATCCTTATAGGGTATCTACTGGTTGACTTCTCCAACTGTTGCTGTGATTGCACAGCTATATGGTGCTTTCTAACATTAAATGACGAGGCATGGAACAAAAGTGGAGGAAGAAGAAAAGGAACATCAGGAAGAGTGAAGGTCATGCACATATAGAATCATAGGGTCAAAGTGTCACAGAAAAGCACAGCACAGAAACAGGCTCTTTGGTCCATCTTGTCTGTGCTGAACCACTTAAAGTGTCTACTTCTATCGACCTGCATCTGGACCAAATTCCTCCATACCCCTGCCATTTATGTATCTATTGAAACTTCTCTTAAACATTGAAATTGAGCTTGCATGCACCACTTGTGCTGGCAGCTCGCTCTACACTTTCACAATTCTCTGAATGAAGAAATTTCCTCCCATATTCCCTTGAAATTTTCACCTTTGCACTTATGCCTCATAATTTTATATACCTCTATCAAATCTCCCCTCAATCTTCTATACTCCAAGGAGTAAAGTCCTAACCTATTCAATCTTTCCTTATAGCTCAGGTCCTCCAGCGCCGGCAACACCCTTGTAAATTGACTCTGTACTCTTTCAACCTTATTTACATCTTTCCTGTAGGTTAGTGGCCGAAACTGCATATGATACAACAAATTAGGCCTCACCAACATCTCATACAACTTCAACATAACATTCCATCTCCTGTACTCAGTACTTTGATTTATGAAGGCCAATATGTCATAATCTTTATTTATGACCTGTCTACTTTCAATGAATTATGGTTCTGAATTCCCAGATCCCTTTGTTCTACTGCAATCATTAGTGCCCTACCATTCAATGTGTAAGACCTACCCTGGTTGGTCCTACTGAAGTGCAGCACCTCCATCTGCCATTTTTCAGCCCATTTTTCCAGCTGATCCAGATCCCGCTGCTATCTCTAGTAGTCTTCCTCGCTGTCCTCTAAACCCCAATCTTGGTGCCATCTGAAAATTTGATGATCAGTTAACCACATTATCATCCAGGTCATTGATATAGATGAGAAACAACAATGAACTAAACACTGACCCCTGTGGAACTCCAGTAGTCACAGGTTTCCAGTCAGAGAAGCAACTATCTACTACTTCTCTCTGGCTTCTCCCACAAAGCTATACCTAATCCAATTGACTACTTCATCTTATATGCCAAGCAACTGAAGCTTCTTGACCAACCACCCATGTGGGAACTTATCAAATGCCTACCTAAAGTTTATGTAGACAATATCCATTACCTTGCCTTCATCAATTTTCCTGGTAACTTCCTCAAAAACACTCCATAAGAATGGTTAGACACAACGTACCATGCAGGAAGCCATGCTGACTGTCCCTTATCGGTCTATGTCCATCCAAACTCTGATATATCTGGCTCTAAGAATACCTTCCAATAACTTTCTCACAAATGATGTTAGGCTCACTCACCTATAATTTCCTGGTTTGTTTTTAGAGTCTTTCTTAAACAGCAGGACAACATTAGCTGTTCTCCAATTCCTCAGTTCCTCAACTGTCACTAAGAATGATTTAAATATCTCTGCTAGTGCCCCTGCAGTTTCTACACTTGGCTCCCACTGGGTCCAAGGGAACATCTTATCAGGCCCTGGGGATTTATACACCCTAATTTGCCCCAAGACCTCAAACACCTCTTCCTCTGTAATTTCTATAGGCTCCGTGACCTCATTACTGCTTTGCCTCACTTCTATAATCTCGGTGTCTTCCTGAGTAAATACAGATGCAAAATATTCATTTAAAATCTCCTCTATCTCTTTCAGCTCCATGCATAGATCATAATTCTGACCTTCCAGAGAAGCAATTTTGTCCCTTGCAATCCTTTTACTCTGAATGGATTTGTTGAATCCCTTAGGATTCTCTTTCACCTTGTCCGCTAAGGCAACCTCATGTCTTCTTTTAGCCTTCCTGATTCCATTCTTAAGTGTTCTCTTGCATTTCTTACACTCCTCAAGTACCTTTATTTTCCCTGCCTACCTATACCTCCTGTGCACCTCCTCTTTTCTTAACCAAGGCCTCAATATCTCTTGAAAACCAAAGTTCCCTAAATGACTTGTTCTCACCATTTATTCTGACAGGCACATACAAGCTTTGTACTCTCAAAATTACACTTTTAAAGGCCTCCCACTTACCAAGTACACCTTTGCCAGAAAACATCCAGTTCTAATCCACACTTGCCAGATCATTTCTGCTACCATCAAAATTGGCCTTTCTCCAAATTAGAATTTCAGTTTTAGAATTGTGGACCAAAATCTATCTTTTTGTATGTTTACTTTGAAACCAATGGCATTATGTTCACTAAATGCGAAGTATTCCTCTACACAAACTTTTGTCATCTGCCCTGTCTCATTCCCTAATAGCATTTCAAGTATTGCACACTCTCTCAAGGATCCTTCTATGTACTGAGTAAGGAAACTTTCCTGATCACATTTGACAAACTCTATCTCATCTTGTCCCTTTACAGTAAGAAAGTCCCAATCAATATGTGGAAAGTTAAAATCTCCTACTATCACAATGTTATATTTCACGCAACAAACTGCAATTGCTCTACAACTTCCTTCCTCTAAATTTTGTGGACTTTTGGATGGTCTATAATGTAGCCCCATTAATATGGCTATACCCGCTTGGCCCAGATCGTTGACTGTTTAGTCTTTTCCATAGATGCTGCCCAGCCTACTGAATTCCTTCAACATTTTGTGTGTTGCTTGAATTTCCAGCATCTTCAGATTTTCTCATGTTTGTGATATCTTTCTTATTCCTCAGTTCTACCCATAGAGCCTGACTAGATGAGTTCACCTGTCTGTCAGTCCTGTCTCTCCTGCAATCAGGTCTTACTAATGGCTACAATATCATAATTCCATGTGTTGATCCATGCCCTGAGCTCATCTGTTATTCTTTTCAACAATAATTCTTTTATTTAAATATATGCAGGTCAGAACTTCAGTCACAGCATGCTCAACCTTTTGATTCTGAACCCTGCCTGAGGTCTTAAAAACATCTGTCTCCACAACCTCTCCACTCTCTGTTCTGGCACTCTGGTTTCCATCTAATTTCAAACTCACCCCCACCCCCCCATGCAGCACTAGCAAGCCTTCCTGCTGGGATATTAGTCCCTCTCCAGTTCAGATGCAAACCAAATTTTCTGTACAGGTCATAGGAAAGAATAGGCAGAAGAAAGCTGGTATGCTGCAATATTTGAAAATTGCAGCATGACAGCTTCTGGAAGCTGCACAACAGGGCTCCCTCAAAGATGCAGCTCACCTCAAAAACAAAGTTGAGTTATCAACAGAGAGATTGAAAAAAAGGCCAAAACTGGAGGGAAAAAAATAGGGACAGACAATGGAGATTTGCAGGGATGGGGAAGAGTACAGCAATAAGGAAGGGAGAAGCTGTTCTAGAATTAGAAAGGAAGAAAAAATAAATTTCAAAACTGAGATCTCTTTAGACAATAAGCCAATATAGTTTAGTGAAAGATGGGTGAACAGGATTATGTATTAAGAAAATATATTGAAAAAAATTTAAAATAGCCAAAATGTCTTGAAAATGTTTGTGTCACTAATGTTCTTCAAGAGAGTAGATCTTTCATCCTTACCCATCCTGGTTATTTGGAATTGCCGATCTACCAATGTATATCCCTATTAAATAAAGTAGTAGAGACAAGTGTATTACACATTTGAAAGTTATTCGGACATTTCCATGATATGCAGGGGTTCCTAACCAGAGGACCATGGACCCTCAGTTAATTGTAGGGGTCTAAGCATAAAGTAAGGTTGGTAACCCCTGGTTTAGAAGGATATGGACCAAATGCAGATAAATGGTCAACAAATCTGAGTTTGTCCGAAGGGTCTTTTTTCATGCTGCATAGCTCTATGACGCCATAAACTCTGAACATGCCCAGCAAACTATTCAGTTTAAGGTGAATAAAGATGGGCAGATGACCTTGCTGGTGATACCTGGATCTGGAAAAACGTTAGTGCAAAGTGGAAGTCCAATCAGAAATTTGATGTTATGACATGCCTTAAGAGTATATAGGCATGGATGTGGGCCTCAGCAGCAGGTGAGCTGAACCAAAGGTTTAGTGGGAGGTATGCAGATGAAGGCAAGTGATGATATAACCATATAACAATTACATCACGGAAACGGGCCATCTCGGCCCTTCTAGTCCGCGCTGAACACTTACTCTCACCTAGTCCCACTGACCTGCATTCAGCCCATAACTCTCCATTCCTTTCCTGTCCATATACCTACCCAATTTTACTTTAAATGACAATATCGAACCTGCCTCTACCACTTCTACTGGAAGCTCATTCCACACAGCTACCACTCTCTGAGTAAAGAAATTCCCCCTCGTGTTACCCTTAAACTTTTGCCCCTTAACTCTCAACTCATGTCCTCTTGTTTGAATCTCCCCTACTCTCAATGGAAAAAGCCTATCCACATCAACTCTATCTATCCCCCTCATAATTTTAAATACCTCTATCAAGTCTCCCCTCAACCTTCTATGTTCCAAAGAATAAAGACCTAACTTGTTGAACCTTTCTCTGTAACTTAGGTGCTGAAACCCAGGTAACATTCTAGTTAATCTCCTCTGTACTCTCTCTATTTTGTTGACATCTTTCCTATAATTCAGTGGCCAGAACTGTACACAATACTCCAAATTTGGCCTTACCAATGCCTTGTACAATTTTAACATTACATCCCAACTCCTATACTCAATGCTCTAATTTATAAAGGCCAGCACAGCCAGAAGCTTTCTTCACCACCCTATCCACATGAGATTCCACCTTCAGGGAACTATGCACCATTATTCCTAGATCACTCTGTTCTACTGCATTCCCTACCATTTACCATGTATGTCCTATTTGGATTATTCCTACCAAAATGTAGCACCTCACACTTATCAGCATTAAACTCCATCTGTCATCTTTCAGCCCACTTTTCTAACTGACCTAAATCTCTCTGCAAACTTTGAAAACCTACTTCATTATGCACAACCCCACCTATCTTTGTATCATCTGCATACTTACTAATCCAATTTACCACCCCAGCATCCAGATCATTAATGTAAACGACAAACAACATTGGACCCAGTACAGATCCCTGAGGCACACCACTAGTCACCCGCCTCCAACCTGACAAACTGTTATCCACCACTACTCTCTGGCATCTCCCATCCAGCCACTGTTGAATTAATTGTACTACTTCAATATTAACATCTAAAGATTGAACCTTCCTAACTAACCTTACGTGCGGAACCTTGTCAAAGGCCTTACTGAAGTCCATATAGACAACATCCACTGCTTTACCCTCATCAGCTTTCCTAGTAACCTCTTAAAAAATTCAATAAGATTGGTCAAACATGACCTTCCATGCACAAATCCATGTTCACTGTTCGTAATCAGACCCTGTTTATCCAGATGATAATAAATACCATCTCTAAGAATACTTTCCATTAATCTCCCCACTACTGACATCAAATTTACAGGCCTATAATTGCTAGGTTTATTCTTAGAACCCTTTTTAAACAATGGAACAACATGAGCAATACGGCAATCCTCTGGCACCATTCCCGTTTCTAATGACATTTGAAATATTTCTGTCAGAGCCCCTGCTATTTCTACACTAACTTCCCTCAAGGTCCTAGGGAATATCCTGTCAGGATCCAGAGATTTATCCACTTTTATATTCCTTAAAAGCACCAACCCTTCCTCCTCTTTAATCGTCATAATTTCCATAACTTCCCTACTTGTTTTCCTTACCTTACACAATTCAATATCCTTCTCCTTAGTGAATACCGAAGAAATTGTTCAAAATCTCCCCCATCTCTCTTGGCTCCACACATAGCTGTCCACTCTGATTCTCTAAGGGACCAATTTTATCCCTCACTATCCTTTTGCTATTAATATAACTGTAGAAACCCTTTGGATTTATTTTCACCTTACTTGCCAAAGCAACCTCGTATCTCCTTTTAGCTTTTCTCATTTCTTTCTTAAGATTCATTTTACATTCTTTATATTCCTCGAGCACCTCATTTACTCCATGCTGCCTATATTTATTGTAGATCTCTCTCTTTTTCCGAATCAAGTTTCCAATATCCCTTGAAAACCATGGATCTCTCAAACTTTTAACCTTTCCTTTCAACCTAACAGGAACATAAAGACAAATGGACTTCAGTAAGGCCTTTGACAAGGTTCCGCACGTAAGGTTAGTTAGGAAGGTTCAATCGTTAGGTATTAATATTGAAGTAGTAAAATGGATTCAACAGTGGCTAGATGGGAGATGCCAGAGAGTAGTGGTGGATAACTGTTTGTCAGGTTGGAGGCCGGTGACTAGTGGTATGCCTCAGGGATCTGTACTGGGTCCAATGTTGTTTGTCATATACATTAATGATCTGGATGATGGAGTGGTAAATTGGATTAGTAAGTATGCAGATGATACTAAGGTAGGTGGCATTGTGGATAATGAAGTAGTTTTCAAAGTTTGCAGAGAGATTTAGGCCAGTTAGAAGAGTGGGCTGAGCGATGGCAGATGGAGTTTAATACTGATAAGTGTGAGGTGCTACATTTTGGTAGGAATAATCCAAATAGGACATACATGGTAAATGGTAGGGAATGCAGTAGAACAGAGTGATCTAGGAATAATGGTGCATAGTTCCCTGAAGGTGGAATCTCATGTGGATAGGGTGGTGAAGAAAGCTTCTGGTATGCTGGGCTTTATAAATCAGAGCATTGAGTATAGGAGTTGGGATGTAATGTTAAAATTGTACAAGGCATTTGTAAGGCCAAATTTGGAGTATTGTGTACAGTTCTGGTCATCGAATTATAGGAAAGATATGAACAAAATAGAGAGAGTACAGAGAAGATTTACTAGAATGTTACCTGGGTTTCAGCACCTAAGTTACAGGGAAAGGCTGAACAAGTTAGGTCTTTATTCTTTGTAACATAGAAGGTTGAGGGGGGACTTGATAGAGGTATTTAAAATTGAGGTGGATAGATAGAGTTGACATGGATAGGCTTTTTCCATTGAGGGTAGGGGAGATTCAAACAAGAGGACATGAGTTGAGAGTTAGGGGGCAAAAGTTTAAGGGTAACACGAGGGGGAATTTCTTTACTCAGAGAGTGGTAGCTGTGCGGAATGAGCTTCCAGTAGAAGTGGTAGAGGCAGGTTCGGTATTGTCATTTAAAGTAAAATTGGATAGGTATATGGACAGGATAGGAATGGAGGGTTATGGGCTGAGTGCGGGCCAGAGGGACGAGGTGAGAGTAAGCGTCTGCATGGACTAGAAGGGCTGAGATGGCCTGTTTCCATGCTGTAATTGTTATATGGTTATAAAGATTCTGTACCCTCAAAGTTTTACCTTTCATCTCCATCTCTCTATTACATCCTTCCCATAAAACAAATTGTCCCAATCCACTCCTTCTAAATCCTTTCACATCTCCTCAAAGTTAGCTTTTCTCCAATCAAAAATCTCAACCCTGGGTCCAGTCCTATCCTTCTCCAGAATTATATTGAAACTAATGGCATTGTGATCACTGGACCCGAAGTGCTCCCCAACACATACCTCTGTCACCTGACCTATCTCATTCCCTAACAGGAGATCCAACACTGCCCCCTCTATATCATCAACAAGCAAAGGGAAGTTTATTTTGAGGTCAAATACATCACCCAAATTGTATTCCTATGTGGAGGTATTTTAGGAAGCACTTATGGGATTCTGGACAGGATGGGGAAAGGATTGTTGACACGATTGATGGAACATTTAGCGAAGAGGAAGAAAGAAGCTTACTTAAGGTTTTGGTAGCAAAGCTCAGACAGTGCTCTTGAAAGTTATAAGGTAGTCAGGAAAGAGATTAATAGGGGACAGAGGAGAGCGAGAAGGGGATATGAGAAGGCCTTGATGTTTATGATTAAGGATAACCCCGAGGCACTTTCCACGTAAGTAAAGAACAAGAGGAGACTAAAGTGAAAATAAGACTGAAAAACCAGGAAATCTGTGCATGGAGGCAGACGAGGTAACATTAGGATTTCTGAGTATTTGGATAGGCTTAGTCTTCTTATGGATAGTCAGCGTGGTTTTGTGAGGAGCAGGTCATGCCTCATAAGGCTGATTGAGATCTTTAAGCATGTGACAAAGAAAATTAATGAAGGTAGAATGATGAATATGGGATATATGAATTTTAGTAAGGTGCTTCACAAGGTTCCCTAAGAAAGGCTGTTTGAGAAAGTCAGGAGTTATAGGATCCAAGGAAAATCGACTGCATGGATTCTGAATTGACTCCCCCACAAAAAACAGAGGGCTGCAGAAGATGGAAAGTATTCTGGAGGCCAGTGATTAGTACTGTTCCACAGAGATCTGTTCTGGGACCCCTGCTCTTTGTGCTTTTCATAAATGACTTGAATGAGAAAGTTGAAGGGTGGGTTATTAGGTTTGCAAATGATATGAAGTTTGGTGATTTGGAGATGAAAAGTCTTCACCCAGTCTGAGGAGGGAGCCTTACAAATCAACACTTTGTAGCCATGAAAAGCAGTCATACCAAGCTTGGGATTCATTAGCAAGGTCATTAAAAAGGCAGGGGAAGCAGAGTGGCGTTGTTGGTGTGGGACAGTATTAGAGTGGGGAGACTTTTGGCTTTGCTCAAAAGGCTAGGCAATAACAGGCATGGACAATGTAAGTATCTGGTAAGCTTTTTGTTGCTCATTCTTCATCTGTCAGTGTATAGTTAGAGCAGTAAGAATGGTTTTAGAGTTTGTGTTTTGTTCTGTGTATAGGATACGGGAATCCTGGGAGACCTCCTGCCTCCCTGATAGCCACATCTGCATCAGGAACACCAAGCTGAAACTCCTCAGAGAACGTGTCAAAGAACTCGGGCTGCATCTCGAAGAACTTCAGATCATAAGGGAAACTGAGGAGATGATAGATAGGAGCTACAGAGAGGTAGTCACTTCTAGAAAGCCAGAGGCATGTGACTGGGTGACTGAAAGGAGAGGGAAGGGAAATAGGCAGCCAATACAGAGTACCCTTTGTGGTCATTGCCCTCAATAACAAGTATAATGTTTTGGATGATGTTGGGGGAGGGAAAGCTGCAGTGACTGGGTCTCTGGCACAGAAGGAACAGAGCAGAGGAGGAAAGCAGTGGTGATAGGAGATTCCAATGTTAGAGGAGTAGGTAGGAGAGTCAGTGAATGTGATGAGAAGACCCAGATGGAATGTTGCCCCCAGGTGCAAGCGTCAGACATTTTAAAGGCGGAGGGAGAGCAGCCAGACATCTTGGTACATACTGGTACCAATGACATAGCAAGGAAAAGAGAGGAGCTCCTAAACAAAGAATTTAAAGAGCTATTTGAAAGCTGAAAAGCAGGACCTTCAGGGTAACCATCTCTGGATTGCTGCCTGTGCCACGCACCAGTGAGGGCAAGAATAGGATGATATGGCAGATGGATGTATGGCTGAAAAACTGGTGCGGGGAGAGGGTTTCAGATTTTTGGATCATTGGGATCTCTTTTGGGGAAGGTATGACCTGTACAAAAAGGGCAAGCTACACCTGAACCCAAGAAGGACAAATATCCTTGTGGGCAGGTTTGCTAGAACTGTTGGGGAGGGTTTAAACCAATATGGCAGGGAGATGGGAACCAGTATAATAGGGCTGAGGATAAGGATGTTGGTTTACAACCAGAGATAGTGTTTGTGAGACGGTCAGAAAGGACAAGCAGATGACATGGAAAAATTGCAGTCAGTGGGATGGGTACAGTGTACAACGGGGACAAAATTGAAAATGGCAACAAATACATGACTGAAGGTGCTATATTTGAATGCATGCAGTATACAGATACAGTAGATGATCTTGTAGTGCAGTTAGGAATTGGCAGGTATGACATTGGGGGTATCACAGAGTTATGGCTGAAAGAAAATTGTAGGTGGGAGCTTAATATCCAAAGATATACAATCTATTGAGAGGACAGGCAGGTAAACAAAGGAGGAGGAGTGGCTCTGCTAGTAAAAAATTAAATAAAATTGGTAGAAAGAAATGACATAGGATCAGAAGATGTAGAGTCCTCATGGGTAGAGTTAAGAAACTGCAAGGGTAAGACTATCCTAATGGGAGTTATTTACAGGCCTCTAAACAGTAGCCAGAATGTGGGCTACAAATTAAATCCCAAAGAAGAGTAAGTATTCTAAAGACAGGATGATGCAACTGTGGCTGACAAGGGAATTCAAACCACTATAACAGCAAAAGAGATGGCATTTAATAAAACAAAAATTAGTGGGAAGTTAGAGCATTGGGAAACTTAAAAAGCAACAGAAGACAACTAAAACAACCATAAGGGGGGAAATAAACTATGAAGGTGTTAGCCAATAATATCAAAAATGATACCAAAAGTTTCTTCAGATATAGAAAGAGTTAAAGAGAGGAGAGAGTAGATATTGGGCCACTGGACACTGGAGAGATAGTAATGGGGACAAAGAAATAATGTATGAACTGAATATGTATTTTGCATTAGTCTACACAGTGGAGGACACTCGTAGTGTGCCAGATGTTCAAGAGTGTCAAGGTGCAGATGTGAGTGCAGTTGCTATTACTAGTGAGATGATGCTTGGGAAACTGAAAGCTTTAAAATAGACCTGATGGACTATGTCCCAGGGTTCTAAAAAAGGTAGCTGAAGAGATTGTGGAGATATTAGTATGATCTTTCAAGAATCAATCAATTCTGGCATGGTTCTGGAGGACTGGAAAACTGCAACTGCCACTCCACTCTTTAAGAAGGGAGAGAGGCAGAAGAAAGGAAATTATAGGCCAGTTAGCTTGATCTCAGTGGTTGGGAAGATGTTGGTGTCACTTATTAAGGATGTGGTTCTGGGATACTTGGAGGTAAATGACAAAATAGGCCAGAGTCAGTATGGTTTTCTTAGGGGAAAATCTTGCGTGACAAATTTGTTAGAATTCTTGGAAGAAATAACAAGCAGGATAGACAAAGAAGAATCGGTGAATGTCGTGAACTTGGATTTTCAGAAGGTCTTTGACAAGGTGCGGCACATGGGGCTGCTAAACAAATTAAAAGGCCAGGGTATTGCAGGAAAGATATTAGCATGGATAGAGATTTGGCTGATTGGCAGGAGCTAAGGAAGGGGAATAAAGGAATTTGCTTAAGAGAATAGGCAAAGAGGTAGCACATGGAATAAAGTATTGGGAAGTGTATGGGCATGCATATTGGTAGGCAGAATAAAAGCATAGACTATTTTAAATGGGATAAAAATTTAAAAATCCGAGGTGCATAGGGATTTGGGAGTCCTTGTGCAGGATTCCCTAAAGATTAATTTGCAGATTGAATCAGTGACAGACAGACATACTTTATTGATCCTGAGGGAAATTGGGTAATATAACCTGTGAAAGTGGTGAGGAAGTTAAATGCTAACCTTCAAGAGGAATAGCATAGAAAAGTAAGGATGTGATGCTGATGTTGGATAAGGCTCTGGTGACGCCTCACTTGGAGTATTGTGAGTAATTTTGGCCCTTTATTTAAGAAAGGATGTGCTCACATTTGAGGTTTCAGAGGCGGTTCACAAGAATGATTCTGGGAATGAAAGGGTTATCATATGAGCAGTAATTTAAAGGTCTGGGCCTGTACTCACTGACATTTAGAAGAATGAGGGGGGAATTGCATTGAAACCTATTGAATGTTGAAACGACTAGATAGAGTGGACATGAAGAGGATGGGGGAGTCTATGACAAGAGGAGACAGTCTCAAAATAGAGGTTCTTCCATTCAGAACAGTGATGACAAGGAATTTCTTTAGGGTGGTTAATCTGTTAAATTCATTGCCATAGGCTGCTGTGAAGATCAGGTCACTGGATGTATTTAAGGCAGACGTTGATTGGTTCTTGATTAGTCAGGGCATGAAAGGCCATGGGGAGAAAGCAGGAGAATGGGGTTGAGAGGAAAATGGATCAGCCATGATGAAACGGCGGAGCAGACTCAATGAGCCAAATGGCCTGATTCTGTTTCTGTGTCTTATGGTCTCATGGTGTTGTGGATTGTGTAGGAGTTTGTTATAAGTTACAATAGGATATAGGCAAGATTGAATTTGGAATCAGAGTACAAGGTTAATGGCAGGATTCTTAGCAGATTGGAGGAAAAGAGGGGTCTTGGGATTCATATATCCCTGAAAATTGCCACACAAGTTGATAGGAAGATTAAAAAAGTGTATCTTTGTTTGCCTTCATTAGTCAGGGGACTGTGTTCAAGATTCCTGAGGTTATATAGTAAACCTATACACTTAGAATATTGTGTTCATTTTTATTCTCATTATAGGAAGGATGTGGAAGCTTTAGAGTGAGTGCATAAAAGATTTACAAGAATGCTGCCTGGAATAGAGAACATATCTCATGAGGAAAGGTTGAACGAGCTCTAACTTTTCTCCTTGGAATGGAGGAGGATGAGATATGACTTGGTAGCAGTGAGATGATGAGAGGCATTGACTGAGTGGACAGCCAGCACTTCCTTCCAGGATGTCAGTAGCCAATACCAGAGGATATCCTTTTAATGTGAGTGGAGATGTTAGAGGTAAGTTTTTACACAGAGAATGGTAAGACCCAGGATTGCAATGCTGGGTGTGGTGGTAGAGGCTGATACAATAGAGACATTGAAGAGACTCTTAGATAGGCACATGGAGGAAAGAAAACAGCAGACTGTCTAGGAGGGATTGGTTAGGTTAAAATACTGGCACAGTGTCATGGGCTAGGTGCCCATTATGGTACCATACTGTCCAATGTTCTATATTCTAAGTGGAAGAGTCTAATTCAGCCTCCATTTTGCCAAAGAGAAGACAGCAATTGGAATTGGAATTAAAATTACTTTATTATTATCAACTGCTTTGTATGCAACCATGCAGATTGTTGTACAGACATTACAACAATGATGTAGTAAAAGAGAAAATCAACTGACAGAATGCAGAATATATCACTATGGTTACAGAGGAAATACAGTGCAGTTAAGTAATCAGATTCAAGGCCGTGATGAGGTAAATTGTAAGGGCAAAAGTCCACCTTATCACACAACATGTCTGCTCTGTCGTCTTAATACAGCAGGATAGAGAGTGTCCTTGAGTCTGGTGGTGACTGGAAGCCAGCTAGCTCTCTTGAATAGCCATCATCCATAAAACATCACAAACCCTCTCACTCTGTGTTGACCTTATAAATTTGCAGTGAAACAAAGACTCAGACTGAAAAAGGTTTGTGAATGCAGTTAATATGTCAAAAGTCAAGATGGTTGCCTTACTAACACAATAGACTTCTGAAAGAGATGATGACACCTAGCAGGAAAACACAACTTAAGTTCAGCTGACTCACTTTTCAATGATGCTACCAACCGAGGGCGGCAAAATAGTATTGCAGTTAGTGGAATCAGTCAGCAACACCAGCAATCACCGAAGGGGGTTCAATTCCTGCCACGGTCTGTAAGAAATTTTTACATTCCCCGTGACTGTGTGGGTTTTCTTCAGGTGCTCCAGTTTCTTCCCATACTCCAAAGACATATGTTACGAACGTGCCACAACTCTGAGGGGCCAAAGGGTACAAAGTAGCCCCCTCCTTTTTGAGAATCGCAAGATCGCTATTAATTCAGGTCTGGGGACCCAGGAAATGAGAGAGAATCCTCACTGGTTTGGAATGTAGTCCTGCCCTCAGCGAAACAAAGCCACGGATACCGGCCATTGTCTCTTGGAGATGGAATTGTGTATTGAGTACTGTACTATTCATTGAAGCCCTCAGGGAATGACCAGAGGGGGCTGGTTGAGGGATTGCATCATCCCAACCTGGTTGACATCTGAGACCCCGTGAGTAAGGATAAAAGAGGGTCTGGGGAACAACCCCTTTAGACGCACCAGGAGAAACGCTAGAAATCCCATGACAGCATTTAATAGCGACAGCCAGTGGGGCCCGCCTGCGTCCTTTCTCATTGCCTGGGATTGGCGGGACTGACCACAGAAGAACGGCTTAGCTAAAAGGAAAAGGACACCAATGACATTTCAAAGGATCGACATCATAAAAAAGGAAAATCTGACAAGTTCCAAAATCTCTCTCTCTTGACTCCAACCAAAGGCTGCAGCCTGAATGAACTAAAGTGACTTTTATATTTCCATTGGACAAGCAGCTGAAAAAGAGAGGGAAAGAACTGAGAACCAAAGGGAGGCAGAGAAACAGAGGCAACATGACTTGGATATGGAGAAGTTAAGGCAAGAGCGAAGAGCTCAAGGGTCAGACCGAGAGGAGCGGTTTGATGTTAGTCGGGAGTTGAGGAGACTGATGTTGATAGTTATTTCTTGCTTTTTGAAAAGGTGGCAGTTAATCAGAAGTGGCCCAAAGAGCAGTGGGTGGCGCTGTTACAAAGTGTGTTAAAAGGGAAGGCACAACGGGCATATGCGGCGTTGTCCATGGAGGAGGAAGAGGCGGAGAATTATGACAAAGTAAAGGAGGCCATTCTCCGGACCTACGAATTGGTACCTGAAGCATATAGACAAAAGTTCAGAACTTTAAAGAAAGGATGGAATCAGACGTATACCGAGTTTGCCTATGAGAAGGGTGTGCTCTTGGATCGTTGGTGTACAGCAGAAATAGTGGAAGAGGATTTTTGGCGTCTCAGGGAGTTAATTCTGATTGAGGAATTTAAAGGTTGTGTTTCGGAGGATATCCGGATGTATTTGAATGAGAAGCCAAATGTCCATCTCCGAATTTGCTAGGTTCGCAGATGAATATGCCCTAACCCACAAGACAAAGTTTTCCTCGAATAAAAGTTACCAGAGAGACTGTGGGAACAGTAGAGAAAGCCCACCGGCTAAGGGAGAAACTCAGCCAGGAGCTAGTGGTAAAATTGAGGAGGAGAGGCAAGACGGCAGGAGATTTCTTGGCTTGACCTGTTTTAGTTGTGGAAAGGTGGGTCATATTGCATCTAAGTGCCCGGCTCTGAGGAAGGAGCCAGGAAAAGGGAGAGCAGCTATACCTATAGGCTGTATTGCGTCGATCAGAAAATCGACGAGAGAGCCCCAGGTAGATGGAGTACAGGAGGGGCGTGAGACGTTTCGTTCAGAAGGAACCGTGTCTGTGAGGGAGGGAGACCCACCAGTTCCAGTGCGGATCTGGAGAGACACGGGAGGGGAGCTGTCATTGATTTGCAGTAAGGTGCTAGATTTTGGTCCTCAGACGGGAGAGGTAGCTTTGAGAGGAATAGGAAAAGGGACCGAAGTGGTGCCCTTGCATAGGATCATTCTGAATTGTGAGCTGGTATCTGGACCAGTGGAATTGGGGGTACTGTCGGAATTATCGGGGGAAGGCATGGATGTCCTTCTTGGTAACGACTTAGCGGGTGGTAAAATGGGTGAAGCCGTGAAGCTGTCAAACAAGCCTGTGAGTGTTGAGGTCCCGCCCCTAGATTCCAAGATCTATCCCGCATGCGCGATCACTCGCAGCATGTCGAGAAAGGCAGCTGAGAAAGAGACCAGTTTAAATCTGGCCAGTATCGACTTGGCTGAGACGTTTTTACCGACCCTGTACCAACAAGGGTTAGAGGGGGGTAAAACGGAGAGTAGGGAGGGAAAAGAGAGTAAAAGGGAGGAGGTAGGCCTACCCTTAGCAAGAAGAGAGTTTGTACGAGAACAGGAATGTGACGAGGAGCTGGTAGCATTGAGAGAGTCAGTTCTTTCTGAGACCGAGATTGAGACAGAGCCAGAGGGTTACTACCTGAAAGAGGGTGTGTTGATGAGAAAATGGAGGCCCCCTGCAGTGCCGGTCGATGAGGATTGGGAGGTGGTACATCAGATAGTAGTTCCGAAAGTGTATTGGGACAGAATTTTGAACTTAGCTCATAAGGGACCCTTAGGTGGGCATTTGGGAGTAAAGAAGACAGTGGATCGGGTTATGAGAGATTTCTATTGGCCAAACCTGAGAAAAGATATTGCTAAGTATTGTAAAAGGTGCCATACATGTCAGGTGGTGGGTAAGCCGAACCAAGTTATCCCTAAGGCACCCCTCCGACCTATCCCCGCGTGTGAGGAGCCTTTCTCCCGAATCATTGTGGATTTTGTGGGTCCTTTACCTAAAACTGCAAGTGGGCGGCAGTACGTCATGACCCTGATGTGTGCCGCTACAGGACTTCCAGAGGCTGTGCCTCTGGGAAATATTAGGACCTCTGTGGTGGTAAAGGCCCTCATTAAATTCTTTACCACAGTGGGGCTGCCTAAGGAGATACAGTCGGATCAGGGGAGTACATTTACATCCAGAGCATTTCAGCAGATGATGACCCAACTGGGGGTCAAACAAATTTTAGCTTCTGCATACCATCCGGAATCCCAAGGAGCATTGGAAAGATTCCACACTACACTAAAGACCATGATTAAAACTTATTGTCAGGAAAACGTTCGAGACTGGGATGATGCTTTACCCCTTCTGTTATTTGCAGTAAGGGATACAGTTCAGGGATCTCTGGGGTTCAGTCCGTTTGAGCTCGTTTTTGGTCACAGGCCCAGGGGACCTCTAACCCTACTTAAAGAGAAGTGGTCTAGTCTGAACGTTCAAGTCAGTGTGATTGACTATGTTTTAAAATTCCGGGAAAGGCTGCATAAGGTATGCGCCTTGGCAAGAGAAAACCTAAAGACTCCCAGATCAAAATGAGCCAATGGTATAACAAACGAACGAGAGAGCAAGAGTTTCACGTGGGCGATAAAGGTTTTGGTCCTATTTCCTGTAGTTACCCACCCCCTACAGGCAAGGTTTCAAGGACCGTATAATGTGTGTAAGAAAATAGACTAGCTGAATTATGTGATTGAAACACCTGACAGGCGAAAGCCGACCCAGTTAGTTCACGTGAACATGATGAAAGAGTACCATGAAACCACCCCCGCGGTGGTCGGTGCGGTCCTGAAAACTGATGAGGCAGCGGAGGGTGGTAAGGAGGAACCAGAGTGGTTTGAAAAGCTAAGTATAGTACCCACCAGATTAGAGAACTCTGTTATTTTAGCAAGCCTTGTGGATAAAGTTAGTCACTTAGAGCCTGAACAGCGGGAGCAGGTAACACAGCTCATTAACCGGAATACAGACTTATGTCCAGATGTCCCAAGAAGGTGTAGTGGGACAAAACATGATGTGATAGTTACCTTGACGCCGCCTATTAAACAAGCCCCTTATCGGATGAATTCAGAAAAGAGCCAGCTAGTAGGAAAGGAGATTGAGCATATGTTAGCTGCTGGTATAATCCACAAATCCTCTTCTGCGTGGGCTTCTCCTTGCGTGGTTGTCCCAAAACCGGACGGTACCATAAGATTCTGTACTGATTACAGAAAGGTGAATGTTGTCATGCAGACAGAAGCTTACCCTATCCCTAGGGTGGACGATTGCATTGATAAAATGGGGAAGGCGAGGTACATCACTAAAATTGACTTGTTAAAGGGGTACTGGTGCATTCCTTTAATGGACAGGGCTCGGGAAATTTCAGCCTTCGTCACCCCATCCAGGTTGTATGAGTACAATGTTATGCTGTTCGGAATGAAAAATGCACCAGGGACATTCCAGAGGATGATAGACACAGTGATAAAGGGGTTAACCCACACCAAGGCTTATCTTGACGATGTGGTAGTTTGGAGTGACACCTGGGAGGAGCACATGGAGGCTGTAGAAAATCTGTTTAAGAGGATGTCGGCAGCCCAACTTACAGTAAACCTCGCAAAGAGTGAATTTGGTCATGCCACGATCACATACTTGGGGTATGTGGTAGGAGAGGGGCAGTTGACTCCTGTGCAAGCAAAGGCACAGGCTATTTCTGAGGTCCCTGTACCCTCCAATAAAAGGGCACTGAGGAGGTTTTTGGGCATGGTGGGATACTATCGGAAATTCTATAAAAATTTTGCGAATATTGCTCTCCCACTTACAAAACTCCTACGGAAGGAGGAAAAATTTGAATGGAGCCATTCTTGTCAGAATGCTTTTGAAAAGTTAAAAACCATATTGTGCCATCACCCTGTGTTGAAAGCACCCGATTTGTTAGCACCCTTCTCCCTGGCGACAGATGTGAGTGATGAGGCTGCAGGAGCAGTCCTATTACAGCAAGCAGGGGATGGAGTGGAGCACCCCGTAGCATATTTCTCTCGGAAGTTCAATGTACACCAGAGGAATTACTCTACCGTGGAAAAGGAATTGTTGGCCCTTGTTTTGGCGATACAACATTTTGAAGTGTACATTTGTCCAGCGCAAAAACCCATAGTTGTTTATACAGATCACAACCCATTGGTATTCCTGGCCAATATGAAAAATAAAAACAGGAGGTTATTGAGTTGGAGTCTGATGCTGCAAGAGTTCGATATTAAGATACAGCATATTAAAGGAAGTGATAATGTGCTCGCGGACTGTTTAGCTCGATGCTGAAGTGAATGTATAACTGTATTACTCTGTAGAAAAAAAAAACTTTTGTATTGTGTTAGATTCTAAAATTCTGTAAGACTTTGTATTACTTCGTTTTCACCGATGGTAAAAACGCTTTGAAGAAAGGGGGTGTTATGAACGTGCCACAACTCTGAGGGGCCAAAGGGTACAAAGTAGCCCCCTCCTTTTTGAGAATCGCAAGATCGCTATTAATTCAGGTCTGGGGACCCAGGAAATGAGAGAGAATCCTCACGAGTTTGGAATGTAGTCCTGCCCTCAGCGAGACAAAGCCACGGATACTGGCCATTGTCTCTTGGAGACGGAATTGTGTATTGAATACTGTACTATTCATTGAAGCCCTCAGGGAATGACCAGAGGGAGCTGGTTGAGGGATTGCATCATCCCAACCTGGTTGACATCTGAGACCCCGTGAGTAAGGATAAAAGAGGGTCTGGGGAACAACCCCTTTAGACGCACCAGGGGAAATGCTAGAAATCCCGTGACAGTGTTTAATAGCGACAGCCGGTGGGGCCCGCGTGCGTCCTTTCCCGTTGCCTGGGATTGGCGGGACTGACCATGGAAGAACGGCTTTGCTAAAAGGAAAAAGACACCAACGACATTTCGAAGGATCGACATCATAAAAAAGTAAAATCTGGCAAGTTCCAAAATCTCTCTCTCTTGACTCCAACCAAAGGCTGCAGCCTGAATGAACTAAAGTGACTTTTATATTTCCATCAGACAATACATTATCCCCTAGACAACGATAGAGCTATTTCTTACTGATTATTATTTTACCCGCGCTTTTATGTTTAGTATTGACGACGTATATTATCTGTATGTTTGCATTGATATTATTTTTGTGTATTTTTATCAATAAATACTGTTAAAAGTAGTACCATCAGACTTCAACGGACCTCTCTATCTTTGATGGTACGTGACCCAGTTACGGGGTACGTAACACATACAGCTTAGGGTTACTGTAATGAGGCCATTACAATTCCATAATAGGGTTCAGATAGACTGAGTGATTGGGTGAAAACCTGGCAAATTAATGTTGGGAAGTGTGAGTCATGAACATTATAAGAAGATTATTATCTAAATGGTGAGAGGTTGAAAATAAGGGTGCAAAGGGATCTGGGTGTTTTCATCCATATATCACAACAAAGTCACCAAGCATGTCCAACAAGCAATTAAGAAGGCAAAAGGCATGGTGCATTTTTATTGTGAAGGGGTTAAGAGCTTAAAAACAGGGGTTTGCTACCATTGTACAGAATATTGGTGAATCCACACCGGGGATACTGTACACAGGTTTATTCTCCTTACCTAATAAAATGGATCATCCAAAAGAGATTCACCAGGTTAATTCCTGGGCTAGAACATAATATACAGAACTGTACAGCACAGGAACAGGCCCTTAGGCCTTTATCGTCTGTTCTAACCATGATGCCAATCCAAATGGATTCATCTGCCTGTACGTGGTTTATATACCTTCATTCTCTGTCTCTTCATATGCCTGTCTAATAGTCTTTTAAATATTGCTGTTGTAGAGGAAAGTGTTGTCCATTTAAGTGTGCCTAGATAGTCTGGGTCTTTCAAATTTTGAAGGAAGTAGGGTGAGTTTTTGCATACACATAAGATTCTAAAAAGGCTTCACAGGCTGCAGATCGGCATGCTTTCTCCCCATAGAGAAGTCATAAATAAGAAGGTAGAGTTACAAAATGTGGGACTGGTGATTTAAAACTGAGGTACCATAAAAACTTCTTTCAAAGGATATTGAATCGCTGGACTTCTCTTGCCCTGAGAAGTGTAGAGGTCAGATCATTTTACGTACTTAAAGTGGAGATGATAATTACAGTGGTTTCTGATTCATTGGGGCACATCAGGACCAGTACATTTTGGCCCAATTAATCAGTTGCTGCAATTAGCCAAAGTTTCATGGAAATATTTAAAAAGATATAAAAAAGACAAATAACCGTTCAACTGAGTAAGAAAATTTAAATGAAATACAGAACATATTAGAAAAGTATCAACACTACTACAGAACTATAAAATTGAGTATAAGTTCCTATTAATTATCGTTGGAAGAATTCATCCAATGTACACTACCATGTTTTTTTGATTGTCTGAAAATAAACAAAATTAATGCAGATACCTAGTGTAGATAATTTAGTGCCTTATACAAACCTTTTGATGGTCAGGTGTCAGATCTCTCAGTGGGAGAGCATTTTGGAGATAATGATCATAATTCTATCTCCTTTACAATAGCATTGGAGAGAGATAGGAACAGAAAAGCATTTAATTGGAATAAGGGGAATTATGAGGCTATCAGGCAGAAATTGGAGGCTTAAAGTGGAAACAGATGTTCTCAGGGAAAAGTACGGAAGAAATGTGGCAAATGTTCAGGGGGTATTTGTGTGGAGTTCTGCATAGGTACGTTCCAATGAGACAGGGAAGTTGTGGTAGGGTACAGGAATCATGGTGTACAATGGCTGTAATAAATCTAGTCAAGAAGAAGAAAAGCTTACAAATGGTTCAGAGAGCAAGGTAATGTTAGAGATCTAGAAGATTATAAGGCTAACAGGAAGGAGCTTAAAAAGGAAATTAGGAGAGCCAGAAGGGGCCATGAGAAGGCCTTGGTGGGCAGGATTAAGGAAAACCCCAAGGCATTCTACAAGTATGTGAAGAGCGAGAAGATAAGACGTGAAAAAATATCAAGTGTGACAGTGGAAAAGTGTGTATAGAACTGGAGGAAATATCAGAGGTACTTAATGAATACTATACTTCAGTATTCACTATGGAAAAGGATCTTGGTGATTGTAGTGATGACTTGCAGCAGACTGAAAAGCTTGAGCATGTAGATAGTAAGAAAAAAGATGTGCTGGAGCTTTTGAAGAGCATCAAATTGGATAAGTTGCCGGGACTGGACAAAATGTACCCCAGGCTACTGTGGGAGGCGAGGGAGGAGATTGCTGAGCCTCTGGTGATGAACTTTGCATCATCAATGGGGACGGGAGAGGTTCTGGAGGATTGGAGGGTTGCGGATGTTGTTCATTTATTCAAGAAAGGGAGTAGAAATAGCCCAGGAAATTATAGACCAGTGAGTCTTACCACAGTGGTTTGTAAATTGATGAAGAAGATCCTGAGAGGCAGGATTTATGAACATTTGGAGAGGTATAATATGATTAGGAATAGTCAGCATGGCTTTGTCAAGGGCAGGTTGTGCCTTACGAGCCTAATTGAATATTTTGAGGATGTGACTAAACACATTGATGAAGGAAGAGCAGTAGATGTAGTGTATATGGATTTCAGCAAGGCATTTGATAAAGTACCTCATGCAAAGCTTATTGAGAAACTAAGAAGGCATGGGATCCAAGGAGAGATTGCTTTGCGGATCTAGAACTGGCTTGCCCACAGAAGACTAAGAGTGGTTGTAGACCGGTCATATTCTGCATGGAGGTTGATCACCAGTTGAATGCCTGAGCGATCTGTTCTGGGACCCTTACTCTTCATGATTGTTATAAATGACCTGGATGAGGAAGTGGAGGGTTAGGTTAGTAAGTTGGCTGATGACACAAAGGTTGGAGGTATTGTGGATAGTGTGGAGCGCTGTCAGAGGTTACAGCGGGACATTGATAGGTTGCAAAACTGTGCTGGGAAGTGGCAGATGGAGTTCAACCCAGATAAGTGTGAAGTGGTTCATTTTATTAGGTCAAATATGATGGCAGAATATAGTATTAATGGTAAGACTCTTGGCAGTGTGGAGGATCAGAGGGATCTTGGGGTCCGAGTCCATAGGAAGCTCAAAGCAGCTGCGCAGGTTGACTCTGTGGTTAAGAAAGTGTACGGTGTATTGGCCTTCATCAACCGTGGAATGGAATTTAGGAGCTGAGAGGTAATGTTGCAGCGACATAGGACCCTGGTCAGACCCCACTTGGAGTACTGTGCTCAGTTCTGATCGCCTCACTACAGGAAGGATGTGGAAACCATAGAAAGGGTGCAGAGGAGATTTACAAGGATGTTGCCTGGATTGGGGAGCATGCTTTATGAGAATAGGTTGAGTGAACTCGGCCTTTTCTCCTTGGAGCGATGGAGGATGAGAGGTGACCTGATAGAGGTGTATAAGTTGATGAGATGCGTTGATCATGTGGATAGTCAGAGGTTTTTTCCCAGGGCTGAAATGGTTGCCACAAGAGGACACAGGTTTAAGGTGCTGGGGAGTAGGTACAGAGGAGTCAGGGGTAAGTCAGAGATTGGTAAGTGTGTGGAATGGGCTGCGGGCAATAGTGGTGGAGGTGGATACGATAGGGTCTTTTAAGAGACTTTTGGATAGGTACATGGAGCTTAGAAAAATAGAGGGCTATAGGTAAGTCTAGTAATTTCTAAGGTAGAGACATGTTCGACACAACTTTGTGGGCCAAAGGGCCTGTATTGTGCTATAGGTTTTCTATGTTTCTTTGTTTCTATGATTGCATCCTCCAAATCTTCAATTTCATTGTAACATTCAAGATGATTATCGAAACCTTCAAATTCTTTGTAGTCCGTAATTTGTTGAAGTAGTGAAATAGCTTAATTTTCACCCCTGGCCATTTCAGGCATCTCCAGGCCTGACTGCTGAAACTGCAGTGAGCAAAACAGCTCTCTATTTTCTTACTGCTTATTTCTCACCAACTATCAGTGACTGTTTTTTGAATACAAACACACACAATTAATGCTATTTAAAATCTGGTCACTGGAAGCACGGTGTTCAATCGCCCACTGCTACGGGTGGAAGTTCCCACTTGCTTCAAAAAGGCAACAATTATGCCAGTGCCTAAGAAGAATAATGTGAGCTGCCTTAATGACTATCGCCTGGTAGCACTCACACCTACAGTGATGAAATACATTGAGAGGTTAGACAATAGACAATAGATAATAGGTGCAGAAGTAGACCATTCGGCCCTTCGAGCCTGCACCGCCATTTTGAGATCATGGCTGATGATCATGACTAGACTGAACTCCTGTCTCAGCAAGGAACTGGACCCATTGCAATTTGCCTATCATCACAATATGTCAACAATCTCAATGGCTCTTCACATGGCTTTAGACCACCTGGACAACACAAACACCTACGTCAGGATGCTGTTCATTGACTATAGCTCAGCATTTAATACCATCATTCCCACAATCCTGTTTGAGAGGTTGCAGAACCTGGGCCTCTGTACCTTCCTCTGCAAATGGATCCTTGACTTCCTAACCGGAAAACCACAATCTGTGCGGATTGGGGATAACATATCTTGCTCACTGGCGATCAACTCTGGCACACCTCAGGGGTGTGTGCTTAGCCCACTGCTCTACTCTATATATACACTTGATTTGTGGCTAGACATACCTCAAATACCATCTATAAATTTGCTGACGAATCAACCATTGTTGATAGAATCTCAGACGGTAGTGAAAGGGTGCACAGGAGTGAGATATACCAACTTGTGGAGTGGTGTCGCAGCAACAACCTGGCACTCAATATCAGTAAGACGAAAGAGCTGATTGTGGACTTCAGAAAAGGCAAGATGAAGGAACACATACCAATCCTCACAGAGGGATCAGAAGTAGAGAGAGGGAGAGCAGCTTCAAGTTCCTGGGTGTCAAAATCTCAGGTGACCTAACCTGATCCCAACCTATCAAAGCAGTTATAAAGAAGGCAAGACAGCAACTATACTTCGTTAGGACTTTGAAAAGATTTCTATGTCAACAAATACACTCAAAAACTTCTATAGATGTACGTGGAGAGTATCTGACAGGCTGCATCACTGTCTGGTATGGGGGATGGGTGAGGAGGGCTACTGCGCAGGACTGGAAGAAGCTGCAGAGGTTTGTAAATTTAGTCGGCTACAAAGTACCTAGGACATCTTCAAGGAGCGGTTTCTCAGAAAGGCAGCGTCCATTATTAAGGACCTCCAGCACCCAGGGCATGCCCTTTTCCCACTGTTACCAACAGGTAGGAGATACAGAAGCCTGAAGGCACACACTCAGCGGTTCAGGAACAGCTTCTTCCCCTTTGTCATTGGATTCCTAAATGGATATTGAACCCATGAACACTACCTCACTTTTTTTAATATATATTTTTTTTCTGTTTTTTGCATGATTTTTAATCTATTCTATATGTGTATACTATTATTTATTTATTATTTTATTATGTGTTCTTTCTTCTATATTATGTATTGCATTGAACTGCTGCTCCTAAGTTAACAAATTTCATGACACATGCCGGTGATAATAAACCTGATTCTGATTCTGATAGTGTCTAACAGCCACACAAGTGCACATGACTGACACTAGTTAGAATCTGTTTGGCAACAGTGTCCTGCCCCAATTAAGCAGCAAAGTGCTCCAAATAAATGAAGAAAATCCTGGCTGTTTTCTCAATTAGTTTTTGGTCAGATAAGCAGCTACCCCGATTAACTTATGACCCAATTAACTGGAATCGACTGCATTTGAAAGATTAAGGAACTGAAGGTTATGGGGAACTGGCATAGAAGAGGAATTGATTTCAGCATAGATTAATCATAATCATATCAAATAGTGGGGCAGATTTGAGGGTTTGGTGGCCTACTTCTGCCCCTGTTATCTAATGTTCTCATGTTCTTTGCAATGTATATTGGCCATCATCATTTTTTGATATCATTTGTTCTAAAAAATGATTTCATTTGTAATACTAGATTTAGCAAAACCAATCATAGATTTTAATATGTGACAAACTATTTCAGTGTCTAAAGTGTGTCATCAGAATCTTGAGCACAAGAAGATGTTAGATAAAACCACATGTGTGAAATGTAGATAAATTTGACAGGACATTCAAAAAGTAAGTGTGAAGCGATCAAGGCAGAAAATAAACTGATGTTAAAGCTTTTGGCACTGCATGAAGCCAACTGATTGTTACTTGTTTCAGAGTTTTACTCATCAAGTTTCAGGGAAACTGTGAAACTCTGCCTAGAGCACTGGGAACGGATTGGTTTCATACAAAGTTTTTTTCTAATTTTCTCAGTTGATTGCTCATCGGCAGAATCTATAAATGCTGCTGGCATACAATGAATTTCTCTAATGAAATGTTGTATAAATTGCTGATCCATTAACTACTGTATTATCTTCTCATTACCAACCTTATATTGCTACAGTCAACACTTGAACTCACCAGAATGGCAATAAAAGAACAACTGCCCAATGTTTTGGATACTCTGCTATAACTGAGATATTCCTCAATTCTTGAGGCAGAAAACAAGTTCAATTAATGAACTAGATATACTTGAAGCTTGACTGGATTACCTAAGTGAAAGGTGGTAACAGCCAGAATCAGAATTTTCCAAAATTTAACGGCCTCAGGCCTCAGATAGGTGAGGAGACGATACAATGCATAATACAATGCGTCCACTCATAATATCACTGAAATCATAGGAGCTGCAATGGGTGGTTTAACGCTTAATCTGTCAGCAGGAATTTTAGATCACAGTTGACCTATATAGTTCAAAGTTGTTTGCATTCCTATGCTGCATATCACTAATGACATTCCTAATAAAGTGGCAGCCCCTTACAATGTCCACATTCTGTACAAAAATCTTAACATTAGACTTGAGAGTAAAATTTGGCACTCTACACACTCCTACATTACTGATGTCACTTTACTTTTCCTCTTGGCGTATTCTTCACAGACATTAACTGGTTACAAAATCAGAGTGAATAAAAGATAGTCCGAGATTAGACAGGAAATGCAGGAGAAGTCCAATATAATAAGTTATATACTGGTGGTGATAATAGAATTGTCAAGGAAACAACTTTGGTCACATGTTTCATACACTGATTCTAGGCATTTCCCCGAAAGACTGATGTGTTATTGAGTAGATATAGATTGAACATGCTGCTGGGTGCACTTATGTAATCAAGAATCTTATTTAAAATGCTTGCATGAAGAAGATTAATCAACCCACAGAAAAAAAATCTTTTTGTAAATAGGGTAATGAACAAAGGAATAGAAGTACAATGATTCAAAACAAAAATACAGTCAGTCAAAAAAACCACCATAAAAGAAACAAACCCATTTTGTTTTATATTTTGACAAAAGGTTTATGATAATTTTCAATTACATTGCTCTGGCTATCTATACTTTATATGGTTTCAAGCAATTTAAATTAACTAAGGAAATGGTTAAATGTTAGTCTATAGATACCAGGCAGTTGCAACTTTAACAGGTTGCTCACGTAGTCTTGAGCCATGAATTTAAAGCAGGTAGGGTCAAAGATCTGTACTGAACTATCAGTCTCAGTTTTGATGTATTCATGCTTTCACTGGTCTTAGAACCTCTAATAGTGGTTCCTGCAGTGACCTCTGGTGGACTGCGTGTATATAGAAGAATGAGGACACGTTCTGGTTCACCTGTTAGACCCTCAGCGTGCAATGTTAAATAACAACATTCACTGTCAGGAGTGAAAAATCTGCAGGTGTTGAGAAGCTACTGTCACACAAGAAAAAATATCTCATCTTAAGCTGTGAATAAATGTCCTCTTGCAGTTGAAGTAAAACAATATTGAAGTTTAACCTCCATGTGTGGTCATTCTGAGAGTAGCCGTTTTACCATTTGATGAAATGGTTACAGGACTAAAATGTGTTTATGCTGGCTGTTGGTGCAATCCTCTCCATCCCAATTCTCCCTGCAACCTGTATATGCTCACTATCAATCCCCTCCACTACTAATTCTCCTACATTTGGGTCAAGTTACAATTGTCAGTTCACCCAATAACCAGCATATCTTCAGAATATTGAAGGAAACCAGGGCACCTAGAAGAAACCCATAGTCACAGGCAACCTCCACACAAAAAAAAACATCTGGGATCAAAATCAACAATGGATCACTAGAGCTGCAAGTTAGCTCCAATACTTGATATAACCATATAACAATTACAGCACAGAAACAGGCCATCTCGGCCCTTCTAGTCCGTGCCGAACGCTTACTCTCACCTAGTCCCACCTACCTGCACTCAGCTCATAACCCTCCATTCCTTTCCTGTCCATATACCTATCCAATTTATTTTAAATGACAAAATCAAACCTGCCTCTACAGCTTCTACTGGAAGCTCGTTCCACACAACTACCAATCTCTGAGTAAAGAAGTTCCCCCTCGTGTTACCCCTGAATATTTTCCCCTTAACTCTCAACTCATGTCCTCTTGATTGAATCTCCCCTACTCTCAATGGAAAAAGCTTATCCACATCAACTCTATCTAATCCCCTCATAATTTTAAATACCTCTATCAAGTCCCCCCTCAACCTTCTACCCTCCAAAGAATAAAGATCTAAATTGTTCAACCTCTGTAACTTAGGTGCTGAAACCCAGGTAACATTCAAGTAAATCTCCGCTGTACTCACTCTAATTTGTTGACATGTGGACATGTTGATGCCCCTTCTGGAGTGAAAAGCTAGCGCCTGTGAGGTTGATCATGAAGTTATGAGATAATTTTTAAAAAACTATAAGGTTCATTACCACACTTCAGGGAAGGGAATGTGGGAATGTGACCTACGCATGTTTTTAGGACAGCTCATGCAGTTGAGCCTTATCAGTCCTATGAACTAACTTAGGAAGGCATTCAGTTCTGGATGCATTTAGGGACAGGAAACACATGATTGTCATGGATGCAGAGTGCACATTCTACAGCTGAATAAATAAAGAGAATGGAATGGCAGTGATTTTATGTAGAAGAAAGACCAAATGTTTCAAGCCTGAAGGTGGAATTTAAGCCTGAAGGTAGATGGGGCTATACAATTGTCAGAAATATGTTGGAATAGAAGCCAATTAGAGCTGAGTCAGAAATAATTAAGCTGCCATATTTAGCCCTAAACTTCACATGTGATTTAGCATTGAATGCTCAACCTGTGTGGAAATATTTTATCTCAAATTAGTCACTGAGTCTCTTATCTAATTGTGTGATGATGATTAAACAGACCAGAGAAAAGAGACCAACTTTGCACTCAATGTCAGTAAGACCAAAGACTTGATTATGGGCTTCAGGGAGATGAAGTCAAGGGAACACACATCAGTCCATATTGAGGGGTTAACAGTAGACATGGTGAGCAATTTCAAGTTCCAATGTGTCAACATCTCTGAAGATTTATCCTGGGTCCACCACGTTTGTGCAATTTTGCAGAAGGTATGTCGGTGGTTATGTTTCATTAGGAGTTTGAGCAGATTTGGTACATCACTGAAGACTCTAACAAATTTATACGTATATTCTAAGAGGAGAATTTTAACTGGTTGCGTTATCATTTGGAATTAAGGGTCCACTACACAGGATCAGAAAAACCTGCAAAGTGTTACAAACTGAGCCAATTCCATCAGTATCCTTACCAGCATCAAAGACATCTTCAAAAGGCAATGCTTCAAAAAGGTGGAATCCGTCATTAAGGACATCACCTAGGACATTAGAGAGGAGCTACAGGAGCCTGAAGACACACACTCGACAGTTTAGGAACAGCTTCTTCCCCTTTGCCATCAGATTTCTGAAAGGGCAATGAACCAACCCATGAACACTACCTCAATATTTTTGTTTCTCTTGATGTACTATCTACTTAATTTACTTTTTAAATAAATACATTTCTCATTATAATGTATAGAATTTTTTTATGTATTGTACTGTACTGCTGCCACAGAACAACAAATTTCACGACATAAGTCAGTAATATTAAACCTAATTCTGATTCTGATTCTGATATCAGATGAAAGAAAAAGGAAATCACCAAAAAAAAATACTGATAACAGTTGTCAAGTAGTATTATATCATTATTAACGTAGAGCATTCAAAAATTAATTCCCAAATTGATTGCGAACTGAATCCACACAGAACTCAGTTTGAAAATTTACAACAGTGCTATCAGAAAAGATGTACTAACAGTCTTGAATCAAATGAGGTATTTCCTAGATTATATCAAATTACATGAAGTCAAAGTTTCACTTTGATACAGTATGATGAATTATAATCTGTAGAACATATTCAAACACAAAATGAATTACCACTGACCAGTTATAAATTATTTGGAAGTGAAAAGGTTTAATTCAGAATGCTGACAAATCTGGTTAATGTTGAACTAAACCTTGCATCAGGACATTCTGTCTTCATTCATAAAGAGAACAATTGGCATATTATAAAACAGATGTCCTTTACCATGTTCTATGTGATTCCTAATAAGTGGTTGGGCAGGCTAAGTCTTTATTCATTTTTTCCATTTTCAAATATGATGATTATGTTTGAATTACAGAGGGAACTATTCAGTTAGGAAAGTGGGCCAAGGAATGGCAAATGGATATCAATCTGAGGTGATGCATTTTGGGAAGTCAAACCAGCACAGGTTATTACAATAAATGGTAGGGCACTAGGGTGTATAATGAAAGAGTGCATAGCTTGTTGAAAGTTTCATCACAAGTAGGTGAAAAAGGCATTAAGCACATTTGCCTTCATTGGCCAGGGCATTAAGTACAGAGGGTGAGACATTATGTTGCAGTTGTACAAGTTATTGATGAGGGTGCTGTTGAAGTATTGTGTACAGTTTTGGTTGGCCTGTTATAGGGAAGATGTGGAAAGAATGCAGGAAAGATGCTATGAGGACAAGAGGGTATGAGTCATAAGAAGTGGTTGAGCAGGCTAAGTCTTTATTCCTGGGCACATGGGAGAATGAGGAGAGAACTTATCAAAACGCTTATAATTTTGAGGGACATAGATATGGTGGATGTTAACATACAGAAAATGCTGGGGGAATTCAAACAGCATCTATGGAGAGAAATAAGCAGTTGATGTTTTGGACTTAGACCCTTTATCAAGACGTGATCTCATTCTGAAATATTGACTATTTATTCATAGATGCTGCTTGACCTGGGGACTTACTCCAGCATTCTGTATGAATTCCAGCATATGCAGAATCCATTGTGTCTCTAAGGTAAATGGTAACAGTCTTTTCCTCATGGTAAATAAGTCAATCACCATAGGGCATAGGTTCAGGGTGAAAGGGGAGAGATTCATGAGGGACCTTGGGGACAACCTTTTCACGCAGAGAGTGGGTATATGGAATAATGAAGTGGTTGATTCAAGTACAATAGTAAAGAAGCATTTGAATAGGTACATGGTTAGAGGGACATGGATGAAATGCAGGAAATTGGGAATAGCTGGGTGAGCAATGTGATTGGCATGGACTGGTTGGGTAAAATGACCTGTATCCATTCTGTGCTGCTCTATGACTCTATATAAAGTTTCCTTTTCATATAGAAAATGGAAGTAAGAGGCTGCATGTCCTTAAATTTACATTCACCAGTAAAGAGAACATTCTTAAAATGTCCATCAGTCTTCAAGAGAAGCTATTTTATGAAAAGGTTTGCATATATAGTATCAAAATATGCTCACCAAAACACCTCACTGGAATTGATGGCCTGGAACCAACCATGGTTATATTGTACAACATAGGAGTTGTGAAAAAATGTTTGAAGAAGGTGTTACAATTGCTCATGCCTATTGAGAATAGGTTACGTTGTTAAGATCCTGTAGCTTACATCAGTGGTGGAAAACCTAATGGAGAGGATTCTTAGGGGTGAGAATTATGAGCATTTGGAGGGGCATAGTCTGATTAGGGATAGTCAACATGGCTTTGTGAGGGCCACTGAATGAGTTTTTCGAGGACGTGACAGAACTAGTTGATGAGTGTAGAGCAGTGGATGTGATGGATTTGGATTTTAGTAAGGCATTTGACAGCGTAAGACAAGGAAAGCTCATCCAGAAAATCATGAGGCATGGGATCCAGAATTGGCCTGCACACAGAGAATAGATGGTGGTAGAAGACAGAATATATTGTTCTGTGCCCTGTTCTTGGATGAGCACATGGTGCTATGGATAGCGTAGAAATTGTCCATAGGTTACAACAGGACATAGATAGAGGACAAAGCTTGCTAGGAAGTTCAGGATTGAGTTCAGTCCAGAAATGTGTGAAGTAATGCAGTCTGTAAAGTCAAGCTTAAGGGCTGAGTACAAGGTTAATGGAGGAAAAAGAGGGATTGTAGTGTCTATGTCCATGGAGCCCTCAAAGTTGTTACCTTAATTGATATGGTGGTTAAGAAGGCAAATGGTGTATTGGCCGTTATTAGTCAGGGTACTGAGTTTAAAGTAATGTTGCAACTTTATAAAACTCTGATTAGACTGGACTTGGAGTATTGTGTTCATTTCTGGTTACCTCATTATATGAAAGATGTAGAGCCATTAGAGTGGGTACAGAGGAGATTTACCTGGATGCTACCTGGATTAGAGAAATGTCTTATAAGGAGTAGATTAAAAGGCTGGGACAACATCTTTAGCTAAAGGGCTCATTCTGTGCTGTACTATTCTGTGTTTAATGTACAATGTTATTAGTTAGGTCAGATAAATTTGATTTTGCCCCACTTCTCACCTTGGCTGCCAGGTGGCAAGTCACTTTTCATCTTAATTCGTATTGAAGTTCCTGAAGTGATGGGCCAAGTGTGTCCACCATTTTAGAGCATAGAATAGTACAGCACAGTACAAGCCCTCCGGCCCATAATGTTGTGCCAACCATCAAACCCTGCCTCCCATATAACCCCCTACCTTAAATTCCTCCATAAACCTGTCTAGTAGTCTCTTAAACTTCACTAGTGTATCTGCCTCCACCACTGACTCAGGCAGTGCATTCCATGCACCAACCACTCTCTGAGTGAAAAACCTTCCTCTAATATCCCCCTTGAACTTCCCTCCCCTTACCTTAAAGCCATGTCCTCTTGTACTGAGCTGTGGTGCCCTGGGGAAGAGGTACTGGCTGTCCACTCTGTCTATTCCTCTTAATATCTTGTACACCTCTATCATGTCTCCTCTCATCCTCCTTCTCTCCAAAGAGTAAAGCCCTAGCTTCCTTAATCTCTGATCATAATCCATACTCTCTAAACCAGGCAGCATCCTGGTAAAACTCCTCTGTACCCTTTCCAATGCTTCCACATCCTTCCTATAGTGAGGCGACCAGAACTGGACACAGTACTCCAAGTGTGGCTTAACTAGAGTTTTATAGAGCTGCATCATTACATCGCACCTCCTAAACTCTATCCCTCGACTTATGAAAGCTAACACCCCATAAGCTTCCTTAACTACCCTATCTACCTGTGAGGCAATTTTCAGGGATTTGTGGACATGTACCCCCAGATCTCTCTGCTCCTCCACACTACCAAGTACTTTGTACTCTGCCTTGGAGTTTGTCCTTCCAAAGTGTACCACCTCACACTTCTCCGGGTTGAACTCCATCTGCCACTTCTCAGCCCACTTCTGCATCCTATTAATTTCTCTTTGCAATCTTCGACAATCCTCAACACTATCCACAACACCACCAACATTTGTGTTGTCTGCAAACTTGCCAACCCACCCTTCTACCCCCACATCCAGGTCGTTAATAAAAATCACAAAAAGTAGAGGTCCCAGAACTGATCCTTGTGGGTCACCACTAGTCACAACCCTCCAATCTGAATGTACTCCCTCCACCAGGACCCTCTGCCTCCTGCAGGCAAGCCAATTCTGAATCCACCTGGACAAACTTCCCTGGATCCCATGCCTTCTGACTTTCTTAATAAGCCTACCACGTGGAACCTTGTCAAATGCCTTACTAAAATCCATGTAGATCATATCCACTGCACTACCCTCATCTATATGCCTGGTCACCTCCTCAAAGAACTCTATCAGGCTTGTTAGGCACGATCTGCCCTTCACAAAGCCATGCTGACTGTCCCTGATCAGACCATGATTCTCTAAATGCCCATAGACCCTATCTCTAAGAATCTTTTCCAACTGCTTTCCCACCACAGACATAAGGCTCACTGGTCTGTAATTACCTGGACTATCCCTACTACCTTTTTTGAACAAGGGGACAACATTCACCTCCCTCCAGTCCTCCGGTACCATTCCCGTGGACAACGAGGACATAAAGATCTTAGCCAGAGGCTCAGCAATCTCTTCCCTCGCCTCGTGGAGCAGCAGGGGAATATTCCATCAGGCCCCGGGGACTTACCCGTCCTAATGTATTTTAACAACTCCAACACCTCCTCTCTCTTAATAACAACATGCTCCAGAACATCAACCTCACCCATTGTCCTCACCATCATCAAGTTCCCTCTCAGTGGTGAATACAGAAGAGAAGTATTCATTGAGGGCCTCGCTCACTTCCACAGCCTCCAGGCACATCTTTCTACTTTTCTTTCTTGTACCTTAACCTCGCCCTAAAACTTCATCAACCTAGCCTGCCACAGGAATCTGAGGAAAATCTTTACCTTGCTTCCCCTGCCTGTCCAAACATTGTTGCAACTAGTCTCTCAACTGTAGCCCACTCTAGTGTAGATCTCTGAGCTACTCTTTCTTTATTGCTTGACTCCCCTTTCTGCTGTATCCCATTACTCTACACTCCCTTCTGGTGCTCATCCATGCATTGCTGCCCTCTCTGTTACTCCCTCTGCAAATATCTTCTATACTATTTTTATTTCTGTTGCATATCTTTCTTTGATACTCTTTCTGTTGTATCTTTCCCTATTGCTCTGCATTCTGCTTTTCTTCCTCTAACCTCTGTCCCCTTCACTCATCTCCTCCTCTTCCTTTCTTTCTGTACAGCTTCTTTCTTTCTTCCCTCCTTGTATTTTCCATTCCTCATACTTTACTCCTCTACTCACTGCTCCTCATTCCCTGAGTTCTAGCCAGGAAGTTTAGTTTCCACCAAATTCTAGGAAGTATTAAGGCAGCCCAATGTTTTTTTTCTCTCTCTTACAAGTAAAGAGTCATAAGCCAGCTGCATTGATAGGGTTGGCTTCCACTGGAAGGGCAACACTGCAAATGATGGTGTAGCACAGGAGCAAGTGGGTACTAATGCAATGAAGATCACAGGAGGAGATTGGGCAGGTGAGGAAGATTGCAGCATGGTGGGTGTATCAGTGCTTTAGGAACTGAGAGTTACTGGGGGTTCAGAGGCAAGTGAGTGCTGAAACAAGGGAAGTCAGACATCTAGATGATGGGAAACCTCACATAGTATCAGTAAGAGTTGATCATATTGCAAGCACAGCTCAACAACTGTGGGTCAATGATTTAGCACTAACGTTGGAGAAAAGAATGTGGGATACCCGGTAATATGAAGGAAAATTTCAAGGGTAAGTTGAAAGGTAACTTGAAGGGTAAGTTTCAAGGGCTGTAGGAAGAAAGCACGCCTGATTCTCCTCATAATCTTGTGTGTTACATAGCACAACACTTCAATCTTGCTACCTTCACCAGCCTTTGATTGTTGGTTTTGTGATGTCTAGGAAAATCGGTTGGTCATCATTAAGCTACTGACTGTACATTCCTAAACTGGTTTCATTAAAGCTGAATGTAGCTCAGGATCAAGTGTGGTTAAGTTCAGGTTTAAGATGTTAAACATGTTTAACTTACATCTCACCCAATCCTACCCGCTTCAATGGTTAAAATTTCCATCAATGCAGGAGACCACACTGCAGGAGACAGATCACCATAGAAACAAGAACAATTCCAGTCCAGCTGCGTAAATCGAGAAAAAAACATGCGAAGTGTAAATCAATCATGTCTTGTTTTTATAGAAACCTGTCGCTGAAAAACCTCTAAGCTGTACCTCAATATTTCGAAGGACCTTTTAGAGGCTTGACAGAATTCAATGTGGAAAGGAACACACATCCAACACAGCTGATACAAGCTCACCTTTCACTTCTTGATATCACGGTCTTATTTGATATTTTCCTTTTGCACAATATCACACTATGTTATGCCTTTGTAGAAATCTAGATCACCAATGAAGCAGAAAACTGATTACAAGAGAATACTCTGCACTGCAACGATCTGAATCCAAATAGTTGGAATCATCCTGACAAGCTTGAGTCTACTGCAAGTACATCCCAAAGTATGACTATCAAACCAAAGGGCACAGGTTTTAAGGTGAGAGGATGGAGTTTTAAAGGGGATCTGAGGCATAATTTACTTTTGTGCACAGTAGATAATAGACGGAATGTTTTGCCAAAGGAGGAGATGATATCAGATGCAGTTACTGTGGGGGACGTCACGTGATGGCATAGGATCGAGATGTGGAAATCCAGCTCTCCCGTAAAAAAACAGTAAAATAATGTTTAAGTGAAGAAAAGTTAGTAAATACTTTTTAAAAATTACTTATAAACTGCTCAGGATTGTCTTAAGATATGTCTCCTAAACAGAAGCAGAAGAAAACTACTACTTTGAAGACAACACAAGTTGGAAAAGAATCAAGGCCGGCCGCCATGAAAGAGCCTCGGGCTCAAGAGCATTTTACCCTCGGCGATACAGAACAGGAAACTCGGCAACATCAACCATTTCCAAAAAAAAGAGCAACAGGAATTGTGCATGCATGAAGGAAGGGGCATGTGCAAACACGAGCAACCCAAACTACAAATCCCAGCTATGATCGGAACTGAAAGTGAAAGTGAATATGAGGTGGCATCAGATTTTCTGGATAAATCAGACGAAGATGAAGAGACAAAGAAGAGCAACAGGAAGAGGTTGGAGGTGATATTGGAGACATAAAAAAATCTTTGGTGCAAATAATGCATGAATTAAAAGCATTAAAAGTAATAAAAAAGATATTAAAAATATGAAGATTATGTTTGATAAAATGATGAAAAGACAGGACAAAATGGACAAGAAGATTAAAAACTTGGAAGAAACAATGGGAGACACCATTGATAGAGTGAATAAAATGGAAGATGCAGTTACTGTATTTAGGAGGCATTTAAGCAAGCACTTAAATATGTAAAGTATAGAAACTTGATCCAAACATGCGCAAATGGGATTAAGATAGATCAACGTGGATGTGATGAGCTGAAGAACCCATTTCTCTGCTGTACAACTCCATGACTTGATGGTACTTGCATTAAGTGCTCCATCTAAATTAGACATTTAGGTATATTTTGGGAATTTGAAAATATTAGTGGTGTTTTTAATACAATTCTAATTTGTTGGCGTGTAGACCGCAGAGGTCGCCTCAATTCTAATTTAAATATAATAAAACTAATAGTAAATTATTAATAAGCCCATAATTCATGTTTTACGCTTCTATGCAAAAAGTAGTCGATTAAGTAAAAACTTAAATAAGTCAGGTGTAAATTTTTTAAAAACGTTTGTTCAAAATTAGAGTGTAAACACATTTTGCAGACTTCTGTTCTTTCATAGGGATAACAATAAATTGTAGAGAAAAAAACTGCAAGTCTGGTAGATAGACTTATTTCATGATATAGATAAACAACATTACAACGGAGCTATATAAACAATGACATGGAAATCATCAAATGAGCAAGCTGACAGGAATACATACTGTAAGCTCCCTCAGCACCCCTCCATGAACTCTATTTATATTTCTTGCTGTCTCAGTAAGGCAGTCAGCACAATCTAAGACTATACCCATTTTTGCATTCTCACTCCTCCTCTTTCCTGTTGGCAGGATACAGTAACCTGAAAGCACGGTTTACCCTGCTATTAGAAGACTATTGAATGGTTCCCAAAATGGACTCTTGACCGCAAAATCGTTATGATTTTGCACCTTAATGTCTACATGCACTATACTTTCCTTGTAGTTGTAACACTTCATTCTGCATTCTTATATTATTTTACTTCGTGTTACCTCAATGCACTGTGTGATGATTTGATCTGTATGAACAGTATGCAAGGCAAGCTTTTCACCTAACCTTCAGTAAACGTGACAATAACAAACAAATTTAAATTCCAGTTCCAAGAACCTGAATTACTTCAATTGTGGTAGGATCCTCCACAAATATCATAATATAGATTCCCTCAGTCTGTGTTTCCTCTTGGCAGATATTATTGATTGTCTTCAGATTCCTTCTGATTGACTAACAAGTAATTGGTGCTGAAGATCCATTCTTATGTGGGGTGGTATTAGAACTTACTTGCAACTTGAAACATTTCATGTGGTACACAATTCATTTTGACCTTGAGAGCATGTGTTCATGAACATCTTTGACATCCTTTAGATCTATGAAAATTCTCCAACATCCTCAGAATAATTTGTAAGTAATTCAAGACAGCGATTAGTTAATGTCTCTTCATCCAGAGTAGAGTAAATCTTTGCAAAAGAGAGGGGAGGAGAATTTGTGTCTGGACCAAGACAGAGATAGATAGGTTTTGGGGTTCAAGGGATATGGGCTATGGGAGGAGCATGGCACTTAGTTACACAATGGCCCTATTGAAAGGAAGAACAAATCTGAATGGCTTAATACCTATACTCCACCATGAATGAACGATGAAGGGATGATTAGTAGCAGAACAGAGAAACCTTTATGACAGAGTATAGCTTTCATGTGCAGTTTGAAAGTATATTTGTTTGGATATGGAACGATAGTCATCAAATAATTTGTTTCCAGAATTTATTGATGCAATGCTTTACAGCAATTAGGAAAAGCTGCTTTCTCAGTGAATAAATGTGAGCTTTTTAATTACCAACAATGTAACCTAAGTTATACATAACTTATTCATTGCATTCAATGGAAGTTTTAAAAAGCAATACACATTTATTAACTTTCAATAAGAGTGCAAAAGATGAGGTTACTTGTGCTTTCAAATGACAGCAGCTTTAGTTGAATACTTGGATTCATTTTTCATCAGTACATTTTATATACCACACTAGATGTTTGCTATTCTAAGCCTGTTTATCTGAACTTGAGCACATTTGATTATTGAGGAAGAAAGAAGAGTTACTGAATGAACACTGCCCTCTGCTGAACTGAATTAATTCTTTATTTAATTAAATTTGTCCGATACACTTATACACTTTTTTATGAACATAATGGTCCAGACTTTGTTGGAAAGTAAGGAGAAACTCAGTGCATGCAAATTTCCTGTTGATTGCATAAAAATGAGGAAGTCTTGGAGTTGTTGTGAGCTCTTCACTATTGTTTCCTGCACCAAAGTTCAAAGTGTGTTTGTCATCAAAGTATGTGTATGTCACCATATGCTACCCGAAAATTCACTTTCCTTCTGGGGATTCATAATGGATACAATGGAAATACAATGGAATCAATGAAAAACCACACTAAACAGAGGTTGTCAAATAACAAATGTGCAAAAGGAGACAGGCTGCATAATTTAAGAAAATAAATAATAATAATAATAATAAATAAATGATATTGAGAGTATGAGTTGTAGAGTACGTGGAAGTGAGTTCATATGATGTGAAATCAATTCAGTGTCGAGGTGAGTGAAGTTATCCAAACTGTTTCAGGAGACTGATGGTTGAACGTTGTGGTGTGGGTCCTGAGGCTCCTGTGCCTCCTTCCTGATGACGGCAGCGAGAAGCGAGCACGGCCTGAATGGTGGGGGTCGTTAATGATTAATACTGCTTTCTTGTTTAGACTCTTAAAATTTGTTGAGAGTTTATTTTGAATTTTAGGTGCCTTTATGTATCTTAGTGGTGTTTACATATTTATATATCTTTAAATTAAAATAATTTACAATAATTCTAATAGTTTTTATTGTTTTTCCTCTTAAATGTTTGCAATATTCAGAAACATTCAGTCTTTGAAAGCTTAGGGTATGTTAGGGGATATAGCCTAGCCAACTGTCAAAAGATTTTCTCCTCTTTTTATGGGTGGGCTTGTTCTACTCCCCAGAAGATCTAATTGTGTGGTGGAAGGAGCCCATCCAGCACGCAGTCACACTGTGAGGGATCTAGCCAGTTCAACTATACACACTGCAGCTGCTTGGATCGACTGGAGTAAGTTCAAACTTCATTTAGTCATTAGATCGCTGTTGACAGCACATTCTGCCCAATAGTCAGGATCTTGTGGCTATAAAGACAGTGAAACTGTCATTGCTCACCCTCATTATTGTGCAAACATGAGACCACTCTGCCATCTACACATGCATTGATAAATGTGAAAAACCAAAACTGCTGTTAGTGTTATCCTGCTCATCTACAAAATCAACACAGAATGAGTGAACTGACGGAAACATTTTTGTGCATTATTATCACTGTAAAACCATCGAGAATGTTAAATATTGAATGAGATAGTATTAAGTTTCTTTTTAGCCGGACACCAAGTCATGATTACCGGATATTTTTGTGGTTCCTGTTGTGGAAAGCTAGTTTTTATTACTGCAGATTCTTATTCCATCTTTTCCATATTAAATTATTCCATAGAAATTTAAAATAACAATCTTTAAGCATTTGTTTTGGTATTTCAGCTTATCATAATTATACTTCAGTCAAAATATTAAATATTGGATTATAATAACTGTGCTCTCTGACTTTGCTGTGTGTGAGAAGCCTGCAATCTGATTAGTTGCTCAGGCCAAGGGGATACACGAACAGCCTGTTGTTGGATGCTGTCCAGACCCTATAACTTGAGCCATACTGAAAGTTATGCTGGCATTGGTAAAATTGGTGTTGGATTTTTGTAAGGGATTTGTTTAGAAACACTGTAACAGCATTGCTCCTTTGCTAATGACTATAAAACATAAACAGATTTTCTGTCCCGAGTAAATGCCCTATTGACTGTCAATAACAATTAAAAGTGAAATTAAATGAAAATATTGCCAAAAATCACTTCTCAGGCTGACTTATTCATATTCCATTATATGCTTAATTACACTTAAGATGCTTTAATTCAGAAAATTGCATCTAACATAGGAACACCAAATATGGGATCAATATATGTGCTCTCATTTCTGCCTTAAGTTTCTTGATATCTTCAGCACAGAATAAATCTGTTTATTCTAATGGACTGAGCATGAAATTGCTGCCTTTATAGTTTTTTTTCTTGAAGTAGGTGGAATGAAGAAAAGATGTAGAAGAATATGTAAATATTTTTAAAAATGGGAAAAGACTCTGAGCAAGAATATTATCATCTTGTTGGTTCATTGTAAGTGACCAGTTGTCTATATAAATTTTATATGGATAATGTAATTGTTTCATTATTATGAGACGATGAAGCTACATATGAGTGAGAATAGATTAAAAGACTCTTAAAGAGTGCAAATACATTCTGTGGCCTTCTGCTGATGTAGCCTGTCTGCTTCATGGTTTGACATGTTGTGCATTCAGAGATGCTCTTCTGCACACAGCTGTTGTAACACTAGTTATTTGAGCTACTGTCACTTTCCTGTCAGCTTGAATCAGACTGGCCATTCTCCTCTGATTTTTCTAATTAATTAATTTTCACCCATGAATCTGCTGCCCACAGGCTGTTTTTTTTCTTGTAGTTTTGCAGCTTTATCTGTAAACTCTAGAGGCTGTTGCATGTGAAAATCCCAAGAGATTAGTAATTTTTCAGATATTCAAACCAACCTGTCTAGCTCCAACAAACATTCCATAGACCCTTCGCCAATCATGCCAAAGGGTTTTGGCCTGAAACGTTGTCTGTACTTTTTACCATAGATGCTGACTGGTCTGCTGAGTTCCTCCAGCATTTTGTGTGCTCTTTGGATTTCCAGCATCTGCAGATTTTCTCTTGTTTTAAGAATTGAGGCTCCACACTAATAAATTTTATTTTTTGGTGTCAGAGTTGTTGTTTGAAATACGTAAGCAATTGCAGCAGTAAAAATAAAATATTATTGAATGACACATTGACCTAAATCTCTGTAAATATGTTGATATATTTTACTGAGTATATTAATGTACCATTTTTTATTTTAAATCTTATCAAGCCCTGTATTTCAAATATAACCTACTGTAAACATAACTAAAAATACTGGAAGAGCGACAATATTCAAAACAGAATCAATGGAGATAGAAACTAGTTCATGTTTCAAGTTGAAAAACTCATTAGAACCACATTTCAGCATTAGTGGTTTGAAAGTCCAACATCCAATAGTCAACAAGCATTTAAAAGAGACCAAATTCAAGGAATCTGCTGACAATTTAAGTTTTAAAACGAAGTCTGAAATGCAAGTACAAACATTTCTGGCAGGGATGCCAAGTTAGTAAAGAAACTTGCATATGTGTGTACCTAGCCATTGTCCATAGCTCCGAACAAAATATCAGATAAATGAGCATTATTCATTTGATTCAATCACTGTCCCTTTTAACTCCTTATTTTACCCAGCATTGGCCCATGGCCATCTCTACTGCCACCATGAGGCCACTCTGAGGTTGGAAGGACAGCATATCCCATCGAAGAGCCTCCAGCCTGATGGCATGACATTGATTTCTTCAACTTCCGGTAGTACTTCCCCACCCTGGCCTCTTACCTCTTCTCCTTACCAGCCTACCACCCGATGCTCCTGCTCCTTTCATTTCTCCAATCAGACAGCTGTGAAGGTCCTGCTGCACCTGATCCCCGTCTCAGAGGCCAATGTTAGGCTGTCTTTAAAGAGAGTGAACCCTCGGAAGGCAGAAGGTCCCGATGGAGTACCTGGTAAGGTTCTGAAAACCTGAGCCAACCAACTAGTGGGAGCATTCAAGGACATTTTCAACCTCTCACTGCAACGGGTGGAAGTTCCCATTTGCTTCAAAAAGGCAACAATTATTCCAGTGCCTGAGAAGAATAATGTGAGCTGTCTTAATGACTCTTACCTGGTAGCACTCACATTGACAGTGATGAAATACTTTGAGAGGTTGGTCATGACTAGACTGAACTCCTGCCTCAACAAGGACCTGGACCCATTGCAATTTTCCTATCGCCACAATAGGTCAATGGCAGATACAATCTCAATGGCTCTCCACACAGCTTTAGACCACCTGGACAACACAAACACCTATGTCAGAATGCTGTTCATTGACTATACCTCAGCATTTAATACCATAATGTCCAAGGATACACACTGTATTGAAAGGACAGGCAGGAAGACAGAGGGGGCAGTGATGCTCTATTGGTAAAAAATGAAATCAAATCATTAGAAGAGATGACACATGGTCAGAAGGTGTTGAATCATTGTGGATAGAGCTAAGAAATGCAAAGGTAACAAGACCCTGATGGGAGTTGTACATAGACTGCCAAACAATAGTAAGAATATTGCATGCAAATTACAATAGAAGGTATCAAATGCATGCCAATAGGGTAATGTTGCAATAGTCATTGGGAATTTCAATATGCATGTAGTTTGAGAAAATCTGATTGGTGCTGGAATTCAGGGGGGGGAATGGCTTGAGTGCCCATGAAATGGCTTTTTAGAGCAGCTCAGGGTTGAGCTCACTAGGGTATCAGTTATTCTAGACTGGCTGTTGTGCAATGAACCAGAATTGATTAGAGAGCTTAAGGTAAAAGAGCCCTTAAGGGGAAAGTGATCATAATATGATCAAATTCACCCTAAAATTTGAGAACGAGAAGTTAAAGTCACATGTATTAGTACTACAGTGGAGTGAAGGGAATTAGAGGCATGAGAAAGGAGCTGGCCAGAACTGATTTGAAGAGAACACTGGCAGGAATTATGGCAAAGTAGCAATGGCTTGAATTTCTGGAAGCAATTTGGAAGGCACAGGACACCCCAAAAACACCCCAAAGAGAATGAAGTACTCTAAAGGAAAGATGACCCAACCATGTCTAACAAGAAAAGTCAAAATCAACATAAAAGCTAAAGAAAGGGCATACAATAAAGCAAAAAATAGTGGAAAGTTAAAGGATTGGGAAGCTTTCAAACATTAATAGAAGGCAACTAAAAAGTCATTAAGAAGGTAAAGATGGAATACAAAAGTAAGCTAGACAATAACATTAATGATGATACCAAAAGTTCATTCAGATACATAAAGTGTAAAAGAGAGGCGAGAGTGGATATCAGACTGCTGGAAAACAATGCTGGAGAGGTAGCAATGGGGGACTGAACTGAATGGCGAATGAACTGAGTAAGTGTTTTGCATCAGTCTTCACAGTGGAAGACAGTAGTAGAAGTTCCAGGTGTCGGGGTCATGAAATGTGTGAAGTTGAAATAACCAGAGAAAAGTTTCTTGGGAAATGGACAGGTCTGAAGGTAAAGAAGTCACCTGGACCAGATGGTGTACACCACAGAATTCTGAAAGAGCTGGCTGAAGAGATCGTGATAGCATTAGCAATAATCTCTCAAAAATTACTAGATTCTGGAATGGTTCAAGAAGACTGGAAAAATGCAAGTGTCATTCCACTCTTCAAGAAGGGAAAGAGACAGAAGATAGGAAACTATAGGCCATTTAGTCTGAAATCAGTGGTTGGGAAGATGCTGAAGTCTATTATTAAAGATGAAGTATCAAGGTGCTTGGAGACACATGATAAAATAGGCTGCAGTCAGCATGGTTTCTTTAAGGGAAAATCTTGTATGAGAAATCTAGTGGAATTCCTTGAAAAAATAACAAGCAAGATAGACAAAGGAGAATTTGTTGATGTCATGTACTCTGAGTTTCTGAAGGCTTTTGACAAGGTGTCACACATGAGCCTAATTCACAAGCTATGAGTCCCTGTATTACATGAAATATTCTAGCTTGGTAAAGCAGTGGCTGATTGGCTGATTGGCAGGAGACAAAGAGTGGAAATAAAGGGAACCATTAGTCACCAGGTTGCTGGTGACTAGTGGTGTTCCACAGGGGTCTGTGTTGTGACTAATTCTTTTTAAATTATATGTCAATGATTTGGATGATGGAATTGAGGCATTGTTGCAAAGTTTGCAGACAATATGAAGAAAGGTGGAGGGCCATACTTTTGAAGAAGGAGAGAGGTCACAGAAGGACTTAGATGGATTATGAGAATGGACGAAGAAATGGCAGATGGAATACAGTGTCAAGAAGTTCATGGTCATGCACTTTGGTAGAAGAAATGAAAGGGTTGACTATTTTATAACTGGAGAAAAAAATACAAAAATACTGAGGTGCAAAGGGACTTGGAAATCTTTGTGCAGGATTCCCTAAAGGTTAATTTACAGTTTGAGTCTGTGGTGAGGAAGGCAAATGCAATGTTATCATTCATTTCAAGAGGACCACGATATAAAAGCTAGGATGTAATGTTGAAACTTCATGAAGCACTGGTGAGCAAGACTGGGCCCTTTACCTTAGAAAGGATGTGCTGAAACTGGAGAGGGTTCAAAGGAGGTTCATGAAAATGATTCCAGGATTGAATAGCTTATCATATGAAGATTGTTTGATGGCTCTGGGCCTGTATTCGCAGGAATTCAGAAGAATGAGGGGTGACCTCATTGAAACCTATTGAATGGTGAAAGGCCTTGATAGAGTGGATATGGAGAGGATATTTCCTATGGTGGGCAAGTCTAAGATTAGATGATACGGCTTCAGAATAGAGGGGTGTCTTTTTAGAATGAAGATGAGTAATTTCTTTAGGCAGCGGATCTGTGAAATTCTTTGCCACAGGCAGCTGTGAAGGCCAAGTTTTTATGTATATACAAGTTTTTATCTATATATTAAGGAGGTTGATAGATTCTTGTTTGCCTAGGGCATGAAGGGATACAGGGAGAAGGCAAGAGAATGGAGCAGAGAGGAAAATAGAATCAGCTGTGATGAAATGGCCGAGCAGACTCAATGAGCCAAATGGCTTAATTCTGCTCCTAGAGCTTATGGTCTTATGATTCTTCTGTGAGTCTGTCTCACATGTTCAGATATTTCTGAATGTGTTACACCAGAAAAGTGGTTCATAAAGAAATCTACAGCAGTCTTTGCAGTCATTTAAGAGATCACCTGTCATTTATAGTCCATCCATGCATGACATTGTGTGCTCTGCTGAACATGCAACATGAAGGTTTGAGGTGTTGTGCATGTTGTGGAAGGTGTCATAGGTTATAACCGGACATAGACAGGATGCAGAAGTGACAGATGGCTCAAAGATACATTTATTAGCAAAATACGCAATCTGAAATTCTTCTCCAGATAGCTATGAAACCAAGAAGAAAAACAAAATCAGCACAATCATCAACCCTCTAATACCCCTCCCCACAAAAAAAAGAAAAAACATGGAACTGGCACATCAACCCCCAAATCCCCCTCCCCCCAACACAGAAAAACAAGAAATATTGAACAAAAAACACAGAATATTAAAAAAGCTAAGACTGAAAAAAGTCCAAGTTCATATGCAAAATGTGGAAAAAGGAGTAAAATCTTGAAAATTGTAAAGTGATACACTTTGGTAGGTCAAAGGTAAAAGCAGAGTAGAAGATAAATGGTAGATTGTAGCATTGTGGAGGAACAGAAGGATCATGTGTTCCAAGTCAATAGATACCCTGTGGTGGGTTGCAAGTTGATAGGGTGGTTAAGGAGGAGTATGATGCATTGTCCTTTATTAGTTAGGGGGATTGCATTCAAGAACCAGGAGGTAATATGGCCCCTCTACAAAACTTAGTTTAGACTGCACTTCAAGCATTACATTCAGTTTTGTCACCTTCATTATAGGATGTGGAAGATTTAAGAGTACAGAAGAGATTTACCAGGATGATATCTGGGTTAGAGAACCTGTCTTATGAGGAAAGATTGAGCTGTTAGAGCTTTTCACTTGGAATGAAGGAGGATGAGAGGTGACTTGATGGATGAGTACAAGATGATAAAAGTCATAGAGTGAACAGACAGCACCTTTGTATCCATGGCAGCAATAGCTAATGTGAGGGGACATGATATTTGGGTGTGATGGCATTGGGTTTGCAGACTACAAAGTTCTAAAGTCAAACAAACACCTTAAGCCCCAGAGGATGTAAATTGCCACTGGTACTCTCGCTAAATTATTATACTGCAACTACATAATCTTCTAAGACTAGTTCACTTCCCTGTTTATTCTCCAGAGCAAGCTTAGCTGCCAATACACACTATCTGAGCAGAGGGTCCCCCTCTCCCTGCCAAGGAGAAGATGCTTCCACCTAACAAAGTAGTTTAAATCCAAACAACACTCTTAAATTGCATTCTATCTTAAATATTTCAAACATGAAATCCATATCTAAAACATAATGTCAGGAAATGTGGAGGAGGCTTGACCCAAATGCCAGTGAAGACAATTTAGCAGTTTTTAGCAGAAAGCAATGACTTTAATAATAAAGTGCAAAATAGCAAGCCATGGGAGGCCACAAAGCATGAGAGAACAGATACTAAACACAACCAGGTAACTGCAAGCTGGGAGCAACTGTTTGAGGCTGGCTGGTTCAATGAGTCAACAAGAACTGTGGCTGAGAACTGGGCTTCAGAGGGCTGCAGGTGATCAGCTGGAAATGAGCAGCATGTGACTCCTATTAGCTGGATGGAAACTGGGAGGAGCCTGCATATGCAGGCCTGACAGGATTTTGCAGTAGTTGGGCAGAGATTTCTTCAAGCTAGCCTAGTTAAAATCCTCGACAAAGATGTACAAGTTGTCTGTGGTATTGCAGAGCTTGTTTGCAAAGCTGTGTATTTAACTTCAAGCTGGTTACTGCTTTCCATTTATAATGTAAATAAACTCCCATTTATGAAGAGAAACTAAACAAACCAATATTAGTTTTAAGTTTACATACAACTGTTTGTGATCTTACAAGTGGCAGATACTGTGTTTAGAAATAAGATTAGCAAACAACAAAGGGGTCCATTGTGGTAACAAATTTGACAAATCCACCACCCTTTGGCTAAAGATATTACTCTATTTAAAACAGAGATGTGAAGAAGAAAATTTTTAGCCAGAAAGTGGTGAAGTTGTGGAATTTGGTATCATGTGTAGCTGGGGAGGCCAGGTTTTTGGGTGTATTTAAGGCAGAGATTGATAGGTTCTTGATTGGACATGGCATCACTGGTTAAGGGGAGAAGGCCAGGAAGTGGGGAAAAGGAGGGAAGGTAAAGGATCACCCATGTCTGAATGAACCAAGTGGCCTAATTCTGCTCCTAGGTCTTATGATCTTATTGGCCAGGAAGTGAATATCCACCACAAGGATGATTGGAGAAAAGAATGGGGGATATCAGTGGTAGCGTCTTTACGCAGAGATTGGTAAGTTCATGGAGCACGCTGACGGAAGTGGTTATAGGAGCAGATAAATTAGGGACAATTAAGAGATTCTTAGATAGATATGGATGAAGGGAAAATTGAGGGTTATGTGGGAAGGGAGGATTCAATTCATTTTGAAGTAGGTTAAAAGGTCAGCACACAACATGGACCAAAGAGCCTGTACTGCGATGCATTGGTCTATGTTCTATAGTGTATGTTCTATGTTCTACGCAGCCAATAAATACAAATAGTAGATCTTTACACTTAACAAACAGGTAAAATGACAGGTAGCACCAATTTAATGTACAGCCTGCAACATAATAAATGGGGTCCCTGTGCCTGCTTAGCAGTTATTTAATTAAACCTCCAGTAAGTCAGAATATGTCAGCTTTTTCAATTCCTTTATCACTAGTTTAAATTCTCTTTATTAAAAGAGAAAACTAGAAACATTGCTGGATGTTAAACATTCAGCATTCACTTCAACATTTTGTTATTATTTAAACCTTCTCAAAATCATTTAGTTTCATGTGATAGAAATCTAATAATAAATTGTGATTAAAGATACATACATCATTTGACAATATAAACGGACACGAGGATCAATTTCGCTGACCTGAGAAATTGCCTGCAGTCTGGGTCCACAATCTATTATATATGTGCTGATTACTACTGTCACTCTGACATTCCCTGCAGATATTGACAGCCCTGATATGGACAATGAAGCCTTTCTCCTGTTTACTATATAATAATGAAAGGACCACTGTAACAAGCACCAACACAAGCTGAACATGGCACTCAATGTTAGAGAACACAATGCAGCTGCAATGGGTCATCCATCTGCATTATGTGAGCTGGGCACTGTGGTTAAATCTAGATATAGTCATGCTACCTTAATTTTATTCAAAAACTGAGTAAAGTCATTGAAACTCAACACTTCCGCACCTCCCCAAGCAAGACACCCCTGCCGCCCAGCTTGTATTTCCAAATACTGGCAGTTTCGGAGTTGCAATGGTAGGATAGTAGGAAGGCTGAAATAAAAGCAGTTACTGCATTCATATCTTATTTACTTAAAATGGCAGCTGCAAATAGTTTTGAGGAAAATAAAACTTTGCATAAGATGATAGATATGTTTCAGAAAATTCCTCTAGATGAGTTTTGAAGTTACTTTAGCTGGATATTATCAACTCAACTTTAATATCAAGTATCTTTGGGGGACAAAGAGCATAAAAATATGCTTGAAACAATGACTTTCAATGAGACTACAAAAAACAAGTGTGTTGTATGAACTAGCCAATCTGCCCTGTACAGATTTACAGTGGCAGTGCAGCCCAGGTGGAACTCTTAGTGCAGCCCCGAGAGAAAATGCATTCGCAGTAGTCACGCTGTCACTGTGGGATCTTGAGCTTGTGATCTTCTGTTGTGTGTAGTTCTTACTGGGGGCACTAACTGCTTCTCTTTCTCCAATGGGTTCACTGCCATTCCATGCTTTTAAGATTTAGACTACCTACAGCAAGGCATCGGAAAAATACTTCAGGTGCCTTCTCGGCAAAATCCTCCAAAGTTATTGGAATGTTAAGTAAACCAAAATGAGTATCTCTCGCAGGCCAACATCCTCAACATCAAGGCTAAAATTACACTCCGCTAGCTCTGTCATTGGTATGCCCTGGATCAGACTTGTGGATTAGAATTTTGTTCTGAATTCTGTGATGGGAAGAGATTACATGGTGGAGTGGAGAACTGAAGAATATGACCAAAATTTCCTTGGAGAAATGTGCCATCCATACTGACATCTAGGAATCTCTGGCCCATGACTACTCATGGGCCAGACTACTCTTTTACTCCAAAAGGTAAAAGAGGATTCAGGAAGGTACCTCCCTCAGACATGCACAGTGAGAACACAAAAGCTTTTCATTAGCATTGGAGGGCGCTGACCTCCTCACAATTACCTCCGCACTCACCCTGCTGGCTACACCTACCTTTCTGTGCAAGAGGTTGCCACATTGATCCTATTAGTCACCCCTGTTCCACAAATTCTGAGAACTAAGTTATCCTCAATACCATAGGATGCGTAAAAAGAACTAGCTTGCTGTAAAAACCAATGTGGTTTATAAATGTCCTTCAGGAAGAGAAATCCTCCATTCTCATCGTGTCTGATCGATGGGTGACTCCAGATGCACAGTAGTGCAGCTGGTTCTAAAATGGTCTACTGGGCCCCAGTGATGATAAGACAAGAGCAAACAACATTGAATTTGGAAGGGAATGCCAAAGTCCCTAGTCTTGACTAAGTATTATCAATGGAAATGATCTAAAAGTAAATTGTATTAACTAACAACTGCTTTTAATGAAAGGGTGTATGGGGTGGCCAGAAAGGGGTAGCGCCTCTGGTGAAGGGGCTTGTCATGTCCATTCCAGGGCAGCTCACTCATCTGTGGCTCCAAGTGGCTGTTTGCTTGCAATAGCAGCCAAACCTCGGTGCCCTCCTTTAGCAGGCAGTCTAAACTGGGTGAGGGTAGCCAATCGAGAGACTGGAACCGCCCCAGTGCAATGGTTTTGACTCTTTAAAAACTCTCCGCTCGGGTCTTCTGTCATCATTGGACAAGATGGACAATCACCACTTCTAATGAAACGTCCAAGCAGTGATGGGCTGGAAATCACAATATCTAGCTGTACGAACAAAGATTTGTTTTTATTGCAGCAGTGAACAGTAATGAGCCACTTGATGTAAAGAGGTCGAGAAACTAATCACTGTACTTACACAGCTGGTGATAGATTCCACAGTGTGCAAGAGAGAAAAAGAACCTTAAGGTGCATCAAGGGACCAGCCTTACGTTCTTGTCCTGGAACCGTTGCAGTTCCTTTAAGCAGCCAACTGTCACATGTAAATGAGTGGAGCATTCTCTGGTCATCAACTCGAAGCATTAACTCTTTTCTCACCCCACAGATGCTAAATGACCTACTGAGAATTTCCAGCTAACTTTATTTACATTGATAGAGAATGCAGGATCCACCCATATTTATCTAATTGTAATTCAGGCTACGTCCACACTAGACTGGATAATTTTGAAAACGCCAGTTTCACGTAAAAACGATAGGCATCCACACTAATCATTTTTGAAAATACTTCTGTCCAGATTAAAACGGATATTTCGGCGAATCTCCTCCTACTGCACATGCGCAGGACACACCTACCGAAAACAAGCCACATGTTTGGAATTGAATTTCGCCGTAAAAGACTTGGTGCACGTTTGTTCAGATGATGGACAGCTGTTGGCTCTCACACAGGAGGACTTAAAACTAAAAAAAACAAATACCGGAGAATACGGAGGCAACCAACAGGGAGTTCACGGACAGTATGACCCCGCTGACAATGAACATTGTAAAACTGACTAACTCTGTTGCCTTAATAAAGCACCTTGTGAAATGTATAAAACATGTCTGCATCAGTGTGATCTTGTATTTCCATACAATGTTACATTAGGCTGTTACACATCTATTGTCAGAGAAGTACGTGCATAAATAGGTAAACCACCTTCATACGAGCAAGGACAGAAAACAGGGCAAAGTGAGTATACTTATTTACTCAGTAAGTTATGGGTCAAAGTATTTGGTGAGTACATTTTTAACTCTTCTGGCTTCAGTCTTGTTGCTGTCTGTTCTGAAATTGTTAGGTTGCGTTCAAGAAAACAATGAAATGGCGCGCTGTCGTCACCATCTGTTCCAGCACGTCATGACAGTGTTTTTGGATTTCTCCGGTTACCCCGTCCACACTGCTCTGCCCAAGCGGCGCTTTCAAAATTACACACTCTGGAGAGCGTTTCTGAAAATCTCCGTTCTCGGGGGATGAAAACACCATTTTAGTGTGAATGGAGGATCAAAACGAAGAGAAAAAGCTTCGGTTACGGATTTATCCGGTCTAGTGTGGATGTAGCCTCCAGATCCTATGGTCAAGGTCAAAGAATCCTTGTCAGAAGTAAGCCATCTCCCAACTGGGTCAGGCAGAGGCTGCTCTCTAACTCACAGCCTAATGGAGGTCAAGGCAAGAAGTAGTCACACAATGAGCTCTCCAGCTCCAGGCCATTTGCTTCTCTGCCCTTATTCTGTCAGTCTAGTGATTTCATTTCCTTGAACAGTTTACTGTTAGATTATTAAGATCAAAGCTCAAATTTTAAACTAAAACTGTTTTCTCAAGGTGTCCATTGGATGTTATTTTTCAAATGTTGTAACATAATGATATCACAGCAATGAGCAGCAATGATCGTCATTGTCATAAAACACTACAGCATAGAAACAGGCTCTTCAGCCCATCTATTCCATTCTAAACTATAAATCGACCATAGTCCCATCAACCTGTACCTGGCCCATATCCCTCCATACCCCTGCCATCCATGTACCTATCTAAACCTCTTAAATATTGAAATAAAACCCACATCCACAACTTCTACTGGCGACTCATTCCACACTCTCACAACCCTCGGAGTGAAGAAGTTTCCCCTCATGTTCCCTTAAACATTTCACCTTTCACCCTTAATCCATGACCTCTAATTCTCAATCAATCTTGGTGGAAAAAGCCTGCTTACATTTACCCCACCAATACTCCTCATAATTTTATACACCTCTTTCAAATCTTCCCTCATTCTCTCATGCACTATAGGGAATAAAATCCTTAACTATTGAACCTTATCTGGTCTTCAAGTCCTGACAATATCCTTGTAAATTTTTTCAGCACATGTTCAATTTTATTAACATCTTTCCAGTTAGTAAGTGACCAAAACTGCACACAACACTCCAAATTTCCAAATTAGGCCCACCAACATCTTCTGCAAATTCAACATTCCAACTTCTGAACTCAATACTTTGATTTATGAAGGCCAATGTGCCAAAAGCTCTCTTTACAATCCTATCTACCTGTGACACTATCTTGAAGGAATTATGGATCTGTATTTCTTTGTTGTAACACATTCTTCAGAGCTCTACTGCTAACCTTGTAAGTCCTACCCCAGTTGGTCCTCCCAAAGTGCAATACCTCAGACTTAGAAATGAACCTTTAAGGCTCGCTTTCTAGGAGCAGTAACCAGGAATCACAAGTAGAGACAGTATTTCAAAAGAATCTACCTTTCCTGACACACCTCTGATCACATGTAGGCAGCCATATTACAGAATCGGCTGGCTTCTCTGATAGCCAGCCAGAACATAGGAACAAAAGTAATGAAAGCAGGAATAGGACTTTCAGCTCTCACCTCTGCTCAAATATTCTGTCTTTTAATTGTCAATAGTTTTCCTCAGTGGCATTTACCCTCAGTAACCCTGTGTACCTTGATTCCCAATATAGCTAAAAAATATCTTTTGATCTGTCTTGAATATCTTCAGTGACTGAATATCTCTCCACACCCATCTCTGGACAAAAATTCCACAAAGACTCCCTACTGTTCAGATGGAGAAGTTTCTTCTGACTCTATCCCTGGATGATCTTCTCATTATTTGAAGAATCTGGCTTTTGCTTCCACATACCCCAGCCAGGGGAACATCATACTTATATATGTCAAGTCTTGTTAAAATAAAATAGTTCCAGTAAGATTAAATCTTATTCTTTTAAACTCAGAGACCCAGTCTTCTTGATATCTCTTCAATGGGCATACATACTATTTCAAGATTTAATCATAATTGCAAGTACATCCTTCCTTAGGAAGGGAGACAGATTGAGTTTCACCTGGGCTCTATATAATTCTAGGAAGAATCCTATACATTATTACTCAAATCCATGTACAATAAAGGCAAATGTGCTATCTTTTTGTACCCCAATGTTAATTTTGTATGCTTCATGTACACCTTGGTCCCTCTGTATTCACATCTTAAATAACTTACATCTTACATCTACATAGTTTGTTTAGTTTTGATTTGAGACCTTGGTTTCAGATGGAACAATATCACTTTCAGTCTTTACATAAAATATATAATATTATGATCACGCTTCTCTATAGGCCCTTCAACTACTGCATGATTAACGAACCCTTTCTCAATGCACAGTACAACATCAAAAAAAAAGCCTGTTTCCTCATTAACAAAAATGGGTTTGTCAACTTGCTTCACTCATTTGGATCTATGCATTGCAGCTCAGAATGATCTAGCATGCAAGAGGTCAGACAGAAAATGCAAGTGCATCCAACTCCCTGCTGTGCTCCTAACTTCAACAGTCAGTTCAGGGTGATTCTGTAAGGTACCATGTTGGAGATATTTTGTATAAGTCACTGTTGTCACATTAAACATGGTTCCATTATTTAGGATGGGGTTGCAACCTACGTAGAAAGATAGGTAAAGTGGAATATAATTTTAATATTTGCTTTAATTAAGTAATATGTATTGATTGAATTTATTTTTTGGCCAACAGAATCCAGTTTCACAGAGAGTAGTATTTTTAAATTTTTAAATTTTTGTTCAAGTAAGTTATTATTTCGTATGTATTTTAATACACATTAACTGTTTCCACATATCTCTGATCATTGGGGCAATCTGGGGCAGAAATTTTGCCTGATAATTTGTGCTGTGTGGACAAAACTGTCCTGTGTAAAGGTCAAAGGAGTGAGAACCCAAAGGTATTGGGTATTGGTACAGCTCAAAGGACAAGTGAAGTGGACACCATTCCAAAGGAGTTGAGCTCAGGGCATTGACTGTGCTGATAAACAATCCATTTTATTTGGACATAAATCCCACTTTATGAGCATACTCTCTGCATTTATGGTACAGTAACGCAATTCTTAATCATCTGAAATAACAGAAGCAAAATCTATTAAATGTCTTTAAAATGAAAAAAAAGACAAATATACACTCAGTGGCCACTTTATTGGTTACATGTGTGGAAGCTGGTGTGGCCTTCTGCTGCTGTAGCCCATCCATTTCAAGGTCTGATGTGTTGTGCCTTCAGAGATGCTCTTCTGCAGACCTCTCTTGTAACATGTGGTTATTTGAGTTACTGTCGCCTTCCTGTCAGCTTGAACCAATTTAGCCTTTCTCTTATCACCCCTCTCATTAACAAGGCATTTATGCTAACAGAACTGCAGCTCATAGGATGTTTTTTTTTTCCCCCCTTGCATCATTAACCATAAACTCTAGAGACTGTTTTGTGTGAAAATCCCAGGAGATCAGCAGTTTCTGAGATACCTGCATTATTGAGCAGGTGTAGAGGTGTATCTAATGACATGTCACTGGGTGTATGCCGGGAGGGGGTGCGGTCAGGGAATAGGTGGTAAAATAGGATCTGTCTGATCAGTTGGACATTTGCTGCCAGAACAGTTGGGATTCTCTGTATTTCTATAAAGTAAGAGCTGCATTTAATTTTTTTTTCAGGGGCTTCTAAATGTCAAATGTAAGAAACATGACCCTAAAATTGTGTGTGGGATCTAAAAATCAAATAAGACAACACAAAAGGTCAATGTCATAGAGTAGGTAAAGTTCATCCAATTTTTAGTGAGTGAAAATAGCACTGAAACAAATCTTAACTTCTGTCGCTGAAAGGAAATCATAGGGAATATAAGCTGCAGTTTTGTCAGAAATAAACTTTCACACACTTCCAGTACACATGAAATTGAAATTTAATATACTAATTTTCATCAGCAGCAGCCAGACAGCAGCAGAATAAAACTGTAGCATTTGATACATGGTGTGTGGTAAGATACTTTCTAAAAGCCAGCGCAGTACTCAGCTACTCAACAATTACTGTCATGCTACAATTTATTTCTGATTGCCTGATGGCTCTTAATGGCTCTTAACAGAGTTCCATGCAATCTTTATAGTTATATCAGACTTCAGTTCTATTTTGTCGCAACTTTATAAAATAGACCCTGTTAGCTGTTGGCGTGGCCCGTTTGTTAAAATGATGGCACACTCAATATGTCCTTCAAAAGCATTTTTTTTGGTAAGGTTCATTAACGTGCATTAAATTGGGTGAGGTATTTTATATGTAGAATAATAAAATCATGCAGCACATAGGAGGTCAGTGGTCCATTACACCAGTAGTGGCCCTGTGGCAGAGCTAACAAACTAGTCCAATTTTGCTTCTTCCCTGTACCACACAAAAACTCCTCCTTCCAGTGCTTGTTTAATTCCATTTGAAGCTTTTTGTCTGAACCGACCCTTTCAGGCAGTACCTCCAGATCATAAAGCAATGTTAACATTAAAACTCTTCCAATCTTCATTCTGGATCTATTGTTAATTTCCAACTATGTTCTTGGAACGAAAAATATCAGAAGTAGAACAGTACAGCACAGGAACAGGCCGTTCATCCCCACAACGTTGTGCCGAGCTAATTAGATTAGTAATCGTCTAACTAAACTAATCTCTTCTGCCTACACAATATCCATATCCCTCCATTTTCCTCACATTCATGTGCATAGATTTTCTGCAAGTTTGATTGACACACTTTTGTTACTCCTCAAGTAGAGTCAATGAGAATTTTAATTCTCATCCTAAAGAATTAGTAATTGGTTAATTATTGTCACGGATACAGAGATACATTGAAAGGTTGATCTTTGTGACATCTAGACACAGCATTAAGTGTGCTGGTTAGTACAAATGAGACATACTGTAATAGATAATGCGCAGTGCAGGTAGACCAGGAAAGCATAGGGGTCATGACAGTATAAACTGAGAGATGAAGAGTTTATCTCCTGTTGAACAGCCTTGCAACAGCAGCAGTAAAGCAATTCTTGAGACTGGTAGTGCATGTCACTATCTAATGTTTCTATCTTCTGCCCAATGGAAGGGGAGAGAAGAGAAAATGGCCAGGGTGAGAGAGACCTTTAATAATTTTTAAAAGATTTTTAAAAAGTCAAGTTCATGATCATTAGCGCAAGTACGTATGTAGAAAGGTACAATGAAAAGCTTACTTGCAGCAGCATGGCAGGAAGATGGCATTATTAGCAGCATCCACAAGAAAACATAATTAAACATAATATTTAAACAAAAGAGAATTAGAACAAATAAGAAATCTATTGCAATGCAAAGTTGTTAGAGTGGTCATTATGTTGCTATACTGAGGTAGTTATTATGGTTGTGCAGACTGGTTCAGGAGATGAATGGGTGAAAGGAAGTAGCTTTTCTTGAATGTAATGGTTTGGGACTTAGGGCATCTGTATCCTCTGCCTGCTTGGTGGTTGTGAGAAGATGTGATGAGGATGCTGGGGATGCTAGGGATCTTGGATTTTAGATCCTATAGATACCACTGATGATGGGGAGGGATGTGCCCATGATATATTGGACTGAGTCCACAACTTCCTGTGCATTCAAATTGCTGTACCAGATTGAAATGCATCCAGTCAGGTTACTTTCAACAATATCTTTATAGAAGTTTGTTAGAGTGTTCAGTGACGTTCTGAACCTTCTTAATCTTTTAAGAAAGTAAAATGGTAACATGCCATTCTGGTGATTGAATCTATCTGCTGGGGTCAGGACAGATCATCTGGTATATTAGCAACACGAGTGTAAAGCTGCTGAACCTCTCCACCGATGTAGACAGGCACATTTTCATCTTCCTAACCCTTACTGAAGTCAACAATCAGTTCTTCTTTTTTAAGAGACATTGAGTGAGTGGTTGTTCTTGTGACAACATGTACCCAGGTGTCCTCTGTATGCTGACTCGTCACCACCACGGACTTATCCAACAACAGTGGTATCACCAGCAAATTTGTACATGACATTGGAGCTGCACTTAGCCACACTGTCGTAAGTGTATAGGGAGTTGAGAAAGGGGCCAAGGTGGAGTGTGTTGATGGTCAGTGTTAAATGTATGCTCAGTGGCTACTTTATGGAATACCCCCTGACCTAATAAAGTGGCAACTGAGTGTATTTTTCTGGTCTTCTGCTGCTGTAGCCCATCTGCTTCCAGGTTCAATGTGCTGTGCATTGATTGATGCTCTTCTACACACCACTGTTGCAATGTGTGGTATTTGAGTTACTGTCACCTTCCTGTCAGCGTGAATCAGTCTGGCCATTCTCTTCTGACCTCTCTCATTAACAAGATGCTTTCGCCCACAGAATTGCCACTCACTGGGTGCTCTTGCTTATCGCAGCATTTTCTGTAAACTCTAGAGTCTGGTGTGTGTGATCACCAGTTTCTGAGGTACTCAAACTACCCCATCTAGCACAACCATAGTCAACGTCACTCAGATCATACTTTTTCCCCTTTCTGATGTTTGGTCTAAATAACAACTGAACCTCTTGATTTTGTTTGCATACTTTTATGCATTGAGTTCCTGCTACATCATTAATGATATTTGTATTCATGAGCAGGTGTACCTAATACATTGGCCACCAAGTGTATATAGTAATAACAGCATTTTGCACTCTGCCTCTGAATGAAGCTCCAATGCACAAGATCGAAAGAGTCTGCAGAGGGTTGTAGACTCAGCTAGTTCCATCACAGGCATGACTCACTCCCCCACTTCAAGAGGCAGTGCCTTAAGTAGTTGGCGTTCATCATTAAGGACTCTCACCATCCAGGTATTCCCTCTTCTCATTACTACCATCAAGGAGGAGGTACCTTAAGAGTGTTAAGGTCCACACTTAAGATTTTAGGAGCAGATTTTTCACCACTGCTATCATATTTATGAATGGTCCATGAACATATGAATATTACTTTGCAATTTAATTAATTATTTTTGTTATAACGTGTCAAGTCAAGTCACTTTTTATTGTCATTTCGACCATAACTGCTGGTATAGTACACAGTGGAGGGCAGTAAGTTGGTGTCAGTCCAGGCTCTAGGTATTGAGGAGTCTGATGACTTGGGGGAAGAAACTGTAACATAGTCTGGTTGTGAGAGCCCAAATACTTCAGTGCCTTTTTCCAGATGGCAGGAGGGAGAAGAGTTTGTATGAGGGGTATGTGGGGTCCTTCATTATGTCAGGTTCTATGTTTTATGTCAGGCACTGTACTGATTTCACAAAACAACAAATTATACAGCATAGCTCAGTGATAGTGAACCTGATTCTGATTTTGAAATTCATTTCCATTTACATTAATAGCACTAAATTTTGTAGGCCATGAGAATGTGTTCTAAGATCATAAGATATAGGAGCAGAATTAGGTTATTTGGCCTATTGAGTCTGCTCCACCATTTCATCATGGCTGATCTAATTTCCTTCTCAGCCCCAATCTCCTGCCTTCTCCCTATATCCCTTCATGTCCTGACCAATCAAGAATCTATCAACCTCTGCCTTAAATATGCATAAAGACCTGGCCTCCATAGCTGCCTGTGACGAAGAATTCCACAGATTCTTCACTCTTTAGCTAAAGAATTTCCTCCTCATCTCCATTCTAAAAGGATGTCCATATATTCTGAGGCTGTGTCCTCTGGTCTTAGACTCCCCCACCATAGGAAACATCCTCTCCACACCCACTCTATCAAGGCCTTTTGCCATTTTATAGGTTTCAATGAGGTCACCTCTCATTCTTCTAAATTCTAGTGAATACAGGCCCAGAGCCATCAAATGCTGTTCATATTACAAGACATTTAATCCTGGAATCATTTTCATGTACCTCCTTTGAACCCTCTCCAGTTTCAGAACACTCTTTCTAAGATAAGGAGCCCAGACTTGCTCATAATACTCCAAGTGAGGCCTCACCAATGCTTTATAAAGTTACAACATTCCATCCTTGCTTTTATATTCTAGTCCTCTTGACATGAATGCTAATATTGCATTTGCCTTTCTCACTACAGATTCACTGCAAATTAACCTTTAGGGAATACTGAACAAGGACTCCCAAGTCCCTTTGCACCTCAGTTTTTGTATTTTCTCTCTGTTTAGCAAATAGTCAACACTTTTATTCTTTCTACCAAAGTGCATGACTAGACACTTCCCAGCATTGTATTTCATCTGCCATTTCTTTGCCCACTCTCCTAATCTGTCTAAATCCTTCTGTAGCTTTTCTAGTTCCTCAAAGCTACCTGCTGCTCCATCTATCTTCAGATCATCTGCAAACTTTGTAACAAAGTCATTGATTCCTTCAACCAAATCACTGAAATCATTCAAAAAAAATGGTCCCAATACACTATAGTACACTACTAATCACCAGCACCCTGCCAGAAAAAACTCCCTTTATTTCCCACTCTTTGCCTCCTGCCAGTAAGCCATTGCTTTATCCATGCTCGAATCTTTCCTGTAATACCATGAGATCATAGCTTGTTAAGCAGCCTCATGTGTGGCACTTTGTCAAATGCCTTCTGAAAATCCAAGTACACAACATTAACCGATTCTCCATTGTCTATCCTGCTTGTTATTTCTTCAAAGAATTCCAACAGATTTGTCAGGCAAGATATTCCTTGAGGAAACCATGCTGACTACGGCCTATTTTATCATGTGCTCCCAAGTACCTTGACACCTCATCCTTAATAATCAACTTCAACATCTTCCCGGTCACTGAGGTCAGGCTAACTGGTCTGTAATTTCCTTTCTTCTGCCTCTCTGGCTCCTTGAAGAGTGGAGCAACATTTACAATTTTCCAGTCTTCCCGAACGATTCCAGAATATAGTGATTCTTGTGAGATCATTACAAATGCCTTCACAATCTCTTCAGCCACCTCTTTCAGAAGTCTGGCGTGTACACCGCTTGGGCCAGTTGACTTATCTACCTTTAGACCTTTCAGTTTCCCATAACCTTCTCTCTGGTTATGGTACCTTCACACACTTCATGACCCCTGACACCTGGAACTTCCACTATACTGCTAGTGTCTTCCACAGTAAAGACTGATGCAACATACTTATTCAGCTCATCTGCCATTTCCTTGTCTCCTATTATCTCTTGGGCATCATTTTTGCTGGATGTTTATCATGAATGTTTATTGAGATTCGCTGGAGTAATGCCGGTGCCACAAGAGTTCACAGCTCATTGCCTGCTGAACAATATTCAATGCTTGAACCCCAAACCCTGCTGCTTGCTCCGGGCTGGCAAGGTTTGCTGAGATCACAATCATAGGTTCACCCTCACAACCTCAAAAAATGTATTGATCCATTTCTGAATTGAAGTTAACTTTGACAACAATTTGTTCTAGCTACCTTATTTGATGGCAAATGGTTTTTGATCTGATATTTTAACTGTTTCTCCTTCCATCAAATCTGCCTGATTCCAGTACTTTCTGCTTTTATCACTAATTTTTGCATTTACAGTTCTTTTTTGATTTTCAGAATGTTTATCATCAGCACCTATGTATGAATTTCAGGTAGGAGCATTTTTAATGTTGTATTCTTAGCATTCTAATTCCTTTATTCATCCTACTGGATCAATCATGACTGCTAGGACAACATAAATACATATAAATTATTTGTATAAATGCTTTCAGATATTTAAACTAGGTGACTAAAGCTTTCAAAATGCAAACATGTTTTATTTTAAAAAGCTGTTTCTGGCACTTTGTTTTAAAATATGGTGTTGGGGGAAAAAAACCCATTAAGTTGGGGGAAACTGAAATTTCTTTATTCCCAAAAGTAAAGTCTTGAATGTTTAATGAGTTTAGCTGGAGTGATGCTGGTGCCACAAGGATTCACAGGTCATTGCCTGGTGAACAAAGTTCAGTTCTAAAACACCAAGCTTTGATACTTGCTCCTGTTGGGCAAGGTTTTATAATGGAACCACAAATTCACAAGGTATATCCTAATATCTCTTATGATGAATTCCACAACTCGAAAAATTTTATTGATCCATGTTTGCGTAATAATTTTTTTTGTTAGTAACACTAAAATAGCTTTTATTATCCATAGTTGAGCATTCTTTTATATGTTGATTGTTTGTTTTCTCATATTTTACAACTGTATTTTTTTCTTTATTTGCTTTATTTGCCTTTAGGAGCAGACATTTTCATACAGACATATCAGATAGCAAATTATTTTTTTCCTCATGTAGCCCTTATTTCTCTTCCCCTTTATTTTACAGTCACAGCCACTAGTTCTCAAAATAGTGGAAGGCACATAACGTCTGTAGGGTGGACTCTAAGCATACATTGATAAGCTTCAGTATAGAGCTTGAAACACTAACAAAACACTTGAGCTTCTGTATGTTGGAAAACTTGAGCTATTGCTATATGCTTGTTAATTATTAATATTTTGCATATTTTGATGATGAAGTGTCTATTGCCCTGGATACTTGATATCTGAAAATATACTTAGAAATGATGATACTAACATGAATAAAGTAGTGGCTGATCGGCAGAAGGCAAAGAGTGAGGATATAGGGAGTCTTTTCTGGTTGGCTGCTGGCAGCTAGTGGTATTCCACAGGGGTCTGTGTTGGGACCACTTCTTTTACATCATGTGTCAATGTTGGATGTTGGATTTGATGGCTTTGTTGAAAAGTTTGTGATCAAGAGGAAGGTAGGTTGAGAGCAGGTAGTTCTGAGAAAGTAAAAAGGCTACAAAAGGACTTAGACTAATTAGGAGAATGGACAAAGAAATGGAGGAAGGAATACTGTGTTAGGAAGTGTATGGTCATGCTCTTTTATAGAAGTTATAGTGCTGACTACTTGCTAAATGGAGAAAAACTTCAAAAATTTGAGGTGCAAAGGGACTTGAGAGTCCTTGTGCAGGATTCCCCAAAGTTTACTTTGCTGGTTGAGTCAGTGGTGAAGAAGTCAAATGCAATGCTAGCATTCATTTCAAGAGGACTAGAATATAAAAGCAAGGATGTAATGTTGAGGCTTTATAAAGCCTCACTTGGAGTATCTGAGCAGTTTTTGGCACTATATCTTAGAAAGGGTGTGCTGAAAGTAGGGAGGATTCAAAGGAGGTTCATGAAAATGATTCCAGCATTAAAAAGCTTGTCACAAAAAGAAAGTTTGATGACGCTGGGCCTGTATTCACTGGAACTCATAAGAATGAGGGGTGATCTCATTGAAAACTATCGAATTTTAAAGGCCTTGATAGAGTGAATGTGGGGAGGATGTTTCCTATGGTGGGAGAGTCTTAGACCCGAGGGCACAGCCTCAGAATAGAGGGGAGTCCATTTAGAGTGGAGGAGGAGGAATTTATTTAGCCAGAGAGTAGTGAATCTGTGGAGTTCATTGCCACAGCTAGCTGTGGAGGTTAAGTCTACTTATATTTAAGGCTGAGGTTGATAGATTCTGGATTGGTCAGGGCATGAAGGGATATGGGGAGAAGGCAGGAGACTGGGCTGAGAAGGAAAACGGATCAGCCACGATGGGCCAAATGACCTAATTCTGCTCTTACATATTATTGCCTTTTTATAACAATAGCATCTGAAAATACTCTCCCAACTCCCTTCATCAGGCAGAAGATACAAATGCTCGAGAGCATCAGAATAAGAATCATGTTTATTATCCCTGATCTATGTCATGAAGTTTATTGTTTTGTGGCAACAGTACAGTGCAATATTTACAGCTGCATCGGTATGCAGCAAACAAACAGATAGATAGATAGTGCAAAACAGGAATGGTAAGATAATGTTCAAATGTTCATGGAACAATTCAGAAATCAGGTGATAGAAAAAATTCCTGAAATATTGAGTGTAGGCCTACAGGATCCTGTATCTCCTCTTTAATGGCAGTAATGAGAGCTTTATGAGATAGTGAGGATCCTTAAATATGGATGACATCTTCTTAAGGCACTGTCCTTTGAAAACGTCCTCAAAGATATACCTGTGATAGGTCAGGCTGTATCTACAAATCTCTACTGACACTTTCGATCCATTGCATTGGAGCCTCCATACTATGTAGTGGTGTAATCAGTAAGAATGCACTCTATTGTACATTATAGAAATCTGCAAGAGTCTTCAGTGGCATTCCAAATTTCCTCAAAAGTTTAATACAGCCACTGACATTTCTTTGTGATTGCATCAATGAATTGAGCTCAGGATAGATCCTCCGAGATGTTGACAGATGGGATCTTGAAGCTACTCTCCCTTTCCACCACTGACCCCTCAAGTGAGGACTGGAGTATGTTCTCCAATCTGATCTAACTCTAGGATACATTGTGAGGTATTTCTTGCACTTTCAATTCAAAGCATTGCACTTCTATCTCACAGATCCTTTCCATTGTCCTTGGCTCTAATCTTCAATTGTATCTTTCTACTGCTTTATATTTCTGCCAATGAATTATATATTGCCCAAATTTTTGGGGGTCTAAACCCTTCAATTTCTTACACAGCAGCCTATCAATATTTCTTATTAGGTTATTTATCTTAATCTTTTCTGAAAATTAGACTGCTGTTTCAATATATTTGTTAACAATTTAAAAACAGCCATTGCAGAAATAATCTTCGATATCTGACTGGTCTGTTAAACAGCATGCAGTGGAATGTGGACTATAAACATGGTAGATATAACTTTATTTATGCAGATTGTGCCATCTGATTTAGCATGATTATCCAGTCACTCTACACCTCCAGTGCTCACTATGGTGTTCAATCTAAAATAATGAACCCTAACCTTCTGTTATCAATAGCTTTCCAATTCAAATAATTGCTATTTCTGGAAGTTTTCAGCCATTTCTGAGAAGCAGAAGCAATGAACAAATCTTGGAATGAATATATTATGAACGATAAACAACCAATAGAAGATTAATTACATACACATATCATTTTTATTTTGCCAGAGCTGGGCCTTACCTATTGCTAGCCAGAGGCTTCCTTAAACTTTTAATGTCTTTAAAACTTATCAAGTGATTGTTGATACATTGTTCAGCCTAGCAATCAGAACTATAAACAGTATAGTGAACTCCAAACCTGGAGAAATGTGGTGATGGAACACTCTGATTAACATAATAAGAGAACTTATTACATGCTATAAATTCTGCATGATTTGCAAATGACATATTTTCATTATATTATAAAAATGATATCATCATTTGAAGATGGAAATTGATTTCCTATTTGCAGTTATAAAATAATTTGAACATATTTGGAAAAATAGAAATTACAAGGTAATGTAGTATTTCTAGTTACTTTACCATCTAAAACATTTAATTTTTTTGCAGTCATGTTAAAAGTGCACAAAAAATTGCTGATTGCTCTCCCTCTGTCATTTTATAACTGTTTCAGAGGAATGGACTCTGTGCTGACAGTGCCCTCATTTGTCGAAGCCACACCAGGTGATTGCAGGATGCTTTGAATCAGTGAAATTGGTCTTCTATGTCTGGACCAGATAAGTATGGGTGTGTGGCACCACAGACATTAATTTTGGCTGTGGTTGCAAATTATTTTAAGTAAGAAATCAGTGGGCCTGATAAAAAGAAATGCAGCATCAGTGGCTTGGACCAGAGCATTTGCTGTTATTCGGATTTCCAGCATCTGCAGATTTTCTCTTGTTTGTAAATCAGAACATTGTTGTTACTCTAGATTTCCAGAATATGCAGAATCTCTTGTTGTCCAGAAAGGTAGATGGGGTCTGATGAAATGACAGCAGTTGGCATGTTTTTTTTTGCAAACACTGGCTGTTCATGACACTTCCAATACACTATCAATCCACACATCACTATAAGCAAAGACAGTATATCAGCGACTCTCACTTAAAATGTAGCACAGAACAACAATCAAAGTGTATCACATAGCGACAGTGATCATGCTGTAGCTCATATAACTGATGCCTCAGCCTCCTTCTAGGTGAAACGATAAAGTCAATAATTAGGCAATTGCAGCTGTCAAGGCCCCACAAACTTCTTGCAGATTGGCATCGGTCTGCAGGTAAGGAGGTGGGCTATGGAAATTTCATTCTATCTGGTTAATAACTGTCTGGCAAAAGTGGCAGCTTACTGCTTCAGCTGTATTGAAAATGATGCATTGACAGCTATTAGTAAATTGCTACTCTCAATGCTCTTCCACAAAGGATTCTAGTGACAGAGAAACAAAAAAACCATGCCCCTTTAATGGCAAGGACCAGACAAAGAGCAAGGACCCTCCATTGCATCAGCAACTTCTCTGTTCTTGTGTTCAAACTTCATTATGTGAATATCCCATAATTTGCCTCACTAACAAGGCTCTAATGAGCTGACAACAAAAATGGTACATAGCCTTCCCAAGTGTCTCTGACTCCTCAGGGTTCACTTATTATTCACTCTGCATTCATGACACTCTGTCTGAAAAGCCTAAGGGTACAATGGGCCACGGTCTGCAATAAGAGCTGAATAGCCCATTGTCGTGTTTCATCACAACCAGGCTGCATTGTTTTTACAGAACCTTTCAAGAATTACGTGGCTAATCAGAATAAGGATACTTTTAAATAAAATTAATTACTCAGCATGCCAATCAATCTGTAAAAATCCGAAATAAAAGAAGATTGGTGGCTCAGGTTGGCTGCTAATTTGTCAGGTGCTTCGCCAAGCCTGGAGGTTCGGACAAGAGGCTAACCATACAATGTACCAGCATATTTTCTAAATGATGGCAAGATTGCTCCAACCACATGGAATAGCGGTAGCACCCAAACCGAGCACAACTATCAGAAAGAGAAAATGAACAGATGCTAGAGGTCCAGTCAAGATGGCACCTGCATACAATACTCCTGAAACACTCCAGTTTCCTTGGCTGCATGAGTCTAGGGAAGACAATCTCCGGCCCGCCAAACTTGTGAGATTGATGCACGAGCCCACACAAAACCCCATTAGTGTGGATGCTGCGAAATTCGTTTCCCTGTTACAAGTAAGTGCCATGAAATAACAGACAGTACACCTCATACAATTAAAAGATTTAGCTTTATAATTCTTAATTTGACTAAAGGATTAGTAAAGAAAGAACAAAAAAAAAGAAAAAGGCCTATTTTAATGGAACAGTCTAATGTGCACAAGTTGGAGCTCACGGTTTCCCCATCGCAGATCCTCCATCAATCTCACCCCGGACTTTGTCAAATCACGGTACCGCTCAGGTCAAATCCTACGACCTCTTCACTCCTCCGTCTTTTCTCTTCATCTCTAACAAACACCCCAAGCCCAACCTTAGTGTCAGTCACCAGAGAAATCCGACCATTCTAACTGGATGGCACACATTTCTCCTCTCTCTCATCTTCAACAGTAACCCAAACACAAGCTGAAAAGAAGAGAGTTGGGAGTTTAAGATCGAAGGATGCACTTTGCATCAAAAGGTCAGGCAGGTGAGCCAGAGGGTGGAGTGGCCTTGTTGGTTAAAAAAAAAGAAATCAAATCCTCAGAAAGAGGTGTTGTCGAATCAGAAACTGTAGAATCCTTGTGGCTAGAGTTAAGAAACTGCAATGGTTAAAAGACCCTGATGGGAAATATATACAGACACCCAAACAATAGCTAGAATGTGGAATACAAGTTACAATGGGAGATAGAACAGGCATATAATAAGGGCAATGTAATGATAGTCATGGGGAATTTCAATATGCAGATAGATTGGGAAAATCAGGTGGGTGCTGGATCCCAAGAGAGGAAATTTGTAGAATACCTACATGAATGTACGAATTTGTAGAATGCTCTTTAATGCAGCTTGTGGTTGAGCCATCTAGAGGAAAGGCAATTCTGGATTTGGTTTTGTGTAATGATATAGATTTGGTTTGGGAACTTAAGGTAAAGAAACCATGGGCAAACAGTAATTGTAATATCATAGAATTCGCTCTGCAGTTTGAGAGTGAGAAGATAAAGTCAGATGTATCAGGATTACAGTGGAGAAAAGGGAATTACAGAGGATTGAGAGAGGAGCTAAAGTTGATGGGAAGAGAATGCTGAGAATGCTATCATGGATCAAGGCAGAACAACAATCGCTGGTTCAGGGAGCAGTTCAGAAGGTGCAGGATAGATAGATCTGAAAGATGATGAAGAAGATATTCCAAAAGGAGGATGAGAACTGTGATTGACAAGGGAAATCAAAGACAGAATAAAACCAGAAGAGAGGGCATATAATATAGCAAAAATAGTGGGAAGTTTTTAAAAACCAAAAGAAGGCAACCTGAAAATCATAAGGAGAGAAAAAAATGAAATATGAAGGTTATCTGGTCAATAATATAAAAAGAGGATACTTTGACCTGTACTGACTGGAATTTAGAAGAATGAGGGAGGATCTCATTGAAAACTATTGAATATTGAAAGGACTGTCTTGATAGAGTGGATGTGGTGAGGATGTTTCTTATAGTGGGGGAGTCTAGATCTGGAGGGAACAGCATCAGAATAGAGAGACATCCATTTAGAACAAAGATAAGGTGGAATTTCTCTAGCAGATGATGTATCGGTGGAATTTATTGCTATGGACAGCTGTCGTAAAAACACATCTGGTTCACTAATGCTTTTCTAGTGAGGGGCTCTAGTATTCTTACCTGGTGTGGCTCATAGAGATTTCAGATGAATGTGGTAGGCCTAGCAATGCATGTGGCTCACCACATAATTTTATTAAGTGGTGGAGTATTCTTGAGAGATCAAACAGACTTGCCCTTCTTCTAATTCACATAGTCATGTATGAATGTTGTATTGAGTAAATAATTACTATCTTGCCACAATCCCCAAATCCTGGAAGATAAATAAATAAACAAAGTCCTCGTAAAACAAAACTAAATTAAATCTTAATTGTTGCAATAATTATTGTGTGCAATTGGAGAAAGTCAGATAGTAAGATCCAAGGATTTTGCATGGATGCTTTCAAGGTATTTTACTAACTAAATATCCACCAGATGGGTGGAAGAAAAGGAAACAAGAGCTCCTCTATAAATCCTGAGCATCCAGCTAAATTAAACAGTTATTCTCGCGTGTCTTAATCACTTCCCTGGATGACAAAGGAGTCTCCATGGTTTCCCATAAATGATGCATCTAAACTTACACTGAAGACAAAAATGCTAGATTATCAGTACAATGACAAATGATTAAAAAGATTTAGAAAGATTAATAGAAAAGCAGCCACGTGATCAATACAATTTAATATGGGTTAAGTGTGAGGTATATTGGAAAGAAAGAACAGGAAATGAAAGTAAAACATATAAAATGCTGGAGGAACTCAAGTAAGTCAGGCAGCATCCATGGAAGTGAATAAACAGTTGATGTTTCAGGCTGAGAACCTTCTTCAGAATCAAAGGAAGGGGTAAGATGCCAGAATAAAAAAGGCAGGGTTAAGGGAAGGAAGACTGGCTGCAAGGTGATTGGTGTAACCAGGTGGGTGGGAAAGGTGAAGGGCTCAAGAAGCAGGAATTGGATAAGAGAGGAGAGTGCACCGTAGGAGAAAGGGAAGGAGGACGGGCAACAGGCAGAAGTGAGAAGAGATAAGAGGCCAGAAAGGGGGATAGAAGAGGGAAAGGGGAGGGGCAGAATTCCCAGATGGAGAAATAGATATTCATGCCATCAGATTGAAAACTTCCCAGATCGACTAAAAGGTGTTGCTTCTACACTCTGAGGGAAGGTCTCATTGTGACACAAAAAGAGGCCATGGAATTTGAATGGGAATTGGAATTTAAATGTTTGTCCTCTGGGAATTCCACTTTGGTGGTTAGAGCAGAAGTGCTTGTAAACATACAAAATGTTGGAGGAACTCAACAATCAGGCTGCATCCATGGAAATAAACCCACAAAATGCTGGAAGAAATCAGGTCAGGCAGCACCCGTGGAAAAGAAATAAAAGTAAACATTTCAAAGTAAGTGAATCAGCAGAGACCTGAGATGTTCATGTACAGTATATATCTCCTTGACATTTCAGGTCTTGATAACTAAAGCTAGAACAACATTTTCAGGTACCAATTCAATGTAAAGTTGGAAGTTGAATCTTAACAGTAAATCAATTACTGAAGTGCACAATTTGCTTTGAAATGAGCCACAAACAAACTTAGTTAAGGATCATGCAGACAAAATCCATCAAGATCACTATGATCTTGACTTTTATGTTTCTTGCTAGTACAGGGTTCATCTGCTGATTTAACTCTACATCCAACATATTGACAAGGAGTAAAGCAGCACACAAATCAATAAGCTATGCCCCAAAACTGGCTTTCAAGCTGTCACTCACAATTGGCTTTCAAACAGTCATTCTCCCATTTGTCTTTACCACTACCCCAACATACAAGGACATTCTGGGGACTATCAAATCCAAGGTACTGTATTTGCACATAAATATATGTAAATACAGCCACATAGATGGGGACTTTGGACATATACACATTAAAATTTATGCACACATGAATTTATTGCACCCAATAGGATTAATATTTTTGAGGGATCATCACCCTTCACATGCCCTATCCAAAGGATACCTTAGAAATGTAAATGGAGACACAAGAGATGTTGCAGGTGCTAGAATTCTGCAAGAGCACACAAAGGAGCTGGAGGTACTGCATTTGCACCATGAGTCAGATGGCACTTCTGGATAGAAATGAATTTTGATATTTTGGGTCGAGACCCTTCATCAGGGCTAAAAAGAAAGAAGGTAGGTAGCCAATGTATGAAGATAAAGGGAAAGAATAAAGAAGGTAAATGTTCATTTCTGTTCTAGGAGAAGCTGGTAATTGACTTCAGAAAGGATGCAGTCTACGTACTCCTATCTACATCAATGGTAAAGAGGTTGAAAAGGTTAGAGCTTCAAGTTCTGAGGTGTGACCATCAACAACAGCCTGTTACGGTCCTACTATGTTAATGTCATGGTAAAAAAAAATGCTCACCACTGCCTCTACTTCCTCTAGAGCCTAAAGAAATTTAGCATGTCTACATCAATGCTTACCAATTTTTCACACTGTACTATGGAAAGCATTCTGTTTAGTTGTGTAATGGCTTTGTATGGCAACAGCTTTGTACATAACAAGAAACTGCAGAGAGTTGTGGACACAGCTCAGTACATCATAGGAACAAGCCTTCCCTCTATGGACTGTGTCTGTACCTATTGTTGTCTCAATAAAATAGCCAGCATAACCAAAGACGTCACCCAGACATTCTCTCTGCTGTCTCTGCTTGGGCAGAAGATACAAAAGCGTGAAAGCAAATACCACCAGATTCAAGGTCAGTGTCTATGCCCACTATATCCAGGAAGCCGGCACCACCAGGCAGAGAAACAGGGCCCTTCTATCTGGTAAGATCCATCCCAGCCCCTCGTTCCAGCTTTATAGCCTGACTCACGCTCTCTGCCCTCCTCCACACCCTGAAGGCTCTACGTGCACATGAGTCTCTGGTGGATTCTGGCACCACAGTCAACTTTCTGGATGGACTGTATGTAGCTTGAACTCCATACTAATCCTCTCTCAGCCCTACTTCATCACAGCCATTGATGGATTTCTTTTGGGGCCTAAGATAGTTAGAGCGCGCACGTGGCCTGTGTACATGAGCATTGGAGAGCACTGCGAGTCCTGATTAACTCACCCAACACTTGACTCATCTCGGGTTACCCCCTGGTCCTCCAGTCACCACCTCACTTCGCCTGGCCACCTGGTTCACTATTTAGTTGGGGACCCCCCTCCAGACCACCTGTCTGTACCCTGAGCTGATTCCACTGCATAAATCCATAGAGACAGAGGATACAGCGTACTACATAATGCAACTATGATATAGACATCTACAGCATATTAAATTTTAAATTGACCCATTCAAGCCTAAAGATTTGATTGCTGAGAAGGATTTCTTACTCTTGTACAATAATGTCTTTCCTGACAAGGCGGGTCACTCTGCTTGACAGGTGAGAATTCTGGATGTGAAACAATCTTGGGTTCTGGGCCTCCTCTGTTGTGGTTGTAGGAGTTGACTCTGGGACTGTGGTAAGTGGTTCTGGCAGCTCTGGACATGTTGGTATCCCAAGCAGTGCATAGTGAGCTGCCCAGTCTGCTGACTCTGGGTTGGATCACCAGACAAAGCTTTGAGCCGACCCTTTCAATTTTATCACATCTAGATGACTGGCATGTAGCTCCCCCTCCAGCTCTCAGCTTGGATGGTACAACAATTTCCAATTTCCACATAAGGCTACCTCTGTCAAGGGCAAGTTCATCCCAGCACTAATAAAAATGGAGGAACTGGAATTCTGCTGCATATCCCAGCCTTTTTGGGAGGCCATATAGACCTGAGACAATGTGGGCAGTTTCCTGGTTTCCCTTTGGATCATCTCTAACATAAAAGGCCAAGTTTTAAGGAGGATCTAATCAAGTAGGGCAGCAAAAATTGCCTTTTACTTTGTATTCCTTCCCTAATTATTAACCTATCATATCCCAATCTACATCATCCCTAATGGCTACCTACAAGATTCTAAGCAGAGATCCTTCCAGAAATTTGCCCAACAGTCTTTAAAATGCAGCTTTGTCATTTGTATGCCTGTTGCCTCCTTCCCTGCTGGCCGATTTCAATGTAACCCCTTCTTTATTTTACCCCCTCATACTCTGATAGCCAAAACTTAGTAGTGGCTATCAGTAGTTAACCTCTGGTCAGGGGCACCAGCAAGGTATCAGACTCATAAGAACAGTTCACACTCCATGGCATCAAAAAAGATTGTCATAATCTGACAACTAGTTTCTCATAACATTTCATTGATGTATGAGGGGTTGAGGTGGTTTTTATTTGAATGGCTGCAAAGACTTACCCTGGCAGTATACCACCCCAGACTGCCCATTCAATAGCAGGCCCAACCACTGAAAGGGCCCAGGTCATTTGTGTTCACTCTCCATTCAGACTGGGATAGCACGTGCCTTACATAGTGTGTCTCTCCACTGGACAGTACACTCATTGTTTGGACACATTCAAAAATCTACAGGAAGCTGCACTCACTCGAACTCTAAACCCTGAGGCTCACTCCACTCTGTCCTCGTAGTTTCACCTCCTGTACTGGTAATGTAAATCGCTTCTCCAGTCGTGGGCAGGGGTAGATCAATTATCAGTACTGACGACCTGAGCCCACGAACATATCACACTGCCGGCTCCCTAACAAACCTTTGTGTACATCTGTGGATGACCACCACAGGCAATAGTCTGACATGGATGCTGACCTCACCAGGTCCATAATCTGGTCAGCTGTCAAATCAGAAAGATTCTCTGGATTCTGCCTTCTTTGGTGAGTGATTCTCATTCCTTTGTCTTTCCAGCGCACTGCCTCCAATGTTGGCCTGAGAGGCCACAGGTGTAACAAATCATCTCCTTTACCTTTCCACATCTATTCCTGTGGTTCCTTGCTAGGTGCCGCAGTTGCTGGCTCACAATGCAAGTCCTTTGTGACATTGTAGCAGCTATAGCCACTACAGCCACTTTATGAATATCTCTTGTCCCTCCTCTAGTCTATCTCACAGGCACATAATACTATTGTGGAGTAGGTTGATCCCACCATTATCCCCAAATTTAAAACTTCCTGGTGGACTGAGCTCAAGCCTTCCTTCATAACTTTCAGGAAAAATCCCTCCCTGAATTATCCAACCCTGAACAACTTCTCATATCCTTGATATTTACTTTCTGCGTAATCCACGACAGGATCATCAGCTCTCTGAACCATTGACATTATTCTTCCCCAATTACTCCCACCTCCCACCTCCCCCCAGTTGCTGCCTCACTTCCTCCTTAAAGTGATATCTCTTTTCATTGCTGGCATTCCCAGTAGTTGCCCATGCACCATCCTACACTCCCTGGATGATGTGGTGCAACATGTTCCTTGGGTACTTTGCTTTTACCAACATATGTATAGCTTTAGGGTGCAAGTGCTGAATTTCAATCATTTCATTGAGCTTTTTCCAGATTTCTGCATTCCCTCAAGCAACTTTAAGTGAGGGTAACTGACAAAATGCTTTGCTTCTCCCCGGGGGTAAAGGCTTATGGATGGTTGTAGTCAGAATCAAGGGCTGGCTCCAGTCCTCAATGAACTTGACCTTATGTTGCCTGACCTCAATAGGTGCCATCCCGACAGATATATCTGGGTGCAACCTCTCCTTCAAATACTTACACACTAATTCCCACACTACACAAAATAAAATAAAAGTGATGGATAAAAATTAAGCAGTACGTACTTAAAACCACAGTTTATGTACTCCTCCATCTGCCACTTATGTGTGTCTGAACTCATCATGCTTGTTGTATTCATTTGCATTTAAAACATTACACTAAGGTTACAGACTTAAAACACACAAACACACTCACAGATGAGTCTGCTACTATATAGTTTCCCAAACGGTTATACACACACCCTGCTAGATTCCTGAGTGGTCAATAGCCACCCTTCACAACTGGCTGCACTGTCACACCAAATTACCCAAAGAGGCCTGGTCCCTTATGCAAACACATGCACACACACCACACTACTTTTATATCTACTGGTTCAGTTCTCCACCATGTTCAGGATACCTTGTGATCCCAAGGTTATTGATCAGAACAGATCTAACTGTGGGCAGTAATGTTAAAAATACTCACTTCACTGCTGAAATCGGTCACCACATGATGGGTCGTGAACGTATCCTAGATGAGCCCCCAAATATAATGGCTCAACGAAATCCACTGGAAAGACACACAGCTGGTAGTATAAAAGTTTTCATTTGGCACACACAGACTGACAGTGTTTGGAGTCACTCTGGAGCGAAGCTTACTGACCCAACGTTACATCACATTTCACATGCTAAAGCCTAAAGGTAAGAGCAGGACAATTTCTATAGTTACAATGCATCCATAAAGCTTCCTCTGAACTACATATGATCTTCGCACCAATACCTCAGACACTCAAAATGAATGTTCATCATTGCTATCTGAGTGCTCAGATGGGTCCGTCAATTTAGCCCACGCAAAAAAAAACTTAGCCCAGGAAGACCATTGTTATGAACTTCATTTTAAATTCAATCTACAATCCACATTCAGATCAGCAGACTGGTTGCTATTGAAGTTAATAATGCTATATTCCATAATTTCAGAATACACCCTAACAAAGATGAATGTCCTCTTTTGGAACATTGCCTTGAGATTTTGGAGATGTTCCTTTTCAGCCTATTGGTAACAATGATGTCATCCAGGTAACAGTGCCTGGGCAGCTTTGTAGCACCTAATCCTTACCTTTCTGCCAGAGTGCAGATACAGACACTATTGCAAAAATAAGCTTATTATAGTGATAAGACTTTTGTGAGTGTTTATGGTGAGAAATACTTTGGACTCCTCTTCCATCATTGATACCAATGACATAGGTAGAAAAAGGGAGGGAATTCAGGGAGGTGGGTAGGAAGCTGAAAAGCAGGACCTCCAGAGTAGTAATCTCAGGATTGCTGCCTGTACCACATGTTAATAAGCACAAGATTAGCATAATCAGGTGTATTAATGCGTGGCTGAGAGACTGGTGTAGCGGGCAGGGCTTCGGGTTCCTGGATCATTGGGACATCCTGTGGTGGGACCTGTACAACTTGTACAAAAAGGACAGGTTACACCTGAACCCAAAGGGGTCCAATATCCTAGCAGGAAGGTTTAATAAAGCTGTTAGGGAGGGTTTAAACTAATTTGGCAGGGGATGGGAGCCAGAATGATAGGGCTGAGGAAGGGAAAACAGAAATAAGTCAAAGATAGCGTGCAACAGAGATGAGAGAAAGGACAGGAAAGAGATGAGGCATAATCACAGCCAGTGGGATGAGTTTCAGGGCAATAGAGGCATGGTGCCGTTAAAACAGAAAGCAACAAATACTGGACTGAAAATGTTGTATTTGAATGCATGCAGCATAAGTAGTAAAATGCATGATCTTGATTGGCAAGTATGGCATTGTGGCTATCTCTGAAATTTGGCTAAAGGACGGCTGCCATTGAAAGTTGAATATCCAACAATATATAGTTAGAAGGCAGAGGGGGGGTGTAGCCCTTTGTACAAGAATTAATAACAAATCATTAGAAAGGGATGATATAGGATCAGAAGGTGTAGAGCTTCTAAGTATTGAGTTAAGAAATGGCAAAGGTAAAAGGACCTCAATGACAACTGTATACAGGTCCCCAAACAGCAGCTGGGATGTGGATTACAAATTACAACAGGAGATAGAAAAGGCACAGCAGAAGAGCAATGTCATGATAATCATTGGGGATTTTAACATGAAAGTGGATTGGGAAAACCAGGCCGGTACTGGACCTCAAGAGAGAATTTGTAGAACGTCTAAGGGATGGCTTTTCAGAACATCTTGTTGTTGAACCCACTAGGGGATCGGCTGTGCTTGATTGGATGTTGTGTAGTGATCCAGAGGTGATAAGAGAGCTTAAGGTTAAGGAACCCTTAGGGAACAGTGATCACAATATGATCAAGTTCACTTTGAAATTTGAGAAGGAGAAACTAAAATTCAATGTGTCAGTATTTCAGTGGGGAAAAAGGAAATTACAATGGCATGAGAAGGGAACTGGCCAAGGTTGACTGGAAAGGGACACTAGAAGGAAGGACAGCAGAGCAGCAATGGGTGGGGTTTCTGTGAAAAATGACAAAAGTGCAAGACAGCTATATTCCAAGTAACAAGAAATTTTCAGATGGAAGAAGGACACTACTGTGCTGGCAAGTGAAGTCAGTGTCAGGACACTAGTACAGGGATCCAATTGCAGAACCAGTACTGTACACACAGTGACATTAATTGATTAACAAATACCAAGGTGCAAACTAAGTCAGCATTTCTCCCTGGTAGGCTCCAGTACAAGATGCTCTAAGAATCCATCTCAGAGACACTCCACAAACTTCCTTTCTTGAGGTCCAGTACCAACCTGCTTTTCCTAATCTACCTGCATGTTGAAATCCCTAATAACAGCCATAGCATTACCATTTTTAAGTATATAAAGTGTAAAAGAGAGTTGAGGATAGATATAGGATCAATAGAAAATGATGCTGGAGATATTTTAATGAGAGATGCAGAGATGGCAGAGGAACTGAAACCAAATTTTGCAACAGTCTTTACAGTGCAGTATACCGGACATTCAAGAGTGTCAGGGAAGTGAAGTTTGTGCGGTGAAAATTACAGGTGAGAAGGTGCTCAGGGAGCTTAATGGTGGGTGGATAAATCTCCTGGACCTGATGGAATGGACCCCCGGGTTCTGAAGGAAGTAGCTGGAGAGATTGCGGAGGCATTAACAATGATCTTTCAAGAATCGATAGATCCTGGCATTGTATCTGATGACTGGGAAATTGCAAATGTTACTTCGCTATTTAAGAAGGGTGGGAGGCAGCAGAAAGGAAACTATAGACCTGTTAACCTGACATCAGTGGTTGGGAAGTTGTTGGAATCGATTGTTAGGGATGAGATTACATAGTACCTGGAGGCACATGACAAGATAGGCCAAAGCCAGCATGGTTTCCTGAAAGGAAATTCCTGCCTAACTAACCTACTGCAATTTTTTGAGGAAATTACAAGCAGTGTAGACAAAGGAGATGCAGTAGATGTGGCGTACTTGGATTTTCAGAAGGCCTTTGACAATGTGCTGCACATGAGGCTGCTTAGCAAGATAAGAGCCCGTGGAATTATAGGGGAGTTACTAGCATGGGTGGAACATTGGCTGATTGGCAAGAAACAAAGAGTGGGAATAAAGGGATCCTATTCTGGCTGGCTGCCAGTTACCAGTGGAGTTCCACAGGGGTTGATGTTGGGACTGCTACTTTTTACAATGTATCTCAATAATTTGGACTATGGGATTAATTGATTTGTGGCTCAATTTGCCGATGATACAAAGATAGGTGGAGGAGCGGGTAGTGTTACGGAAACAGAGAGCCTGCAGAGAGGTAGTTTAGGGGAATGGGCAAAGAAATGGCAAATGAAATACAATGTTGGAAAGTGTATGGTCATGCACATTGGTGGAAGAAATAAATGGGCAGACTATTATTTAGATGGGGAGAGAATTCAAAATGCAGAGATGCAAAGGGACTTGGGCGTCATTCTGCAGGATACCCTAAAGATTAACCCCCAGGTTGAGTCAGTGGTGAAGAAGGTGAAAGCAATGTTGGCATTCATTTCTGGATGTATAGAATATAAGAGCGGGGATGTGATGTTGAGGCTCTATAAGGTACTTATGAGACCACACTTAGAGTGTTGTGTGCAGTTTTGAGCTCCTTATTTTAGAAAGGATATACTGACATTGGAGAGGGTTCAGAGAAGGTTCTCGAGAATAATTACAGGAATGAAAGGGTTACTGTATGAGGAACATCTAGCAGCTCTTGGGCTGTATTCCCTGGAGTTCAGGAGAATGAGCGGGGATATCATTGAAACATTCCGAATGTTAAAAGGCCTGATCAAATTAGATATGGCAAAGTTATTTCCTATGGTAGGGGAGTCTAGCACAAAAGAGCACAACTTCAGGATTGAAGGGCATCCATTTAGAACAGAGATGAGGAGAAATTACCTTAGCGCGAGGGAGGTAAATCTGTGGAATTTGTTGCCATGAGTGGCTGTGGAGGCCAAGTCATTGGGTGTATTTAAGGCAGAGATAGATAGGTTCTTAATTATCCAGGGCATCAAAGGGTATTGGGAGAAGGCAGGGGAGTGGGGATGTCTGGAAGAATTGGATCATCCCATGATTGAATGGCAGAGCAGACTCGATAGGTCAAATGGACTACTTCTCCTATATCTTATGGTCTTATGTAGGTAGTCCTCAGGTAAATCCACTTTGCTGAAGTGTTTCCCTCAAGAACTGTTTGCAAAGATATCCTCTATCCTGAGCAGAGGGTACTGATCTACTTTCAGTACTGGGTTGATGGTGACATAAGTTTCACCAGAGATCCTGACACACCCATCCTTCTTGCCTGCTGGGACCACTGACAGTGCCTATGGCTCCACTGAAACTTGGAAAGAATCCTTCAGCCTCCGTGATCTAGCTCACTGGTTACTTATGATGGATAGTACAAGGAACTCACAGGCTTTGTAAAAGATGTGTGTGGTATTTTCATTTAATGCTATTTTACCCTTGATATGTTTGAGTTTTCCAATGCGTTCCTTAATCACAGCTGTGGCATCATCCAGTACCTCTCTTAAATTACTTTCAGTTGACTCTTTTACATGGGATGTGGCATGCAAATAATGGATCTTCAATCAAGCTGTAGTTGTCAGCCAGTCATGACCCCACAATGCTGGCCTGCCTGTTTTTATTTATGTTTTATTGAGATACAGTGCAGAATAGGCCATTCCGGCCCTTCAAGCCTCACTGCCCAGCAAACCCTGATTTAACCCTAGCCTAATCATGAGATATTTTACAATGACCAATTACCCTTTCAACCTGTACATCTTTGGACTGTGGTAGAAAACCATAGCATCCAGAGGAATGCTTCACAGCAAAGGAACATACTAATTCCTTACTGACAGCAGTGGGTATTGAACAGCCCATTTTAACTACCGGTAATTTGCTGTTCACTACTGGTGTAAGCCATCTTGATTGTCTCTTGTTAGTTTTCACAAGTTAGTTGTTAGTTCTCTTGTTAGTTTTCTCAAGACTACCAGTCCTGTGTCACTCTCATCACTATCAGACTTTCCATCAACAATATGCAAATTAGTGCTCTTTTTGAAACTGTGTTGAGTTTTTATCTTTTTCTCTTCCCTGTGCAGTCCATTTACTTTTGTCTGCCTGACATGCTGTTTGTATATGTCCTACTTTGTTGCGTTTCCTACAAGTTTCACCTTTAAACCTACATTGGTCTGCTGTATAAGAGCCCCTGCCATGACATTAACACAGTTTGTTCAGTAATGCCGGCTTCTGTTTAGACATTGCATTTTTTCATGCTGACTTCCATTCCTGATTGCAATTCAATTGCACCTCTCTCTGCCATTTCCATTCAAACAGCGGCTTCAACTGCTCTTTAAATGTGATTTGTGCTTCAGTTTGGAGCCTCCTTCTTGCAAGATTCCACAAACAAGACAATGACTCAGTACATCATTAAGCCAATCACTGAACTGGCAATGATTAAACAACTTATTCAGTTCATACTCTTAAGCTGAAATGGACATCATTTCCTTTTGATTTTACTTGTGAAACTTAAGTTTTCTGCGATCAATAATGGCTTCGGTTCCAAATGTTCCTATTGTTGTTCCTCCTTCGGAGTCGAAGACGACCACTTCTGTCAGGTGGAGGGTTTGTGACTGTGGGTCCGGAGGTGACTGGTGAGGCCAGTCCGGGCCCTGAAAGCTCGCCCTCATGTGGGACACATGAGGGTAGGTGCTGCAGTGGAAGTGGAGGTAGCTCGAGCCTTGTGCGCGGCGTGTTTCCTCTGAGCTTCTGCGGTGCGTCTGATTGCTGCTGCATACACTCCTTTAGTGGTCCTGCTCCACCAGGTTGGGCGGTCCAGAGCAAGTGATTCCCAGCTACTGGGATTGATGTTGAGGTCTTTGAGGGACACTTTGAGGCAGTCTTTGAAACGTTTCTTCTGCTCTCCAACTGAGCACTTGCCCTGGCTCAGCTCTCCATACAGCAGCTGTTTTGGTAGTCGACTGTCAGACAACCTGACAACATGGCCAGCCCATCTGGCTTGGGCTTTCTGTAGGAGGGTGCAGACGCTGTGGGTGCTAGCCCACTCCAGAACCTCCGTGTCTGGGACTTTGTCCTGCCATCGTACGTGGAGAAGTCTGCGGAGGCAGCTCAAGTGGAAGTGGTTGAGCTGTTTAGCGTGTCTCCTGTAGACAGTCCAGGTCTCGCTGGCATATAGGAGGGTGGTGAGAACCACTGCTTGGTAGACCTTCAGCTTGATGGTAAGGCTGAGTCCTCTCTGCTCCCATACATTCTCACGGAGTCTCCCAAAGGCAGCACTGGCTTTGGCAATTCTGTTGCTGATCTCTGCATCTATGTTCACCACTCGTGATAGAGTACTGCCCAGATAAGTAAAGCTGTCGACTGCCAGTAGCTTCTGCCCCTTTACTGTGATGTGTGGTTCCTGGTAGGGCTTTCCAAGTGTGGGCTGGTACATGACTTCAGTCTTTTTGGTGCTGATTGCAAGTCCGAAGTTGTCACAGGCTCGTGAGAAGCAGTCCATTTCTCGTTGCATCTTCTGCTCTGTGCTGGCATTAAGGACGCAATCATCCTGATGGTATACACATCAGAAATGTTCCTATATTACAGTTATGATAACTTCAAAGCTCATTTCAGCTGGTTTAGTTGGAGCAGTCAAAATCTGAAGCAAACTATATGCCTTTCCACCCAATGGACTCAGCAGAACTGGCAGTTTCTCATCTGCTGTTCAACTTGTGTTAAAATATTTCTCATTTCACTCAGTATACATCACCCAGTTATCTTTTCTAGAATCAAATGCATCTAACGTTCCAAAGTGGCCAGCCATTTCTGATTTTTTTAAAATTTATGATTATTATCACTCTGTACTCATTGTTTATGAGCCATGAATTTTGTCCATTTTCTGTCTTTTTTTCCCCAATCGACTGGCTCTGTCCACTTGCAAAAAAGAAAACATGCTGCACTATTTTTTTTAAAAACACGAATGTCTTGATGACTAACTACTTGTTGAAGTGCAGCTCAGGTTCTTCTAACTCCAAAACATAAACTAATCAACAGGAGAACATGGAGCTGGGTGTAGTGTTTATGCTCAGAATTTTGCTCTTTGTGAGGTGTGCACATATAATATAGTGGCATGATGATGTGTACCATTCAAAATGTTTACATATAACCCATAATTAATTATGTACACAACAAAGAATGCTTAATAAAACAGTGTATTTACAATATTACTCAAATATTAAAAACATAGAAATATAGGAAACCTGCAGCACATTACAGGCCCTTCAGCCCACAATGCTATGCCGACCATGTACTTACTTTAGAAATTACTTGGGATTACCCACAGCCCTCTATTTGTCGCTGACCTCCATGCAGATATGACCAGTCTACAACCACTCTTTGGCAAGCCAATTCCGGATTCACAAAGCAAGGTCCCCTTGGAGCCTATGCTTCTTTACTTTTTCAATAAGCCTTGCGTGGAGTACCTTATTAGATGCCTTGCTGAAATCCATAATAACTACATGTACTGCTCTATCTTCATCAATGTGTTTAGTCACATCTCAAAAAATTCAATCAGGCTTGTAAGGCATGACCTGCCTTTCATAAAGCCATGCTGACTATTCATGATCATATTATACCTCTCCAAAGATTCATGTCCTGCCTCTCAGGATCTTCTCCATCAACTTACCAACTACTGAAGTAAGACTCACTAGTCTATAATTTCCTGGGCTATCTTTAATTCCTTTTTTGAATAATGGAACAATATCCGCAACCCTCCAATCCTCTGGAACCTCTCCCATCCCCATTGATGATGCAAAGATCACTGCCAGAGACTCAGCAATCTCCTCCCTCACCTCCCACAGTAGCCTGGGGTATACCTCGCCCGGTCCCGGTGACTCATCCAACGATGCTTTCCAAAAACTCCAGCACATCTTCTTTATTAATGTCTATATGCTCAAGCTTTTCAGTCCACTGTAAGTCATCCCTGCAATTGTCAAGGTCCTTTTCTGTAGTAAATACTGAAGCGAAGTATTCATTAAGTACCTCAGCTATCTCCTCCGGTTCCATACACACTTTTCCACTGTCACACTTGATTGGTCCTATTCTCTCACATTCTTATCCTCTTGCTCTTCAAATACTTGTAGCATGCCTTGTGGTTTTCCTTAATCCTGTCCGCCAAGGCCTTCTCGTGGTCCCTTCTGGCTCTCCTAATTTCATTCTTAAGCTTCTTCCTGCTAGCTTTATAATTTTCTATCATTACCTAGTTTTTTTGAACCTTTCGTAAGCTTTTCTTTTCTTCTTGATTAGATTTTCAACAGTCTTTGTACCCCATGGTTCCTTTATCCTACCACCCTTTCTCTGTCTCATTGGAACATACCTATGCAGAATGCCATGCAAATATCCCCTGAACATTTGCCACATTTCTGCTGTATATTTCCCTGAGAACATCTGTTCTCAATTTATGCTTCTAAGTTCCTGCCTGATACTTCATATTTCACCTTACTCCAATTAAACTCTTTCCTACCTTGTCTTTTTCTTTCCCTCTCTAATTCTATAGTAAAGGAGATAGAATTGTGATCACTATCTCCAAAATGCTCTCCCACTGAGAGACCTGATACCTGACCAGGTTCATTTCCCAAATACCAGATCAAGTACAGCCTCGCCTCTTGTAGGCTTATCTGCATATTGTGTCAGGAAATCTTCCTGAACACAACTAACAAACACCACCCCATCTAACCCCTTGCTCTAGGGAGATGACAATCAATATTTGAGAAATTAAAACCTCCCACTATGACAGCCCTGTTATTATAACACCACAACCCTGCTATTATTACTGTAATATTCAATACCTAACAGTCTGTTCTGTTTTTCTCTTCACGAGACACAAATGACTCCATTGCTGAAGCACTACAGCATGGCTTCATTCAACTTTCTCGGTCCCCAGCCAGTGCAGAATTCTTCTGTCACTGCATTGACTACTGTGAATGCAGCAAAATCATGATTAACAACAGCAACCTCTCTTCTTGATGGATAATGCATTTGAAACATTCTGCATGAGCCAGATCTTAACCAAACTAGGTGTATGAAATGCACACAACTTGATCCACATCTGCCAGAGAGATGAGTGTGAGATTCCATTCATAACACCTACTGAGCACTACAAATACTTGGCGATACCTTTCAGATTTTCTAAGCCTTCATTAACATGACCACCCAAAGCATGCTACACAGTTATGTTTTCATCTACTTCAATGACATCCTCACCTTCTCCAAGGATCCCGAATACGATGTCTGATCAGTCCTTCAGCATCTCCTCAAAAACCAACTATACTGCAAGCTCGAGAAATGCAAGTTAAACACCTCAGTCATTTGCTTCCTGGGTTACACCATAACCATGGATCCAGAGAATGTGTACTCCATCCTTGAATAGTCCCAACTGCATTCTCTCAAACAGCCACAGTGCTTCTTGGGCCTCTTTAACCTCTACCTCTGTTTCATTAGAAACTACATCCTAATTGCCGCTCCCCTCACCTCCCTCACCAAGTCACCGACCTCAAGGATAACCTGTTCTGCTGCATGGACCACTCTTTCGAGGAGCTCAAGAGACACTCCACCACCACCCATTTCCATTATCCAAAACCCTCTGGACTTCAGTGGTAGAAGTGAACACATATGAGGTGAGTGCCAGGGCTATCGTCTCCCAGCAAGGACCAGATGGGAAGACACAGCCTTGTGCCTTCTTCTCACGCAAGTTCAACTCGACACAACAGCATTATGGAGCAGGAGACAGGGAGTTGCTCACCATCAAATGGGCCTAGGAGGAATGGAAACTTTGGCTGATGAGAAACGTTGAGCCCTTCCAGATCCGGACTCACCACCAGAGCCTCGTATCCACTCAACAGACCCACCAACTCAACCAATGCCAGGCTCACTGGGCCCTCTTTTTCATGCAATTCAACTTCACCATATCCTACCAAACAAGCTCCAAAAATACAAATGCAGATGCCCTGTCAGGACAGTTCAACTCAGCAGAAATGGCGATCAACTCTCAGCCCATTCTTCTCAGATCCTCATACCAATCGTCAGGGATCTTGAGAACTTGATCCACCAGAGTGTCCAGCACAAGTCTGATCTGGATGATAACCGTATATAAGTGGCCGGCAGCCATCCACTCTGAGGCACTCCAGTGGGCTCATTACTCACCATTCTTCAGCCATTCAGGCACAAGACAGATTCTGGATTTTCTGGGATGCTGCTTCTGGTGGCTCAACATGATCGCAGGTGTACGTCAGCTTGTCACTGCCTGCCCTCAATGTGCCAGTCCAGTTCCTCCAGCCAGTGGTCCTCTGGGCTCCTGCAGCATCTACCAGTCCGTCAACACCATGGTCCTACATCATTATGGATTTCATCACAGGTTTGCAACCTTCAAAAGGAGCCATGGTGATCTTGCAGTAGTGGACTGGTTCACCAAGATGGCCCACTTTATTGCCCTCCCCAAACTTCTGCCAGGTGCTGAGATTTAGACCTGGTTCTTCAACATATAGTTTGATATATAGTTTCCCTCAGGACATTGCGTCAGAGTCGGGCCCACAGTTCACCTCCAGCTTTTGGTGAGCCTTCTGCTCCTTCTTCCGCACCTCTGTGAGTCTGTCCTCTGGCTATTATCCACACGCCAACAGTCAGTCTGAAAGAGCCAATTAGCAAGTGGAGAAGTTTCTCTGATGCTCCATCACCTCCAACCCTTCCTCTGAGCCGAGCTGCTCCACAATCTACACACCTCCTCTGCTATGTGTGTGTGTTAACTTCAACGTGCTTTACAGCTACCAACCCCCATTATTCCCACAGAGGAGCCGACAGTGGAGATCCCGTCCACCAGGGCTCTGATTCACCACTACCAGAATGCTTGAGGGCATGTAAGGCTATCCCAGCTGCCAACTCTGCCTACTGCCACCAGGCCAACCACTGTTGGTGCCCGGGCCAGACTACCCCACCCTGGGGACCACATCTGACTATCCACATAGAATCTGTCCCTATGCATCGACTCCTGCAAACCCCTGCCCCGTTTCATTGGGCCTTCAAGATCACCCATCACACCAATCCAAGCACTTACCACCCCCATCTGCCACCATCCCTCAGGATCACACCTATCTTCCACATGTTCTGTCTCAAGCCCATTGTCCATGGACTAATCAACCCATTTGAGCTTGCACTTCCAGAAGCTAGGATGGTGGAAGGTGGTCCAGTATACACAGTTTACCAGCTGATGGATTCACATTGTCCTGGAAGGGGTGTACAGTGCCTGTTTGACTGGGATGGATAGAGCCTGGATGAGGGGTCTTAGGTGACATCCAGTCTCATCTTGGATCAATTGTTAATCAAGAAGTTCCACCAAACTGATCACTGTCATCCTGGACCATTGAGTGCGAGCCATCGGATGGGGTGTCCTGTCAGGCCTGCATAGGGAGGCACCTACTAGTCTCCAACCAGCTAAAAGGTGTTACCTGCCACTTGTTTTCTTTTTTTTTGTAATTTATTTTTTTATTGAAGTTCATCAACAAACGTTTCCATAAGATGTATTTCAGACATTGTACATATATATCATATAATCATATATCACAAATCTCCACAAAGTATTTATCTGAGGTATACACTTATAGAAAAGAGTGGAAAGAAAAAACAAGCAAAAGGAAAGAACTATGTACAAGTAGGGAGTGATCTTTTTTTTTTACAACATTCATTGATTTGTGAGAGTAAAATCAGGTCTATGAGACATTATGTAGTTAAACCATTTTTTCCCAGTATGAATCAAATTGTTCCAGCTTATGGTTAACAGATGCTGTTATCTTCTCCATTTTGTAAATGTCCATTGTAATTTCCATCCATGTATTTAAAGTTGGGCTCTCCTGTGATAACCATTTCCTAGTAAGAGTCTTTTTACCAGCCACCAACAATATATTCATTAAATATTTATCTCTTTTCAACCATTCTTGAGGTATATATCCAAAATATATGGTCTTACTCTCTGAGGGTATTTCACATTTAAAGATGTCTTGTAGGGCATTGTATATCCCCCTCCAATAGTTTTTGATAACAGGGCAGTCCCAAAAAATTATAATGATTTGCATTTTGATTTCCACAATTTCTCCAACAAACAGGGAGGTTACTATCATAATGGGATTTCTGAGAGGGTGTAAACCTGCCACTTGTTTTCAACACCTCACATGCAGCCTATTTAAATCCAGCTTTCATCCACACTCCTTGTTCACTCATTGAACCACCCAGCCTTGACCAGCTGCTCCTAGCCTTCAGTTACCTTGTTACCTGCGATGTTTAGAATCAGCCATCTCTTATTTTGTGGCCTCTCATGGGTTTGTTATTTTTGCAGTCTATTTTTAAAGTTATCATTCATCACTGCATTGGCTCCACCGCTCTGCTTTTGGGTCAAGCCTCCGGAAACCTGGGAGATCAGTTGTTTCTGAGATACTCAAACCACCCTGTCTGGCACCAACAGTCATTCCATGGTCAAAGTCACATTTCTTTCCCCATTTTAATGTTTGGTCTGAACAATAACTGATCTCCTTAACCATATCTGCAACTTTTATGCATTGACTTGCTGCCACATGATTGGTTGATTAGATATTTACATTACTGAGTAGGTGTACTGGTGTACTAATAAAATGGCCACTGAGTGTATATCTTACAGCCTAGACTCTAATTAATAAAGGTAATATTACGATGCACTGCTAATTAAATCTGATTACTTATGAGTGCATTCTCCTGGTGCTAGAGTTCTCAAGGCCACTCCAGATAGTTCAAATTGAGAGGTGAAAAAATAACAATAAAAGAACTGTTGTATCAAAACTGATAAAACTCACGCAATAAGCAACAACTTTTCATCAGCATTTAATGAGTTATTACCAATTGTTGATCTTACAAGCATTTACTGCCATGCAAGTAGTTTCTAATTGAACAAGTTTACGATTCTAATTGATCCATAGACTTCTAAATTGCCACATGTGTTTTATTGAATGCATTTATTGCTTGTTCAGGAAATACTACAATACAAATTGCACAAGTTTGTACTAATTTTGATATGGAGTTGAACATGCCAATTGAGGAAATGGAAGGAAAAGGTGATTGATCATAAATTTTTAATATCATTCAAATGTACTGGAAAAATTATGCAAAATTATGCATGGCCTAGAAACTGCTCTGAAAAGCTGAATTCTCCCAAAGCATGCATGCACACATGTGCACATGTATATTCATGTACATTTGCAAGATTTCAATTACTTGGGGATATTTGGAGCTCGATCTAAATCAGATTAGCTAAATGTGAAATGGAATGAATTTGCAGGAGCGAGATTCATTTGTTCTCATTATTTTCAATAACACCAAGGGTCATTTTACAGGGTTTTATCCCAAAACCCCCAGAGTCTGTGACAACAAACCACACCTATAAATAGATGTCATGCAGCTAAGGTGCATAGTGCATTCTAAATGAAGTGTGAGTGGGGTGAAAACCATATGGGTGATGCTGGTCTAAGTCAGTCAGGTGAAAAAGACCTAGATCAATTTGGTAAACATGTTACTCTATTAAGAATGTGTAACCCCGCCTCACTCCACTTACTGAGCAATTCTTTTTTCTTTGAAAAGCTGACTGAATAGACGTACAGCATGGTAGCGTGATGGTTAGAACAATGCTTTACTGGACCAGCAATTGGAAAGTTGGGATTCAATTCCTATTGTCGTCCGTAAGGAGTTTGTATGCTCTGCTTCTGACAGTTTGAATTTCCCCAGCATCCTCCCACATTTTAAAGGTGTATAGTTCTGGGTTAATAAATTGTGGGCATACTGTATTAGCCTAGGAAGCATGGCACCACTTGTGGGTTGCCCCCAGCACATCCTTGGACTGAGATAGATATTGGCACAAATGACACATTTCACTGTATGTTTCTATATAAATGTGACAAATAAAACTAATCTCTCCTTTATCCTCTGACCACAATGCAGGAGCATCTTTTCACATCCATTGGAGGAAGTCAAACAGGGAAGATCATACTAGCATATACAGACTCATTGGAATTTCATTCTATTAATATAAACAAATTTAAAAAACAGTTTTGATTAAAAGCAGGTAATATTCCATGGAAGGTGTCTTATCTACCTTCTGAGAATGGGATAGAAAAGCATTTACCACCCAGCTTTCCAAGTCAACTGATTTCCTGTAAATAAAACATTTTCACCATGGCACAGCAGTTAGCCCTTCTGCCAGAAAGCCACAGGATTGTGGTTTCAATTCTGATCTCCAGTACTACCAACGTGAAGCTGAACATTCCACCTGTGATCGTATTATCTGTGAGCATTTCTACTTCCTCCCACTTCACAAAAATGTGTAGCTGGGTAACCAGATGCTGTAAATTAGACTTTATTGCTGATCATAGGGGCATAAAGCATGGAAACAGACCCTTTGGCAGCCAAAATTGTCTATGCCCAATTGTGTTGCCCAATGAGATATTCCAATCTAACAAAGCTTAGTTGATAACTCTCTAGAGTGGTGTGATAAGGTTATTACAGTACCAGTGATCTAGGTTCAAACCTGCCAGTATCTGTAAGGAGTTTTGTATGTTCTGCACATGGTCACATAGTTTTTCTCCAGGTGCTCCAGTTTCCTCCTACATTCCAAAGATGTATAGGTTAATTGGTCAAATGGATGTTACTGGGAAGCATGGGCTCAGTAGACCTAAGGGGCCTGTTACTGCATTGCTTCTTTAAATAAGAAAGTAAACCTCTCCTGTCCATATACTTACATATATGAGTCTTGCTTACCCCATCAGCCTGTCCCACAATCTTCCACGTACCAGGGAATATAGTTTTGGTCTACTCTCCTTATAACTCAGGCCTCCCAAATCCATGCAAAATCCTGGTAAGTACTTTTTGCATTCTTTCTAGTTTAATAACATTTTTCCTATAACAGGGTGACAAAATCTATATACAGTGTCCCAAGTGCAGCCTAACCAAATCTTACTTAACTGTAGCACCTCCAAGGCCAGTGTGCCAAATGCTTTCTCCACCACCTACCTACCTGTGATGCACTTGCACTCCCGGGGCCCACTGTTCCATCACACTCCCCAGGGTCCTACCCTGGTCTGATCTCCCAAAATGCAATACCTCACATTTCTCTGGATTGAAAGCCAATTGATTAAATACCTAACTAATCAAGATCCACCTGCAACTGTTCATTAACTATCTACAACACCACCTATCTCAGTGCCTTCTGCAAACTTACTAGCCATGCCTTATACATTAACACACAAATCATTAATATAAATTACAAACAACAAAGGTCCCATCACTGACCCCTGTGGTATACCACTGGATGCGAGAATCCAGACTGAGAAATAACTGTCAACCATCACCTTTTACTTCCCACTATTCAGGCAGCTACAAATCCAATTTGATATCTCCCCTAGATCCCAAGTATTTAGCCTGCCATGAGGGACCTTATCAAAGTCAGCCCCCGTCCCTTAGAATCCTCTCCACTAAGTTACCCTCCATTGATGTCACACCAATGTGCACTGGCCCATTTGTGGGTGACAATGAATATAATGCGGGGAGATAAACTGAGGAATGGAAATGAGAATGGCATTTATGAATGGAGACAGCTGCTGAAGGGAGATATGTTGGAATGCAAAGGGCCTCTAGAGCTGAATTTTGATAAGTAAAGGAGCTAAGAATGGGAACCACCAGAAAAAAAGGTGGATGGTAGTTGGAACCAGAAGGAGATGGGGTGCAGCTGAGCAGAGGGGGGCAATGAAAACCTGTGGGTCAGCTCTGTGTGTGTGTGTTAAATCAATGGAACCAAGAGCAGGAGGAAGATAAAGAAGGGTGAAGAGGATCTAGGAGAGTGAAGAAAATGGAAGCTCTAGAGGAGGGTCAGAAAGAGAGAGAGAAGGAATTGGAAAAGGAGCATAACAACCTACTGGAGGGGAGGGGCTACCTAAAATGAGAAAACATGGTAAATTTCACTGGGTTGTAGATGCTCAGGAAGAATATGATGTTTTTCTCCTCATACTTACATTGGTCCTCACCCTGGCAGTAGAGACGGCCCAGAAGTAGGAATGGGAAGGGGAATTAAAATAGCTTGCAACCACAGCACGTTTGATATGAATAAAACATTTCCAATTGATAAATAAGTCATTAATAAGTTTGGAACTGGATATTCATCTATCATAGCCCTATACACAGTGGAAAAAGATTGTTAAACTCCCCTCCTGAAGTTTAGCTTTTATTATGAATCATCATTTTATGAGGATTTATCAAGGCAGGAGATCAAGTGTTAATCACCACATGCAAAATGCTGAAGGAATTTAGTTGGTCAGGCAGCATCCACAGAGGGAAATGAACAGCCATTTCAGGCCAAAACCTACATCCACAGATGCTGCCTGATTTGCTGAGTTCCTCCAGCATTATGGGTCATTTCCACAATCTTTTGTGTTAGGGAATTTCACATGTTCACCTTTTGCTGTGAATGAAGAAATTACTCCTCATCTAAATCCCAAATATTTTATTTCACACCCTCCTGCAATTTTCCATCCCCACAAGGGGAAATGTTTCCCGACATCCAATCTGTTGAGCCCTGCCAGAATTATTTTTACATTTCAATGTGACCTCCATTTATTCAAAGATTCAAAAATCCATAGTACAATTATTATCAAAGTATGTATGCAGTATACAACCCTGAAATTTGTCTTCCCCACAGACAGTCATGAAGCAAAGAAGAACCATGGACCCAACCCATCCCAAAAAAATCAAACATCAAATTCCCCTCCCCCACACACAAAAATAGCAAAAAATTGGCAACAAGAAAGATGAGTGAAAGAACACAATATAAACACATAATCAAAAGGCATATTTCAGTGTTCATTATTTGCAGGCCGCCCCATTCAAAAAACATCCAAAAAATAGTAACTCAAAAAGCGACCAGAAATAGAAACTGGAAAATTGAGCACATCATAAGACCATAAGATATAGGAGTAGAATTAGGCCATTTGGCCAATTGAGTCTGCTTCACCATTTCATCATGGCTGATCCAATTTTCCTCTCAGTCCCGATTTCCTGCCTTCTCCCCGTGCCCTAACCAATCAAGTATCTAATCAAGAATAAACCTGAATTAGAGTCCACATCAACAGTCCATGTCGACTAAACCTCTGGGATCATCTGCCAACAGTATCGAGGGAGAGAGAGATCATTCAAACACAAGGACCTTCCCTCGGAGAAGCAAGTGAGAGAGACCGAGAGAACATGACATGTAGCCACCTTCTCCGGCAGCTGACAGGCTGATAGGCGATGTTGAACATTCACTCCACTAAACTTGAGTAAATACAGCCCCATTTGACCCAATATCTCCTCATACAGCACTTTGTTATCTCAGCAATAAGCCTGGTGAACCTCTATGCATTCATTCTATATATTCTTAAGGAGGAAAACCAATATTGCATACAATGTTCCAGCTATGAACTAACTAAGACTGTGCAAAACTTCAGAAGTACATCCTTGTTCCGGAACTCAAAATCCTTTAGTGAAGGGAGACCAAAACACATTTGCTTTCTGAGCTGCTTGCTGAATCTGTAAGTTTGCTTTCAACGATGGTTGTAGATGGACATTCAGATCACTTTTTACATCATCTTTTGCCAATCTGGCACCAAATGAGTAACAATGTGTCTTTCTGTTTTCCCTATTAAAGTCAATAACTTCACATTTATCTTTATCGTAATGGCCAGCTGGTGGTGTAGTGGCATCAGCACTGAACTTCAAGGCAGATGGTCCTGAGTTCAAACCCAGCCAGGTCCCAACCTGGGCAGCAGCAGTATCTGTGTGGAAGAAAAGCCTGGCAATCTACTTCCGTATCTTGCCATGAAAACCCTATGGTCCATGAGGTCACAAAGAGTTGGACTTGACTTAACAACTGAACAAAAAAAAACAAACAAATTGGTCATTCATGTGTCCACTCGTGCAATTTCTCTAAATCAGCTTGAAGTGTCTTTACATCCATCTCACAATAATAATAACTCCTATAAATAGAACAATGTCATTTAGCCCTTCTGGTTGATGCCAATTCTCAGAGCAATCCCTGTCCCCCATTTAATTCCCCTGTAACATATTCTCTTCCATCTGCAATCAGATACCAGCCATCCATACTGGTGCTAATAAGTGTAATTATGTTCCTTAAGGATATCATAGCTGGGAGGGAAGGGTGCAGTGGCATGAGCTCCCACCACCTATTAAATGCTCCGAAAGCTGCCCGTCTCAAATAGCTTTTGACAACCAAGTCCAGCTCCTGGCCTTCACGTGGCTTAGCTAGTAAGCCTGGCACAACAGTTTCTACTGACGGGATGAGAAGGGGCAAAGGCAAGTTCCTGTCGCCTTACAACCAGTTTTGCTCCAAGCAGATGTGGTTCATTGGCCATGATTGGCAGCTCATCTACGAGAAGGAAAACTCTGACACAAATCTCCGCTGCCTTGCGGGCCATACCCACTCACAGGGAAGGATTCCTGAGTAAACCCCGTGGAAATATCTGAAGTTAGAATGCCTAAGGCAGTCCTCCATTGAGTTCAACGTTGACTGGCAACTCCTGCGATGCCACTGGTGCCAAACTGCATCGATCTTTGGATTCTTCAGCTGCGTGGGGAGGTGGAGCCTGCTGCACGGGCAACAGCCTGCCCTCCATATCCGGACTGCTCAGGTTTGCAAATCGGCATGCACATAGGTAAACAGCCAAGCTCGACTCTGACCAATGGAGGCCTCGTGATGAAGTGCATACAGCATATGGAGAAGGTTATTTAAAAACAGGTCTAAGTTGCAACAAATAGTTTTTATCATTTTCGAGAAGATGTACTAATTAGATAGAGGGTCTACTGTTTTGCTAAATGTCAATCCATAGCCAATTTTTATTTTTATCTTATTATTGAAAAACTCTGACCCTTTTGCTTGAATTTTATTCAGCTTCCACTGAGAAATAATTACTGAGCCTTTTCGGGAAGTCTGTGAATATTATTATCAAAGCTGCTGGAAGCCTCAGTGAAGTCTCCCAAATGTCAGTTTATTTAACTTGCAGACAAGGAGGAATGATCATATTGTGCAGCATGCTAAAGAATAGTTCCAACTCTTCAGCTGTTTTAATTAATATGGGCTATTAACATGAATAACATAATGTAACCAAATATATTATCAAATTAGGTTGAACTTGCTTAGCAAAATGATTAGAAAAGTGGAGAATAAAACTTAGAATTTCCTTGACAACTCCATGAAAAGATTAAAAAAGGCTTGGACACTTTTCCCCATCCACACGTAGTATTACAGTAAATGTTTAGTGCATGATAAAATAGAGGTAAATAAGCAGGATTTTGTCACTATGACCTGAGGTGGAGCTAAGTAGTTATGGCACCCAACGGCGACTCCTTTGCTTGCATCTTTGAAAACAGCCTTATTTCCATCTTTAATATCTCTATTTTTCCCTTTCAGGGTTCCTTTGATGACCCTGACCTGGAGTTACACGCTGACCACGGTTCTTTGCGGGAATGGGATCCGCTCTCGGGCTTCCACAATCAGCCGCTATTCAGCATGCCGAAGTCTCAGCCTAAGATTTCACACGGTTTCAGAAGCCTAGGATCTCGAGTAACTGGAGACAGGTGGATCAGGGGTCGGTGTCGCCACAAGAGATCCGTGTGTCGTTGGGGGAGTCAGACCATCTGCTGTGTGCCTGGGGACCCGGGATCCTTGCGATCTCCAGGCACAGAGCTCAGAAAAAGTGATGTAACGGACTTTAAACATTGTAAATCAGTGAGTTGTTTGTTAGGTCTCCCCGCTCGTTGGAAAATGGAGTCATCGCTTTCTCCCTTATTAGGAGAGAGAGAGAGCCTGCAGCATGTCGAATGATTGGGTGAACAATGTAGTCTTTGGGGCAACTGCAAGTCTGTGTCTTTGCTATTGCTTTGCTCACGCTTGAATGCTGGTAGCAGGTGCACTTTATTTTTGCCGGTGGGGGGAGAGGGGGTTGTTGCTTGCTGCCACTTACGCGCAGGAGGGGGGAGCTGGTGGGGACTTTGGGGTTCTAACATTTAACTGTCATTCATTCTTTGGGGACACTCCTCTGCTTTCGTAGATGGTTGTGAAGAAAAAGCATTTCAGGATGTATATTGTATACATTTCTCTGACATTAAATGAACCTTTGAACCTATGCAGAGAATACTCATAAAGTCATAGAGCATTACAGAACAGATACAGGCTCTCCAGCCCATCTAAATCATGCCAAACCTTTACTCTGCCTAGTCCCATCGAACTGCACCAGGACCATAGCCGTCCATAATGCTCCTGTATGTTCTGTAACTCTAAAGTATAAAGCTAATTACAAGTAAAAGACAGGAGCCCAGGAGAATAGCTCATTGTTTAGTTTTACTTTAAGATAGGCATGAACATATGACTTGCTGGTGTAACAATGTATGGTATTATGTACTGTTACATTTAACCTGTAAGGAATTATTTAAACAAGCAAGAATGCCTAATCATACAAAAACTGTACAATATTACTCAAATATTACTGAAATACTAAATACACAACATTCCTCCCTGCTTAGTTATAAACTCCAACTCAATATAGAATACCATCTCACTTACATATATATATATATATATATATATATATACCAGTATACCATATAATACAATTACTATATAGATATCCACAGAACAGTAAATTTTAAATTGTCCTATCCAAGCTTTAGGATTTAATTTCTGTGGAGGATTTCTTACTCTCGGGGGGTTATGTCTTTCCTGACAAAGGGTGGGTCACACTGTTTGACAGGTGAAAATTGTGGCTGTGAAACAATCAAAAGGTGTCAATAGGTTCAATAGGTGTATTTAATGTCAGAGAAATGTAAACAATATACATCCTGAAATACTTTTTCTTTGCAGACATCTGCAAAAACAGAGGAGTGCCCCACCAAAGAATGAATGACAATTAAAACATTAGAACCAGAAGCCCCCCCTCAAATACCCCACCCACGCACAAGCAGCAGAAAGGCAATGACCCCCCCCCCCACCCCCACCAGCTAAAAAGCATCGGCACCCCCCACCAAGCACTCAAGCATGCAGCAAAGCATCAGTAAAGAGATAGACTTGCAGTACCCCGAAAACTACACATGCACCCGATAATTTGATATACCACAGGCTCATTCTCTCCATCATAAAGGAAGAAGGTTTCCCTATATCACAGCGATAGGGAGACATAATAAACACCTCACTGAGTCTGTTGTGTCGCTTTTTCCGTGTTCTGCATCCGGAGAGTCAGTACCAAAAAGGCACAGCTCTCCGGACACACAAGTCCTGGCAGCTAACCCGCTGTTCCCAATGTTCTGTGTTCTCCTGTGATGGTTCAGTCAGGAGTACCGGCCTAGAATCAGCATGTCCCCAGAGCCATGAAATTCCAGAACCCTGAAGGTGTGCTTGTCCTCGGGATATCAAAAAGTGCCCAGCCGTGAGGTCGTAAGAGCGGGTCCCTTTTCCCAAAGAACCACAGTCAAAGAGTATCTCCAGGTCAGGGACTTCAAAAGAATCCCCCACACCCATAAAAGGAAAGAAGAGATATCAAAGATAGAAATTAAGCTGTTTCCGAAGATGCAAGCAAAAGAGTCACTGTTTAGCACCATCTTAACTTAGTCCTGCCTAGACAATCTACAGTTGTCTTGTCTCTTGTTAGTTTTCACATTGTAAATCTTTAGGCTACTCAGACCGATGTCATTCTCATCATTGTCAGATTCTTCATCAACAGCATGCAGAGTAGTGAATTTTTTTTTTGGAACTGCAACTTGACTTTTTATGTTTTTTCTCTTCCGTCTTCCCTGTGCAGACCATTCATTTATGTCCGCCCAACATATTCTTTGTATGTGTCCTACTTTGTTGCATTTTTCCACAGGTTTTGACATTAAGCCTGCATTGGTCTGGTACACATGAGCCCTTGCCACAAACGTAACACAATTTGTTCGTCCAGTCCAATTTTGTTTTTGCTCACTTTCATTCCTGATGACAACTCAATTGCATCTCTCTCTGCTTTTATGTTGATATACCAATTTCAACTGCTCTTTTAAATGTAAGTTGTGCTTCAGTTAGGAGTCATTTCTGAATGCCTTCTTGGAATATTCCACAAACTAAACGACCTCTCTGTGCATTATTAACTCCCTCACTGAACTGACAATGCTCAGACAATCTCATCCATCTAGCAACATATGCTGAAATGGACTCCACTTCCTTTTGATTCACTTATGAAGTCTAAATTGTTCTGTATTCAAGAATGGTTTCTGTTCTAGACATTCCTGCATTCTTTTCACAATATCAATAAAACTCTCTTTAGTTGGTTTGTTGGTAGCAGTCAAACTTATTAGAAAACTGTAAGCCTTTAAATCCAATGCACTCAGCAAAATTGGCACTCACTTTTCATTGTCTATTTCATTTGCTTTAAAATACTGTTCAATTTGCTCTGTATACAGAATACATTTATTCTTTGTGCAATCGAATGCATCTATCTTTCCAATGTAGCCAGCCATTTCTACTCTTTTTATTTGAAATTCATGATTATTCCTACCAGGTATTCATTGTTTATGAACCCGTGAACATATCAATTTTCTGCTTTTATAAAACTCAACCATTTCTCTCTAGCAAGTAATACTTTTCTACTCGAAAGTCACCCTGTGCTTCAACAGGTAGGCTATTGGCTCAGGTTCATTTAAAACTTCCTTATGCCACTTTATATTTTGTAACTTCAAAACATAAAACGAATTGCAAGAAAAAATCAGGAGTCCAGAAAAACAGGTCTTAGTTTGCTTTTACTTTAAACAAGGCACAAGCATATGACGTGGTGGAACGATGACATATGCCATTAAGTACATTTACACATAACTGGTAATTAATTAAACTAACAGGAATGCTTGATCGAACAATATATTTACAATATCTCAAATATTAATGAAATATTAAATACAGAACACCTCCCATGCACGTACATATCCAAACTTCTCTTAAATTTTAAAATCAAACCCGCACTGACCAATTCCACTGGCAATTCATTCAACCTTAACCCATGACCTTTAGTTCTAATCTCATCCAACCTCAGTGGAATAAGCTTGCTTGCATCTACTCTATGTATATGACTCATAATTCTATATACCCCTATCAAATCTCTTCTCATTCTCCTACACTTCAGAGAATAAAGACCTAACCTAGTCAACCTTTCTCTAGAACTCTGGTCCTCAAGTCCTGGTAGTATCCTTGTAATTTTTTTTCTGTACTGTTTCAATCTTTGTTGATATAGTTCCTGTAGGTAGGTGACCAGAACTACAGACAATACTCCAAATTACGCCTCACCAATGTCTGATACAACTTTAACATAACATCCCGACTCCTGCAATCAACACTTTGAGATATGAAAGCAAATGTTCCAAAAGCTCTCTTCATTACCCTATCCACTTGTGATGCCACTTTCTGCCACATCTTGGAAATGGTCCCATTTTTCATAAGCAACACACTTTATTCTCTGTACTTTGATGTGAACTTTGCTAAGAAGAAAATCTTAATGGAATGTTATTGCTGATCTAATTGCACTGCCATTTTTTAGGATGCATTAAACCCAATGATCCTGATTAATCAACATAAAATACCACTAGGAAGTTATATTTAGCCATCTGACACCTGCAGGTGTGAATATTTTGGGGAAATACAGAGAAGACATTTTTAATTACCAGGATGCACACACTGTAGGACCGAATGTGCTGGAATCTCTCCCTTAAGTTTCTTTTTAACCCATCTGTGGCAATCATATTTAAATATGACATTCACTTTCAAGAATGAGGAAGAAATGAGGATGTTCCCTGTTCATGGCACGCATAATCATTGTACTGATGAATTATTTGTTATTTTTTTTAGCTAAATCAATAGCACCGCTCTCCATAAAAGACAAGCATAGTTTGAATTGCTGACATTTCTTCGGCTGAAGTGAAAGCAAATTGAAAATACACAGTGCCAGTAACATTTAGCAGCAGGCACATTTGGGAGGCATTAATCCTCTTCTCAACCACAGGGAAAATGTTTGTGGATGCCCTCCCAATAGTCAGCCCAACTGTCAGACCTGGCTCTCCGATGGACAGGTAATGCTGCAGCAGGAGTAGGAAAGAGCCCAGGAGTAGAGATTGCAAGATCAATGGGGAAGTGGTAGGTACAGAGTGTTCTGGAGGATTCTAAGATCATCACAGACATTAGACAGCTACCTGGAGAAAAAAAGGTTAGAGAGAGGGTATGTGATGAGATATTTCTAGAGTAGATGGGAGAGTTATGTGACCAGGGATCTTTATTTATGTATATATTTATTTAGTTACTTATTTCATTTATTTAGAGATACAGACAAGAATAGACCTTCTGACCTTTCAAGCCGCACTGCTCAGCAACCCTTAACAACCCCCATTTGACTCTAACCCAATGATGGGAACATTTTCAATGACCAATTGAACTACCTGGTGCATCTTTGAACTTGCTAGGAAACAGCAGGAACCTGAGAAAACCCACACATTCTACAGGGAAGATGTACAGAGACTCCTTACAGAGGACACCAAGATTGAACTCCGAACTCTGACCTCCTAAGCTGTAGTAGCATTGAGCTAACTGCTGCGTCACCATGGCACCCAGTTGATTCTGGATCAAGTAGAGAGTTGGATAGTTTTGAGAGTCAGGGAGATGTCCAAACTTATCTATGTCTAACTAATAGAAAAATATATAAATACCATTGCTTTACAGGGGTGTGCACTTCACTTGAATGAAAAAGCATTACAGAATTTCAGGTGCAATGGAGCAAAGGGTAGATGCAGTACAATGTTCACAGATACATCCGAGAAAAGCACCAATGAACAATAAAGCACTAAAATAGCCATCCGAAGGTAATTAAACAGCCAGACAATATTAACACAATAAAATCAGCAGCATAATGAAAGAAACCAAAGATCTTTAATTTGTTTTGGAATTTACTCATCTAACACCTTCCCTGTTTAGTTGCTGACACTATTTAGCTTGTTTCTACATAACAAGAGCACAATGTGCTTCATACCTTTTCCTTTATTTTGACAGCTGACATGAAAATGAAGGCTCAGCTGTGGTCTTGTGTTATACAAGTTCTACATGCTTGCCTCTGGGTGATATTTGCTGCAAAAGGTTTATAAGCAGCACTTACCACAACGTCTCAAGTGATTCCCAATTTAAATATCATTCAGTTTAGAACATTGGATTCTGGTTAAATGACGCATCCAAACCAGTACATTTTGCCTCAATTAAGCGGCTGCCCCAATTAGCCAAAATTTCACGGAAATCATTTAAAAAAGATAAACTGCATTTAACTGTTTTAACAAATAATGTATTTTAATGAAATACAGAACAGGTTAGAACACTACCTATCCTACTATAGTACTATAAAACTATGTATTATTTCCTAATAGATATTGACGGAGGAATTCATACAGTGGACACTGCCGTGTTTTTGGATTGTCCGTAATTAAACAAAATCAATACAGACACCTAGTGCAGATAAGGGACTGACTTCATTGTCCTCCTACATAAAGTAGTATCAAAAAACACTGCTTTTTAATTCAGTGTTGGTCAGCACCAATGAGTAACATAACAGAAGCATACACAACTGATGCTATTTAAACATTGTTCATTCTAAGCACAATGTCTAATGGACAGACAAGTGTGCGCGATTCATGCTAGTTAGAAACTGTTGCATCGTCATCCAACTATTCAAGACGATTGTTGATATGTTCAGATTCTTTGTTTCTCCTAACTTGTTGAAGTAGTGAATTCATTTCATTTTTACTCATGGCCGTTTTCCAAGCCCGAATGCTCGAAACTGCAGTGAGCCAAACAATTCTGAATTGTCTTACTGCTTATTTCTCATCAACTACCAGGGACAAAAATCATTGCTTTTTGAACACAGAGGCACGCAACTGACTCTATTTACAAATTGCTTTAAGCATGGTGTAGCGACTAACAGTGACACAAGTGCAAGTGGCTGGTGCTAGTTAGAAACTGTTTGGCTACAGTTTCCTATCCCAATTAAGCAACTTTGTGTCCCAAGTAATTGAAGGAAATCATGGCTGTTTTAACGATTTCCATCTTTTCTTTAAGAGTTCTCCCAAATAAGCAGCTGCACTGTTTAACTGATGGCCCAGTTAACTGGAATCCACTGTATTACCAAGTGTCAATGAGCATCTATCTCAACCCTGTCATTTCAGAGCTGCTGTGCCTAAATGATCTGCTTCATTGAAGAATCATTTGCTTTATCCCTTCAGAGTCTATCTGTTCCAGTGGTTCTCACGTAATAAAAAAATAGGATAGAGATCGAATTTGAAAAAGTCAATTTACATAATGGTTGCTTTAATTTAATACATCATCAAATTTTGTCTTTTTTTAAGGTTGGTTTAACTTTTGAATGGACAGGCAGGTGCGATTGTGGGTGAGCTCAAAAGAATAGTGAACTACATTAAGGCCAAGACGTAGAGGTCCTGTTAGATTTAACAGTGAGACATTATTATAATTTCCCCTTTGTTTTCCTGCTTGTTAATTGCTCAGGCACACAACAGATTGCAAGACTTCAGTAGTTAAAAACCCACACCTAGTTTCTCTTAGGGATAATATTCATGTGTGGAAAGAGGACACTAGTGTCGATGGCCTAGATGGATGTATAGTGGGGCTGCTATGGGAGAAAGAAAGAAACCTGACAGTAGGCTTCCTTAAGTAGTTAGGGAGTGTTCCTGGTGTCTTACACCCAAAGAAGCTCTGCAGAAGGCAATCACTTCCTGAGTCAATAGCTCCCACCTCCCTGGTATTGCTGGGATTTTACAGACCTATGGAAGTTAAATGCCCTTTTAAAAAACCCATGGAACCTACTGTTCTTTTAAATAGTGATATTCATTTGTCCTGTTGCCTTTAAAGATGTGTACATACAGCTCAAGACCAGTTTGTTTCACAGAACCTTTTAAACACACAATCTAAATAAAATTAATTGTAAGAGGTTGAAATCAGATTTTCAATTTAATTTATGTTAATAATTGTAAGATAAAAATAGTAGGAGTTCAAATTATGTGTATCCAATGACAATAGCTAGAGGAAACTAGGCCTAAATTGTGAAAAGATATATTCTCATTTTATTTAAAGATCACATCAGATCAGTTCTACGTAAATGCAGTACGCATTCTGTTTATAATGAAAAAGTAGTTTTATAACGTAATAATATTATAACAGAGACTCAAAATAAGATCTTTACTCCTTCATGTTGTGAGATGGATGTAAGAAATAAAACTTTAATTCTAATTCTAACATGTATTTTATATAACATATATTTAATAAAACAGAAATATTGTGGATAAACATGAAACTGGGACAAAAATACCAACCAACACAAACATGATTACTTCACTGGGATCAAACCAAGTCATTTTGGAATATTTATCGCTTTCTCAAATTATCTACTAATAAAATGCCAATAAAACGGCATGAAAATGCTTGCATTGATTCATCACTTTAGCCAAGAACAAGGGTACCTAACCTTTTTTATGCCATGAACCAATGCCATTAAGCAAAGGGTCTGTGAACCCCAGGCTGGGAATCCCTGTCCTAAATAGATTTTTTTCTGTTGTTGCAGCTTTATACACAGACAGACTTCATAAGGAAATTAGAGAGCACAAACTCCAGCAGAGGAACATAGCAGGCATACACTCAAATGTTGCTTTGAGAATCTCACCCTTCCAGATATTGCTGGGGTGACTTCTACTTTGCTTTGCAATTCCATCAAACTATAAACAGAATAAGGATTGTTCTTTTTTAAAGAGGTACAATGCCTTGAAGTACTTCATAATTGAGGCAGGCTGAGGCTAGGAAGTCAGTTTTATATGTGATGGAAACAGTGTTAAATTGGTGTAGCATTTCTTAAAGATAAAAGATGATTTCACATTTTAATGAACTTTCAGAGGAAATGGTGTGTAACCTAGAAAGGTAGTCTATTTAGTTCCAACATTTACCAATTGTCTTTCATCATCAAGGATTAAGATGCTCTGATAATTTTTGCTATATTAGCTTATTTACAGTAAAGTGAATTTCTAAATTGTACTGCAAAGAACTGAGGCATAATTTTGACGGTAACATCTTTATTTCTGCACATACTTTTTTGAAACTCACATTCGTAAAGCTTTTCATTGTGATCAAATAACCACAACAACGATTTATTCATGGCTCAAAGTGTTCTTTAGGAGATTAAAAAACATTTATAATATTGAGACAAATGAAAGTAAATTATGATGGGATCATAATCTAGATCAATGAGGGGAGTCTCCTAAAGAACAAAAATAATGTAAAAGCAAAGCTTAGGGAGGGAAGTCCAAGGCTTGGGTTCAAAAAGCAGTCAGCACAACCAACAGTTGTGGAGTAGAAATGGACAAAGGGCAGATACAGAGGAGCTCATGAATCTCTGTCAGTTGTGAGACTGGTGGAGATTACTAACATAGAAAGGTCTGAGGTTAAGAACAAGCACTTCTGTGTACAGCAACAGTTACTTTGAAGATCTGTGGTGACCACCCAACAACAAAAATGTCTCATGTGCAACATTGGTGAAAAATGTATGGTCATTTAAAAAAAACATTTTTTTGTGCCTAAGAGCAAAGATTGCTGGAGAGCAGACTATTTCTTTTCAACATTAACCTTTAACGTTCACCTAAACAGTATGGTAGATAGTGCGATTCAACATCATATTCAAAAAACAATCTCTTCAAAATGCATCAATCTTCAATATTTAATTTCAGCATCAACCTAGAGTATGCACTCAAGTTCTGAAAGGGGATTTAAACCTGCTGTCTACCGATTAAGTACAAAGCATCAATAGAATAAGGCCGAGAAGTAAATCATTTTGATGAGAAGATTAAAACGGTAGTTTCCTAATAATCTGGAGGCCTGAGCAAACAATCCAGAGATCTGAGTTCAACTCTCACTATGGTAGCTGCAGAATTTAAATTAAGTTATTAACCCAGGAATTAAAGTAAAATTAGCAATGATGCATATGAAACTTCTAGAGTGACACTACACTCCCATCTGCCTCACAAACGCCCTCCAGAGAAGGAAATCTACCACTCTCTTCTGATCTGATCTACACTCTGGCCACTATACTAAGTACTTCCTGTACCACTCCTTTGTGGTGTTCTGCTGCTGTAGTCCATCCACTTCACGGTTCAATGTGTTCTTTGTTCAGAAAGGCTTCTCTGCACACCGATGTTGTAACACATGGTTATTTGAGTTACTGTTGCCTCCCTATCAAGTCGAATCAGCCTGGCCATTCTCCTCTGCTGTCTCTGATTGACAAGGCATTTTTACCCACAGAACTGCCACTCACTTTTTTTTGATTTTCATACCGTTCTCTGTAAAGTCTAGAGACTGTTGTACATAAAAATCCCAGGTCAGCAGTTTTTGAGATACTCAAAACACCCTGCCTGCCACCAGCAATCATTCCACGGTCAAAGTCACTTAGATCACATTTTTTTCTTCATTCTGATATTTGATCTGAACAGCAACTGAACCTCTTGACCATAACAGCATACTTTTATGCATTGAGTTACTGCCACATGTTTGGCTACATAGATACTTGAATTAATGAGCAGCTGTACCTCTTAAAATAGCCACTTAATGTAAAGGTGACTCCAGGCCCATAACAACGTGAATGAATTTGAAGTGGCTTTGCATTCCACAATTAATAATAAGCAATGATTTTGGTCTTACCAGTAATGCTCTCGTCTGACTTTACTGTTGAGGAGCTTCATGCAATGGAAGTGCATTTTGGAAATGCATTATCGTGTTGCAGTGTACTGCTCAATGAAAAAAAACATACGGAGATCACATCCGCCTTTCTGGTTTGTACTCTTCTAGTATTCTAACACTCTGCATTAGGCATTCAATAGGAGAACTGTTAAATAAGCTAAAAAGTTAGTGAAGAAACAGCTTGGCCCAACAAAGCTCATCACTCTCTGCTCTAATTATTTCTCTGATTATACAATCCAATTATTTTTTATACCCTTGGTGATTTGCTTTTATGATGTTTCTCGCTAGATTACTTAAAGTGAATATTAATCTTAGAGCAAAGCTGTTCTTCTGCATCTATCAATTCTGAATTACTTTTCACTCATTTCTTTTACAAACTTGATCTTTCTCATCCATTTCAAATAATACTGAGCATGACCTCTGACATCTTTGTTACTTGGGCCTATTCTTTTGTGGATTTTAAATAGCATTTCTTTCTATTCTCTTTTTGGGTCACAGTCAATCACGGATGAGCAGTTCCCATGATTGGAGCTCTTGAGGTGTACCTGTACTAAACGGTGCTGAATTTAGGAGAAGACTTTCTTGTCAATTATTCTGTGTTAGTTGTCAAAAACATGCAGCAGGCCAGCTATGCAAGTTCCTTCATCTTCAGTTATAATTTGTTCCATCATTTTTTACATTCTTATTAACTTCTTGAACCTATTTTCCTTTAATTGTGCACTTTCGTATCCTGGATAAATTCCTTGGTGAGCAGTAAAATATAAGCCAAAGATTGCAAATTACAGAAGTTAAAAAAGAGCTGTTTCTGACTTATCCACATCACATTCCACCAATCCGTTCAACCACTTTTCAAGTCCAGGATCCTTTGTCAGAACTAGGAAAGAGGAAGAGTTAATATTCAGTAACAGTAAAGGTGGGGCAGGGATGGGTGTGGGTGTGTTAGGAGGGATAGGGTTGACGATAGTGGGTGGTGATGAGGTAGCACAAACAAATCAAATACCTCTTATAAGGTGAGTCCACATGGATGTGGATGTGTTGGCCAAATTGCCTGATTCTATGCTAAATGCATCAAGACTTGAAGACCTTCTCTAGTAATGAAAGGTAACTTGCTTTTCTCTCTTTCCCATTCTGTCAAAGATTCTGGACCTGCATTATTAATTCTATTTTTTCTTTCCACATCACTGACTGACTGGTGACAGTTTACAGCATTTCCCATTTATTTTCGAGCTTACCAGCAATTGTAGATTTTTCATTTTTTTCTTATGAGTGATATGGATCTATTGGCTTCTTTATGGATGCTCACTTATGAAAATATTCTTTAAGTTTAACTTCTGACATGCTAGAAGGAGAGAGAGAAAGTTGGAAGCCGTGGGAAATCAAAATTCCCCTCCTCACCCACCTTTCTAGGTTTCCAACAATAAGTCCACCTTATGAAAACATTCCTTAAATGTCAACCCTGACTTGCTAGAATGTGAGACAGGAAGCTGGCAGGTGGTGCATTCGTACTTCCCTCTCCTCACCCATCCTTCAAGATTTCTTGCAATATGAGCAATAGGATTGGGAAAGAAGTGATTGATGGTTAACCTTTCTGAAGCTTCCTTAGAACGGAGTGAGTAGGAAAGAGAATATTGCCTGGGCATCTTATATCTACTGCAAAATATACTATCTAATAAAGATGATTAAAATTGCCTGTATCATTCTTCAGAACTGCAGCTCATTTGCAGAAGGGTGAATATACAAAGATTTTCAAAAGATAGTAAGCTGATTTACTGCAAAAAGCCCGAAATTAAAAAAAAGATTTCTGCCAGCTGTCATTGGGTTGCATACCAGCTAAGGTGCATTTATGACATGTGATAATTAATGGGGAATTTGGCAATTTATCCAGAATTTACTATTTTCTATTTTTATCATAAAATTTCACAGATTATAGACAAGATCCATGTATTGGAATGTCCTCTGAATAAACTAAATACTGCGGCGACCCACTTCCTAGTGCACTCGAACCGGCTCACAAATAGCCAGTGCACCGGCACAAAGGCCAGGTCTGCTTCACCAACAAAGGGAAAGCCTGCGGGGGTTTGTGAGTACATGCCTCTTACAGCATCCGCGCTCGGGGAGGGCGGGATGAGGGAGGCTTTAAAGCAAGGCTGTGAAGTTTGAATAAAATCTTCTTTAATTGCAGTTTACCGACTCCGTGTCATTATTTTAGCGCTGCGTGTAGCACACCGCTACAATTGGTGACCCCGACGGTCCATACGATTTTTGGACCGGAGATGACCGACGCCGCATCTGTTCATGCGGTTTCGTTGAAACTGCCAAGCTTCTGGACAGTGCGACCTCACCTCTAGTTCCAGCAAGCAGAAGCCCAATTTCACGTTCAGCAGATAACCTCAGAGGACACACGTTACTACTACGTGGTGAGCTCCCTCGACCAGGACACAGCGGCCCAGGTTGAGGAGTTTGTACAGTCTCCCCCAGCGGACAGCAAGTACACGGAATTCAAAGCCCTGCTCATAAGGACTTTCGGACTCTCACGTCGCGAGCGGGCTGTCCGTTTACTGCACCTTGATGGTTTGGGGGACAGGCCTCCGTCGGCTTTAATGAATGAGATGTTGTCTCTGGCCGGCGGACACAAACCCTGCCTCATGTTTGAGCAGGCATTCCTGGAGCAGCTGCCCGAGGACATATGCCTGCTGCTGTCCAAGGCGGATTTCAGCGACCCCCAGAAGGTGGCGGCCCAGGTGGACATGCTGTGGAACGCCAAGAAGGTGAGTGGGGCATCCATCGCACGGATCACCAGGCCACACTCCCAGCAGCAAACCAGTCCAGGCTCGGCCGCAGAGCCCGCTAACCCCAGAGGCAGGGGTGGGGAGCCCAACGAACAATGGTGCTTCTACCACCAGCGGTGGGGCGCAGAAGCCTGCCACTGTCGCCCGCCCTGCCAGTTCCCAGGAAACGCCAGGGCCAGCCGCCGCTGATTGCTACGGCAGCTGGCCATCGGGATAGCCTCCTGTATGTCTGGGACAAACAGTCGGGACGCCGCTTTTTGGTTGACACTGGAGCCGAGATCAGCGTCTTACCTCCGACGAGTTACGACACCCGCAACAGAGAACCGGGTCCCACCCTGAGGGCCACAAACGGCATCACAGTAAGGACCTACGGCACCCGTCCGGTGCAGCTACAGTTCGGCTCCAGCTGGTTCACGTGGGACTTCACACTGGCTGCCGTAGCCCAACCGCCTCTGGGTGCGGATTTTTTGCGGTCTCACAGCCTGCTGGCCGACCTGCCGAGGCAAAGACTGGTCCACGCTGAGACCTTTCAGACGTTCTCCCTGGGAGAAGCCCAGTTGCCAGCCCCACACCTCGACTCCATCACGGTGTCCGACAACGACTTCACCAGCGTCCTGGCGGATTTCCCATCGGTTCTGGCACCGCAGTTCAGGGCAGCCATGCCCCGACACAGCGTACAGCACCACATCCCAACCCAGGGACCACCCCTCCACGCCCGTGCTCGGCGGCTTCCCCCAGACAAGCTCCGACTGGCGAAGGAGGAGTTCAAGAGGATGGAGGAATTGGGGATCATCCGGCGGTCTGACAGCCCATAGGCCTCCCCCCTGCACATGGTGCCCAAAGCGACAGGGGGCTGGAGACCATGCGGCTACTACCACAGGCTGAATGAGGCTACCACACCAGACCGCTACCCTGTGCCGTACATTCAGGACTTTGCAGCAAACCTGCACAGCGCACGGATCTTCTCCAAGGTAGACCTCGTCCGAGGATACCATCAAATCCCGATGCATCTGGACGAAGTCCCCAAAACGGCTCTCATCACCCCGTTCGGCCTTTTTGAGTTCCTCCGCATGCCGTTCGGCCTGAAGAATGCCACACAGACGTTCCAGCGGTTAATGGACGCGGTGGGACGCGACCTGGATTTCGCATTCATCTATTTGGACGACATCATCATAGCCAGCAGCAGTCGTCAGGAGCATCTGTCCCACCTCCGTCAACTCTACGCCCGACTGAGTGAATACGGTCTAACAATCAACCCGGCCAAATGCCAGTTCGGGCTCGATACCATTGACTTCCTGGGCCACAGGATCACTAAAGACGGGGCAACCCCTCTGCCTGCTAAGGTAGATGCGGTCTGCCATTTCCCCCGACCCACCACAATCAAAGGCCTTCAGGAATTCGTAGGTATGGTCAATTTCTACCACCGCTTCCTCCCTTCAGCTGCCCGAATCATGTGCCCCCTGTTTGCCCTGCTGTTGGGTCCGGGCAAGGACATTGCCTGGGACGAGGAGTCCGCCGCTGCTTTCATTCAAACGAAGGAAGCCTTGGCGAACGCCGCGATGCTAGTGCACCCCAGAATGAATGTCCCTACCGCCCGCACAGTGGATGCATCTAATACGGCAGTCGGTGGGGTACTGGAGCAACTCATCGCGGGTTGCTGGCAACCCCTGGTGTTTTTCAGCAAACACCTGCGGCCACCCGAGCTCAAATACAGTGCTTTCGACCGGGAACTGTTGGCGCTATACCTGGCAATCCGGCATTTCAGGTACTTCTTAGAAGGTAGGCCCTTCACCGCGTTCACAGACCACAAGCCGCTTACCTTTATGTTCATGAAGGTGTCCGATCCCTAGTCGTCCCGCCAGCAGCGCCATCTGTCCTACATCTCTGAATACACGACGGACGTCCTGCACGTCTCGGGTAAGGACAATGTCGTGGCGGACGCGCTCTCTCACCCTAACATTCACACCCTTTCCCAAGGGGTAGACTTTGAGGCGCTGGCAGAGGCGCAGCAGGCAGACGAGGAGATCCCGAGTTACAGAACTGCAGTCTCCGGTTTGCAGCTCCAGGACCTCCCTGTAGGCCCAGGTCAGAGGACCCTACTCTGTGACGTCACCACCGGCTAACCCTACCGTCGTCCCGGTAGCCTGGCGGCGACGCGTTTTCAACTGCATTCATAACTTAGCACACCCCTCCATTATGTCAACCGTCCGGATGGTCTCCAGCAGGTTCGTTTGGCACGGACTCCGCAAGCAGGTCAGTGAATGGGTCAAAACGTGCATGCACTGCCAGACGGCCAAGGTGCAGCGGCACACCAAAGATCTGCCGCAGCAGTTCCACCCCACCCACCGGCGTTTCAACCACATTCATGTGGATATCGTGGGCCCCCTGCCAGTGTCGCGTGGAGCACGGCACCTCCTCACTATCGTGGACCGGTTCACAAGATGGCCAGAGGCGATCCCACTCACCGACACCACCTCTGAATCTTGCGCCTGGGCACTGATCGCCACCTGGGTGTCCTGCTTTGCTGTACCGGCCCACATTACCTCCAACAGAGGCGCCCAGTTCACCTCCAGCCTGTGGTCAGCTATGGCCAGCCTTTTGGGGACACAGCTGCACCACACAACTGCCTACCACTCACAGTTGAACGGACTAGTGGAGCGTTTCCACTGTCACCTGAAGTCAGCTCTCATGGCCCGCCTGCGAGGAGCCAACTGGGCGGACGAGCTTCCCTGGGTCCTACTCGGCATCCGCACGGTGCCCAAAGACGATCTGCACGCCTCGTCGGCCGAGTTGGTGTACGGCGCACCCCTGGTTGTCCCCAGGGAGTTCATACCAGCCCCAAGGGGGCACGACGAAGAACCCGCAGCAGTCCTGGGCAGACTACACGAGAGGCTCGGCAACCTGGCCCCCATACCCACTTCGCAGCATGGGCAGAACCCGACCTGCGTACCCAAAGACCTGCAGAACTGTAAGTCTGTGTTTGTACGAAGAGGCGGACACCGGGCACCACTACAGCGATCGTACGAGGGGCCGTTCAAGGTGATCAACAACAATGGGTCCACGTACGTTCTGGACATTGGGGGGAGAGAGCAGGTTTTCACGGTGGACCGACTCAAACCGGCCCATGTGGACTTGGTGCAGCCGGTCGAGGTTCAGGCACCGCAGCGCAGGGGCCGACCTCCCAAACAGGGTCCGGCCCAGGCTGTGGACATTGGGGGGTTATGTGGCGACCCACTTCCTAGCGCACTCGAACCGGCTCACAAATAGCCAGCGCGCCGGCACAAAGGCCAGGTCTGCTTCACCAACAAAGGGAAAAGCCTGCAGGGGTTTGTGAGTACGTGCCCCTTACAGCATCCGCGCCTGGGGCGGGCGGGATGAGGGAGGCTTTAAAGCAAGGCTGTGAAGTTCGAATAAAATCTTCTTTAATTGCAGTTTACCGACTCCGTGTCGTTATTTTAGCGCTGCGTGTAGCACACCGCTACAATACACTGAATTTATTGTTTTCTCTTTTGATACAGAATGGGGACCAAGCAAGTTTAACATTTTTTGATAAATAGGATGAAAAACTTGCATCAGTCTTTGTGAATTGCTAAACATTATAAATTGAACATGATTTTGGTTGTAAAGGTTTTAAAGTTCAAAACAAATCTAAAACTCAGGCATTGGATTGGTGTATGATATTGGGGAATGTGGCCGACTTACAACAGAACTGAAAGTAATGAAAATACTCAAGAAGTCAGAGATTTAGTTCATATTTCAGGTCAATGATCTTCTATCAGAACTTGTCAATGCAGGTTCCAATTTAATCCCAGTTAATGCATTGTTCTTTTCTCAAGCAGAAGGGGACCTGCTAGAAATGTATTATTAAGATAGTGGTAAAAGGTCATTTAAAAGTAATAATGGGATTGGGAAGAGTTAACATGGATTTATGAAAGTGATATCATGTTTGATAAATCACAGTGTTTTTTGAGGTTGGAATAATATAATAGAAAAAGGAAGAACTAGTGGATGTGACATGATTTTTATAACATGCCCATCAAACGAATATTGCAAAGAAAATAGTAAGTTTGGATTGGGGGCCATATGCCAATATGGGATAATAGGAAAAGTACAAGAAGTGGTAAAACTGGCTATTTTTTAAGTTGGACTGCTGTGACTAACAGGGTATAGTGGAGACTGATTGATGCTGAGGCACCTAAACCAAGTTTGTTTAATTATCATTCAACCAAACATGAACAAAACCGAACAAAATCATGTTCCACTGGGACCAATGTGTGAAACGTGCACAGCGCATACCAGATAGTAAGCAAACATGCTGTCACACAAAAAAAAATATAGCCCAAGTCCCTGAATGTCATGTTCTGCAATCTGATGGTACAGTTCCTGAAAGACCGCAGATGAACCCATGAACATAATCCAGCTTATCTCTCCACCAATCGGACACTGGAGGGCAGCACTGACAAAGGATGTCAGCCCCCAACCGAGCATGGGTGCCGCATTGCGCTGCCTCCAGTGGCCCTCTCCTGGACTTCAGCAGCAGGCAATCCCATAGCTTGAGGCCTAGTCCCTGCTGCAACTAAGGCCGCACAGCCCCTTCACCGCTTGTTCGTTCCAACAATCAATGGAAACGGGTTTGCGGCATCTTACATTATTAATGTTCAAAAGGGTCTTGCGATCGCAAGAGCAATGTCCAAAACAATCACCCGTTGTTACACAGTCAGCTGCCTTCAGTCACCAACTCCAATGCCTTCCTGTAGCAGGCAGCAATAAAGTCCTCACCAAGTCCAGCTCCTCCAGATTCTCCATCAGCAAGCAGCTCGAAGTCGGGGTAGACCTGCAGTATCCAAAGTTGTTAAAGTCCAGCATTGTCTTGCAATCGTAAAAAAGATGTTTAAGAAAGAGAAAGACACGTTTGTTGGTGTCCAAGACGCCACTGTGTCTGAGTATGGCACTATCTTACCGGATATGTCATATCAAAGAGTTGGATGAGGGGACCAAGTATAATGTGCAGAAGTTTGCTCATTGTACTATGTTGGGTTAAGGGGAGAAAACAAAGGCTTTCAAAGGAGTTATTAACGGGCTAAGTGAATGAGTGAGAGTTTGGCAGATGGGATATATTGTGGAAAATTAGGAAGTCATCCAAATTAGAATAATAAGGGTAGGGCAGAATAATTTTTTAATTGTGAGAGATCAAAGTTTTGACGTTCAGAGGAAACTATATTTCCCAGATATGAGAGTTAATGTTTGGGCATAGGAACCAATTAAAAAGGTAAACATCTTTACAAACATAAAGCCATCCTAATAGTAGGATCACACTTGGATTGCTGTTACACAGAAGGTCTCCCTACAAAGGATCTACACATAGAGAAACAGGAATTTAAACTGACTGACTTGTATTATTAGAGTTTAGAAGAATGACAGATAATGTCACTGAAACATTCAAAATTGTTGCAGGGCTACAGGATAGATGCAGAGATCATGTTTCCCCTGGTTGGCGATCAGAGATTACCATCTCAAAATAAAGAGTCCACTAATTAAGATGTAGCAGGTAACCCACATATTGCTGGTTCTCTCCTCCCTTGCAAATTCGCCCATTCAGCTAGCTCCCTTCTCCCCTTGTTCATCCCTCGCATGCCTCTATCTGGTTCCACTTATTACCCATCAAACTGTTAATCCCCTCACTGGCATCCTTTCTGGTTCCCACTCAGCCCTGATGTAGGGTAACAACCTAAAGCATCAAGCTACTCTTTTTTCCTTCACAGATGCTGTCTGACCCATTGAGTTCTTCGGCATTTTGTTTCTTTGTTCTAGATTCCAGTATTTGCATCTCTTTAGTTGCCACTCAGAACTGAGATGCAAATACTTATTTTTTCCCTCTCCCTCTCCCTCTCTCTCACCCTCTCTCCAAGAGAGCTCTGAAGTCTTAGTCACCGAGTATAGCCAAGACAAATGTTGATAGGATTTTGGATATTGAGACATTCAAGTTGTTAAGGAAAGTGGTGCTGAGATTAAAGGTCAGCCATAATTTTATTAAATGGGGGAGCTAGTGTAGGGACTATCAACACGTACAAACAAGCTGGATGAACTCAGCAGGTCGGGCAGCATCCGTTGAAATGAGCAGTCAACGTTTTGGGCCGAGACCTTTCGTCAGGAATCACTCATCCTGACGAAAGGTCTCGGCCCGAAACGGTGACTGCTCATTTCAACGGATGCTGCCCGACCTGCTGAGTTCATCCAGCTTGTTTGTACGTGTTGATTTGACCACAGCATCTGCAGTGTACTTTGTGTTTAGTGTAGGGACTGGTAAGGTCTATCTTTGCTGCTTCCCCTATGGTCTTGTGCTGTTACTTACAGTAGGTAAGAGTGATATATCATATCCTACTGGCTCCATAATACCATCACCCCCATGGAAAGCAAATGAAGAGATTTGAAAAAGGCATGTACTATAAAATATTACATTTAGACTGTACATTGTTGTATCTCCTCAACCCAAAAAGCAACAAAAATTCATGATCAGAGAAAAGGTTCAAAATTTAATCCACCTGAATATCAGAAACCCAGAGTTGGAACTATCCACTCTAATATTAGTTTCCCAATTTTTTCAGTAAATACTTCAAACATGGCATCACTCGCCAGTTGGATTTAGCTAAATCACTGTAAGATTGACTTTAAATTTCATTAGTTAAACTCATTAATGAGAGATTTAATTTAAATTGCTTTGAATGGTAGTGACAGCCATATGGACTGAGTCCTGATTATGTTTATACAAAGTAGTTACAATAGACAGCATGCTGGTAGTGACTGTGTTCAATCAGATAAGCTTGATGCACATTGTTGTTTGCAGGTTTTGGTAACATTGCAGTCTTGTGACTGGACTGCCAAATGACCCTACTAGCAATAATAATGAAATAAGTGCTTAATTCCTACCATGCCAGCTGGGGAGTTTTAATTCAAGTAATAAAATTAAAAATCTGGAACATAAAGCTGGTATCAGTGAGAATGACCATGAAAATGCTTAACTGTTATAAAAACCCATCTGGTTCACCAGTGTTGTTTGGAAATGAAATCTGCTGTCCTTACCTGTTCCAGCCTGAATTGGACACCAGACTCAAAACTTTGAAATGGCCTAACAAGCCAGTCACTCAAAGGTCAGTTAGTCCTGGATAATCAGACCTTGCTGTGATGTTTACATCTCATAAATGAATAGAAAAAGAACACGTGTCTGGTTATTATGTTGGCTACTATAGTTGTTTTGAAATATGATTTTTGTCCTTCCTCTGAACGGTTTGCTCCAATTGTTGGCCAGTTTTGCTCTTCCTTCTCTATGCATGGAACATTAAATGAATTTTCCAAAATGACCTGAAGAACAGAAGTAAATATAAGCACGGAAAAGTCTCTACCATCTACCTGGCCCATACCCAAAATTTATACTTCTCAGCTGCCTGTTCTCTCAAATAGCTGAATTCCTATCATATTTTCTCAACATAGTCTTCCTCCAGAATCTCCTTGCACAGTGAAATCACCAGCTCAATAAAGTGTGCTGGGAAAACATTGTGGAAAACTATCTCTGCATCTGATGTAAACAAAATAATTGCAACATGAAAATAATGTCAGACTACATACCATCCCACCTCCGGGGCAACAAAGTGCCACTTCCATTTTGAGTGGGTTCAAATGAAAAGAGCTTGCTCCTGAGGGGTGGCAATTTCACATGCATGTCTGAGGTACAAATGTAGGGATAATGAGTAATATGGGTCTTATATAATTCTGCAACTCCTTGTAGAGACAGATAATTAGATCACGTACAGATAAAGATATAAATATGTGCTCTAACTACATGGCTTATTTGCATCCTGTACTTTAAAATGCTACAACACTCCTACTTAATTTCACTTGTTGGAGCAAATTTTGAGACACAGGGAGAAGCAAGAATACATAAGCAGATTCATTTCTCCGCTCCGGGCCTGGTATCCTCTCGGATCATTTCTTACCGCTCTTTTCCCATCCACACTGTCAGCCTTAATATTCTTTAGGCACTTTTCATATACAACTCATGAAAAGCCTGCAAAGTCCTCATTAGCTTGGTCCTGTTACCATTTTCACAACAGCCTGCAGGCATCCTCTCATTGTACACTGAAATTTAGAATTTAACTATTGGCTTTATTAAAGATTAGCTTCATTTGTCACATGTACTGTGTATCGAAACATACAGTGAAATCCAATGTTTGCAGCACCAACACAATCTAAAAGGATGTGCTGGGGGCAGTCTGCAAGTGTTGCCCTCCTTCCCATGCAGACAGACCACACCCACCACTCACTAACCTTAACCGTAAGTTTTTGAAAGGTGATTAAAAAACCAGCACACCCAAAGAAAACCTTTGCAGTCATGGGGGAGATATACAAATTTCTTACAAATAGTGGTGGGAATTGAACCCCAATCGCTGATCACTAGTGTTGTGCGAACCACATGTGCCTCAAAACCGAAACTCACGTCAATTTGGTCTAAGTTTGAAGTTAAATAAATCACACTGGAATTTCTTCTATTGAAATTCCTCTGTGTGATATTTTTAGTCTTCTGTTTAACACATCCATGTCAAATTCCTTTGTGCACTACTTCAAATGAGTTATTGACTCTGCTAAGATTTTGCATTCAGGCACAAATGTAAATGCATTTACCAGCCCTGGAAACATAACACACAGAACCCTAGATCAGTCATATACTTTGTTCAAATCTGCTGGAAGTACATAGCACAGTGTGGTTCCAACCAAGTGTAAAAATCATTTACTTCTTCATTTTGCTTTCTACATGCTGCATTTGTGAAGCTTTTGAAAACTGATGCTTTATTTTAGGGAATAGTTTTACAGGAAAACTTCCAACTATGCAGGTGTCAGCAACCCCTAATTTGGTGGTATGTTGTCAGACCATTGATGGGGCTTTCATATCACCAGCCTGCATAGCCGTGACCTTTCCAATGATTTCATGCTGGGCATTTTTTCCTGAAATTACTCTTGATTGAAGCCTGGTCTTGAAAAATCATCTGGACAATATGGTTGGAAAACAGGAGACCTGAAACAACGTGATAAATTAAGTAGCTGGCAACATCTGAGGATGTTCATTTCCAGCCTGAGGGCATGCATAGAGTTACCGTAGATTCCGGACTACAGAGCGCACCTGATTAAAAGCCGCTGGCTCTAATTTTAGAAATAAAATCAATTTTTTAATTGTAAAGGCCGCATCGGATTTTAGGCCGCACCGGATTTTAGGCCGCACCGGATTTTCGGCCGCAGGTGTCCCACGTTGTAATATGAGATATTTACACAGAAAGATATTACACGTGAGGATTTTTTTAACTTTTAATTAAATCCATATGGTAACAAAAACAAATACATATTGCAAATGCTTTTTTTCGAACCGTGCCCGTACGCGGCTACTTTTAAATATACGTTGCATATACTTCTTTACTGAACAACATTCCAATATCTCCTAACGACTGGTAAAAATATATATATATTGCAGCCTACCAGGAAAAGTTATTGATCACCTTTAACTTAAAAGCAGCGTTCGCTCAGATCCAAAGCCGCTCGCGTAATGCGCTCCCCCCCTCCTTTCCGTTTATCGCAAATCGGCATTTTCCCACAAGACACCGCGAAACCGGGTGTGACGTCATAGCATCCCGCGATGTAGTACAGAAAACAAATATAGTTTAAACTAAGTAGGCAGCACAATGCTTCGAGTGTTTTCCATGTTGATGAGGGTGAGTACAAATGACTGATTTACAATAATTTAATTGTGAAAGTGCGCTTGATTTATCGTACAATTTCATTGGACCTCTGTGAACTACTCATCAATTTTATTGGTCTACTGTTATGAGGCAAAATGTTTACGAGGCGGCATGAAAAAAATCATGCATTAGCCGCTTCGGATTATTGGCCGCAAAGTTCAAAGCTGTTCAAAATGTGGGAAAAAAGTAGCGGCTTAAAATCCGGAATCTACAGTACTTCTGAAAGATTATTAGCATTAAGAACTGGCATTTCTATTTCCAACAACCAAGTGCTCTGTGGCAAATCTGGTCCGGCACTTCACCGTTTGCAGTTGGTCAAAGCCTGGTATCATTGTATGAGCACAAATTAACAGATCTGCTTTGGCATCTAGTGGGAGTAGGGAGTATCGCAATACAGGCATGAGAAGGCACTGTAATTCTAGCAGCATCCAACAAAGTTATGTAAACCTTCTCTATGATCATATGTTGATATAATATGTTCCCTTTACAATTTTGGAAACAGATCAAAAGCTGCCAGTTGAAAATCACAGCTGAACACGAAAGTCAATATCAAAAATGTTTTATCTCAAATCAAAACCTGATCCTCAATGTAATGAATGAGTTTGCAGCTTTCAGTCTACAGAGGAGCTACTTTTTGCATGGGTTGACCCGGATACCTTCAGGTGGTGGGCAGATGAAAAGCAAAAATGGTAAAATAAAGTCTTTATTAGTCTAATTAGTCTGACATCGGTGGTGGGGAAAATGCTAGAGTCGGTTATCAAAGATGTGATAACAGCACATTTGGAAAGAGGTGAAATCATCGGACAAAGTCAGCATGGATTTGTGAAAGGAAAATCATGTCTGACGAATCTTATAGAATTTTTTGAAGATGTAACTAGTAGAGTGGATAGGGGAGAGCCAGTGGATGTGGTATATTTAGATTTTCAAAAGGCTTTTGACAAGGTCCCACACAGGAGATTAGTGTGCAAACTTAAAGCACATGGTATTGGGGGTATGGTATTGATGTGGATAGAGAATTGGTTGGCAGACAGGAAGCAAAGAGTGGGAGTAAACGGGACCTTTTCAGAATGGCAGGCAGTGACTAGTAGGGTACCGCAAGGCTCAGTGCTGGGACCCCAGTTGTTTACAATATATATTAATGATTTAGACGAGGGAATTAAATGCAGCATCCCCAAGTTTGCGGATGACACGAAGCTGGGCGGCGGTGTTAGCTGTGAGGAGGATGCTAAGAGGATGCAGGGTGACTTGGATAGGTTAGGTGAGTGGACAAATTCATGGCAGATGCAATTTAATGTGGATAAATGTGAGGTTATCCACTTTGGTTGCAAGAACAGGAAAACAGATTATTATCTGAACAGTGGCTGATTAGGAAAAGGGGAGATGCAACAAGACCTGGGTGTCATTGTACACCAGTCATTGAAGGTGGGCATGCAGGTACAGCAGGCGGTGAAAAAGGCAAATGGTATGTTGGCATTCATAGCAAAAGAATTTGAGTACAGGAACAGGGAGTTCTACTGCAGTTGTACAAGGCCTTGGTGAGACCGTACCTAGAATATTGTGTGCAGTTCTGGACCCCTAATCTAAGGAAAGACATTCTTGCCATAGAGGGAGTACAGAGAAGGTTCACCAAATTGATTCCTGGGATGGCAGGACTTTCATATGAAGAAAGACTGGATGGACTGGATCGACAGTGAGTTTTATACTCACTGGAATTTAGAAGATTGAGGGGGGGATCTTATTGAAACGTATCAAATTCTAAAGGGATTGGACAGGCTAGATGCAGGAAGATTGTTTCTGATGTTGGGGAAGTCCAGAACGAGGGGTCACAATTTAAGGATAAAAGGGAAGCCTTTTAGGACCGAGATGAGGAAAAACTTCTTCACACAGAGAGTGGTGAATCTGTGGAATTCTCTGCCACAGGAAACAGTTGAGGCCAGTTCATTGGCTATATTTAAGAGGAAGTTAGATATGGCCCTTGTGGCTAAAGGGATCGGGGGTATGGAGAGAAAGCAGGTACAGGGTTCTGAGTTGGATGATCAGCCATGATCATACTGAATGGCGGTGCAGGCTCGAAGGGCTGAATGGCCTACTCCTGCACCTATTTTCTATGTTTCTATAAAACTACCAGCCGCCCTGTGGACAGTTGCCAAAAGTATTCCAATACCTGCTATAGCATAGGGGAGCACAAAACATCACCAAAACTTCTTTCAGATGTCGAAACAGAATGTTTCATCCAGATAAGACTATAACTCACTGATCATTCCCAGCCACTACAAGAATGTAGGAATGGGACTGGGCAAGTCTGCCTGTCAAGCCAGTTTCAACATTTAATTTTATCTACTCTGCAACCAAGCTTAATTTATGACCTTCCACTAATATTTTTACAATGATAAATCTGTACATCCTCTTGAATTAGAATTTAAATTTGTGATAGCATGCTTGTCTATGCATCTATTTTCTAATGTCAGTGCTTCTACACAGTCTACTCCACAATGTATGAATGAAGATTTGGCAATGTCATAAATACTAGCATATTAGAATAGATTGTTTTGTCCCTATAAATTCACATGCCATTACCAGGCACTATAGGAATGTATCTATCTGCTGCAATCTATGATACAAGGATATAATACGTCATATATAATAATGGTCCATGGATAGGGTACTTCCAGACAAGCAACTTGCCTGTAGAATGAAAAGAATGGAAGCAGAAGTCTGTATGATACATTACACCAGATCTGGCAGATAAACCACAGCAGGTAAAAATAAAAATGTTATTATTTTTCATTTGTCTCATGGCAGGGGGATTACAGGTTATCAGAAAGCTCTTAAATGAGATCTTGGAGAATGCCTTATGTGCATTAAATGCATTTTTCAAATGATCTAGAAATGAAACTTAATTGGCACTGGTTCTTTACTCGCAACCAAAGCAGGGAGAATACATTTGTAGTCTGAACTAAGACTGATAGCTCGTAACTGCATTTTCATATGTTTCATGTCATATCATTTGTGAATTATCCAGGAGTCATGCCTAAGGGAACAGCTACTTTGTGAAAGAGGGTTAACTCTAGAAAAGTACTTACAGATATGCAAACACGTGGAGCTGTCTGAAGCCACTTGAGGAATGCTGAACAGTAGGAAGGCACACAGTGAACCACAAGTAGATGACAGAAAAGGAAAATTAGATGTTACTGAGTTGTAGACAGTAACATAAACAATTGTATGAAACTGCATTGTGCAAGAAAAAGTGTGTTCACAATGCAATCGGAAAATCGCTTCAAAAGCAGCGTGTAATGAAGAGGATATTGAAAGACAATGGAGCAAGAGAGACAAAATGAGATGGATACCAGGTCAGATTCAGAATACCAAAATGTATTCACTGCCAACTTTGCAAAATGAATAGCCACTTGATTATTATATGCTGGTGGTAGAAGATCAACTAATGACATTTCACAAGCAATATACAATGTTCTCCCCAAGTTAGTCTCAAATTTCAAGCTGCCGTATTGAAACCAATGAGTTGCATGCCGTTAATATACAACAGAACCACACAGTAGCCTGTGGTGAATCCTGCAAATCAATAGAGATATGATATTGCTTCAGCCACACAACTCACAGATAAGTTTACACCTCTCTCTATTGGATGAATGGGGAAATCAAAGGCAATTTGCTGAAATCCCTGGAGTGGAAAAAAGCTAAAAGAAATGCTATACTTTTTATCAAGTCTCAGATAGAAGACAATCCAACATCAGGTCAGATATGTTTCAACTACATGGGAAACTATATCTGGCAACAGTTAATACCCACTTAGATTTCTGGGAGATGGTTTCTTAGAAATCACCTATTACCAACATTTATTCACCAGCTCATAGATACAACATCCTTGAGGTGCAGGTTACTGATAATGGGCCACAGTTTACTGCTCAATGAAATTCTCCAAGGACTGGCATTTTGATCTCCAGACCTCATCCATTTCCAGAGACTAATAGAAACACTGGGACAAACAACTACAAAGAAGACTACATTACTGTAATCAGATCCATATTTGAGCATACTAGCCTTCCTCAATTTCCCAGCCTGAGCTCTAACTTGAGCCAGACAGAAGTTTATAAATCTGCGAGGGACATAGATAGAGAAGACAGCTGGTATACTTTTCCCGTGGTCAAAATATTAAATACAAGAGGCCCATGTATTTAAGATGTGAGGGGACAAGTTCAAAGGACATGTACAGGACAAGTTTTACCCAGAGAGTGATGAATGCCTGAAATGCCATGTTGGGGATGGTAATGGAGGCAAATATGATAGAGGCATTTAAGAGCTGTTAGGTAGGCATGTGCTTCTGCAAGGTTTAGCGGGTCATGGATTAGTATTGATGGTAGGAACTAGTTTAGTTACACAAGTAATTACTAATTTAATTAGTTTGGCATAACATTGTGGGCCTATTTTCAAACAGTCCTATGAGATGTATGAGTGGGTGAAGTAAAGCTACAATTCCAACAGTACAAAGGCTGTCTGAACCAGAAGTGCAAAGATGCAATGGAAGACACCAGAGGTAGCCAAAAGAAATGTGAAGCACCCCTATAATGCCACATCAATGATTGGGAGTCACTGTGAAGATGAAGCTGCAGCCCTTTTTGACTTGATACATGGCTCACCTTGCATCATCTAATGTTGTGATGGAGGAGAATACTCCACATCAGAGAAAAAGTACGTCTCAGGAATATCACTGAATGAAACAGTTACGGATATAAGGTTAAATCTGCAAAGTGAGGAAACCTCCGCTTAACAATATGCCACTGAAGAACCAATTAGAACCAGACCTGAAACAACAATCTATCCTTCCAAGTATCTTAAGGACTTAATGTCAAAGGAAGCATAAGCTCCTCTCACATTCAATGCATGTCCTCTGGTATTCAACATTTCAACGCTGGGAAACAGATAATCGTTCTCCACTCAATCTGTGCCTCTCATAATCTTGTAAACCTCTATCAGATCTCCCCTCAGCTTCCGATTTTGTAGAGAAAACATCCAAGTTTATCCAGCTTCTCATGACAGCACACACCCTCTAAACCAGACAGCATCCTAGTAAAGCTTAGAGGGGTGACTAGAACTGTATGCATACTCCAGGTGTGACCTAACCAGAGTTTTATGTAGTTGCAACATAACCTCTAGACCTTTGAACTCAATGCCTTGACTAATAAAAGCAAGTATTTCATACGCCTTCTTAACCATCTTATCAACCTGTTTAACCACTTTCAGGGAGCTACGAACTTGGATCCCAAGATCTCTCTGCTCAGCAAGATCACTGTCTCATTGCATTTACCCAGCCGAGGTGCAGCACCTCACATTTATCTGGGTTAAGCTCCATTTGTCGTTTATCATCCCATATCTGCAGCTGTATCACGCTGTATTCCTTGCCAGTCTTCTGCACTATTCACAACTTCACCAATCATAGTAGCATCTGCAAACTTACCCAAAATCTACATTTTAATCCAGGTCATTTATATACATCACAAACAGCAGAGGTCCCAGCACAGATCCCTGGAGAACACCACTAATTACAGACCTCCAGCTTGAAAAGGTCTCTTCAACCGCTACCCTCTGTCATCTCTGTGCAAGTCTGTTCTGAATTCAAACAGCCAATTCTCCACAGACCCCATGCATCTTAATCTTCTACATTAGCCTCCCATGAGGGACTTTGTCAAATGCCTTACTAAAATCCATGTAGATAACATCCACTGAACTACCTTCATCAATCTCTCTCACCACATTGTCAAAAAACTCCATCAAGTTGATAGGGCATGGTCTGCAACTACAAAAGCATGCTGGTTGTCCCTAGTTAGGCCAAATGCTCATATATCCTATCCTTAAGAATTTTCTCCAGCATTTTCCCTACAATTGATGGGAGACTCACTGGCTTATAGTTCCCAAGATTTTCCCTTGTTCTCTTCTTAAATAGAGGTACAGCAATAGCCATGCACCAGTCCTCCAGGACCTTGTCTGTGCCTAAAGAGAACACAAAGATACTGGTCAAGATCCCAGCAATCTTGTCTCTTGCCTCCTTTAACCTGTGATATATCCTATCAGGCCCTGGGGATTTACCCACCTTAATACCAGATAGGAGACCAACAATTCCTCCTGCTTGACCTCTAAATGTCCCAATGTATTCAAACACTCAGCACTGATCTTCTGGTCCTCCATATCCTCCTCCTTAATAAATACTGAAGCAAAGTACTCATTAAGTATCTCACTCACATTCTCAGCATCCAAACAACTGTTTCCCCCTTTATCCTTGAGTGGTCCCATCTTCTCTCTAATTATCTTCTTACTCTTGATGCATGAATACAATGCCTTGGGATTCACCTTAATCCTACTTGCCAAGGACTTTTCATGGCCCCTCCTGGCCTTCCTAATTCCTTTCTTTAGTTCTCTTCTGGCTTCTTTATGCTCCTCATGCACTTTGTTTGGTCCTAAATTTTGAAGCTTTACATGCTTTTCCTTTTCCTGCTTGACTAAATTCATCACCTCTCTGAACATCCAAGGTTCTGTTATCTTTCCATCCCCATCCTTCCTTCTAACAGGGACATACCTTTCCTGTACTCTGTGCAACTGATTTTTAAACTCTCTCCAAATATATGATGTGGACTTGCCAGAGAATAGGTCTTCCCAATTAACGCTTCTTTGTTCCTGCCTAATGCCCTTGTAATTTGCTCTATTCCAATTTCAAATTCTCCCACAAGGACCAGGCCTATCCTTGTCTATAGCTATCCTGAAAGTTAAAGAGTTGAAGTCACTGTACCTTAACTGTTCACCCACTGAAAGGTTAGTCACCTGGCCAGACTCAGTAGCCAACACTAGGTCCAGTGTGGGTCTTCTCTGATTGGACCATCCACATATTGATTTAAGAAACCTACCTGGATGCACTTAACAAACTTAGCCCCTTCTAAACCCCTTACACTAAGAAGGTCCCAGTTTATATTAGGAAAGTTGAAACCCCCATGACAACAACCCTATAATTTTTACACATTTCCTTAATCTGATTACATTATCTGCTCCTCAGTGTCTTGGTGGCAATTAGGGGGTCTGCAGTACAATCTCAATCAGCATGGTTGCACCCTTCCTATTGCTAAATTCCAACCAAATGTACTCAGTGTCTGACCACTCCATTATGCCTCCTCCTGAGTGCAGCTGTGATATTGTCCTGAATTAGCAGTGTAACTCCACTGTAAACTGTTTCAGGAGTTAAGTACTTTTCTTGACAAGTTAAACTTCTTATTGTTTCTATTATCATAAGGAGTAATTAAAGAGATAACAAAGTAAAAGGAATCAATGTGTTCTTATCGTGAGGTTTTTTTGGCAGGATATATAGAACAAAAACTTTTTTTGTCAGTAAATTTACAGCAGGTCAAGATTAAGTTCAGACCAACAAGAACCCAATTTTTGCTCAGAGCAACATTTCCATGAAGTTATCAGCAGTAGATTAACCCACTCCCTCCTCCCCTCCTTCAATTCAATACCAACCTAATTAGGTCATTTTTATAAACAATATATTTCCATATAAAAATTTCTCTCTTGAGCACATTAATATAAGATTTCTACAAGCCTGTTGAAAAGACTTAATGTCCATTCATCTCACGTGCCTCAATAATTTAAACAATGTACAGGGTATTATTTTATTTGTTTTAACTGGTTTTCTTTCTAAAACTTGCATTAAACATATAAAAGATTAACTTGTAATTATATTTTGAGTGATGCATTTTTACTACCTCAGCAAATCCCACAAAGTTTCACAAATAGGAAGTATTTCTGAAGTGTGGTCATTACTATTTTCCAGGAAATGTGAGTCACTTTGTACACAGTAAGGCTCCACTTACAACAATGAAAAATGGCTCTTCTTTATCTCTCATGTTGGTTGAGGAGTAGACAGTAAAAAATATCTGGAGAATTTCTCTTCTCTTCTTTATATAATATGCATGGGATAGTTAATATTAGTCTATGAGAATAAGTGGGCCTGTTCCTAACATCTTAGTGATTGGGTGATGCCCTGATATTTAACCATTCCCCAGCTGATGCACTGTGAATCTATCATGTGGGCTCTGGTCTCCAGAGTAGGGCTTGACTATGTTACCTTCAAATCTGGGGCACTCAGCCACAAATGTTGACAGCTTCTGCCTTGACAGCATTTCAAAGAGAGAAGAAACCTCACCCAAATGTGATAAAAGAACAGATGCTGAGACAATGAGCTTACAGCCCATAGTAGACTGCTTATTAGTAAAAGAATATGGGAAATTTTAATCAATATGCATTGAATTGGTGTGAGAGTTTTCCTAATTGTCATATAATTTTTAAAGAAGGTTCATCAAAACTCAGGGGAGGATATAGTGCAATATGCCCTGTATATTATTTGCATTATTTATTTGTAGTTTCCACAGGCCTACAGAAGAGGATATAGTACATGATCAGAAAAAGCTCTGCTGAGATTGGGATCGGCTTAAATGATCTTGGTCAGCATTGTCGAGTTGGACCTTTGTTATTCCTATGTTGTTACTATTTTTTTCACATTTCTGAAAAGTAGTACCTAATTTTCATTCTTATATTTTGCTTATTATAATGTAATGTACTCCCTCAGTTGTAATTTTTATTTCTCTTCTACAGTTAAGGGCCTTACATTCAAAGTCAACAAAATCTTCTCCACACTCACCAAGAACACAGGTGCACCACAAGGCTGTGTGCTTAGCCCCTATTCTACTCTCTTCATACCTATGATTGTGTGGCTAAGTACAACTGCAATGCCATACTTCAGTTTTCTGATGACTTCAGTGTTGTTGGGCGAATCAAATATGGTGATCAATTGGGAGACTGAAAATCCGGTTCAATGGTGCTACAACAACCTCTCACTCAACATCAGCAAATCCAAAGAACTGATCATTGACTGCAGGAGGAGGAAAGCGGAGGTCCATGAGCCAATCACCATCAGGGGATCTGAGATGGAGAGGGTTAGTTACTTTAAATTCCTTGGCTTTATCATTTTTCAGAGGACCTGCCCTGGGAATACCATGTAAGTGCCATTACAAAGAAGGCAGGACAGCGGTTCTACTTAGAAGTTGGCATATAAAAATCAGCATGTCACCTAAAACTTTGACATACCTATATAGATGCACATGGACAGTATCCTGATTGGTTGCATGATGGTCTTGTACAGAAACACCAAAGCCCAGGAAAGGCAATGTCTACAAAAAGTGGTGGATACAGACTAGTTCAATATAGACAAAGCCAAGCCAATCATTTACAAGGACCGCTACCACGAGAAAGTAGCATCCACTATCAAGGACATCCCTCATCCATGCCATGCTGTCTTCCTATCTTCTTGCTGCTACTTTTGGGAAAAAGATGCAGGAGCTTTAGGTCCAATATCACCAGGTTCAGGAAGAGCTATTATCCTACAACAGTCATGCTCTTGAAACAGCATAGATAACATCACTGAATTGATTTCACAACCTACAAATTCACTTTCAAGTGCTCTACAACTTATATTCTCTGTATTATTTATTTGTTTTTATTATTTACATGTTTTGTTTTCTTTTGCACTTTGGTTGTTCGTCTTTGCTATATTTTTTTTTATAAATGTTACTGCATTTCTTTATTTTCCTGTAAATGCCTGCAAAAAGATGAATCTCATGTAGTATAGAATGATATCTACGTACTTTGATATTTTACTGGACTTGGATTCTCATTACTGCCAGAGGTTATGCGTGTGGAGATGGTATAGAAGTAAATATGGTGAGTTCCTACAATCCATTTCTTCAAGGTCATACAGTTTTCAGCTTTGGATCACCAATGGTGGGAAAGGAGATTGCATATTTCAGGCATTGGAAGCTTTCACTGTGTAAATTATGTACATTGATGCAAATTAGTGCCTTGCGTAGCTGATTCTGGTGGTGGTGGCCCTAAGTAGAAAGGTCGGGATGTTTTGCAGCATATGACTTGAGATTACATGATTTTATTTGGATCAAGTTACTCATCATGTGGCATTACTGCTGGCTTGGGAAACCATCATTATTTTTCTTGCAGAAGAAGCAGTTTGGCTAGGTTTTTCCAACCTGTTTACTGATATTTGAGTTGAAATCATATTTTTTAACCAATGTGAGAAATCATTCATGGGATTTTCAGGTGGGGGTTATTTTAGTAAAGTTATTAAAGCACTTGTATTAAAGAGTAAAACCAAATAGTGGAATGTCAAAACAATTTCCTGTCAAAATAACATACTGCATCACACAGAAAATTATGTATAATTATATTACATTTAAAGCTGTGTGCATTAAATAAGAGTCAACAAATTTGCAGTCATTCATATCAAAATGAAACACACAAGTTGGAGAAACGCAGTGGATCAGGCAGCATCCATGGAAGGAAATGGACAGCCAACATGTTGGATAAGCTGGATAGGCTGGATGTTTTTCCCATGGAGCAAAACAGGCTGAGAAATGATCTGAAAGACGTAATCAAAATCCTGTGGACCATGTATGTATATAGTAGACAGTAGGAAACCTTTCCCTTTGGTAGAAGTATCTAAAACTAGAGATCATAGGATTAGGATAATGACTAGGAGGTTAAGAAGAAAACTGGGGAATAACTTTTCAGAGGATGATTAGAAACTAGGACATACTGCTTGAGTAGGTTAAGAAGGCAGGTATTCTAACAATATTAAAGATGTTATCTAGATTAACATTAAAATTGCTTCTTCACAGAAAGTTATAGACACTGTGCAAGCAAATGGGAATATATAGAAAAGCATTTGATGATGAGCATGGTGGATCAAAGGCCATTTAATGTACTGTATGATTGTAGAACTCTGTGGATTTTATGGCAGCCATTGATAAAACAATTCATTCAAAATCTGATGACATGATACCCAAAGACCCAACTGTGTTGAAACATTTTTAGAAAAATCATGGAAATCAGACAAAGTAAATGTGCTTTTGTGAAAAACAACTCATATTCAATTAGCATTGGAGTGTTTGAAGAGTAATATGTGCTGTGAATAAAGGAAAAACAATACATGTACTAATTTTAGAATTATAAAAAATATTTGCTATGGTGCCATATAGGGTATCCTGTAAAGATGACAGGCTGCCTCGGAGAAAATACAGACTGAAAATAACTAGATATTTGTTGCCCATACTTAATTAACCTTCTTGTAAAGTGATGGTGAGCTGCCTCCATGAACCACCAAAGTTCTTTCATGACAGTAGCCCTATAGTATTGTTGGGGTGGGTGTTTAAGGATTAGACACAAAGGAGATATATTTCCAGATCAGAAGAGTGTGTAGCTTAGAAGGGTCTTTGCTACTGTCAGGGTTTCATTCAGAGTTTGTTCAACATGGAGAGGAAGTGATTAGTCAGCTGAGGAAGGACAGTAGGTCATAATCAGGAGGAGATTCCTTGTCAATATTGGAATCTAGTCTACTCTCTACTACCTTAATACATCTGTGCCACCACTTCTAGTGGGACTGAACATATTCAGGTACCATGCTGGAGGAGGAATATGGCACATTGACTACAAAGTATGATTGTTTGATTATGACTATTCAATGAGTCAGCTCTCCCAATTTAGTCATTGAGATGCTTGGGAGATTGACTGGACTTGAGAGTAATTTGGCCACACCTGAATCTTGCTACCTAGCTTGATGACATGCTCTTGTCCACTTTTATTCTATTTCTGTTAGAGCACAGTACAGGCATAACTGAATGATGTGCTAGGCCACTTCATTGGGTGTTTAAGAAGAACCACATGGAGTGCAACTAAAGTCACAAACTAGGTAAGAAAAAATTTCAGCTCTTGAAGAGCATCAGTGAACCAGATAGTTTTTGTGGTCATTAACGCTGAGGTTAGTTTGTGTTAGTTTTTCAACTTCTAGATTATTAAATATATTTGAATTCCAGAATTCTTATTGTTATCCAAGACTCTGGAATATTGTGTGATGGTCAACTGGACTACAACCATTGTTCCTCCACCATGGAGTTCGTTACAGAGTGTGGCTGAGGGATTGATGTTGGGGTCTCAACCTTTTACAATTTATGTAAGTGACTTAGCTAAAGGCACTGGAAGTATGGTCACTAATTTTGCTAATGAAGGAAAGAGAGAAAGGGGAAAAATTGTGAGGAGAACAATAAGAAGGCTGAAAAATGTACAGAGACAGTGAATAGACAAATATCTAGTTCTCCTTGAGAAATCTTTGATGCAACTGAATATCTTGCCAGAAATATCCAAATAATCTTCTCTCTTGTAAATTTTTGTGAGGGTATTATTTGCACAGGGTGGGCCAAGTGCAAACCCGCCTCCATATGCTCTGGGAAATCACAGACTGCCTATGAGTACTATCTTGCCAACATTCCTTGCATCCTAAGAAAACATATTAATGTTATTACACTGATAATGACTCAACTGGGGTCCGACGTCAACTCTATGTCTACTGATGTCTCGATGGTCTGAACTGTAGATTAGAGAGTCAAGTTAATTTATCAGCATGCCTGAATCACTCCCAAGATGCAAAGACTGGGTTGATGAGCTGGCAACATTTAATGCTTTGTGGAATGTCCATTCCTGATTTTTTTTTTGACTGACTGGGACTAGGGAAATTAGGCAATACAGGAAAATATTTGGACCCCTTTGCAATTGTGAGCTGAAACCATAATGATATTCCACCTTCTCTTGGAAAATCTCCTTATTTTATATGAATTCATAATTGCAAACTGAGATTATGGACATAGGTTTTTTGACATGGTGATGAGAGAGATTGATGAGGGTAGGGCAGTGGATGTTGTCTACATGGATTTTAGTAAGGCATTTGACAAAATCCCTCATGGGAGGCTAATCCAGAAGATTAAGATGGATGGGGTCTGTGGTGACTTGGCTGTTTGGATTCAGAACTGACTTGCACATAGAAGACAGAGGTTAATGGTTAAAGAGACTTATTTGAGCTGTAGGTCTGTAATTAACAGTGTTCCACAGGGATCTGTGGGACCACCCCTGTTTGTGATGTATATAAATGACCTCATTGAAAATGCAGATTGGTGAGTTAGTAAGTCTGCAGATGATACTAAGATTGGTGGAGTTGTGGATAGTGTAGATGACTGGTAAAGAATACAGTGTGATATAGATCAGTTGTAGATATGGGCTGAAAAATGGCAGATGGAGTTTAACCCAGATAAAGTGTTACACCTTGGTAGAGCAAATGCAAGGAGACAGTATTCAGGGAAAGATCCTTAACAGTGTTGCTGAGCAGAGAGATCTTGGGATACAAGCTCCTTGAAAGTGGCTACATAGGTTACTAAGGTGGTTAAGAAGGCTTACAGAATGCTTGCTTTTATTAGTTGAGGCACTGAGTTCAGAATTCAAGGGGAATTTGTAAAATGCTGGTTAGGCCATATCTGGAATATTGCGTACAGTTCTGGTTGCCCCCATTATAGGAAGGATGTTGAGGTTTTGGAGAGGGTGCAGAAGAGGTTTAACAGGATGCTGCCTGGTTTAGAGGGCATGTGCTATCACAAAAAAATTGGATGTTTTCTCTGGAGTGTCGGAGACTGAGGGGAGATCTGATAGAGGTTTATAAGATTAGGAGAGGCATAGATGAGCCAGGGGGAAGGCAAGAGGGGTTAGGTTCAAAGGGGATGTAAGGGTTAAGTTTTTAACTCAGAGAATGGTGGATGCCTGGTATGGTGGTAGAGGCAAACACATTAAAGGCTTTATCAGACATTTGGATAGATACATAGATGTAAGGAAGATGGAGGGATATCGGGATTATGTGGACAAGAATGATTAGTGTTTGGGTGTTCTTGTTTTGCTTTTTATCTGGCTCAGCACAACACTGTGGGCTGTTCCTGTGCTGTACTGTCTATGTTCTATGTTCGACGGGTCATAATTTATCTAAATTACAGGCCACCTCAGTGTAACAAATAGGTTCCATTTATGCAGACTTCCTTCAGTCAATGTTGTCTCTAAGTCAGAAAATACACAAAAATAACTCAATATGGTAAGCATTCCACCACAGCATTATAGTGAACCACAACTAAAGCACAAAAGACTAGTAAGAAAGTTCACTTGTTTATAGTGGAGAGAGAAGACTAGTTCTGCCATTTACAGAAACCAATGCATGAATGTACATCAGACTTCTAAAATTAATTTTAAGGGAGCACTTTCAAATGTAAGGTTCACCATAAATCAGGCATTTCTAATCAGGAGACAGCCTGTAAATGTTAAATGCAAAAGCTATTTAAAATAAAGATCAAATTTTAAAATGGGATAAAAGATGGAAATAAAAATCAGAAGAGTTTTAAAAGACAGTTGATTTATATTTCACATAGTTCTACAGAGTCATGACCTGTTTCTATAATTTCATTTTATGTTCAAAATAAAGCCTGTTTTCCTAGCAGCAATAAGTAAGGGTTGTTGGTTAATGGGGGTGATGGTTTTAGTGCAAAACTCTTTCTAATTTGAACCCTTGGACACTACCTCACTTTTTTTAGTATGCACTATTTCTGGGTTTTTTTGGCATGTTTTTTTAATCTATTCAATATATCTATACTGTAATTGGTTTACTTAGTTAATTATTATTATTATTATTATTATTTTATTTTATTTCTCTCTTCTATGTTATGTATTGCATTGAACTGCTGCTGCTAATTTAGCAAATTTCCCGTCACGTGCCAGTGATAATAAACCTGATTCTGATTTGATCGGATTACTTTGTTGGATTATGAAATGGTGTCTAACTCTGAAACCTTTGAGAAGTTTATCCACAGGTGGATTGGTGCATTTCACCCAAAGTACCAATTAAAAACTTTGAGAATTTAGGAAGTATCATGATCAAATGTGGATCTTGGGTGGCTACTTTTCAAGTGTTCTCATTAATCGATTCAAATTTAACATAAGAAACTGTAGGGAAATAACCACTACATAGTTGTTTACATGATTCATTAGATATTTAATCCTTTATTAAAAAGAAAAAAGAGGTTACAGAAAATGACAATTCACTGCTAATGATTTGAATTTGATCATGAATTTTTCTGTCTGATATCTATTACCCTGGAAGGGATGAAGTAGAATTTATTCCTGCGTACTCGCTTGAATGATTTTTTTGATAATTTTGACAAGCTGAAGATCAAAGTGCCCATGCAGTAGATTATTTATCCTATAGAGCTATAAATATACCGCACATTAATTTTGTTATGTGAATTAAATTGATGAATTCCATGAGATTAGCCCTAATTACTTTATTTGGCATATGTCATGAGTTATACAAAAGAGCAAATTTTGCTTGAATTGTGCATCTCATGAAAAACATTATCCCACTTTCTGTGAATCTGTGCTAGGTGTGTAAATTTACTTAAGCATGATGAGGTCAATGGGATATTAGCCACACAGAGAACAATAATTCCTTCTTAATTAATGGGACAACGATCAAGGAAGAAACTGACAAATGACAGAAAAGATAGTTAACTAGAGTGGGTTATTAAAAAATCAAATCAGTTACCAAAGGGCAAATACTAGTTGAAAAAGACAGGATGGAAAGACAAAGAATAAAGTGATGGAGGAAAATTAAACAAACTTTAAAATAGCTAATATACATCATTTAATCTCTCAGAGGAATCTACTCCATCAAACTATGAAGCTAAACAGTTTAGTTTGTCCCCTCCCTGCGTTAAAGAGTTTGATTGACATAGTACTAACAGTGACTGTTCTGTCAATTGATTTCTTAATGCTTCTAAGTTATGTGTTTTAGATCTGAGCAGTGAAAACTCATTCTTTTCTTTAAACTAATATGGTAGTTGAAGCTGCCTTTTATGCAGTAAAATCAGCAAAGTAGCAAACTGTGAACAGCAAGATGTTAAGGTTCATAAATCACAATGTATTTATTTCAAACTGACCATGATATTGGACCTGTGCAATACTAATGGCGAAAATCTGGAGCTCTTTCTTACTTTTCTATGAAGATCTAACCGAGTAAATTGATGATACTCTTAGTATCCTGGATGATATTAAGTGCATCCAGCTCCAGCTTCATCTCCAACTCCTTGTCATGGTGAACCAGGACAGCAGAAGTGTGCACTTGCCACAGATGGAGTCTCGGGGATACTGAAAATCTCCCTGTGCCGCATCTTGTAAAACTAGACTAATTGCCATCCTGATTATACTGTGTGAAGGTTAAAGTTGAAAGATGTGACTTCTTTAACCTTTATTCTTATCTCTGTTCAGCCTCCTTGCTGAAGCTCCTCAGACAAAGTCTCATCACTTTGACCTCAAACACAGCACTTGAACTCAACACACAGCTACTCTCCAATTGCCTGCACCAAAAGAACAAAATAGTGTGGCAGTTTGTTAAAGGAAATACAAACTGTAAATGCTGGAAATGATTACCCAATTTGGTAGCAGTTGTGAAGACTGCAATCACTTGAAATATTAACTCTATTTGCTCAAAGAAGTTAACTATAAATGCAAGTGGATTTTAATATATTAACAGTGATTTGTTTTGTCAGATGTATCTGTGTACAAGAAATCATGATAAAATAATGGTTCATCAAGAGAAAAAGTTCAGCATTCCATGTTGTCCAAAGGAAGTTACATTGTGTCTATGCAATCTAGAGAAGTACTCTTCAACTGATGTTTACCATCTTAATTATAGTGCAAGAAATATGCTTTCTCATGAATATTGTAAATTAATCTATAGATATTGAAGTATATAATTCATCATTATTATTTTCTTCTGAGGATCCATATTTATAAACTCAGCAATGACAAAAAATGCAGGAAATTCCCTCCTTCTTCCCTTTCCATTAAGGTCCACTCTCCTCTCCTATCAGATTCCTTCTTCTCCAGCCTTTTCCTTTTCCCACCCACCTGGCTTCATCTATCACCTTCTAGCTAGTCCTCCTTCTCCTCCCCCCACTTTTTTATTTTGGTGTCTTCCTCCTTTCTTTTCAGTCCTGTAGAAGGATCTCTGCCAAAGATAGTGACCGTTCAATATTTTTATTGATGTTGCCTGACCTGCTGAGTTCCTCAGAATCTGAATCAAGTTTATTATCACGGGCATGTTTCGTGAAATTTGTTAACTTCGCAGCAGCAGTTCAATGCAATACAATGCAGTTCAATATAGAAGAAGAAAAATAATAAAATAATAGTAATAATAAATAGATAAACAAATTTACAGTATATATATATTGAATAGATTAAAAAAACAGTAATAATTGTATATTAAAAAAGTAAGGTAGTGTTCAGGGGTTCAATGTCCATTTATGAAACTGATGGCAGAGGGGAAGAAGCTGTTTGTGAATCGCTGAGTGTGTGCCTTCTGGCTTCTATATCTCCTGCCTTATGGTAACAGTGGGAAAAGGGCATGCCCTGGGTGCTGGAGGTCCTTAATAATTGGCACTGCCTTTCTGAGACACCACTCCTTGAAGATGTCCTGGATATTTTGTAGGCTAGTACCCAAGATGGAGCTGACTAGATTTTAGATTTACAACCCTCTGCAGCTTCTTTCGGTCCTGTGCAGTAGCCCCTCCCATACCAGACAGTGATGCAGGTTGTCAGTATGGTCTCCAAGGTACATCTATAGCAGTTTTTGAATGTTACTGTTGACATACCAAATCTCTTCAAACTCCTAATGAAGTATAGTCACTGTCTTGACTTCTTTATAACTGCATCAATATGTTGGGATCAGGTTAGGTCCTCAGAGATTTTGACCCCCAGGAACTTGAATCTTCTCTCTCCAATTCTGATCCATCTATGAGAATTGATATGTGTCCCTTCGTCTTACTCTTCCTGAAGTCCACAATCAGCTCTTTCGTCTTACTGACACTGAGTGCCAGGTTGTTGCTGCGACACCGCACCACTAGTTGGCATATCTCGTTCTGTGTGCCCTCTTGTCTCCATCTGAGATTCTACCAGCAATGGTTGTATCATCAGCAAATTTATAGATGATATTTGAACTATGCTTAGCCACACAGTCATGGGTATAGAGAGAGCAGGGCAGTGGGCTAAGCACACACCCTGAGGTGCACCAGTGTTGATCGTCAGTGAGGACAGTATATTATCACCAATCTGTACAGATTGTGGTCTTCCAGTTAGAAAGTTGAGGATCAATTTGCAGAGGGAGGTACAGAGGTCCAGGTTCTGCAACTTCTCAATCAGGATTGTGGGAATGATGGTGTTAAATGCTGAGCTATAGTTGATGAACAGCATCCTGACATAGGTGTTTGTGTTGTCCAGGTGGTCTAAGGCCATGTGGAGAGCCATTGAGATTGCATCTGCTGTTGACCTATTGTGGCGATAGGCAAATTGCAATGGGTCCAGGTCCTTGCTGAGGCAGGAGTTCAGTCTAGTCATAACCAACCTTTCAAAGCATTTCATCACTGTTGATGTGAGTGCTACCAGGCAATAGTCATCAAGGCAGCTCACATTCTTCTTCTTAGGCACTGATATAATTGCTGCCTTTTTTAAGTGGGAACTTCTGCCTGTAGCAGTGAGAGGTTGAAAATGTTCTTGAATACTTCCGCCAGTTGGTTGGCCCAAGTTTTCAGAGCCTTAGCAGGTCCTCCATTGCGACCTTCCATTCTTTAAAGACACCTAACGCCTCTGAGACCGAGATAACAGGGTCACTGGGTGCAGCAGGGATCTTCACAGCTGTAGTTATATTCTCCCTTTCAAAGCAGGCATAGAAGGTGTTGGGTTCATCTGTTAGTGAAGCATCACTGCCATTTACGCTACTGGGTTTCACTTTGTAGGAAGTAATGTCTTACAAACTCTGCCAGAGTTGTCGTACATCCAATGTCGCCTCCAAGCTCATTCAGAATTGTCTCTTCTCTATTGTATTAGCCCTCTGCAAATCATACCTGGTTTTCTGGTACAGGCCTGGGTCAACAGACTTAAATGTCACAGATCTAGCCTTCAGCCTGGATTTTAAGCATCTGCAGAATCTCTTATGTTTGGAAGTTTACTGGTGTTGATAATGAAAAAAGTGGGTCAGATTGGCATGGTGTATTTGTTTAGCAAACTACCTTTTTCTAAAAATAGTCTTGCACATAACAATGGCATATTATATTGAACACCTTAACTTATTGAATACCTTCTCTCTTGGGGTTAAGAACTTAATGAGAATTTTGTATTTGTCCTCACTGTGGAAGGTGCTAGCTGTGTGCCAGAGGTCTGTGAATATTAGGGAGCAGGAGTGAGTGTCATTGCTATTACAAAGGGAAAAGTACTAGGCAAACCCAAAGGTCTTAAGGTGGATAAGTCACCTGAACCAGATGGACTACATCCCAGAGTCCTGAGAGAGGTTGCTGAAGAGATAATGGATGCATTGGTCATGATCTTTCAAGAATCACTTGGTTCTAGCATGGTCCCGGAGGACTGGAAGATTACAAATGTTAGTCTACTCTTTAGGAAGGAAGGAAGGCAAAAGAAAGGAAATTATAAACTAGTTAGCCTAAACTCAGTGGCTGGGAAAGTGTTAGGGTCTATTATTAAGAATGAGGTTTCATTTGTTCAGAATTGGAGACTGGGATGATAAAATAAGTCAAAGTCAGCAGGGTTTCTGTAAAAGGAAATCTTGCCTGACAAGCTTGTTAGAGTTCTTCAAGGAAGTAACAAGCGGGGTGGACAAAGGAGAGGCAGTGGTTGTCATTTACTTAGATTTTCAGAAGGTATTTGATAAGGTGCCACACATAAAGATGCTCAACAAGATAACATCCTATGGCATTACCGGAAAGATAGTGGCATGTATAGCGGAATGGCTGACAGACAGAAGACAGTGAGTGGGGATCCTGACTGGCTGCACCATTGCCTGGTAGAAGAACTGTAGCTCCCTTAATCGCAGAGAGCATGGTGTGGACAGCCCAGTGCATTGGTTGTTGTGAACTTCCCGTGATTCAGGATATTTACAAAGACAGGTGTGAGAAAAGGGCCAGAAGGATCATTGGGGACCCGAGTCACCCCAACCACAAACTGTTCCAGCTGCTACCATCTGGGAAATGGTATCACAGCATAAAATCCAGGACCAACAAGCTCCAGGTCAGCTTCTTCCAGCAGGCCATCAGACTGATTAACTCACACTGATTTGAGTGTATTTCTATGTTACATTGACTGTTCTATTTATTATCAATTATTATGATTGCACATTGCACATTTAGATGGAGACATAACATAAAGATTTGCTACTTCTCATGTATGTGAAGGATGTAAGAAATAAAGTTAATTCAATTTAAGGGACCTTTTCTGGTTGGTTACTGGTCACTAGTGGTGATCCTCAGGGGTCTGAATTGGGACCGCTACTTTTCACATTGTTTGTCAGTGACTTAGATAAAGGAATTGGTTACTTTGAGGCAAAGTTTGCAGATGATACGAAGATAGGTGGAGGAGTGCTGAGGAAGCAATGCGATTGCAGCAGGACTTAGACAAATTGGAAGAATGGGCAAAAAAGTGGCAGATGGAATACAGTATTGGGAAATGTATGATAATGCATTTTGGTAAAAGGAAGAATAGTGCAGACTATTATCTAAATGGGGAGCTGGTTCAAACATCAGAGGTGCAGAGGGACTTAGGGATCCTCATAAATGACTCTCAGAAGATTAATTTACATGTTGAGTCTGTGGTAAAGAAGGCAAATGCAGTGTTGGCATTTATTTCCAGAGGAATAGAATATAAAAGCCAAGAAATAATGCTGAGCCTTTCTAACACACTAGTCAGGCCATACTTGGAGTATTGTCAACAGTTTTGGGCCCCATATCTCAAAAAGGATGTGGTGTCATTGGAAAGATTCCAGATGAAGTTCATGAGGATGATTGCAGGAATGAAGGGGCTAACATATTCTTAAGACCATAAGATATAGGAGCAGAATTAGGCCATTCAGCCCATTGAGACAGCCCCACTATTCCATCATAGCTAATCCCAGGTCTTGAATCTTAAGTGGTTAACATAAGTGTTTGGCAGCTTTAGGCCTGTACTCACTGGAACTTAGAAGAATGCGGGGTATCTAATCGAAATCTACTGAATGTTGAAAGGACTAGATAGGGTGTATATGGAGAGGATGTTCCCTCTGGTGGGGGTACCCAGAACTAGAGGGCACAGCCTTAAAATTGAGGGTTGACCCTTTAGGACAGAGATAAGGAGGAATTTTTTAGCTAGTGTTACGTACCCCGTAACTTGCTCACTTACCAGCAAAGATAGAGAGGTCTGTTGAAGTCTGATGGTACTATTTTTAAACAGTATTTATTGATAAAAATACACAAAAATAACATCGATGCAAACATACAGATAATATACGTCGTCAATACTAAATCTAAAAGCGCGGGTATAATCATAATCAATAAGAAATAGCTCTATCGTTGTCTAGGGGATAATGTATTGTCTGATGGAAATATAAAAGTCACTCAGTTCATTCAGGCTGCAGCCTTTTGGTTGGAGTCAAGAGAGAGAGATTAAAACTTGCCCATTCCTTTTATGATGTCAATCCTTCGAGAGTTGTTGGGGCTGATTTCTCCTTTGTTGTTAGCTAAAGCCGTTCTTCTGTGGCAAGGCCCACCAATTCCGAGGCAAATGGAAAAGGACGCACGTAGCTTTCCACCGGCTTTCGCTATTACGCTGTTACAGGATTTCTAGCATTTCTTCTGGTGCATCTGAAGGGGCCGTTCCCCAGACCCTCTTTTATCCCCACTCACGGGGTCTCAGATGTCAATCAGGGTGGAATGATGCCATCCCCCAACCAGCCCACGTTGCCTGAGGACTTCCACGAAGCACAGTACTCAATACACAATTCCGTCTCCAAGAGACAATGGCTGCTTCCCGTTGCTTTGTATTGCTGAGGGCCAGGACATTTCAAACCCCTTTGTGGATTCTGCATGTCTTTCTCTCATTTCCTGGGTCTCCTGACCCGAATCAATAGCGATCTTGTGATTCTCACAACTGAGGGGGCTACTTTCAACCCTTTGGCCCCTCAGAGTTGGGGCACAGGCGTAATGCTAGAGAGTAATGAATCTGTGGAATGCTCTGCCACAGTTTGTGGTGGAGGCCAAGTCCATGGGTATATAGTATTTCAGCCAGAATTTGATTGTTTCCTGATTGGTCAGGGCATCAAAGGATATGGTGAGAAGGCAGGTGTATGGGGTTGAGTGGGATCCGGGATCAGCTATGATGGAATGACAGAGCAGACTCAATGGGCTGAATGGCCTAATTCTGCTACTATGTCTTATGGTTTTAAAGATTTATGTTGTTTAATTAAGCAGTTATTCTCACTGCTTTTTGTGTCCTGTAACACTTCTCATCAAAATGCAGCAGAACTTTCTCATCAATTGTTATAGTAGTCCAACAAGTGAAGAGATCTCTTGTGTTAATATACGTTATCTACAGAATAACTCGGACTTATGCAATGACATAAAGGTTCAATTAACTTGTGCTGCATTGGCCCAATATTGGATAAGCCATGCAAAAGACTGAGGAATTTTAAGCTAAGCAGAACCCAGCACATATTGAGCTTCAAACAAACCATTTGCTAATGCAAGTCAGTAGTGCTGAAATTCAGTTCCATCACATCTGAACTGAATTGTGTTTATTTGTAGCCATATGAGGAGACTCTTAAAGTTGCTGCTCTTTGGTACTTCTATTAATTATTTATTGTTAAAAAATGCTGCCAAGATACTAATCACTGCAGACCAATGACACTATACTTTCACAGAATAATTTTCAGTTATTTAGAACAGGGGCATGCAAATTGGTGGGGAGAACAACTATAAAAAGATTATCACATTTTTCTGATATCCCTGTTTTCAGCTCTGGCTCTAAAATTGTAAGTGGGATTAATGAGAAACTTGAATCTTAAATTTACCTCTGAAACGGAATAGAAATTTAAAATGCTGGTGGAACACAGCAGGCCACCAGCATTTTGTGTGTGTTGTTTGAATTTCCAGCATCTGCAGATTTCCTCGTGTTTGCATAGAATTTCAAATGTGCTTTATACCTGTAGTGACAAATATGCTCAAAAGCAGCTTTATCCCGCTCTTATAAGGCAATTGAAAATTTCCATAGTATGATAAGATGGACTCTTGACTTCATAATTTATCTTATTGCGACCTTGCACCTTCCTGTCTATGTGCATTGCACTTTCTCTGTAGCTGCTATGCTTTATTCTGCACTCTTTTAATCATTTACCTTGTACTATCTCAATGCACATTTGTTATTGATCTGTACGGAGAGTATGTACGATACTTTTTTTATTCTTCAGTACATGTGACAATAATAAACCAATTTATCACATGGAATTTTTCATTTGGTAAAATACCTGCAATGTAAGATATTCTCCATGAGGTTAGAAAAAAGCTAACCAATTTCACAAAGGTGCAACAAAAGTTTGAAATAATGATTATCTCTAAAAGCAGAAGTCTTACCAGAGCATACCACCAGTATTCTGAGGCATTAACCAGTAACTCAACTAGACCAGCTACCTGAAACACAGGTTGCAAGAAAATGTTAGAGACTGAGAACATTTGGCAAATAACTCGTATCCTGACAGCCCAAAGCCATCCGATCAACTACAAGACATGGGCCAGGAGTGAGTCAGAATACTGTCATTTGACTGGATAAGTGCACCTCCAGTAACTCTCAAGAAGCTCAACAGCCTCTAGGAGAGAAGAGATACCTTGAATGGCATCCTTAACCATGGGCTCCCTCCAATACCTTTGCACAGTGGCTGCAATTTGTACCAATTTTCAAATACACTGGCTCCACCATAAGAAGATTTTTTTAAAAAAATGTGGGGCAAACAAACAAAGAAGGGAAGAAATTTAAGGGGCTAAGCCAAAAGATTAATGAAAGCAGCAATGTTAAAAATGAGGGAGAAAATGGATAGGTATTTAATTAATAAATTCAACAATATTTATTGCATGTAGTTTTGATTAACGTAATTCATCATGGCCACAGTAGCTTAGCAGTTAGTGCAATGCCATTACAGCTTGAGGAGCGCTAGAGTTTAAAGTTGAATTCTGGTGCAATCTGCATGAAGTTTGTCTGTTCTCCCTGTGAGCATGTGGTTTCCTCTCCCGGTCCAAAGACTTACATGTTAGTAGGTTGGTTAGTCACTTTAAATTGTCCTGGAAATAGACTAGTGTAAAATAGATAGGTTGCTGGGTGTTGTGGCTTGTTGGGCTGGAAATGCAAGCTCTGTGCTGTACTGTATCTCTAAATAAAAATAAATAAAATAGTTAAACACTAATTATTGGATGGGGAGTAGAGAAGAATCCTGAGTCAGAAAACTATAGATTGCTGAGCTTGTTTATCGGAAATGGTTACAGAGTGCAGTAAAGGTGACATCATAGAGACAATGAAAAATGAGATAAAACTTTAAAGTATAATACATTGAAGGTCAAGATCAAATAGGTCGATGACAATGGGGTCAATGACTGAATGACATCTGTTGTAGAATGGCATATGTGAAGCAGAGTTCTTAAGAGGAAGAATAATGGGGACAATGGAAAGGTCAGATATGTCTAATTGGTTTGAAAAAGGTCAATGGCTGAGGTAAGAGTGGAGACTATTGATTGCATGAGAACCATTCCTTTGACAGATAAATTGCTAATCACATTTCGAACTATTGTGAATTACCTTGAATGCTGCTTTTGAAAATACATGCATGCAATTAAGAATGCAGAATGGTCTTCTCATGGATTTTCTATTTAATGCCTTATTTAAAAGCCAACTGTTGGCAACATATTAGACTTTGATTGCTCTTTATTATTTTAAAACACTTATCTGATAGCAAAGCTTGAAATCATTCATTTATATAGAATGAATAATTTGCAATGAAAAACACAAAGTTGAAACAGATGGATCACATCTGGAGTGCTGAAAGCATGAAAGAATGAAGTGTATCTTTTTCACAGTGCGGTCATGCATTTGGAATAGAAATATGACTTCCTTTTTTTTAAAATCTGATTTCAGTTTATGGCTTGGCAATCGGTACATGATGAAAATAGCAATGAATTTCATTCTGTGGTTTAAACTTCAGTCTGTATTTCAATTGTCATTGCCATACAAGGAGTAAATTGCAAAATTTAAGGACAACTTTGGATGAGCAATTAACTGCTACCAGCTCAGCATTAACTTCTGGGACTGCAATATTGTAGTACATTCTCCCAATGTCTTGATCTTGGCTGAATGGCTTGGTTTTGAGATTATAGAGAAAGGGAACAGAAAATGGAGCTCAGTGCACTCTGAACGTGTGTCCAGACAATCTGATTTACATCAGGAATATTGAACAGAAGAGTTCATTGAACAAATACTGGGAACTCTCTTTAGCTGTGGCAGCATGAAAGAAATACAGAGTTGCTGTATCAGAGATAACTTTCTTTTTTCTGTTGATGCTGACTGACCTGCTGGATGTTGGTAGTTTTTTTTTTGAATTGTTTTTAGATTACCAGCATCTCTTACCCTTACTTTGTTATTTTTCTAAACAATTAATTGTCCGATTTCAAGTTATTGCATTAGGCTTCTAATAATTCCTTCTCTAAATGTTGGATAAGTTCATTTTAGGCCCCTGATAAGTCTCTGTGCAAAGCATTCAGCTTTAATTGAAGGCTCAAGCATAGATCCAAGTGAATTTTATTATTGAATTCAAAAAGAAATCAACTCAGGGAGAAGATCTTCACTGTATTAAATTATGGTTTCTAAGAAAATTCCTTTTAGTCTATTAGTGTCTGATCTCTCCAGTGTTGCAAAGGGATAGAAAAAACATCCGTTCAGGAAGATTCTTAACTGACCTAAACAAATGAATTGAATCTGTGACTGGGTGAGTGTATGTGTGTGCATGATAAGTTTATATAATTGAAATATTTACATCTGTAAAGAGTCAATGGTTTGTGTGAGTTTACTTTCTTTTTTCAAATGAAAATGTTCAAGCCTACTTCACCTCCTATGATCTCTCAATGTGGGCGAATAATCCTTCATGCACATTAGTCATCAGACAATACTGGTTACCTGAATATATAATCAACTGCATGCAGGTGTGGAACAGACGTAGCCTGCTGAAAAGTCAAGATAATGTCAATTCCAAATGCTGCTCAATGTCAGCATTTTTGCTCAGGGCAGTTCTTGTTCCCACATCACAAAATACTACAAAAGGAGCTGGTCACTCAATGTGTTGGAACATCCCCATTACCCCTTTTTGTTCCAAATTTCCCTACTCCATTAAGTGCAGCACACACACACACACACACACACACACACACACACACACACACACACACACACACACACACACACACACACACACACACACACACACACACACACACACACACACACACACACAAACAAACAAAATCAGGCCCTCTGGCCCACCACAGCCATCCCACCTGCTGTATCTTTCTATACAAATCCAAGTTACCTACATCAGGTTCATATTCTATTATGTCTTGGTGGTTCAAATATTTGTCTACGTACTACTTAAATATCATCTGGTTATATATGGTTATGGGGTGGGCTTGGCCAAAAATAAATGGATTTAATCCCAGACAAGTGCAAATGTGGGTGTGATACCCACACAATTGTAACAAGGGAAGTAGAATGGGAAACTGTCCCTTACATTCACATGCACCACATAGCAGGCTTCCAGCTAGTGCAGTGGATGAAAAATTAAGATTGATAGCAGGGAGCAATAAATATTTTTCAGACTTGGTAGGGGATTAAAGGATAATTCAGGCCTATGTTTCTCCACCTCAGTTCAAAATCAGAAATGGAACTGAAATCATAAAACAATTAAATCCCCCCTATTTTTGGGCAGTATTTCTGACTTGTGAAAATCAATAACTCAGCAACTCACGTGTTCACTGTTGAAAGCTTCAAATTCAAAGTGGGCAGATTGCTCCATGATTAGTTCATCTCCACGGGGTGGACTACCTAGCTTTCAATATTACTCCACTGACCTTGGAAATGCAAGCGACCCTGTTTATACTGGCACTTAGTAGTGTTATATCGATGATAAATGAAACCGTGCCAAATGAATCCACTCCATATGTTTTATTATATCTGGCTCTTCTAGGTTGTTGTTTCCTGACTATGGCACAACTACTACCAAGAAGTAAATATAGGTACAGGTATAGAACGTGTCCAAGTAAATGGGACCCCCTTTAACACTACCATCGGTAATCTGAACTAAATGTCAGCTATACTCGAATGGTTCACTTTTTTTAATATTACAATTATCTATTTGTTATTTTTAAATCTACTCCTCATCTTTATTTCTCCAGTCCTGCTGAAGGGTCTCAGCCTGAAACATCGGCTGTAGTTTTTTTCCGTAGATGCTGGCTGGCCTGCTGAGTTTCTTCAGCATTTTGTGCTGATGTTATGAACGCAACTCACCTTCTTATCAGGCCTAACCCAGCCAATGTATAATTCAATATAGAAGTTTTTGGCAATCTCATTGTTGGCTGCAAAAGAAATCTACAGTGAAATTATCAGAGTAGGGTCCCACTTGGGTAAATATATTTTACTACAATTTTGGTCTCAAGCTCTCAACTTTAATTTCAGAGGGTTGACAGCTTGGTAGAAAATTCTAACTCTGGAAATTTTATGTGAAATTGAAGATACTGTTCACAATTATCAGAAGCAATTAGATTAAAATGTTAACTTATTGCAAGGGCAACAACATATACAGGATCTTTGCCTGCTGACAAGCCAATTAATATTTAATTTCCCAAACCCAGTTCTTTTATAGGTCATTGCTTACCTCCTTCTCTGGCACTTTAATGACTGTTCTGGTGTGGACTCCTGCATTTGTTCAGAACTCAAAAATGTCATTAACTTTGCTATCAATTTTCACTCCACTCTCACATTCACATGGTCCATCTCTGACTCTTCCCTTCCCTTTATCGACTTCTCTAACTCCATTTCAGGAGATAGGTTACTGATCAATATGCATTACAAGTCCACAGACACCCACTGCAATTTTAACTACACTTCCTCCCGCCCCCATTTCTGCAGGGACTTCATCCTTTTAAATCTATCACTTCTCAGTTTAAACCTATGCCATCTAGTTTTTGATTAGCTTTCTCTGGGAGAAAGTGTGTGTGCATTTGCCCTCTCTATGCCCCTCATGATTTTATACACCTCCCTAAATTCAGCCCTCAGTCTCCTATGATCCACAGAATAAAATCCCAGCCCACCCAATCTCTCTATAACCCAGGACCTGAAGTGCTGGTGACATCCTCATAAAATTTCTTTGCATTTATGTAGCTAATGACACTTTTCCAATAATAGGGCAACTAAAACTGTACTCCAGGTACACTTCAGCAACCCCAATGTTCAATACCTTGACTGCTGAATGCCATTTTCTCAAATGCCTTCTTCATCATCCTGCCTACCTATGCTGTTACTTTTTGGCTGTACCATTAACTGTAAAATTGCTACCCTGGTTTAACTTCCCAAAATGCAAGAAAATATATTTATCTTAATTGAACAGCATTTGCCATCCCTTGGCCCAATTACCCAGTTGATCAAGATACCCATGTAATTTTAGATCATCTGTTTCACTCTGAACAATAACATCTACTTTACTGTCATTAAACATGCCTCTTACATTTTCATTCAAGTTGTTTATATAAGCATTGTCACTACCAACCCTAACAGCCTCAGGTTCACCTGAATAAACATTCACCATTACAGCTGTAAGATCAGTCTTCTAGACAGTGAAACTATGGAGAGCACAAGCGTGGATGGTGGCCCTAGTTCTGTCCTTAGATCTTGTGCAGGTCATCTGGCGGAAATATTTGCAAACATTGTTAACCTCTCCATAGCAATGTATACAAAATGCTGGAGGAACTCAGCAGGCCAGGCAGCATGGAAAAGAGTAAACTGTCGATGTTTCAGGCCAAGACCCTTCATCAGGCCTGCTGAGTTCCTCCAGCATTTTGTGTGTGTTGCTTTGGATTTCCAGCTTCAGCAGATTTTCTTGTGTTTGTGATTTTACCTTTCTCTGCTTTAATCATTCCGGTATGTAAGAAAAGCAGGTAATTTGCCTTAATGATGACCACTGCTGGCTCTGACATCCACTGTCATGAACCACTTCAAGAGACTGGTCATGTCAGCATTGACTCCAGCCTCCCAAACAACCACAACCCATTGCAAATTCACCTACCGCTGAAACGGGTGTATGGTGGATGCCTTTGCTCTGACTCTACACTCAACTCTAGAGATTCTGAACAGTAAAGATACCCATGTTAGAGTATTGGTTATTGATTACAGCTTTGCCTTTAATGCTACAATCACAAGCAAACTCATCTCCAAACTTCTAGATCTGGGACTCAGTATCTTCCTTGGAAACTGTACCCTTGACTTCTGGACCAGAAGACCGTAATCAGTAAGGATAGGCAGAAACCCCTCTGATGTGATTATCCTCATGAATGGTGCCCCACAGGTCTGTGTCCTCAATCCCCTCTCTAGTCTTCATGACTGCATGGGTAGATTCTTCTCCACCTCCAGCTACAAGTTTGTATGTGATACCAGCACAGAGGGCTGTAACTCAGCTACCATTGATTGGAGTAGAGGAAGGAGACAGACAGCCTAATGACATGGTGCCATGATAAACATCTTCCCCTCAATGCCAGCAAAACAAATGAACTGGTTAATAACTTCAGGAAGTGGGGGCGATGCACACACAACCTGTTTAAATCAACAGTGTTGAGGTTGAGGGGTTGAGAGCTTCAGATTCCTAGGCGTGAACATCACCAATAAGGTCCCTGGCTTGACCTTCTTGCTCTTCTTTTTAACTGTTCAATTGCCACCCTGCAGTCTTCAGGAATTTCACCCATTGTTAAAGATGATACAAATATTTCTGTAAGTGCCTCTAACATTTCTTCCTTAGTTTCCCACAAAGGTCAAAGGATGCACTTGGTCAAGTCCTAGGGGTTTAGACAGCTTAATATACTTTAAGACTGCCTGTAGTATGTCCGAGACAGCACAACTCATTTGCCTGAATTCCTTCATTTTCATAATCCACAATAAAAAGTGATGAGAACTTTTCATTAAACCTATCAAGTGTGGCTCCAACACTAATGGCTGATGTTTCAGAGGTCCTAATTTCTCCCTAGCTCCTCTTTACTCATAATATAACTCAAATATCTTGGGATTTTCCTTAACATTGCCTGCTGGCTCCACCTAAAAACACCGGGGGAAAAAAAGAGCATGAGTAAAAATGTTGATCAATTCAGCCTGTTCCACCATTTCACAAGACTGTGACTGATCTCCTAACCCAATGTCAACTCCCTGCATAATCCCTATCTTAATTGATTCCCTTACAATTTTATGATTCTGAGTAATTTTGGATTACCAATGAAATTAATTTTGTTGTTAAACTTAGCCTAGACTCTGCTGGGAAAGCATTACATTTCTTTTGGCAGTTGGGAGATCTGACTAATCTAACCTGATAGGACTATTGTAAAGATGGCAACTGATTGGTTTTACAACCCATCACCAGCCCTTGGACTTCATTACTGTTCTGTCACTATGGACCATACCTTCCAATGGAGATACAATTCTATCATTTTACAGGTTTTCTATACTTATCCACTTTGATAAAGAAGTCATTCATCTACTAGTCCACACTGAACCCTATTGGGGAAGGCAAAATCTAAAATAACACCAAGCTTAAAGCTATATGTCTGGGTCAACAAGCCGTAGATGATGAGTAAATTCATTCAATAAGGAATGTATAACTTATATTGCAACTTTGGTACCACTTTAGACTGTACCTTGCCCAATAGGATAGTGAGCTGAAAGCATCTGGAATATAATAATTTTCCATATTCTACACAACTTCCTTTATACTTTCTATGGCATGGGGAGCTTTGTCAACGTGCTATATGCTCTGGCTTATTCTCCACTAGGAAAAAAATGCTTTTCACGTTCACATATCACTTTGTTTTTGGATTTTACAATATCTCATTCTCCTTCAAGCCCCAAGTTATTACTTCCTTCAGAAAACATGTCCATTCATGTCAAGGCTCTCAATATAACCTATCAGACCAGTAATATTGTCCACTGCAGTTCAAAAGTGACATGATTAAGTTTGGTGCATGTTTAGTCTGGTGTTAGGCCAAAGTCTCTTGACTCTGATTTATCAGTGCTGGTTTGTGACAAATGGGTTTCCAAATCAAGTCAGTTTTGGTGCTATAAACTCGCTTCAGACTTGCCAAGGGAGCACACTAACATCCTTCGATAACTTCAATAAATGCCACCAAGCTCATCTCTAATCTTAAATGTTTTCATAAAGGCATTAAGACATAACAAATAACAAGTCCAAAAAGAGGATGGTTTATTTACAAATTGGTACTCAAACCATTTCCATGTTGAGGTTGCAGATTGAATATTTATGATAAGTTTCATTGCTTCAAGTCATTGCAACACATGATTCCTTTATTAGGATCACAGAAGGAACATACTTGTAGATACAAAGATAGCAAGCAACGTATATACCAAACCACGAACAGCAACATTATTATAACTTACAAGAATGCATCTGGTTAACCTTTCCTTGCAATTTGCCTGTCATCAACAATCTAACATTTCCAGTCACAGGGTCTTAGAATTATATGGCATAAAAACATACCCTTCAGCCAGATTTGTCCATACTCACCAATATGCCCACCTAAGCCGGCCAAACTTGCTGACACATAGCCCATATCTTTCTAAAACTTTCCTATCCATGCAGTTGTCCAATTGGTTGGAACCTTGTCCAACAAACAATGTGCCATTATATCTTTAAAGCCCACATGAAACAAAGCTTAGTCTTATCCAAAATGCTGAAATATTATCAAAAAATGGTAGCTGTTTTCATGCCTTGGTCTGACCACCTGGGGGCACCAGAGTCCTACAGGCACCAATAATCCTCCTCACCTGATTATTAATTGATTATTTTCACCTATGTCTTGTTTAAATGATCAGCGTACCTATGCCTTGTTTTGTTTGTCTACTTAAGTTCCTTGATTTGTTTGTCTTTGCTCAGTTTTGAGTGTGTGTAGTAATTCTAGAGTCCTAGCAGGTGTTGTCTACAAAACAATCTACAAGGAAAGATTCTTTTGAGTTTCATCCTTGTCTTTGGTCTCCTCTGTGCTTGGGTAAACCTGGTCTCCTGATACGCCCACAGACTGAAGATATGAAACTTCACCATAATAATCCTGAATCAAAACTCAGTCTGGCAACCATTCCTGTTATAACAAAACTGGGCCATTCATGGACCCAGCATAGTATGAGCATCTTGATCAGTTCTGGCCAGCCAGGAGGTCATGGTAGAGTAGGCATGAGCAGATGATCCAGCAGATCTTCTCTGCCCTGCAGATGCTCACTGAGATCTTCCAGCTGAGCCAGCAAACCCCTGCTGCCACCCCAACACATGTGTCTCCATGGTTCACGTGGGTCTCTGTGGTTTCTATGGTGATGTTTTGAATGTAATGGTGCCTGAGTGATTTGATGATAGTATCCTAGGGACATGTATAGGATGTGTTACCTTGTATTCTCAGGCTTTTCAGCTGCAACCCACCAAGTTCTCCCTTACTGCTGCAAAGTGGCCTATATCATCTCTCTCCTCTTTGGTGAAACTCTCATCTGGGTTATGATGCTGTGGTAAAGAATTCTCCAAGTTGAGCAGATCTATCCTTCATCACCAGATCAATGAAGAGGGTTTTGGACAACCCAGTCAGTGGATGAATGACTGACTCTTCCAAATTTGATAGGGTGCCCATATTGCGGCTGACTGCAATCCAGTTCTGGTGGTAGAGAGTGGTAGGAGCACTGAAGGCTATAGTTACGTTTCACTGGGTTATCAAGTAAAATAAACATTGAATTGGTAGCCAGAAACCTCACTGAAGATCTCAAAGCTCTAATTAATACCTCCATCTGGGTTAACAATTGTCTCCAGGAAAGGAGAAGGGAGCACCTCAGTGATTCCTCTGGGGTTGCCAGACTCCAAGCCCCTCCAGCTTCACTATCCTCATTGTGATCATGCCACCCAGCTCCCTCAACTTCCTTCAAAGGAGCTCATGGAACTGTGCAGAACCTGACTTTATCCAGCTGAGCGGGACTGGAAAGTGAAGGGAAAGTGCTGAGGTGGGCCATTTCTGTTCTGCCTGTCCTGAGTTGTTGAAAAGAGTCCATGGAAGAGAAGTCAGTGATGGCTTCCACCATTCTTCCCAGAACTACTGCATCTGAGGTCATGCTATCTACCTCCATCTTCTGGAGTGAACAACAAAATACCATTGGAGCCTTTGTGGATTCTGGTATAGCAGGCACCTTCATGGACCTCAGGTTAGCAAGACATCTCCAAGTTCCCATAGACTTCATTATCATTCTGCCAACATTGTGAGGTAACTCCACGATTATGGTGGTTGCGGACTGGTTCTCCAAAGGCTGTCACAGCGTGGTCTTACCCAATCTTCCCTCAACTTGGGAGACAGCCAACCTTGTGCTGCAATATGTGTTTAGAGTACATGGCTTTCCCCAGGACGTTGTTTCTGACTGGGGCCACCAGTTTGCCTCCCAATACTGGAAGGCCTTATAACATATATGTCAAACTCAAGGCCCGCGGGCCAAATCCGGCCCACAGTGGAATTATCTTTGGCCCTCGAGATAATATCTAATTACTATTAAAGCTGGCCCCAGTAATCGAAGCGCCTATGGCGTATGATATGGCTAATGCTGAGTTTATTCAGGTACCAGGTTTTCAGGGTTTTTAGTGTTTATTCGGCAGTCTTGCTCGGCAGTCTTCTTCATAAGAAACGGAATTTGTAAAGTGAAACACTTTGTAGTTATAGCAGAGACTGAGACACATGAGAGCAGGCTGAAAAAACGGAGGCAACAAAAGCTGTGTTCGCACGCGTCCGACTGATCCAGCCCGCATGAAGCTGCATTTTGCTCAATCCGGCCCATGACCTAAAATGAGTTTGACACCCCTGCCTTATAACCTTGTTCCACCATGAGTTATCTGGTGAACTAAAGTATGAATTGGCAGCCAGAGACAAAGTTGAAGATCTCAAAGCTCTAAACGATACCTCCATCCAGGTTGACAATCGTCTGCAGCAAGTCATGGAGTTTGCAGCGAGTCCTTTAGGGTTGCCAGTCTCCGAGCTTCTCCAGCCTTGGTGCAGTAACCCTCCCCACCCTCCCCCAGCTCCCTCAACTTCTTCCAAAGGAGCTGATGCAATTGGGTAGAACCTGACTTTCTCCAGCTGAGTGGGACTGGAGAATGAAGGGAAAGTACTGCCTTTATTTCCAGTCTGCCTGTCCTGAATTGGGAAAACATCCAGTCCTGTCTATGGAAGGGAGGTCTGTGACTGGTTCCACCATTCCTCCCACGTCTGCTACGTCCACGGATCAAGCTGTCTCCCTCCACCTCCTGGGGTGAACAACAAAATATCATTGCAGTCTTTGTGGATTTTGTCACAGCAAACAATTTCATGGACCTCGGGTTAGCAAGACATCTGAGTTTCGCTGGCTGACCTCAACCAACCAGCCATGGCTCTGGACAGAAGATCTCTGGGCCCAAAGTGGATCGGCCACCTCACTGATCCCATCTGTTTAATTATAGGACATACCAAGACTATCCTGTTTCACCTTATTAATTCTCCTGAATTCGTGTTAGGACACCCCCATTTAGCTCTCTGCAACCTGGTCCACCAGCCCACTAGTACTCATCAAGAGCTTCAGTGGTGGCTTAGAGGTAATGTGTTATATGAAAGAGTACCACAGGGAGTAGTTCAGAAAGGACATGGACACATTTAGAGGAAGTTAGATAGACACACATGGGAGAAAGAAACAGTAGTTTGTGAGGAAAGTGGAAGGAGGGGGTGGGGTTGGTTGAAGCATGAATTTTGCATCTAAGTGTTTTGTTTCTTCCTTGTATTTCTCGTAATTTTGATTCTATTCCCAAAACTGTGCTGTCTATCATTAGAGTTTACTCTTGGCTATCTACCTGTTTCAGCACAAAATAATTTCATTAGCAGTTAAAAGGAGATCTTTAATTAGGGTGTCTGCTATACATTCGGTACAGAACAACAGCTTTCCTCTTTGAAGAATTAAATTTCATTGAGTGATACCAATTTGACCTTTCATACCCTTGGAAACTGAAATGACAGAAGCATTCATACAAATAAGACAATAATAATTGAAATCAAGCAGCAGGTATCCTCCAAATCCCTCTGCTAACATGTATTTTTGATATATCTGGAGGCCCAGCAAGCCAATGCATTAATTGGCTCATTAGTCAATATGTTACACGTGTGATCAGTGCAAAAATAATACAGGTATATTCATTCAAGCTTGAAACAGGAGAATGAAGATATATAATCATTAGTTCACACTTCCTTCTTATTAAACTCAGACTGTATTGTGCAACTCTGCATGTTTATTGAATGTTTAGTTAAGTATATTGTCACATTAAATTGATAATTGAAATTTTAAAAATGTGTGAACTAATTGTTAAATTCTGCAGCAATAATTTTCTGTTTATTAAGTGAGGAAGAACTTCCAAGCTGTTGTGAGCTGTTCTCAAAGAGATGTCATCCATATTAAGAAGGAAGATATCAATTAAAACACGCACTTCACTTTTTAAAAAAGCTAACTCGTTATTTTATTGGCAATTGTTAGTATTCCACAGAAGATGAGCAGTGGCATATCAGTAACCATCCATAAAAAGTAGATGGCAATTATAATTCAAGGCTCCACAACTATCACAATAGAGTCTGATCTAATCATTCTTAGATATGGTTGAAATTACAGAGAAATTGTAGAGGCAGAGGTTTTTACTTCATCTCTGGCAACAGATGTGGTTCCCAAAAACTGGAGAGAAGGATGTTTAAAAAAAAACTAAAACAACATCAAACTGGCTAGTGAGTCTGACTTCACTGGAGGGTTAATTACTGGAGGAAATTCTTAGCAGCAGGATCTCATTCAGGACAGTCAACATGGCTTTGTATGTAGAAAGTCTTGTCTTGCTGTTCTTGATAACCAAGGGGGTAGATGAGGGTTCAGTAGTGGATGGGCCGATATGGACTAGCACGTTCTTTAACAAAATTGCATATGGCAGGATAGTATGGAAAGTTAGAGCCCAAAACAGTCCTTCCTGCAATTCTGTTGCGGCTATCTATTGTATCTGCTGTTCCCAGAGCGGTGAAACCTGGCTAGGTTTTGAGGCCGCTTGGACGAGCATCTTCACTCTGTCCACTACAAGCAGGATGTCTCAGTAGCCACCTCTTCTAATTCTACTTCCCATTCCCATTCTGTCACATCAGTCCACGGCTGCCTCCACTGCCATAATGGAGCCACTCTCAAGTTGGAAGAGCAACAATTCATATTCCATCTCAGGAGCATCCAACCTGATAGCATGAACATTGATTTCTCTGACCTCTGATAATTTCTCACCTCTCCCCTTCTCTCTTTTTCCACTCCCCATTCTGCTTCCCCTTTTACTCCTTCTCTTCTTGTTACCTGTCTATCACTATCCTCTATTGTCCCTTCTCCTTCCCTTTTTTCCCCATGGTAGACTGTCCTCTCCTATCAGATTTATTCTTCTTCAGCCCTTTACCTTGTCCACCGATCACCCAGCTCCTCATTTCAACGCCCCTCACCAATCCACCCACTTCTTCAGCTGGCAGCCCTTGCTATCTCCTTCTCCTCCCCCCCACCTTCTTCCCCCTTCCTTTCCAGTTCTGATGTGGAGTCTCAGCCTGAAGCGTTGATATCCTTGCTGTACATACTATCTGACCTGCTGGTTTCCTTCAGCCTTTTGTGTGTGTTGCATGGTTAATAAGTTTGCAGGTGAGACTAAAATCGGGGGTGTGGATGGTGATTAAGATTAAGAGATATTACAGGGGTACCTCGATTACCTAGTTACATGGGCTGAGCATTGGCAAATGCCATCCAGTCCAGATAAATGAGAGGTATTGAATTTTGAAATATCAAAGCAGGGTAGGACTTGCACAGTGAATAATGGGACTTTGGGGATTGTTTCGGAAAACAAGTGGCTAGAAGTGCAAGCACATAGTTCACTGGAAGTGAAGATAGGGTGGTGAAGAAGGTCTGGCCATGCCATGCTGGCCTTCATCAATCAGGGCATTGTGTACAGAAGTTGGGAAGTTATATCAAGACATTGGTGAGGTTGCACATGGAGTATTGTGCACAGTTTAGATCACCTGTTGATATTAAACTACAACAAGTACAGAAAAGATTTGCCTAGTCTTAGGAGCCTCAGATGTAAGAAGAGTTTGTGTAGACTGGGACTTTATTCTTTGGAGTGTAGAAGATTGAGTGGTGGCATTCTAGAGGTACATAAGATCACGAGGAACAGAGACAGAATGAAAGCATTGTCTTTTTCCCAGGGATGGGTTCTTAAAACAAAAGGGCATAAGGTTAAGATTAGAGGCGAGGTATTTCAAAAGAACTTCTCACAAAGGTGGTGTCTGCTTGGAATGAGCACTTAGAAATAATGGTTGTGGTGGGAACATTAGCAGCATTTAAAAGCCATCTAGATAACTACATGGATAAGAGATACTTAGAGGGCTATGGACTAAACTCAGCCAGATGATACTAGCTCTCCAGGCAATGGAGTCAGCGTGGACAAGTTGGATCAAAGTACCTGTTTTGAGTCTATAACCATAACTCTGATTTTATCAAGAATCACGTACGTGGCCCATAGCCTACGTAGTTCAAAAACTCATCTGGACAATTTTAAATGCAATAAGCAAATCTGCTTCCACCACTCTCAGGCAGTGTATTCTAGATACTCAGCATTCTCTGGGTGATAAAGGCCATCCTCAGTTATCCTTTAAATCTCTGAGCCCTTATCCCCAAATCCATGTCCTCTGGTTTTATCTGCCTCTACAAGGGTAATTCGTTCTAGAAGTATACCCTATTTCAACCTCAAACAATATGAAAAATTTCTCATGAAACTTTCCTGTAAAAAAACATTTGTAATACATTAATTGTCATTCCATCAGATTATTTCAGTGATTGCAAGCTAAAGAACATGTGGGCAAAAGCACTGTCAAAAGACACCAGTAATCTACTCACTGAAGTACACTTTGGGGTTTGCCAGGATTATTCATCTCTTGGCATCATTATCTTCTTGCTCCAAAAAAGAAGCAAATTCCAGAGGTGGGAAGTGTGACATCCAGGCTGTCAGTGTGGCATCCAGGAGCCAGACAAAACATTCAGTGTGAATCAAGGGGGAAATTCTTCAGAGATTGATGTTATACCACGCACAAAGAAATGTGGTTGGACTTGTTAGAGGTCAATCATCATAGTCCTTGAGTATTGTTGCAGGAATTCCTTGCGGCATTTTTCCTGACATAATCACTTCCAGCTGAATCACCTTCTCTCCATCATAAGGCCAGAAGAGAAGATGTTCAGTGATGCTTGCACAAAGCTCAATTCTGTTCGTAGTTCTTCAGCAAATGAAGCAGACTATGCTTTCATCCACAGGGACCCAGATAACATTCAACTATAGTCTAATAAATAGCATGCGACTTTCTTGCCACAAAAGTGACAGACGTTTACTATCCCCAACAAGAGAGAATTTAACTACCCTTTGCCAGTGTCTCACTACTGACAGATCAGGCTGGAGAAGGAGTGTGGCATGGTTCTGGGGGTGCTAGTGATGAATGTAGTGAATACCATTGACTAGGAACTTTAACAGGAAAGATTGACAAGAAACAGAGCCATATAAATAATATACAACTTAGTCTAATAACATATAGTTTTTCCATCAGCTGCAAAGGACAAATCAGAAGAGTGATAGAAAATTGTCCACATTCCTGAATTAATGTAATCCCAACAACACTCCAGAGTCATCAATGGTAAAGGAGCTCTCTTGATTGGTATGCCACCCATCACCATAAAAAATTAGTTTATCATCAGCTCTTCATGACAAAGCCTGATATGAACAGAGACTGGAGAGTTTGCAGTGTGTGCATACCTACAAGATGCTCAGGTGTTACATGACATAACCCCCCAAAACTATAAGACCTACCATCAAATTGTTTAACTTTGGACGTGTGGGAAAACCACTCTCTCATGTTCTGCCTAACTGACACACCACATGGACTAAGAAAATATTATTGTGCCTTCATCATTGGGCTAAAATCCTGAAACTCATTACTTGTCAATAATAAACACAAGAAATCCTGCGGATGCTGGAAATCCAAAGCAATGCCAGAGGAATTCATCAGGTCAGCCAGCATCTATGGAAATAAATAAACTGCCGATGTTTCGGGATAAGGCCCTCCTTCAGGACTGGAAAGATACCAGAATAAAAGGTGGGGGGAAGGGGATGGAGATAGGTGCTAGGTGAAGCGAGGTGGGTGGGAAAGGTAAAGGGCTAAAAGAATCTGACAGGAGAGGAGAGTGGGCCACAGGAGGAACAGAAGGAGGAGGGGAAACAAGGGGAGGTGATCGGCCTGTGAGAAGAGATAAGAGGCCAGAATGGGGAATAGAAGAAGAGGGGAGGTGGAGAGAATTTTTTTACACTTCCTCGCCACCATCTGAGATTCTGCAAATAACAGTGGTGTCATTAGTGAATATATAAATGGCATTTGAGCTGTGCCTAGCCTCGCAGTCACGAGTGCAGAGACAACAGAGCACGTGCAAGCATCTTTACCAGAAGGACTGCAGCAATTCAGAAAAGGAACTCACCTCAACATAATTTTTTTTAACCAACAATTAAGGATGAAACACAAATTCTGGCATTGTCAGTAAAACCCATAACCCACGTGCGAATTAAAGTTTCATTCCCTGACCTTTCAAAATATCAACTCTGAATGACTTTCAGTTGCTTGTTCTTCGCCAATGCTTTATCTAGACAAGTGCCATTACTTTTGGGCCTAGTCATCAGCAGGCCCACTGAAATTTCACCAGCCTGCTACAGTAATACCAGAAGGTGTCCAGTGGCACCGCAGGAGAAGGATGGAGGTCCAATTGCAGCAGGTCTCCCTTGTTACAGAGCACATCTTTGGCAAGAGAATACCTACACCCAACATGATAGACAGATGTCAGATCAGGGGATTAATGAGGGAGAAGCTGTTCTTTGATCAACCAGTAGGTAATCCCTCATTGATCCTTCAGATTTTGATGTCAAACCTTGAACAGAGGACGACGGTTGTCATAGAGTAATAGAGTCACAGAGAAATACAGCACAGAAACAGGCCCTTCAGCCCATCTAGTCCAGGATAAAACCATTTAATCTGCCTACTCCAATCGACCTGCACCAGGACCATAGCCCTCCATACCCCTGCAGTCTATGTACCTATCCAAACTTCCCTTAAATACTGAAATCATGTTTGCATGCACCACTCTACACTCTTATGACCCTCTGAGTGAAGTTTCCCTTCATGGTCCCCTTAAACTTTTTACTTTTTACCCTTAACCCATGACCTCTGGTTGTAATCCCACCTAACCTAGTTGGAAAAAGCTTGCTTGCCTTTACCCTATCTATATCCTCATAATTTTGTATAGCTCAATTTAATCTCCTCTCACTCTTCTACCTTCCAAAGAATACAGTCCTAACCTATTCAATCTTTCCTTATAACTCAAGCCCTCCAGACCTGGAAACATCTTTGTAATTTTCTCTCTGTACTCTTTCAACCTTATTTACATTTTCCCTGTAGGTAGGTGATGAAAACTGCACACAATATGCAACTTCAACATAACATCCCATCTCCTGTACTCAATACTTTGATTTATGAAGGCCAATGTGCCAAAAGCTTTCTTTATGACCCTATTTATCTGTGACGCCAATCTCAATGACTTATGTAGCTGTATTCTCAGATCCCTTTGTTCTACCACACTCCTTAATGCCCTACCATTCACTGTGTTAAACCTACCTTGGTTGGTCCTACTGAAGTGCAATACTTTGACTTGTCTGTATTAAATTCCATCTGCCATTCTTCAGCCCATTTTTCTCTCTGCAAGCCATTGAAGCCTTCCTCACTGCCCATTACATCCCCAATCTTGGTGTCATCCGCAAATCTGCTGATCCAATGAACCACATTATTATCCAGATCATTGACATAAATGACAAACAGCAAAGGACCCAGCACAAATCATTGCTGCAAACCACTTGTCACAGGCCTCCAATCAGAGAGCTAATCCTCTTCTCCTACCACTCTCTGGTTACTCCCACAAAGCCAATGTCTAATCCAATTTCCTACCTCATAATGAATGCCCAGCGAATGAACCTTCTTGACCAACCTCCCATGTAGAACCTTATCAATTGCCTTACTAAAGTCCATGTAGATAACATCCACTGCCTTGCCTTCATCCACTTTCTTGGTAACTTCCTCGAAAAACTCTATAAGATTGGTTAGACATGACCTACAAGGCACTAAGTCATGCTGACTATCGTTAATCATCATGTTTATCCAAATACCTATATATCCAATCCCTTAGAGTGCCTTCCTATGACTTTTCCACAACTGATGTCAGACCCACCTGCCTATAATTTCCCGGTTTATGATTAAAGCCTTTTTTAAACAGCAGAACAACATTGACTATCCTCCAATCCGCTGGTAGCTTGCTTTATTGCTAAGGATGATTTAAATATCTCTGCTAGGTCCCCAGCAATTTCCACACTTGCCTCCCATAGGGTCCGAGGGAATACCATGTCAAGCCCTGAGGATTTATCCACCCTGATTTGCCTCAGGGTAATAAATGCTTCTTCCACTGTAATCTGTACAGGGTCCATGATGTTATGCCACTTCGTCTCACTTCTATGGACTCTTTATCCAGCTCCTGAGTAAATACTGATGCAAAGAATTAATTTAAGATCTCCCCCATTTGCTTTGGCTCCACACATGGATTACCAATCTGGTCTTCCAGAGGACTCTATGACTCTATGACTAATTTTGCCCCTTGCAGTCCTTTTGCTCTTAACATATCTGTAGACTCCCCTAGGATTCTCCTTCACTTTGTCTGCTAGAGAAACTTCATGCCTTCTTTTAGTCTTTCTGATTTCATTCTTAAGTGTTTTCTTGCATTTCTTGTACTCCATAAGCACCTAATTTGTCCCTACTTGCATATACTGCTATGCACCTTCTTTTCTCTTAACCAGTGCCTGAATACTTCTTGGAAACCAAGGTTACCTACACTTGTTATCTTTACCTTTTATTCTGACAGGAACATGCAAGCTCTGTACTCTCAAAATTTCAGTTTTGAAGACCTCCCACTTACCAAGTACACCTTTTCCAGAAAATAGTCTGTCCCAATCCACACTTGCCAGATCATTTCTGATAACAACAAAATTGGTCTTTCTCCAATTTACAAATTTAACCCATGGACCAGACCTATCTCTTTTGCATATTTACATTGAAATTAATAGCTGTTACTGAATGCAGTGTGTTCCCCTACACAACCTTCTGTCACCTGCCCTGTTTCATTCCCTAATAACAGATCCACTATTGCACACTCTCTCGTTGGGACCTCTACAGTATGTACTGATGAAGGAAACTTTCCTGAACACATTTACAAACTCTGTCCCGTTTAATCCTTTTACTGATTCCCAGTCAATATGTGGAAAGTTAAAATCACCTACTATAACAGTCTTCTGTTTCTTGCGTTCATTAGAGGTCTGTCTTCTCAACCCTAGATCACGGGAAGATTCTAAGGGAGGGGTGTGAACTTCCATTGTTAGCCGACCCTTTCGGATCAGAGACACAGCCTCCGGCCTGATATACGTGTATTTGTGAATTCATCTATATGGATGGGATTGTGGAGTCACAGAGGAATGTCCTGGAGAGAGTTGGAGATCACTTGATGTTGCTGGAGTCCAGGTGATTTTCATAGTCAACATTAATTTTTGGTTCAAGTATGAAGGGCTCCCAAGTGTGATATTGCACAGGATGCTTATAGTGATATATAAATATTTTTAAAAAGATTTGATTTAACATCATTAGAGCAACTTGCAGCTCCCCTCTCCTTCATGTACAAAAGAAATAGGCCCATTATACTTGGAGTAGAAGGATATGATTGGATCAACCACCAACCCCCCCCCCCCCCATACCACTCCGTCCGATCCACTTCCCAATTCTTCATTGACTGGTGCTTTGGTTTCCATGGGCAGCTCAACACAAATAATTACAAAAGTCAGGTAACAATGCTTACTAGCCTTGGGAATTAAAGCATGGCCAAGGCTGAAAAGCACATTGAAACAAGACTTTGAAAACCCACTGGGATTGGCACTGAATCTCAGCAGACCACTTTTCTTCTTCTAAATATGACCACAGGTGGCTCTCACGCCACTTAACAGTGTGAAGTGGAAGCACACATTCATTGTCAGCTTTCATTGACAGCTGTAGGATATCTTCCTGCTTGAATTGTTCTGCCGGAGAAGTAATGAATGAAAATGAATACAAAATGTTCCAATATGCATATTCATAGCATTGAATTACTTTTGGTAGCATTACCCTTGTGATCAATTTGCCTTAATAAGATTGATTTTGCAAAGCAGACTGAGCTTTTGCTCAACTAACATGATTTTATATAATGTTTTTTACAGGGTTTGTGAGGTGGTCTCGCGTGTGAAATGGAACAACTTTTGATGGGACTGTATTTTGTGCGCAGAGGGACTTGGGAGTGCTTGTTTATGAATCGCAGAAGTTGGCTTGCAGGTACAACAGATTATTAAGAAGGCAAACGGAATGTTGGTCTTCATTGCTAGGGGGATTGAATTCAAGAGCAGGGAGGTCATGCTGCAACTATACAGGGTACTGGTGAGGCCACACCTGGAGTACTGTGTGCAGTTCTGTTCTCCATACTTGAGGAAGGATTTCCTGGCTTTGGAGGCTGTGCAGAGGAGGTTCACCAGGTTGATGCCAGAGTTGAAGAGATTAACCTATGAAGAGAGATTGATTCACCTGGGACTATACTCTCTGGAATTCGGTAGAATGAGAGAGGATCTTATAGAAACATACAACATTTTGAAAGGGATAGATAAGATAGAAGTAGAAAAGTTGCTTCCATTGGGGAGGAAGCATTAAGAAGAGGGACGCCTCACGTCTTAATAAGCTGGTAAGGAAGGCGGGCTCAGTCGTGGGCAAAGTACTGGAGAGTTTAACATCGGTAGCTGAGCGAAGGGCGCTGAGTAGGCTACGGTCAATTATGGATAACTCTGAACATCCTCTACATAGCACCATCCAGAGACAGAGAAGCAGTTTCAGTGACAGGTTACTATCGATGCAATGCTCCTCAGACAGGATGAAGAGGTCAATACTCCCCAATGCCATTAGGCTTTACAATTCTACCGCCAGGACTTAAGAACTTTTTAAAAGCTATTATTAATGCTTTTTGAGTTGGTGATTTAGATGCATATCATATTTTTTTACTGAGTTAAGTATTGTATGTAATTAGTTTTGCTACAACAAGTGTATGGGACATTGGAAAAAAAGTTGAATTTCCCCATGGGGATGAATAAAGTATCTATCTATCTATCTATTAGTAGGTGAGACTAGAACTCGGTGACATTGCCTCGAGATTCAGGGGAGAAGATTTAGGATGGAGATGAGGAGAAACTGTTTTTCCCAGAGAGTGGTGAATCTGTGGAATTCTCTGCCCAAGGAAGCAGTTGAGGTTTCTTCACTAAATATATTTAAGATACAGTTAGATAGGTTTTTATATAGTAGGGGAATTAAAGGTTATGGGGAAAAGGCAAGTAGATGGAGCTGAGTTTACGGACAGATCAGCCATGATCTTATTGATTTGCGGGGTAGGCTCGGTGGGCCAGATGGCCTACTCCTGCGCCTATTTCTTATGTATGTTCCTATATAACCAGAGTTTCATAACATTGTAACTTAACTTCCTGACTTTTGAATTCAATGCTTGCCCTAATAAAGGTAAGCATGCCATTCTTCTTCTTTACCACTCTATTAAACTGTGTGCCCTCTTTCAGGGAGCTATGGATAGTACATAGATATCCAAGATGCCTCTGTATTTCCTCTCAACCCCACCACATATAATTCTGCTTCATAAAAACAAATGCTATTGCAGAAGCTCTTCTTCATGGTACTTATGCATTTTGTGTTGACAGCTTCATCTATTCTTAAAATAGACAAGCCCTTTTTGAGTTCTCTTGCAATAATGACTTAGATTTCCTTTTTGCTAGTGGCAATAAGATTTTTGTTGCTAGAAAGGTACCTGCAGGTGCACAAATAGTCAGACAATCAGAGATTCATATAGCACAGAAATCAGATCTTAGGCTCACTATTTTTATGCTAACTATAAATTACCATTATATACTGACCCCATTTAGTGACTTGAGGAATGTCACATAATCAGAAATGCAAGGCTGATCTCTTGTGCTGGTTTGAATTGTATGAACGTTGGCACTGGGCAATGAAAGACCTTTACTACCACAGTGATTCATATTGACTCGTAAACAGCATAGGCAGGAAATAAGGTGATAACTATTCTCCCAGTGAAGAAGCAATGAGTCTGAAATGGGTACCTGGAACTACAGTAGCTCAGAAGGTAAGTGACAAATATCACTCCCACTAAAAATGGTTTTCTAATTTTACAAACAGTGTTAGAAATATACCAATTTAATATTTTAATAATATGGTTAACCAGTTAGGTTCAAATCTAACTCACTTGCAAGCAACTTCAACAGTGTGGGTCAGGTTCACAGAGTATTTGAGCAGTAATAAATCAAGGAACACTAACTATGGAATACAGCTTAGGTAATTTAGAATTGGCTGGATAGCATTGAGATACACATATTTGTATTTTATTGAACTGTTTCATTTACATCAGCATCTGTGCTGAAGATGGGGATAGATGATATAAAATGTCCAATTACCTTTTGAAAAAATTGACCGATTCCAGAGTATCAGGAAATAATTTGTTGCTAATCCACACAAAATATTGCACTTATTGAACAAAAAATTTTTGGTTAACTAGCACATGCTGGTGAGAAAGTGGTGGTGGTTAACCCATTGTTGACCTGGATATTTCCTTAGTGCTGCATGATACTTGCCAAGGCATATTGTCTAAATGCACATGGGATTGTTCCTACTTGTTATCCACTGGAACAGTCTTTTCCAACTCATGAGAAACTGAACTAAAGACAGGTTAAGAATTTAAAAAGGGTTCACATTTTGTCACAGAATAGAAGTTCAAAACTCCAGTTGTTTATTATCATCATCTGAAAAATTGTTAGAAAGCCTTCTTTACAATTTATGGTTAATTTTACTGGTTACAGTCTTATTCCATTTTTGTTTAGTATGACAGTGAGTGCAGTCATCATTTATCTGTCTGATACTTGATGGCACTTACAATGAAAAGTTATTAATTCCAGTTTAGTTTCTGCTCTATCAACTGCTTATTGCATTTTCTGTTTGAAAGCTTCCAACTGAAACCATTGAGAAATCTTCAAAGATGTGGTGCTTATTTTGCTGATGTGGTAAGCTCTTTGCTAATAGAAACACACTCCATTCACCGTGGGAACTTTGACCCAGGTTAAAAAAAATCTACCACTAGAATTATGTAGTTATAGCTTGGTTTGACAGAATTTGGTTGTAATTTTTTATTCATTTGAACACATAAAATTGCAGTTTAGCTTTTATTTTAATTTCAATTATTTAGGGCTTTCAGGACTGCACAGTACTAGGGATCCAAGAATAGACATTTTTTCAATGGTACTAATATTTACATAATAATAAAAATAGTTGTTATGTACTATCTAATAATAAAAATCATATCTGCTTTAAATCACAGGCCACAATAAATTGCACAATGCATGTACAAGCTCTCAGGAAAAATGCTACATTTTAAAAGATTCACATTGTCAAACATTGAAATATGTTACAGCTAAAACAATTAACAATTCAATAACATGGAATGACATATTTTATCATTAGGTGCTTGCCACCTAGTGGCTTTGGAAGAAACATGACAATTAATTAAGCAAAGTACCTCCAGGAAACCCGTTGAGAACAAAACAACAGTTTTGCTGGGTAATGTGTGACTATGCTTATTATCAATTTTAATTGAGGAATTGGATTTAAATTCTTATTTAAAGTTTAGCAGATGTATACATTATGCCATTGTGCAACACGCTGACTGCTGATGTTTTTCAGCAGAAACTGAATGTCATGTCCAGCAGAGGGAGCAATGAGGGAATGTGTGCCCAGAAGCTTGGATTGAAGGTATTTTCAGTGAGATAAACCGTTGCTGTTTTCAGCATTAGTACCAAAATTGATCAAAATCATGTGTAACATAGCATTTGGGCATTTTACATCCAGAAATTAAATTTATAAATGAGATCTGAAGACCCAGTGTAATCCAATGGTGACAATTTGCTCGTCAGCAATCAGAGAAGGGCTTTTCCCATGTAAGACAAACAGCAGTGACAGTCATTATGTCTGCAATGGAGGAACGGGAGGGTGAAAAGTAGAGAGAGTAAGAAAGAAAGAGAGAGGAAAGGGAAAGGAAAAGGAAATGGATAGAAAGAGGGACATGAAAATAGATTAATATTTGGTATGGGAGACTTGTATTACGAGACAAGATCAATTTGTATTCATTGGAGTTTAGAAGAGTGAATGAGGTCTTCATTGAGGGAGAGGTTGACAGAGTGGATGTGGAGAAAGTTTTTACACTTAAGGGAAAATCTAGAAAGAGTCATTGTTTAAAATGAAGAACATTCACTTAAGAAAAAGGTGACGTGTTATATTTTCACTCAGAGAACGGTGAGGTTTTGGAACTCTCTTCCTCAGATCAGAGTGAGAATTGCAAGGCACATCGATGTCCTCACTAAGCAGCATTATATTGTTCAAGAGGAGATTCCAACTCTCAGTGGATTTCTCGATGCTACCCAGCAGCAAGTCATTGGTTTCCACGGGGGGGGGGGGTGGGGAGGGGAGAGATACTTCTTGTCAGCAGCTAGCTGTCCTCCTTGACCTAGGAGGTGCTTCACATCAGCAAATTGACATGTTATGTGAGCACAGAGGTGCCACATGTGAACAGATCACTCTCTTACTCAAGTGGGAACATTCCACAAGGAAGTTTGGTCTCTTCTACAACAGACAGACAGACAGACATACTTTATTGATCCCGAGGGAGTAAGTGTAACACCCCTAACACATCCCCTGCTCCAGACTCTTGCTCCTATACAGCTCTTCATTGTAAGCAGTTGCACAGAGAGCCTAGTCTGAGTGAGGAGTGAAGGCAGATCTCAGCTGCTCTGTTAAACCGGCTAAAGCCAATCCATCTCGGACCAGAGCTCTTAATGGGTCATAATGATATATACAGTATATTGTCTCAAATGAAAGACAGCAGCTTTCAAACAAACAGATCACAGGAACTGCACAGCAAGGGATCATAGCAACAAAATCTACTTACAGACTTGTTAAAAGGAAGTATAAGTATACTAGAAAAATATCATAATTTTTCAATTATTGATTTTTAGGATGAGTCATTTTCAAATGTTCATGTAACAGTCTTCAGGGTGCAAATATAATATATAATAGTGTAGAATGGATGTATCTTCTGCCTCACTGAGTAAGGATGCTACAACCACAAGTTTCATGTCAGTGTGGTTTGTGTGACCCTTTATTATTGTGAGAGGTACATTCCATTATAGATTCCACCTAAATGCAAACTAATTTGACTGATAACAAAATTGTCATGTTGTTTTGCTGATGACTGACTAGACCATAAGTGACAAAGTTTGCACATCTCACAGCGAGTAGAACTGTTGCCTTGTAATGTCAGTTACCTGGTCGATTCTGACCTTGGGTGCAGTTTGCACATTTTCACTGTGACCATGAGGGTTTCCTCCAGTGGCTCTAGTTTCCTGCCACATTCTAACGATGCATAGGTTAGGTTAATTGGCCACTGTGGATGACCCCTAATGTAGATGAGTGGTAGGATCTGGGGAGAGTTGTTAAGAATGTGGGAAAAATAAAAAATAAGGTTAATGTAGGAGTAGTGTAGATGGGTGGTCACCATGGACTTACTAGGCCAAAGCACCTGTTTCTATGCTGGACCACTCAATGATAGGCCCATTCCTACCTTGGGGTCATTGTACCCTAGTGATCTGCTCTTCAATTTTTATAATGGAGAGATTCCTAAAGAGGCTGAGAAATTTGAGAAGTTTGTTTTAACATATGCTTGATTTTGTCCATTCACTTTGAGCCTGCTTTACCACACAGGATTAAAAGCAGTGGAATTAGACAAAAGAGTGTCAGTTACAAATTGTCGCCTGTGTAGGAAAGTGCAATGCTGTTGAGTGAACTAAGTAAAACCAAATGCTTTCACTACTGAAACTTTATCCTTTCTCCCCCATGGTTTATTTTTAAATGGTCAATTGTCACAATGGTTTTTTATGACTCTCATCTGGAATTCTATGAAGGAAGTGTTATCACAAAATAAATGTGGAATAATTGTTCTGAAAGTCTATCCCCTCAACGCATGCTGTTCCCCATTGTATGCCAACATCTTTATTATCTTGCAGCAAGTGACTCCCTTCATGTCACCCTAAAACCTTTCCACTATCTCACAGGCATGTCAGAAATAGAACACAGAAAATGGAACAGCACCGTACAGTAGAGGCCCTTTGGCCCACGATATTACCTCTTTGTTTGGAACCAACATGCACAAAGCAGCTAGCAATTGTTCTTCAATGAGTGTACAACTGCAAGTAGTATCATCTCCAAAAAGCATTGCAGTTGCTGGAGAAGGCTGGACTTCTCTAACAACAACTATCAAAGTATTGACCTTACCCATCTCAAATGACCAGGGAGACACACGTGGAAAGTTGATTCTTTTTTTTTTGTTTTGACAGACTGTGTGACTTCTCTGGTGCTGTCTCAGAGATACAGAAGAAATCTGATGCTGCCACTTAGAATGATCAAGTGTGGTTCAGCAGTTCATGAACAATTGGGTAGCTGAAAGCCTTCCTACAACATGTTAGGAATCTCTGAAAACATTGGCCTCAAAGTTCATTGGTGTTAGGAGAGGTACAGTTGGAATATGATCTTTCTGGAGACTCTGTGCGAGAAGGTGCTTTGTAGAACAGAGTATATTTGCCTCCTGCTCCAAGGTTCCCTGACCCATTGTCAGTGGAAAACCACAGCTAGAACAAACCATCTGGTAATAGAGAGCTGATGTCACAAAGTGTCACCCATCAAATAAGGATCCCAGAAGCTAAATGCTGAAGAAAGAACTTGTTCTCAATTGCAGCATATTCTGTGGAAAGAATTCTGTGGAAAGGTGTTATGGGTATCCTTCAGTCAGTTCTGAAGGTGCTCCATCCTGCCTGGCAATGCAAGCAAAATATTCATTTAAAGAATGAGAAAAGCACAATGTGCACCTGATTCTACTGAAACAGCTTCATGGCAGTCATTGTGTGAAGCTCCGAGCTTCCGTTTAACACTGGTGCTTGCAGAAACACCAGATGTGCTATTTAAATCACAATCATATATACCTGCTGTGGTTTCACAGCTATCATGATTCCACCTGGAAATTATCACTAGCTCAATTTAATCTAAGTAAAACAGATCATGAATCATTTATCACTCAGAAAAAGAGGTACACAGTCCAAATTCCAGTTTCATGTCTATGGCAACCCAGCCACTGACATTTATTAATAGAAGCTCAGACAGCTGACAGTCAGTGGAATGCTATTTGATTGGTAATGGCTTTTGTGTCGTATTCCTTATACACTCAGTTTATTTTGTATGCTAGCAAAAAGAAAATAATTTTATGTTAAAGTATAATTATAGATCAAAATCAGAAATTCCTTAAATGTATAATATTCACAAGCTCATAAAAAGGACAAGGGTAGGTTTATGGGGCATAATTTGTTGTAGGGGGCAACTAACAGAACCTGTTGTTAGTTAGACATCACACATTTAAGTTTTATGTTTCTTTTCTGTGAGCTGATCATGTCACAGTGAAAGAAACCATGCACATAGGACTTAAATCATAGTGCAACTAGCTGTGCACTTCCTTAACGTACTGAATTGAAACACGGGAAGCAAAATAGTGTAAACACTGAAGTGAATGTGTAAATAAGGCTGAATGAAATCTATTAAGCTGTAAAATTATATATCAAGAGCAAAGAAGAAAGATAAATGATGAAAAATAGAATATGACAAAAGGGGAAAGTAAAAATAACACAAGTTTACATTTTGCGGTTTTAAATCTTCAGCACATCAACATGAAATGTCAATGATCAATGGTGGAACACTCAGTGGCAGCTATTAATATTTATTCATCTGTTAAACTGATATTCAATATAAGCTTAATTTGTATCTGTGTATAGTTAAACTAATTATGTTGTTAAAAAGGCATATGGTGTGTTGGCATTCATTAACCGTGGGATTGAGTTCAAGAGCCATGAGGTAACGTTACAGCTATACAAGACCTTGGTCAGATCCCACTTGGAGCACTGTGCTCAGTTCCAGTCACCTCACTACAGGAAGGATGTGGATAGGAGATTTACAAAGATGTTGCCTGGATTGGAGAGCATGCCTTATGAGAATAGGTTGAGTGAACTTGGCCTTTTCTCCTCGGAGCAATGGAGGAGAGGTGTATAAAATAACAAAAGGCATTGGTCATGTGGATAGCCAGAGGCATTTTCCCAGGGTTGAAATGGCTAGCACAAGGGGGCATCGTTATAAATGTCTGGAAGTAGGTACAGGGGCATAGTTTTAAGGTGCTTGGAAGTAGATATGGGGAGGGACGTCAGAGGTAATTTTTTCACATGGAGTGTGTTGGGTGCATGAAATGCAATGCCAGCGATGGAGGTAGAGGTGGATAAAATAGGGTATTTTAAGAGACTCTTAGATAGGTACATGGAGCTTAGAAAAATGAAGGGCTATGTGGTAGGGTAATTCTAGGCAGCTTCTAGATTAGGTTACATGGTCGGCACAAAACTGTGGGCTGAAGGGTCTGTAATGTGCTGTAGATTTCTATGTTCTATGATGAATTACAAATTGAGCTCGATGGTGCAGAATCTGAACTAACACTTTTGTTTTCCCTCACAGGTGCATTCACATGCTACAGCTCTCCAGTTCCATTTGAGCTTCAGGCATCACTGCTGAGACTGTGCTGTCAGATGTACCCAGGTTTGTGACGCTGTTTTTCATTGTACCTGTGCATACATGTACAGGTGCCAGTGACAATAAGCTTGACTTTGGCCTCACATAGTGAACCCTGAGGCTCTACACAAATGATCCTTTTGACAGTTAACAAAGGCCTTTCAGTTGTTTTTAAATTTATCAGGTATCATAAATATTTGAAAACTATTTCAATAAATTTAACTATATTAAAAAATGATTCAAGTGTAAAACATCTATCTAATAAGACAAACCCCATTTCCAGAAAAGTCAGGATATTTTCCAAAATGCAATAAAAACAAAAATCTGTGATATGTTAATTCACGTGAACCTTTATTTAACTGACAAAAGTACAAAGAAAAGATTTTCAATAGTTTTACTGACCAATTTAATTGTATTTTGTAAATATACACAAATTTAGAATTTGATGGCTGCAACACACTCAACAAAAGTTGGGACAGAGTTAAAATAAGATTGAAAAGTGCACAGAATATTCAAGTAACACCGGTTTGGAAGACTCCACATTAAACAGGCTAATTGGTAGCAGGTGAGGTATCATGACTGGGTATAAAAGTAGCGTCCATCAAAGGCTCAGTCTTTGCAAGCAAGGATGGGTCATGGCTCACCCCTTTGTGCCAAAATTCGTGAGAGAATTGTTAGTCAGTTCAAAAGGAACATTTCCCAACGCAAGATTGCAGAGAATTTAGGTCTTTCAACATCTACAGTACATAATATTGTGAAAAGATTCAGAGAATTCAGAGACATCTCAGTGCGTAAAGGGCAAGGTCGGAAACCACTGTTGAATGCGCGTGATCTTCGAGCCCTCAGGCGGCACTACCTAAGAAACCGTCATGCTACTGTGATAATTATAGCCACCTGGGCTCGAGAGTACTTCAGAAAACCATTGTCACTTAACACAGTCTGTTGCTGCATCCAGAAATGCAACTTGAAACTGTATTACGCAAGGAGGAAGCCATACATCAACTCTATGCAGAAACGCCAGCGAGTTCTCTGGGCCCGAGCTCATCTCAGATGGTCCGAAAGACTGTGGAACCGTGTGCTGTGGTCAGATGAGTCCACATTTCAGCTAGTTTTTGGAAAAAACGGGCGTCGAGTTCTCCGTGCCAAAGATGAAAATGACCATCCTGATTGTTATCAGCGAAAGGTGCAAAAGCCAGCATCTGTGATGGTATGGGGGTGCATCAGTGCCCACGGCATGGGTGAGTTGCATGTATGTGAAGGTACCATTGACTCTGAGGTGTATATTAAGATTTTAGAAAGACATATGTTGCCATCAAGGCGACGTCTCTTCCCAGGATGTCCATGCTTATTTCAGCAGGACAATGCCAGACCACATTCTGCACAGGCTACAACAGCGTGGCTTTGTAGACACAGAGTGTGTGTGCTTGACTGGCCTGCTGCCAGTCCAGATCTATCTCCTATTGAAAATGTATGGCGCATCATGAAGAGGAGAATCAGACAACGGAGACCACGGACTGTTGAGCAGCTGGAAGTCTTATATCAAGCAAGAATGGACAAAATTTCCAATTGCAAATCTACTACAATTAGTATCCTCAGTTCCAAAACGATTAAAAAGTGTTATTAAAAGGAAAGGTGATGTAACACAATGGTAAACATGCCTCTGTCCCAACTTTTGTTGAGTGTGTTGCAGCCATCAAATTCTAAATGTGTATATTTACAAAATACAATTAAGTTGGTCAGTAAAACTATTGAAAATCTTTTCTTTGTACTTTTGTCAGTTAAATAAAGGTTCACGTGAATTAACATATCACAGATTGTTGTTTTTATTGCATTTTGGAAAATATCCCAACTTTTCTGGAAATGGGCTTTGTACATATAAACTCCATACTATTAATACATCCCTTCCTGAATTCACTGTTCTCCTCATTCTTCTACGAGGTGAAAGCAGATGAGAATTATTCATTTACATCCTTGCCCACTTCCCTTGGCTCGCTGCTAGATTACTCCTCTTTCCCTGCTCCTAATATACTTAAGGAATGAAATGGGAATCTCCTTCATCTTACCTGCCAAGGTTATTTCATGACCTCTTTTTGACCTCCTAATTTTATTCTTGAGTAACACAGGTGGAACTCGGCAGTTCAGGCAGCATTATGGGGGTGAATAAACAATGGCTGTTTTGTGCCAAGACCCTTCGTCAGGACTTTGATTCTTGAGTTCTCTTTTACACCCTCTATGTTCCTCGAAGTACTGGTTTGATTGTACTAGCCCATGACTGTCATCTTGCCTTCTTTTTTTTCCCTTTTACCCACACTAGAACATGCTGTCCTTGACCCTTTGTTAATTCTTTTTTTTAAATGACTCATTGTCCCTATTGGGAGGCCTCTCACAAGAGAAATCTTAGCTCCACTCTCTTTTTCTTACGGCCTCATTGGATGATCCCGGTAGAGTATCTTCTCTACCTAATGGTGTGATGTTCTGCTTAATCAGTGTGTAACACCCCCTTCTCTTTCGCATCATCATGTTCCCCTTAAACATTTCACCTTTCACCCTTAACACATGACCTCTAGTTGTAATCACACACAACCTCAGAGGAAAAAGCCTGCTTGCCATTTACCCTATCTATAGCCCTCCTAATTTTTATCTATGATGGCTAACGTGCCAAAAGCTTTCTTAACAACCCTATCTACCTGTGCCACCACCTTCAATAAAATATACATTTGTACCCCAGATCCCTCTGTTTTACGGCACTCCTCAGTACCCTATTGCTCACAGTGTAAGACCTACCCTGGTTTGTCCTGCTAAAGCATAACACCTCACACTTGTCAACATCAAATTCCACCTGCCATCTTTTTCAAACCATTTTTCCAGCTGGTCCAGATTCTGCTGCAAGTTTTGATAGTCTTCTTCACTGTCCACTGCTCTCCCTTTCTTGGTGTCATCCATAAATTTGCTAATTCAGTTAACCACATTATCATCAAGACCATTGATATAGATGACAAACTACAAAGAACCCAGCACTGATCCCTTTGACAGTTCATTAGTCCCAGCTAACCATCTACAAACACTCTCTGGCTTCTCTCACAAAGCCAATGTCTAATCCAATTTACAACTTCATCTTGAATGCCAAGCGATTCAACCTTCTTGACCAACCTCCCATGCGGGACCTTGTCAAATGCCTTGCTGAAATTCATGTAGACCACATCCACTGCCTTGCCTTCATCAACTTTCCTGATAACATCCTCAAAAACTTCTACATGACTTCTACACATGAAGCCATTCTGACCATCCCTAATCAATTCCTGCCTATCCAATAACAATAACAAATGTAATGTCAGTTTAAAACCTTTCTAAACACTTTTAAATAATTAAAATCATTAAACAGAACAAATAGGTAAAATAAGTACAAGGGTCCTGCCGAAGGGCTTTAGCCTGAAACATTGACTGGACTTTTTACCTTAGATGCTGCCTGGCCCGATGAGTTCTTCCAGCATTTTGTGTGTGTTGCTTGGATTTCCAGCATCTGCAGATTTTTTCTTGTTTATGAAAAGAAGGACTTTTCTTCTTTTCTGACATCGTCACTTTCCTGACGTTTCCAGTGAAACCAGTTCAGTGCCAGCAGAAATGGAATTACAGCAAGGTTAAACTCTGCTGCTGAAATTCTGGGCAGTGCCAGTATCTGTTTGTACCCGCTCACTAACAAATGCTGAGTAAGTCCGAAACCTGCCCACTTTCCAAGGATCTATGAAGCTCTAGGATTGATAGCACTTATCAACAATATTTAGACTGATGTTTCTTTGACAGTGAACCTTGGTCGGTATAACATTCTTTGCCCTTCATCAAAATTCTGGGACCAGCTATTACTGGGATTTAATGCTACTAACACCACATATATTTATGGTGCATTTGACAGAATTTCTCAAGGATGAAGGATGATTACTGCATGCTCTTGAAATCAGGAGGCATTACAATTTCTGATGACAGTGTCCGAAAACATGTTTATTGTGCAATATCTCATTATTCCAAAGGTCAATAATAATCACTTTGAAATATTTTCCTGTAAATTAAAATAACATGTACCTGGCAACATGCTTTGAATGAAAATGTCTATAAAGCAATAAAGACACCCATAGAGTTGAACCAAGAGCCTTCTGACTTACAGATGCTTGTAACACTGAATAAAAGTGCACCTAGAATATGGTGGTGTTGTCAGCAAACTTAAATGTGGCATTGCAGCTGAACCTAGCCTCACAGTCATAAGTATAAAGGGAGTAGAACAGGGGGCAGAGCACATAGACTTGTGGTGCACTTGTGCTGATGGTGATTGTGGAGGAGATGTTGTTGCCAGTTCAAGCTGACTGGGGTCTGCAAGAGCTGAAATTGAGGATCCAATTGCACAAGTAAGTATTGAGGCCTAGGTCTTGGAGCTTATTGTTTAGCTTAGAGGGTGATAGTATTGAAGGCACAACTGTAGTCAATGAAGTTCATTTTTGCTTTCCAGATGTTCCAGGGTTGAGTGAAGAGCCAATGAAATGGAATCTGCTTTGACCTCTTGTGAAGGTAGGCAAATCGGTGTGGAAACATATCAACTCCTCAGGCAGAAGTTGATATGTTTCATCATCAACCTCTCAAAACACTTCAACACAGTTGATGTAAGTACAACTGGACGATAATCATGAGAAGGATATCACATTCTTTTTGGACACCGGTATCATTGAAGCCTGCAAGAAGAAGATGGATACCTCAGACTGCTGAAAAGGGAGGTTAAAGTTATCAGTGAACACTCTAGCAAGTTGATTATCAGAGGTATTCAGCAGTCAGCCAGGTACCTGTCTGGGTCAAATATTTTTCGTCAGTTTATCCTCCTGAAGGATGCTCATCCGTCGGTCATAGTGACTGAAATAAAAGGGTTGTCCGGGGTTGTGGGAGTTTGTGAAGGTACCTCTATGTTTTGTCTGTAAAACTGAGTATAAAAGCCATTCTGTTTACCTGGGAGTGAAACCTTGTTATCACGCATGTTGCTTGGTTTTACTTTGTAGGAGGTGATAGCATTCAAGCCCTGGAAGAGCTGTCAAGCATCCTTCTGTGATTCAAGTTTGCTCCAAAATGGCTTTTTGGAGGTCAAACCTGGACCTCTTTCAAAGGTTCAAAGGTTCATTTTATTATCAAAATACGGTTTGTATGCAGAATACAACTCTAAGATTTGTCTTCTCCAGATTGCCATGGGGTACAGAAAAACCATAAAGTTGTTGAAAGGAAAGACATCAACCCAGGCACAAAAAGGAAAAGAGACAAGAACTCAAAAACCCCAAACTCCCAACCCCCTCCCTTGCAATAAAAAAACTAACAGATCACCCACCTCCCATACAGAGAAACAGCAACAACAACATCAAACCCCAAACCACAATCGGCAACAAGGAAGAATGGCGAGAACATGAAAACAAAAACATAGAACTGAAAGAGGGCAATAAGGACTACAGTCCAATCCATAAATCTCAGAATTTCAACAACATCTCCAAGAGCATTGAGGAGATCAACTGCTTGAACCCAATGGCCCCTCCAAGGGGAGCGACTCAAACCCAACAGCCCTTCTGAGGGGAATGACTCGAACCCAGTGGCCCCTCTGAGGGGAGTGATTCAAACTCAACAGCTCCTTTGAGGGGAGTGACTCAAACCCAGTGGCCCCTCTGAGGGGAGTGACTCAAACTCAACAGCTCCTTTGAGGGGAGTGACTCAAACCCAGCGGCCCCTCTGAGAGGAGTGACTTGAAACCAGTGGCCCCTTCGAGGGGAGCAAATGTTCAATCATTTACTCTCCTTCGCATTTTCCTCGATGCTTCAATCTTCGTTGATGCTTTAATCAGCGAGTAATCAATCGTGGCCCCACACCTTGTCTCTGAGATTCTTCACAAGGTAGCTCATGCTTGTGCTTCTCTACTGGAGTTTTTTCAGGGACAGTAGAATGCTAGCTCCCTTGATCAAACCACAGACTGTAAGCCACAGACACCAGCAGTTTCAAAAACAAAATTAAGATAAATAGAATAAGTAGAAGACATAGAAAAACTGAAATAATTGTCTATGTGGAAGATGTTGTCTGAGGAATCATTCGCTGGCACAATTTTGACTTGAAATCTCTTGTATCTTGCTTGGTCGCCAGACCTGAATGCCACCAATCCAGTCCTCAGCAGATTGAGATTGTGGATCCCTTGGTTCATCCAGGGTTGCTGATCGGGAAAGACACTGAATAATTTTGTGGGGACACACTCATCCATGAGTGTCTTTATAAAGTCCATGACAACTGTGACATATTCGTTCAGGTCCTCTGATCAGTCCTTGAACATGGCCCAGTCCACCAGCTGGAAGCAATCCCACAGCTGATCCTCTGCCTTCCTTGGCAACCTCTTTGTTGTCCTTACCTTTAGAACCTTGCTCTTTAGCCTCTGCCTGGATGCAGATAGGATGACAGCCAGATGATCAGATTTCCTGAAAAGCAGTCCAGAGATAAAAAGCTAGGCATTCTTAATTGTAGTGTAATAGTGGTCAAATGTGTTGGGACTCCTGGTGATAAATTGAAGATAATTGGGCAGAGATTTCTTCAAGCAAGCTTGATTGAAGTCCCTGACTTGAAAGGCTTCAGGATAGACTGTTTCTAGTTTGCTAATCGCGGCACTCAACACATCAAGTGCTTGCTTTGCAGTTGACTTTGGTGGTTTGCAAACTGCAGTCAGGATTGTGGTGGAGAACTTTCTCAGTAAGTAGAATGGACAGCACTTAATCATTAGATGTTCCAAGTCAGGAGAGCAAGAGTGTGATATGACCGCCTCATCTGAGCACCACAAAAAGTTAATTATGAAACACACCCCCCTGCATCTTGCTGTCTTTGAATCAGCAGTTCAGTCCTTTCGAGTACTTATGCCTGAAATTCCCAGAAATCTTGCTATGTCCCAGTTCCAAATGTCTCCCTTCAATCTTACCCTCCTTCATTCACTACACCTATCAGAAAATACTGAATCAAATAGTTATGTTTAAATGATTGTCCCCTCACTCCAACCTTCCTAGCTTTAAGGAACAAGGGAATGTGCAGGCTTATGAGGAAGGAATGCTGAAAATCTTTTAAACAGCTCAATTCACAGAGAACGGAGGCTTAAGTAACAAATAGATCAGACAGATCAGTGGGGTTAACAGGTGCAGAAGAAATCCAGTGCAACAAGATACAAAGTACTGAAGGAGGCAGAATAAATGTCAGCTGAACAACTGGACTTCTCTTGAAATAGGTAAGGACGTTGTTTAAGATATTTAATATATCCATTCATTATAGCGTGCAACAAACCAAATGCCATGTTAATTTTATTGTAAGTTCACAGAGTACAATTTCAATGTTATTTTACTGAAATTAAGTCCTTGTCATCCTTCTAATGCAAAGCATAAGGGTTGAGGACCTCGATAGGATGCAAAACTGGGCTGAGAAGTGGCAGATGGAGTTCAACCCAGATAAGTGTGAGGTGGTTCATTTTATTAGGTCAAATATGATGGCAGAATATAGTATTAATGATAAGACTCTTGGCAGTGTGGAGAGTCAGAGGGATCTTGGGGTTCAAGTCCATAGGACACTGAAAGCTGCTGCATAGGTTGACTGTATGGTTAAGAAGGCATACAGTGCATTGGCCTTCATCAACCATGGGATTGAGTTTAGGAGCTGAGAGGTAATGTTACAGCTATATAGGACGCTGGTCAGACCCCACTTGGAGTACTGTGCTCAGTTCTGCTCACCTCACTACAGGAAGGACATGGAAAGTATACAAAGGGTGCAGATGAGATTTACAAGGATGTTGCCTGGATTGGGGAGCATTCCTTATGAGAATAGGTTGAGTGAATTTGGCCTTTTCTCCTTGGAGCAACAGAGAATAAGAGGTGATCTGATAGAGGTGTATAAAATGATGAGAGGCATTGATCATGTGAATAGTCAGAGGCTTTTTCCCAGGGCTGAAATGGCTAACACTAGAGGGCACAATTTTAAAGTGCTTGGAAGTAGGTACAGAGAAGATGTCAGGAATAAGTTTTTTACACAGAATGGTGAGTGCATGGAATGGGCTGCCAACGACAGCAGTAAAGGTGGATATAATAGGATCTCTTAAGAGACTCCTGGATAAGTACATGGAGCTTAGAGAGGGCTATAGGTAACCCTAGGTAATTTATAAAATAAGTACATGTTCAGCACAGCACTGTGGGCTGAAGGGCCTGTATTGTGCTGTAGGTTTTGTATGTTTCTAACTGCATCATATGCCATATCTATTCTGGCCAAGCTTGATGAAACAGGCTATATTTCCAAAAATAAATATCAAGATCTCAGGAGCAGATGATATCCTTGATGAAATTCTAAACAATGAAAAGTTTTGTTCACAGATCCACAATCTCATCATACACAGATTCAAATAAGAGAATATGCGATGTGACCTTAGACCTGTTGTTAATGTAACTATCTTCAAAAAACGAGATAAATCTGACAGTGTTAAGTAAAGAGGAGTCACCTGTTGTGAACAGAGGCAGTCATCACCTTTGACTCCCACCAAAATCTTAAATGGAGCATGCTTTAAAGGATGAAAGAAAGCTTCACTCTACTTGTCAGTTGCACTTTGAAACACACAGTGAAATGCATCATTTACATCAAATCAAATCGGCAAGCTTTGCGCTGGGTAGTTTGCAAGTGTTGCCATGCTTCCATCAGCAACGTAGCATGCCTACAACTTAGTAAACTGAACTGCAGCTCTCTGCAATGTGGAAGGGAAGCAGAACACCCAGAGGAAACCCAAGCAGCCATGGGGAACATAGAAACTCTTTACAGATGGCAGCAGGAATTGAACCCCGGTCTCTGAGCTGGCACTATAATCAGTTAGGCTATCTGCTATACTACCATGTCACTCAAACGTGTGAAATTCAGTTTCCCACAGAAATTCACTGTGGCTTTAAGCACTAAAACTGCATGTAGTTCTGGTCAATCTCAGTCAGATTTCAATCTCACTGCAAAGTAAAGCTGCAAAGAGAACTGAGTCAAAAGATCAAATTATGAAGGAGGAACAAAGAGCTTATAGCAAAGGATTCAGAGGAATCATTCAATCATATGTTCAATTTAAAAAGCTGAATGTGGAAATCTACTTCAAAGTAAATCCTCAAAGTTAGACATAAGGGTGGCTCAAAACCAGTTTTCGTATTGACTACTAAATAGCTAAATGCAGTCAAAATGTTTAAATCATATAATAATGGAGGCTTTGTGCTTTATTTCCAAGATGAATTATCTAGAATTAACATATTCATCTATATTTAGTTCATGATCACATTTTTTGCTGAGCACCTGCAGCACCAGAATAAAGATGAGTTTTATAACTTGGTGCTGAGAAAAGATAACTGCATATGTTTATATCTTTGAAGCTGAGGCCTGATTTTCTTCCTTTAGTGCAGACTTTCACTTTTCAAAGATGTATATATGCTATCCAGTCGAGAATAACTGAATGGTCAGGGATTTGAGCAGATTTCTGAAGATTGCATTTAGTGATAAAGCTGAGGACTTGGCATACAGGTCGATGCAGTAAGACCGTGAGGAAGGACAGGCAGATGAAAGGGCAAAATAGCAGTCAGTGGGATGAGTTGAAGTGTAACATGAAGGCAAAATCGAAGAGGGTGATAAATACAGGAGTGAAGGTGTTACATTTGAATGCGCCCAGTATACAGAATCAGTTAGATGGTCTTTTAGCATATGTAGAGATTGGATTGTATCACTTTAGGGCATCAGTAAGCAGTAAGTCATGGCTGAAAGAAGATCATGGTTGGGAGCTTAATGTCTAGGGATACAGATTGCATTGAATGGACAGGCAGGTAGGCTGAAGGGGTGAATAACTCTGTTGGTAAAAATTGAAATCAAATCCTTAGAAACGGTAACATGGGATTGGAAGATGTATGAACCCTTGTGGGTAGAGTTGAGAAACTACAAGAGGGAAAAGATGCTGATGGGAGTTATATACAGGCCTCTGAAAAGAAGCCATGATATGGGGGCAAACTACACAGGAAGATAGAAAAGGCATGTAAAAAGGGCAAAGTTACGATTGTCCCAGGGGATTTAAATATGTAGGTGATTGGGAAAATCAAGCTGGTGCTAGATCCTAAGAGAGGGAATTCCTATGAGATGCTTTTTTAGTACAGCTTATGGTAGAGCCCCCTAGTGAAAAAGCAGTTTTGGATTGGGTCTCCTGTAATAAACAAGATTTGATTAGGAAACTTAAGGTAAAGGAACCTTGAGCAGGCAGTGATTGTAATATGATATTCATCCTGAAGTTTCAGAGGGAGAAGATAAAGTCAGTATTAGAGTTCAGTAAAAGCAATTACAGAGGCAAGAGCTGACCAAAATTGATTGGAAGGGGATGCTAGCAGGAATAAAGGCAGAACAGTAATGGCTGGAGATTCTGGGAGCAATTTGGAAGGTGCAGGATAGATACATCCCAAAGATGAAGTAGTGTTCTAAAGGGAGGCTGGGGCAACACTGTGGCTGTGAAGAGAAGTCAAAGACAGCATAAAAGGAAAAGAGTGGTCATATAATATAATAAAAATAATGGGAAGTTAGAAGTTTGGGAAGTTTTTAAAAACTAACAGAAGGCAACTGAAAAAACCATAAGGTGAAAAAAAAAGAAATATGATGGTAAACTAGCCAATAATATAAAAGAGGATACCAAAAAATTTTTCAAATATAAAAAAGTAAAAGAGAGGGAAGAGTGGATATTAGACCACTGGAAAAATATGCTGGAGAGGTAGCAATAGGGGACAAAACAATGGCAGATTAATTTAATATGTATTTTGCATCAGTCTTCTCTGTGCAACACACCGACATTTCGCTAGAAATGAGTGTCAGAGAGAAGAAGTGAGTGCTGTTCCTATTACTAAGGAGAAGGTGCTTGGGAAGTGGAAAAGTCTGAAGATAATTAAGTCATCTGGACCAGAGAGACCACATCCTGGGTTTCTAAAAGAGGTAGTTGAAGAGATTATGCAGGCTTTAGTAGTAATCGTTAAAGAATCACTAGTCTCTGGAATTGTTAGAACATAAGAACATGAGAAATAGGAACAGGCGTAGGCCATCCAGTCCATCGAACCTACCCCACCATTGAATAAGATCATGGCTGATCTGTCCGTAAACTCAGCTCCATCTACATGCCTTTTCCCCATAACCTTTAATTCCCCTACTATGTAAAAATCTATCTAAAGGTTTCTTAAATATATTTAGTGAACAAGCCTCAGCTGCTTCCTTGGGCAGAGAATTCCACAGATTCACCACTCTCTGGGAAAAACAGTTTCTCCTCATCTCCGTCCTAAATCTTCTCCCCTGAATCTTGAGGCAATGTCCCTTAGTTCTAGTCTCATCTACCAATGGAAACAACTTTCCTACTTCTATCTTATCTATCCCTTTCAAATTTTGTATGTTTCTATAAGATCCCCTCTCATTCTTCTGAATTTCAGAGAGTATAGTCCCAGGTGACTCAATCTCTCCTCATAGGTTAACCCCTTCATCTCTGGAATCAACCTGGTGAACCTCCTCTGCACAGCCTACAAAGTCAGTATATCCTTCTTCAAGTATGGAGACCAGAACTGCACACAGTACTCCAGGTGTGGCCTCACCAGTACCCTGTAAAGTTGCAGCATGACCTCCCTGCTCTTGAATTCAATCCCTCTAGCAATGAAGACCAACATTCCATTTACCTTCTTAATAACCTATTGTACCTGCAAGCCAACCTTTTGCGACTCATGCACAAGCACTCCCAAGTTCCTCTGCACAACAGCATGCTGCAATCTTTCACCATTTAAATAATAATCTGCTCTTCTATTATTCCTTCCAAAGTGGATGATCTCACATTTACCAATGTTGTATTCCATCTGCCAGACCTTGGCCCACTCATTTACCCTATCTATATCCCTCTGCAGACTCTCCACACCCTCTGTACAATTTGCTTTTCCACTCGGTTTAGTGTCATCAGCAAATTTTGCTATGCTACACTCAGTTCCCTCTTCCAAATCATCAATGTAAATGGTAAACAGCTGTGGGCCCAGCACCGACCCCTGCGGCACCCCACTCACCACTGACTGCCAACCGGAAAAACACCTATTTGTACCAACTCTCTGTCTTCTATTTGTTAACTAATCCACTATCCATGCCAATACACTTCCTCTGACTCCATGCATCCGTATCTTATTTATAAGTCTCTTGTTCAGCACCTTATCGAACGCCTTCTGGAAATCCAAGTATACGACATCCGCCTGTTCCCCTCTATCCACTGCACTCATTATGTCCTCAAAGAACTCCAGTGAGTTTGTCAAACAGGACCTGCCCTTTCTGAATCCATGCTGTGTTTGTCTAATGGAACCACTTCTTTCTAAATGTTTTGTTATTTCTTCCTTAATGACAGCTTCAAGCATTTTCCTGACTACAAATATTAAGCTAACTGGCCTATAGTTGCCTGTCTTTTGCCTACATCCTTTTTAAAAAAAGTGGCATGACATTTGCTGTCTTCCAATCCGCCGGGACCGACCCAGAGTCTAGAAAGTTTTGGTAAATGATTACCAACACATCTACTATAACCTCAATCAATTCCCTCAGCACCCTGGGCTGCATCCCATCAGGACCAGGGGACTTATCTACCTTCAGGTCCTCTAGTTGGCTCATCACTATCTTTTTAGTGACAGTGATTGTATCAAGGTCCTCACTTCCCATTTCGTCCACCATGTTCTGGTGGGCTGGTAAATAGCAATTGCCACTCCACTCTTTAAAAAAGAAGTGAGGCAGAAGAAAGGACATCATAGGCCTGTTAGCCTGACTTCAATGGCTGGAGAGATGTTGGAGTGCATTATTAAAGATGAGGCATCATGGTACTTGCAGGCACGTGAAAAAATAGGCCAAGGTCAGTATGGTTTCTATAAGAGGAACTTACGCTTGAGAAATTTTTTGGAATTCTTTCAGGAAATAACAGGCAGGAAAGAAGACAAAGAAGAGTCAGTGGATGTTGTTAACTTGGATCTTCAGAAGGTCTTTGACAAATTGAGGCATATGAGGCTGCTAAACTACTTAAGAGCCCATGGTATTGCAGGAAAGATATTAGCATAGATAGATAGATAGATAGATAGATAGAGAATAAAGACAGTATTTTCTGGTTGGCTACCGGTGACTTGTGGTGTTCCGCAGGGTCAGTGTTGGGATCATTTCTATTTATGTTATATGTTAATGATTTAGATGATGGAATTGATCAATTTGTGGTCAAGTTTGCAGATGATATAAAGATAGGTGGAAGGACAAGTAGTGTTAAGGATGCAATGACTCTGCAGAAGGACTTAGACAGATGAGGGGAGTGGACAAAGAGGTGACAGGGGAATATAGTTTTGGGAGATGTATGGTCATGCACTTTGCTATAAGGAATAAAGGTATAGATAATTGTCTACACAGGAAGAAAATTCATAAAATCAGAGATGCAAAAGTACTTGGGAGTGCTCATGCAGGATTACCTAAAGATTATCTTCCATGTTGAATGGGTGATTAAGAAGGCAAACACGATGTTTGCATTCGTTTCGAGAGGAATAGAAAATAAAAGCAAGAATGTAATACTGAGCATTGGTTAGAAGACACTTAGAATATTGTGAACAGCTTTGGGCCCCTTATCTAAGAAAAGGTGTGTTAGCATTTGGGAGGGTCCAGAGAAGGTTAACAAGAATGATTCCAAGAATATGGGGGTTAATGTATGAGGAACATTCGATGGCTCTGGGCCTACACTCACAGGATTTTAGAAGAATGAGGGGGGACCTCACTGAAACCTATCAAATACTGAAATATCCAAGATAGATTGGATATGAAGAGAATGTTTCCTAAAGTGGGAGAGTCTAGGACCAGAGGGCACAACCTCAGAATAGAGGGACATCCCTTTAGAACAGGGATGAAATGGAATTTCTTTAGCCAATGGGTGATGAATCTGTGGAATTCATTGCCACAGATGGCCATGGAGGCCAAGTCATCAGGTATACTTAAAGCAGATTTTAATTAGTTCTTGATTTGTAAGATCCTCAAGAGTTACGGGTAGAAGACAGGAAACGGAGTTGAGAGGAATAATAAATCAGCCATGATAGAATAGCCGAGCATACTCAATTGGTCGAATAGCCTAATTCTGCTCCTATGTCTTATGATCTTGCCTAGGTAGAACAGGAAGAAGGAATCTAATGTCCCGGTATACTGCTTTTCATTGTCACACACAGTCCTGAACTGGAAATATGTTTCTCTTCATTTTGTGGCTTAGGTCAGGGTTTTTGTTCTAAATATCTAACAATACTGTTATCACATCACCACACTGGCTGTAGCCTGCAACCACCTTCTTAAGGGCAATAAGTACTGGACTTGGCAAAAGTGCCTATGTCCCAAGAATAATTAGGGGGGAAAACAATTAAATATTTCAATCTCCATTTCCATCCTGCCTACCAAAATAAGTTGTATTCTATATTACGTACTTTAAATTTTACATACCGGATTTCAAGAGGAAGTTTCCTTATCAAAGAATTACAAAATAAAGTTATTTTAAATATGCCTTACTGAATCATGTATTTCCTGTTTATTTTTAGAGGGTATTTAAGATAATGGTTCTTTAGAAGTAAATAAATTAGCTTTTAATGCTGTTTATTTATTGAATATAAATCTGCTGGTCAGGCAGCAATCATGGAGAGATCTCCGTTCCTCTCAATAGACAGTCTATCAACTTTCTTCTACAAATAGTCATAGCTAGCTAAACCAAATAATATCTTGTTCAATTGGAGAGCTTCTACCTCTGGATTCTTGGCAGAAGAACAAAGTGGCTAGGTTAAAGTCTCACTTTGTGACATCAGACAAAACCTTTTACCGTGATGCTCAACTGCTTTTCAACGTACCCAGGATATTAAAAACCTGTTCAAATTTGATGTAGTTGTGAAGGGAATCATAATAAGCAAAGACATTGATTTAATACTTCCATTGGCAATGTGGACCAACACTTATTTCTTTTCAGATAACTGCCCTGAAAATCTCCTGGAGCATCAAAGTGTTGGCTACAGGCTTCAGTTATAAAAAAGCCCCAAACTTTGATTCAGCAATTCTCTAGAGACATTTTTATTAACAGTCCATAAGTGTTTATGTTGTTGAATACATCAGGTTGAATGTTTCAATCCTAAAAACAGCAAGGTCTGTTTGATTATTTCTCGTACACAAAAGACAAAACCTCTGGTGTTTATCTGATAGTCTTACAATCTTTTTTTTTCTATAGCAATCTAATACAAAGTCAATAATCCCCTGCATGTGAGATAACAGATACAAAATTATTTCTCCAATAAAATATGATAATCCTTAGAAAGAAAAGTATGATGCAATAAAAATCAAGTTGATTGTTTATCATCACTTTGTTTTTCATTTCTTTTCTTATCAGTGACATAATTTGCAATTGAATTGTTCCAATGTAATACTGAGCTTTTAATAGACAAAATGATTTGCTGACATACATTAAGAATACTGTCAGTGGTATAACTTGTAACTTTTATAGCAGTCATATTTTACACCAAAATTGCAAATCTTGCTGCAGATGTATATACAACACAAGAACTACTGCTTTAAACATTAAAATAAATATTTGAAACAGAGAGAGTTAGAGGGCTGAGGCCATGGGCGGAGAGTCAGGAAGTGAAATAGTTTGGATTGTTCAACCAAAGGAGCACGGGAGATATTCTGCAAACATTTTCACAGCCCTCAACCATATATTCTAGTTCAAGAGTTTAAAAGGTTGAATTATAATTCCTCACAATTTACATTTACACTATACATCACATTGATAACAACACTCTTGAAATTGAAATAAGTAATTCCAATACAGAGTCACAGAGTGGTTTAACATGAGGAACTTCATGGTTGTAGAAAACAGGATCAGCACCAGAATTGAGAAGGCACTTGAGAATTTCATTTAGACCAGATGAAAGCCTCAATCTGAAATGTCAACTGTCCATTTCCATGCATGGATGCTGCCTGATGTGCTGATTCATCCAGTGTTTTATATGCTGCTGAATATGTGAGATGTCTACACTTCAGTAAAGCTGCCTAATAAAGATAACATGGACTTCACTGTCAAGAACTGGCAAGTAGCTGAGGCAATCAGCTTTAGTGATTCAAATTTTCTCCACGCTGAGTGTGTATATCTTTGCAATATCTTGCCATTTCCCACGTGCACTGCAAGTTAGTTTGTCCTTCTATTCAAAGACAGTCAGTTATATTTCATTCTCCCTTGCCACATCCCAGCAGAAGGAAGGCTCTGTGAACTGAGATTGCTATTTCCTGTTTGTGCATTGCAGTCTGCTCTATGTAAAACTGAATGAGATTTCCCTCTTCCATTGTTCAATTGAAATGCAACCATAGGCTAAAAATTATTCACGATGATTCTCTACATCCTGGCTGTACTAATGAGGCTTTCATTATATAACAGATGCTGCGGAAGCTGCATTTAAACCATGAAGCTTGAAGGGTAGGGTAGTAACTGGATGATAAGCACGCGTTGGCTGATATCGACTTTGCCCAGCCCACACAAGCAAATGGCATGTACACAATTAAACCTATGTTACTGACCATTAATTGACGTTACGATATATTGGGCGCTGTTTCCTTTACCCAAAAGATTAAAAGTTTCTCAGATAAGAGCCATTTTGGAGCTGAAGGACCATCATAGTACCCAAGTAACTGTATTACTAAGTCCAGCTTTACTTCTGTCTTTCTTTAAAAGAAATTAAAGAAGAAACTTTAATTTGGTAAAATGATGAGAGTGGTTCCATTAAATTTGCACTGAAGTAAATAATCCTGAAAGAGCATGTAATGAGAAAGGGAACATCCAAACTAATTGAATTTTTCTAGATGAGAAATGCTGCACAGGGATAAATTGCACAGACACAATATAATTAGGAGGGAAATCCAGTTTCCTTCAAATAGATTCAACAGTCCCTAGCTATTTTTACATTGAAAATTTGCATAGAAAATTCAATATCTTGTGCATTAGTGGCAGACAGCAGGCTGTTAATGGTTCATTTAGCTCAGAACGATTGACCCAGGGCAAGAGCATTGCAGTCTAATAGCTTGGTGTGGAAAGGCAGGGAACCAGGTACCCTGTAATCCAATCTGAGCCCGAAAGACCTGCGGGCAGAAAGCTTTTGAAAACCATAAAAGAACAGGATCTCACTCAGCATTCGTAATGTAAATGATGGAGAATTGCAAATCAAACTTGAGTTTTCCCTTATATGAACTCTATGTGGATGAGGATTCTGAATATAATTGATTTCACCTCAGCTCATTTCTACTCAGAACAAAGTCAACTGTATTCTTTTCTTGTATTAAGAAAAAAGTGTTTTCTATTGATTGAGTAAAATCAATGAAGAATGATGAAAGCACTGTGCAGGATCAACCAGCTACAAAGAAAACTTGAGAAAGTCAGTACCAGATGTTACATTATTAGAGGATTTATTGTGTGAAAATCAAAGACTATAGGAAGACTGGAGACAATACTGTACTTAACTGGAAAGTAAGCTGCTGGTTTGACAAATTCCAATACATTCCACTTACAAAAGAAGGTAAAGATTATTCCTTCTAAAACCTCAGTGATAGAAATATAGATGTCATGACATAAATCTTTAATAAACAATTGCAAGTAATATGAATGATTGTATTGGCTCATTTCATCCATTGATGGTGCTGCTGCTTTCCAGACATCTGTTGCACCAACTCTGCAAGGAGATAATATTGAAATCAAGCTGAGCCCAATTGCATTCACTTTTGCAGAGAAACCCAATTGGAACCAGCAGTTATAAATTGTTAAAATGATAACAAGGTCCTTGGGAGTACATGCTATAAAATGGGGAAGCACCAGACTTATCAGAGGAACTAATGTCATTTCTGCTCCTAGGTTCCACATGGTTCAGTGTTGAAATCCATTTGTTTTGAAAAGGATTGAAGTATTAGGAAGCTATTAGCTTTCTTTACATTACCTTGTTTCATTTTAATTTTCTTAATTATTTATGTTTTTGTGTATTTAGTTCACTTTAATTTTAAGTTTAAAATAAATAACTTTTTAGTTTTTCATTACTTATATCAACATTAATACATTTTACAAGACTCTGGATGTCTGCACTATAAGATCTATTCTGCTGTACAGATCCCAGAGAGCCAGCAGAAAAGGTCCTATCTTATCTGACCACAGTAATAAATGGGTGTGGATTGCTCTCAGGATGGTGATTGAACAGGGCACCAGATCAGAACTGTTGGTGCCTTGTCTGATAGATTTCCTCATTAAGGTCTACGGCCTCGAAATTCCATAGAGCATTATCCTGTGGAACATATAGAGATAATGCCCATGAGTCGCACTGGCCACGGCCAGAGATTCATGCTAATCGAGGGGGTCCATTTTGCATTGCATTTTTGAGAAGCAGCTTCACTGCAGATACATTCACAGAACATGCAGCTAACATATCTGCTAATCACCAGCATTGGCTCTGTGGTCCCAGTCGCTTCACATAAACCCACCCACTCACTCAAAACTCTTTCAGACTTGACAAAATTTTGATTGAAAAGAATGCCTAGTCCAGCCCAACATCTTGAAAGCTATCTCATTAATTACAACCTCTTTCCTCCCAAAGCTTTGCAGATTTTATATTTTAATACATTAATCTTAATGGTCACAGCTGAATCTGAAGAATCTGGTTCCACCGCTTTTCCACTTTGCAACAACTTACTGCTTTAAAGAAAATCTTCAGTTCCTATCTGGTTCTTTACTAACTCTGGAAGTGCCTGTAAAATAACTCCTAACTTATGTTTCTTAAGGCATTTCATAATGTAGGACAATAAATAGCCAACCCAAATCATGGAGTAAAACCAAATCCAAAACTTTAACTGTGAAGTTAGCTGACAAATAGTTCCAGTATACTTACCTGATCAAAGTGCTCAAATGATGTTGCTTCTAGTAAGAAATTTGCAGTTTGGCTAGTTAGTGTTTGAATAAATTCAGATCATTTTGTGTTTCATAATATACCAATAAAGAACTTGAATTTAACAATTCACAAATATTTATTTTCATTTTCTGTAGGAAGCCAAACAAATGTATAGCGGTGAGAATTACAGAAAATAAATTACTCTCTTACAAGCATGGAAACTACTGTATATGTGCATACATCCTAATCTAAGTAAAACTCTACTTACAATTTTGATGCATCATGTATCATGTATTAATTACAGTTCATTCCATCATAATAAAACAATGTAGAATATCTCTGAAGAGAAAAATAAAATTTCTTCTGAAGTCTATTTCTCATCAAAACTCTCTCTCTAAACACGCACTACTTGGACTGTGAATATTTGTATCGTCTAGCTGTTTTTCTTTTATTTCAGCATCAACAATATTTTATATTGGTGGAAGTTAATTGTGCAACAATTTTTTTTCTGTATGTTGCTAGGGTCTGGACAAGTTGGGAATTAGTTTTTGCTGACAATAGAAAAGTCTGAGTTACCAAAAAACTGAACTGAAGAAGAAAAGGACATTAAACAACAGGCCAGGCAGTATCTGTGGAGAGAGAAGCAAAGTTAGCATTTTAGGTTAAAGACCCTTTGTCAGAACTAGAAAAGAGCAGCGAGGGTGGGTGAAGGGAGATCTCTGAATGGTAAACTGGGATGACCATGGGGATAAGGTGTAAATAACATTATCTGGTCAGACATAAGGTGTAAGTGACATTATCATGGGAATGGGAGCACTTTGAGAGTGAGAATATAGATAAAAGCAACACATTTGAAAAAGCATTGGATTTGTAAAATGCAGAGAAGACATAGGAGCAGAATCATGATGACTGATTTATTGATATCAACACCATTCTCCTGCCTTCTCTCCATATACTCTGGCATCCCTTCTAATCCAGAAACTATCAAACTCCAAATTAAATACACCCAATGATTTGGCCTCCACAGCTATTTATGGCAATAAATTCCTTTGATTCAACAACTTCTGACAAAATAAATTCCTCCTCATCTCTTTTCCAAATGGACATTCCTCTGTTCTGAGGAAATACACTCTGGTCCAGGGAAAGTATAGGAATCATCCAACTATAGGAAACATCCATGGCAGGGGGATGGGAAGCAGTATAATAGAGCTGAGGATAAGCCAGCAGGTTTATGAGTAGATGATGGATATAACATGAATGTAAAGAAGGACAGGCCGATGATTGGCTACAAATTCAGAAAGAGCAAAGAGTTAAATTGTACCACAGAGGCAAAATTTAAAAGGGTGAAGAATGCAGGACTGAAGGTGCTTTATTTAAATGCGCAGCAGCATTTGGAATAAGGCGGATGAACTTGTGGTCAGTTAGAGATTGAATGGTATGATATTGAAGGCATCACTGAGTCGTGGCTGAAAGAAGGCCATAGTTTGGATATACTTTGTATCGAAAGGACAGGCAGGAAGGAATAGGTGGTGGTGTGGCTCTGTTTGTAAGAGATGGAGTGTCAGCTTTAGAAAGAGGTGACATTGGGTCAGAGAATGTTGAATCTTTGTGGGTGGAGGTCAAAAAACCATTATGGAATCACTTATAAGCCTTCAAATAGTAGCCAAGATGTGGGGTTGAGATTGCAAAGGGAGCTGGATAAAGCATGTAATAAGGGTAATGTCACAATTATACTGGGAGACTTCAATGTACAAGGAGATTAAGAAGATCAGGTTGGTGTCAGACTGCAAGAGAAGAAATTTCTGAATGCCTACGAGATGGCTTTTTAGAGCAGTTTGTGCTTGAGCCTACTCGGGGCAAGGCTATCTAAGATTAGGTGTCGTGTAATAACCCAGATCTTATTACAGAGTTTTAAGTAAAGGAACCCTTAGGAGGCAGTGATCTTTATGTGATTGAATTCATACTGCAATTTGAGAGGGAGAAGCATAACACACACGTATGAGTATGACAATGGAATAAAGGGAATTACAGAGCCATGAGAGAGGAGCTTGCTCAGGTGGATTGGAGGAAGATACTGGTGGGGATGACAGCAGAACAGAGGTAGCTGAAGTTTCTGGGAATAGTTCATGAAGTGTAAGATGGATACATCCCACAGAAGAAGAAGTTCTCAAATTGCAGGGGTAGCCATGGCTGATAAGAGAAGTTAAGGACTGCAAGGAAAGGGCATTTAAGGTAGCAAAAGCGAGTGGGATGTTGGGTGATTGGTATGTTTTTAAAATCCAACAAAAGGCAACTAAAAGAAGCTATAAGAAGGAAAGAAATGAAACGTGAGGGCAAACTAGCCAATAATATATAGCAGGATACAAAAATTTTTTAGGAGTTATATAAATAGTAAAGAGAAAGTGGGAGTTGATATTGAACTACTGGTAAATGATGCTGGTGAGGTAATAATGGGTATTAAAGATGCTGGTGAGGTAATAATGGGTATCAAAGAAATGTCAGATGAATTTAATGAGTGCTTTGCATCGGTCTTCATTGCGGGAGACACTCAGTGTGCCAGATATCCATGAATATCAGGGAGCAGGAGTGAGTGTCATTGCTATTACAAAGGAAAAAGTGCTACAGACTCAAAGGTCTTAAGGTGGATTGGTCACCTGGACCAGATGGACTACATCCCAGAGTCCCGAGAGAGGTTGCTGAAGAGATAACGGGTGCACTGGTCATGATCTTTCAAGAGCACTTGATTCTGCCATGGCCCCAGAGGAATGGAAGATTGCAAATGTCACTCCACTCTTTAAGAAGGAAAGAAGGCAAAAGAAATGAAATTATAAGCCAGTTAGCCTAACCTCGGTGGCTGGAAAAGTGTTGGAGTCTATTAAGGATGTGGTTTCGGGTTACCTGGAGACTAATGATAAAATAAGTCAAAGTCAGTATGGTTTCTGTTAAAGAGAAATCTTGCCTGAAAAACCCGTCTGAGTTCTTTGAAGAAGTAACAAGCAGGGTGGACAAAGGAAAGGCAATGGTTGTTATTTACTTTGATTTTCAGAAGGCATGAGGCTGCTTAATAAGATAAAATCCTGTGACGTTACAGGAAAGACATTGGTATGGATAGGGGAATGGCTGACAGGTAGGAAGCAGTGAATGGGAATAAAGGGGGCCTTTTCTGGTTGGCTGCCAGTGACTAGTGGTGTTCCTCAGGGGTCAGTATTTAGATTGCTACTTTTCACATTGTTTGGCAATGATTTGGATAATGGAATTGATGGCTATCTTGTGATAAAAAAGATAGATGGAGGGGTAGGTAGTGCTGAGGAGGCAATGCAATTACTGCAGGACTTAGACAAATTGGAAGAATGAGCAAAAAAAAGTGGCAGATGGAATATAGTGTTGGGAAATGTATAATAAGGCATTTGGTAAAAGGAACAAAAGTGCAGAGTATTATCTGAAAGAGGAAAAGGTTCAAACATCAGAGGTACAGAGGGACTTCAAAGTCCTTGTGCAAGACTTCCAGAAGGTTAATTTACAGGTTGGGTCTGTGGTAAGGGAGGCAAATGCAATGTTGGCATTTATTTCAAGAGGAATAGAATATAAAAGCAAGGAGCTGATGCTGAGCCTTCATAAGACACTAGTCAGGCTGCACTTGGAGTATTGTTAACAGTTTTGGGCTCCATATTTCAGAAAGGATGTGTTCTCATTAGAGAGAGTTCAACGGACACTCACAAGGATGATTCCAGGAATGAAGGGATTAACATATGAGGAACGTTTAGCAGCTTTGGCCCTGTACTCACTGGAACTTTGAAGAATGTAAGGGGATCTTAATGAAACCTACCAAATGTGGAACGGACTTGAATAGGGTGGATGTGGAGATGTTTCCTATGGTGGGGGTATCCAGAACTAAAGGGCACATCCTCAACACTGAGGGAGACAGAGTTAAGGAGAAAACGCTTTAGACAGAGGGTAGTGAATCTCTGGAATGCTCTGCCATAGACTGTGGTGGAGTCCAAGTCCATGGGTATATTCAAGGCAGAAGTTGATAGTTTTCTGATCGGTCAGAGCATCAAAGGATATGGCAAGAAGGCAGGTGTGTGGGGTTCAGTGAGATCTGAGATTAGTCTTGACGAAATGGTGGAGCAGACTCGAAAGGCGGAACGGCCTAATTCTGCTCCTATGTGTTATGGCATTATCCTCTCCACATCCACTCTATCTAAACTTTTCATTATTTGATAGGTTTCAATGATATCCTCCCTCATATTTCTAAACTCCAGCAAGTACAGCCCCTGTATTTATATTCTAATCTTGAAATGAATGAAAAGATTGCATTTGTCATCCTTACTACTAACTCAATCTGCAAGTTAACCTTTAGGAATCCTGCATGAGCTCATTTGCACTTCTGAAGTTTGAATTTTCTCCCCATTTAGAAGATTAGTCTATGCCTTTATTTCTTCTATCAAGGTGAATAATCATACATTTTCCAACACTATAGTTCATCTGCCACTTCTTTGCCCTGTCTCCTGATATGTCCAGATCCTTCTGAAGACTCCTTGCTTCCTCAACACTGCCTGCCCTCCACCTATCTTCATGTCATCCTCAAACTTGGCCACAAAGCCATCAGAAAGACATACCTAACAGGTTCAGTGATGGGATAATTTCACACATTTGAAACTTCATAATATACAATAGATTCATGAATAAATTGACTTTTAACATTGGACTATTATGATCATGAATTAACTATCAACACACACAAAATGCTGGTGGAACACAGCAGGCCAGGCAGAATCTATAAGGAGAAGCACTGTCGAAGTTTTGGGCTGAGACCTTTCGTCAGGACTAACTGAAAGGAAAGATACTAAGAGATTTGAAAGTAGTGGGGGGAGGGGGAAATGCAAAATGATAGGAGATGACTGGAGGGGGTGAGATGAAGCTAAGAGCTGGAAAGGTGATTGGCGAAAATGATACAGAGCTGGAGAAGGGAAAGGATCATGGGACGGGAAGTCTCAGGAAAAAGAAAGGGGGGGGGGGGGAGAGCACCAGAGTGAGATGGAGAACAGACAGAGTGATGGGCAGAGAGAAAAAAATAACAACTAAATATGTCAGGGATGGGGTAAGAAGGGGAGGAGGGGCATTAACAGCAGTTAGAGAAGTCAATGTTCATGCCATCAGGTTGGAGGCTACCCAGCCAGTATATAAAGTGTTGTTCTTCCAACCTGAGTGTGGATTCATCTTGACAGTAGAGGAGTACATGGATAGACATATCAGAATGGGAATGGGACGTGGAATTAAAATGTGTGGCCACTGGGAGATCCTGCTTTCTCTGGCGGACCGAGCGTAGGTGTTCAGCAAAACGGTCTCCCAGTCTGTGTCGGGTCTCAACCATATATAAAAGGCCACACCGGGAGCACCGGACGCAGTATACCACACCAGCCGACTCACAGGTGAAGTGTCGCCTCACCTGGAAGGACTGTCTGGGGCCCTGAATGGTGGTGAGGGAGGAAGTGTAAGGGCAGGTGTAGCACTTGTTCCGTTTACAAGGATAAGTGCCAGGAGGGAGATCGGTGGGAAGAGATGGGGGGTACGAATGCACAAGGGAGTCGCGTAGGGAGCGATCCCTTCGGAAAGCAGAAAGAGGGGGGAAGGGAAAGATGTGCTTGGTAGTGGGATCCCGTTGGAGGTGGCGGAAGTTACGGAGAATTATACGTTGGACCTGGAGGCTGGTGGGGTGGTAGGTGAGGACAAGGGGAACCCTATCCCGAGAGGGGTGGCGGGCGGATGGGGTGAGGGCAGACGTGCGGGAAATGGGAGAGATGCATTTGAGAGCAGAGTTGATGGTGGAAGAAGGGAAGCCCCTTTGTTTAAAAAAGGAAGACATCTCCTTCGGCCTGGAATGAAAAGCCTCATCCTGAGAGCAGATGCAGTGGAGATGGAGGAATTGCGAGAAGGGGATGGCATTTTTGCAAGAAACAGGGTGGGAAGAGGAATAGTCCAGGTAGCTGTCTTATAGTAGATATCAGTAGATAAGCAGTCTCCAGAGATGGAGACAGAAAGATCAAGAAAGGGGAAGGAGGTGTCAGAAATGGACCAGGTAAATTTGAGGGCAGGGTGAAAGTTGGAGGCAAAGTAAATGAAGCCAACGAGCTCAGCATGCGTGCAGGAGGCAGCACCAATGCAGTCATTGATGTAGCGAAGGAAAAGAGGGGGACAGATACCCGTATAGACTTGGAACATGGACTGTTCCACAAAACCAACAAAAAGTCAGGCATAACTGGGACCCATGCGTGTGCCCACAGCTACACCCTTGGTTTGGAGGAAGTGGGAGGAGCCAAAGGAGAAATTATTGAGATTAAGAAATAATTCGGCTAGATGGAGGAGAGTGGTAGAAGAGGGGAATTGGATAGGTCTGGAATCCAAAAAGAAGCGAATGCCGACAGGACATCAACTGTCTCGACTTCACCACACCCTGTTCCAATTCCAACCTAACTCCTTCCGAATGCTCTGCTCTCCGCTCCCTCCGCACCAATCCCAACCTTACTATAAAACCCGCTGATAAGGGGGGAGCTGTTGTTGTCTGGTGTACTGACGTCTACCTGGCCAAGGCACAGCGACAACTCTCTGATACCTCCTCTTAGTTACCCCTTGATCATGACCCCACTAAGGAGCACCAGGCCACTGTTTCCTATACCATCACCAACCTTATCAGCTCTGGGGATCTCCCATCCACTGCCACCAACCTCATAGTTCCCACACCCCGCACTTCCCGTTTCTACCTCCTACCCAAGATCCACAAACCTACCTGTCCAGGTAGACCCATTGTCTCAGCTTGCTCCTGCCCCACTGTACTCATTTCTGCATACCTTGACACTGTTTTTCCCCCCTTGTTCAATCTCTTCCCATCTATGTTCGTGACACTTCTCACACTTTGAATTTTTTCAATGATTTTAAGTTCCCTGGCCCCCACCGCCTTATTTTCACCATGGACGTCCAGTCCCTATATACCTCCATCCCCCACCAGGAAGGTCTCAAAGCTCTCCGCTTCTTTTTGGATTCCAGAACTAACCAATTCCCCTCTACCACCACTCTCCCCCGTCTAGCGAAATTAGTTCTTACTCTCAATAATTTCTCCTTTGGCTCCTCCCACTTCCTCCAAACCAAGGGTGTAGCCATGGGCACACGCATGGGTCCCAGTTATGCCTGCCTTTTTGTTGGCTTTGTGGAACAGTCCATGTTCCAAGTCTATACGGGTATCCATCCCCCTCTTTACCTTCGCTACATCAACGACTGCATTGGTGCTGCCTCCTGCATGCATGCTGAGCTCGTTGACTTCATTAATTTTGCCTCCAACTTTCACCCTGCGCTCAAATTTACCTGGTCTATTTCTGACACCTCCCTCCCCTTTCTTGATCTTTCTGTCTCCATCTCTGGAGACGGCTTATCTACTGATATCTACTATAAGCCTACAGACTCTCACAGCTACCTGAACTATTCCTCTTCCCACCCTGTCTCTTGCAAAAATGCTATCCCCCTTCTCACATTACTTCGTCTCCGCCGCATCTGCTCTCAGGATGAAGCTTTTCACTCCAGGACGAAGGAGATGTCTTCCTTTTTTAAACAAAGGGGCTTCCCTTCCACCATCAACTCTGCTCTCAAACGCATCTCTCCCATTTCCCGCACGTCTGCCCTCACCCCATCCACCTGCCACCCCACTCGGGATAGGATTCCCCTTGTCCTCACCTACCACCCCACCAGCCTCCAGGTCCAATGTATAATTCTCCGTAACTTCTGCCACCTTCAACGGGATCCCACTACCAAGCACATCTTTCCCTCCCCCCCCCCCTTCTGCTTTCCGCAGGGATCGCTCACTACACCACTCCACTCGTTTCCACCCCCCCCCCCATCCCTTTCCACCGATCTCCCTCCCGGCACTTATCCTTGTAAGTGGAACAAGTGCTACACCTGCCCTTACATTTCCTCCCTCACCACCATTCAGGGCCCCAGACAGTCCTTCCAGGTGAGGCGACACTTCACCTGTGAGTCGGCTGGTGTGGTATACTGCATCCGGTGCTCCCGGTGTGGCCTTTTATATATGGGTGAGACCCGACGCAGACTGGGAGATCGTTTCGCTGAACACCTATGCTCTGTCCACCAGAGAAAGCAGGATCTCCCAGTGGCCACACATTTTAATTCCACATCCCATTCCCATTCTGATATGTCTATCCATGGCCTCCTCTACTGTCAAGATGAATCCACACTCAGGTTGGAGGAACAACACCTTATATTCCGGCTGGGTAGCCTCCAACCTGATGGCATGAACATTGACTTCTCTAACTTCTGTTAATGCCCCTCCTCCCCTTCTAACCCCATCCCTGACATATTTAGTTGTTTTTTTTCTCTCTCTCTGCCCATCACTGTGCCTGTTCTCCATCTCCCTCTGTTGCTCCCCCCCCCCCTTTCTTTCTCCTGAGGCCTCCCGTCCCATGATCCATTCCCTTCTCCAGCTCTGTATCACTTTCGCCAATCACCTTTCCAGCTCTTAGCTTCATCCCACCCCCTCCGGTCTTCTCCTATCATTTCACATTTCCCCCTCCCCCCACTACTTTCAAATCTCTTAGTATCTTTCCTTTCAGTTAGTCCTGACGAAGGGTCTCGGCCCGAAACGTCGACAGTGCTTCTCCTTATAGATTCTGCCTGGCCTGCTGTGTTCCACCAGCATTTTGTGTGTGTTGTTTGAATTTCCAGCATCTGCAGATTTCCTCGTGTTTGCTCTTTAAATGAATTAACTATACTTATTGAATATCCTTATCAGCATCTCCTTTGGCAACAGCCAGACCAGTTATTCATTATCCAGTAACTCGCTGGCTCTCGTTACCTTGGTAACAATATACATCAAGACAAAGCCAACCTATTCTTCAGCAGTGTCTTTCTTAGCATTGCTGGTGTTCTGATAGAAGATTTTCAGATGGAGAAAATCACAGCCCTGATTTTGATTTGATCTTGGTGAAAAAAAAAGCAGTTCCAGTAAGGTTTTGCCTATATCCAATCAACAACTACACCCTGCTGTATGATGTCATTCAGCCTGTGCAGGTGCCCAAAAACACATTGGCTAACATTATCTTGAAGGATCACTCACATGTCCACGTTTAAAGGCGAAAGGTCGCATAGTGAGTATAACAAAGAACATGAAGATTTATTGTTTTAACACTTATCAACTCTCCTTGTAACAATTACTCGCTGACACAATAATGACTAAAATCTCACAAGCACAGATGCTAACAATCCACGTGCCCTCCAGTACAACTAGCTTATTAAAATACAACATGCACTCGATTGACTGGGAAATGGAGCAGTTTGGTAATCATAGTATGTTTGAAACTGAAATGGTTTTGTTGGTATAATTTTAGAATAGCCACATTATTTGATGAGTATATTTTGAGTTATGTCCATTTATAAAAAAATGGCCGCAATTCTGCTTTTTATTAAAAAAAAGACATTTATAAAATGATTTAGCTTTTTTCAGATAAGTTTGTATTATTTTCTCTGAAACTGCACTGCAAACTGCCAAAAGGAATTTGGTACTCAGCAGAGCCTGGTTACCAAACTTCATTTTCATATATTTTATGTGACAAGCATGGTGAAATTGGTCTGGCCTGGCTCTGCAAAAAGCAGGTGTTAATTTGTGCATCATTTGATGAATCCAAACCATGCAAGGTCAATTCACTGTAAAATGATTTAATTAACAAATGACTGTTGCTGTTTTCATTTGTCACATTGGATTTGTTCTTTTTAAATGCTATGCATTCCCCTAATTATGAATATAGAATAGTGTAATAAATGCATTGGTAGCCTGTCTCAATAACAAGCACAACCTGTATTTCATAGAGTTATATGTAATTCTATACATAGCATTAAATTAGCACTATTTTATTGTGTATGGGTCTGAAGTAGAAAACACGTGCTTTAAATTGTAATATGATTTGTCATTTGCCTTAGTTGGAAAATTGATCTCTTATCTCATGAGGGATTCCATGTTTAATTAAATTGGAAAAGTGCCTACCGTAATCACATTAATGAGAATGTTCATGTCTCCTCGTGTGGCTAGTTTGCATGCATATTCCCAGGTGACTATGTGTTAATTAAGTGCACTGCCTTCCCACTGAACTTTGCTCTGCCTGGAAATGATCTTTGTCAGACAGTTTGGAGAAGGACAACTGCAAGAGTCGGATGTCCGGTGCCTCTTTTTTTGCTATTCATCCAGAAGTATACTGTAGACAGGTACGACTTTCAACTTTTTTTTGCATACTTGTTTTATGTACACAACATGTCATTTGATGTAATATATATCAGAGGTGATATTCTATATAATGTTAATGTATCCTTTTAAAAATGATTATGTTGAATATTTTAGGGAACTTTTAAACTTCTCATATAGAATACAGCAAGGTAAAAGAAAATACCTGTTATTTTAAGGGATGTGGTTTTTCAAATATACTCAAAATTATGTCTTTACTGAGATATCTCATTAACTTGTTAGTCTGGACTCAATAAGCTTCAAATATAAATCACCGAGTGTGAATACAATATTATTAAAGTGTCAAAATTGATTTTGTTTGGCTGACATAATCTTATCAATTAACATAGGATAACCATGTTCCTTGGTTTGACAATAAATCGGAACGATGAATAACTACATATTTACAGTAGATTTCCTGGACAACTATTCCCTTTACGAGCTACACTCCTTATTGTTCTCCGACAATTACATATGCATTATCCCATTCGAATAACATTTGTAAATCAATCAATCATACAGATACACATATGATCTCTTTCATTTTCTATGATGAAGCATAATTGTTTTCAATCTCTAAAATAAATATTATGAAGTAGGAAAGAGGAAAGTTTGGAAATTGTAAGAGATATTAGTAGATGACTGTTTAATCTGTTCTTTTGCCATTCCATCCTGCTATCATACAAGAGACGTCAACCTCTTCAAAATCAACAGTCAAATACCTACATTAGAACAGTGAACTTATAAAAGTAGTTTAAATGTTTATTTACTAACATCTACAACTGTAATCATTTTAGGGGTGAATAATCCTGCTTTCTTTGTATATTTTTAACGAGTCTACTCTGGCACTCAATTTGACCTCAACTCTTAGCTTCTTATGTTCATTACCATGAAACCCATCTCTACTCTGGGTCTGCTATCTATTGCTAAGGCTGTTGTTATCTCCTGACATAACTCAGTAGACCAATGTTGCCAGAGTCCAGCTCATGCAAAACTTCTTCACTGACTTCTTTCCTTTACCAAGCCCTGCTCACAAAATACACTTGCACTTGCTGACTTATGTTGAATCCTCATCTTTCAAAGTTTAAATTCTTCTCCTTACATTCCTCATGTCATTAACTCCTTTGGTCCTCCAGTCCTTCAAAGATCTGCATTGCTTCAGCTTGGGTCTTTCCCCCATGTCATTACTCCTGTATTGGCCACTTAATCTGGCCATAACTTTACATTTCACCTCCTAAGCTCTGCCTTTCCATCCCTGTGCCACTTAGGGAATTTCATCAACCAAACCCTTAATTTGTCTGACTTCTGTTTCTGAAATACAGAAAATCTACAGATATCAGAAATCTGAAATAAAAACAGAAGTATTAGAAACACTCAGCAGGGCAAGCAGCATCTGTTGAAAAAGAAAAATTATTGTTTTGGGTTCATCAGAACTGCAAAAGAGAGGAAACAAGATAGTTTTTAATAGCAAAGGTGGAGGGAGAGGAATGGGTAGAACAAAGGAAATGGTACTCTCAGAGTAAGACCAAATGAGTAAATGTTGTAGTTAAGTAGTGGTTAAGATCAGTTTATGCTTCTCCGTCTCTGAAGTGTGTTGCCAATAGTAAGCTATGGGAGAGGCACATTAGGCCAGTCTATATAAATAAAAAAGGAAAATATTATGACCAGCAGACAGAAAGAAGAACAGATTATTTAAAGCTGGAGAATTAGATATGAACTCCAGTAGGCTGAAGTATGCCCAGCCAGAAGATAAGGTATTGTTCCTTAAACTTACATTGGGTGTATCAGCACAAGAGGCCATAGACCAGAAATGGCTGGTAAGATTGTGAGAGAGAATTACTAGTGGCATTCAATAGAACATTCAGACTCCCAACTGCAGATTGAACACAGGTGTCCTGCAAATTGATTACTCAATCTCCATCTGTTTCTCCAATGTAAAGACTGCATTGCAATTGGGAGAAGTACAAGAAACTCATTGCTTCACCGGGAAAGTTTTTTTGGTGGGAAGGGTTGTATTGCAAAGAGCCATAAGACAACGAGGGATTGGTGAGGATGGAGGTGTCACAATCACGGATTCGGCAACGCAGTAGATACGGCAATTTCGCTTGTGAATTTGCATGTGTCAGCTAATTATTATTTAATCGTGATAGCATTTAATTCCATACTTGTTGTCATAGTGCCTTGTCAAGACTTGGACAGAGCACAGCAATGCTTCGCTTTTGTGTTGCATCGGCCTTGCCTGAGAACTTGGACTGTGGAGTCAACTGACTCTGAAGACTCACACTATTCGTTTAATAACTAGATGTTCTTTTCAGCTGCAGTGTAGGCTTCATTTCCCATTTGAGAGTTTTAGTTAACGGCCCTGTTTTGGCTGAAAGTTTATTGTTTTATTTTCATTTGAACACTGTCCGCATTAAAGTTTTGTGAACTATCGACCCGCTTCAGTGTCTCTCACGCTGCACTTAGGCCATTTCCGAACCGTAGTGACCGAAGGAGAGAGAAGGAGATCACAAAGAGAACTATATCTTTAAAATGCTGAAAGGGGAAGGGAAGGTGTTTCTGGTATGAATCTTGTTGAAACTGGCAGAAATTACAAAGGATGACACATTAAACACATGTGGAAAGGAAGAGTTTAAAGGATAGGTATTACATCTCTTGCACTTTCACCTTTTGTTTGCTAAGGGTATTGGAGATTTTTAGAAGGAGAACTTCTTTATTGCCTTTTAAGAAGACACAAGGAAATTAGCTTAATATTTACATTCAACCAAAAATTGCAGGATTTTATTTTACTCTGTCCTCTAACAGCTGTCTTATAAACTAGGATCATAATATGTAGGAAAACTATATAAAATGGAATAGCTGTTCCAATACAAGTGGAATATAGACTGGGTTTCTCTCTCAAAAATTATGTCTCTCCCATTTTAAGATGATTCTTGTATCACTTTTGTCCTATGGATCACCTGACCTGATATCTCCTTAAGTTCTTCAAAATGTAAATATAAATTTAGAATTGACTCAGGATTTTCTCTTTCCATGAGCAAGACCTAATCTGCTGCATATTCCTACAATTCACATTTACAATTTTTACATGTTCCTTTGTATGCTCTCTCTCAATAACTGCGTTCAATTACCTATTGACCAGATTACTTCATCAGATCATCTTCTTTCCCATTTCTGACAAAAGGTTTTCAACCTGAAATGCTAGAGCTGCATGACCTGCTGAGTGTTACCAGCATTTTCTGCATTTACTTCAGATTTGCAGAATCTGAACACTGCACAGGATATAGTATCAGAACCTGAAGGTTCCTTAAGGTTGTTATAGCCAGGGATGGCAACGTGGATAAGCTCCCACTACATTCTAAATGCTCCCAAAGGCTTACGTCTCAAGTAGCCTTTGACAACCAAGTCCAGCTGCTGGCTTTCATGTGAGGCTTACCTACTAAGCCCAGCAGAACCATTTCTAATGACTTGAGAAGGGGTAAAGGCAGGTCACTAGTACTTTAAAAACAGTTGCTTCGGGCAGTTGGGGCTCAACTGTGATAGCTGGCAGCTCACCTAGGAGAAGAAAAACTTTGACCTCAAACCCCTGTGGCCTTGCAGCTACACACACTCATGAGGAAGGCTTTGGGAGTAAAAATGAGGGAAAACCTGGAGTTGGAGTCCCTAAGGCAGTCCTGCATTGAGTTCAATGTTGACTGACAACTCCTGTGAAGCTGCTGATGCCAAACTGTGTCAGCTTCTGTTTCTTTGGATTTAATCAGCTGTGTGGAGAGGGAGAGCCTGCTGAAAACACAACATGTTCTCCAAATTGTACTGTTCTGGCTTGCGTATCATGTAGGGAGCTAGAATGCAACATCTATAGTTGACCCCAGCCAATGGAGGGCCTCAAGAGTGTCTGAAGATACTTGGTATATCAGTATTAAATTTTGTTTCTTAATGCTTTATTGATTTATCTTGGGATATTTGGTGATACTAAAGGCATTATTGCAAGTATAACTTATTTCTCTGTATAATGTGACACTCATTGGAATTGCCTGGGTCTGTTAATTTGTAAAAGGACAAAATACTAAATTTACCATAAATTCTCAGCACTGAAATCTGAAGGAATAGAGAGAAGAGTAAAATTCTATTTGTTTTAGTAGCTGTTCTTGAGCCTAAAAAGAGACATGAATCTGAAATAGATATTATCTGCATGAGCCAATACAATCTTAGCCCATACGTCCTGTTCCTGTGTCTGCTTTTTACAGATGCTATTTAACTCATTCCAAGTTAGTAGATCATTGTCAATAATAAAACAAGGAGTTGAAAAATATTTTGCAAATGGTCTTCTTCCACCATGTTTGTGTACTTGATTTTATCAATTCTCATTGCATACTAGAAGTAAATATCTAAGGATATTGCTCATTTGGACATTTACATTGATTTATCCAAACAATTATATGAATTATATAATAATGAATCCTTGTCATTTCCACAAATTCATTGATCCATTGTTGCTCTTTTGCGTACCTTAACCTTCAGTATTGGAAAATTATACAAACATAACCATGTTTAGATTAAAAATATGAAATAATAAATCACTGTACAAATTAGACTCTTTTCATAAGTTTGTCTTAAAACCTGAGTTGCATATTATTTTGTGCTGTAATATTCAACTTTGTATAGGTTCCATCCTCCATTCCAAAATAAATAGTTTTATTGCCTGTTGTTTTACTGCATATACCTGAAATTCTGAGACAAACTCATTTTCATCACATTGCTCTGAAGCAAGACAGAATCTGAGATCTCGATTCTCTTAATTTATAGAATTCTCACATAGTGGTGTGGTGTATGCAGTCCTCAGGATAGTCCCAAGTACAAGTCTACACTACACTGCACTTCTGCAAATTATTTCTGTCTCAGGAACTGATATCAGAACATCCTTCAAAAGGGTGAGCCCTCGCAAGGCATTAGACTATTACTCACTACCAGGCTGGGTATTGAAAACCCGTGCTAACCAACTAGCCGGAGTGTTCAAGAAATCATCAGCCTCTCATTCCTGTGGTCTGATTATCCCCATCTGCTTCAAAAGGGCAATAATTATACCAGTGGTGGAGAAGAGCAAAATGAGCTGCTTCAATGACTGTCACGTGGTAGTACGGTAATAAAGTGCTCTCAGTGATTGGTCAAGGCTAGAGTTAATTCCTGCCTGAGCAAAGACCAAGGCCCGGTGCAGTTTACCTTCCACCACAACATGTCTATAGCAGACACAACTTCACTGGCTCTCCACCCTGCCTTGGAGGCGCTCTGTTGGTCAGTGTTGACCATGAAGTCTCAACATAGACAGGTCCCAGCTGTCCACGTTGTCACCATCAGTTGAATTGCAAGCCAGGGCAGTAGGATATGGAGAGCAAGATGTTGCCCCATGCAGCAGGCTCCGCTCTCCGGGTAGCTGATGAATCGAAAGGAATAACCCAGACTGATACAGGTTGGCATCAGCTGCATCGCAGAAGTAGGACTGCTTAGGGACTCCATCTCCAGATTTTTCCTCAGGGTTTACACCCAAAGCCTTCCCATGAGTGTATATAGCCACATGACAGAAGAGGTTTTGAGAACAAAGTTTTCTTTCTCCTCGATGAGCTGCCAGCCACAGCTGACGATCCCCATCATCCCAAAGCAAATGGTTTTAAGGCACCTGTAACCCTTCTTTTCCCCTTCTGCTGTCAGTAGAAACAGTTCCACTGTGTTTTGTAATTAAGCCACATGTGAAGGCCAGCACCTGGACTTGGTTGTCAGAGGCTATTGAGAAACACGCCATTGGGAGCCTTTAATAGGTAGTGGGAGCTTTTCCCCCACTAGCAGCCAGCTGTAACAACATTAAGGAACTCTGCTTTAGAGTAGCAACATAATATACATCAGGTTGCTATCTGCAGCTTGGCATTCAACCTGTAAACAGTCTGTACGTTCTCCCATGACCTTATGGGCTTCTTCTGGGTGCTCCAGTTTCCTTCCACAATCCAGAGACATACCAGATGTTAGGATAATTGGTCATTATAAATTGTCCTATGAGTAGGTTAAGGTGAAATCGGGGGGGGGGGGGGGGGGGGGGCTGGAGGGGGAGGTTTGCTGGGTGGCGTGGCATGGACTAGAAGGGCCTATTCCACACTGTATCTCAATATAATAAACAAATAAATAAACACCATCCGTTTTAATCAACAAGACTCAAAGCCTGGGGCCTCTATAACTCCCTCTGCAATGGGGTTCTTGACTTTCTCGTTGGGAAACTGGAGTCAGTGAGGACTGGTAATAACATCTTATTGCTGTTAATTCTACACAAACACACCTCAGGGATGTGTGCTTAGCCCACTGCTCTACTTTCTCTATGCTCATGACGGTGTGGGCTAAGCAAAGTTCAACGCTATCTATAATTTAACCAATAACGTCACTGTTGTTGGTAATGAGGTCGCATGCAGGAGAAAGACAGATCGTCTGGTTGAGTGGTGTTGCCATAAAAAACCTTCCAGTTAATCTCAATAAGACTTAGGAAAAAATCACTGTGGCTACTACCCTCCATCAAGTTGCCTTTTCCAAATCTCCCTTCTGGAAAGTCCTGTAGAGCAATTTAAACAAAATCTTTACCATCTTTATTCCCCCAAGCAATTAATCGGATCAAGCATTCTAGTTAGGCAGACCCACCCTCTCTATCTATTACCTCAGTCACTGCACAGCCCTGTAAACTCTAAACCACATTTACATTTCATTCCATATCCATCATTAACCTTAACTTTATTTTTTATATAATTCTTTATTTTTATAATTGTTGAATATTGTTTTTTTTTGTTGCTTGTCACAGCAAGATGCCAAGTAAATTCCAAATACATTAAATGTACAGTATATGCTGAATAAAGTTGACCCTCATCCAGATCCTGATCCTAAATTAATTATGCACATCAGGAAGGAAGTCAGGATAACACATACCATCCTCACTGAGGGCAGCGCGGAAAGGGTGAACACCTTCAATTTTCTGGGCGCCAGTATCTCAGAAGATTGATGCTAGGCCCAACACATCGATGCAGTCACAAAGAACGCATATCAGCGTCTCTCACAAACACAAGAAAATCTGCAGATGCTGGAAATCCAAAATACACACACAAATGCTGGAGGAACTCAGCAGGTCAGGCAGCATCTATGGAAAAGAGTACAAGTCCTGCCAAAGGGTCTCAGCCCAAAAGATCAACTACACACTTTTCCATTGATGCTGCCTGGCCTGCTGAGTTTCTCCAGCATTTTGTGTGTGTATATATCTCACAGTGTCTCAATTTCATTAGGAAGCTTGTGAAGGTTTGGTATATCACCAAAGACTCTGACAAATTTCTACAGATGTTTGGTACTGAGCATTCTGACTGGTCTGTACCAGAGGTACATAGAACATTGACCCTACAGCACGTTACAGACCCTTCAGCCCACAATGCTATGCCAACCATGTAACTGGTCTAGAAACTGCCTAGAATTATCCTACCACATAGTCCTTCATTTTTGTAAGCTCTAGGGACCTATCTAAGAGTCTCTTAAAATACCCTATTGTATCCGCCTCCACCTCCATCGCTGGCAGTGCATTTCATGCACCCCCTATGTGTGAAAAACTTAACTCTGGCATCCCTCTATCTCATTCTCCATTGCTCCAAGGAGAAAAGACCAAGTTCACTCAACCTGCTCTCATATAGCATGTTCTCCAATCAGGCAGCATCCTTGTAAATCTCCTCTGCACTCTCTCTATAGTATCCACATCCTTCCTATAGTGAGGTGATCAGAACTGAACACAGTATTCCAAAGTGGGGTCTAACTAAGGTCTTACATAGCTGTAACATTTCCTCATGGGTTCTTGAACTCAACCCCATGGTTGATGAATGCTAACACACCATACGCCTTCTTAACAACACTGTCATCCTGTGCAGCAGCTTTCAGTGTCCTGTGGACATGAACACCAAGATCTCTCTGATCCTCCACACTGCCAAGAGTCTTACCATTAATATTATATTCTGTCTTCAAATTTGACCTCCCAAAATGAGCCACTTCACATTTATCTGGGTTGATTACACTTAAGAAACTTGACTCCATTCAGTACAATGCAGCCCACTTGATTGGTACCCCTCCACCATCGACGAACAGTTGCAGTAGTGTGTACTATCTACAAGATGCACTGCAATAACACACCAAAGTTCTCAAGGCAGCACCTTCCAGACCCATGACCGCTACCATCTAGAAGGATGAGAAAAGAAGATAGCTGGGAATATGACCACTTGGAACCCCCCTCCAAGTTACTCGCCATCCTGACAGAAGCATATCACCGTTTCTTCATTGTTGTTTGGTCAAGATCATGGAATTCCCTCCCTAATAATACTGTGGGTGTACTTACACCTCAGGGACTGCATGCTTCAAGAAGGCAGCTAGTCACCACCTGTCATAAGGTGGGCATGGGAGCCGACCCAATGCAAGACACTGACACTGAAGTACTAGGGAGAGGACTAGGTGTATCAAGAAAGCAAGGGAAGTGTGGAAGAAACGATGGCTGGACAAGACACAGGCCCTGGACAAGACTAGGAGACAAGGCATGGGCTAGGACTAGAGTAGGAAAGTAGGACCTGGACGAGGAACTAGGAACTGGGACCTAGGAACTAGCAACCTGAGCAAGGACTCCGAGCCAGAGACTGGACAGGGACCCTGAAACTGGGTCTTGACTCGGTCTCAGACTCCAGATCTAGGCAAGGACTGGACGTGGGGGGCAGGACACGGGACTCCAGAGCTGGACGAGGACATGAAGCTCAGACTTGGTCTTGATTGAGGGAGAGCAGGAACACAGAGCCTAGGTCGAGGGAGAGCAAAGCAGAAGCGGGGAGAGGCGTAGCTGGACATGGACACTAGCCCTGGATGAGACCAGGACTCAGGGCCAAGGCCACGACTTGGACTTGGACATGGACTGGAACCTCCTTGGAGCCTTGGACATGGACTGGAACCTCAACGGAGCCTTGGACTGGAGAACAGGAACACAGAACACAGAGCCAGGACCCCTCCTTGGGAACAGGACGTAGGGCCGGGGCTGTACACAGAGTCAGGACCCCTCCTTGGGGACAGGACATAGGGCCAGGACTCATACACAGACACTAAACACAGGGACACAAAAGACAGTTCCAAGCTCAATGATAGATAGTTCCTTCTGTTGGTGTGACAAGGCTCCAGTCTCACTCCAAACGGGCTGAACTTGAGCGTGATACAGGTAAGGTTGGTGGCAAGGCTTCAGCGTGGGTTGCCAGCAGGACTACAAGCCAGGCTTCAGAGGGAAGGAAGGGACAGTCCAGCCTTAGGGTAACAGCAAAGACAGCCTGACTTACCCCACAGAGGGCGGGACAGGATACCGACAAGACAAACCAGCAACCACACTCGAACCCACGGCCACTTATATTCCAGCCCCAATATGAGAATCAGTGCCTGTGATTAAGCCCAACTGAAACAACGACAGCCAGAAGACCCGGAGTCCGGTGTCCAAGGACCCGGACCATGACACCACCTTCTCAAGGACAACTAAATGTTGGCTTAGCCGAAATACCCACATACCGTGTATGAATACATCTCTTAAAAACTCCATCTGCCATTTTTCAGCCCCGCTCTGCATCCTATCGATGTCGCGCTGTAAATTCTAACAACCTCCAGGCTATCCACAACACCCCCCAACTTTTGTGTCATTAGCAGACTTACTAACGCACCTTTCTACTTCCCTCATCCAGGTCATTTATAAAGTTCACAAAGTGGAGGGGTCCCGAACAGATCCCTGCTGAATACCACTAGTCACTAACCTCCATGCAGAATAAGAACCATTGGCAACTACCCTTTGCCTTCTGTGGGCAAGCCATTTCCCGATCCACAAAATAAGACCTCCTGGATCCCTGCGTCCTTACTTTCTGAATGAGCTTCGCATGGGGAACATTATCAAATGCCCTATTGAAATCCATATACACCACATCCACTGCTCTACCTTCATCAGTGCATTTTGTCACATCCTCAAAGAATTCAGTCAGGCTAGTAAGGCATGATCTGTCCTTGACAAAGCCATGCTGACTATTCCGAATCAGATAAATCATACATCAAGCCTCTCAGGATCTTCTCCGATACTTGCCCACCACTGAAGTAAGACTCACTGGACTATAATTTCCTGGGTTATTTCTACTCTCTTTCTTGAACAAGGGAACAACACTTTCAACCCTTACAATCCTCCGGTACTTCTCCCATCCCTATTGATGATGCAAAGATCATCTCAAAAGGCTCCTAAAACTCCTTCCTCGCTTCCCACAGTAGACTGGGGTATATTTCATCTGGTCCCAGTGACTTATCTAACTTACTGCTTTTCAAAAGCTCCAGCACATCCTCTTTCTTAATGTCTATATGTTCAAGCATTTCAGTTGTCTGTAAGTCATCCCCACAATTGCCAAGGTCTTTTCCCCTAGTGAATAGTGAAGCAAAGTATTCATTAAGTACCTCTGCTATCTCCTCTGATTCCATGCTCACATTTCCACTATCACACCTGATTGGTCCTATTCTCACATGGCTCATCCTCTTACTCTTCACATACTTGTAGAATGCCTTGGGGTTTTCCTTAATCCTGCTCACCAAGGCCTTCTCATGGCCCCTTCCAGCTCCCCTAATTTCATTCTTAAGCTCCTTCCTTGCAACCTTGTAGTTTTCTAGAGTTCTAACAGTACCTAGTTTCTTGAATCTTTCGTAAACTTTTCTTTTCTTCTTAACTAGATTTTCTACATCCTTTGCACACCATGGTTCTTTAACTCTACCATTCTTACCCTGCCTCAATGGAACACACCTATGCAGAACACCACGCAAATGTTCCCTGAATATTTGTCACATTTCTGACATGCATTGCCCTGAGAACATATGCTCCCAATTTATGCTCCCAAGTTTCTGCTTAATAGCATCATATATCCCGCTACCCTAATTAAATCTTTTCCCAAATTGGCTGTTCCTAACCCTCTCCAGTGCTATGGTAAAGGAGATAGAATTGTGATCACTATCTCCAAAATGCTCTCCCACCAAGAGATCTGACACCTGACCAGGTTAATTTCTCAGTCTCTCTCCTCTAGCTGGCTTATCTACATATTATGTCAGAAAACCTTCCTGAACACACCTAACATACTTCACCCCATCAAAACCCCTTGCTCTAAAGAGATGCCAATCAATATTAGGAAAATTAAAATCACCCAACAAAACAACCCTATTATTTTTGCACCGTTCCTGAATTTGCCTCCCTATCAGCTCCTTGATGTCTCTGTTACTATTGGGGAGTCTGTAAAAAAAAAGCCCAGTAGAGTTATTACTCCATCCTGTTTCTGACTTCCACCCACATTGACTCAGTAGACAATCCCTCCATGACTTCCTTCTTTGCTGTAGCTATGATACTATCCCTGATTAGCAATGGCATGCCCCCACCTCTTTTGCCTCCCTCCCTGTCCTTCTTGAAACATCTAAAGCCTGGCACACTCAGCAGCCATTCCTGCACCTGAGACATCCAAGTCTCTGTAATGGCAACAGTGTCATATTTCCACATATTGATCCATGCTCTAAGTTCATCCACCTTGTTTATGATACTCCTTTTATTAAAATAGACACATCTCAAACCATCTGGCTGGGTGCATCTTTGCTCTAGCATCTGCCTATCCTTCCTCACAAACTCCCTACAAACTGTCTCTATTTGTGCATCAACTGCCCCTTCCTCTGCCGCTTCACTTCAGTTCCCACCCCTCCCAGCAAATCCAGTTTAAATCCTCCCCAATAGCATTAGCAAACCTCCCTGCCTGGATATCGGTTCCTCTCCAGTTCAGGTACAACCACTTGTACGGGTCATCCTTTCCACAGAAAACATTCCAATGACCCAAGAACATGCAACCCTGTCCCCTGCACCATCTCCTCAGCCACACATTCATCTGTGCTATCATCCTGTTCTGGCCCTCCCTAGCTCGTGGCACTGGGAGCAATCTGGACATTACCACCTTGGAGGTCCTGTTCTTCAGCCTCCTTCCTAACTTGCTAGACTTAATTTGCAGGATCTCTACCCCTCCCCTGCCTATGTCGTTGGTACCAACATGTACCGTGACCTCTGGCTGCTTGCCTTCTCCTTCATGGATGTTTTGCAACTGCTCAGAAACATCCTGGACCCTCACACCCATGGGGAAACACACTATCCTGTCATCTCTTTTGCTGCCACAGAATCTCCTATCTGTTCCCCTAACTATTGAGTTCCCTATGACTAGTACTCTATCTGACTTCACCCTACCCTTCTGAGGCTCAGAGCCGACCACAGTGCTATTGGTCTGGCTGCTAATGCCTTGCCCAGATAGGTCATCCCCCTCATCAGTATCCAAAGGTGTCACCTGTTGCTGAAGGGATTGGCTACAAGGAGACTCTACACTGACTTCTTTTTCCCTTTTCCCCCTCTCGGTTTTCACCCATCTACTCCCTGAATTCTGCACTCTGGATATAACCAGCTGCTCAAAAGTCTTATCAATCAATCGCTCTGCCTTCTGGATGATCCTTAGTTCGTTCAACTCCAGCTCCCGCTCCTTAATGCAGTCTTTCAGGAGCTAGAGTTAGCTGCACTTCCCACAGGTGTAGTCATCAGGGAGACCATCAGGTTCCATGAATTCCCGCATCCTACTGGAGGAGCATTCCACTGACATATCTGCCATCCTGCTTGCGCTGTACAATGGGCAACCAAGACCAAATCAGCAAAACAAAAGGAAATATTTACTCTTCTTACCTGTTTCTTCGGCCTCAGCCTCTTTTTGTCAAAGCCTCTTGAGTCACAGCCTCTAAGTTCCCACTCTGACTCCAGCCCCCACTCCAATGACAGCCAATCCAATGATGGCCACTCTGCTAGAACTTCGCTCTCTTTTATCATTTAAAAATTAAGAAAAACCCTGCGCAAGGAGAAAGAACTCATCGCGTTTGGTGATGCTCTGCCTGCCTTCCGCTACCGCCAATGCCTCAGACACTTCCCGCACCTGCGAACTGGCTACTGTCTTTGAGTAAAAAACCCATGCAAGGAGAAAGAACTCATCGTGTTTGGTGGTGTTCTGCCTGCCTTCTGTTGCTGAAGATCCACACTCAATGATTTTGGACAGCACTAGTTATTTTCATTTTGTAATTTATAATTTTATGTCTTTGCACAATTCTGCTGCAACAAAACAACAAATCTCATGACATGTAAGTCAGTGACAATAAACCTAATTCTGATTGAAGAACTGAGTGTGCTGTGCAGTACACATTTTGATGCATTATTATATCAAACACTGCTGTTAGTTTGATGTTTACTGCCTTCATTAAATGACCTTCTGCTTTCAGCTCAATCTGGTATTTGGTTATAGAAGAAAAAAACATTAAAGAGCCTACAAATGCAGTACTTGTTTTAAATTGTGGATGATGCTGAGATATATTCTCAGATGTCCTGGGGCACTTCATCAGGGTCATCAGGTGTTTTAGGTTTTTCAACATCAGACATTCTCGCCCGGATGATCAGGCCCTGGCTTGTGTCCCAGCAGCACTGGTCCTCTTCATCCACAGCCATCTGGAAGCTCGCTCAGCAGCCTCTATGATGGCGCTGATGGCTCTTTTCTTAGCAACCTCTATAATGCCAGGGAGAGATTCTCTACACTCTACCTCGATAGGCTCACATTGTGCCCTCCATCTCTGTATCTGGAACATAGAATGGAATCAAAGGGGTGAATGGTGTCCTACCAAGTCGTGAAATAAACATTAAACAAGTAAACAAATCTTCACAGCTAATTGCCAATGGCTTTTGAAGTCAAAAGGAGCCAAACAAAAAAAAAACATAGAAGTAAAATGCTTTTGAATATAACTTCGTCAGAAGTTTGCAGATAGCACATTAATAATAGATCAAACTGGTTAGTTGAAACCACATCACTCACATTGTGGTTTTCTGCAGGAAAATCTCAGCAACAGCATGATGCCTGCAATGTCACTGCAGTCTTTCAAACTAAGGAGTGCCTCTATATACAACTTATCACAACCCTTTCAGAGTTTGCCAAACTCTTTCCTGTGTCTGTGCACTTCTGAAGTTTAGTTAATACAGAAATGATATTTAACTTATTCATAGGACACAGCAAGATGAAAATAACAAGAAATAGTTTTTTGGAAATGTTGATCAACAAACAGATAGATAAGAATATTTTTGAGAACCACCCCTATGCATGGACAACACAGACAAAATGCTGGTGGAACACTGCAGGCCAGGCAGCATCTATAAGGAGAAGCACTGTTGACGTTTCGGGCCGAGACCCTTCGTCAGGACTAACTGAAAGGAGAGATACTAAGAGATTTGAAAGTAGTGGGGGGAGGGGGAAATGTGAAATGATAGGAGAAGACCGGAGGGGGTGAGATGAAGCTAAGAGCTGGAAAGGTGATTGGCGAAAGTGATACAGAGCTGGAGAAGGGAATGGATCATGGGACAGGAGGCCTCAGGAGAAAGAAAGGTGGGGGGGGGGGGGGGGAGGGAGAGCACCAGAGGGAGATGGAGAACAGGCAGAGTGATGGGCAGAGAGAGAGAAAAAAAACAAACAACTAAATATGTCAGGGATGGGGTAAGAAGGGGAGGAGGGGCATTAACAGAAGGTAGAGAAGTCAATGTTCATGCCATCAGGTTGGAGGCTACCCAGCCGGTATATAAGGTGTTGTTCCTCCAACCTGAGTGTGGCTTCACCTTGACAGTAGAGGAGGCCATGGATAGACATATCAGAATGGGAATGGGACGTGGAATTAAAATGTGTTGCCACTGGGAGATCCTGCTTTCTCTGGCGGACCAAGCGTAGGTGAGCACCGGACGCAGTATACCACACCAGCCGACTCACAGGTGAAGTGTCACCTGGAAGGACTGTCTGGGGCCCTGAATGGTGGTGAGGGAGGAAGTGTAAGAGCAGGTGTAGCACTTGTTCCGCTTACAAGGATAAGTGCCAGGAGGGAGATCGGTGTGAAGGGATGGGGGGGGACGAGTGGACAAGGGAGTCGCATAGGGAGTGATCCCTGTGGAAAGCAGAGAGAGAGGGGGAGGGAAAGATGTGCTTGGTAGTGGGATTCCGGTGTGGCCTTTTATATATCGGTGAGACCCGACGCAGACTGGGAGACCGTTTCACTGAACACCTACGCTCGGTCCGCCAGAGAAAGCAGGATATCCCAGTGGCCACACATTTTAATTCCACGTCCCCTATGATGAAAAGAATGGAATTAAATACCATCACAATGAAATAATAATTAGTTAACACGTGCATATTCATTAGCGCAATTGCTGTACCTTCTGCACTGCCGAATCCATGGTTGCAATACCATCATAATCCTCTAGTCCTAATGCCAGTGCAGAGCCACCTATGGTGGCAGTACAAACAGTAGGATATGGTTTTATTCAGTTTGATTCACTATTGTCATATGCGCTTAAATAAGTGTATTGCATATCATCCATATAGATCATTTCAAAAACTTGAGTACTTTGAGATAAAGAGGAACCAAGAACAGAAAGTAGAAAGTCACAATTACAAAGTACAGTGCAGGTCAGCAATAAGCTGCAAAGACATGGCAAAGTAGATTATGAGATCAAGAGTTCATTTTCAACATACAAGAGTTCCATTCAAGAATCTCTCAGGCCAGTGGGATGTAAGTTGCCCTTAAACTGGGTAATGCGTTTTTTGAACTTTGGTATCTTCTGTGGAAGGAGAAGAAGGAAGAATGTCTTGGATGGGAGGGGTCAATTAAAACATAGTCCGGGAAGTCCTCCAAATGCAGAAGGAAACTCTTGCCAATGGCACCTTCTGCTGATAAGCCAGGTCTTCTGTATTTTGAAAAACACTTGGATGAAACAGCCAAATTTTAAAAAAAACAAGGACACAGAATGTACTCTCTGTTAAGATAATGCCTTTCCACTGAGCAGGCTGAGTCTTGAAAGTTGGACTAAGTCAAAAATAAGAAATAAACTTGCATGATAATAGGTTGAGTAAGCTACCTATTGCTGATGTAATTGCCCACAAGAGCGTTACCAGAGTGACCACTGTAGAGTCAATGAGATGCCAATGTCCTGTCCTCCACTATCTTGTGTGACACAATAGTCATGTCAATAGGATTAAATCAGAACATACTTTCTAATTTAAAACCAATAAACCTAGTGACACCATGACTAACAGCTGATATAAACACCACTGCAATCTGCAAATTCATGTGTTCCCTCCACTGTTAGAATCAATCCTGTAGATCGACTCAGGTTCAGTGAAGAGCACAGAAGATATGCTTGCTTATAATGACACCATTTAAACGATGCTCTGTTTCTTAAAATATATTATTCATAACTTACTGCATTTGCAACAGAAGCTTTCACTAGGAGACATGCAATTATTAACTATTATATGTTATTTTTCTGGGAAATATCCACTTGTGTTAATTGCCCAGTTATGTTCTATTTATAATTGAAAATCATCCTTTGTTGTCTGGAAACTTAAATTCTGTAAAGACATTATTGTAAGCAATTGCTCTCCAGGGTAAACTGTCTTGCAACATTGTTGCTTGAATAAATTCCCATGATTTGCTATTCCACTTCACTCTGGACAATGGCAATTAGCCTGAAATAATATTTCTGTTATCAAACCCTTTGAAGAAAGTATGGTAAAATGTAAGATGTCAAGCTCAGCCACCCTTTCAGATTCCAGCTCTACCATTCGTGGACTCTTTGATAAATCTCTTTAGACTTAGGGGAAATATTTCTACATTTTCCTAATGTCTCACTGGTATTAACAGCAGTCTGTTCCAGGCTTCCAGTGGGTAAATGGAATGCCCAGATTTTCCTGGGAAGAGCAGAATAGATATTTAACTATTTCCTAGTAGAGAAGTACAACAGTATTTATTAAAAATAATTTACTGATTTTCTATCATAATAAAACTCATAATTGTAGTTGGAAATTTAATTACCGTAGATGTCGGATTATAAGCTGCTACTTTTTTCCCACATTTTGAACAGCTTTGAACACTGCGGCCTTTACTACGGTGCGGCTAATGCATGATTTTTTTTCATGCCGCCAAAAACATTTTGCCTCGTAACAGTAGACCAATAAAATTGATGAGTAGTTCACAGAGGTCCAATGAAATTGTACGATAAATCAAGCGCACTTTCACAATTAAATTATTGTAAATCAGTCATTTGTACTCACCCTCATCAACATGGAAAACACTCGAAGAAAAGCATTGTGCTGCCTTTATGGCAGTTATTTAGTTTATAATATTTTCGCTTAGTAATTCATTTGTTAGTAATTTCTAAGTTAGAAGTGTTTTAACTATATTTGTTTTCTGTACTACATCCCGGGATGCTATGACGTCACACCCGGTTTCACCGCGTCTTGTGGGAAATACCGGTTTGCGATAAACGGGAAGGTGGGGGGCGAGCGGCATTGGATCTGAGCGAACGCTGCTTTTAAGTTAAAGGCGATCAATAACTTTTCCTGGTAGGCTGCAGTATATATATTTTTTACCAGTCGCTAGGAGATATTGGAATGTTGTTCAGTAAAAAAGTATACGCAACGTAATTTGTGTTACCGATACGTATGTATATTTAAAAGTAGCCGCGTTACAGGCACGGTTCGAAAAAAAGCATTTGCAATATGTATTTGTTTATGTTACCATATGGATTTAATTAAAAGTTAAAAAATCCTCACGTGTAATATCTTTCTGTGTAAATATCTCATATTACAACGTGGGACACCTGCGGCCGAAAATCCGGTGCGGCCTAAAATCCGGTGCGGCCTGTACAAGTACAAGATTGATTTTCTTTCTAAAATTAGAGCCAGCGGCTTTTAATCAGGTGCGCTCTGTAGTGCGAAATCTACGGTAAACATATCATATTATGTTTAATTATACTGTATCATGGGCAGAACAATAATCCATTTCCTCAAAAGATTTACAGTGGTGTTCATACTTCTCACAAGCATCATCCTTCTTCCAAGAGAAATTTACTCCTTAAGCTTAACCTTCTATTCCTTTACCCATTCTGGACTTAACTAAAAAAATGAGGGGGGCACCAATGGATATGGTATACTTGGATTTCAGTGAAGATTCTGATAATGTCCCAAGTGAGGTTGGTTAACAGTACTGGAACACAAGGAATTGAAGTAATATGCTGGTACAAATTGGATAATGGATTTTGGACAGGTAGCAAAGTGTGAAAATAAATGGGACCTTGTCAAGTTGGCAGGCAATGGCTAACAGAGTACAGCAGGGATCAGTGCTTGGGTCTCAGCTGTTCACAATCCATATTAACAATTTGGCTGAGTGCATATGTGCTGATAATACTGAACCAGGTGGGACTGTGACTTCAGAAGAGAAGGGAACACAACTTCAAGAGGATAGGGACAAGTTGAGTCAGTGGGAAAGAAGATGGTAAATGGAATATAGCATGAAAAAATATGAGGTCATCCACTCTGATGTATACATTAGAAAAAGAGAATATTTTTCTGAGAATTTTATGATGGCAGAATATAGTATTCAGACTCTTGGCAGTGTGAGGATCAGAGGGATCTTGGGGTCCGAGACCATAGGACCCTCAAAGCTGCTGCGGAGATTGACTGTGGTTAGGAAGGCATACGGTACTTTGGCCTTCAGCAACCGTGGGATTGAGTTTAAGAGTGAGAGGTAATGTTACAACTATATAGGACCCTGGTCAGACCCCACTTGGAGTACTATGCTGTTCTGGACACCTCACTACAGGAAGGCTGTGGAAACTATATAAAGGGTACAGAGGAGATTTACAAGGATGTTGCCTGGATTGGGGAGCATGCCTTATGAGAATAGGTTGAGTGAACTCGGCCTTTTCTCCTTGGAGCAGCAGAGAATAAGAGGATACCTGATAGAGGTGTATAAGATAATGAGAGGCATTGATCGTGTGAATAATCAGAGGCTTTTTCCCAGGGCTGAAACGGCTAACACGAGAGGGCACAGGTTTAAGGGGCTTGGAAGTAGGTGCTGTGGAGATGTCAGGGGTAAGTTTTTTATGCAGAGAATGATGAGTGTGTGGAATGGGCTGCCGGTGATGGTAGTGGAGGTGGATATGATAGGGTCTGATGAGAGACTTTGGAATAGGTATATGGAGCTTAGAAAAATAGAGGGGCATGGGTAACCCTAGATAATTTCTAAAGGCAGTACATGCTCGACACGGCATTGTGGGCTGAAGGGTTTGTATTGTGCTATAGCTTTTCTATGTTTCTATGTGGTGTGGGAAAGATTGAATAACGTCATTCAAAATAATTTGCACACTGAAGCCAACATGAAAGTGATTTTAGAAATTAGAAGAACTACAGGTATGTTAGCATTTATTATAAGAAGGCTTAATTGTAGGAATAAAGATGTCTTATTGCAGATGTATAGGTATTGCATTTGAATACTGAAGTTTTGCTCTCCTTACTGAAGAAAGGTAGCTTCTGGTGCAAAGAGAGTGTGGTATAGATTCACTAGCCTAGTTCCAGGGTAGGCAGATCAGTCACGGGAAGAGAGATTGGATAGAATAGGACTCATTTCTTTAGATCTTTATATGAACAAAACATATTCAAGAATTTGTTCTGTGGGGTAGAAGTTTCCTCTTTCTGAGAACCACAGTTTCAGAATAAGAGGTAGACCATTATAGATGAAGGTGACAGATATGTCCCTATTGAGGGAATGGTGGATCCTTGGATTTTTCTACATTAGATGGCAATGAACGCTCAGTCATTGTTTTCTTTCAGAACACAGATCATTAAATTTCTGGCAATAAGGGAATCAAAATATGCTCTAGAAGATCAGCCATGATATTGATGAATGACAGAGCAGTCTCACAGAGCCAGATGTCCTTCTTGTGTTTCTATTTCGTACTCCAATACTGAGGGGAAACCAAGTATTTAATGGCAATCAACATGTATCTGTTTATTATAATATATTTTCCATTCAGCTCTGCTCTGAGAATCCATTTATATTTCCCAATGGAAAAATTAATCTGAGTGGAAATGGACTCTAACTTTCACAATTTATTTATACAGCTTGTTAGTTCATTTCTTAAAATTGCCAACAGACACACAGCTGAAAATCATATTGAATAGTATGATTGAAAATGAATCTCTCAGTCATGCACAACCATATTTCTGTAGCCTGTTATTCAAATGTTACTTCATAAACTCCAATAAAACACATGACAAGCAGCTTTCATCTTCCTTTCTCAAAGGGGTCAGAATTATTGCTCAAAATTAAGGTATTTTAAGGAATTTCAAATAAACTATGTGTGCATGGTTTTTAAACATGATGAACCAAATTTGCTAATTTGAAACTAAACTATTTGTCATGGGCACACATGGTCCATTTCTGACACCTCCCTCCCTTTTCTTGATCTTTCTGTAGATGAACTGTCAACCAACACCCTTTTATAAACCTACTGATTCCCACAGTTATCTTGACTATATCTCTTCCCACCTTATCTCCTGTAAGAATGCTTTTACCTTTTCTCAGTTCCTTCACATCCACTGCATCTCTTCCTAGGACGCAGCCTTCCTTTCCAGGACAGCAGAGATGAGGAAGCTATCATTCAGAGCCTTGTTTACAATTATGACAGAGACTACGGGAGACAGCAAAACTGAGAAATCTTACGAGGGCTAGATCAGTAGGGTTCAAGACTAGCAATCCAGAGAGATCCAAGTATGACCTTTAAAAACCTATCTGACAAAGTAACAATCTGGACTAAACTCGAATCTCAGAGGAATGCCTGACAACTGTAACAAGGTTTTAATGTCATCTCCTACTACAAAGCAAAGCCAAACATCATAAATGACAACAAAGGTTTCACTCCCAGATGAACTCACTGCCTTTTATGCTCACTTTGGTCATCAAAATAGGAAGGCAATCTCACAGACTCCTACGGTACCCAATAATCCTGTGATCTCAGTCTCTGAGTCCAACGTAAGAGCATCATTAAGGAGGGTGAATCCACAGAAAGCATCTAGTTAATGGCATACCTGGCTGAGAAATGAAGACCAATGCTAATCAACTGGCTCTAGTGTTTACAGATATCTTCACGTTTTCCTTTCGGCAGTCTGAAGAATCCACCTACCAAGCAAGTGTCCATCACACCAATGTCCAAGAAGAATGTGGTACCCTGCCTCAATGACTATCGTCCAGTAGTGCTTACATCTGTTATGATCAAGTGTTTCAAGAGGCTCCAACTAAGGAATGATCTGGATCTATTCCACTTAATCCCCCGTCACAGCAGATGCCATTTCATTGGCTCTTCACTCGGCTTTGGAACACCGGGACAGTGAAGGTGCATGCATCAGGATGCTCTTCACTGACAGCACCTCAACATTCAACACTATCGTTCCATTGAAACTCATCACTAAGCTCGAAAACCTGGGCCTCAATAACTTCCTGTGCAATTGGATCCTTGATTTCTTCATTGACAGAACACACATACAACATCTTCTTCAAGTTCATCATCATCAGCACAGATGCACCACAAAGCAGAGTCCTTAGACCCCTGCTTTACTCAGTTATACCTAAAATTGTGTAGCTAAGTACAGCTCCAATACTGTATTTAGGTTTGCTGAAGACACCACTGGTGGCTGAATCAAATGTGGTGACGAATCACCTGATAGGAGGGAGCCGCAACAACAACCTCTCACTCAATGCCAGCAAAGCCAAAGAGCTGATTAACAACTACAGGAGGAAGAAACCGTAGGTCTATCAGCAAGCACTCATTAGGGAATGGGAACTGGAAAGGATCAGTAGCTGTAAATTACTTGCCATTATCACACAAGAGGATCTGTCCCGGGCAAGCACGTAAGTTTCATTACAAAGAAGACATAATAACACCTCTACTTTCTTAGAAGTTTGCATACATTTAGCATGTCACCAAAAACTTTGACAAACTTCTATACATGGACAGAAGAGTATCCTAATTGGTTACATTATGGCCTGGTATGGAAACACCAAGAATGGAAAAGCCTACAAAATGTGATGGATACAGCCCAGTCCATCACAAGGAAATCACTCCCCACCATTAAGCACATGTCCAGGGAACACTACTGCGAGAAAGCAGTTTCCATTATCAAGGACCCCCACCATCCAGGCCATGCTGTTTTCTCATTACTACCACCAGCAGGAGGTACAGAAGCCTTACTTATACTTGTGCGTATGGGCTACGCCACAGCCTATGCCGTAACCCTGATTTTCACTTCTACATCACTCTACGCCGTAGCAAGCATGCATTGGTGTGTACCAAAACGCTAATTGGTGGTGGGGTTTCTATGCCACTGTGTTGAGTTTCTTTGTGAGAGACATGGAGGAGAAAATGCATTTCAAGCATTTTCGCATGTCAGCAGGTAGATTTGACGATTTTGCATCGGTGTACAGACATGGCGGAGGAGAACCAACCAGAAATGCATAGGAGGAAATGCGATGCTACCAAGCAGACCAATCACAGTTGTTGCGGTCTGTGTCGCCGCGACACGTGAGTGAGTTTTTTGGGGAGATGCACGTCACCCTACGGCGTAGCTGCGATGCACAAGAATAAATCAGCCTTTAGGTCCCACATAACCAGGCTCAAAAACAGTTAATAACCAACAACCATCAGGCTCCTGAAACAGCATGGATAACTTCACTCATGCAAGCTCTGAACTGATTCTACAACCTACAGACTCACGTTCAAGGACTCTTTACAACTCTAGTTCTAAGTCTTATTTTTGTTATTTGCACAGTTTGTTTACTTTTGCACCTTGGTTGTTTGTCACTCTTTCTTTATGTAGGAATTGTACTTCTTTATTTTCCTTTAAATGCCTGCAAGGAAATGAATCTAATGTAGTATGTGGTAACATAAACATAAATTGATCATAAATTTAATTTGAACTTTGAACCTTTAGAGACTGAAGTCTTGCATGCTATGCTGCTATGGAGGCAAGTAAAGAGGTTTCTGGGATTTCAACAGAGATTATTATTTTTTTCTGCTTTGAAGGGCTTGTCTCCTTACTCTATCTCTCTACAACCACAATTTTTCCTCGAAAACTCATATCCCTTATCATAAATGTGTTTTTAGATGCCTATGACATGGGTTCATAGTACTTTGTACATAATCCACAAAATCTCCATCTGGGGTTATTATATCCTTCACAAATGTATCCTTAAATAGTTAAAACCATGGTCATGAGGGAGCAGACTAACAGTTTCCTGCTGAATGAATACCAGGGTTTTGGAATCTGAAGAAATTCTATCCCTCTAATGTACGGATTCTGTTTGGGCTCAAGCTATCATAAATTTCTGCTGGCAGTCAAGCCATTTATTTTGGAAATATACATCTATAACCTCTTGGAAATTAAAGCAGCATACAAAGCAGCAAACGATTAGATAAAGGAAAGCATTAACATCAGTATCAACCCTTAGACAGCCAGGAAAGGCCAAAATCAAAATCAAACAGGAAGCGTGGAATGTGTCAGGAGATACCACAGCTAAGTACCTTTAGGGTTAGTTGTACTTTTCTTGTTAATTCTTCCGAGTGGTGATAGAAGTAAGCCAAGTGTACAATATGAAATCTGCAGTCAATTAATTCCAGGCTAGTCTAAGCTGCCCTGTTAGTGTCAAGAGTGACCCCTACTTCCTGAATTCAATTTGTTGATATAGCTCATTGCTGCAGACAGGCTGCCATTCCAAAGTTAGAAATAACCTTGCTATTCTTAACCCAAGAGATTCCGCAGATGCTGGAAATCCAGATCAGCACACACACAACGCTGGAGGAACTCAGCAGGCCAGGCAGTATCTGTGGAAATGAATAAACAGTTGATGTTTTGAGCCAAGACCCTTCATCAAGACAGAAAATGAAGGGGGAGGATGTCAGAATAAAAGGGGGGAGGGAGAGGAAGGAGGACAAGCTAGAAAGTGATAGATGAAGCCAGGTGGGTGGAAGAGGGAGGATGATGTAAGAAGTTGGGAAGGAAATGGGCTGGAGAAGGAATCTGACAGGAAAGGAGAATGGACAATGAGAGAAAGGAGGATAGACAATAAGAGAAAGGGAATGGGGAGGGGAACTGGAAGCGGGGGGGTTGTGATGGGCAAGTGAGGAGAAGAGGTAAGAGACCAGAGTGGGCAATAGAAGAAGAATTAAGGTGGAAGGGGGAAAAAGTACCAGACAGAGCAATGTTAATACCATCAGGTTGGAAGCTACCTAGGCAGAATATGAGCTGTTGCCCCTCCACCCTGAGATTGGTCTCACTGTAGCAGAAGAGGACCAACAAAGGGAATGGGGACAGGAATGAAAGTAGTTGGCCACCAGGAAACTCCGCTTTTTGCAGATAAAGCAATCTCCAAATTTATGTTGGGCCTCCCCAGTGCAGAGGAGGGCATGTTGGCAGCACCGAATATAGTAGACAGACCTAACAGATCTTCAAGTGAATCGTTGCATCACCTGGAAGGACTGTTTGGGGCCCTGAAGAGTGGTGAGTGGGCAGGTGTAGCATTTCTGTTGCTTGTGGGATGAGTGCCAGGAGGGAGATTAGTGGGGCGTGACAACTGGACGAGGGAATCACAGAGGGAATTATCTCTGCAGCAAACAGAGAGTGGGAGGAAGGATGGTAAAGTTCTGTTTGGTGGTAGGATTCCATTGAAGCTGGCGGAAGTTGCGGAGAATTATGTGTTTGATGCGGAGGCTCATGGGGTGATAGGTGAGGAAAAGAGGAACTCTATCCCTGTTAAGGTAGCAGGAAGATGGGGTGAGCGCAGATATCTGGGAAATGGAGTAGATACGGGTGAGGGTAGTGTTAATGTTAGAGGAAGGAAAACCCTGTCCTTTGAAGAAGGACAACATCTCTGATGTTCTGTAAAGGAAAGCCTCATCCTGAGAACAGATGAAGTGAAGACAAAGGAACTGAGTAAAGAGAATAGTATTTTTACTGGAGACTGGGTGGGAAAAGTATTAGACTATAAGACCATAAGATATAGGAGCAGAATAAGGCCATTTGTCCCATCAAATCTGCCCTGCCATTTCATCGGCCCTAATCTCCTGCCTTTTTCCTATATCCCTTAATGCCCTGACTAACCAAGAATCCATCAACCTCTGCTTTAAATATACATAAAGACTTGGCCTCCACAGCTGCCTATGGCAAAGAATTTTACAGATGCACTATTCACTGGCTAAAGAAATTCCTTCTCATCTCCATTTTAATTGGATGCCCCTCTATTCTAAGGCTGGGTCCTCTTGTCTTAGACTCTCCCACCGTAGGAAACATCCTCTCCACATCCAATCTATCAAGGCCTATTCACTGGAATTCAGAAGAATGAGATCACGCCTCATTCTTCTGAATTCCAGTGAATACAGGCCCAGAGCCACCAAATGCTTTCCACTGACAATTCATTCAACCTTGGAATCATTTTCTGAAAGAAATGGCTGAAGAGATTATGGAGACATTAGAAATGATCTTTCAAGAATCACTAGATTCTGGAATGATTATGGAAGACTGGAGATTTTCAAATATCACTCAATTCTTCAAGAAGGGAGAGAGGCAAAAGAAAGGGAATATAGGCCAGTTAGTCTGACCTCAGTGTTTGGGAAGATGTTGAAATAGATTATTAAGGATGAGCTCTCAGAGTACTTGGAGGCGCATCGTAAAATAGGCTGTAATCAGCGTGGTTTTCTCAAGGGAAAATCTTGCCTGACGAATCTGTTGCAATGCCTTGAAGAAATTGCTAGCAGTATTCTGCTGCTCAAACATGAAGAAAGTTTCCACCTACTCTTTCTGAGGAGGTCTTCCAATTTCCTGCAGTAATTTTGCTGGAAGAGCACCAGGAATTATTTTTTAAATTTCCCTTCTTTTGCCTAATCTTATCTCTTCTTCCTTCTCCCCACCTCCTCCCAACTCCAAGAATATTAGTCATGCAAGGACAAGTGAATACAAGGACAAGTGAACAAAACAGTGTGCTTGGCTTCACCGGAAAAAAGTTAAAGTAAGGAGTAAAGAAGGGTTTTCTAAATGGATTTTCTTGAGATCGCACTCAAAAATTTCAAAGATTATGTGATCCCTCAGAAGTGTAAACTGTCCTGGAAAGAGGCATTGAATAGGAAAGGTCTAAGTTATCTGCACACAAGAAGTTGACAGTGCAGATGCTGAATCAGGATCAGGTTTATTATCACTGCCTTATATGATATAAAATTCATTGTTTTGTGCCACAGTACAGTACAAATACATAAAATTACTATAAATTTACTATAAATTAAAAAATCAATGGTGCTATAAAGGAATAATGAGGAATTGTTGAGAGATTGATTGAAGAATCTATAACTATGGAACAAAGACCTAGAAAAAGGGGTCAACTCTTTCAGACTAACTCCTTTAGAGAAACTTCTTTCTTTAAAACACTCTGAAATTCTGGAATTCAGCACTCTTTTAAAGGCTATGGTGGATCCACAACTAAGTTTGATAGATTTTTCGACACTAACAGAATCAAAGATTATAGGAACTGGCCTATAAAGAGAAGCTGAGGGTTAAGATCAACAATCATCTTACTGAACGACAGAGCAGAATTATTGGGTTGCATAATCCACTGTCGGTCCCATTCCTTTTGGACCAATGACAAATTTGATTTCACAGCAGAGGTAAACTTTAATCAAATCAATGCAAATCACCTGAGAACCAAAGTACAGTGGGTTGAGCAAGCAATGGAATTGCATGGATTTGATGGCCTTCTCAAATTAATTTATTTACTTCATTAACTTAGTTGTATTTGACCTAAGACATATTTATTCTTCACTTTATTGATGCAGTTGCAGGTCTATAACAATCTAATGGGCTTAATTTTTTAATTGTTTGATAATTATTGACTTCATTAAAAAATGTGTAAGTAATGAAAGTAAGTTAACAGTTGTACTGAAAACGTCTCGACACATTCCCTTTCCCAGCATATTAACTGATTTGATTTGATTTATTTTATTTAGCAACACAGTGCAAGGTAGGCCCTTCTGGCCCTTTAAGCTAACCACCCCAGCAACCACCGCCAAACCCAATTAACACTAACCTAATCATGGGACAATTTACAATGCCCCATGTAGATTGACCTGCCCAGTACGCCTTTGAACTGTGGAAGGAAACTGGGGCGTGCAGTGAAAACCCAGGCATTCCACGGGGATGCTGTATGGAACGGAACCGGAATTGAATTCCAAACTCCAGAACACCCTGAGCTGTAATAGCATCGAGCGAACCACTACGCTACCATAGTGTCCACATTTTATCTTTGGAATAAATTGTTACTGGTTAAAGGAATACTTCCTCAAATTTCTGGTTACAATATTATTGATTGATCTGAAGGCCTGGTAAATAAAACACATAGAAGAAAGAGAAAGAGAGAAAAAGGGGAAGAATCCATATGTAAATGTAATGCATTTTTAAAACAAAAATATTTTTATTGAGGGAAATGAAATAGTGACATAAACTCTGAAAATTCAACCATATACTCGAAGAGCTCTGAAGGTCTCGTCCAGCAGCCTCTGATATAAAATTATACCTTGCTTGTTCAGGGCTCAGATCTATCTTCTGCATCTTCTTTTTGTCAGCATTTAAGTAACTCAGTTCTGAAATGCTGAAAAAGGGATGTCTGAACTAAATTGATTATCTTATTGACACTCTGACTAAAAAAAATCTTGCCATCTGTTTTACGTCAGGATTAACAAATGAACAAATTTATTATAAGATGAAACAGATTACATTTAATTCCCATCCTAACTTTCAGGTAGAACAACTCATGTTCTATTGGCACCAGCCAGTGAGGAACAGCTGGACTGTTAAAGTGCACAAATAAACATGGTACTAACTTCATTATAATATCCACTAAATTGTGTTATGGGTCCTGTTACGTTTGTTCTTATTAAAGACAAACTTGGCATAGGTTTGTGCTAAGAACATTTTTATTACTCTATTGTGTCAAACACTATACGTGTGTGACCAGCTCACTATGAAAGCCTCCGATGCCAGGCTTAAATAGAATTACTGTCTCATTCACAGTCACTGAAACATTCCATTCTGTTTTACCAGCATCAACAGTCTGTAGAGAATCCTCAAAGACTTCCTCCTAGTCACATTCCAAAGACATGTCCTGCTTATGGAGATCCTGCAATAATTGTGGATTCTCGTGCATGAGTGTCATCTTGGTCGGTGAAGCCACTACAAATCTCTTTCCACCAGGTTGAGTTTTTCACATGCACTTGGACTTAATATTGGCTGTACTCTTTTTTTTCTACGATCAATAGCTGGGAAAAAGCTATGCCTTCAGGTACTGCCTCGTGTGCTCGAAGGTCACTATACAGGCACCAAATAGCATAGAACATTGTCTTCCTCTATGCTCCCACACATCCTAAGCCACAAGCTTCTAAAATAAATTAAATGTACTGTGATGAGTATGGTGATGGATTGGTGTAATGTGTACAATGGTCATAGTTAGTATTGATTGGACCCAGAAAAGTTTATAATAGATATTCGAAGGCTGAATTGTTGGGTGGAAAGAAGCAGAATTTTAAAATACGGAGAGCTAATACACTTCTCGTATCTATCTGATTAATTTTTTCAGCAGTGATCTCTCACTCAGGTCCCACTGATGTTTTGTAAGCTACATTAAATCAGAATGTTTTCACTCTTCAGTTGTCTGTACAGTTCAGAATTTTAGTGATATTGTCAATGTCCAAGTTATATTTCAGAAAGGCATAAATGAGTCTGTAATTCTTGCTAACTACATAATTTACAATTCCCAAATTATCAGCCTAAAAGCCAAAGAAAAACCATGTTCAAGTATGGCCAGACAGTATGTCTTCTCCTCTTTGAAAACTTTCCCTTTTGTCTCAATGGTCAGAATTAAGCCTCTAGAAATAGCATGTCATGAATAAAACCTAAATATTTCAATAGTTGATTGTGATCACTATGATTGCACCAAGAAAGATCTTCTGATTTCATTCTGCAATGCCTATTGCCCAGTAGCACTCACATCTACTGTGATGAAGTGGCTTTGGGAAGTTGACCGTGGCTGGAATTAACTCCTGCTTGATGAACTGAGCCTGCTGCAACTTGCCTACCACCGTACATAAAATGCTGGAGGGACTCTTGTTTGACTACCACCACAACAGGTCTACACTGGTTCTCCACACTGCTTTGGAGCACCTAGACAACAGCAAAGCATATGACAGACGTTGTTTATCCACAACAGCTCAGCATTCAGCACCATCATTCCTTCAGTATCTATCAACATGCTTCAATACCTGGACCTCCTGACGTTCCTTTGCAATTGTATCGTATCCTTGACTCCCTCATTGGGAGACCACAGTCAAAGCAGATAGGTAATAACATTTCCTCCTTGCTGACAATCAACAGAGATACTCCCCTGGGAACCTTACTTAGCTGCTGCTGAACTCTGTCTACACTCATGACTGTGTGGCTAAGCACAGTTCAAGTGCCACCTGTGAAGTGTCTGATGACACCACTGTTGTCCAAATCCAGAGAAATCAGGAAATCAATGATTTGGTGAGGAACTGTGTACTACTCCCACTACAAAATTACCTGAATATAGAACTGAAAATCAATAAAATACTTTTAGATACTGTTAAAATGAAGGCAAAACAAAGACACATGACATTTGATGAAGGAAAATACAGAATTAATATTCTAGCAAAGTTTCTTCAACTTGAGATTTTAATTTTAAATGTATGTTCTAAGTTCCATTTTCCCTCTGTGAAATGTTGAAAATTTTAGTTAGTTAGTGCACATTTTCGGTTCTGGTTTGCTGTCTTTCTGGATTCCTCTCTGTATTTGTCTATCCAGTGAGCCGGAATGAATAATTGCTGCTAGATGCCAAGAACCCCCTTGAATTGATGCCTTACAGCAGCCAGTGTTCAATAGGGAAAATAAATGTTACAGGCAACTTTCTTTCTGGCTTGTAATCATACAAGAAAGAAAAAAAATGTGTCAATATACACTACAAACAGCATTTCTGTGAACGACCACCATAAAATTCCCACCGCTCCCCAGATATTAGCATACGGCAGCTAGTGACATCTGCTTTTAATATTTGGAAACATTTTCACAAGCATGTGCTCATGATCTGTTTGGAGCTCACAGCTTTCAAAGGTATGCAGTTGTATAAAAGCAATAGGGATTCTTGTGTTGCATAGGTTAATGAGAGCGGAGGTGGAATTATTACCTTTAGCATCAAGTTCCGAACCTTTGCCACCGCTCTGCAGTTCTCTCAGGCCCACTGTTGTTACAGCCCAATCTCCTCACAGTCTGGGAGGCGTTTGCCAGCCCAAAACTGGAAATATCAATGGCCTGGCTAGTGTTATGAGGATTGGACTAGCTGTTCCAGTGAAGGACTGGACCAAGGCCTGAAGAGTCAGCATATATACATATCTGGGGGCCTGAGCATGGGTAACATGGGTATGATTTCCCACTACAGCCCCTCTTTGGGAACAAGCAGAAAATATAGGTTTGTGAGAGAAGACCTCAGGAACCCTAAGGAAGGAAAATGGCTCTGGAGATCACATGCAAAGAATCAGCTACACATGAGCACTCTTAGGTGAGGCTCTCTACAGGGCACAAGAGATTGAATGGAGCTTGTAATCAACATGATGGAGCATATTCCAATTTATTTGTTTGTTTGTTCATTTACTTAGAGATGCAGCACTGAATTGGCCCTTCCAGCCCTTAAAGCTGTGCTGCCCAGCAACCCCGAAACCTCAATTTAACCCTAACCTAATTATGGGACAACTTACAATGACCAATTGTCCTGTCTGGTACATCCTTGGACTGTGAAAGGAAACCCAAGCAGCCGGGGGGAATCCGCATTTTCCACAGGGAGGACATACTGAGACTCCTTACAGAGGATGCTGGGATTGAACTCTGAACTCTGACACCCCAAGCTGTAAAAGCACCCCGCTAACCGCTACGCTACTGTGGAGCCGCTCACATTCATTGATGCAGGAGTTTGGGGATGACATCAGACAAGATGATAAGAGGTGGTGGGGTAAGTGAGTGATTCAGACAGGAAAGAAAGATGTCTGTAGGGTCGCTTGTCACCAGTCGAGGTGACATCATCAGTGCTCAACTGAATGTTGTTTCTGCCGAGCACTCCCGTTTACATTGGTCTGACTCATTGTTCTGATTGGTTGGCAGTCGCGCTGGCCGCTAGACTCCGCTGGGTGCCGGCCAACCAGATTGCTGAGTGGCCTGTATCCCTTGTTGTGAGCGTTGGTTCCTCGGGTGTCCATGGCTCACCGTTTGGCCCCAAAGCTGCAGACGCACATCTTCGTAAATTGCATGCAGTTCAATATGCTTGTTAGTAGAATCCTCCATTGAGAACCAAACTTCTAAGAATTCTCTTGATTTCTTGTATTGTGCTTCTGCAAGGCTTCTCTCAGGTGAACTTGGTCTTCATGCACTGAGATAAATGACAGTGGATTGTGTCTCCTTACAACTAGCTGATGTTCATGTCGTCTCATGGATAGTTTTCTCCTCATCTGTCCTAAATAGTGTTTGGGGCAGAATATTTGGTATATTCTGTTTGAAAGATTCACTATTTTTGAACCTTACTTCCATGCAAGACCTGATCATTGAAGGCGATCTGACCTTCAGAAGCACCACGATTACTGTTACAAAGCTGTAAAGGTATGGTGCGACCAAACACTTTTATTTCTCACATCCGGTGAACGGTTGTCACTGAAGAGCGAGAGGAAGTATTTACCAGTAAGGGCTGAACAGAGAGATCAGGGAATATGTTTAAAAAGTAAAACCTACATATCTCTAGAAGTCAACTAAAGGAAATGTTTCATTCTAAAACACAAGGTATTCTGTAGGTACTGAAAATATTGAGGAACACGCACAATGTACTGCATAAACTCAACAGATCAGGCAGCATCTATAGACGGGAATAAATAGTTGACGCTTTGGGTCAAGACCTTTCATCAGGACTGGAAAGGAAGATGGCAGAATCCGGAATAAGATAAGAAGGTAAAGTGGGGGGAAGGGGTTCAAGCTGGCAGGTGATAGGTGAAACCAGGTGAGAGGGAAGGTGGGTGGGCAAGAGAGGGGTACTGATGTAAGAAGCCAGGAGGTGATAGGTGGAATAGGTAAAGGACTGAAGAAGGAATGTGTTAGGAGAGGACAGTGGACTGTGGAAGAAAGGGAACGAGGAGAGGAACCAGAGGGAGGTGGTAGGCAGGTGAGGTGAAGTGAAGGGAACCAGAATGGGGAATGGAAAAAGAGAGGAGGAGAGAGAGAAGAAATTAATGGAAGTTAGAGAAATCGATATGCAGGTTGGAGAAATGAATACCCAGATGCAAAATGAGGTGTTGTTCCTTCGTCCTGGGTGTGGCCTCATTGTGACAGTAGAAGAGGACAAGGTCTGACATATCAGAATGGGAATGGGAAGTCAAAATGAAATGGATGGCCATTAGGAAATCCCAAGTTGTTTCCAAAGAGCAAGAGGAAATACTTACCAGTAAGTACGTGCCTGATGGAGTGAAGGTGCTTGACAAAGTAGTCCCCAATCTACATCGGGTCTCACTGATGTAGACGAGGCTGCACTGGGAAAATCGGATACAGTAGACAACTCGGACAGACTAGCAGATGGAATGTTGCCTCACCTGGAAGGACAGCTTAGGGCCCTGAATGATGGTGAAAATGGTGTTGAGGCAGTTGTAGCGTTTGTCTCTCTTATAGCGATAAGTGCCAGGAGGAAGAGCAGTGGGGAGGGATAAGTATACAGGGAAACCACTCTTACCTAGTCCCATATTGTCCTGAACCAATGTCAGGTCAGATCTTGTGAAACAAATAATGTTTTTATTTTTAATTTTCTAGGAGATGGGCCTCCAGGAAAACACAAGTTCACTGACCAGTTTAATGGTCTGCTTGGCAGGTACAGCATCTCTGAGATGTTGATCACTGGTCACATCAGGAGGCACAGCAGCCTAGCAGTTAGTGCAACACTTCATAGTGCCAGCTGACTTCTGCCTCTGTCTGTACGGAGTTTGTACGTTCTCCCCATGATCGTGTGGGTTTCCTCTGGGTGCCCTGGTTTCCTCCCAAATTCCAAAGACATATCAGTTAAGGTTGTTGAGTTGTGATTTTGGCACTTTACTTTATTGTCACCAAACAATTGATACTAGAGCGTACAATCATCACAGTGATATTTGTTTCTGCACTTCGTGTTCCCTGAAGTACAAATCAAAATAAATATAATAAAAAATTTAAATTATAAATCATAATTAGAACATAGAAAAGGGGAAGTAAGGTAGTGCAAGTCAGGTCCAGATATTTTGAAGGTATGGCCCAGATCCGGGTCAGGATCTGTTCAGCAATCTTATCACAGTTGGAAAGAAGCTGTTCCCAAATCTGGCCATACGAATCTTCATGCTCCTGTACCTTTTCCCGGAGGGAAGTGGGACAAAAAGTGTGTTGGCTGGGTGGGTCTTGTCCTTGATTATCCTGGCAGCACTGCTCCGACAGCGTGTGGTGTGAAGTGAGTCCAAGGATGGAAGGTTGGTTTGTATGATGTGCTGGGCTATGTTCACAATCTTCTGCAGTTCTTCTGGTCTTGGACAGGATAACTTCCATACCAGGTTGTGATGCACTCTAGAAGAATGCTTCCTAAGGTGCACCTATAAAAATTAGTGAGGGTTTTAGGGGACAGGCTAAATTTCTTCAGCTTTCTCAGGAAGTAAAGGCGTTGGTGGGCCTTCTTGGCAGTGGACTCTGCTTGGTTAGACCAAGTCAGGTCATTTGTGATATTCACCCTGAGGAACTTAAAGCTTTTGACCTGTTCCACCTGCGCACCACCGATGTAGATGGGGTCATGCGGTCCGCTACTCTTTCTGAAGTCAACAACCAATTCCTTCATCTTGCTGACATTGAGGGATAGGTTATTGTCTTTGCACCATGCCACCAGGTTCTTAATTTCCTCTCTGTACTCAGACTCATCATTACCCAAGATGGGGCCTACAATTGTGGTGTCATCAGCAAACTTATATATTGAGTTTGATGGAAACTTGGCTACACAATCATGGGTGTACAGTGAGTACAGCAGGGGGCTGAGTACACAGCCTTGTGGGGCAGAGTGATTGTAGAGGAGAGCTTGTCCCCTATTTTTACAGCCTGGGTCCTGTCTGTGAGGAAGTTGAAGATCCAGCTGCAGATCAGAGTGCTAAGACCCAGGTTCCGGAGCTTAGGAATCAGTTTATTGGGAATGATGGTATTAAAGGCAGAGCTGTAGTTGATGAAAAGGAGCCTTACATATGTGTCTTTGTTCTCCAGATGTTCTAAGGAGGAATGTAGTGCCAGAGAGATGGCATCTGCCGTTGACCTGTTGCTCCGGTAGGCGAATTGCAAAGCGTCGAGGTTGACCAGTAGGTTATGATTGATGTGTGCCATAACCAATCGCTCGAAACACTTCATAGCAATTGATGTCAGAGCCACAGGTCGGTAGTCATTCAGGCACGCCACCTTGCTTTTCTTCAGCACCGGGATTATCGTTGCCTTCTTAAAACACGAGGGGATCTTAGACTGAAGCAGGGAGCAGTTGAAGATGTCAGCAAACACTCCAGCTAGCTCCCTTGCACAGGCCCGGAGAACCCGTCCTGGGACGCCGTCTGGGCCCATCACCTTCCTTGGATTTATCTTCAGGAAGGCTTTTCTTACATCTTCTTTGGTGATGATGAATCTTGATGCCACCAGGTCCGGTTCATCCAGAGGGGGCGGGACACTCCTCTGCTCAAATCTTGCGTAGAATACGTTTAGTTCGTCAGGAAGAGAAGCACTACAGTTATTGATATTCCCAGCCTTTTTTTTGCACCCAGTGATCTCATTTAGACCCTGCTATAGTCTACTGGCATCCCTCTGGTTAGACTAGGCTTCCAACTTGGCTCGATATTGCCTCTTGGCACTGTTAATGGCTTTCCGGAGTTCACGCCTTGATTCCGTGTGGCGACTGGTATCCCCGGACCTAAAAGCCGCAGCTCTAGCCTTCAAAAGGGACCGGACCTCATAATTCATCCAAGGTTTCAGGTTAGGGAATACCCGGATCATCTTGCGAGACACACAGTCCTCTGAGCATTTCCAGATAAAGTCCATGACAGCTGAGGCATACTCATCGAGGTTAGCTGCCGAGTTCTTGAATACTAACCAATCCACTGATTCAAAGCAGTCACGGAGGACCTCATCCATTTCCTGTGTCCAACACGACACCGCTTTTGACACCGTGACCTCCTGCTTCAGTTTCTGTTTGTAAGCCGGGAGGTGGAGTACGGCCTGATGGTCCGATTTTCCGAAGTGAGGTCATGGGATGGAACGGTAGGCATCCTTGACCGCTGTGTAGCAGTGGTCAAGTATATTCGGGCCTCTAGAGGAGCAGGAGACATGTTGGTATAACTTTGGCAGCGCTTTTCTGAGGTTGGCCTGGTTAAATTCCCCGGCCGTAATGAGCAAAGCCTCCGGGGTACCTGGTCTCAAGTTCTCAAGTTCAATGATGTTGGCATACAGTGTATTCACAGCACAGTCCACGTCCGCCTGGGGGGGGGGGGGGGGTGAGGAATGTAGACCACTGTCAGTATGACCGAGGTGAATTCCTGTGGCAGATAATAGGGACGACACTTCACCGACAGATGTTCCAGGTCCGGACTGCAGGAGCTTGTCAGTGCCACTGTGTCCGAGCACCACGCAGTGTTGATCAGTAGGCAGACACCACCTCCCTTTGTCTTGCCCAAAGATGCCGTGCGGTCCATCTGATGGATCGAAAATCCCTCCGGTCGGATGGCACAGTCGGGGGTGACGGAGAGAGCCAGGTCTCTGTGAAACAGAATACACAGCAGTTCTGCATCTCCCGGCAGTAGGTGAGTCTCCCTTTAAGATCATCCACCTTGTTCTCTATGGCTGCACATTAGCTAGTAGGATGGTGGGCAGAGAGACCCTAAAGCCCCTCCGCTTCAATCTGACCAGCAGCCCAGCTCTTTTCCCACGCTTCCTCGGTAAATAGTGCATCTTTCCAGGTCTCCATCGATGCAGTGTGTTGATGGCAGCTCTTTGAGGTTGGTGGACTCATCCTGCGGGGATCGATCAGCGAGTCACGTCGTCGGGCGCTCCAGGTCAGGCCGAGTGACGGGGGAGGCTCCGCTGCCACTTCCAACTGTCGGGGTCCCGGGCTGTCGATCGGGTTGCACCCCAAAACCGACATTTAATGTTGGGCTGCTGGCTGAAACAAGTCTGTGAACTGTGTCACGGTTGCGGAGGCCTCCGCTCCATCCGAGCCCCGGGCTCGATTTCCCAGGTCGGTGGCAGAGGCCTCACTTCCAGCAGCTGTGGATGGCCACCAACGAGGCTCTACAGTAGTCACTCACTCCAGGGAAGCGTCTGGGGTATCCTGAGGTCTCTGACATCACTTCTGTGTGGTCTTCTGCTTCAGAGAGGTGCTGGTCGGAACGGGCCATGTCTCTAGGCGCTCTGACACGGTAGCAGGCCACAGGTCTCCGGGAACGTGGTGGACCTCGGACCAGGCCTGAACGATCGGGTCCAGGTACAGTCTGGATTTGAAGCAATTCTGGCATATCGAGGATCTCCAGCTGGGTCAGTAATTTCGCCAGGGTATTGTTGATCTTGCTAGATGTAGCAAATTGGAGGATTAGGAAGGTTTCTTGGGTATAGGATAGCGTAGAGGGCAGTTTGCTCGGGAGAGCACGCGCAGAGTCGCCAGTTACCAGCGCCATCTTGACTCTGGAACTTTGGAAGTACAGCGACACTTATGGGATGTTGTGACACATATCACTCTATGTTTTGATGTACATGTGAGAAATAAAGCTAATGTAATCTTTAATCTGCGATACAATTCACAGCAAACAATTCTGTGGCATTGTCATTACTGAATAGCATCTACTCACTTTCCAAACATGGCTAGAGATCTTCGTTATACTGTTCATCATTTTGCAATCCAGATCTCTCTTTTGTTAGCCAGATCCAGCCTATCAAACCAGATCCTAGGATAATCATATATAGGTTCCCTTTCACCACTTCTCAGTCTGTGCCCACCTATCCTACCTCTGCGATGCTTTCCCGGTGCAGGTATGAAGAAAGGTAACTGACTTGTGGCACTAGGATACTAGAAGCAGATTTAAATTCCAAAATCATAAAGCTTTAGAAATGGAAACATGAGTAGGCCATTAGACTCCCAAGCTCAGTAAACTCATGGTGAATCAAAGATCATTTCTTAAAGGGGAGAAGTGTTAGTCTGAGTGTTGGGGAAAGAGCAAGAAAGTGGGACTAATAAAGCAGCTCATTAAAAAAAATAGTTGGCACAGTGTAAGGTTGTAAAATGTTATGATATTCTGTACCTAAGTGGTTTACTGGAAATAATTTGAGATGGAATATATTTATTTTACTTTTTAATGGTAGAAGTGTGGCTAAGTCACCTAGGAATCGATGTTAGTTTTGGTATGAGAGGGTTCGAAATTGTTGGAGAGAATATTAGCAACAAAGGTTTACCTAGTGTCTGGCTGATTCCAGATACCGTTTCCTTCCTCTTGGCTCCCCCTGCTGGCCATTGCTGAAGTAGCACCTCACTTGGTATGCAGGAGAGTATAAACTTGGCTGAGGGAACCTGCCAGTCTGAGGTTGTGTTTCTCCCACCCAGCTATGAATATTTTCTTTCCCGAACTTTTGTTCCAGAACTGAAATGTTGACCTCAGGAAGAAGAAGGAGGGCAAATATGCACCAGCTGACTTTGAGGAATTGGCAATGATTTAGAAAGTTAGCAGCTTTAAATTCCTGAACATTAATATATCGAATGACCTGTCCCAGGCCCTGCACATAGATGCAGTCATAAGAGAAGTGGAGCAGCTTTACTTTATTAGGAGTTTAAGAAGTTTCGGCTTGTTATCAACAACTCTAACAAACTTCTACAAGTGTTCTGTTGAAAGTATTCTGACTGGTTCTATGATGGTCTGGTATGGCAATTCAAATGTGCAGGAATATAAAAAGCTGTAGAGCAGTGGACTCTGCCCTGTACATCACATCACAGGCCTAGTTCTCCCAACCATCCATAGTACTTACAGGAGGCTCTGCCTCGAGAAGGCACCATCCATCATCACTGCCATCTGGGCCATGCCACTTTCTCACAGATACCATTGGGTGGAAAGTATAGAAGCCTGAATATTCATAAACAATTTCTTCCCTTCAACCATTTGGTTCTTAAATCAACCATCAAAACCCTAATTTCTATAGTTCACTAGTACTACGTCCACTTTTCACTAAAATAGACCGTGTTTAAATTCATAAATATAAGAGGTTCTGCGGGTGTTGTAAACCTTGAGCAACACACAAAATGCTGGAGGAACTTAACAAGTCAGGCAGTATCTATAGAGGGGAAAAAGCATTTAACATTCTGAGCCGAGACCCTTCATCAGAGAACTTCGTCATTTGTTTTTATTTGTTGCTAATTGCGTTTCCTTGACAAATTGTGCATAATTTACATTGAATTTGTGATTATCTTGTGAATGCTGCTTATGTGATGTGAAGTGTCTGTGATGCTCCTGTGAATAAGTTTTTCATTGCATCTGTTCATATATGTGCATATGACCCTAAATTTGGCCCTGACCTTGATGTTGGCTGAAGTTCCAACTTGAAACAAAATCCCATGCTTCATTTGGGGGTTATAGGCATTCCAGGACCACTTTAATTCATTGATTTGAGAGATCTTTAAGACTCCAATGCCGACAGATGACTGGAGTCTGTAGAGTGTCCAGAGAGGCTGATTAGTGTTTAACAATGAATTTTTAAGTGGGATTTCTGTGGAATTCTCTCTCCCCAGGCCTTGCAAAGATTCTTGGATCTTACCAGCCTTGGCAGTGCCTCCCTGTCCTATCCAGAACTGGCTCTGGCCCAATTCCGACTCTCCTCACTCAGTAAGGCCGTAAACATAAGCTGTTTTCTGCTTGTTTCCATATGGGACAGGAGGAGTAAGAATGTTTCTCTGTGGAGCTCAAATTAAATCTTAGGCTCCCTCAAAGGTTCTTCTTGATTGTGAGGCTCTGTGAAGCCACCTCTCACTCCCCTAACTGGCTGCTGTTCCTTGCCCATGAGCAAAGGGTCACACTCCTAGTTACTGGGCAGATAGACTTTCCTGGCAGTTTGGGTGGGAGCCTAAACATCAGCATGCAGATGTGACCACAAATTTCACCAGCTGGTCTCCCAGCTATCAGCACAATTCACCATAAGAATTAATATCGCAGGTTAAACTTCAAATGTAACAGGAACAAAATAAAACAAAATGTGGCATCAGTCTGTTTGGTAGCAGGTTATGATAAGTACTAGAGCTGTTTGAAATCTTTTGGAGTAGAGTTCATCATCACTAATACAATCAGAAAAAGTTGTGACATTAAGTCCAAGACACAATATTTCTTTTTTTCCCCTAATGACACACTAATACACCTTTGCTTCCCTAAAATTAATGGGCTGATACTTCAGTTACTTTCTCAGACTTAATATACTTGAAGCCATTTATTTACATGATTTCATTAGTGTGTCACTACTTAAAGAAAATAAAACTCTTACTATTTTCTTTTGTTCAAAGAGCGGCCTCTCATTTTTAGTTTCTACATGATGGGCAAAGCAGCAAGTAGACAATACACTGCCTATTGTTCAAAGTAAATTTATTATCGAAGTACATAAATGTCACCATGTACGGCCCTGAGATTCATTTTCTTGCAGGCATACACAGTAACTCCAAGAAACACAATAGAAACAATTGACGTCCGGACTCAACAGGACAGAAAACAGCCAATGTGCAAAAGACAATAAACTGTGCAAATATAAAAGAAAAGAGATAAATAAATAAAATAAATAAATAGACAGATAAATAAATAAGTAAATAAATAAACTATAACTGTTGAGAACATGAGGTAAAGAGTCCTTGAAAGTGAATGCATTGGTTGTGGGAACAGTTCAGTGAAGTTATCCCCCCCAAGAGCTAATACAATAATCACTAATTATTATTCTCTACTAATCAATCTTTACTAATACAAACCAAAAGAATGTACAAAAGCAAAAGCTCCCGACCATGCCAGCTTCTATGACTTGAACACTCTAACTCTCCGGAGCACAGATAGCTGGCACAGTCTCTTCAAGGGCCTTGGACCTACTTGGACACCAAACATTGAGTATCAAAGCAACACTTGAACATAGGTACGATGCTCAATCATAAGCCTAAACGTCATATCGCCCAGCGTTTGTTTTGTACTCGGATCCAGTTTGATATCATGTCTCTAACCTTGCTTTGGATACCCCAGCATTTGGGTCTAAACCATCCTCATCAGGGACTCTTATCACAGCATGATTGAGCTAACATGGAAGCAGCAGGGTATCAGAGCCTTTCGTCAGCTGTGGCCAGCCACAGCGAGCAAGTTTCCAGACAGGGCCTGGAGATACACAGCTTCCAGGTTGCTGTGTGCCAGCTGATGCAGGGAGGAAGCCAAAGTCACTCAGGTGAAGCTGTCAGTCGCTCTGTGGAGCCTGTCCATCTTCCAGCCTCAGAGACATTCAACGCTGACCTGGGTTCTTGCCGTGGCTTCCTTGTCCATTAGTATCTAAATTCCAGCCATCTCGGTTCACTTTGGAGTGCAGAAAGGTGGCCTTCATTATCTCTCTTCTGACTGGGAGAGCCCTGGCCTGGGCCACCACATACTGGGAACGTAGATCAGATTCAGAGGAATTCAGGATCGCAGTGAGGAAGGCGTTTCACCACTCTGCCGGAGGGGGGATGGTCAGTGGCTGATTACATGATCGAATTTCAGACCTTGGCCCTAGAAAGTGGTTCAAACAGGGAGCCTTGGCCACGTTATACTGCCAGAAACTCTGAGATGAACTGAAGGATGCTCTCGTCTTGGGAGAGACAGCAGAGGACATAAATGTTCTCATTGACCAATCCATTCATCTCTATAATAGTCCAGCAGAGCGAAGGTGGGACCTCTTCAGGAGGTTGAAGAGAGCCGGTCTGTGCCCGGTCCCTATGCATCGCAGTTCCACTCCGCAACCTTGGCCATGACAAGCCCGTAGTCTGCTCATGATCCAGTCGAACCCATGCAGGTCGGTTGCGCTAGACTCTCCTCCGATGAGAGGTCCCAGTATTGGAGTCAAGCTTGCTGCTTTCACTGCAGGGAAGCAGGTCACCCACGGCCTGAATGTCCGAAGCTGCAGCCACCTGGGAACTGCTAAGACCGTCCAGTATTGGGAGGACTGTGATGTTAGCAGCCACTCACCCAGTCCCACCGATTCTGGTTCTGCGCTGAAGATGGAGTTCACCTGGGGTAAGCAACTGAGGCACCTAAAGACTTTATGGACTCGGGGAGCAGCAGGTAATTTTCTGGATCTAGAAACCACTGGTCGGTTCAACATACCGCTGCAGAAGTTGAGCCAGTCCTTGCCCGCAACTGTTTTGGATGACCGGTTCCAGCAACAGACTGTGGAATTGCATTAGTTTCCACATTATTGACTCTCCACTCATACTCCTGATCCTCGAGTACCCTTGGCTGTCCCAGCACAACCCACCAATGGACTGGAGACAGGGGAGAATCACTGCTTGGTCCAGTCATGGTAAGAGGATTTGTTTATGATGTGGTGTTCAAGCACACGGACTCTCTAGTGACCAATGACCTATCAGCAGACAGACTTCAGTGCAGGAGATCCTGAGACCTTCTGGAGACCCAGTCCAGTCCTCAAGTGTGGACGGGCCGGTTCTGGCCAACAGGATAGTGCGAGTCCCGACACTGTCTCGTCGGAATCCCACAGGAATTCCTACGTCAGGAGAAGACCAAGGAGATGCTGGAGCAGTCTGGGAGACTTGCTGCCAAACTGAAGGGAACCAGCCGCCAAATCTCAAGGAAGGGAAAGACTCCTTTACGATGATCCTTGAAGTCTATTCCAGGGGAAGCAAGAGCCCTCCGTAACACTGTGCTGCCATTGCCTGTGGATATAGACGGGGAGTCTGATTCGGCAATTGTTTCTATGGATGAACTTTGTGACCTTAGAGAGAGGACTCTGAAGCCCATCGATTCACCCCTATCACCAAAGAAGTCTCAGTAGTCCTGGAAGGAAGGTCCGGAGGAGATAGCAACACCCAAACCTGTCAAAATCCCCTCTGTTTACAAGGATTTAGAGGAAGTTCTCAGCAAGGGAAAGGCCTCGACTCTTCCTCCGCACTGACCCAACAACTGTGCCATAGACCTGCTGCCCAGTACTTGTCCTCTGCGGGGTCATTTGCACACGCTCTCAGGCCCAAAAAGAAGTGCTATGGAGAAGTATGTAAAGGAAGCTCCTGCTATGGGCTTCATTCAGCCATCCACCTCATCTGCTGATGCAGGTTTCTTATTTGTACAAAAGAAAGATGGGAACCTGTGGCCATGCATTGATTACAGAGGATTAAACCGCATTACATCCAAGAATTGCTATCCCCTTCCTCTTAAAAATACGGCTTTTGAGATGCTCCAAGGGGCGAGGGTATTCACAAAACTAGACCTTCGGAGTGTCTACGATCTGGTCTGTATCAGGGAGGGTGATAAGTAGAAGATGACTTTCAATACACCAACAGGGAACTATGAGTATTGGGTTATACCCTTCAGCCTTGCGAATGCCCCAGCCATTTTCCTAGCCTTTATAAGTAACATGGTCTTGTGATACTCTCCATAAAGGACATTTTAAAGAGGCTACAAGACCATAAACTTTACATGAAGTCGTAAAAGTCTGAGTTTCATGTGACGACTGTTACATTTTTGGGTTTCGTCATCTCTAATGGCAATCTCGAGATGGACCCTACCAAGACCCAGGCAGTCAGCGACTGGCCACCACCATCCAATATCAAACAGGTCCAACAACTTCTGGGGTTTGCTAACTTCTACCGGAAGTTCAACAGGAACTTCAGCTTGGTGGCAGCTCTGCTGACGGTCCTAACTAAGAGATCCACTGATCCTTTCGGAGCTGCTTTTGCAGAAATTAAACTGCAGTTCACTGCAGCTTCTATCTTGGTTTCTCCTAACCCAGGATCCTCCCTTCATTGTGGAGGTGGATGCCTCAGACATCGGAGTGAGTGTTGTTTTGTCTCAACAATCACCTTCGGATAGTAAACTGCACCTGTGTGCATTCTCCTCCAGGCCGCTATTCCTGGCAGAGGAACTATGACATCAGGAATCAGGAGCTTCTTGCGGTTAAATAAGCTTTGGAGGAATGGCATCACTGGCTGGAGGGCCCAAGAACTCTTTTATCATTTGTACTGGCCATAAGAACCTGGCTTATATTCAGGAGGCCCAGAGGTTGAATTCCAGGCAGGCCAGGTGGTCATTGTTTAGTTTCATCCTGACCTATTGACTGAGGTCTAAGAACCAGAAGCCTGACGCCCAGTACCACCAGTTTGACGTGCTGGAATGAGAGGAGCAGCAACCACCATTTTTCCCCCAAGCCAAGGTGGTAGCATCAATTCTTTAGGAAATTGATACTCCTGTTCACGAGGACCAAACTGAACGGGAGATTCCTGAGAATGAGAATGATCCTCCAGGTCGGCTGTAAGACCCAAATTCTATCCGGTCCCAGGTACAGCAATGGAGATATTCACCGATAATGACTGCATGCTCAGGATTGCCATGACCCTTGAGTTTATCAAGAGGAAGTATTGGTGGCCCGGAATGATGAGCGAAGTTTGGCAGTATGTGCAGGCATGCAAGGTGTGTGCCCAGAACAAGGAGCACCATGCCTGACCACAAGGGCTCCTCCATCCCCTACCCATTCTGAAAAGATCTTGTGCACACATCTTCATGGACTTTGTCTCAGACATTTTTTGAAAGCTCGCAAATTCATTGCCTTGGAGAAGCTACCTTCCGCAGCAGAGACGGTTGAGATTGTTCTGGACCAGGTCTTCAGAGTCCATGGATTCCCAATGGACATTGTCTCAGATTGTGATCCATAATCCTTATCACATTTCTGGAAGACTTTCTGTAAATTTGTAGGGGCAGCAGCAAGCTTTTCCTCTGGGTTTCACTGACAGTCCAACGGCTGGATGGAGCAGACCAATCAAGATTTAGAAGGTACCCTGAAATGCCTGGCCTTGGAAAGACCAGACGAGTGGTGTGACAATTTAATGCGGGCAGAGATCTCCCACAGCATCTTACAAAACTCGGCACATGGGATGTCACCATTCCAGTGCCAGTTTGGTTATCCTCTACCTCTCTTTCCGGAACAAGAAGCCGAGGTTGGAGTCCCTGTGGCAGAAGATCTTGTCCAATGTTGCAAGAAGAAATGGATGAGCACAAGAGAGATTTTACTGGCCTCTACCCGGAGAGCGGAGACCAAGGCAAATGAAAGGAGAAGTCTTGGACCTGCGTTACGTGCTGGGCACAGGTCGGGGTGTCCACTCATGATTTGCCTCTCAAAGTGGAATCTAGAAAGTTGACGCGCAAGTTCATTAGTCCCTTTAAGATCCTGTGCAATGTAAACCTGGTGGTTTACACCCAGCAGCTCCCCAGGACCCTAAAGATCAACCACACCTTCCACATCTCTAAATTAAAACCTGTCTGCACCAGCACTTTCACCCTACCACCATTGGCCACGCTGCCACCCAGGTTTATCAAGGGGGAACAAGTCTTCACGGTGAAAAGACTTTTGGATTCACATACTGTTCGAGGTGTTCTGGGTAACTGGGAGGGATTCAGGCCTGAGCAAAGGAGCTGGGCACTGGAAAAGGACAATATGGATCCGCCTCTCAACCGCAATTATCATCACTTCCTCTGAGCAAAACGAGGGCCATCAGGAGTCAGCCACAGGGGAGGGGGGTCCTGTTAAGAGACACTCCCAATCATGACAGCTTCTGAAATTTAGACACTAACTCTCTGGAGTATGAATAGCTGGTGCAGCCTCTTTAAGGGCTTAGCATGTTCCATTTAATTGATAATCATGTTTTGGGTGCCAAGAATTGAGTATCTAAGGAACACCTCAACATAGGTTTCGTGCTCAATCAGAAACCTTCAAGTGGCATCTCCTAGCATTTGTTTTGTGCTCAGATCCAGTTTGATACCGTGTCTCGAACCTTGCTTCAGATACCCCAGCATATGGGTCCAAGCCATCCTCAGCAAGCACTCCCATCCCAGTATCATCTTCTAGTTTGTACTCCTTCCCCTCCCCTCCCATACATTCTTATTCTGGTTTCTTCCTCCTTCCTTTCCAGTCCTGATGAGGGGTCTCGGATCAAAACGTCAACTGTTTATTCATTTCTGTGTACGCTACCTGTTCTGCTGAGTTCCTCCAGCAGTTTGTGTGTGTTTCTCAGAATTTATATTCATCCTTTATGTAAAGAAGATAATTTCAGTTGCCAAGCAAGTCATAAACCAGAAACGCTTCAAAAAAGCTCAAACCATTTGAGAGGTGATGTTACACATCAGCACCTATTGCCTACTGTATTGCTATACTTGAACCCTCGTTTAAGTATAGCAATACTTAACCCAGTACTGTGCAAAAGTCTTAGACACCCTAGCTACATATATGTACTGAAGATTTTTACACAGCACTGTATTTTTTTTATTATTTTGTACTGCAATGTACTGCTGCCACAAAACAACAATTTTCGTGACATACGCTTGTGATATTAAACTTGATTCTGATTTGCCAGGATCAAGGATCAAGGGCATCCTGCTGTTATAAGACCATTGATTGATTCCCTGCTACAAAAAAATAGTCTCTGGTCCTTAGGATTTATCTCATTGTTTATCTCATTGCATCTTATTTTCTACCTGCACTGCAATTTCTCTGTAGCTGTTAAATGTTATTCTGCATTCTGTTGTTGTTTTATCTTGCACCAGCTCAATGCACTGTAATAAACTGATCTGTATAAACAGAATGGAAGCTTTTCACTCTACCTCAGTACATGTGATAATAATAAACCTATTCTAATACCGCATGCATTTTCATTATTGACCTCTGCATGTGTCATCTATTCTTGAGACAGCTCTGCACAGACAGGGTTTGAACTTGAAGTCTTCTTAACCCACACTACCACAATAGTTGGAGGCATGTTGTAACTGAGTTTTCAGAGATCCAGCAATGAGTTCTAAATTATAGCAACACCATCTATATACATATTTCTATCATTACTTAAGCATTTATCTCAGGAATCAAAGATTAGTAAGACTAATCAAAATGATTGAAATGTTTTCATTTACTATGGCACATTCTGAGAGGCATAACAATGCAGAAAGTAACTGTTGAACTTACATGTGCTGTCTATTTAAGGTTGCACACTTTGTGTTTTCCATGATTTCCAAGTTTGGGCTGCAAAATTGATAGTGAGATTTTTTAAAAGAAGTAAATACAATCCACATGGTTTCAGCTGCAGATGCAGCATTTATCTTTGCAAAAGACCAATACAAACCAAAATCATCTGTATCCAATATCTATCAGAAGGGGCTTTATTGGAAGAACGTAAGGGCATAATTAATAACAGTATGTCAACAGTAAGCCATTTTTCACCATTTAATAAGATCATGGCTGATCTTCCACTCCACCTTCCTGCACTTTCGCATACATGATGACTCTCTCCGTATCTAGTTAATAACTCCACCTTTCCAAGCATTGAGAGAAAATTCACTTTGGTCAGAATGACAAATGATCTTAAAAATGAACTCTAATGAAACAGAAATATTCTGGTAATGCAATGGTTGTATTTTCATTGTGAAAACATAATACATGCAAAACAAGGAATGCCAGTTGATAATTATTGCTTTTCTGCAAGAGGTAAGTTATTCAGCCTTCTGTCCCTAAACACACTGATAGTCACTTACTTATGAAAAGATGCATTTTTTTCTGTCCACTAATTGTAATTTAGTTTTCTTTCATTATAGGATAAAGTTCATCAAATATGATTACAAGTGAGTTGCTTTGAAGGGAATGCACATAATTTCACAATAACTGCATTATTTCTGAAATAAGAACAGATAAAATGTGAACTATATTTTGTCTCATGATCATGAACCATCATTAAGTTTTTTTTCAATTAAAGGCTATATACTGTAGTTATTCATTTCAGTAATTATCAATAAAGTGAAATGTCTGAACAGAAGTGTCAAGGGCTTTGAACACTGTATTGAAGATTAGAAACATTACTCAAATTAGGAATGTTTTCTTGCACATTTACACTAATGATTAAATGTACAAGATCCTTATTAAAAACTATAAGACCCTCTTCTATTAGAGAGCAGGTTTGAGCTCAAAATTTGACTTATGATTAGAAAAGTGTGCTCTCCTTCATCTTTTAATGTCTCTGGTCTATAAAATATACTCCTAAGGATATGGTACCCATGGTTTCCAGTTGGATGTGCATTGCAACATTAGGGAGTTACCTTTACATAAAATTAAAAACAGGAAATATAAGAAGCACTGGCCTCCTGAGAATTTTCTGTTTTTATTTCCGATTTTCAACAGCTTTGTTAAGTTGTTTAATCCTTTTCAGCATCTTTTCCTGGAGCAGATACCGCTCAGGATAGTGAGCACTCACTTTCGTGAGGACTGTGACTTTGCTGAAGGCTCAGAAACTGATAGCTTGCACTTGCTATAGTCCTCATTCCCAATGTATAGCCAAATCATTCCATGAATTGTTGGGACTAGGACTCATGGGATATTCAATTGGTCTGACATCATGGGAATTCTCTTGGCTAGTGAGAGTTCCCATGATGTTGGACTATTTGAATAGCTTGCATTGAGCAGATGTGACTCAGACCTTTCATACATCAGCTGGTGCACAGCTTGGAGAGCTGCCCATTGCACGGTAAGGGTTGTCCTTTCTTCCAGGCATGGACCTAGCAAAAGTGTCCCGATGCTACTTGACCAAATAAATTCTTGCAGCAGATTGTTTCATGTTAGTTAGTTAGAGCTTTATTGTCATTGCAGAGGACAACAAGATTGTAGTGCTACTCTATTCAGTGCAAAAAAGCAAACTGGTAAATCAATTACCAGTTAGAATAAAGTTAGGTCTTTATTCTTTGGAGGGTAGAAGGCTGAGGAAGGACTTGATAGAGGTATTTAAAATGATCAGGGGGATAGATAGAGTTGACGTGGATAGGCTTTTTCCATTGAGTGTAGGGGAGATTCAAACAAGAGGACATGAGTTGAGAGTTAGGGGGCAAAAGTTTAGGGGGTAACATGAGGGGGAACTTCTTTACTCAGAGAGTGGTAGCTGTGTGGAACAAGCTTCCAGTAGAAGTGGTAGAGGCAGGTTCGATATTGTCATTTTTTTAAAAAATTGGATAGGTATATGGACCGGAAAGGAATGGAGGGTTATGGGCTGAGTGCAGGTCGGTGGGACTAGGTGAGTGTAAGCGTTCGGCACGGACTAGAAGGGCCAAGATGGCCTGTTTCCATGCTGTAATTGTTATATGGTTATAATTACTAAAAACACAATGACTGAATTTAAAAGAGCATCTGAGTTATTTAGAGTGACATCTAACTAAAGATAAAATTTAGAGTGACTGAATTAAAAACAAACAACTTTAAAATTAGAAGAAACAGTGGCTGCTCCATTCAAGTGTTGCACTTGCCATGTTATAAATTACAATGATTAAATATTAAATAACATCAAGAATTATGGCCATAGAGATTGTCCATTCTGCCTATGGACTCCGGGTGAGTAGGCGGTCATTGTTCAGCTGCACGATAGCCCAGGGTAAAATTGTTTCTCAGTCTGGAGGTCTGTGCAGAGATGTCTCTATATCTGCTGCCGGATGATTGGAGATGGAATGGGTGATTACACATCAGTAAAGGATTGCCAGCAACTTTTAGGGCAGATTTGCCCTCATTAAACTCCTAAGACAGCGTAGGTGGTGCTGAGCCTATCAAGGAGGTATTGGTGGTCAAAGAGAGCTCTGCTGTGATGTTCACTCCCAAGAACTCAATGCTGGAGACCCTTTCCACTGCTTCACCATTTCTGAGCAGTGGAGCTTTTAAATACATTTTTGTTTTCCCAAAGTCAATAATCATTTCTCTAGTTTGTTTGATGAGTGAAAGGCTATGGTTATTACACCATTCACACACTTTCTACTCCTCTGTATGATGTTTCATCGTTATTTGTAATTAATCCGATCACTCTGGTGTCATCTGCAATTTGATGATAGAGTTGGTGGCATAGTCAGAGGCACAGTCACGAGTGAAAAGAGTGTAAAGGGCTGATGTGCAGTGTTCAGTGTCAGGAAGGTTGCTGTGTACTTGTCTAGTCTGACTGTCTAGGTGCTCTAGACATCTGGAGTGGCTTACATCTACCAGGCAAGTCAGATGTTTTTGCCAAGAGTCTCTGAGGCTTCCTGTCAATGCTCCTCTTCTGCTTACCAGGCAGGGAGTTCATAACTGAGGCCCTCCATTGGCTGGGGTCGAGCATGGACATTGTGCCCCTATTGTCTACATGATACGCAGACCAGGGCAGTATGATATGGAGAGCAAGCTGTTGAATTTATAACTGGTTAAGCTGGAACTAAAATATGCCACCTTGCCCATGCACAGAGCTCATCTTTTAAAGTTAACATAATAATCTTCTCTGTATTCAGAATTCACCTTGAGTGAATTAAAGCAACAAGTGCTGGAAATGCGTTTGTACTTAGCAGGTCAAATAGAATCAGAAAAGAGGAAAACAAGTTTAACCTTGCAGGTGGATGACCTGTCAATGGAAGCTAAAGGAAAGGAAGAGAGGCAGGATGTGCAGTGCTCATGTACAGTACCTCCCACTGCAGCAGAGTAATATTCAATTAAAATCCTCCATCTTTACCAAAACAATCATTTTATAATAGAGCATTTGTCAGGAATTACATTTGTCTATGAATTCTCCTCTAAAGCAACACACTTTCTGTTAAATAGTTCAGTGGAAGCAATCCTTAGTCAGGGTGAAGGCCAGGGAATCAACACGATTCATTTTTCCAGAGTTGCAATTGCTTCCTGGCTGCTCTGCTCAGAATTTTTACATTTTACAATACTGTGCAAAAATCTTGGGCACCCATATATACTGTATGTGCCTAAGACTTTTGCACAGTACTGCATTTATTGAAATTTGAAGTCTATGTAAAAAGAAGAAAATTCAATCAAATAAGCAGCTCAAAAAGAGGGGAAAGAAATAAAAGAATACTGAGTGTCTTCAGGTTCCAGTGTCCATTCCTTGATGGTAGCAATGAGAAGAGGGCATGTCCTGGGTAATAGGGGCTCTTAATAATTGATGTTGCTTGTTGAGTCTCCGCACAACTACTTGTCAATTAAATAAATGCACACACGGGAGATGGCTTTAACTGGTGTATTCACATTGCAGTGAGAGAGAGAACAATGTGCTTGTGTAGATAACAGCACATGCGCAGACAACAGATCAATACATAGTGCTAAGTGGGGGGGGGCCATTGCTCTAAAATAAATAGATCCATACATTGCCCCTTCCTCCCCCTTTAGATTAATGCTATTGGTGCATATGTAGAAAACATTCAATTTCCCTTTCATAAACCCATTCCTCAGGGCAGAGACGGTCTTTGCTGAGGTGGTTGACTCCACTGGTATAACCTCCGGCCATGTTGAATGAGCATCCACAGCAATTAGAAACTTGGAGTGCATGAATGGCCCAGCAAAATCAATATTTGCTCTTTGTCATGGTGACAACAGCCACTCCCACAGTTGTAACAGTGCCTGTGGGGGAGCATTTTGAACTGTTTGGTATCCAGCAACAGCTTTTGGTCAAGCCTTCAATCTGTTTATCTCATCCCGGCCACCACACGTTGCTCCGGGTGAGACTCTTCATCTTGACTGTACCCAAGTGTCCTTCATGCAGATTCTCTAACACTCTGGTGCGCAGTTTAGAGGGAACCACAACATGAGATCCACACACCAGTGTTCTTTGACATACCAACAGTTGTTTCCGTCTCACTAAGAACTCTAGAAACATAGCGTTACCATGAGCTAGCCATCCTTGCATCATGATTTCATAGACATTTTGCAATGTCAGGTCATTTCTTGTTTCCCTTTGTATTTCAAAATTTGTTACCGGCAACTCCTCCACCAATATGGTGTGGAACACTTCTGCTGGGTCACAGTATGAAGACTTTTTCTTCTTCAGTTGCCAATAGTCAAAGATGTGACAATCTGTCAGCATTACAGTTTGGTATCCTTGAACTCTATATCATAAGAGTGGGCTCCTACGATAAGTGCCCAATGTTGTACCCAGGTAGCAGTCAGCACTGGAATTCCCTTCCTGGGATTGAAAATGGACACAAGGGGCAGGTGATCTGTCACTAGCGTAAACTTATATACATAGGGGTAGTGGTGGAGCTTCTTTATTCCCCATAATTAGCTAAGGGCTTCTTGGTCAATCTGTGTGTAGTTGCACTCTGCGCTCTTCAGTGATCTTGAAGCAAATGCAATTGGATGTTCAGATCCATCTTTCATAATATGTGACAAAACAGCTCCAGAGCTATAAGGGGATACATCGCACGCAAGGACATGGATGGGACACAATGGGACAGCAGTTTATCGGATATTATTAGTTTCTTGGTTTCCTTGAATGCTTTTTCACATCTTTCTGACCACTCCCACTTTGCTCCTGTCTGAAACAGTGTGTTCAATGGATGCGGTACTGTAGCAATGTTTGGGAAAAACAGGTGGTGGTAGTTTACAAGGGCCAAGTATGACCTGAGTAATGACACATTTTCTGGTTTGGGTGCCTGTAGCACTGCTTCAGTCCTCTCTTGTGACTGGTGTAAGCCACGCTCATCAATGACATGTCCACAGTATGAGATTTCACTCTTGAAAAACTCAGTTTTCTCTCTCTTTCTGCATGCAGACCATACTCACTCTTGGTAAACACTTTACCAAGGTTCTGGAGGTGTTTTTCATCATTTTTGCAGTCACAATGATATCCTCAAGGTAACATTGTGTTCTTGAGATATATTGGAGTACTTGGTCCATTGCTCTTTGCCAAACTGCTGGAGCTGCTGCAAACCCAAAGATGAGATGATTATACTGGAACAATCCCTTGTGATTGTTCATTGTGAAGAACTTTCTGTTTGACTCCTCAATGTCCATTTGCAGTTAGACTTGTGACAAGTCAATCATTGAAAACCTCTTTCAATGATTTTTGCAAAGATGATACAAAAATGTATATTATTCATGGCAAGAGATACTGCATAGTATGCAGCACTGGGCTGACACTCACCTTGAAATCCCCACATTTGCGAATGGCTCTGGACTTCCTTTCCTTGATCACCGGGACAATGGGCATAGCCCAATCGCTCTAGTCAGCCTTGGAGAGAATTCCAGATGCCTCCAAGCTCTGCAGTTCAGTATCCACTTTAGGATGTCATGCATATGACACTGGATGTGCTTTATGGAATCTTGATGTTACTCTTTCACCCCATTCAATTCTGGCCTTCATGCCTTTGAATTTATCGATCCCCTTCTCAAGCATCTTCTCATTAGCATTAAACAGCTATATCAGTCTCTGGTTAGTGCTACCATTTGGGCTGCCGTTGCCTATTGAAGCCACACAGGGATTTGATTGAGTTCCAGTCTAGTTGGATTTTTCTCAACCATTCACATCCAGACCCTTCACTTTTCAATACATAAAGCTCTAACTCCTGTGTTTGGCCTCCATACATCACCTCCAGTTTCAGATTGCCTTTGGGGAACACTTTTTCACCTTTGTAGTGCTTTAACATCATCAAGGTCTTCTCTAATGGTATCTTAGAAAACAGCCTGTTATAGTCAGCCTCTGGAATTATTGACAAAGCTGATCCTGTATCCAACTCCATTTTCATTTACACCCAGCATATCTATTGTGATCCATATTACATTGCAATCTGCTTCTGTAATACCATGCAGTTCTGGGCATGACAGTTCACCTTTGTCAGACTCTGATTTTGATTTACATTTGGTAATTTCATGCATTTGCTTAGTTTTGTGTTTGAGATTTTTCATTTGGTGGTGCTTTGAGTCTGCATTTCACACTCTCTCTGATGTTAAGTGCATGGTTGTTGCTGTATTACGACTCAACCAGTTGATCTACCTCGCTCCTTTATGTTTCCTCATTGCCATCTGAAATTCTAACAATAGTTGTATCACTGGCAAAATTATAGATGGCATTTGAGCTGTGTCTAACCACACAATGTAGGTGTAGCCTGCATCCTTGAGGTATGCTAGTGTTGATTGCCAGCCAGGAGGAGATGTTATTTCTGATCCACACAGACTGTGATCTCCAAGTGAGGAAGTCAAGGATTCAGTTGCAGAGGGAGGTACAGAGGCCCAGGTATGATTGTGTTGAATGTTAAGCTGTAGCCAATAAACAGAAGCCTTGTCCAGGTAATCCAAGACCAAGTGGAGAACTAGTGAAATTGCATCTACTGTAGACTTAGTTTGGTGATAGGTAAATTGCAGTGGGTCCAGGTCCTTGCTGAGACAGGAGTTGACTCTAGCCAAGATTAACCTCTCAAAGCACTTCATCACAGTAGGTGTTGAGTGCCACTGGGCAATAACCACTGAGGCAGCTCCCCCTGTTCTTCTTTGGCACTAATAAGATCATTGTCCTTTTGAAGCAAGGGGGAGCCTCCAACTGCAGTAGTCAGAGTTCGAAGATGTCCTTGAACACTCTTTCCAATTGGTTCGCACAAGTGTTCATAACCCCACCAGGTACCCCTACAGGGACTGACTCCTTGCTAGGGTTCATCCTCTTGAATGAAGTTTCGACATGGGCCTCTGAGACAGAGTGTCACCAGATGGTGCAGGGATTTGCACAGGTGTAGTTTTATTCTCCCTCTCAAAGCGTGCATAAAAGGCATCAAGCTCATCTAAGAGTGAAGCATCACAGCTATTCATGATGTTAGGTTTTGCTTTGTAGGAAGTAATGGCCTGCAAATCTTGCCAAAGCTGACGTACATCCGATTCCATCTCTAACCTCAATCCGGTGTGCTTTTCTCACCCTTAAAATAGTTTTCAGTAGGTTGCATTTGGACTTCTTGTACATTTCTGGATTACCAGTTTGAGGCAAGGACCTTAATACAATAGATATCACTAAAGAGATAGTGCTGAGCAAACTGTGGCTTAAAGATAGATAAGCCTCCTAGTCCTGATGGAATGCATCCCAGGTTACTGAAGGAAATGGCAAAGCATTATATTAGAGGCTTTGGTGATAATTTAACAAAATTCTCCAGTTTTACCTCAGTAACACTATATAAGACAAGGTTGAACTGTCATAAGGTGGGCATTGAGAGCGGACCCAAATGCAAGACACTGACACTAAAGTACTAGGGACAGGACCAGGTGTGTCAAGAAAACAAGGGAAGTGGGGATGAAACGACACTGGACAGGCACTGGACGAGACTAGGGTACAGGGCCTGGGCTAGGACTAGACTAGAAAATCAGGACCTGGATGAGGAACTAAGAACCTGGACAAGGACTCCGAGCCAGAGACTGGACAGGGACCCGGAACCTGGGTCTTGACTCAGGCTCGGACTCAAGATCTACGCAAGGACAAAATGTGGCAAGGCAACAGGACTGGACATGGGGGCAGGACACAGGACTCCTGGGCTGGACGAGGATATGAAGCTCAGACTCCATCTTGGGAGACAGGAACGCGGAACACCGCACCTCGGTTTGGGAGACAGAAACGCGGAACACTGCACCAGGACCCCTCCTTGGGAACAGGATGTAGGGGCAGGACTCATACACAGAAAGCTGAACACAACAAGACAGTTCCCAACACAAGGTAGCAGCAAACAGCCGGACCTACCTAGCGAAGGCATGGACACAGAGACAGTTCCAACTCAAGGTAATAGAAAATGGCCGGACCTACCTAGCAAAGGCAAGGGCACAAAGAGACAGTTCCAAACAACAAAAGACAGTTCCTTATCTGGACACAGCAAGGCTCCAGTCTTGCTCCGGCAGTAGAACTTGACAGCGAGAATAGGCAAGGACACAGGCGAGGCTCCAGGCAAAAGGAAGCAGGCAAAGCTTCAGCCAAGGGCTACAGAAAGAAGGGGAAGGGAAGGGAACAGTCCAGCCACAGGATGACAGCAAAGACAGCCTGGTTTACCCCCACAGAGGCAAGGACAGGATACTGACAAGACAAACCAGCACCTACACTTGAACCCAGGGACACTTAAATTCCCAGCCCCAAGACGAGCATTAGGTGCCTATGATTAAACCCAAATGAAACAAGGGACAGCCAGAAGACCTGGAGACCGGAGTCCATGGACTGGACTGTGAACCGGAACACAGACTTCACGGACCTGACCATGACATGGATAGATTTTGCATAGTAGGGGAATTAAGGATTATGGGGAAAAGGCAGGTAGGTAGAGATGAGTCCATGGCCAGATCAGCCATAATCTTATTGAATGGCGGAGTAGAGTCGATGGGCCAGATAGCCTACTCCTGCTCCTATTTCTTATGTTCTTATGGCTTCAATGCCACAGATTTCACCCTCAGCAACCACAGATCTCTTGGCTTTAGGTTGGGATATGAAGGCACACACTCATCCACACAGGTCTTGATGAATCCGGTAACAGTTATGGAATATTCATTCAGATTCATAAATAAATCCCTGAATATTGTCCAGTCTACCAACTCAAAGCATCCTGTAAGCACTCCTCCACCTCTTTTGACCATACCTTCTAGGTCCTCACCACTGATGATGAGGTCTTTAGTCTCTGCTTTAGACACTAGGAGTAGATGATGCTCAAATTGCTTCAGACTGCAATCAATAAGTAATTTTACACATCCTATCACAGACATTCCATTTATTATATACATCCCTCCTCACTTTCTCTCTGACCAAAAACCAATTGCTTCTCTCTTTCCAAGATCTGATGAAGCATGCCAAAGTATTGACTAGTTCTCTCTCGACAGATCCTGCCCGACCTGCTGAGATTTTTTTCTGATATTCTCTGTCTGTACTATGCAGTAGGTTTTATAGGTACATAAAGAGCAGAAGGATAACTAAGGGGCTTTCAGGACCCAAGTAAGAAACTAAAGATTCGAGGCTGGGAATGTGGTTACAGTTCTCAATGGATGCTTCACGTGTGTGATCTCTAAAGAGAGTCAAGGTTAATGTTGTAGTGAAGATGTAAGAATGCAAAATATTGAATGGGATAATCATAGTAAATGAGGAAATGTTTAGAAGATAAGCATCTTTGAGGAGGATAAATAACAAAGCCAGGATGAAAAATAACACCGGTTGTTAAAAGTAGCAAGTTACTCTTGTGGAAATGGTTAGAGGATTGGAGGATTCCTTACGTTATATGTTTGTTTAAAAGGGAGGAAGGATTATCTATTAGCTTAATTTGTATTCACAACAAACACTCATTTACTGCATCCAACTTCATGCTTCTCTCCGTCCTGTAGGATGTGGCCATGAAGGACACAAGCTTCAGCAACTAACCTGTGGGGAACAGGGACACACGCTTCACCTTACGATGCACAACAGGAACAAACACGGATTAGTCCATGGCCAGTGTCGGGACCAACGTCGTGAAAGGAGTCCTGCTCATGACACTAATGCATTTCCCTTCTGTTCTGATATCTGAGGACCAGGCTGTTTAAATTATACACCTCTGCCTTACAGCATCTCCACTTACCACAACCCTAACGTTGTGCCTTTCTCCTTTCAGACTGCTACACACTACTGACTAGCCATGGAATAGTACAGCAGCAAGAAGGTAATGATGGGGAAGAGCTTCATTCAGTTTTGCACTCTGAACCACCAGATCAGACAATGACACTATGTATAATTCTTTGGATTATTTCAGAGACAAGATTTGCATGTGATGAGTCACAAACCACAAGGGGACAATGCTTAGGATGCCAGCCACCCAGAGAAGTATCATAGTGTTGGACTGGAGCTGAAATCCCTTATCACTCTGCAAATCGTTGGACCGCAGCTTGAGAAGAGTATACAGTAGTTGGCACTTTACAGGAAAGATTGATTGTACTAGAAAAGGTACAGAGGAAGTTTCCAGACATGTTGTCAGGACTGGAAAACTTGAGCCATGAGAACAGACAGGACATTGATGTTGTTTCTTTAGAAGAAAATAAGCATTTTAATTGAGTAACAGTAAGTAAAATTGTATACGGTCTTAATGAAGTAAGTAGGAAAATTTATTTCCATTAGTAGAGATGACAGATATGGCACCTTTGAGGAACGGTCTGGTTCCTCGTTCTGGTCTCGTACTCACGGGAGTTTAGAAGAATGAGGGAGAATTGCATTATAAGGCCTGGATAGAGTGAATCTGGAAAGGATGTTTCCTATTTTGGGGAGTCTAGGACCAGACAACATAGCCTCAGAAAAGAGGGACAATGCTTTAGAACACAGATGGAAAAGAACTTCTTTAGCCAGAGGTTGGTGAATCTGTGGAATTCATTATCTTAAACAGCTGTGGAGGCCAAGTCATAGGGTATAGTTAAAGTGGAAGTTGATAAGTTCTTAATTAGTAATAGTGTCAAAGGTTACTGGGAGACGGCTGGAGAATGGAGTTGAGAGAGATTATAAATCAGCCATGATGAAATGGTAGAGCAGACTCAATGGGCGGAATGCCTAATTTTGCTCCCATATCTTATAGTCAAATCTGGACACACATCTAAAGTAATTGGCAGAGTCTGAAACTCACTGCTTGACAGAGTGATAAGACAGAAACACTCATTCAAGTATCTGGAAGTGTATTTGAAGAGCTATGATTTGCAGGGCAATAATCATGGGAGAAAAAGTAGAAATGGATTGAATAGCTTTTTTAATGATCAGCATAGACTCAATGGGACAAATGGTTTGGTGTTGACCATAATTCTTCCAAGGTTCTATCATTTTATCTATAACAGAAATATGGATGTATTTTCTGGTGTTTTAAGCATCAAAATATAGTGAATTAATACAAAAATAAACTACTGTGACCTAGAAATCTAGAACCAAACAAGAAAATGCCAAAATAAACACAGAGACAGATCTGTAGATAGAACTATCCTTGCATGATAGAATTTGAAAACATTAAGATAAGCGAGAGGTTTAAGTTCAGGGAAGGATGGGTAGGAGTTGATGAAAACGAAAGAACAATACAGAATACCCTATTTCCCTCTGATCTCTCAGTCCACAGGCTCCTACCAAGTTTCAATAAAGTGTGCTGTGGTAGTCAGTTCTTCCAAATATATACTTTCCAACAGTCACCAAAGACATTCATCCCTCACTGTCTGGTTTGTATCATTTAGACTTAATTCTAGAATTCAACAGTCAGTTAGCCTGAGCCATAATGGAGACTGCAACATAACACAGAGCAATTCCAGCTGACAGAAAGGCCATTGACCCAGTTGGCTTGTATCAGTGTTTATGTCTCTTATGTTTCCTTGAGCTCTTCTTTTTACTGTATCACAAAATGGTGTATTTTTTACTCTCTCATTAATCCAATAAATATTACTTGCACTCTCTCCAATACTTATGCATTTTTCAATAATATAAATATTAAATGATTCCTTAATAATTAGATTTCTGAAAGTATATCTTTTTTGTTATTCTGCGCACTGACTTTCTCAGTGTTGTCAGATTTGTGGTGGAGGACATGCTTCACTCAACAGTATTGTGGAAATACATTCACCAAGTGAGTTGCAGTCATTCAACAAGAAATCTCAAGAGAAATTAAATATGAATAAAAATATTAGCCTTGTCAGAAACCCCACATCTATAAATGAACAAAGAAAACTCCACTCAATATCTCCATTCATCTCATCTTAGCTCAGAGGAAGTTTCTGTACATGATTAAAAATAAAGGAGACCAGAAACTACCTTAGAGTTAGAGATAGGGCAGAACACATATAAACACAAGAACTTCATTGCATACATATCAGATTGTGTACCTCTCTATATCTGCACAGTGAAAATCAGCAATAAAATTTTCATTAGGAAATTAACTCACTTACTGATGGACATCTTCCAAAGAAATATGAAAATATTTCAGTGAAAAGTAAAGGAATTAGAATGGAAGTCCACAATCATTTATAAGAATGATTGTAAATAATTGCATTACTTTGTTATTAATTATTATGCTCATCCTATATCTTTGTCAACTATTTAAAGAACAATTCTGTTGAAATGGTTGTTACAGTATCCATTGACTACATAACACTTCTGGATGTCTTTCAGTCCCGATTGTCACAATTCAAAGTAAAGTCTATTTTCTTTATTTTCTTATACAGTTAGAGTCATAATGTGTCCAGAAGAACCATTTAACCCACCAAGTCCTTGCTTACTCTCTGCCGAGCAATCTACTGAGTTCCATTCTCTTACATTCTCTCCGTAGCTGTGCTATTCAACTCATACATTGGATTACACGTTCATCTGTGGGGAGGATCCCCTTTTGTCCTTCCTTGGAGGAGTTGGCAATTCTTCCCTTCAACCTAACATGAAAAATTATTCTAAGTGAGAGTGTAGTGGAGCATATTTGAGTCTCAATAGATGTTGGTCAGTCGATGTTAATACACAGATAGCACCACATTTGAGTGAAGTCCTCGTGGCTATTTCTGCTGCTATCTAATTCAGGGCACTCCAGTTTCATTCTAACATCCTGCCGTTTCTTAAACAATCTCCACATTTCTCTCCCCTGCTGCCTCATCCATATGTTGTTCCTTCTTTGTGTGTAGAAGATATCCCTAACATCAGTTCTAATTTTGCATGTTATTAATTGTGTTCCCTATTATACTGTCATGGTTTAAACTCTCACACACACCCAGCAGGCTGGGCAGCATCTTGGAAAAGAGTAAACAGCCAACGTTTCGAGCCAAGATCCTTCCTCAGACTAATGAATTGATATGTGTTGCATGGATTTCCAGTATCTGCAGATTTTCTCATGATGGATTACATTGAAGTAGGTTTCTTGATTGATCTTTTTCTTACAGTTTAATAATCTCGCACATTCCAAAAAGACACTTCTCAGCACCTTCCTTTCAAAGGTGAAAAGTTCAGTGTCATTCAGTCTTCCATTCTCCAATAAGCAGAATCAATTTTTGACATTCCCCAGTTACAGGATTAGCATGTTTCGATAACCGGAGCTGAGATTACTAGTCTTGGTGCAGTCCGGTGACAACGCTGGACAGCTGGACAGGAGAATTTGTGGCTGGACTTGAAAAGGGCTGTTCACTCACGATCCCCATGCAATCTGACAGAGCTTGAGCAGCTTTGTATAGAAGAATGGGGAAGAATTTCAGTGTCAAGATGTGCAAAGATGATAGAGACCTGTCCACATAGTCTCAAGGCTTTAATTCCTGCCAAAGGTGCATCTAGTAAATACTGACTTGAAGGGTAGAGTAATTATGCAATCAATTATTTTGTGTTTTATATTTGTAATTAATTTAGATCACATTGTTGAAATCTATTTTCACTTTGACATGACAGAGTCTTTTTCAATTGATCAGTGTCAAAAAAAAGCCAAATTAAATCTACAAAGTTTGTATTGTGATTCAATGTTGTACCACAATAAAATATGAAAATTTCCAAGTTTTCTTCCAAGTGAATACATTTTATAGGCATTATAAATTAATCAAAGCTGTCCAATTATTTTGGAACCAGATGTCATTCCGTAAAATGATCCACAAAGCTGCACGCTCAGCCCCTTATTCTGCGCCCTATGCACTTGCATTGCATGGCCAGATTCTGCTCTAGGTTTATCCATAAGTTTGCAGATGAGATCTCCATAGTGGGCCGCATCTCAGATAACAATGAGTTGGGATGCAGGAAGGAGATGGAGAGCTTAGTGGCATGGTGTCATGACAGCAATCTTCCCCTAAATGACAACATAACTAAATAGCTGGTCAATGACTTCAGAAAGGGTTGGTGTACATGCTCCTATTTACATCAACAGTGTTGAGATGACAGAGTTGAGAGTTTCAAGTTCCTAGGAGTGAACACCAATAGCCTGTCCTGATTGTACCATGTTGGTGTCATGGCCTAGATAGCTCACCAATGTCTCTACTTCCTCAGGAAACTAAAGAAATCTGGCATGTCTGATTGACCCTTACTAATTTTTATTAATGCACTATAGAAAGCATTCTGTCGGGGTGTATCATGGTTTGGTATGACAATTTCTATGCATGTGACCACAAGGAACTGCAGAGAATTTTGGATCCAGCTCAGCACAGCATAGAAACTAGCCTAACCTCTATTGTCTCTGTCTAAACTTCTTGGTGCCCCAGTAAAGTAGCCAGCATAATCAAAAACCCCACTTACCCAGGACATTCTCGCTTCTCCCCTTGCCCACCAGGCAGAAGATACAAAACATGGAAGCATACACCAACAGGCTCAATGAGAGCAGCTAACCCACAGTTACCAGATCCTTGACTAAATCTCTTACACGATAAGCTTCATAAGCTACCTCATTATCATCTTGCACTTTATTGTTTACTTGTTCAGCACTTCTTCAGTTGCTTTAACATTATATTCTGTAATGTTGTTGTTTTACTTTATTCCATGTCAATGCACCGTGTAATGATCTGATCTGTATGAACAGTATGCAAGACAAGCTTTTCACTCTATCTTGCTTCAAATGACAATAATAAACTAATCCCAATACAAATCATTTTCTCTAGAATACACACATTAAACGATCCTCTACAAAACATTACACCCATATCTCACTCTCATAGTTGAGGCGCACAAGCAATGTAGATGCTACCTCATTACATCAGAAGTCTGTGAGCCAGATCCACAGCACACAAAGACAACATTAACAAAAGCTCTAACCAAACTAGAGACCATTTGATTCGCACAGAAACTAATTTTGGCTTCCTGCCAATCTAACTCATATTGTATCAGTTAACACCTTCAAGAAAAGAGCTAGGTTATAAGCCATACAATTAGATGCAGATTTTTATGGAGTTGCCACATCGATTATGCAAAAAATAATGCAACTTCACATGCAACATAACATTTGGAACCCAATGTTGGGCATTCTGGAACAACTCTGGCTTAATATAACTCTGGACTGGAAACCTACTTGGATAAATCCACTTAACAATTCCACTTCATTGCACCCTACACTTCAACCCTCGTTCACAACTCCATTAAACTCTCTCCATCTGGGATTGAAGTTTTCTGTGCTGAGCACAGATGATCAGATCCAAACACTTGAATAAACATTTCATTAAAAGATCGAGGACATTTTACTCCACCGAATTTTAGAATCTCAAGGGGTTATCTGTGGCCCCCAACTTCCATCAGTAAATTAATATCTAATAAATTATCCTTATTTACGATAACATGTTTTGATACACCAAGGGAATTTGCCCTGTTTTGAACTTCATCAAGCTCTCTTGAAGCCATTCACAACTCCTAGAAATTGTTCTGATGGCACAAATCTACTTGTTTTCTTTACTACCTGACAACACGCCCATCTCACATTATGTTTTGTTGATTATTGTTTGCTTTACCTTCTTACTTCCAAGCCAACTCTTCGAGCTTCTGACTTACTCTGGGGTTTTTCCTAAAAGGCTTCACTGCACAGGGGATCATTAATCATTTCAGTGATGGCCTCACCACTGCAAACTACAGCAATGCCTATATAATCATATAATTCAAACTTCACTGTTTTGTTTAACCACAAAATCCAAGAATCCTCTATTGCCCCAAAGCAAAAGTTGACAGCAAACCAAAACAGGCCCACCATAGTCCCAACTTCAACACACACACCCAAAAAAACCTTTGAGAATTGCTATGGAATGAGGTAGTAGAGGAGAGCCATACGCATCCTTTTTCCTAGCCCCATTCATTAGCAACATTCTCCTGAAGCCTGAAGACACATTCTCAACATATTAGTAACAGCTTCTTCCCCACAATCAGCTTTCTGAATGATCCATCAACTCATGAACACGACCTCATTATTTTGCTTTCTCTTTGCGCTACTTATTTATTTTTCCTTTTTATTGCAACATTTGTATTTTATCTTATTTAGTTTTCTATTTTTATTGTAACTTATCTGTATCTCTTTTGTGTATTGCACTGTACTACTGCAAAACAACAAATTTCATGTGTATGTCCATGATAATAAATCTGATTCTGATTCTCATTCTCTCACTAATCTATCTGGGGACTGTTCATTTGATTCCTGGAGATGATGTAAAGCTAATTGATGTGTTAGTCTCACCTGCCAGCCACTTTGTCAACCTCAGTTGCTTTGAGCAAGGATTAGCATAATGGATGTCTCAATGATTTCTAATTCCTCCACACACTCACCAACCTTTTGTTTCATTTCAAACACCACAAGACACACTTTTCCCTGGGTTAAAAACCAGAGCACTCTAGTTATATCCCAAATTTACCAAGTTATTACTAATCTCACATAAACACAAGAGATTCTGCTGAAGCTGGAAATCCAGAGCAACACAACTCAGCAAGTCAGGCAGCATCTATGTAAAAGAGTAAGTATTTCATCAGTTCTGGAAAGGAAGGGGGAAGATGCCAGTGGGGGGGGGGGGGAGGAAGGTGAGCAAGTTGTAAGGTGAAGCCATGTGGGTGGTGGAGGAGAGCTGAAGAAAGAAATTGAAAGTAAAAGGTGGAAAGGGTAATGGGCTGGAGAAGAAGGGATCATGCATCCTCATTTTGAATTGCATTTTGGTTTTTAGCATATTGCATCAAACATTTGCTGATTGTCGGCTTCTACCTTTGGAATTTAGGCCCCTGGGCCACTGGGAGGCAGTTCAAATGTTTCTTCCTTGATTCAGTATCACACCATGTGGCAACTGAGAAAAAACTGTCAAACTCTCTATAAACAGTCTGCACTGTGTAATCCCTCAGAAATTTGAAATCTGCAATGAAAAATGTGTAAGGTAAGTAGTATTCCAAAAGACATCTGGGCTGAAGTACATACAAAATTCTTAACATTATTTTTTTTCTCAATTAAGATTCTTTCTTAGAAGCAATCAGGCCACATAATAGTTGCAGAAATGGCTGCACATCATATGTTTGCAGCCATCAGTATAGATCTGCACAAAGTATTGCTCTTTAATATCTGTTTGAGCATTTAGATAAGTATCCATTTAATGTACATATAGTGTCACAAAAATTATTGTTTAATATAGGACCATCAAATAAGCAAAGCACCCTATAATAATGGATTATCTCAAATCGGCACTAAATCATGAGTTTGCCCATGTTTTTACAGCTGTAAATAAATGGTCTGCTGCCTCAGGTAATACACGGTCTCCTAATGCTTCATTTCCTTAAAGCAGCACTATGGGCAGCCTTTCTGGAATTAGAAGGCAAGTTACTATTTACACTGAGGTGTTAGCAAGAAACCAAAAGTTCTATTAAAGTTAGATACAGCGTTCATCTTGAAAGCCGGTTAAAAACAAAATAGACGGAGGTAAAGCCCACTGAATGAAAATATTCTCATGGAAAATCTCCCAAAAATGTGAAACAATTGCATATTATACGATAAAACTTGCTCACATCTGTTGCATATTTGTTCAGGCCAAATTCTCATTGTTTCATATACACACTGTAATTGCTGGAGAACAGCATGGCTATTTCTAGCTTAAAAAAGTTTTTGCCCACCAATAATTAGGAACAGCTTGTTGCATACTAAGATTACTAACCTGAAGTAATTCTGAAACTTTCCGACTGAGCCTTACTTGGCTTCATACATGTCTTATATATTTAGAAAAGAGACAAAGTTCAAAGTCAATATATGATCAACATGTATATATATATATATACACATACATGTTGTATATGTGTGTGTGTGTGTGTGTGTGTGTGTGTGTGTGTGTGTGTGTGTGTGTGTGACCATATAAAACCCTGAGATTCATTTTGTTCCAGGCATGCATGGTAAGTACAAGGAACACAACAGAATGAATGAAAGGCCATACCTAACCAGATGGACAAACAACTGATGTGCAAAAGACAACAAACTGTGCAAATACAAAAAGAAAAGATAAAACAAATAATAATAAATAAATAACCAAAAACTATCGAGAACATGAGATAAAGAGTCCTTGAAACTGAGTCCATAGGCTATAGGAACAGTTCTATAATGGGACGAGTGAAGTTGAGTCAAATTATCCCCTCTGGTTCAAGAGCATGATGGTTGAGGGTTAGAAACTATTCCTGATACATGTGGTGTGGGTCCTGAGGCTCCTGTGCATCCTTCATGATGGCAGTAGTGAGAATGGGGCATGGTCTGGATGGTGGGGGTCATGGATGATGGATGCTGCTTTTCTGCAACATTACTTTTCCTGTGTAAAAAGATTTACTTTTTAATCAGGGCAGCAATAGAGATTTCAAAGGCAGAAATACGTGGCAAATTCTGAGTTGAGGAGTGACCAATCAGCAAGAGGCATTACATAAAATGAGCTACCTTTCAGTCAGGTCTGCATTCAAGTTTTAAAAAGCAGAGCTTTGAGCCAGTTGTCTGAGTTGGGTAATCCACGGCAGGGATGAGTGAAAACAGCTACTTCTTAATCAGGGTGGCGATTAAGATTTCAAAGGCAGTTTCACAACAGATTCTCTGGGTTGAGGAGCGACCAATCCGCAAGAGGTATTCATAAGAAAGGGCCAATCAATACAGCACAGGTGCAAGTGCAGCAACCATTGTTGGGGAGAGTGCCAGTCTTCAGAGTGGCTTTGGCTCATCAGGCATGGGTGAGGTAGATTGTCTTGTAGGTTACTCTCTCTCCATTCTTATTTGTTCATTCCTCATCTCTTAGCACATAGTATAGTGTGAATAGTTCCAGTGGCAGCGCTTTGTACTCTGGGAAATCAGAGAGACCTCCAGTCTCTGAGATAGATCCATCTGTACCAGTTGCACTGAGCAGCAGCTCCTGACAGACCGTATTCAGGAACTGGAGCTCATCTTGATGACTTTAGATTTACATGGAAGAATGAGGAGGCAATAGACAGTGAAGTAGTTTTAGGTTGCAGAAGACAGGTAACTGGGTGACTGTCAGGAGAAGGAATGGAAATGCTCAGCCAGTGCCGAGTACACCCGTGGCCCTTCTCAATAATAAGTATATACCTATAGGTACTATTGAGGGGTACAACCTACCAGGGAGGAGCCACAACGACCAGGTTTCTGGCACTGAGCCTGGTGCTGTGGCTCAGAAGAGCAGAGAGGTGAACAGGACTGCAGTGTTGCTTGGAGAATCCCTAGTCAGAGGAACAGAGAAGAGGTTCTGAGGGTGCGATAGAGACATCCGGAATGTATGTTGCCTCCTGGTGCCAGAATTGGGGATGTCTCTGATCGGGTCCATGGGTTCTCAAGGGTGAAGCTGAGCAGCCAGAAGTCTTGGTGCATATTGGCACCAATGACGTGGTAGACAAGGCAAGGAGGTCCTGAAGAAAGATTTTAGGGAGCTAGCTAGAAAGCTGAGAAACAGGACCTCCAGTGTAGTCATCTCTGGATTGCTGCCTGTGCCATGTGCCAGTGAGGGTATGAATAGGATGATTTGGCTAAGGAACTGGTTCATGGGGCAGGGGTTCAGATTTATGGATCATTGGATTCTCTTCTGCGGAAGGTATGACATGTACAAAAGGGACATGTTACACCTGAACCCAAGGGTGTCCAATATCCTTGCAGTCAGGTTTGCTGAGTTGTTCAGGTGGTTCAAACTAATTTGGCAGGGTTATGGGAACCAGAGTGATCGTGCAGAAGGTGAGGTAGTTGGTTTACAGAAGCAATGTCTAGTGAGACTCCTAGCAAGGAGTGGCTGATGATGGGGCAAAATTACAGTCAACCGGATGAATTGCAACATAAAAGGCAGACAAAGTTGAAAAGGGTGAATACAGGATGGAAGGTGTTGTATCTGAATGCGCGTAGTATATGGAATGAGGTAAAAGAACTTGTAGCACAAGTGCAGATAGGCTGGAATGATGTTGTAGGCATCACTGAACCATAGATGAGAGAAGCTTATACCTAGGAGATTAATGTCAAAATATTCACATTGTATCTAAAAGATAGGCAGGAAGACAGAGGGTGCAGCATGGTTCTGTTGATAAAAAGTTAAATTAAATCATTAGAAAGAGGTGACATTGGGTTGGAAGGTGTTGAATCATTGTGGATAGGTCTATGGAACTACAAAGGTAAAAAGGTACTGTAGGGAGTTATATTCAGACCCCAAAACAGTAGAAAGGATTTTACAAAGGGAGATAGAAGATGTATGCCAAAGGGCAGTGTTACAATAGTCACGGGGGCATTTCAATATGCAGGAAAATCATGTTGGAATGGGATTCCAAGGGGGGATTTTCCAGAATGCCTACAAGATGGCTTTTTAGAGTCGCTCGTGGTTGAGCCCACATGGGATCGGCAAAACGGGATTGGGTGTTGTGCAATGAAGCAGAATTGGTTAGAGAGCTTAAGGTCAAAAAAACCCTTGGGGCAAGTGACCAAATTCATCCTGAAATTTGAGAAGTAGAAACTAAAGTCAGTTGTGTTAGTATTACAGTGGAGTAAAGGAAAGTGCAGAGTTATGAAAGAGGAGTTGGCCAGAATTAATCAGAAAAGAACCCTGGGAAGGATGATGGCAAAGCAGCAACGACTGAAATTTCTGGAAACAATTCAGAAGGCGCAGGATATAAACATCACAAAGAGGAAGAAGTATTCTAAATGCGCGATGACACAACGATGGCTAACAAGTGAAGTCAAAGCCAACATAAAAGCCAAAGAAAGGGCATATAATAGAGCAAAGATTAGTGGGAACTTAGAGGTTTGGAAAAATTTTAAATATCAGCAGAAGGCAACTAAATAAATCATTAAGAATGTAAAGATGGAATATGAAGGTAAGTTAGCTAATAACATTAAAGAGGATACCAGAAGTTTCTTCAGAAACATAAGGTATAAAAGAGAGGCGAGAGTGGAGATTGGACTGCTGGAAAACAATGCTGGAGAGGTTGTAATAGGGGACAAGAAAATGGCGGATGAACTGGATAAGTATTTTGCATCAGCCTTCCCTGTGGAAGACACCAGCAGTATGGTGGAATTTCCAGGTGTCAGGGGTCATGAAGTGTGTGAAGTTGCCATAACCAGAGAAAAGGTCTTGGGAAACTGACAGGCCTGAAAGCAGATAAGATGGTGCTTTCAGTTTCAGATGGTGTACACCCCAGAGTTCTGAAAGAGGTGGCTTAAAGAGATCCTGGTGGCATTAGCAATGACCTCTCAAGGACTACTAGGTTCTGGAATGGTTCCAGAAGACTGGAAAAATGCAAATGTCACTCCACTCTTCAAGAAGGGAGAGAGGCAGAAGAAAGGAAATTATATTCTAGTTAGTCTGACCTCAGTGGTTGGGAAGATATTGGAGTTGATTGTTAAGGATGTGGTTTTGGGGTACTTGGAGGCACAAGATAAAATAGACCATAGTCAGCATGATTTCCTCAAGGGAAAATCTTGCCTGACAGATCTGTTGGAATTCATTGAAGAAATAACAAGCTGGATATACAAAGGAGAATTGGTGTATGGTGTGTATTTGGAGTTTCAGAATGCTTTTGACAAGGTGCCACACATGAGGCTGCTTAATAAGCTATGAGCTCATGGTATTACAGGAAAGATTCTAGCATGGATAAAGCAGTGGCTGATTTACAAGAGGTAAAGAGTGGGAATAAAGTGAGTCTTTTCTGACCAGCTGTTGGTGTATAGTGGTGTTCCACAGGGGTCTGTGTTGGGACCAATTCTTTTTACATTATATTTCAATGATTTGTATGATGGAATTGATGGCTTTGTTGCAAAGTTTGCAGACTATACGAAGGTAGGTAGAGGCAAAGATAGTTTTAAGTAAATAAAGAGACTACAGAAAGACTTAGATTAGAAGAATGGGCAAAGACGTGGCAGGTGGAATACAGTGTCAAAAAGTGTATGGTCATGCACTTTGGTAGAAGAAATGAAAGGGTTGACTATTCTCTAAATGGAGAGAAAACACAAAAATCTGAGTCACCAAGGATTTGGGAGTCCTTGTGCAGGATTCCCTGAAGGTTAATTTGCAAGTTGTGTCTGTGAGGAAGGCAAATGTGATGATTAAGATGACTAGAATATAAAAGTAAGGATGTAATGTTGATACTTTATAAGTACTCATTTGGAGTACTGTGAGCAGTTTGGGGCCATTATCTTAGAAAGAAGAGTGTTTGATGGCTCTAGGCCTGTATTCACTGGAAATCAGAAGAATGAGGGGTGACCGTATTGAAACCTATCGAATAGTGAAAACTCTTGATAGAGTGGATGTAGAGATGTTATTTCCTGTGATGGGAGTGTCTAAGACCAGAGGATACAGCCTCAGAATAGAGGGGTGTCCTTTTAGAACAGTGAGGAAGAGGAATTTCTTTAGCAAAAAAGTAGTGAATCTGTGGAATTCCTTGCCACAGAGGTTATTTTCTTGTGGAGGCTAAGTCTTTATGTATATTTAAGGCAGAGGTTGATAGATTCAGGGCATGAAGGGATGTGGGGAGAAGGCAGGAAACTGGGACTGAGAGGAAATATGGATTAGCCGTGACGAAATGGCAAAGCAGATGATGGGCCAGATGGCCTAATTTTGTTCCGATATCTTATGGTCTTATTACAACTGTGTTTTGCCTCACTTTCATTAGTATAAAGCAAGTAGAGCAGGGGGATAAGTACACAGCCTTGTGGTACACCTATGCTGTTGGAGATCATGGAGGAAATGTATTTCCAATCCAAACGGAGTGCTGTCTGCAAGTGAGGAATTCGAGGATCCAGTTGCACAAGGACATATTGAAGCATAGATTTTGAAACTTATTGATTAATTTTGAGGGGTTGATAGTATTGAATTCCAAGCTGTAGTCAATGAATAGCATCCTGCTGTACACATCTTCACTGTCCAGATGTTCCAGAGCTGAGTGAAGAGCCAATGAAATGGCAGCTGCTGTTGACATGTTGTGACAATAGACAAATTGGAGTGGATCCAAGTCGTTTCTCAGGCAGCAGTAGATATGTTACATCATCAACCTCTCAAAGCAATTCATCACAGTGGATCCAAGTACTACTGGATGATGGTTATTGAGGCAGATTACCACATTGTTTTTAGGCACAGGTATGACCGAAGCCTGCTTGAAGCAGGTGGATGCCTCAGACTGCAAAAGCAAGAGGTTAAAGATATCATGAACATTCCAGCCAGTGAATCTGCACAGCTTTTTAGTACTGGATCAGGGACCACATCTGGGTTACCTGGCCGATTGCTAAAAAAAGGGACAGGATGTGAAGCAAAGCGAATTAAGTAAGGACAATTTTCCTTCTTACTTTAGCTCAGCTGACAGCAGTTTTCCCTAAAAGATTACAAGATCAGAAAGAATGCAAGTATACTTACCCATCGCATCCTTTCACACTTTGTGCTCAGTCCACTGCTGTTCACTCTTCTGACACATGACTGTGCTGCAACACACAGCTTGAACCACATCATCAAGTTCGCTGATGACACAACTGTGGTGGGTCTCATCAGCAAGAACGATGAGTCAGCTTACAGAGAGGAGGTGCAGCGGCTAACGGACTGGTGCAGAGCCAACAACCTGTCTCTTAATGTGAAAAAAACAAAAGAGATGGTTGTTGACTTCAGGAGGGCACGGAGCGACCACTCCCTGCTGAACATCGACGGCTCCTCGGTAGAGATCGTTAAGAGCACCAAATTTCTTGGTGTTCTCCTGGCGGAGAATCTCACCTGGTCGCTCAACACCAGCTCCATAGCAAAGAAAGCCCAGCAGCATCTCTATTTTCTGCGAAGGCTGAGGGAAGTCCATCTCCTACCCCCCCCATCCTCATCGCATTCTACAGGGGTTGTATTGAGAGTATCTTGAGCAGCTGCATCACTGCCTGGTTTGGAAATTGCACCATCTTGGATCGCAAGCCCCTGTAGTGGATAGTGAGGAGAGCTGAGAAGATCATCGGGGTCTCTCTTCCCGCCATCACAGACATTTACACTACACAAAGCAAACAGCATTATGAAGGACCCCATGCACCCCTCATACAAACTCTTCTCCCTCCTGCCATCTGGGAAAAGGCTCTGAAGCATTCGGGCTCTCACAACCAGACTATGTAACATTTTCTTCCCCAAAGCTATCAGACTCCTCAATACTCAGAGCCTGGACTGACACTTTACTGCCCTATTGTCTTGTTTATTATTTATTGTAATGACTGCACTGTTTTGTGCACTTTATGCAGTCCTGGGTAGGTCTGTAGTGTAGTGTAGTTTTTCTCTGTGTTGTTTTTTTTACATAGTTCAGTCTAGTTTTTGTACTGTGTCATGTAACACCATGGTCCTGAAAAAACGTTGTCACATTTTTACTATGTACTGTACCAGCAGTTATGGTCGAAATGACAATAAAAGTGACTTGACTTGACTTGACTTTTTGGAATACCAAGTTATTTTACCATCAATAACATTTTAAAAATGCTGTTGTATCTCTACAGAAAACATAATACTGTAGTCAAGTAGGGCACAGCAGATACCTGTAAATATTAGCAGAGTAACAAGCAGATCATTTTTTCTTTTCTGAGAAAATCACTGATCACTTACATTTTATATCAACTTGTGAGGGAACAGATTACCTCCATTTAAGATTCCATCAGTAATGTATATGTATGGGTGAATGAGAATTGTATTTAAAGATACTATGATCTTCAACATTTTCAGTCACCATTGTATATATAAAACCAGCACCAATTGTGGCAAAAATGTTTGCTAGGTGGTTTACGTGATACCATCATAATTGTCCTTGAATGGCAAGTTGTTGCTTGCCATTAGCAAACCTTTTCTGATTGAAAAGAAGGAAATTGCATACGTACCATTTGCAAATTTGAATAATGATCTGAATGAAGGAACTGAAGACACTGTGACCAAGATTAATGGAAGGACCAGTAATGCTGAGGAGGTGGGGAGCCTGATAAAGGATTTGAACAAGGTAGGAGAATTGGGAATGATTTGGCAGTGGAATAGAGCACGGAAGGCATGGGGTTATGCAGTTTGCTAAGAAGAAAAAAGGTGTGGACTGTTTTATAAATGGATTGGAGGTGCAATGGGACGTGGGTTCAGGGTTCCCTTGAGGTTAACGTCCAGGATAAGTTGGAAGTAAGGAAGGCAAATAGCAATTATTTTGTGAGGACCAGAATACAAAAGCAAAATATATTGCTGTAGCTTTATAATGCATTGGTTAGAAGGCATTTGGAGTTTCAGCCCGAAGTATCGGCTGTACTTTTTTTCATAGATGCTGCCTGGCCTGCTGAATTCCTCCAGCAGTTTGTGTATACAACATATGAGAAGTGTTTGGTGACTTTATGCCTGTACTTAATGGAGTTAAGAAGGATGAAGGGTTTTTCATTGAAACCTACCAGATACTGAAATGCCTGGACTTGGATAGGATGCTTCCATTAGTAAGAGAGTCTAGGAGCCAGGAGAACAGCCTCAGAATGAAGAGACGACCCTTTAGAAATGAGGCAAGGAGGGATTTCTTCAACTAAAAGGTGCTGCATCTGTGGAAATTGTTGCCACAGAGGACTGTGGAGGCTGAGTCAGTCTGGTTATTTTTGGCAGAGGTTCTTGATTGGAAAGGTAGTTAAATTTCCTCAGATATTGATGTCTGTAAGTCTCGTTCCCAGAGATTCTTAATTTTGTCTAAAGGAACATTCCTTGTCTCCAGTAACATACCATAAATATTAGATATTGAACCATTATGAAAAGGTGTCAAATTAAAAATTACGTCTAGTAAGTTCTTATCTGAGCTTATAGGAAATGTGCATAATTGAGATCTGAGAAAGTCTCTGATTTGTAGATATCTAAAAAAGGGAGTTCTGGGTAAGCTATATTTAGCTGACAATTGCTCAAATGAAAAAAGGTTTCCTCCAACAAACAGATCCCAAAAACAGTTAATACTCAACCTGTCCCATTCTTTAAAAACTAAATCAGTCATGGAGGGTTTAAAAAACTTAGAATAAATGGGGCTTGAAAGCGAAAATGTCAATAAACCAAAGTGTTTTCTAAATTGTATCCAGATCCTCAGAGTGTGTTTAACTATTAAATTATCAGTTAGTTTACTTACAAATAAAGGAAGTGAGGCTCCAAGAAGAGAAATAATAGAAAATTTATTAACAGAGTTAGCTTCTAAAGAAACCCATACCAGACAGTCTACATCATATATGTCAAACTCAAGGCCCGCAGGCCAAATCCGGCCCGTGGTGGAATTATCTTTGGCCCGCGAGATAATATCTAATTACTATTAAAGCTGGCCCCAGTAATCGAAGCGCCTATGGCGTATGATATGGCTAATGCTGAGTTTATTCAGGTACCAGGTTTTCAGGGTTTTTAGTGTTTATTCGGCAGTCTTGCTCGGCAGTCTTCTTCATAAGAAACGGAATTTGTAAAGTGAAACACTTTGTAGTTATAGCAGAGACTGAGACACATGAGAGCAGGCTGAAAAAACGGAGGCAACGAAAGCTGCGTTCACACGCGTCCGACTGATCTGGCCCGCATGAAGCTGCATTTTGCTCAATCCGGCCCGTGACCTAAAATGAGTTTGACACCCCTGGTCTACATGTTTAATATAATATAGCCAAAACGTAAGGTATCATATATTAACTGCCCAGTAATAAAACCTAAAATTAGGTAAAGCTAAACCTCCAGACTGTTTAGATTTTTGAAGATGAACTTTATTTAAACGAGGATGTTTATTTTTCCATATATAGGAGGATAAAATAGAATCCAGAGAGTCAAAAAAGGATTTAGGAATAAAAATGGGTAAAGCCTGAAAAAGATATATAAATTTAGGTGGAATAATCCTTAATATCTGAGGAAATTTGGAATGAAATTTTTAAACTGGTTAATACATCATCGCTATGTGCTCATCATTCCCTCATACAATTTAAGGTGGTACATAGAGCTTAATTAATTACATATATCAATTCATATGTTTTGGACTTGTCTGAGTCTTGAAAAATATTGGAAGGAAGTTTTTCAAACTTTTTCCTTACTTTTCAAAGTCAGTTTTAAGCCTAACCCTCTGATGGCCCTATTTGGTACTGTTGCAGGACAAGATATTAAGCTGAAGGGATCTGATTTATGTATTTTGGCCTTTAGCTCTCTTATAGCTAGGAAGGTGCTTTTGTTTAAATGGAGAGATGTTTTTCCTCTTATTCATGCTCAATGGTTATGTGATATTATGTCATGTTTAGATTTAGAGAATATTCATTGTTCAATTTCTGAATTTCGTCAAGACTTTCAAACATTGTGGGGACCTTTTCCAAATTATTTTCAAAACCTTCAATTCGTTGTTCAAATTCAAATGTTGGCTATTATTAATTTTTATTATATGAGAAGGTATTCTGCCTTTTTTCTCCTTAATGAACAGCTTTGGTCTTGGTAGGGGTTAGATTCTTTTTTTGGTAATAAATTAGTTTATTTCAATATAACTATTGATTAACTCACATGAATATGGGGTAATGAGATTGTTATTATGAAGAGATATAATGTAATCGGTAGCTTTTTTTATCTCTTTTGACCTTTTATATATACTTTCTTGTACTCTGTATTCTTCTATGTAGAAACTAATAAAAATATTGGAAAGAAAAAGAAGGAAAGGTAGTTATTAAAGGTAATGAGGAGAAGGTGGAAGAATGGTGCTGGTAAACATAAATCAACCATGAATAAACAGCAGATCTTACTCAATAGGCTAACTGGCCTAATTCTGCTCCAATATCTAGTGGCCTTGTGGTGCACCTGCAAAGCAGTTTTCAAGCTGAGAGTTACATATGTGAAGCTTGCAATAGTGCCTAATGTGGGAGGATATAGCGTGTAATGTAGAAATCTTGATTGCTAGAGATTGAAGTAGTCTTCTCTTGAAGACTGGTGTTTCAGGATTTGCAAAATTACAGCACAGGCAGAATATCTCCCAGCTGCTGATGCACCACAATGCATGTCTCCTTTAAGAGTGCAGGCTAGCTTTCTGTGTGGCAGGATAGATTTAACTAGAGACACAAGAGATTGAATTGGGTTTAGTTACTCTCAGAATCAAACCACTTGAGGAAACAAACCAATGAAGTGTGTGATCATCATCAGTTGCATGCAGCAATCATATAAATGAGTATGCAGCACACATTTACACGATATTGCATAGAACTGGATGCAACAGCTAAAAATTAAATGCCCACTGTTATCTCTGCAGTTTTTTTCTGGAATTTATCCTACTTGTCTCCACCTCTGCCATGTATTCAGACTGGGGTGTTGAAGATTTTTTTTTGCTGTTCCAGGAAGTTCAGAAAATACAGTAACATGAAATAGACAGTGTGAAACAAATAGCAATAGAAATTGTAGAGTTATTCATGTCTTTTTTTCTTGGCAGTTCAACATAAAATACACGTTGCATTTTAAAGTAAACTAATCTAATTTATTAATGTTTTAAGAGTCGTCAGAAAGGAAAAAAATACAAAATGAATTACACGTGAAGATTTAACTTCAGAATTCTCTTTCTTGAATTTGTGTAAACAAAATCTGGTGAACAGGAACTATTAAAAGCTGAAGAAAATTATATTTTTTCAATACAGCTTGATCAGCATCAATGCATCATGAAAAATTAACTTGACAACTTGTCTGGATTTTGAAGTTGAATATAAATACTCAGTCACAGTAAATTCACGAATGGCATATCCAGATGCAGCCCCTTTGGAGAGGCAGATGGCATAAAATAAAATGTTTTTGGCAGTACTTAAAAAATACAAAACAGATCTTTTGACTTTGAAACATGATTTCAAAAACTAATATGTCATAATTAAAAATATTTTCAACTCTTCATATTAAATATGTTAATAAACAACAGAATGAATAATTCAGAATGTTAGCATATTTAGCAATATGAGAGCAATGAATATGAAAACAAATATTAACCATGAGTAACAGAGTATAATCTGGCCAATCATCTGAGGTCTAAATGTTTCCAACTAGTTGCAATCCCTTGCTCTTTTCCCCTGCAGGTATTGCCTCCTCATTACTGTTTTTAAAATGTTTCTTTCAATTCTGCTTTTATCCCATTCTTAGAGCTCTTATCATAGCAATGACCTCCATAAGGAAAATCTCCTGGTCTGACTTGAAGTGGACCTGGTGCCCTCCTGGACTTGCAGCCCTGACTTGCCTGGGCTGGGTGTTCAGAGACTATACAAGCTGAGGCCAGTGATCAATTGAGAAGTGACAGTGCTGACTAGGTCTCAGGCAGTTCCTTGCTGAAGCCCCTTCCCACACCACATTTTAAAAAATGCTATTAGAATTGTTGCAAATAATTAAATGCCCTTAAATATTTCTTAGAGTTAAATAATTTAAAATATTAAGAAAAAAGTGAAAGAAGTAGAAAGGAAATAATTAAGTTTATCTTCGTTACCTTTTCCCATCTAACCTAAAGGGCTAGAAATGGCCTGTCAAATCAATGGTATCATCATTCCCATGCGCATATGGAGTCTTTCCACTGAATGCAGAGCCAGGTATGTTGGCATCTGTTACTCAGATTTATTTCAGGCTAGCTTAAGTTTAGAATTAAATAACTCAGATCAGCTGAGTGCTAGTCAGTCACTTCAAAACTGCCAGCCTCAGCCACCTCATTTAGTCATTGAACACAGTATATCACTGAAGCAGACCCACAGTGTCTTTTTTATCTCCCTTCTAATTTGACCACCATCTTGCTTAAATCCGTACCTTCTTCCTCCTGTCCATCCTGACAGTGAAACAGTACGAAAGTGACTTGAAATTTTAAACATAATATGCATCTCTATTTCTTTTCAGTTCTCTTTAAGCTTTACTAAGTTACATTTTTCATTTTTGCAATATATTCAGCATTTATTTGAAAAAATCTCCACATTATATTTATGTAGTGTGCACCAATATTAAAATATGTTCCAGTTTAGTGATTCCATAGACCCTATGCAAGTTGTGCAATAAATTTAAAACTTTACTGATAAGTTCACCAAATGACAGACAGACAAAATTGCTTATCAGTATTATTTACTTTTATTATTTGCAATGATTTGTAATCAGTATCTGGGAGGTAAATACTTTGTGAACTGCGGTTCATTGTTCCAAGCCACAGATGAAATTGGTTTGGTTTCCCAGATATTGTGGATATTCAGTTGCCTCCAAGTCTGGGTTTGGGTGGACTGAGACAATTTCTGGGTGTAGTCATAGACCCATTGAGCTGAGGCAAGTTAAGTGAAATGAATCATTATAAGAGAGACCCAGTTTTGCAAGATTCACAATATGCAGTTTAGAATAGAAATCTCATTATAAGCAATGATTGCAGAGCATTTTACTTCATTACATGTTATTGATTGCATTAAAAGTAATGCAAGTGCCATTATGAAATTAATTAAATCAATCCTAAAATAAGTATTTTAGCTTAAAAATGATACCTCAATTAAAAGCCCATGGAAGTTCATTTAACACACGTCAGTTGCATAAACTAATCTACCTTTTCTCAAAATTCCAAATAGCTTTGAAACTATTTTCAGTTCAGATTTAAGAAATAAAACCTGAATATAAGATTAAGGCAGTTATGAACATTTTTTGCTTCATTCCTCTCTTCAGCTCTCAGCTGGGGATTAAACTTTGAGAGTCATCCAGAATGCATTCCCTTTGAACCACAGCAAAGACAAAGCAAATAATGACAGAGGAAATGAATACGCATGAATGTAAAAAAGTGCACCAGACTTTGGCGAGCTCATGACATCCACCAACTCAATATTCAAGAAAACTCTCCAGGCAGTTATTTCAATGGTAGCATAAGTAAGGATAAAGTTGAATTGTATTTAAGTTGATGTGGTGTAATTCTAGATCCATTTTTAAATAATTCAGTAGGATGACACTGATTTTCATAGATGAAGGGTCCTGGAGCTTTAACTGTTTAACATAATCTATCTCCACATTGATATATTGCAGAATATAGTGGTGTTGTTACCATTCTTCCTGGTTTTCCAGCCTCCCTGGGTTCCACTTACTTGCTTGAAATATATTGACATTTCTCAATACCTTTATTGAAATAAATATTTTCACATTGCAGGATGCAAACAGTGAAGTCCATAGTGTAAACTTTACGAAATCCAGCTCGAGGCAGTTGAGGGTCATTCTTGCAAAATTACATTCAAAATAAATCAATAATTACAGCCCAAGTTGATAGTTGAGGTTTATAAATTAAGGAACAAATGTACCTCATTACATAAATTAACTATTCTAAATTATTAGAAAATCTCTGGCATCCAATTTCATTTAAACAAAACAGGGACATTATTCCTGAGAATTACTGAGTACATTGTTTGGAAGATCATAATAGCAAAAGCAATGAAATTTATTATTATAGCAACTCAAATTTTTCAATTAAAGTAAGTCACAAAGCAAAACTGAATATATTTTTAAAATTATGTGCAATAGATCTAATAGAAGCCTTTGAGGTTGGATTAAAGTTACTGAATTATCAGGTTTCTGGCAAAGTTCCTTACAGAAAATTCTAGCTATGGAAAAAGCCCTTGGGATATAGGGTGAAGTATATTGACTAATAAATTGGCTAAATATTGAGAAACAAAGGGAAGTAATTTATTTTGTGCATCTAATTAGACAGCTTTGCCCAAGGGAGTGCCTCAGGATTCAATGCTGACAGTTCACAAATTATTTATATCTAAGATTCCTGTTTCTCTTTCATCTCAAATATTGTGATAGGTATTCACTTCATAGGCCAGTGGCCCTCTTGTTTTTGCCAGTCTCGTCTTTCTAAACACAGCAGCTGCCCCTTGTAAAGATCAAACAATGTAAGTTAAACTTTCAGTTAATGTTCCTTATGTAGCTTCTGGTCATAAACGGCAGCCAGTTTTCAGTTCATAATGTGAGTGGAAAGCAGTAATCAGATTGGAGTTTGAAAACACAGCTTTGCAAGCAGATATATTCATATATAGAAAGTAGGATGCTGGTCAAGAGGTGCTGCATCAGACAATGGGTTATTTAATTTGGCTTCTTTCAAAACAGGTAGCACTGGCAAAGTTGCTTAGTTCAAGGAAGCCTGCAGACAGATAGAGACAATCACTTAGCAAACCAATAATTGATTTATTAATATTGGAAGGCTTACATTCAAGGAATTTAGCTTCACAGCATTAATTGTGGATAGCTGTGAACTGTGTCTTAAAGAAGTTTTCAGACCGTAACTGAGAAAATATCATATATGTGGAAAGTCACCCAAGTGGCAAAGAACCTGTATAATAGTAGAGAGCAGTTTAGGTGTATTAAAAATGGTTAAAGGACATCAAGCAGAATGATAGGAAAACAGAGTGACTATAATCCTAAGCATAAGAAATTCTGCAGAGCTGGAATGGTCTTCGCCCAAAACGTTGACTGTTTATTCATGTCCATAGATGCTGCCTGACCTGCTGAGCTCCTCCAGTGCTTTGTGTGTATAATTAGAGTCCATTCCTTTGCCTTTGATTTCTGCATCAGATGATTTGTTGGTCAACATCATAGCTCATAGGAATTGTATCTGTGTTCTGGAAATCCTCTGTGTGTTAGAAATGGTTTGTGATTTATAAATGTTTTATAAGGAATATATCCTCTGCAAGTTCTAAATGTGTTTTAAGAATGTTGCTTGGATTTAAAAGAGTATCACTGAAAATAAATGAAATGTGTTTAAATAACTTTGTTAGCTGGACATAGCTTCCCCTTGAAAGGGAGGGAGGACCCACCACTCAAATAGCAGGTATAGGTAACTAAACTCGCTGTGGAGTATAAACAGGGAAGTGATCTAGTCTTTAATGATTGGATAGTTACAGTATAGTCTCTTTTTAGTGAGGATACTCATGGTTATTTGTATTAGATAGTCTTCATTTGAGTATAGATCCTTGAGGTCAGCAAACCAATATTGTCACATTATCAGGCTTCAAGGTGACAAAACCATATGAAATCCTATCATTTCCTTCTATTTTGTTTGCTTGAGCCTCAATAAACAAACCTCTAGCTAAGGAGAATTTACTTGAATTTACCAGTCTATCTCATTGACAAGGAGTCTGCAACCAATCTGGGATGTGCTCAGTTAGAACTTTCTCCCTGTGCTTTAAGAGCACTCCAAAGTTTTACAGTAAATAGGACATCCAGATTAAATACAGATTCCTCCAATGATCAGACATCACAACTTTGACCAGCCAGTGACTACCTAAAACAATATACCAGGCAATAAACCCAAATTTATAAACAGCTTCTCGAAAATTAGAGTATCTTGATTAGAAGGTGATCTCATAAAGCATAAAGTGAGTGAGTGGGCCAGTGAAGGAGCGGAGCTTTGAGGCTTTGACGAGAAGAGGCAGAGGATGAGCTTGCTCCCAGTTAGGCTTTACAATGCCTCCTGAGACGGTGATGTGACTCTCATGTGAGATGTGGCAGTCTTGGGGGAACTCCCCTCTCCCGCAGAGTCACATCTGCCAGAAGTGCTTGTGGCTGGGTGATCTGGAAGACCGTGTGAGGAATCTGGAGCAGCAGCTGGATGACCTTCGACTCATAAGGGAGAATGAGGCAGTCATAGGTGAGAGCTATAGGGAGGTAGTCACACCTAGGCTGCCGGAAACAGGTCGTTGGGTGACAGTCCGAGGGGGGAAAGCGAAGGTGAGTAGATAGGTAGTGCAGAGCACACCATGTGGCCATTCCCCCTGAATAATAAGTATACCATCCTGGATACTGTTGGTGGGGATGACCTACCAGGTGTGAGCCACAGTGGCAGGGCCTCTGGCACTGAGTCTGACCCTGTGGTGCAGAAGGATGGGACGGAGAAGAGGAGAGCTGTCATCATTGGAGACTCTATAGTCAGGAGAGCAGACAGGAGATTTTGTGGGCAGTGAAGGACACCCACATGGTTTGCTGCCTCCTGGGTGTCAGGGTCTGGGATGTCTCTGACTGGGTGCACAACATCCTGGTACGAGAGGGAAAGCAACCAGAAGTCATGATACATGTTGGTACCAACGAAATAGGCAGGAAGGGGGATGAGGTCCTGAAGTGTGAGTTTTGGGAACTAGGCAGAAGGCTGAAGAACAGGACCTCAAGGGTGGTGTTCTCAGGATTGCTGCCAGTGCTACGTGATAGTGATGGTAAGAATTGGAGGAGATGGTAGTTGAATGCGTGGCTGAGGAGTTGGTGCAGGGGGCAGGGTTTTAGGTTTTTGGATCACTGGGGTCTCTTCTGGGGAAGGTGGGACCTGTACAGATTGGATAAGTTGCACCTGAACTCGAGGGGGAGCAATATCCTTGCAGGTAGGTTTGCTAGCATGGTTTGGGAGGGTGTAAACTAATTTGCAAGGGGGATGGGACCCGGAGCAATAGAGCAGTGAAAGAAGTGCATGGAGTAAAGCCAGATCTAACATATAGAGAGGCTTTGAGGAAAGAGAAGCAGAATAAAGGGTGTAATGGTAGTAACGTAGAAGGGCTAAAGTGTGTATACTTCAATGCAAGAAGCATCAGGAACAAAGGTGATGAACTGAGAGCTTGGATACATACTTGGAATTATGATGTAGCTGCCATTACAGAGACTTGGCTGGCACCAGGGCAGGAATGGATTCTCAATATTCCTGGATTTCAGTGCTTTAAAAGGGATGGGGGGGGGGGGGGGGGAAGGAGAGAAGAGGTGGCATTACTGGTCAGGGATACTGTTACAGTTACAGAAATGGTGAGTAATATAGCAGGATCCTCTTTTGAGTCAGTATGGGTGGAAGTCAGGAACAGGAAGGGAGCAGTTACTCTATTGGGGGAATTCTATAGGCCCCCTGGTAGCAGCAAGGATACCGAGGAGCAGATTGGGAGGCAGATTTTGGAAAGGTGCAAAAATAACAGGGTTGTTATCATGGGTGACTTTAACTTCCCTAATATTGATTGGCACCGGATTATTTCCAATGGTTTAGATGGGGCAGAGTTTGTTAAGTATATCCAGGACGGATTCCTGTCACAGTATGTTGACAGGCCGACTAGGGGGAATGCCGTACTAGATCTAGTATTCAGTAACGAACCGGGTCATGTCACAGATCTCTCAGTGGGTGAGCATCTGGGGGACAGTGATCACCGCTCCCTGACCTTTAGCATTATCATGGAAAAAGATAGAATCAGAGAGGACAGGAAAAACTTTAGTTGGGGAAGGTCAAATTATGAGGCTCCAAGGCTAGAACTTACAGATCTGAATTGGGATGATGTTTTTGCAGGGAAATGTACTATGAACATGTGGTCGATGTTTAGGGACCTCTTGCAGGATGTTAAGGATAAATTTGTCCCAGTGAGAAAGATAAAGAATGGTAGGGTGAAGGAACCATGGGTGACAAGTGAGGTAGAAAATCTAGTCAGGTGGAAGAAGGCAGCATACATGAGGTTTTGGAAGCAAGGATCAGATGGGTCTATTGAGGAATATAGGGTAGCAAGAAAAGAGCTTAAGAAGGGGCTGAGGAGAGCAAGAAGGGTGCATGAGAAGGCCTTGGCGAGTAGGGTAAAGGAAAACCCCAAGGCATTCTTCAATTACGTGAAGAACAAAAGGATGACAGGAGTGAAGGTAGGACTGATTAGATGTAAAGGTGGGAAGATGTTTCTGAGGCTGTGAAAGTGAGCAAGGTCCTCAATGAATACTTCTCTTCGGTATTCATCAATTAGAGGGAACTTGATGATGGTGAGGACAGTATTAGTGAGTTTGATGTTCTGGAGCATGTTGATATTAAGGGAGAGGAGGTGTTGGAGTTGTTAAAATACATTAGGACGGATAAGTCCCCTGGGCCTGATGGAATATTCCCCAGGCTGCTCCATGAGGCAAGGGAAGAGATTGCTGAGCCTCTGTCTGGGATCTTTATGTCCTCATTGTCCACGGGAATGGTACCAGGAGGATTGGAGGGAGGCGAATGTTGTCCCCTTTTTCATAAAAGGTAGTAAGGATAGTCTGGGTAATTATAGACCAATGAGCCTTACATCTATGGTAGGAAAGCTGCTGGAAAAGATTCTTAGAGATAGGATCTATGGGCATTTAGAGAATTATGGTCTGATCAGGGACAGTTAGCATGGCTTTGTGAAGGGCAGATCATGTCTAAAAAGCCTGATAGAATTCTTTGAGGAGGTGACCAGGCATATAGATGAGGGTAGTGCAGTGGGTGTAATCTACATGGATTTTTGTAAGGCTTTTGACAAGGTTCCACACGGTAGGCTTATTCAGAAAGTCAGAAGGCGTGGGATCCAGGACAGTTTGGCCAGGTTGATTCAGAATTGGCTTCCCTGCAGAAAGCAGAGGGTCATGGTGGAGGGAGTATATTCGGATTGGAGGGTTGTGACTAGTGGTGTCCCACAAGGATCTGTTCTGTGACTTCTACTTTTTGTGATTTTTATTAACGACCTGGATGTGGGGGTAGAAGGGTGAGTTGGCAAGTTTGAAGATGACACAAAGTTTGGTAGTGTTCTGGATACTGCAAAGGATTGTCAAAGATTGAAGAGAGACATTGATAGGATGCAGAAGTGGGCTGAGAAATGGCAGATTGAGTTCAACCCGAAGAAGTGTGAGGTGGTACACTTTGGAAGGACAAACTCCAAGGCAGAGTACAAAGTAAATGGCTGGATACTTGGGAGTGTGGAGGAGCAGAGGGGTCTGGGGGTACATGTCCACAGATCCCTGAAAGTTGCCTCACAGGTAGATAGGGTGGTTAAGAAAGCCTATAGGGTGTTAGCTTTCGTAAGTTGAGGGACAGAGTTGTGAGGTAATGATGCAGCTCTATAAAACTCTGGTTAGGTCACACTTGGAGTACTGTGTCCAGTTCTGGTCGCCTCACTATAGGAAGGATGTGGAAGCATTGGAAAGGGTACAGAGGAGATTTACCAAGATGCTGCCTGGTTTAGAGAGTATGCATTATGATCAGAGATTAAGGGAGCTAGGGGTTTACACTTTGGAGAGAAGGAGGATGAGAGGAGACATGATAGAGGTATACAAGATATTAAAAGGAATAGATAGAGTGGACAGCCAGCGCCTCTTCCCCAGACACCACTGCTCAGTACAAGAGGACATGGCTTTAAGGCAAGGGGTGGGAAGTTCAAGGGGAATATTAGAGGAAGGTTTTTCACTCAGAGAGTGGTTGGTGCATGGAATGCACTGCCTGAGTCAGTGGTGGAGGCAGATACACTTGTGAAATTTAAGAGACTAGTAGACAGGTATATGGAGGAATTTAAGGTGGGGGGGTTATATGGGAGGCAGGGTTTAAGGGTCGGCACAACATTGTGGGCCGAAGGGCCTGTACTGTGCTACGTTCTATGTAAAAATATTCTGTTTACTATAAGAACGGGGGAAGACATCCTCTTTTAGTTTGTGTTTAACAATAGGAACCAGGAAACACACCTGCAAGGCTGAGATGGTTCCTTTTAGCATTAGTTCAAGTGGAAAAGCTTCCAAATAATTTCAAGGGAATTAGTGATGAACACCTGGAAAATATAGCTGGCTGTAGAGATAGACAGCTTGGATTCAGTAAAGAGAGTCATACTTAACTAATCTGCTGAAGTTTGTTGAGGATCATGCTGTCGTGATGAAAAACTAAACTACAGCAATGTAGTCAACAGGAAGTTATCAAAAACTTGCCAAGGTTGAAGTCAAGATTTAATAGCCAGGGGACTATCACAGAGTCCATAGTGAAAGGGTCTATTGGATAAAGAATTGATTCAAAGCTAGCTAATGCATAACATTCCTTCATGCTAGAAGAAAGAATGCCCTATATTAGGATGATAAGCAGATGGAAATGATTAAACTTACAAGTTAACATTAAAATTTTCATGATCCAAGGAGGAAATTAATGGCACCTGAACAATGAAATGGTCAATGAGAAATGGATTCATTCCTAATTCAGTAAAGATTAAAAAGATATCTGGTTGGGTGCAGAAAAAAAACAAAAATCGTGGTGACATTCAATTTTGAATAAAATATAGTAATGTATTAATAGTGATTTGCATGAGAATTCCATATTCCAACATTCTTAAATCCATTTCTCCACATGAGATGAAGGGTCAAAGAGTCCAGAGTGCCAGCAACCTCTGATCAGTCTTCTGCTTTACAGAATCGTTCTCGAGGTTTTTAACAGTGCAAACTTGATTCAGATTTGGCTTATACCATTGAATTATAAAATGGGGCAGAGGGCATTCATGCTGTTCGTCTTCTTTAACTAAGTCTACTTCATCCTTCCAGGCAGCGTTAGAATTAATCCCGGGTTGCTGGAGCTGTTATAGCGTTATGCTAATCTCTGTGTTACCATGCCACCTCTTTTTTGGCTACAGCCAGAAATATTCTCTCCAATGTGTATTTGCAAGTTGCTTTACCTAAACTGGATTTATTCACTTCTAGAATGTCATTTACAATGAACCCTATAAAAGTACCAATTGTCTTACTGTGACACTTGCCTTAGTAGAGCCCATAATTTACTTGAAGATACCCACCTATAGTATATAGCTAATGCCAAGATGTGCTTATTTACAACTTTCTCCCTGTCTCCACTACAACAACACCCACACCAACCCCATCCCAGCCCCATCCCAGCCCCATCCCCGGACACATCTGAACTTTGTCTGCAAGGGAACATATAGATTAAATATAGATGCCTCCAAAATTACAATTATTTCTAACCAGTGACTACCTAAAACAATAAACTGGTAGATTAGCCAAAATTTATAAATAGTCATAAAATGCTATTAATATTAGGATATTGTGAATTGCAGATGTTGTCAGAAAGCAAAACTATATTGTTTACAATCAGAACGGGGAAGTCCGTTCTCCTTCAGTTTGTTTTTAACAAAGGGAACCAGGAAGCACACCTGCAAAGTTGAGATGCTTCCTTTAGCATCAGTTCAAGTGGAAAAGCTTCTAAGCGTACAAATAATTTCAAGAGATTTAGTGAGGAACACCTGGCAAAATACAGCCTGGTAAAGGAGAGACAGCTTAGATTCAGTGAAGGGATTATTGGGTCACTAATATGTTGAAGTTTGTTGAGGATTATGCTGCCATGGTGGAAAAAAAACTAAAACAGAGCAATGTTGTCTACCTGAAGTTACAAAAGCTTGACAAGGTTTAAAGCAAGGGTTGAACAGCCAAAAGACTTCCATGGAGTCTGTAATAAAAGGGTATATGGGATTGTTTGCTATCAGGATATGAATTGGATGTGATAAATGGCTCAGGGTAAATGTATGTGATGACACCAATCACTGTACAGTGCCTTTTTGAACTCATAAAAACATTTTGACTAATGGATGATACTGACTCCACTAGCAGAATAAGTAAACAGAATCAATGGACAGCCTCTGTCATTGAAAAGGCCAACATTAGGCTCCCATTGTAGATATTGCCTTGCAGCTTGTCATAAGAAGAGATCACCAGGAACACAAAGGCAGTACTTCAAGCATCCTTGACGAAATGCAACATCCCCTGTGGTTTGTGTGCATCTCTGCCAATGATGCTCAACGTGGTGATGGGGCACCTGGGATGGAACTGCAAAGACAAACCATATGCAAAAGCCCAGCAAAAACAGGAAAGGGAATATACCATCTCCCAGTGCACACTGCATCTACTTGTAAACCAACTGCCCCATCCTCAACCTAGCACTCTGGTTCCCATCCCCCTGTCTAGTTAGTTTGAACCCTTCCTAATACCTTTATCAGCCTTGCCCATGAGGATATTGGTCTCCCTCGAGTTCAGATGTAGCCTGTCTCTTTTGTATGAGTCATACCCTTCCCAGAAGAGATTCCAATGATCCAGAAGTCTGAATCCCAGCCTCCTGCACCAAATACACAACCACACATTCATCTGTTAAATCATCCTATTCTTACCATTACTGGTGTATGGCACAGGCACCAATCCAGAGATTGCTAACCTGGATGCCCTGAATTTCAGCTTTCTACCAAACTCCTTAAATTCACTCTTTAGGACCTCCTCCATTTTCCTACCTATGTCATTGATGCCTATATGTGCCAAGAGTTCTGGCTGCTCACCCTCCCCCATTAGAATGCTGTGCATCCAATCCAAGACATTCCTGACCCTGGCACCTGGGAGGCAACATACCATCCAAGTGTCTCTCTCAGGTCCACAGAATCTCCTGTCTACTCCTACAATATGTAATCCCTATTACAACTGCAGGTTTCTTCTTCCTCCCTTCCCTTCTGGGCCATATTGCCAGACTCAGTGCCACACATCCAGTTGCCGTGGCTCCTCCCTGGTAAGTCTCAATAGTATCTAAAGCGGTATACTTATTATTGAGTGGTGTGACCAAAGGAATACTCTGAAGAGGCTTCCCATTTCTTTTCCTTCTTCTGACTCCTGCAGCTTAAGGGTGATGACCTCCCTGTAGCTCCTATCTATCTTTTCCTCAGTTTACCATATGAGCCAAAGGTCATCAAGCTGGAGCTCCAGTTCCTAAACACGTCCTCTGAGGAGCTGAAACTCGGTACACCTGGTGCAGATGTGGTTATCCGGGAGACTGGAGGTCTCCAAGAATTCCCACATCTCACATAAAGAATGTAACACAGCCCCTGGAGCCATTCTCACTGCACTAACTGATGAAGAATACAAAAGAAACTTTCCTCCTCCTCTGTTGAGCCAAAGCCTTCCCACTCTAACACCAGTCCAATTACACTATGGCTGTTCCGTTTGTCCCTTCCTTATTTTAATTTACCCTTTGTAAGTTAATTCTAGGCACTGTATTCCAGGTACTTATTACCATCTGAGTAAGTGTGGTTCTCCTCAGGTCCCCTCTAAATTTCTTACTCCTTACCCTACATTTGATGAAGGCTTAAAAATGTCAAAAAATCAAATTATATTTAGTCTAATGCTGGTAGAATTAAATTATCCTTTACGCACAAGCAATGAGACATAAGGGCAGGACTAGTCTAGCAATTATGGAACAATACAAAAACAAAAGCAAATTATAGCAAGTTTGTGACACAAGTCACTTTGGTTTACCTCACCTATCAATTTTAATAAATCTTCCTAACAAAGAGCATACTTAGTTACTTAATGCCATTGTCTCCAGTTACATTATTCAAACCACATGAATAACATAACATATTAGGTTCATTAGCAGCTTTATCAGATAAAATAAGTGGGAAAGAAAAAATTATGCACACTGAAAAATTAATAACACTCATTATTAATGCAACTTTGCACAGTTCCACTACAAGCACATTCTAATTTGAATAGAACCAGCATAGCAATCAGCATTTTCTGATGTTTTGTGGCACTTTTCCAAAGGACGAGTTTGAAATAGAAGTACCACTTCTAATATAATTTGCAAAGAGCAGTTAAATAAAAGGTTGAAGAAATGATTGATGGTTTAAGTTGCTCACAAGTTTGCTTTGATGTTTCTCTTGAGGCTATGAATGAACAATACCGTAGTACATCTCACAGTTTGAAAAGTACTCACACTAGCTTTATTAGAAAGCTTTTATTTTACATCTATAATTAATAAGATATAAATTTGATGCCAGGGTGCAAAGCAAGGAAGGGTACATTAGGTTGAATAACCATTCAGATTTTCAAATAGTTGCAAGAACTTCTGAAGGATCCTTCAAGTTCAAGTTTATTGTCATGAGGCATATATATCTACAACCAAATGAAACAACGTTCCTCCAGACCACAGTGTGCCCACAAACATATATCGCACACAACATATAAAACAAATATTACCACAAATAAATGAATAAGATATAATTCAAAGTGAATGTAGTCTGTGGCATAAGCAAACAGTAAACAGTAACAGCAGAGTAAACAGTAAACAGCTTGCTGTCCTAGTGAGGAGACCTTGACGGTGACAGGGTATTCATTAGTCTCACAGCCTGAGGGAAGAAGCTGTTACCCAGTCTGGCAGTCCTACCTAGTCCTGATGCTTCTGTACCTCCTTCCTGATGGTAGTGGCTCAAAGAGATTGTGGGATGGGTGGTAGGAATCCTCTGCAGGCCCTTCATATACATCACTCCTGGAAAATGTCACAAATAGGTGGTGGGAGGTACTCATGATCCTCTCAACGATTGTTACTGTCCTCTGAGAGGTCATGCAATCTTCCTGGCAGAAACTAAAACAAAGTCTGTGGTGGTGGCAATGGGCGTAGCCAGAGCAGAGAGTGGATAGGATGGTAGAGGGAAGCTAGGATAGTGTAGAACAGTAGACCATAGAGGTGGCGGCAAGCACGTAAAATGGGGGCAGTAACTAACACATTGGTCTCCCATCTCAATCTGTCTAGCTGGAATATTTATGTGGAAATAAGAATTCCTTAAATCCAATGGGGACTTTCTTCATACATATAGATCAAATTTCTATTACATTATGATCTGACCATGTTTAGCCATGGGTCTGAGCAGAGCAATGATGGTGAAAGTAAACAGGGGACTAGAAAAGACCAAGAAGGCAAACAATGTATTCAATAATGTAACCATGAAACGTCCCTGTCATGTGTGTTGCTTGGCTTTGTAGTGAGCTTGTTCTGGAATATGCTGTTGAGGCACAACTGCTATGTTCAGTACAGATACCAAGTTGCTGTTCTAGGGCAGACGTACAGAAGGATTTGATCCTGCGCTCGACTTCATATAATTCTTTGGGCTATCAGATAAACTTGATGTCACCTAGAATCAGTCAATGAGAAGAATGGTTTATTAGCATTCTGAAACTTTGTTCGAAGATGCTGCTTGTATTAAATGGGCTGATTTGAATTTCAATAACATATATTCACTTTGAAATAACTTATTAATTCACATCAAATGTCAGTTCAGTAATTCTTGTTCTTTCAAAAGATTAAGAAAACATTTTGTATAAAATTAGATCAGTCAACCGAATGCTGTCGCCACATCTTGGGACTGTGCTTTTAGGTATTTTACGTCTACTTGTTCAGATCATTAACAAGGTGAAGTAACATCAACACCAATTTGTTTTAGCCGATCCCAAAATTCAAATGCATGAAGAGAAAATACAAAAAAACTGAGACACAAAGGGACTTGCGAGTCCTTGTGCAGGATTTCCTAAAGGTTACGGTAATTTGCTGGTTGAGCCTGTGGTTAGCATTCATTTCAAGAGAACTAGAATATAAAAGCAATGTTGAGACTTTATAAAACACTGGTGATGCCTCACTTGGTGTATTGTGAGCAGTTTTGGGCTCTTAGAAAGGACATTCTGATACTGGAGAGGGTTCAAAGGACGTTCACGAAAATGATTCCTGGATTGAATGGCTTATCGTGTGTAAAGTGTTTGATGGCTCTAGGTCTGTATTCACTAGAATTCAGAAGAATAACCGGTGACCTAATGGAAACCTATCCACTGGTGAAAGGCCTTGATAGAGTGGATGTTTCCAAGGGTGGGAGAGTATAAGAAATTGCAGAGCAGACTCGATAGGCCAAATGGTCTAATTCTGCTCTTACATCTTATAGTCTCGTGGTCTTATGTCAAAACTGCAAACATTGCCAATGATAATCCTGCATATTCTGGAAATCTGAAATGAAGACAGAAAATGCTAGAAACCACTGAGTAGATCAACAGGTCTCAGTGAAAAAATAAATAAAGTTAACATTTCAAGTCAAAGACTTTACAAGTGTCCCAGTTCATGGTACTTGAATATTCTTTTATCTATCCTTTGGATATAAAAATAAAGAGACAATTTATAGCAAATTATTCTGATTATGGGTTTCAATAAACAAAAAGTATATATTTCCTATTGTAATTAGATCTGTATTAACATTGGACCAGTTGTTAGACTGACTGAAAAGCACAGAGGGCAAAACATTTAAAATCAGGTCAGGTGAATTTAAGCAGTATTTAAATTTACAAAAGAGCCCAAAGCAGCATTCTATATCAGTTGGAACATTACAATGTCATTCTATTATTAATTCATCCATGTCACTAATGCTTAATAGATTGTTTTATGATGAGTGAAAGATAAAATGATGTTTGATTCAGATGCAAAAGAATTGGTACAATAAGTAGCATTGTCATCAGAGTATTGTGCTAGTAGTAGTAAGTGCGGGAAAAGAAAGTTTTTTCCATTGTGATTTTTCTTTCTGTATGAAAAGGCTTCAGAATTTCATGGGTGGGCTTATTCAGTGAATCCATTAATCTCAGAGCAAAGGTTCAGTGAGGTTAATAAGGATCAACGTAACTCCAAAAGTCAAATCCCACAGCTTGAAAGGATTACCAGTCATACACACTATTACTGAAATTAAAGGCAGAAGCTCCAGAATCAATAAAGATTAAGAGATCTTCCTGAAGGATGATGTAATGGTGGTTAAACTTTCATTAGTAAAGCAAAACAAGCAATGATAACTCAGCAGTCCAACCACATATCAGCTGATTTACCTTCCAAAGAAGGCAATGAAACATAAGTTTAGATGTGAAGTAAAACCACTGCCTGAGAAGAGAATTGGATCCACACCGATTTGCCTATCATCACAACAGGTCAATGGCACACCAGTGTCCTGCTGAAGGTCTCGGCCCGAAATGTCGACTGTACTTTTTTCTATAGATGCTGCCAGGCCTGCTGAGTTCCTCCGGCATTTTATGTGTGTTGCTTGGATTTGCAGCATCTGCAGATTTTCTCTTGCTTGTAAAAATTACATGCCACTTCATTGGCTCTTCACTCAACCCTGTAACATCTAGACAGTAAAGGTGCATTCATCAGAATGCTCTTCATTGACTACAGCTCAGTAATCAATACTATTGTCATCTCAAAGCTAATCAATAAGCTCCAAAATATCGAACTCAATATATCCTTCTACAACTAGATCCTCAATTTCTTCACTTGCAGAGCCCCAGACAGTTTGGATAGACAGCAATATCTCCTCCACAATCATCATCAGTAAAGAAGCTCCACAAGGCTGAGTACTCAGCCCCCTTCTCTACTCACTGTATACTTATGATTGTGAGGCTAATCAAAGTTCCAATACCATATTTCAGTTTGCTGACATTGGCCAAATCAAAGTTGATGACAAATCAGGACATAGGAGGTAGATTGAAAACCTAGTTGAGTGGTTCCACAACGACAACCTCTCACTCAATATCAGCAAGACCAAGGAGCTGATTACTGACTACAGGAGGAGGAAACCAGGGGTCCATGAGCCAGTCCTCATCAGATGATTAGCAACTTTAAGTCTGTCCGTGTTATTATTTCAGAGGATCTGTTCAGGCTGCAGCACAGTGCCATTACAGAGAAAGCACAGACATCTCTCTACTTTATTGGAAGTTTGCAAAAATTCATCACGTCACCTGAAATTTTGACAAACTTCTATAGATGTGTGCAACACACACAAAATGCTGGAGGAACTCAGCAGGCCAGGCAGCATCTATGGAAAAATGTACAGTCAACATTTCAGGCTGAAACCCTTCAGCAGGACAGGGGTAGATTTAAAAGGTGGGGAGAGGGGAGAGAGATAGGTGAAACCTGGAGGGGGAGGGATTAAGTAAAGAGTTGGGAAGTTGATTGATGAGATGAGTTGAGAGACGGTAAAGAGGATGGTGAATGGTGGGAGGGGGTGGGCTGGGTGGCCTTTACCAGAAGTTCGAGGAATTGAACTTCATGCTATCAGGTTGGAGGCTACCCGGACAGAATATAAGGTGTTGCTCCTCCAACCTGAGTGTGGCCTCATCGCGACAGTGGAGGAGGCCATGGTTGACCATATCAAAATGGGAATAGCAAGTGGAATTACACTGGGAGATCCCGCTTTTTCTGGCAGATGGAGTGTCGGTGTTTGGCGAAGCAGTCTCCCAATCTATATCAGGTCTCATCGATATACAGGAGACTACACCGAGAGCACCAGACACAGTACATGACCCAAAAGACTCACAGCTGAAGTGTCACCTCACCTGGGAAGAACTGTTTGGGGACCTGAATGGTAGTGAGGGAGGAGGTGTAGAGGCAGGGGTAGCACTTGTTCCGCTTGTAAGGATAAGTGCCAGAAGGGAGATCAGTGGGGAGGGATAAATGGACAAGGGAGTCACATAGGGAGTGATCCCTGTGGAAAGCAGAAACAACATGATTAGTATCTCCAAAATGTGGACATACTAGTATAAGGTCTGTGAACAAAGACCATGGACTATTAATCCTGGGACAAACACATGTTGGTCCCTCCAGCAATACTATTTTAGATTTCTGACCTACGTTATTCCTGAGATTATATTCAATTTTGAATCTTGTTGAACCAATGGACATGTGAGAATTCTCCCTCTCTAGTGGTTATTTTCTTGAGCTTTGTGAATTCAGTTTGTTTCTTCTATTGACTTTCTTTTCTAGTTAGAGCCATAAAGTATTTCCTCACTCTTACATTTGTTATGTCTCTCTGCTGAATTCAAAAGACTAGCCTGGAGTGGCTGATCCACCAGTTTTTATTCCCTCTCAGTTGCCAATAATTGTGGTAGCACATCTGCACTCAAGAATTTGACAGCAGTGAACAGAATCGTCAGACATCAACATTCTGCCCCACAAAGAAACCAATCACTTCCCTATAAACAAGAGTTAGAACACAAAACTGAATTGAATTGGTGAAAGTTAACATCATTTTCTTAAGGAAGTCACTTAACTAATTTAATAGCCGACTGTGGACTGGCGTAAATATTAATTAAGGCATTTGGGCTGCTTGAATTAGATCAAATACTTTTTTATAATGTTAATCAAGCATGTAATGCAGCCCACTGAATTCATGAAAATTGTTTATGTGGAAATATCGTCAAGCTATTCCTTAGTGAGCATATGATATCCCACAAATTTAAGATTACGGCCTAGTGTTTCATTGGAGATGGAGTATCCTTGAAATAGCTTGTAGTATGAAAAGATAAAAATCCCATTCATTATTTTGCTTTGAGGACAACAGAATTTATATCTATGGAAGTGACAGCCCAAAGGTAATCTGTAATATGATATACGAAACATAGTGATGCACTGTAATGTTAAGCTAAAGTACATGCGGAGACCAACTCTAAATATACTGTCCCTGCTCTTTGTTGTGATGATCCAGCCTGTAACTTGACGCTTAACTTAAGTTAAGATATTTTTTAAGCAGCTTATGTGGGAGGGAATGTTGATTACAGGATGTTTTTGTTTGATTCTCAAGAAAGTAAAATGATCATTTACATTCAGGTTGCAAAGGCTATAAAAAGCACTGCATGATTATCACTCTTGTTCCAGCCAGCACAGCCGTTAAACATTCCATTCTCCATAGGAAGAAGTATGAAATTTAAGTAGAAGAAACATTTTGGGAAGCAAAAGCTATAGAAACAAATTCAGATTTAAAAATATCTGGTATGAGCAGTAAGCTGCCAAAAAAAATACCAGAGAAGTAAAACTAGAAATGTGTCAATTCAGAATGAATGGCTCATTCATTCCTTTGTATGGCATGCACAAATTGTACGTTAACATTTGATGCCGATTTTTGATACTAAGATGTTAGAAAATATTAAGGTACTTTTATCCCGGTCCAGTATTATTTTAACAAATGCTATAAGGCTATAAAATATGGGAACAAAATTAGGCAATTTGGTGCATTGAGTCTGGTTTGCCATTCAATTGAATTTTTCAACCCTCATCTCCCTCCTGCCCATAATCTTTAAGCCCCTTACCAATCAAGAAGCTATCAGCCTATACCTTAAATATTCCCAATAATTTAGAATCTATAGCATTCTGTGGCAAAAAATTCCACAGATCCACCAACCACCAGCTGAAGAATTTCCTCCTCATCTCAGTTTTCAGGGGACATCTCTTCATTATGAAGCTGTGCCCTTGAATCCAAGACTCTCCTACCAATGTAAGCATCCTCTCCCTGTCCACTCTATTCAGACCTTTCATTGTCCAGTAGGTTTCAATGAGATCACCCCTCAAGTACAAGCCCAGAGACATGAAATGCTCTTCGTATGCTGACACTTCCATTCCTAAGATTGTTCTCGTGAACTTCTTCTGGGCCCTCTCCATGATCAGCAAATCCTTCCTTAGAGATGGTGACCAAAATTGCTCACAATAATCTAAATGTGGTGTGGCCAGTGCCTTATAAAGCATCAGCAGTACATCATTGCTGTTATATTCCAATCCTTAATGCTAACATCACATTTGCATTCTTTGCTACTGACTCAACTTGCAAGTTAACTTTCAAGGCATCCTCAACAAGGGCTGCCAAGTTCCTTTGCACCTTTGATTTATTAATTTTCTTCCCTTTTAGAAAATCGCCTGGACTTTTATTCTTAATACCAATGTGTATAATCTTACACCACTCCCCCCTTCATTGTATACCATTGGCCACTTCTTTGGCCACTCTCACAATATCTGCATGTCCTTCTAAAGAATCCCTACCTCTGTAACACTACCTGTTCCTCCAACTATCTTGGTATTATCAGGTAATCTTGTTACAATACCGTTCCAAGGTAATTGACTTGACCTGAACACCCTTTCTAAAACCATACGATTCCTAAATGAGCCCATGAACACTACCTACTTTTTTAATAAAAATTATTTCTGTTTTTCACTAATTTTAGTCTAACTGTTTAATATACATATACACTGTAACTGATCTATTTATTATTTTTTCTTTCTATATAATCATGTATTGTATTGTACAGCTGCTGCTAAGTTAACGAACTTCACGACACATTCCAGTGATAGTAAAACTGATTCTGATTCTGATTGCTGCCCGTCAGTGGTGGAAGTGATCTCTCAAGGTTGTGAATGTTAGATCTGTCAATTGGTCACCTGCATCCTTTAGGCTTTCTCACCACCATCCCCACATTCTTCAAACCCCTGCGGCATCTCCCTCCACATTGTTAAACCCCACCACTAGCTCCACCACCTCCCAGGCCCTATCTTCTGCAGCCTTCCCCAACAAACATCATGTCCCTGAAGTCCTATTTTCCCTTCTCTGTTTATCAGACTCAGGTGACACACAACCTGGAGAAGTCTACACATCCCTTTCCATGTTTTATAAGGAGTGCTGACACAAGACAGCAACATTGATCATCAAGGACTTCCATTATCCAGGCCAAGGTCTCTTCTCACTCCTTCCTTCAGGCAAGAGATACAAGAGCTTTAGGTCCCACAGAACCAGGTTCAGAAACAGTTATTAGCTTACAACTATTGGACTGCTGAACCAGCATGGATAATTTCACTCAGCTCAATGCTGAACTGACTCCACAACCTATAGACTCACTTTCAAAGACTCTGCAACTCATGTTTTTAGAGTTAATTATTTACATTTTTATTTAGTATTGGAATGATCTGTGCTCATTTGCACATTGGATGTCTGTCAGTCTTTGTTATGTATCATTTTTCATAAACAGTTTTTCTTTATTTTTTGGATATGCCTGCAAGAAAATGAATATCAAGGTAGTATATGGTGTCATATATGTAGTTTGATAATAAATTTATTTTGAACTTTGAACTTCCCTGCCCACAGCCACCCATCCATCAGTGCCAGCCAGGCTCCAAGTCTCACCAGTGCCACACACTCAACAAGTTCTCATAATCTGCTTAATCCAATTTTTGAACAGAGTAGAAGGTGGTGCTTTGTAAATACATATCAATCCAATCACTGGTCAGTTGAGGTAGAGATTAGGGCCAATAACCATTGGCCAAAACACTGCCCCAACAGTAGACTCAGTCACACTTAAATTTCAAAATTGCTAAAACTAATAACAATTTAATTTGTTTTATTTTATACATATCAGCAATTGCATTAAAATAGAAAACAAAGGAAATTTGGTTAATGCATTCTGAAGTTGCCCAGGTATCAAAAAAGCTAGCATACTGTGAGTACATCAACATATTGTGGAAGTGTTTTACTTTTGGTTGCAAGAACTCAATATATGCAGCAGTATGGTCTCAATGTTCTGCATTCAGTACTTACAAAGTCAATGGAACTGAATATGTGACAGTGAGTATCATGAGCAAGCAATATTCTCACATGCATTTGGCACTAATAGACAAAACAAATTAAAGTCAAGTTTGAACTTATACTGGACAATATGTGGAAACGTACTTGGAAGCAGCAAATGCCAATTTGCATCAGAGCGAATCTAATCTGATCAAACTGGAATATTTGTGTAGCAATTGAGTCTACCCTGAAGAAGACCATTCAGATTAGTACTTTGAACATGGCATTTGTCCATTACACCCACTAGGCTATCGTTGCGCCTAAAATCTGATCGAGGTTATTATGAATCTACTCTATGTCTGAATCTGACATCTGTTTTGCTTTGTGGGACTAAAGTCCAAATCACTTCAGTCCTTATCCTTAGACTGGAGTCCAGCTGGGATAAGGGCAGTCAAACAGGCTTCAATGTGAGTCTCACCTGTTTCAGAATCAGAACTGCTGACATCCAGCCTCCTTGTGCCTGCTCCCTTTTCTTTGAAGTGGTTTTAAAACTAAAGGGGAAAAATACAAATTTCCATGATTCCACTAAAGATCAAAGTGAAGTCTGGTCAAGCATCACCAAGCAAGTCAAAAAGGGTGACAAGCAGATGAGTGATAGCAGCTGTGGCTAACTGCTGCCCTGATGCTTTGATTTTGATCCCTATATCTAATATTGACCACATGGACGCAAGTGGCCATGATAACTCAAGACTGTGCCCTTCTCTGTTAAACATACCAGAGATCACAGGCAATGATTGATTCCTGGAATCACTCATCACCAAGGTATTAGGCTGAGAGAAATTACTGTCGTTCAAGGCAGTGTTAATTCAAACCAGTCCACTCAGCCATAAAAGTGAAGGTTTTATGGCCATTTTGTGGTATATTTAGGATTCAGTGTCCTGATTGAATCTAACAAGCAACAAGTATTTAACTTTCAACTTTTACAACTGAGTCAGTATAAAAGGGTAGTTTTTTTATTAATTACAATGTAGAGTTTTATGTCATGGGAGCACATGTTGGGAAATTAGATTCCAAGGTCAGCCACCACAGCACGATCATCCTTCTGTTAAAATGCAGCTCCTATCTGGTATATTGACCTGCTCACCTAAACCCTTGACGTGCATTCTCAATGCACAGTGAAGCTTTGGCTGGGAGATCCGTTATATCAGTATGTCAATTTTGTTCTCTAAGTAAAGGATATCAATACATTGACATAAAGTTGCTAATAGTAGGACTGCTAAATTACAATAATCATAGTTAATTGTACTGACAGAAATTAATGTTATTGAAATTGTTATGATGTCATTCTGTTTCTTCTTTGCTATAATTTACAGCAATTATATCTTAACATGAGTCAGAATTTATATGCTAAATAAAAGCCTTCTGCCCTAACAGGCAGTTCAAGAGCATATCTGTTCCCACAGATAATTCTCCACCTGTGCCAGTCTCTGTCTTACACTTGTTCTTCACATACATGTACATAACAGTATAAATTATTACATACTGTTAATTTAATGAAACTATAATGTGTGCATTATAGCAGCACAGCAGCATCGGGAGAATACTTGAATCGGTGCTGAACAACAAACAATGACAGGCTTTCAGTCTCCACCTACAATGTCATGTTTTGATTAAAAGGTTGCAGTACAGTGTATTTTTTTAGATTTTATGTAAGGTATGGAAACAATCAGCATTGTGGACTTGTTCTGGTGTTAGTTCTTCATTGGTGATGGCCTAGGCAAACTCATCAATGGAATTCTGTGCTTGTAATCGGCAAACGCTTTATTACCACAAATATTTAGAAATTTAATGCTGCGCTTTTTCTTAAATTTCTGCAACCAGCCTGTGGAATATCCACACTTGCATTCAATTCTCACTTTGTCTTGATAGAACTTTGCTTGCTTCAAGATCAGCATACCGTTAAGCAGCATGTGTTCACTCTGATGCTGATGAATCCACTCTTTCAATACACAATCGAGATCTTCATTTTTAGCTTTGAGGTGTTTCTATACTTTTCATTAACTTCAGTTCAATACATATGTAAGGCCATTTTTTAGAACTGTCTTTGGTGTGCAGAGACCTGCACATCACCAGGGAACCTTCCCTTGTTCAAGCACCTTGTAGGATTTTCCATTTGTGATGTGATGACAGCACTCAAAAATATTTTGGATTTCAGAGGTTTTTTGGTTAAGGAGTACTCAACCCGTACTAACCCTTTAAAAAGACAATTGAAAAGTAACATAATTTCTAACAAGTATTGTTATTGTACCTCATATATAATATAAGGAATGTGAAATTATAAGTTTTGTGCATACTCATAAGAGACGAAAGAAAGGAAATAAACATGGTTTAATCTCAGTGAGACTATTGTTACTGCATTAATGATGATAAATATTTTATATCCAACTTATATTTGGTTATTTTGAGAGCTCTGCATGTACCATTCATTTCATCAGAAAGTCTATTCTGTAATTAGACGTGACCAAGTTCATCACTAAAAACATTGACTCACATGAATGTTCATCGAGGCTCTAATATAGGCAGCCGTCAGTCCCAGGGGATCATGAGTTTGTGCCTCTGGTGGACTGGGCTAAGCAGCGTCTGTTGTGACGGCAGAGTCTAATGCGGGAGTGACAGTCCTGTCCACACTGTGTACAGCAGAACAGTGAGGCAGTCCAATGTCTTGGACAGCTTAGGCACAGAGCTTTCAGCGGGATCTCTTTTCCTCTGCTTTTTCACCTCCTGCTTCCAGGCACACCTGTGTGAGTTGAGTGACTGCCACGTGTTGGTGCTAATACCAAGGACCTTGAGGTTGCACTTGCAGGTGTCCTTGTAGCACAGCTGTGGTCTTCCTGTTGGCCTCTTTCCAGACTTTAGCTCCCCAAAGAGAAGGTCCTTCAGTGTGCACCAATCTGCCATGTGCAAGACGTGGCTTAGCCAGGGCATACGCCTCTGTTCGAGGAAGGTGAACATGGAGGTGGTGCCTGCTCTCTTGAACACTGTGTTGTTGGTAACCTTGTCTTCCCAGGTGGTATTCCGAGGCAGCACATACGGAAATGGTTGAGTCATACCCGGATTCCAGTGTTCATGATGAGTCTATTGCTGGCCCAGGCTCTCTTAGTCAACCTTGTGAAAGTTGTGACTACTTTTCCAATGCGTTTGTTGATCTCGCTTTCGAGTGACTGGTTATCCAAGATCGTGGAGCCCAGATATATGAATTTGTGGAGAACTTTCCAGCTCATAGTCGACAATGTTAATGGATGGCTTGTCATCAACATCTAGCCCCATCATCTGTATCTTCTTCAGGCTGATAGTCAGGCTGAACTCTCTGCAGGCTTCTGCAAAGCGGGTCATGAGATCCTGTAGCTCCTGCTGTAAATGAGTTGCGACAGCTGCATCATCGGCAAACAGGAAGTCTCTGAGGAACATTATCTGCATGTTGGTCCTTGCTCTGAGTCTTGACAGTCTGAAGAGGTTTCCGTCTGATCTTGAACAGAGGTAAGTGCCCTCAGTGGCCTCCCCAAAGGCAGACTTGAGCAGGACTGCAAAGAAAATTCTGAACAGCGTTGGAATGAGGACACACCCCTGTTTTACCACACTGAGGATGTTAAAGGACTCTGATGTGGAGCCATCGAGCACTATGGTCCCCTTCATTTTCTCATGAAACAACTTGATGATACTGAATAGGACTGGGAGTCAGCTAATCTTGGCAAGGTTCTCAAAGAAGCCCTTTCTGCTCACAAGGTCGAACGCCTTAGTAAGATCGATGAAGACGATATAGAGTGGTTTCTGCTGTTCTCTGCACTTCTCTTGCAGTTGCCTGAGGGAGTAGATCATGTCAATGGTGGACAGCTCAACTCTGAACCCACACTGAGACTTGGGATAGACCCCTTCTGCGAACAGCTGTAGCCTCTACAGGGCAACTCGAGCAAAAAGCTTTCCCACAATGCCAAGAAGAGTGATGCTGCGATAGTTGTTACAGTTGCTCCTGCTGCCTTTCTTCTTGTAGAGAATGACAATGTTTGCATTCCTCATCTCTTGGGGTACACTGCCTTCTCTCCAACACTGGCAGAGGATTTGTTGCAGCTCTGGGATGAGGGTGCCCTTGGCACATTTGAGAGCCTCAGGAGGGCTGCCATTTTTTCCTGGTGCATTACCAGAAAAAAGTGCTTCCAGTGCCTTGCTGAGTTCATCCGGTATGGGGTTTACATCTAGTTTGATCATGGTGGGCAGAGGTTCAATGGTGTTCAGAGCTTTTTCTGTAATGACAGTCTCTCTGGCATACAGCTCCGAGTAATGTTCTACCCAGCATTCCACCTGTTGTGTTCTGTCCTTGATTACCTCTCCTGTGGATGACTTTAGGAGGACAGCCTTGCTCTGTAATGGACCAATGGCTTGCTTGATTCCGTCATATGTTCCTCTGATGTTGCCTGTGTCAGCAGCCCCCTGGATCTTGGAGCAGAGCTGGAGCCAGCAGTCATTGGTTTACTGCCTGGCAGCTTGTTGAACTTTGCTTCGGGAAGACTGTAGCATTTGCAGGTTCTTCTCTTTAGGAGAGGACTTGTACGATGTCAGTGCTTTTCTCTTCTCCTCAATCAGAGGCAACAGCACTTCAGAGTGGGCCTCAAACCCGTCAGTAGACTTGACTGCCTTTTTTCCAAAGGCGGATATCACAGTGTTGTAGATGGTGTCCCGTAGGTTTTCCCATCTCTTGCTGACATTGGTGTTGGGAGAGCCAGGCAGAGCTTCCTCCAGGGCTTGCACAAACTTGGCTATCTTTACAGGGTCATGAGTATGGCTGCTGTCAATGTGTAGCTTCCCCTCCCTTCTGGAACGATGAAGTCTTCTGGGCTGAATTTTTACATTTCTGCACACGAGAGTGGTCAGTGTCGCAGTCTGCACCCTGGTAACTGTGTGTTACCTTGACGATCTGAAACTGCTGCATCTCGCGAGGATGAGATCAAGTTGGTGCCGATGTTTGGACCTCGGATGTCTCCATGACACTCTGTGCTGAGGCTTGGTGTTGAAGAAGGTGTTAGTGATACAGAGGTCATGTTGGCAGCAGAGTTCAAGGAGGCTCTGGCTGTTTTCATTCATCTCTCCAGTTCCGAACTGTCCCAAACAGGAGGGCCAGCTGTGGTGACTGCTGCCAACTCTTGCCGAGAATGAATAGTGGCTTTTGAGAAGGGGCTTTTTTGATGGCAGTGCTGAGTTCATCATAGAATTTGTCCTTAACTTCCTGAGTAGAGGTTAATGTAAGCACTTAAGCACTGATAATGCTAACCAGGTCCACAGGCGTTTGAAGCTGAATCCTCAGCAGTCTTTCAGTTCCTTCAGTTGGTGGAACAATGGCGCCAACTAGGCTGTTTCTTATGGAGAAGCCAACACCATGCTCCCTGGGCTCCTCTAGTGGCGTTCCATGCCAGATGAAAGAGAAGTCTTCCTCTCAAAGGCTTCCAGAGGAAGAGAGCCTGGTTTCCTGAAGGGTGATGATGTCCACCTACAGTCGGCTCAGTTTGTTGTTGATGACTGCAGTCTTGCAGGCATCGCTCATATCTTGCAGGTCTTCTGTAAGGTCTGGTGTCATGGTCCGTACGTTCCAAGTACCCATCTTGAGGGCTGGATACTTCTGACATTTCTTTTTTTTTGGCAGGTGTGAGGTTATCGATCCTCCTGTCGGGTGATCCCTGAGCTCACACACTCAGTGGAGCAAGTGGACCGTGGTGAGGCAGCACCTATTTGACTGCGGACTGCCCAGCTTGAGGGGGGGTAGCTGCCCAATGAAGTCCTAGGACCCTCCCACCTTTAGAAGCAGCTCCTGGCACCTCACTCTGTGCCAGTCAAGTGCAGTGGGTTCTCACCAGTAACTGCCGCTTCCCGTGTTGTGTCAACACTGAATAGTGATGCTGGAGTGTCCTCTCCAGGGAGCAAGCCTGGGCGGGAAGATTTGAAGAACCAGCTGTTGCCCACACAGCAGGATCCTCCTCTCCACATCACTGATGTAGTCCAAGGGAAGTGCAAGCACCGATACAACTTGGCAGTAGTGTCATTGCAGGTTGCCAGGGTGAAGTTGTAAACAACATCAAATTGCCTTAGGGACCCCGGCTCTGGATTTCTTCCTCACGGTTTACTCCTGAAGCCTTTCCCATGGGTGGGTATGGCTGCAAAGCAATGGAGGTTTAAAATCAGAGTTTTGTTTCTCCTAGGCAGGCTGCCGTCCAAGGCTGACAGGCCCCACCTGCAGGAAGCAGCTGGTTTTGAGGCGTTAGTAATCCGCCTTTCCCCTTTCTCTTGTCAGTAGAAACAGTTCCACCAGGCCTAGTAGCTAAGCCACACGTGAAGGCCAGGAGTTGGACTTGGTTGTCAGAGGCTGTTAGAGACACACACCATTCAGAGCACTTTATAGGTAGTGGGAGCTTACCCCACTTCCACCCCCAGCTATACTACATATACTATTTACCGTTATTATTACTAACCAGCAGGTGCTCAGAATCCGGTTTAATACTAGTGGCATACATCATGAAATCTGTTGTTTTGCAACAGCGTACACTGGGATACATAATAATTAACAAATCTGTACAATAAATTACAGTAAGTAGAGTATGTATATAATAGAGGCAGTATTCATGGATTCATCGTCCATTCAGAAATCCAAAGGCAGCAGGGAAGAAGCTGAACCTGAAACATTGAATGTGTGTCTTCAGGCTTCCATACCTCCTTCTTGATGGTACCAATGAGAAGAGGGCAAGTCCTGGGTGATGGGTGTCCTTAATGATGGATGGCGCTTTTTTGAGGCATAGTTTTTGAAGGTGTCCTCAATGCTGGGGAGGCTGGTGCCCATGATGGATCTAGCTGAATTTAAAACTTGCTGCAGCTTATCCGATCCTCTGCAATGGCCCCTCCATACCAGATGGTGATGCGATCAGTTAGAATGCTCTTCACGGTGCATCTATAGAAATTTGCAAGTGGTTTTGGTGACATACCGAATGTCAGAAGAAAAAGTCAAAACAGAGTGAAGCCAATGCCAACTGGTCCAACCATGTACTATCCAAACACCGATGTGTATACCAGGTCTGCAAAGTTTTCAAAATGTATCATAGAACATCATGTGTTCTTGCAATCGTCTAGCTGGTGTGATATGTTTTTTTTGATGTGAAAACATTTTGTTGCTCTCAGGTTGCAAAAAAATAATAATTTGCTACTTCATTTGGCAATAAAAATAATAATCATGTACCTTTTATTATGGGTGAGGTTTAAGGAATCCACTGCGTAGCATGTGCCAACAACATTTTTGCACCTGCCAACATGTGTCATAAGTCTGACCCCCCTGCAAAGCCTTGGGCAAATCAGGCATATTGAATATTGAACGGCAAGTGAGGCTTGAATGGTGAGGTGGGTTGCTTCTGCTCCTATTTTCTTACGCTCCTGAACCACATTTTGATTCTATTGCTGCGTGCTAATAAGAGATACTTATCACATTTAGGAACGAATAAAAAGAATAAAAGAATTCCACATTTTCTTTCAAGCCCACTTTGCCATTCAGTATGATCTTAAATCTGATACTCTCCGTGTCTTAACTGTCCTGTCCAGTTGTTGTTTCCTTTCCTGAGGGTGCTATGTATTGAAAGGAAACCTACTGTCTTACCCTGCTTTCAAGCTACACTAAAGGAGTTCAGGCCAATTTTGATTTAGAAGCCAAGGACTATATGTTTCAACAACAAAGAAGGAGCATCAAGTCTATGCCAGCACCCTGTCCAAAGGCCCAACTTAATCCCTGTAATTACTCTTCTCTGCCACGTCCATGTATTCCTCCATAGTGTTAGACCTTAAATAAGAATGTGTTGTTTACTTATCTCTGGACCATCTGTGAATTAACCGAGTGTGGCTGAAATGGTAGTTGATGGAGACAACAGTAAAATTTCTAAAAGGAAACAAATCTATCCACAAAAAGCAACAATTTGCCAAGCAATGCAGAAATAGATCCAAAATGGCACTAATTGGTTAGTTATTTTAAATAATCAGTTTTAATTCCAAGTAATTTTAAATCCCAGTCCTAGATGAAGGGTTTCAGACCAAAACATCGACTCCATTCATTTCCATAGATGTTGGCTGACCTGCTCAGTTCCTCCAGCATTTAGTATGTGTGTAGTTCTGAGTTTAGGAACTTTAGGATATTCTTGGTCAGATACATTGGTATATTAACATGCTCTGTTACAGAAAATTTCCCAAGTATATTTGTACAAAACTGAGGAAGGTCTACAGCATCCTTTAATTTAAGAATAGCACGTTAAGTCAGATCACTGCATGTCTAAACAGGTAGCATGGCAAGGATGATTTAAATACTTTGTTAATTAAGAACATTTCTGGAGATGGAGGGACCTGTACAAGCAGTATGCATTGTATCAAAACCGGATCAGTTTTTGGAACAGCTTCTGCCCCTGTGCCATCTGATTTCTGAATGTTCCATGATCCCATTAATACTACGACTCTATTCTTCTGCACTATTCATTTATTTTTGTAACTTACAGTAATTTTTATGCTTTACACTGTACTGCTGCCGCATAACAACAGATTTCATGACATGTCAGTAATTATAAACCTGATTCTCTATAGTTAAACATAAAAGAGAAAGCAGGCAGCAGACATAAGTACATGGGAGAATTGGAAAACTAAACTGTGTCTATTTCAGTGCAAGGAAACTCACTATTAAGGTTGCAGGGTATAGAAATTTCAGCCATTACAGAGGTTGTAGCAGAAGAGGAAGATTTGTTGTAGTGTTGATTAGGTATCCAGGGAAAGAATAAGCAGATCAGGACCAAAGGGGACAATCAAGGTGCGGACAGTAGAGACCTGAGTGGGATTCTATTTCTTCTCCTCTGCTCCAAAGAAAACAAACCCAATTTATCCAATTTTCATTCATAACTGAAATGCTTCATCCCAGTCAATGCCTTGGTATATCTCCTTAACATTTTCTTCAGTGTAATTACATTTTTCTGGTAACCAGAAACTACAAAGTACACCATCTGTAACCTTACCAAATTTTAATAAAATTATAACATAGCCTCCCTGATCTTGTATTCTACCGGCTTGTACTTCAAAGTCTCTCTGTTCCTTAACACTCCTGAGGACTCTAACATATATACTTTACATACTGCCCTTGCTTACTTCCCAAAATATATATCCTTGCACTTTTCGGGATGAAGTTCCAAACTGCCACTGCTCTGCCCAGTTTATTAGGTGTGCCTATTTCTGTACTCTATGACTCTATGAACTGTAAAGAAATCCAGATACAATAGTGTGTTTGTCATTTCCAATGATGATGTTTGTGCAGCTCACCAACTGTGTGTTCTGAAGTGGCTCTGCAGTCCTATTCTAGGAAGGCCTGAGCATTGACAGTGAGAGCGGGTAAACTGCTTTGTCATTGCGGTCATTTTTCTCCTCTCCAAGCAGCAACCAGATCTGTATGACGACTATTCTCGAAGTTGTTGGAGGCTCATCTTGCCAGGGCATGCCATCCAGTCAAGTCCTGAGCACTCTGCTCAAGCTAATTAGGTGCAATCACAAACAAGAGAAAATCTGCAGATGCTGGACATCCAAGCAACACACACAAGATGCTGGAGGAACTCAGCAGGCCAGGCAGCATCTGTGGAAAAGAGTACAGTTGATGTTTTGGATCAAGACCCTTCAGCAGGGGTCATTTTGTGTGCGTTGATTAAGTGCAATGTCAACATACGAGGTTGGCTTTCACACAGTCCTTGAATCTCTTTCAAGGTCTCCACTTGTCTCCCCTTCCTTGCAACAGCTCTCTGGATAGCAATTGCTTTAGTATTCTGTAATCCCTCCTGCAGATAACATGCCCTGTTCAGCGAAGCTGGGCTTGCAGGATCATGGCTTCTATGCTTGTACTCTCTGCTCTTTCGAGGACTTCCAGGCTGGTGACACAGTCCTGCAAACAGATGCAGACTACTGTTCAATCTTGTCCTGATGTGCGTACTACACCACACTGTACAGCGTGGGATATACATGTAGTACAGGGTGGACAGATCACTTTTTGACTTGATTTGCTTGAGGGCCCACATGAAAAAAAAAACAGAGAAACAGTAATCTCATTTGAGAAGCCCTATATGCTGATGAATGTACCCTTATGGCCCACACAGAAGCCGATACAATAGTAAATACTGGAAGGCAAACAACTATCATCAAATTTTAATCCAAGGAAGGAGTCAATATGACTCATATCAAAATAAAAGTAATCCAAGGAAGCAACATAGATATTGCAAATCATTCAAATATTGGAACTTTCAGTGATTCTTTATTGTTTTGGCCATTCATGTTTATTTAGTATTCAGATTCACATTCAGATTTATTTGTTGAAATGCACAGTGAAATGCATCATTTGCATTAACAACGTATCCAGAGATGTACTGCAGGTGAACTGCAAGTGTGGCCACATATTGCAGCACCAACATAGCATGCCTGCCAAGCTTGGCAGAACAACACAAGACCCAACAAAACAAAACATCCCAAGCAACAAAACAACAACAGCAAAACAAGCCCTGTTTTTCCTCCCACCTGCGCACTCACACATGCCAAGTCCCCAAACCCAGGACAAGGCATCTTCAGCCTGCAGCTTTCCACAGGCACATAGATTCACAGATGTATCTCATACAAGTTAGTCATAGAAACATAGAAACATAGAAAATAGGTGCAGGAGTAGGCCATTCGGCCCTTCGAGCCTGCACTGCCATTCAGTATGATCATGGCTAATCATCCAACTCAGAACCCTGTACCTGCTTTCTCTCCATACCCCCCTGATCCCTTTAGCCACAAGGGCCACATCTAACTTCCTCTTAAATATGGCCAATGAACCGGCCTCAACTGTTTCCTGTGGCAGAGAATTCCACAGATTCACCACTCTCTGTGTGAAGAAGTTTTTCCTCATCTCGGTCCTAAAAGGTTTCCCCTTTATCCTTAAACTGTGACCCCTCGTTCTGGACTTCCCCAACATCGGAAACAATCTTCCTGCATCTAGCCTGTCCAATCCCTTTAGAATTTTATACGTTTCAATAAGATCCCACCTCAATCTTCTAAATTCCAGTGTATAAGCCTAGTTGATCCAGTCTTTCTTCATATGAAAGTTCTGCCATCCCAGGAATCAATCTGGTGAACCTTCTCTGTGCTCCCTCTATGGCAAGAATGTCTTTCCTCAGATTAGGGGACCAAAACTGCACACAATATTCTAGGTGCGGTCTCACCAAGGCCTTGTACAACTGCAGTAGAACCTACCTGCTCCTGTACTCAAATCCTTTTGCTATGGATGCCAACATACCATTTGCCTTTTTCACCACCTGCTGTACCTGCATGTCCACCTTCAATGACTGGTGTACAATGACACCCAGGTCTCGTTGCATCTCCCCTTTTCCTAATCGGCCACCGTTCAGATAATAATCTGTTTTCCTGTTCTTGCAACCAAAGTGGATAACCTCACATTTATCCACATTAAATTGCATCTGAATTTTCCCACTCACCTAATTTTCCCACTCACCATGTTTAAATGCATCATGAATTTTCCCACTCACCTAACCTATCCAAGTCACCCTGCATCCTCTTAGCATCCTCCTCACAGCTAACACTGCCGCCCAGCTTCATGTCATCCGCAAACTTGGAGATGCTGCATTTAATTCCCTCGTCTAAATCATTAATATATATTGTAAACAACTGGGGTCCCAGCACTGAGCCTTGCGGTACCCCACTAGTCACTGCCTGCCATTCTGAAAAGGTCCTGTTTACTCCCACTCTTTGCTTCCTGTCTGCCAACCAATTCTCTATCCACATCAATACCATACCCCCAATACCGTGTGCTTTAAGTTTGCACACTAATCTCCTGTGTGGGACCTTGTCATAGTCATAGCAATCTGGTCATACTCTCACTTCATAAGTTTGCAAATTTTTTATAATTTAAATAGTCTTGGGACATTTCTGCACTACAGCTGAGAACAGGCGCAGGCTAAAACATAAGCTTGAGAAGTTAGAGATATAACTAGTGTGATTACGATGATAGTTCAGGCAGTATAATGGTCCTCCTGTGAGATGTGGCATTTCAGGGTAACTAGTGGTCTCCAGCATGTTAGTCAGGGTAGAAATAGGATGATAGTACAGATGAATGAGTGACAGAGTGATGCACCATCAATAACTCTCTGAGACAGGAGGTGAGATATCGGCTTTTATTGACTGGAAGAAAGAACAAGCAGTAGTTGACCACCATACTACATCCTGGAGACTGAGGGCAGGGCTCAGGCCTCAATCGCCTTTATACCGGGGTCTGTGGGAGGAGCCACAGGAGCAGTCAGCAGGGGGGCATGTCCAGACAGGTATATGTAGTTCACCACACTGAGTGAGTGGTACAGGGGACAGGGTTTCAGATTTATTGACCATTGGAATTTTTTCTGGAGAATACATGGCCTGTACAAAAAGGACAGGTTACATCTGAACATGAGGGTGACCAAGATCTTTGCAGGGAGGCTTGTTAGAGTTGGTGGGGAGAGCTGAAAGTAAGAAACAGCTGGGGAGTTGTGTACAGACCCCAGAACAGAAGTCAGCATGTAGGATTTGAATTGCAATGGGAGATAGAAAAGGCATGTTATAAAGGCAAATTTACAAAGTCATCAGGGATTTCAATATGTAGGTAGATTGGGAAAATAAGATTGGTGCTGGATCCCAAAAGAGGGTATTTTTAGAACGCCTATGAGAAGGTATTTAGAGCAGTGAATGTTTGAGCCCACAAGGAGGAAGGAAGTCATGAATTGGGTGTTGTGTAATGAATCAGATTTGATTACAGCGGTTAAGATAAAGAAACCCTTAGGAGACAGTGATCATAGAGCATAGAACAGTACAACACTGTCACAGGCCCTTTGACACGCAATGTTGTAACAAGCCAGCTAAAAAATAAATCAAATAACACCAAATACTAATCATTCCTACCTACACAATGTCGATATTCCTCCATCTTCCTCATATTCATGTGCCTATCTAAACATCTCTTAAAAGCCTCTGATGTATTTGCCTTTACCACTATACCAGACAGCCCATTTCAGGTGTCCATACGCTTTGAGTAAAAACTTGCTTCTCTCATCTTCTTTGGACCTACCCCCCCCCCCCACCCCCACCCCTCACCTTCAATGCATGCCCTTTGGTATTGGACATTTCTACCCCAGGGAAAAGATACACCCTGTCTACTCTATCTATGCCTCTCATAATCTTATAAACCTCTACCAGATCGCCCCTCAGCCTCCGCCACTGCAAAAAAACCAACCCAAGTTTGTCCAACCTCTCATAATAGGACATGCCCTCTAAACCATGCAGCATCTTGGTAAACCTCTTCTGCACCCATTTCAAAGCCTCGATGTCCTTCTTATAGTGGAGCGACCAGAACTGTATGCAATACTCCAGATGTGGCCTATCCAGAGTTCTACAAAGCTGCAACATGACTTTTGAACTCAGTACCTTCACTAATAAAAGCAAGTGTTCTGTATGGGTTCTTAACCACCCTACCAACCCGTGTAACCACTTTCATGGAGATATGAACTTGGATCCCAAGATCTCTCCGCTCCGCTACACCGTTAAGGACCTTGCCCTTAACAGTGTACTGTTTCCCTGCATTTTCCCTAGCAATACCTCTTGTGTATCTGGGTTAAACTCCATCTGCCATTTCTCAGTCCATATCTGCAACTGGTCTATATTGTGCTGTAGTACTTGCCAGTCTTCTACACTATCCAGAACTCCACCAGCCTTGGTATCATCCGCAGACTTACCAACCCACCCATCTACATTTTCATTCAGGTCATTTATATATATCAAAAACAGCAGAAGTCCCAATATAGGTCCCTGCAGAACTCCACGAATTATAGACCTCCAGCTTGAATAACTCCTTTTGATCACTACTCTCTGCCTTTTATGCGCAAGCCAGTTCTGAATCCAAACAGCCAATTCGCCACATACCCAATGCAACCGAATCTTCTGGATTAGCTTCCCATGAGTGATTTTGTCAAGTGCCTTACTAAAATCCATGTAGAGAACATCTACTACTCTACCTTCATCAAGCTCTCTGGTCACATTGCCAAAAAACTCAATCAACTTGGTAAGACACGAACTGCCCCACACAAAGCCATGCTGGCTCTCCCTAATTAGGCCATGGATTTCCAAATGCTAATATATCCTATCCCTAAGAATTTTCTCCAGCAATTGCCCTGCAACTCATGTGAGACTTGCCAGTGTATAGTAGCCAGCATTTTTGCTTGTTCCCTTCTTAAACAGACGTACAATATTAGCCATTTTCCAGTCCCCCAGGACCTCATCTGTGCCTAGAAGGAACAAGACCCCAGCAATCTCGTAGCTTGCCTGTTCAATAGCCGGGGGAAATCCCATCAGACCCTAGGGATTTACCCACCTTAATATTCATTAGGAGACCTATCATGTCCTCCTCCTTGAGCTCTAAACACGCTACCATATTTATGTGCTCAGCACTGATCCCTTGGTCCACCATGTCCTTTTCCTTTGTAAATACTGAAGCAAAGTGCTCATTAAGTATCTCACTCTCTCATCCAAACAAATGTTCTCCTCTTTATCCTTGAGTAATTCAACCTGCACTTTGAGAGGGAAAAGTCAGATTCATCAATGTTACAGTGGAGTAAAGGGAATTACAGAGGCATGAGGGAGAAGCTGGCCAAAGTGGAATGGAAGGGGACACTACCATGTATGACAGAAGAACAGCAATGTTTTGGATTTCTGAGGGCAACTCAGAAAGCAAAGGATTGATACATCCCAAGATCAAGAAGCATTCTAAAGGGAGGATGAAACAACTGTGGCTGAAAAGGGAAATCAAAAACAGCATTAAAGCAAAAGAGAGGGCATATATTGTAGTAAAAATGAATGGCTAGACTAGTTTAAGCAAACAGGAAGATGACAGTAGCTCAGATAGCCATGCTTTACAACAGTGATGTGCCAAATAGCAACTCTGAATGCACAACATGTTGAACCTTGAAGTGGATTGGCTACAGCAGGAGAAGATCACATCGTGTACCACTCGTTTACCAAATAAAGTGGCCACTGAATGTATGTTAGATATGTAGCATCTTTTTTAGTGTACAACTCATCTTATTGATGTAAATACTGTTGTGTTAATTGTACAAACGTGTTACATTTTCACCGTTGTTTAATGAAACGTACAAGATAAAGTAAAGGAAGAAGTTTGATGAATGCTAAAATTTTATTCAGACAGCAAATATTCGAAGTCTGTAGTTGTGAGTCACAGTAAGGACATGGCCAAAACAAAAAAGAAATATTCTAAGCTGGTCAAGATAATGAAAAGTCTGAGGAGTCAAACTTGGCCATCCTGTAGGTCAGAAGGCTTGATTATAGGCTTCAATCGAATATACAATATTCACTGTTAAAACACTCCAGTAAGTTTCAGAAGTAAGCTTCCCGGAACTCTGGAAAAAAATGAAAGCATTCAGAGCAGACCTGAGAGGCAGAATTGCCTCCTTCTGTGGTGTGTTTTTGACAATCCTAACATAATTGTACTCTTCCAGTTAGCTGTTTCTTTTCTTTCCAAAAACCTTTTATTCATAATGTAGTAAGTATACTTGAGACATGAAATTATCCTATTTAATTGCACCAAGCAATTTAACACATCCTTTACAAAACTAATACTTTATTGAAAGCAACACACAGAATATGCTGGAGGAGCTCAGCAAGTCAGGCAGCATTGAAGGAAATGAGTAAACAGTTAATGGTTCGGGTCAAGACCCTTCTTCAGGACTGGATAGGAAGGGGGAAGATGCAAGAATGAAACGATGGGGTGAGGGGAAGGAGAAAAGCTTTCTTCCAAAGTCCACTCTCCTCTCCTATCAGAATCCTTCTTCTCCAGCCCTTTACCTTTCCCACTCAGCTGACTTCACCTATCGTCTTCTGGCTAGTCCTCAAGTCAAGTCACTTTTATTTCGACCATAACTGCTGCATACAGTACATAGTAAAAATAAGACAACGTTTTTCAGGACATGGTGTTACATGACACATTACAAAAACTAGACTGAACGATGTAAAAAAACAAAAAAAGTAACTACAGTAGACTACAGACCTACCCAGGACTGCATAAAGTGCACAAAACAGTGCAGGCAATACAATAAATAATAAACAGGACAATAGGGCAGAAAGGTGCCAGTCCAGGCTCTGGGTATTGAGGAGTCTGATAGTTTGGGGGAAGAAACTGTTACACAGTCTGGTCATGAGAGCCCAAATGTTTCAGTGCCTTTCCCAGTCAGCAGGAGGGAGAGAGTTTATATGAGGGGTGCTTGGGGTCCTTCTTAATGCTGTTTGCTTTGTGGATGCAGCGTGTAGTGTAAATGTCCGTGATGGCGGGTAGAAAGACCCCGACGATCTTCTCAGCTGACCTCACTATCCGCTGCAGGGTCTTGCGATCCGAGACGGTGCAGTTTCCGAACCAGGCAGTGATGCAGCTGCTCAGGATGCTCTCAATACAACCCCTGTAGAATGTGAAGGCCTTTGGAATGAAAAGGGTACTGGATGTTGAAGAAAGCAGAATATCATAAGCCTGTTAGAAGTGTATTGCATCCTACATTCTGTACTGCATTGAATCATAGCTCCTTAACTGATAATATACTGACTACCTCAACATTCAGTCACCTTTTCATTGCAAAGTTCAAATTAAACATGACTCTCTCCAAAACACAGCTACATTCAGCATTCTTGTAAGAATAGCACCATATATGAGTGATAACAAGAAAATGAGACAAATGTGCTTTTCAAAGGCATCACCAGGCATAAAAAAAACTACTTAGCTGGAAGCTGAAAATGCACAAAACAGAGATTTTACAACATTCAGTGTTATTCAATCCAAGAACCATATTATGGTTTAGTATTGAGAGATCCAAAAAATCCCAGTTATGTCCAGTCGTGCAAACCTCAAACCCAACCAAACAGCTTATTCAACAAAAGCGACCGCAAATACATTCTTTTCATGTGACCACCAGGAATTATAAAAAAGTACATCTAATTGTAGACCAAGTGGAAGAACATGCCTAATTGGACTTTGGAGATCAAATATCTCAAACTAAACTATAAAAGGAATGGTTTAGGTTTTAACTTTTCAAGCATTCCACTGAAGTTGTTTAATTTTTCCTAAGCTCCTCGCCACTCCCAATCTGGTAAGATTTCCAACATGGTTTTCATACCTGGGCAAACTAATGAAACAGTAGTCTGGTTCTTTCATAGTGCCATTGAGTCTGTGTAAATAAATGTATTTGAACTCTTGGAACTACCAAGTGTGTTGTAAAAAGCCACTGATGTGATCTTGACATAGGGACACTGATATTCCTTGAACGCAGCTCCTGAAAAGTTCACACCCATTCCTAGATTAACCAGTCTGTGGTGTGAGACCAGTTATTCTGCCTGATGCCAGTTAGAGATCTACCCTTTAGAATGCCAGAATGAATAAAGGAAAGCCAGCTTCTGAGGCAGGCTTCTCAGGACCTTCGTGGTTGAGAATTTCCTGCTCAATTGCCTCCTGTCCAATTTCCTGTTGAGGAGAATAAAAGAATTAAACTTTAGTGTGTCTCTCTACATCATCCTGTTCCAAAGAGTGTTTTGGTTCTTTTACCAAAGTTGTTGTAGCAGGTTTTCCATCCAAGAATCCCCAAGTTGTTAGACTCTGTTCCTGGAAGACCTCACTAGACACGTACCATTGCAGCACATGTTGCTGAAATGAAACCTATTCCTTTAAATTATTGCAGATCTTCACCTTCAAAGGCTTATCATTTTCCAGGCTACATTTTCCAAGCTCCTGGTCAGAAGCACTTTCAGCACCAAGATTGTAAAAGAAAGTGGTTGATTGTGTAAGTATTTACACAGACATTCAAATATTCCAATTAGTTAAATTGCACAACTTATTGTGAAAAATGCCAGAATGAAGTACTGTAACATACTGTTAAATGCTTTCTGGGTTAAAAATATAAACTCAGAAGGAGGAAAGAAATGAGAAGTTGAAGGAAACAAGGTTGAAATGAATTAATAGAAAAGCAGAAAAACAAACAATGAAATGGACAGGGATGGACAACCAAATCTAAACACAGAGAAGTAATGTGAAGAAAAAGGAGAGGGCATATAAGCAAAATAGTGTAATGTTAACTAGGAACAGACCTGTCTGCAATTGTACATTGAGTTGATTACCTCTAGTACAAATATTCATGGTCAGAATACATCCAAAATTTGTGTGTTTGCACTCTTCGTATTCAGATTAAAATTGATCATGCATTTCTGGAGATCATTGCTTGATTTTCCTTACGTATAATATCCTAAACTACGGAATCTGACAGTTCCAGAACTTAAGTGATTTTTATAATTCTGTGAACCAATCATGCATATATGCTAGAACTATTTTCAAAAATTCAGAACTGATCGCACAGGGAAGCCAAGTGGCCTGAAGTGACTGAACAGGTAGATTCAGGGCAAGATCTCTCTGGTGCATCTGCTACCAGGACATTCTAAACCACTGAAGAATGGTTTCCAAAGATTGTTCCTTTATGCGACTTCAATTTTTTCATCATGCTGTGAAAGAATGCTAATTTTAGTTAGCTATCATGTGACTGGTTTGGATCTGTTGACAGGTCTACTGGAGTTGCTGAATTGCTTTCTTGTTCTGACACATGGCTTTTGTGGAATTTGTGTGACTTCATCTTGTGTCTGATGGACTTTTGACTGTCAAGTATGCCTGGCATTACAGAAAGACTGCTTTGAGAATAATGTTAAGACAGAACTGAACAGCCACATGAGACAGCATAAAAAAAACAGCATTTAAACAGCTGCTATTACTATTGCTATTTCTCACTACATTTTAAAGAATGATCAAGTCAAAAAACAAAGCAAATGTGGTTTAGTCATTTTAGATATGCCTGAAGATCTTTGTATCACCGTGACCTATTGTTAGCATTGTTACATCATTATCAGCTCCAGGTCTCTCAGGCTCTTCCATCATCTCTTGGGTCCTCAGCCTCCATCTTCCTCCCACCCTACCTATCTGAACACAGCAATTCTCCCCCATCTTCTGATATCACCAACTCTCCTCTTCCTTCTGATCCCAGCTCTAATCTCTGCCGTATCTCCACCATTCCCTGCAACCTTCCCCTTTCTGTGGTGGAACATTCTGTCCTCAGGAAGAGCCTTATCTTTGCCATGACACCAAACTCCATTTCTGTTTCTTTGATGAGGATTCCCCACACCCGCACTGATGACCCTTACTGCCATCTCCAACCCTCCTCCTCTTATTGGAAACCTCTTTCTGGTTCTCTGCCTACTCTGGATCTTTTCATCTCTAATTGCCAATGAGGCATCAACCGACTTGACTTCAGAACTCCTCTATCCTCCTTATACTTTAACCCCTTCAGAATGCACTGCCCTGCACTCTCTCCGCACCAATCCCAACCTCTCCATCAAATCTGCAGACAAAGGGGATGCCGTTGTAGTATGGTGAATTGACCTCCACCTTGCTGAAGCCAGGCAGCAACTCAGACTCCTCCTCTTACTTACCCCTTGAAAAGGACCCCATTCTGGACCATCAGGCCACTATCTCCGACACCAATGGTTATGTGTGTGATTGGTCATTTCAAGCTCTTTATTATGCTTTCTATTTGGCTCTTCTTTCCTTGGCTCTGAACTCTGAGGCTTTCACCTGGCTTTCATGATTAGCAAATTCCTTCTGGTCAGCTTTTATTCTTAAAGTTCTTATTCACTTTCTTTCCTGTTTACTGTTGCTTTTTCAACACGTTATTTACTCTCTCATCGCTCATTCCACCTCTCACCTCCAGGCGATACCCTGTAAATACCTCAGATCAACTTCAAAGTGAGGATTAGAATTGGTGCTATCATGTGCAATAAAAAGTCACGTGTATTTGTTGCATTCTCTGTTCGTGGCTTTCCTTTCTAAGTGGGTAAACTAAATTCTATTCTCTTTAGCAGCATGAAATTGGTGCATTACTTCAAAACTGCCTTTCATTAGCATTATTTAGGTTTTTTTCCCACTGCCTTCCATGGTGAAATGGCTTCCTTTAATATCACCTGATTGCTTTTGCTCCCTTTGAAAACATCACATTTGCTAAACTACCACAATTCTAACCCAATACGTTGGGTTTATTTAAATACATCAGCCTGTGACTTGTAGGAAGAATGATACTGCATGAACAAAACATACAGTTATTGATATGTAAATTAACCATCACAACTCGTAGTTAAGGAATAGACCAGGAAATGCAAACCTCCAGAGGTTGTCATTTGAATTAAACCACTCTGCACTTTGCTTCGTCCATGCAGCGTCAGTTCCACCTCATTATATTTAAAAGAATTTATGATTCAAGCAAGATTAATTGCTTACTAAACATAATCCAGATAATTAGGGCTGATGACTAACACCAAAACTTACAATTAAATGGTCAGACTATAGTTGTTAGAACAGCACCAATAAATCTTTCTGTTCCAGCAGTTGGATAGGTTAAATAATGAAAAAAGTCAAATGTTTTTAGAATTTTTTCTTAACTGTCTCTTTCCTTTTTCTTTCTATCTCTTTCTGCTGCTATCTAACCATTCCTTATCACACTCTATTTTTCTTTATAAAATTGGTTAGATTGTACTCCAACCACATCAGTCATTCCTTTTGTTTCTTCAATTTCATTGGTTCAGTGATCTCAGGTCCCAGAGCTCTCTGCTGCACTCAGCATTTCACTCTAGGTTTACTCTTCCAGTTAGTTCCTGGCCCAGTGAAACGTAGGGCTGATGGCTACAGGAGAAGTCTCCTGGTTGAGCAGGCATGAGGAGCCAAACGGCTTCCTCCTACTGCTATTTTTCATGGAGAAGGCCATGAAATGTCTTACTTCAGCAAGATCTAAAAAAATACCACCTCTTAAGTATTTAAGTAAATCAATAATTTAAGGCAGGATCTCCATATATAACTTGGCTACAACCTACATGGGAGTCAATAAAACGGTAGGTGTTACACCTGTTGGCTATGTTAACAACTACTATTGCAGAGAGTGAAATTAAATGCAGTGAATTGGAAGGTAAGGAGTATTGATAGTGCTTTGGAAATCATATATGAGGAGGGTGAGAGGATGTGGTTACTACTTAAATTAAATTGTTTGTGAAGCAATGCACTTTCATAGAATGTTAACATTAAACAGGATTAAAGCAAACATTTTGTGAAATTTGTCGCAGTTAGATATTCCTCAGAAATATAAGAGAGGTGGATGAACTTGTTTATTAACTGAAAGTATATTTCGATTGCAGATCAAGATGAATTATTAATAGTTACCAGAATGTTGTGAAAGTTTGAAGCTTTTTATTTTCTCTATATATTTGGATACCATTTAATGATTTAAAAATACATAATGCTGAATCTGTATAAAATGCAGGAATTTTCTTCAATTGCTGCAATACGGTATTCACTTCAAAGGAAGAAACATCAAAGAGAGGAATATGAACTACTTTCATGGCAAGCTGAAGATAACTCTTACGAGCTTGATGTTGTGTTCACTTCCATTGTCTGCTCAGCGCAATGTGCCTCAGAGGAAATTTAGCTTTGGATGGATAACTGAAAGCATTTAAATAAATCAATGGGATCTGATTCAACTGACTGAAGGATGCTATTCATTATTACATGAACTACAGGTCATGAAGACTAGGGAGACATGTTGAGGCTGGGAGTATAATCTTATTTTAGGAACGGGCTGAGAGAGTTGAGGATTAATTACATGAATTTGTTTTTAATCATGCACTCATGGTGAAATTCGATTGCTTTGATATAAGCTTTAAGGCAAAATCACCGAAAATTTTAAATAACCTATTGTCATCATTATGTGCCATGTCATATGACGTAGGCGGTCATGGTCTCATAACCTTTTTTGTTCTTGGCATTTTTTTCTACAGAAATGGTCTGCCATAGCCTTTTTCGGGGCAGCATCATTATAATACGGGCGATTCCAGACATTATCAATACTCTTCAGGGATTGTCTGCCTGGTTTCAGTGATTACATAACCAGAACTTGTGATATGTACCAGCTACTCATACAACTATCCACCACCTACTCTCATCAATTCACGTGATCAGGAAGCTAAGCAGGTGCTACACCTTGACCAAGGGTGACCATCAGGCTATCGGAGGGAAGAAGCACCCTACACCTCCTTTGGTAGCGACTTATCTCCACCCCACCACCTAGAGATAATATATAGTGAAAGCTAAATGAGGTTTAGGAAGCAAGGATCAGATGGGTCTATTGAAGAATATAGGGTAGCAAGAAAGGAGCTTAAGATGGGGCTGTGAAGAGCAAGAAGGGGGCATGAGAAGGCCTTGGCGAGTACGGTAAAGGAAAACCCCAAGGCATTCTTCAATTATGTGAAGAACAAAAGGATGACAGGAGTGAAGGTAGGACCGATTAGAGATAAAAGTGGGAAGATGTACCTGGAGGCTGTGGAACTTGATGACGGTGAGGACAATATGAGTGAGGTTGATGTTCTGGAGCATGTTGATATTAAGAGAGAGGAGGTGTTGGAGTTGTTAAAATACATTAGGACGGATAAGTCCCCGGGGCCTGATGGAATATTCCCCAGGCTGCTCCACGAGGCAAGGGAAGAGATTGCTGAACCTCTGGCTAGGATCTTTATGTCCTCGTTGTCCACGGGAATGGTACCGGAGGATTGGAGGGAGGCGAATGTTGTCCCCTTGTTCAAAAAAGGTAGTAGGGATAGTCCAGGTAATTATAGACCAGTGAGCCTTACGTCTGTGGTGGGAAAGCTGTTGGAAAAGATTATTAGAGATAGGATCTATGGGCATTTAGAGAATCATGGTCTGATCAGGGACAGTCAGCATGGTTTTGTGAAGGGCAGATCATGCCTAACAAGCCTGATAGAGTTCTTTGAGGAGGTGACCAGGCATATAGATGAGGGTAGTGCAGTGGATGTGATCTACATGGATTTTAGTAAGGCATTTGATAAGGTTCCACACGGTAAGCTTATTCAGAAAGTCAAAAGGCATGGGATCCAGGGAAGTTTGGCCAGGTGGATTCAGAATTGGCTTGCCTGTAGAAGGCAGAGGGTCCTGGTGGAGGGAGTACATTCAGATTGGAGGGTTGTGACTAGTGGTGTCCCACAAGGATCTGTTCTGGGACCTTTACTTTTTGTGATTTTTATTAATGACCTGGATGTGGGGTTAGAAGGGTGGGTTGGCAAGTTTGCAGACAACACAAAGTTTGGTGGTGTTGTAGATAGTGTAGAGGATTGTCAAAGATTGCAGAGAGACATTGATAGGATGCAGAAGTGGGCTGAGAAGTGGCAGATGGAGTTCAACCTGGAGAAGTGTGAGGTGGTACACTTTGGAAGGACAAACTCCAAGGCAGAGTATAAAGTAAATGGCAGGAAACCTGGTAGTGTGGAGGAGCAGAGGGATCTGGGGGTACATGTCCACAGATCCCTGAAAGTTGCCTCACAGGTAGATAGGGTAGTTAAGAAAGCTTATGGGGTGTTAGCTTTCATAAGTCGAGGGATAGAGTTTAAGAGACGCAATGTAATGATGCAGCTCTATAAAACTCTAGTTAGGCCACATTTGGAGTACTGTGTCCAGTTCTGATCGCCTCAGTATAGGAAGGATGTGGAAGCATTGGAAAGGGTACAGAGGAGATTTACCAGGATGCTGCCTGGTTTAGAGAGTATGGATTATGATCAGAGATTAAGGGAGCTAGGGCTTTACTCTTTGGAGAGAAGGAGGATGAGAGAAGACATGATAGAGGTGTACAAGATATTAAGAGGAATAGACAGAGTGGACAGCCAGCACCACTTGCCCAGGGCACCACTGCTCAGTGCACGAGGACATGGCTTTAAGGTAAGGGGAGGGAAGTTCAAGGGGGATATTAGAGGAAGGTTTTTTACTCAGAGAGTGGTTGGTGTGTGGAATGCACTGCCTGAGTCAGTGGTGGAGGCAGATATACTAGTGAAGTTTAAGAGACTACTAGACAGGTATATGGAGGAATTTAAGGTAGGGGGTTATATGGGAGGCAGGGTTTGAGGCTCAGTACCACAATGTGGGCCGAAGGGCCTGTACTGTGCTGTACTGTTCTATGCCTATGTTCTATGTCTAAAGATAAATACAGGAATAACTTTCCCCTGAGATGTTATGGAAGCAGAAACATTAAAGTGTTGTGTTAAAGGGTGTCAGTGATGAAGTGGGGTAAAGAAAATATCTTTATTGCATGAACAAGCCTAATAGATGGAGTTTGTCAAATCCTGCTCTGCATGACCCTATATTCAACATCCTTAGCAAATGGAGATTCTGACCTGATAGGTTAGATCATGTAATGTTGAATATCATTCTTCAATTAATTATTACTTCTTTGAATAGGTCAAACACATGAGTCAAGGATAATTCCCTTTATTAAATGGAGAGTAGTTGCAATTTGAAACTCATTGCTTGTGGGGCTGGGGGTAAATATAAATCAGGGCTTGCATTAGAGAATTGGATAGGCAGTTAATGAAACATTTCTTGTAGAGCTTTGGTGAAAAAAGGAGGTGCAAGAAACTAAATGGACAGCTCCATAACAAGCAGACATGATCTCAGTTGACTTCATTACCTCCTCCTGTGCTATAGTAATTCTACATGCCTATGGTTTAAAATGATCGTCAGAGAGCTGAATTGATTTTTAAAAGATGAATCTCCAAACGCTGCTCCTAACATTGGCCAGCATTAAGATACCCTAAGAGTTATTAAAACAAGTATTTGCTGAAGGTGATAAATATGGTTTTACAGTTTAATAGTTTCTTAAGTATGTGCAGTATGGGCCCAAGCTTATTACTAACATGCTGATACCAGCACTAAATGTGCAATGTCAGTGGTTAACAGATTATAACATGTTATGCACCTGGAGATTTCATTACTTCCATGAAAGGAAAATGCTGGTTTGTAGCAAAGAGTACTAAAAAGCGAGAATGGAGCTGAATTTCACTGAGGAAGTGATAAAAAAAATTGCATGTAATATTTACTGGAGCTCTAATGCTTTGCAGATCATTGATTTATTTTTTATGCTTCAATTATGGATCTTAGATCGTTAAAAGTTTTCTTGTGAAGATTCCTTGTGAGGTCAGAGGTGTTGGGAATTTTGAGGAGTTTGCTCACTTTTTCAAATTTGTTGTATTTGTGATTTCGGGCTTTTATTTCCAATATAAGCTGCTACATAGAAAAATGCAATGAAGTTTCCACAGCACTCACAGCTCACTACTAAGTGTTGTCAACCCAGGGGGCTGAAACAGAACGGGATTATGAGCACTGTGTGAAAGGCTCATTCTTCCCAGCCATGTGGGTGCTGCCATGCAAGGCCATGTGGTCAGGGACCACAAAGCATGCATCATGGAAAATGATGAAACACGGCCTTTATATTGTAGTGACCAGAGCTCACTTCAGCTAAAAACCAGAGCATCATGCCAGAAGGCTCTGACAATGGTAGCTTTTGTCTGCGTATTACAGGCCACACGCTTCACATTTGCTATGCACGAGGCATTCGTTTGCAAATGCCACACATCTTCAAATAGTGAAAATAGATGCTGGCATCTTTGCTCCTTAGTCCTTAACTGCTTCATTACTGAATCTCTATTACATACGGTACTTTTCAGTCAAAATATTCATTCTTGTTCAGAATTGCCACAAGTGTGCTTTGCACTTATACTCAAGAAATTTAAATGTATATGAAATATAGGTATTTTTAATTTACTTTATATTTAACAATGTTATCATCTTAACAATATTATTTTAAGGCATACTTCATAACTAGATTAGTTGAAAAATTTAATATGTTCCCATGAAATTGATTTTTCAATAAACAGATTTAATTTGTTTCTCTATTTAGGCAGGGCACTCAAAACAAAACTATTGATGACTCCAATTATTGAAGCTTGGACACATTATTGCCCATATCTTCCTGTCAAATGGAAAGTGACTGTAAAACCATATGTTAATTACCTTATTAGGTAGCTAAGTTTACTGCAAAATTCAGAAACTGTAATATTGGCAGAGTGAAAAAAATGAATTTTTATTGACTAGAGCCATCAGATTATCACTGCTAATATGGGGGATAGTTCTCTTGTTTGGTTCAAAGAAGCAATTCACAAAAAGAAGCATTCAGGCAGCAAGCTGTCGTGGAACATTAATATGTCTTAAATGGAATATTTGGGGGGATATAGTAATATAGTAATAAAGTAATACATCACTGATCTCTGAGATTCTGTAGCCAAGGGACTGTTATATCATCAGAGAATTTCCTCTTGATGTCTCATATTGAAGTAAAATGCAATGATATCAGGAGCTACCAGCCACCATGTTTAAATGTACAGGGGTACTCATGTTCTACACATTCTTGTTATGTCAAAAATATATAAATACATCAGATGAGCAACCTAATCATCAATGGATCAGAAAATCTGTGTTAATTTAAATGTTTTTATGAGTGAAGTCCATAACTTCCTTGAATCCACATTTGGGGACTAATTTAAATAATTTTTGCAAATTCTCTGGTTACAAATGCCTAAAGAAATGCCTCTTCCCCAACCATTCCCAGTATTGTAGGAAAAGTAGATGAACTTAGGATGTGGATCAACATGTGGAATTATGACATTGTGGCATTAATGAGTCTTGGTTGCTGGAGGGGCAGGACTGCCAATGCATTGTTCCCGGGTTCCAGTGTTTCAGATGTGATAAGGTGGGAGGGATTATAGAGGAAGGGGTGGAATTCCTAGCCAGGGAAACTGTCAGAGCAGTGCTCCATTAGGACGGACTGGAGAACTTGTCTAGTGCGGTTTTATGTGTAGAACTGAAGAATAAGAATGGTATGGCCATATTATTGAGATTATGTTATGGACTATCCAACAGTCCTTGGGATTTAGAGGAGCAAATTTGTAGAGAAATCGCAGGCTGTTGCAAGAAACATAAGGTTGGGATTCATGATTTTAACTTTCCACAATTGACTGGGGCTCCCATACTGTAAAATGGCTGGATGCAAAAGAGTTTGTTAAATGTGTTCAGGAAAGTTTCCTTAATCAGCACATAGAAGTCACGACTAGGCATAGTGCGATACTAGATCTCCTGGCAGAGAATGAGACAGGGCAGGTGACAGAAGTTTTTACAGGGGAAAACTTTGCATCTAGTAATCATAATGCCATTAGTTTCAATATAATTATGGAAAAGGATAGGTCTCAGATTCTAAATTGGAGAAAGACCAATTTTGATGGTTCAAGAAAGGATTTGGCAAGTGTGGATTGGGACGGATTATTATCAGGCAAAAGTGTACTTGGTAATTAGGAAGCCTTCAAAAGTGAAATTTTGAGAGATCCTGTTAGAATAAAGGGCAAGGATAACAGGTTTAAGAAATCTTAGTTTTCGAGAGATATTGGTTATGAAAAAGAAAGAGGTGCACAGCAAGTATAGGCAGGCAGGAAGAAATGAGGAGCATAAAAATGCAATCAAACACTTAAGAAAGAAATCAGGAGGGTGAATATATCTGTAGAGGCCCCTGGATTCTCCTTCACCTTGTCTGCTAATGAAACCTCAAAGGTTCATGTTGCTGCTCTCGGAGGGGCCACTGGTTTGAGTCTGTGCCCTCAGAGGGGCGGCTGGTTCACGTCACTGCCCTCGGAGAGGCTGCTGGTGAGTCGCTTCCCTCGGAGATGCCGTTGGGTCCCGAAACTCTCAGAGATGTTATCGAAATTCTGAGATTTATGGAATTGGACTGTACTTCAGATTGGCCTCTTTGAGTTCTATGTTTTTGTCATGCCCATTCTTTCTTGCTGCCGATTGACAGGCTGGGGTTTGGGTGATCTGTCAGGTTTTTGTGTGAGGGAGGAGTTAGGGGTATTTAGAGTTTGTGAATTTTTGTTTCATTTTCTTTTTGTGCTGGGGTGATTGATATCTTTCTTTCAACTGCTTCTATGGATTTCTGTATTTTATTTCAGTCTGGAAAAGACAAATTTCAGAGTTGTATTCTGTGTACATACTTTGATATAAAATGAACCTTTGAACCTTTGAAAATAAGACATGAGGTTGTTCTAACAGATAAGGTGAAGGAGGGATTCTACAGATATATTAAAAGCAAAAGGATAGCAAGGGACAAAATTCATCCTCTGGAAGATCAGATTAGTAATCTGTGCAGGAGATGAAAGAAATAGGGATTTTTTTGCATGTGTATTTGTTCAGGAGATGGACACAGTGTCTATGGATGTGAGGCAGTACAGCAGCGAGGTCATTGACATTGTACAAGTTACTGAGGAGGAGGATAGCCAGTGTTGTTCCATTGTTTAAGAACGGATCTAAGAGAAAGCCAGGCCGTTAGATGCCAGTGAGCCTGACATCAGTGATGAGAACGTTATTGAAGGGTATTCTAAGGGGTTGGATATATAAGTATTGGAAAGACAGGCCTGATTAGGGATAGTCAACATGGCTTTATGTATGGTAAGTCGTATCTAACTGATCTTATACAGTTTTTTTGAGGAAGTTGCCAGGAGAGTTGATAAGGGCAAGGCAGTGAATGTTGTCTACAAGCAGTTTAGTAAGACCTTGGACAAGATCCCACATGGGAGATTGATCAAGAAGATTCAGTCACTTGGCATTCAAGATGAGTTAGCAAATTGGATTTGACATCGACCTCACAGAAGAAATCAGAGTGATTAGAGGCCTGTGACTAGTGGAGTGCCGCAGAGATCGGTGCTGGGTCCGTTGTTGTTTGTCATCTGTATCAATGATCTTGATGATAAAACTCGATCAGCAGATGTGCAGAATGACACCAAGATTTGGGGTGTAGTGGACTAAAAAGAAGCCTGTCAAAGTTTTCAGTAGCATCAGGACTAGCTAGAAAAATGAAAAATGGCAGATGGAATTTAATGCGGACAAGTGTGAGGTGTTGCACTTTAGGAGGACCAGCCAGGGTAGGTCTTACATGATGAGTGGCAGGGCACTGAGAACAGAGGGATCTGGGAATACTGATCGATAGTTCCTTGACAATGGTGTCATGGTTAGATGGGGTTATAAAGAGAGCTTATGGCACATTGGCCTTCATAAATCAATGTATTGAACACACAAGATGAGATACTATGTACCCACTGAGGGTTTGCACCCCTGGCTCTCTGTACTCCGTCCCGAGAAGTATGTCTTTGTTTATCTATGCTCTGAGTTCTGACTACAAAACTCCCTGACTTCCCTCATTTGTGACTAGATCTAAAAACTCCACTGGTTGAGTTTTGTGTTAAATTCTACTTGATAAGACAACTGTGGAAAAAGTTGGGAACATTTTACGCTGTAAAAGGCTCTGAAAAAGACATGGATGTTGACTTCTAATCCAAGGTACTGAGTCGTTAAAGCTGGCCCCATCCACAGACTGTATTCATCATCAGAAGATAGAAAGCAAGGAAGGCTCCACCTAGGTTGTGAGGGCCATCTGCACATTATTACATCTGCTGAAACCATGTTAAGGCATCATGTGAAATATGATGCCTTATATGCAAGCAGAAAAATAGATCAATATCAACTAAACTAACTCCCCTTGTTGTAGATCCTGGTAAATGGAGGAACAGGAAGAAGTAGGAGATATGTAAAATACAAGCAAACAAAACGTTAAATCACAAAAATATCAAAGCACATGAGGATACGTACAAAATTAGATATAAAGCAAATAGGAATTGAAATGTAAATGATATATTCTTTGGCCTGACTTGTTTTTGGATCAATGGAACTGGAAGAACAATTGACCTTGAGGGACAAAATGTTAAGGTGATAATGAGATGCACACTGAAGCAGGAACCAGTGCCAAAGCCAAATGATTTACGAAAACCAACTTGCTGTTTTCATTTTTCCACAAAATCACTTTAGGAAGTACATTTAAGAATGACTAACCACAGTTAGTCATTTTTCTCAATTAAGTTTACCAGATCATTTGGATTAACGTCCAACATACCCAAGATTTTGGAGCTGAGATAATAGAAAATTTCCACAGGAAAGAATAATGAACTTTCAAGAGGATCACTCAGAGCAAATCAAGTTTACAGCAGAAATAAACAAACAAAAGAGAAACCAAGGAAGTTAAAAATGGAGAAGGGCCACCCAAATCTGGATAAGCTAATCTGAGCAAACACTCCCTCCGCAATAATGCTGCCTTTTTGAGATTGATGACTCTGCAGATATAAACTCTGGGGAATTCCAAATGAAGTGTGGTCCCAAGTAATGGTAAAACTATTTCCTTTTTTAAACCATTAATTTTCCATCCTGAACAAGCCACTGAGGCAATCTCAAAAGTATCTTTCATTTCGTAAAGGTAGGTTACAGATGCAACATATGTTAGTCTTTTATATTTAAACAGTCAGGTTTTTGGAATATATAATATTGTCTATTACAGAGAGTTTTAGATACCACATTACTAAATGTTAAATATCAATTGTATCATAGAGAAAAGGCCAGAAGTATTTCTTTGGAAACTCTCCAAAAAGTACTGGGACATTTTCTACAACCTGCATGCCAGCGAGAAACTGTCTATAGCCCAGGCCACCAAGAAAGAAGAGTCCTCAGTACTCCAGAGTATATGCGGTCCATTCTTAGATCCAGTTCAATGAACAATACAAAGTGGCATGAAGTTTAACGTATAAACAGCAGCAATAAACTTCCCATTCATCTAATTTAATTTATGGAACTTATCACATAAATTATTCCTTTATGAATTTATACTGCATCTGCTAAATGAAATTCAAACCGCAGGGACTGAATATTTAAAGAGATCAACAGATAACCTGTCTAATATTGTTTCAGAAAACACAGAGATTCTTACTTCGTCCTACAATATATTTAGCATTAGAATACTTTGCATAAGAATAGTTAGATGCTGGAAAACGAAAATACAGACGTTCTACTACTGGTGGCTTTAGGATCACCCTTCCCCACCCCCAACAGACTTGGCATGTGGGTTGAACAACTTTAGTCCTCAAGCTTTGGTCCCACTATCATTTAGGCTTCAAAGACTGACAATGGGGTATAGCTAACATGGGGAAGCTAAAGAGGCATTGGATCATATTTGGTCTGCTGGTGCTCTGTTGACACATAGTCCTTGAAGAGATCTACGTTCCTAGGATTCAGATGCCATTCTTCAGCTACTACAGATTTCTCTTTACCAGGTTGAAATGCTTCGTCCCTTCCCTGCTGTTCTACAGTAATCCTTGCATCCCCGTCCTTGCTTCACCATCACCTCATTTTGCATTGGATTCAGATGTGGCAGATCATGCTTGATCCAGCCCACACCTTGCCCAGTACAAACACACTATTTCAAGAGTTGTACTTATATTTAGTGGTCGCTGCAGGAATTAATTAACTCTGGGCCTCGCTGCAGGAGCCATATTGTGAGGCTAACCATTCAATAGCAACAACTAGGTTTCAAGACCCCCAAGATCCTTTGAATTCCCACTTCCATATTATCCTGTGATCTTTGGCAGCTCGCTACTGTCAAAGTTCATTGAAAAAGTTGTTTAGATGACTCCAATCACAAACATTTCAAAAGAGCTCAAAAGAATTAAGGTTATATTAAAGACACTCTGATGGTGATGATGTACATCTGGATCAAGGCTTTGGTTGTTTTTGGTGGTTGAGGTCATGTTTTAGGGAAGAGATGTTGGAGCAGACTGAACAAGTCACTGCAGTGAATGTTTTTAGATAATAACATTGTGTATCTGTGGTGGAAATAATGAATGTTCATGGTATTCAATGATGTGCCAGTCATGTGGGGTTTCTTGTCCACAATAGAGTCGAGCATCTTGAGAGTTGTTGGGGACATACTTATCCAGGCCAGTAAGAAGCATTCCATCACACTCCTGTCTTGTGTGGAGGTGCCGGAGAGGTCAGGGTGTCAGGAAGTGACTCTCTTGCCACACGATGACCATCTTCTGACTTGCCCTTGTAGAACAATAATGATGTGTCTCAAAGGGTTATAATTTTTCGAGCTGCAGAGGTCAAATTACTAAATACATTCAAACGCTAAGATGGAAAGATTTTTGGACCAGGGGAACCTTGGATTATGATGACTACCTAGCAAAATGGATTTAAGTCAAGATATTATCAGCCAAGAATCTTTTGAATGGCAAAAGATGGACATATTGCCTAGTCCTGTCTGTATTTAAGTTCTTATTTTCTTTTGTATTGAAACCATAATTGCAATACAGAGCCAAAAGTCACAAAGAGAGCCAGATGAGGGGGTGTGAATGTACTTCCAGGCTAAAATTTTTAAAGCTTTATTCTTCTTCTTATATATCACATTCTGTCACTTCATTCCAATATTTCAGATGATGCATATATTATTTGATTGTGAATTGTCAAGATTTTGTGTGGGCATGCATATGTTTTTCACAACATTCCTCGGGGATTGTACGGGCATGGGTTCAAAGTCATCTCAAATACAAAGCTGTGGATGTCTTGCTTGCAAGTGTAGACATTACTGTGACACAGAGCATCTCTGAAACTCAAGCCAAGATGTAACTGAACAGTTGATTAATTAGGAAAGGGGAGGTCTGACAAACGTGGGGGCCAGTGTCAGGGATATATTGTCAAAATTATGATTAAAACAAACTGCTCACATATCAGTACATTGAGACAGTTGCAAATATGGTTTACAGCTTAATGCTGTTTTTCATTAGGGAAAGATACTGGAACATAGATTGTTCATTAAAACCTCCTGTGAGAATTTTAGTGATGGAGTATTTCCTCAGCAAGCCTTGGAGTGCAATTTTTCTGTGTGACTGTAGAGCTGGCAAGTACACTGCACATATAACCACTTGGCAGTAAAAATAAGTGTCTAAACTTTTCCCATTGGAAGCACTTACAGTGGGAACATTTTAATAAAATGCTTGTATTTGCAGTCTTAAACATACAGATAATTAAAATGCACTATTGATACATTATAATCTTGGTGGTTTTAATCTTTTTCTGAGCTCAGTGTAGAAGCTACTTTAAGGAGTTTTCTGATAATGTCACATGAAATATTTCAAAATGCAGTGGTAGATGCTGACTGTAGTGGGTGAAACATGGATAGAGTTTCTATTTGTTTGTGCTGGGCTCAAATCAAGCAATCACTAATGGTAAGAAAGTCAATCGCTCCCTCTGACCTATAAATTCAGTTTATCCAACTTCAACCCTGTTCCTAGTCAAAGTCAATAAAATGAAACTGCCCACAACTTGGTACCAGATTGTCAGAATGGCCATAAAGAAGACTGGCATGGAAAACAGCACAATTCACATTGCTACAACTGGGAAAGAATTTCTGTGGTTGAATTTAAACAGTACTGACCTGGCAAATCTCAAGGCTGATACTCAAAGCCTAAAGTAGAAAAGTGCTCTGTTCCCTTATGTAGCTTCCTCTACAAGTCTGTTTTGATAACTTCTTATCTTTATTTTCTCAACGAGGAGTCTGAAACATGATAATATAGTGTGTTTTACAATTTTATTAAATCGTTTACGATCTACAGTACAGAATGACAGTGGCTGTGGCTTTACTGCACATCTTATCAACAACTATCATTCCCTCAGAACTAATCAATAAGCATCAAGTCCTTGGCCTCAATACCTCCTTGAGTAATTGGATCCTCGATTTCCTCTCTAGCAGACCCCTGTCAGTTCGGAATGGCTACAACATCCCCTTCATCTTCTCAATCAGCACAGGTACACCACAAGACTATGTGCTTAGCTCCCTGCTCTACTCACTTTAGATTTATGACTGTGAAGCTAAGCACAGCTCCAAAGCCATATTTAAGCTTGCTGGCGACATTACTGTTGTAGGCCGAATCAAAGATTGTGATGAATCAGTATATCAGAGGGAAACTGGAAATCTGGCTGAGTGGTACCATAACAACAACCTCTTACTCAATGTCAGCAACACCAAGGAGCTAATTGTTGACTTCAGGAGGAGGAAACCAGAGCTCCATGAGGTCCTTACTGGGCTTCAGAGGTGGAGACATTTCACCTGTACATTCCCCCGTGTTATCATTTCCGAGGACTTGTTCTGGACCCAGCATTTGCAAAGAAAGCATGGCAGCACCTCTACCTCTTTTGTGAAGATTTGGCATGACATCTAACAACTTGACAAATGTCTATAGATGTGTGTTGGAGAGTATAAGTTGCATCACAGCCTGGTATAGAAACACCAATGGAAAATGCTACAAAAAGGAGAGGAAACGGTACAGCTCTCCCCACCACTAAGCACATCTACATGGAGCACTGTTGCAGGAAAGCAGCATCCATCATCAGAGACACTCACCACCCAGGTCAGGCTCTCTCCTCACTGCCGCCATCAGGGAGAAGGCACAGTATCCTCAGGACAGACACAAGCAAGATCAGAAACAGTTATTACCCCTCAACCATCAAGCTCTTGAACCGGAGAGGATATCTTCATTCTTTCTCCCTTGCCCCATCACTGCAGTGCTCCCTCAAACTATAGATGGGCAGTTCCAAGTACTCTTCATCTTATGTTCTTGATATTTATTGCTTACTTATTTATCATTATTATTATTATCAGTTCTTTTTTCTCTTTCTTTTTGTAATTGCTCAGTTTGTTATCTTTTGCACACTAGATTTCCTTCCTGTTGGTGTGGTCTTTCATTGATTTGATTATAGTTTTATTTATTGATTTATTGAGTATGCCCAGAAGAGAATGAATCTCAGGTTGTATATGGTGACATATATCTACTTTGATAATAAATTTATTTTAAATATTTGAACTTTGAACCATTTTGCCAGTATCACGTGTAGTCATTAGCTCATAGATTAAGATCAGCTTTTATAAGACTGTTAAAGAAGTACTCTTGCATTGGTACTTCACTGTTTTTCTTATTTTATATTCCTTAGTCAATCTTGGCTCTTGAACTCTACAAGAGTAGTGCCTCCCGAGAAACAAAAAGTTTCAAGTTTTCTCCATAGACCACTCACATAAATTCATCTAATATTGAAAGAGGAAACATTCCACATGAAAACAGAATCATCATTTTGGATCAAGGTGGTTTCTACTGATTTTTTTTTTGCTGTGAGAAGTGTAGAATTCCTCAAGAGTCATATTGATGTACTGGGTTGAATGGGCTTCTTCTATACACTATCATTTACAATTCTGGCAAGGTGTGAGGGAGACTCTCTTACTGTTTGAATACTGCAATGGCTCAAAGTTGGGATTACACATTAGACAACCATATATTATAAAATTATTTTCATCGTGCTATGCATCAGCCAGCAACTACCAGATGTGAAAGTCAAATTACAGATTAATGAGTAAAACTGGAGTTTTATATGTGTGTCAGTGCTGGATTAATATGAACTTGAAGTATACAGAGGAATTATACTTTAGGAGATGACTACAGTATCAACATTTACTGAATTCATGAATAGCCAGTATTCATTTCTGTTTCTATTATTTAGGTCTTAAGCTAAACCAGGCTGTGATGAGTGAGCATACTTTTTTTTCACAACATTCCTTGGAGATTGTACAGGCATGGTTTTAAAGTGACCTTAAATACAAAGCTGTGAATGTCTTGCTTGAAAATATCAACATTCCTGTGATAAATGTGAATTCCAGGATCTGGACCAAATTGAGAAATGACACTTGATTAGTTTTGTCATGCTCACTAAAGAAACGGGTTGATTTTTAGGCATAGTGCTATCATTAACAGTCTCTCCTAATAACTGATAGATCAACAAATATAAACATTTTTGCTCAGAATTTTGAGCACCTCTTGAAACTCTGGCCAAATTTCATTACTCACTTGCTTGCTTGCAAAGACCTCCTCATAAGAACACATCAGGAAACTTTCTGGGATACTTTGTCAAAGTTTCACTATCACAATTCTGCAGTTTCTCTAAGAGTTTCTCCAAAGAAAGTGAAGGCTGTGCTGCTCAACCAGCTGGAACCTTATGCAGATCATGTAGGAAGGAGAGTGCTTAATCGTAAGCTCCTTTCTACAGTTCCTCCGTAGTCTGGATGGAGGATATGAAATCAGCCAGTGTTGTATTAGCTGCTGGGAAAAGAGGGAGCTTGACCCCACTGTAAACCATTTCTCCTCCGGACTACCTTCATCTGGATCTCTGAGAATTTGTGCACCCTCACATTCTGACACTGAGGCATTCCAAAACAAACCGCTGTAGTCTCACACCAGATGTAACACATTTAGCAGCATGGTTACAGCGGCATAAGATTTCTATCTATACAGTGCTTAAGTAGTGTTTGAGCACCTGATGGCACAGTTAAATCATGGTAACCACTAATTACCCCAAAACTGCACCTCAAAACATAGCTTGAAACCAACTTTAGCACTGCTTATTTTCACCCTTTCTCCAAATAAGCTACAAATGCATTTACCATTTAATGCATTATTATGAGATAGCGAGTGTTTTAATACTCACAAGTAAACATTTGAAATGCCTTTTAAATAATTTAGTAAAGTTGTAAATTCCTTTTTTAAGACCCACCTTTTGTGATGTGCTGATTATGGTTCATACATTCAGAGATGAATGGACCACCCATTCTTTTGCCCATGGAAATGTGGTTTCTAGGTTTGTATTTATATCTCCCAAAATTATGATCTCCTGATTTTCATTCTATAATCATGAAGAAGAAACAGGCATTCATTTATCTATGGAGAAGAAAGAAAACACAAAAATAGCTATAGACTTCTTCCTTTCTTTATAATCACATAAACAGTGGAATTATCAAAGGCTATAAATAAGTCAGATTTTTACCCTCTGTCACTTTTATAGAGTTATAAAGCCATAGCCAGTTCAGATACAGACACTTTGGCTCATCTAGTCTGTGCTGAACCATTTAAACTGCCTATTCCCATCAACCTGTATCCAGAGCAGAGTGTTCCATGCTATATTTGTATGTATCCAAACTTCTCTTAAGTGTTGAAATTGAGTTCGGATGCATTGCTTGAGCTGGCAGGTTGTTCCACACTCTCATGATCCTCTTAGTGAAGAAGTTTCCCCTCATGTTCCCCTTAAACTTTTCACCTTTCACCCTTAACCCTAACCCATGACCCAAACTTGCTGCATTTACCCTATCTATACACCTCATTATTTTGTATATCTCTACCAAATCTGCCCTCAGTCTTCTACATTCCAAGGAATAAAGTCCCAACCTATTCAATCTTTCCTTATAACTCAGGTCCTCCAGCTCCGGCAACACCCTTGTAAATTTTTGCTGTACTCTTTCAGCCTTATTTATATCTTTCCTGTAGGTCATGACCAAAACTGGACACAATACTCCAAATTAGGCTTCACCAATGTCTTTTACAACTTCAAAATAACATTCCATCTCCTATACTCAATACTTTGATTTATGAAGGCCAAGGTGCCTAAAGCTTTCGATACAACCCTATGTAATGGTGCTAATATTTTCAATGAATTATGGACCTGTATTCCCAGATCCCTTTGCTCTACAGTGCTCCTCAGTGTCCTACTGTTCACTGTGTAAGACCTATCCTGGTTGGCCCTACCAAAGTGTAAAACCTTGCACTTGTCTGCTATTTTTCAGCCCATTTTTCCAGCTGATCCCAGATTTCCCTGCAAGCTCTGATATTGTTCCTCTCTATTCACTGCAGCCCCAGTCTTGGTTTCATCCACAAATTTGCTGAACCAGTTAACCATAATATCATGCAGATCATTGATACAGCTGATAAACAACAATGGACCCAACGCCAATCCCCATGGCACTCCACTAGTCACAGGCCTCCAGTCAGAGAGATGGGAATGTAGCAAGCATTGACAGAAAGCTGAAAAGGAAAGAAATAAACCTGCACTCACTTCCTCTCAAAATTTTGGATCTCCTGTCTAAAGTGTAAAATTTGGATACAGGCCACCCAAACAAGAATTTGACATAGTCTTACTCATTGATTACATCCAAGATCCTGGATTCCATCAACATAACAGCTCCAAACAACTTGTCCACTAGCACAACCAAACCAATAGCATCGTGGCCTCCACAATCTCAACATCAAAACTGTATATTTGGACATTTAATAGCATTATAAGCAGGGAAACCTCCCAATGCTTACCACCCACCACCTTCCCTTAACCGTCAAAAGTAACAAAGACTCAAAATGCACTCTAGCTAATGGATTTCAATGCCCGTCACCAGAGATATGGCTCAATAGCTGCATCAGTGACTGAACTGGGCAAGTTCTAGACCATCTACCTGCCTGAATGAGCATGCAGCATATGAAGAGGCAAGCAAAATGACTTTGTTCTTGCTAGTCTACCTGTCCCACATTATCCTGTGACGGTACTGGAAAAAGTAGCCACTGCACAATCCTTGTGAAAACAGACCCTCATTCACAAGAAGAACATTCTCCTTCATGTTCTTTTCTTTGGCACTACAAACGTACTACATGGGGTCAGATCTGGCAGTTCAAAACTAGGCATTAAAGGAGTTTTTTTTGGACTGTTAGTGGAAGCAGAACCATGTTCCATCACCATTTTTAATCTCAGAGCACCATCAGTTATAATGTAAAATGTGGTCCAATGTTGATGAAGTACCATATACATGATCAAAATCAATTTGGAACAGAGAGAGATAAACAATCCACCAGCAAATGGGCAGAGCAAAACTATCATATTAGAGCCATTGGTCATAAATGGTAGTGGACAATTAAATAGCAAAAAGGGGATGAAGAAGGTTGAAAGAATCTCTGCATCCTCGGCACAAGTGGTACCCTGAGCTAAACAAGGAAAAAAACAAAGCTGAAACACCTTCCAACAACTTTAATCAAAAGCATCAAGTGGATAACCTTCTGGATTTTAGTTTGATATCCCCACCAGATCAGAACCCAATTCATTTCACTGCACATGACATTAAAAAAATAAAATTGGATAACGGCATAGTATACAGGAAAAAATATGGAACTAGAAAATGCATTATCAACATTACAAAGGAGTTGAGACACAGAACGAACTCTACTTAATTTCAGACTGTGCTGGTACAAGTATGACACAATATCTATTTCACAATGTAGTAGATTATGTTCAGTCTGCAACAGAAAGGACAAATCGAATCATTCTTATTAATCTCTCAACCCTTTCAGTATTAGATAGTGTCTTTGGACGTGCAATCTAGTGGCACTTACTGATCAATGATGTACTCTGTTTAGGCTTTTGCCAAAACTATCTGCAGCAGACGTCATTAAACTCTGGAACTAAGCATGCATGCTTTGACATAAGGAGACAGTTTGACCAAGTGTGCCATCAATGAACACTGATGAAACTTGTTAATGAAATTAAAGACAAACATAACTACTGTCTAGAGTCACGTATTGCACAAGGAGAGATGTTCACAATCGTTGAACATCAGACGTATCAGCCCATTATCACAGGGTCTCATGAGGGCACTGCTCTAGGCTGCACCATTGTCAGTGACGTCCTCAAAAGCTTTCCTTCTATCACAAGGTTAGAATCATTTGTTACTGATTACACAATGTTCAATTGTTCAGTTCCATACACAAAAATATAGGCAGTCTGTGCTGTACTGCATCTGGTATGTGGCATGAGAAAACAGATGGCAGGCATGAAGGAACATAAGCATGCACCTGAGTGTGCTAAGCTCAACTGGAAGTGATGTTTTGATAAAATAATTCCTGTACACATATGCAACTATGTGATACATCCTACAGACTACCAAGCAGCTCTAACATTGATCTCAATGTGTAAATCTCACTTCGCAGTACTCTGTTCCACAGAAAATAATTTCATTTCATAAGATTTAAGCCACTCTAGGGTGGCACAATGACATAGCTGGTGGAGCTGTTGTCTCACAACTCCAGCAACCCACAGTTAATCCTGACCTCTGGTGCTGTCTGTGTGGAGTTTGCACCTTCTCACTGTGACTGAATGGATTTTCCCAGATTTTCAGTGTTCCTCTCAAATCCCAGAGAACTACGTCTGGACTGGTAAGTTAATTAGCCTCTGCAAATTGCCCTGAGTGTTAGAATTTGAGGAGGGGGAGTTGATAGGATTGTGGGAAGGGTAATGTAAACTTGCTCTCCTTCCATGCTTATCTCTTCATGATTCTGTATAACTGTATTCATAACCATAAATCCACCTCTCTATGTCAACATCACAATAAGTTCTTCCTTATTGAGTACATAATGTTTAAGCTTAAAGAAAAAATTAGTAACCCTTTTGAAGGTAAAATCCTCCATTCATCTTTCTTATGTAGCATGGAATGTCTGTACTTCTGAAATCTGTAGTAAAACTGTTTCAGAAATCCTATGAAAACTCCTTTTTTCAGTACTTGTTCGACTGGAATAATTATAACAATGTATGGTTCTCATGCCAGAGGAAATAAAGCTTCTGCATTGCTCGTTCATGTGCCCAAGCAGTAATTGCTAAACTGGGCATTTTTAGCCTTCAATTTTCACCCCCTTAGCATAAACCACTTATCATTTCGGTCTCTTTATTTAAGTTGCGATATAACTGCTTTGGAAGCCATTAAGAGAGGTAGACTAAGTTAGTTCATGGAAAAATGGGTTTGTACTAAGAGGAAACATTGAGCTTGTTATAAGTGTACTCACTGGAGTTTAGAAGAATTTGAGGGGATAGTATCAAAACATAAATGATTCTGAGGGATCTTTATAAGATAGGTGCTGATCAGTTACTTTCCTTGGTGGGTAAATATAGAACTGAAGAGAAGAGGCTCAGAATAAAGAAATTCCTCCTTAAGGTGGTTTCAGGGGTGATATTTTTTCCCTCTCAGAAACTCACAAATCTTCTGACATTTCTACCCCAGAAGGTTGTGGAGCTTGATTCTTTCCCTGACCTTTTCAATGGATTTTGTGTCTGTAAGAAAGTTAGCATTCTGGAGAATAGACATTACAGTGGAATTGAGATCAAGAATAAATCAACCATGATCTTATTGAAAGGTGGAGAAGGATCAAGGGACTAAAGGGACTCATACACCTTATCTTCCTTTGATGAACTATTAACTGGGAATACAGTATTCAGCAAAATCTTGTCCCAGAAAATGTAGAGTGTCACAATGCAATCGCTATCCCATATATTTTCTACAAAATTGGCAAAAATAAAAGGTGACAAGCTTAGTTATCACAGTTGAAAAATAATGCAGCTATAACATGTAACATGTATGAATTAATACTGGACATACATATCAAAAAATTTCCAATTCAATTTTTTTCAGCCATGTTCCAAATAGTTCTACATAGAGCATAGCACAGTACAATAGTGGAACAGACCTATCAGCCCACAACATCTGTTCTGAAATCAGTGTCAAAATGAAGTACATCTCAACTACCTAAACATTCACCATGTCTCTCCCTTCTGTTGGATATTTAATATTTCAATACTATTTTGAGTATTATTGTAAATATATAGTTTGATTATGCGTTCTTTGGTGTTTATATAATTCAGTGCAAGTTATATATAAAAGTACTCAAATGGCATAAATTATTACGTCACCACATCATAAGTGCATGCCCCACCAATGTAAAAAAAAAAGTAGACCTGTATCTCCTGGCTCTCCTGTTTTACTTTTGGTTAGCTTCTGGAGTTACAAAACATAACAGTTGTGATAAGGAAGTTCTAAAATGTAACTGAGATGACTAGCAACCTGTTGAAGTACAGCATTTCTTTTTCTTTGCAAGGGGATAGAGATGGTCGAGTTAAAAAAGGCAGAAAATTGATAAAGCTCGTGAGATCATAAAAAGTATTGGGTGATAATAATCATAAATCAAAATGAAATAGAAATTGCTGACTACATTGGAAAGACAGACGAGTTCAATAGCACAACGAATAACTGTGTGATATATACAGAATGAATTGAACAGTATTTTAAAGCAAATAGAATAGTCAAATAAAATAAATGCCAGTTTTGCTGAATGCAATAGATGGAAAAGCATACGGTTCACTTAGAAGTTTGACTACTCCAACCAAGCCAGCCAAAATGAGCTTTGCTGATATTGTGAACGTAATGCAGGTACGCTGAGAACCATTGTTGCTTGCAGTTCACTGTAGGTTTCATAAGTGGAATCCATTTCAGCTTACATGGCTGAATAGAATTGTCTGAGCATTGCCCATTCAATAATAGGCTTAATAATGTATTGAGAGATCCTTTAGATTATGGAATCTTACAAGGAAGCATTCAAAAATGGCTCCTAACTGAAGTATAACTCACATTCTAAAAAGCAGTTGAAATTGCTGTATCAATGCAAACAGCAACCAGAGATGCAAGTGAGTTGCAATTAGGAATAAACATGATCATCAAAAAAATTGCTTCAGCTAGACAGAAACATGCCTCGCCAAACAAATTTTGTTACTGTTGTGGCAGGGGCGAATATACACCAGACCAATGCAGGCTTAAATGTGAAATTTGGAGAAATTGCAACAAAGAGCTTGTCGGGCAGACAAAAATAAATGGAAAGCATGAGGAAGAGATACAGATTAAAAAGTCAAGCTGCAGTTTCAAAAAGAACATGCTCTTAAAATGATTAAAAATCTGATAATGATAAATGTGAAAATTAACAATAGACGAGCAATATGGCTTAAACCAGAAATGAATGGCAAATTAATTAAAATGGAATTGGACAGTGGCTCAGCTTTTTCATTTATTCCACAAAATGAGTTTGAACGGCATGTCAAAGGTACTCAACTGAAGCCTGCAGATATCCAATCAAGAATGTATCCTGGAGAAAAGATCATTCCTGTGGGAATGGCATTCGTAACAGTGAAATACGACAACTAACAAGCCACATGGGCTTATATGTGATCAGAACAGGAGGGCCAGCAGTGTGGGGCTGGGAGTGCCTGAGACAACTACAAGCCCAACTTGATTGGAGATGCATCCACCATATTCATGAGGTGCCCCTGTGTTAAATGTCAGTGAGGAGGAGATATTATTACTAATCTGTACTGACTGTGGTCTCACGATGAGGAACTCAGAGGATCCAGCTGAAGAGGAGGTATAGAGATGATAGTGTTGAATGTTGAACTGTAATCAATTAACAGCAGCCTGATGTAGGTGACAATGTTGTCCAGATTCTCCAAGGCCGAACGAAGAGGAAATGAAATTGCATGCAGTGTAAAATGTTCTGCCAGTAGGCAAATAGCAGTGGCTCCAGGTCACTGCTCAGGTAGGAGTTAATTCTTGCCATGACCAACTTCTCAAAGCAAATCTTCTTCAAGATGTACTCTGGACATCAACATTTGTGGTTGACTACAAGCTGTGGGCCATTGGCATCTGTTTGGGTCTGTGTACCATCATTGGTGGTGACAGCCAAAGCAAAGGCTAATTATAGACCTGGATAAATGTATGCAATAAATACTGATAGGTTTATATTAAATAGTATAATAAAAAGGAAAAGACTGAGGCTGGTAGGGAAAAAGAAAATATTGGAAGAGAAGCAGAAGTTACTAATTGTTAAGCTAAGTTACTAAAATTCTATGACAGGGATACATAGCAAGATTGATCAATTTGATTGCAAATCTAGTAGCCATGAAATGATGTTAAGTTGACATATAAAGCAGTACTTCAGAGATAACGAACAATCGATTAATGTTTTCGTTTCTTCATTCATAAACCTAGGCACTTCTTGTTTCTATACTAACTACAATTAATCTGTGTACATATTACTAAAACTTAAACAGTACTTTTCTCAGTAATCAATAGATTGGAGATATTCAGAAATTTTGTATTAAATTTCTCTCTCCATTAGATCACCATAGCATTTAGCATTTATTATAAATAATCTAGACTTTATTAAAGTTAGGGGAGAATTTGCTGCAAATCTACTAATGATGATACATGATTCACGGGAAAATTTTAATTGTGATTCTCATGTATTTCAAAGAAAATATTGAGAGCAAATATTAGCACAGAATACATTAATAACCACTTCTAAAGTTATCAAAATCAACTTTCTTTTTTGTCATAATTCCATTCCATGGAAATATATTATTTTAATCAAAGTATCACTAGAACTAACCAAGCAAAATACTAGGTAATTTAAAGATCCCATTAACAGTCTGAAGCTATACCCACCACCACTCCATAATGGAAATGATGATATGCATTGCACGGATTTTCAACCTTTTGTTTTTAATTTATGATTCAAGTGATATGAGATTCTAATATGTGCTAATGGTGACTGAGAATCACAATGGTAGAGTCGGCACATAAAATTACTTCTTTTATGAAGTAAGGCAATATAATATTGATTCTGTTTAGTTAAAGTAACAAACTTTGTTCAGCAATAATTAGTGATTTACATCTACTAGTAAGATAATATTCAACACATTTAATCATTATTTTTCTGTTCTTTACTGCACTAACTTAAAACAATGGGAGTTAACTATTCATTTTCCTATAAGATAGTACCAATACCAGATATCTGAGGTGTAACCTATCATAGAGGAGTTGATAGAAAGGAATCTCTGAATGTTCAAATAAATGATAAAGTGATTGAATTATTAAAAATGTTACATCTGTCCAATGAGACATCAAAGAAATATCACTCTGGCCAACAGCCAAAGACAGAATACCTATTATGCAACCATCACAGCCCCAAGCTCTGAACTTCACTCTTAAAATCTCTGGTTCTCCCCTTCATTAGAATCTGTCTCTTTAGCAATTCTTTTGGTGCATGCCCCAATATCTTCTTTTGTGGATTTCTAACAAAGTTCATTCTATAGTGCGCCTTGAATGTTTTGAAACATCTTAAGATGTCAAAGGTGTCGGATTATTGTTGAATTCTCTACAAAATGAAATGTACAGTACCACTTCGCTCGTGTACATATCATGATTATAGCTTATTTAATCCAGTCTGACTCCTCTCTATTTGGGAGATACTGAGGCAAAGAAAACTGCAGTGAAAGATTACAAGAATAATTGTCAGTTAAAACAGACTGAAGCACACTTCATTAGAAAAAAATAACTCAGACAATTTGATTGAGGTTCATAAAGTAACTTAGGAAGTAAATCAGGCTCACATGAAAAATTATTTTAAGGCACTGTTACGAACTAGCAGCAATCGATATGAAACTGAGACGTGGTTTATAAACAAACCACGAGATTTATTAATCTCTGCTCAAAAACATCGAAAAGTAAACAAACGACTAACTTAATTGGAAGATAACAGTTAGGCGGCTATATCTAACAAACAGTCAAACTTAGAAACTTTTCTGAACGAGTTCTCATCCAAAGCACAAACTTAAAGTGGTAAATTCAAAAGTCCATGTGATTTATACAGTCATTAAGGAAAGACCTCCCCAAAACAACAATTCCTTCGTAGTAATGACAAATATGTCGATCACAGCTGAGAGATGCCTTGTCCGAAGAAATCACGAGGAAATAAAAGGAACTGACCTTTTGACTGAAGGGTGGTCACTGCACAAACCTTCCCCACCTTGCTGGGGTTTAACTCAAATGTGCATGCCACAATTCCCGAACAAATTCGAAAAGGATAATCATTCCAAAGATGCTGAACGACATTAACTTTATCCAATCCTTTGAACTCGGATAACTCCGGTGATGCCTTCACTCTCCGATACTGGACTGTGAGGGAAAAATAAACGTGCAACAAACAAAACCGGTGGAGCCTCCACACCTCCGACTGGCAACAACAACGTTGCACAAAAATAAAAATGAGAACCGTGTCACAGTGGCAGGTTTTGTTAAAATACTGGTCAGAACATGCCATCATGTGACATAACATCACCCCACTCACAAGACCATTATATCGTCCCACTGTCCCGTGATGGGCATGTAACCGGCACACTCTGTCGATACTGGAACACCTGACTGAGCAATTCCAAAACCAACTACAGGCTGATCAATTATCCTCTGGACCACAACGAATGCTTAATGTAACAGGAATTGTTTTCACCAGCACTCATCTGATGAGATCATCATTCCTTGGGTTCTTCATCAGTGAGACTGCTGGCAGCTCTCCACTACTGAAGGCACCATTATGGCCTTGATTGATCACGCAGGGTGAACTGGAGACATTAAGGCAAGAAAGGAAAGTATCATCAAAAGTCCCATAAGAGGACTAGACTTCCAGATGTTTCTTCCCTTACTGCTGAATAGCAGAGGTCCCAGGCAGTTTGCCATCTCATGTGGTGGATGTAGACTATTCAACTTCATCAAGAGGCAGATTCGTTCACTAAGTGAAAGATCATGTTGTGCATAAAGTATACACCCAGTAATGTCAGGATCCAGAATTGATTTTGATCACCTAATGAGTCAGAGGTGCTAAGGTTCTAGGGTCTCATCATCTTCGTCATAGGATAATTCAAAGTGACTACAGCAGATCTTAGCCATGTTTCAAGATTTGTTGCTTAGTGGAGAATTGGAGAGATCATCCAAGTATTACATTCGGTGAAAAAATGATTTAATTTGCTTTGATTTCAGTGAGAAACAAGTGACATCTTTAGTGCTGGGATTTGCAAGCATTGCTGACTTTGTACAGGTATAAACAGTCATTGTCTGCACGCTGTGCCTGTATGAGCTCCCAACACAAACAAGCACCACCAGGAAAGATTTCCACTTCCTCAAAATCCTGATTGTTGTGGATCCTTTGTAGAACTTTCTCATTGTTTGTGCCATGCTTCCCAAACAGAAACCGTAGTTCACTACTTTCAATGGCCAACACTACCCAAAAGGATAAACCCTGGGAAACCTTCGAATATCCTGGCTCCTTGCATTATCATGCTGTCCAACCACATTAAATCATGCAGATACAGCAAGAGACATGCAACAAGCAAAAGGCAAAAAGATTTAAATGCCTGCATTTGTCTGGAGCATCCTGCAGCTTACAGTAGACATGGAAACGTCACTGTTCTGTGCTGCATGCAAATTATCAAAATCATCAGATTCTGACAAAGGAAGACAGAAGGACAGCAAAGAGATTCGGAACCTAAGAGCCATGAGGCATAACCTGAAGAACAACAGCAGCAAGGAAATTAAGAGGTAGAAAACATCTGTCAGGTGATGGACCTTCTCAGTATTCACAGCATCATCTCCCAGATGAGTGGAGGAGAGAAGCATGGGTTGCAGAACACTCCCATATGGGCACTTTCCTAACAAGTCTGTAAGATTATATCATTCAATACAAGCATAGAATCACACTTTACAATTTAATAAGCATTACCAAGTACATACACAAATAAACAATCCAGGAACGCAGATGAAATCTGTTCACATCCTGATTTGCAGATGCTTCTACATTGAATATAACATATGACTGAATGTCTCCTTGCTGCAACTATTTAAGTGGTTTGCTACAATCCTAATGAATAGCACCTCTTTCAATGAACATAAAACAGGTTTTTCTTCTTTGGAGATTGCCATTCTTTTGGTGTAATCAAGTGTGGACCACAAGGACACAAAATTTCTTTCTGCTTGCTTCATTGTGCAAGAGGTCCATGCTTCTAGAGGAGGCAGGAAGATATTATGAGGATCCCAGGAAGATATTATTTCCTGCCAGGTGCCTCTTGTGGTTCCTTTTCTTTCCCCTGCCACCATCGACTCCTCTGTGTCAACCAGTGTGTGTTGTATTGTCTAGCTATCATTGCAAAGTGTGCCTTTAAGGCCTGACACCTTCCTCTGGGAAAGAAAAAGCAAGTATGAGGTCCCCATTCGGAGCTTCAAATACTATTTTGAATATTCTATTGACTAATTTTTTTCTAATTTTTATAGAGCATCTGAATGATCATTGATGATAAACAAACATGTTTTAACATACCAAAAATGAATGCCATTGAACTTCTTGGCACATGTGGCTATCACCTTAATGTAAAATAGTTAAGCCTCGATGAATTACAGCCTTTACTTCAGAGAGAAAGAAGAGCAGATGTTGTAGAGGTTCTGACAAGAAGCATCCAGATCTCATTCAGCTTTGGGAATGAGACAAAGGAATGGAGTGTTGAAAAGTTCAAAAAAGGTAGGAGAAATAAATCGATGACTTGCAGGCCCGACAATGTAATCTCCATAGCAGGGAAGGGGCTAGAAACTTAAATGCAGGAGAAAATTCCTTGTCACTTAATTGTAAAGGAAAGTATGTGTTAAAGGCAAACCATGCTTAACTAACTAATGCTTAACTAATTGAATGTCTTCTATTGAGTCATGAAAAATTGAAGAGGACAATATAATTGATTTTTGGTTATAGAATATCAAATCATTTGACAAAATGCCAACTAACTGGCTTGTCAGAACATCAGAAGTCTATTGAATTAGCAAGGTAAAGTAAAATTATTTTAGGGATAAGAGTATGGTTAATGGATATATTTTATACTGAAAAATGGTAGATGTAAATGTTCCCTAGGGATCAAAATTAGGACCCAATTAACGACTATACATAAAATACTTACAACATTTGTAGATATTTCAAAACATGGGATAGTGGAGAAGATTGTGATGGACAAACGGGTTGTTGGAAAAAACACAATTAATGGCAAATTAATTTGTGAAAAGTACAATATGATATATTTTAGACCATGGACAACTAGTGCAATAGCTTTACTGGGATGGAAATTTATCGTCTGTTTTGATTCTAGACGTGCATTGCTGAGAATCAAGAAGGTCAAACATCATTCCTGAAATTCAGCTCGACAGGAGACAAATATCTACATTTTACTGGATATGACTGGGTTTTGGCAGTGTCACTTCAAGTTATATAAAATTGGTTTATACATTCAAGCACTGGCTACATTTCCTAATTGCATTATCTTAATTCCCTGTGATTAATAATCTATCCATAAGTTGTATATTTGCATGCCAAATTGAAAACCACAGATTTGCAGTAAAATTCCACCACAATCTCTATAATGAAGTGACCTGACATCAATCATGTGTTTTTTCCGTGAGAATATGCTTTTATGAACCTACTCACTGAAGAGTAAAGAACACCAGAACGAACTTCCGGGCAGCTCTTGATACCGCCTGGAAGGAAGTGCATCCGCGGGGAATCATAACACGGTGAACTAAGGAAATCTACCCCCACCCACCACCCAAATGTGGTTATTTTGAGACAGTAACTCAAGTTCAGCAGACAGTACACTGATATGTAAATGGTTATGGACTGCAGATGTTATATTTTACATGGTAATTACTTATTATGGAATAAAATATAATATCAGCTACATGAGAAATTGAGACACTCCTTAATAAAACTAGTAAGCACAATCTATTGATATCTTAGAGAGATATCAGTGTATTCCTTTAATTTTAGAGTCTTGTCAAGTAATTTAATTTAGTTTCCAGTGAACTGTTTTTTTAAATTTACAGATAGGTAAAATTAAATTTAGGTGAAAAGTGCAACATTTTTCTTTAACATACTATTTGTAGGTGGTCCATTAAGGTGGTCAGCTCCAGTTCTGTGGGTTCTGAAGTGACTAATATAATGTAGAGGACCCACAGGTGAGGCAAATTGCATTTGACAGACTGAGTCATTGTGAATGGCTTTCACATGCTTCTTAGGGTGCTTAAGTTGGTGAGTTGTGGTGACACTATGATTGCAGCAGATAGCATGCTTTGAATGGTAGTTAAAAATTCAGTAATCGAAGACATGGTCTCAAATACTAATTGTCTTTCTATTGTTGATAAAGATGCCCCATACTTTGCCGTCAGCAGAGTGGATTCTTGGGCGCTCAGGCCATTGGTGGTCTTCACTGTACCCAAAATGCATGCATATTGTTCTGCACGCCATTTGCTGGAACTCCTGTGATCTTCTCCCAGCACCATCCTTCTTTAGGTCAAGAGTTAGGTCCCATTTCCCTCAGCCATTAGGCAGCTGCAGTTGCTTTTTTTTTCACCTGGATACTTGATTGTATTTCCAATCCAAGAACATCCTGTGATTGCAGTTAATTAATTCTTGGATCTCTTGGTCAATCCCATCAAACTATTTCTCATATTTTCTGGAGCAGAAATCAAAAGTCTCTTCACAGTTGTTAATTATGGTGAACATAAGGGCTGGCTAGCCCTGTTTACATTTTACAGCTTCTGTTGGTTGGAATCAGTCTTCAATTTACTGGGGAGGAACCAAGTGAATAAAGCTCTCTTGGTAAAGTCCTTGGCTCTTTTGATAGAGATTTCCCTGTGAAAGAGGTTTATGCTGCTATCAGAATTTAGGAGTAAGAGTGAAGGAGATGACAGATGGGTTGAGGTGATAATTTATCCATGGATTCTTGGCATCTGTCATGGCACAAGAGGTAAAGATCTATGATCCCTCAGTTGGACTTAGTTAGCAACTGCAAGTGCTTGAGGATCTTGCCGTGAAGTTTAGCACTTACTTTTGCTGATGTAGCATTTTGGTTATGATAAGCCAGTATTCCAAGCATTTCATTGGAAAAACAGGCTGTTAGATCTGGCATTCATAAAAATGAATCTTGTAAAGTGCACTGAAAGCTCTTGAAACCCTAAATGGAATCACATTGAAATAATTCCATGACCACAATACTGAAGATACATTTTAGCAGAAACAACAAATTTAGTTACAATATATCAATTTAAACATTATTTATCAAAGTACAGTTGGTCATGTGTTATATAATTTAATTTCTAGATGGCTTTAACTCCCTTGAAGTATTTGTAATTTATTTTGTATTATTTATTTTTTATTTCATAATTTCTGAAAGCTAACATTATTGGAAGTTTGTTCACAGAAACATGGAATAAGATAAGAAGTATTGCATACTGACAGAAAACTTAGAATCATATTTTATAATTCATTTTCCTCTATTATTTCTTATATCTGTTGGATTCACTAAGTATTAGTGGTTGGTCCCATCAGCAACAATGATGAAACAGCATACAGGGAGTAGGTAGAGCAGCTGTGGACTAGTGTAAATGATTGCGGGACACAGGAAGGTTCTGGCTGACTGCTCCTTTTGTACATCAATGGCTTCCCCATAGAGAGACTCAGGAGCACCAAATTTCTTGGTGTACACATTAATGACAATCTCACCTGGTGCCTCAACGCCACCTCTTTAGTCAGGAAAACACAGTAGTGCCTCCACTTACTAAGGATACTGAGGCCAGTGAGGCTTCCCCTACCCCTCATCCCTATTCTCACCAGCAGAGCATTATCAGTAGTGTCCTGACCAGTTGTATCACTGGTATGGGAATTGCAATGCATCAAGATTACAAGCCCCTACATCATATAGTGAGGACTATGGAAAAATATCATCAGGATCTCTGTCTCCGACCCCCCCCCCCCCATTCATGACCTATTTCAGAAGTGCTGCATATGCAGTGTCTCCAGCATTATCAATAATCCCTCCCATCCTTCCCATCCTGCCATCGAACAGATGGTATCACAACATAAGGACCAGAACTGTCAGGCTCAATGATAGCTTGTTGGACTTCTTAACACCCTGATGTCACTCAACACACATGTACACACTGTCTGAATGTCCTGTTGCACCTTTCTTGTCCCCCCAGTCCCCAGCTCACTGGCATATTACACACTTAAATGACATTTTTATTGTTGCTGTTTTGCACATTTACTGCTTGATTAGTCGGTATATTGTGGCAGTAACATTATACTGTCATACATAAACATGTATGTTGCACTTTATGTTATCCTGTCAATCTTCAGGCCATGTCACTCAGGGACTTGTACTAAGTTTTTTCTATGACTGTATATGCTGGATTGTAAGAGCGCGCGCGCGTGTGTGTGTGTGTGTGTGTGTGTGTGTGTGTGTGTGTGTGTGTGTGTGTGTGTGTGTGTGTGTGTGTGTGTGTGTGTGTGTGTGTGTGTGTGTGTGTGTGTGTGTGTGCACATGCATTTGGCCCTGAAGGAACAATGTTTCATTTAGCTGTATACATGTGTGTGGTTGGATGACAATAAACCTGAATTTGAAACTCGACACATAACCACTAAGAAATTTATTTTCATAATTGTAGAAATCTATAGTTTTCAATTTTCTCTTTTTAAAAGTAATTAATTATTAGTTTTGTATTTACTGTGATATTACTTAAAATATTCCTCTCTAGTTTGAATTTTCTCTCCATTTACAGTCTACTCAAAAACATCTTGCTCTCCCTCAATTCAATAAATGGATATATCCAGAGATATAATTGTTATGACAATACTTCACACACCACATTCTGTATCTTTAACAGTAAAAATCCACAAAACTTCATAAAACATGCTTTAGCCTTGTCTCCAACATGTTATCATAATACCAATCAAAACAATGTTAACTTCTAAATCTCTAATCATCTAGAACTTGGGGGAAAAAAACTCCTCTTTTCTCCTGAATAATTTCTACCTAACTTGTAACTCTACTGCATTCAGACTCAATGTATAAGCCTTGACGTATCCCAACAAAATGTGCATTGATTGAGCACTTTTCCAGGCTAAACACTGCTTTAGATGTTCTATAGATGCACAGTGGAGAGTATCCTAACTGGTTGCGTCACAGCCTGCTTTGGAAGCATCAATGCTCGGGAACAGTAAAGGCTACAGGAAGTGATGGATGCAGCCCAGTGCATCACAGGGAAAGCCCTCCCCACCACTGAGCCATTTATATGGTGTGCTACCACAAGAAATCACCATCCATCATCAAAGACCCAAACCGTCCAGCACGTGCCCTCTTCCGCTACTTCCATTGGGCAGAAACTACCAAAACCTTTTGTCCCCCTCTATCAGGTTCAAGAACAGTTCTTCCCCTACAAGCATTAAGCTCCTGAACTGGCATGGATAACTTCATTCATCACTACTCTGAACTGATTCTACCATCTACAAAACTGATTTTCAAGACTCTTTACAACTCATGTTCTTAGGATTATTGTTATTTGCACAGTTTGCCTTCTTTTGCATGTCTTTTCTCCTGCAAATGCCAGCCAGAAAATTATTGCATATGGTAGCTGATCAATGCTTTGATAATGCATTTACTTTGAACTTTGAAGTGCTAACCCACAGTTACTTAATTGAAATGAATAATTTCTTTGTTTTATGCTATGAGGGAGTTTGAATTGAACAATGTTCTGGGAATGGGAAGTAGCTGTACAGAAATTTGAAATTTTGTAGTGTGTTTGGTAATTGGTAATTGGACTATTTTTGTCACATGTACCAAGGTACAGTGAAAACTCTCATTTGCATGCCATCCATACAGATCACTTCACTACTTCAGTACCTTGATGTATTACAAAAGAAAGCAATAACAGAGTGCAGAATATGGTGTAACAATTACAGAGAAAGTGCACTTATGGGTTCACTAATCTCATAAAATCAGGAAGGTCTGAGCAGAGCAGCAGCTTCCTCTCCTGCACCCTGCTGTATGCACTGCCCCAGATTCTGAGTCTATCTTTTTTTAAGTTTCCTTTTCGTCTCGCCGTTCAGATGCACCAGCGCTTTGCTCATGTATGTCACTGCGCCACCAATTGTTCAGTCATGAATGCCTCTCAACTCCAAAACTGTGCATTCAGAATATACTCTGTCCATCTGTTCAACATATTCCACCACTCCTCCTCATTTTGCCATAATTTTATTTAATAAACGCTGATCTAGAGAGAAAGGCAAAGGAATAGGCAGCTCTACAGATTGGCAGCTTATTTTTAGAAGGAAGGTGTGGGAGGACAATGCAAGGGGAATGTAAATCGTGTGCTCTGATGAAAGTATTTCCTCTTCTCATCTACTGCCCACGCCATCAACATTTGATGCTTCTCATGACAGTTTACTCAACACAGATGCACACTGAGGGACGCACATAAAGGGGCAACTACAGCCTCCAACTCCAGTGATCAAGGGAGGATTTCATCCAACAAAGAGGACCTGAGCAGTATGTGTCTTTCTCTTCAGAGGTTACAGTGGCTGCACCTCTGAAGAATTGCAGAGAAAGGAATAATTTCTTATTGGTAGTTTCACATAGATTACAGTGTTGTTTCTGCTACTTTTCCTCATATAATTATTGTTTGTTAACGCCACATTCTGTACTGGATTACTTTAGGGCGGTGTAGAGCCAATAGCCTTTTAAACTGTTTGGAATGGAAGAATGCCAGGCAATGGGGTGTGGGTGGGCAAAGAATGTTTTGCATGAGGTGAATGATTGGAAGAAATAGGTTTGGCTCTGTTTCTTCTTGTTAACGGCAACCCAGTCAGAAATTTGACTTACTTCACCTTCATTTCCTGCTCCACCTCATTGCTAACCTCCTGTTAAGTGTCTGGGTGTTCTTCTGCATGTACCAATGTAGACCCAGAAGTTGCTCCTACACAATGCAGTGTAGTGTGAAAAGTATGTTACACAGCGAGAGAACCTAGCTCTATTGAAGAGAACCACCAGACCTCACAAGCATTTAATACACCTTCAGGATCCCAAAGGCTCATTTAATTGTCGATTGCTTGTACTCCTTAGGGGTGCCATTACCTTTCCTTTATGATAGAAGTAGTTGGGAGAAGATGGGGCAGTGGTGGAGTCTGGAGAGGATCAGTAGGGAAAAGGGCAGCCGGACAATGTTTGAAAATTGATCACAAATTATGGACAGCAGTGAGAGATAAGGACGCCATGAATACTGCCAGGAGACTTTTACAAATATCTTTCTGTGATTGCACACCAGCTGCAAGTAATATGGGTTGAGAGTCCCGAGGATTGTCCCATCTGTATTTGATAACACCCCTTTACTTGTGGGAAGCCAGCAAATGCGGCAAGCCAGAGGTGTATAAGATGATGAGAGGCATTGATCGTGTGGATAGTCAGAGGCTTTTTCCCAGGGCTGAAATGGCTGCCACAAGAGGGCACGTTTAAGGTGCTGGGGAATAGGTACAGAGGAGATGTCAGGGGTAAGTTTTTTTACGCAGAGAGTGGTGAGTGCGTGGCATGGGCTGCCGGCAACAGTGGTGGAGGCGGATACGATAGGGTCTTTTAAGAGACTTTTGGATAGGTACATGGAGCTTAGAAAAATAGAGGGCTGTGGGTAACCTTAGTAATTTCTAAGGGAGGGACATGTTTGGCACAACTTTGTGGGCTGAAGGGCCTGTATTGTGCTGTAGGGTTTTCTATGTTTCTAAATCAGCATGACAACAGGACTTTCAGTCCACCTCTTCCTTGCTGACCAAGATCTCCACTCACACTAATCCCATTTGGCCCTCTGATGACTGAGGTCTCTGGCAAACATGGGAGCAGCCTCATCCTCTCTAAGTTGGCAAGCCTCTCTTTTGAGGAGATATTAGATTCAGTAGACTGAGCAGCTATCTGTATTATATCATTCTGCGATTCATGATTGATCCCTGCAATCATCGTCAATGCTTTCACTTATGGTGACCCTGTGGATACCATTACTTTAGAAGCCTTATTACCAAGGCCTTCCCTCAAGACAGTGCAGGGAGCAGGTCCTGAACCCCTGTCTCCCAGATTGCCCTGATGGTTTGTTATAGTGTTAGAGAGCATGATAGCATGGATACAGCTTTAAAGACTCAATGAGTCCATGCTGATCATAATGCCCACCAAACTCATCTCAATTTCTGGCATTCAGTCCATATGCTTCTAAGTCTCACCCCTCCATATAACTAGTCAAGTACTTCTTAAATAATACTCAGTCACTTTAACGGCTTCCTCTGGCAGCTCATTCCACATGCTCATTGCCCTCTGCATGATAAAACCTGTCCCCTCAGATCCCTTTTAAATCTTCTCCTCTCTATACCCTCTAGTTTTGGACATCCTTATCCTGAGAAAACTGTTACCATCCAACTTATCTTTGCCTCTTGTAATTTGAAACATTTCTATAAGATCACCCCTCATCCTCCTAACTTCCAAGGAATAACAATCAAGCCTAGCCAACCTCTCTCTACAACTCAGGCCCTCTATATGGAATCAGCCGAATGCTCTCTAAGTTGTAAATATTTTCTACATTCTTTCCAATTTCACCACACCTTTTTTATATCTGGGTAATCAAACTGTGCACAGTACTCTAAGTGCATCCACATCAACGACTTAAACTACTGAGATGTAATGTCCTAACTCCTGTACTCGATGCCCTCACTGATGAAAAGTAACATGCAAAATGCCCTTTTCACCATATTTCTGGACAGTTCTGTCAAAAACCTTCTCAACTATTCATAAACCTTGTAATCAGAAATTTAAAATATGTTGAAATAGACATAGGTAAAATTTAAAAAAACATTTACTTGAAGTGTTTAAAAAGATAGAAATTCATCAAAAAAAACAAAGAAAGGAAAAACCAAACTAGTTATTCACACATTCCTTCTGAAACCAAATTAGCAATGACTTCAAATGGGAGACACAGTGGCACAGCCACTGGAGCCTCTAGCTCACGTCTTCAATCATCTGGGTTCAATCTTGACTTTGGGTGTTGCCTGTATGGGGTTTCCATGTCCTACCTGAGACCATGTGGGGTTCTTCCCACATCCCAAAAGGTATGTATGAGTAGCTTAACTGGCCACTATTATTGCCCCAAAGTGTAGGTGAGTGACAAAATTTCCATGGAATTAATGGGAAGATTTATTGTCAGTGACAGATGTGTGAAATATGTTGTTTTGAGACTGTCATCAAAGCCACTGGAGAGACACTGAAGCAGGTGATATGGAAGCTTACTCATCACAACAAGCAGGCATCATTCTGGAGACTCTCAGTAGAGGCTCACAAACCCAATGGTACATCACATTTTTATACCCTTAAGATAAAAGGTAGCAGTAGCTGATAAAATATATAACTATATAAAAATAGTTACAATAACATTGTTTCCGTCAATATTTTCATTGACAATGCTTCCATTGAATTACATATCTACCGAGATAGTAACCTCTGAATGTTTAAGCACCTTTGTCACAAAGTAATTCACAGAAATACTCTAAAAGCTTCTAGGGGCAGAAATCTCAGCCGTAGTTGGCAGCTCATCTAGGAGAAGGAAAACTCTGATCACAAACCTTCGTTGCCTTGCAGGTATACCTACTCATGGGGAAAGCTTTGGGAGTAAACCTCGAGGGGAAAATCCGAAGCTGGAGTCCCTAAGACAGTCCTACATTGAGTTCAATGTTGACTGACAACTCCTGTAATGCTTCTCGTACCAAATTGTATCAGTCTCGGCAGTTCATCAGATGCGTGGAGAGGGGGAGATTGCTACATGGGCAACAGGGTGTTCTGCATATCATACTCCCAAGCTTATGTACCTAGACAGCTAGGATGCAATTTCCATGGTCAACTCTGACCACTGGAGGCCTCAGACAGACAGTGTGAGACATAAAAATTAGTATGTTACTATAAACTCCAAACAAACAAACAAATAAATAGAGAGATAGTGAGATAGTGTTTATGGATCATGGGCCATTGAGAAATCTGAGGCAGAGGGGAAGAAGCTGCTTCAAAAATATTGGGTGTGGGTATTCTGGCTCCTGTCCATCCTCCCTGATCATTGTAATGAGAAGAGTGCATGACTGGATGGTGGTGGTCCTAAATTATGGACGTCGCCTTCTTAAGGCACCTCTTTTGGAAGATGTCCTCGCTGATGAGGCAGGTTGTTCCCATGATGGAGCTGGCTGAGTCTACAAGCCCTCTGCAGCCTCTAGCAACCCTGTGCACTGGAGCCTCCTACCAGGTAGTGATGCAACCAGTCAGAATGATCGCCACTGTATATTTGTAGAAATTTCCCAGAGTCTTTGGAGACATACCAAATCCCCTCAAACTCCCAATGAGGTGTAACCGCTACCATGCCTTCTTTGTGATTGCATCAGTTTGCCGGGCCAGGAGAAATCCTTTGAGAAGTTGAGAAGGACAAATGGTACTAGTGGGAGTGGGTGCTTGATGGTGAACACAGACTGGGTGGGCCACAAGATCTGATTCTATGCCGTACTGATGCTGGCTATTATCTCTATCTTCTTCTTCATAGCACAAAACACTTTTCTCATTTGACTTGGTGACTTAAATGCCACAGCTGATATGGAGTTGAGTGACCAAACGTGAGATGCATCCAGCTCCTCAGCTCAGCATATCTGAGTTCTCCCCCGGAGTCATTGCAGGATCCAGCTTATAAATAACTTTCTTCTTCCAATGCATAGGTATTAAAGTCCTAAGAGCTGACTTAGCACCACAGGAAACCCATGGTCCTCTAACAAACTATAGCAAGAAAGCTGCAGAATCCATGATTTTTGTTTATTAAGAAAGCCTCAGAAATACATTCTTATTCTGACCTATTTTGTACACAGAATGGGATCTGTAATACTTGGCTTCGCAGTTATAGAACATGATAAGAGGGCAAATACATAAAAAACAAATCAGTTACATACTTCTGAAAGTTAAGGAGTAGGTATCACTTTATAAAGCTAGTCTGTAAAGTAATATGAAAGTATCTGCAATCATTTTTTGCTTCATTTCCAATAACTTTATATACCATTGAGGGGGATGACCTACCAGGGAGGAGCCACAGTGACCAGGTTTCTGGCACTGAGCCTGGTGCTGTGGCTCAGAAGAGCAGAGAGGTAAATCGGACTGTAGTGTTGATAGTCAGAGGAATAGAGATGAGGTTCTGTGGGTGCGATAGAGACACCCGGATAATATGTTGCCTTCCTGGTGCAGGAACAAGGATGGTTTGAATCGGGTCCATGGCATTCTCAAGGGCAAGAGTGAGCAGCCAGAAGCCTTGGTACGTATTGGCACAAACAACATAGGTAAGGAAAGTGAGGCTGTCTTGAAGAGAGATTTTAGGGAGCCAGGTAGAAAGCTGAGAAACATGACCTCCAAGGTAGTAATCTCTGGATTGCTGCCTGTTTTACACGGCTGTAATGTAAAAATAGGAGGATATGGCAGGTAAATGCATCGCTGAGGAACTGGTACAAGGGCCAGGGGTTCAGACTTTTGGATCATTGGAATCTTTTCTGGGGAAGGTACGACCTATACAAAAGGGATTGGTTACACCTGAACCCAAGGGAATCCAGCATCCTTGCAGCCAGGTTGGCTAGAGTTGTTTGGGTAGGTTTAAACTAATCTGGCAAGGAGATGGGAACCAGAGTGATGGGGCTGAGGATGGGGCAGTTGGTTTACAAACAGAGGCAAAGTGTATGAGACTCCTAGCAAGGAGAAGCTGATGATACGGCAAAATCATTGTCAACGGAATGAGTTACAATGTAAAGAGTGAACAAAATCAAAAGGAGTGAATACAAGACTGAAGGTGTCATATTTGAATGCACACAGTATACAGAATAAGGTCAATGAACTTAAAGCACAGATACAGATCGGCAAGTATGATGTAGGAATCACTGAATCATAACTGAAAGAAGATTATTGCTAGGAGCTTAATGTCCAAGCTTACACATTGTATCAAAAGAATAGTCAGGAAAGCAGAGGGTGTGGTGTGGCTTTGTTGGTAAAAAATGAAATCAAATCATTAGAAAGAGGAGACATACAATCAGAAGTGGTTGAATGATTGAGGATAGAGCTAGGGAACTGCAAGGGTAAAAAGCCCCTGCTGGGAGTTATATAGGGCAATGTCACAATATTCATTGGGGGGTTTCAGTAAGCAGATAGATTGGGAAAGTCAGATTCGTGCTGGATTCCAAGAAAAGGAATTTCTAGAATGCATATGAGTTGGCTTTTTAGAGCAGCTCATGATTGAGCCCACTAGGGGATCAGCTATTCTGGATTGGGTGTTAATGCAGTAAACAGCAATTAATTAGAGAGCTTAAGGTAAAAGAACACTTAGGGAAATTGATCACAATATGATCAAATTCACCCTGTAATTTTTGAAAGAGAAACTAAAGTCAGATGCATCAGTATTACAGTGGAGTAAAGGAAATTACAGTGGCATGAGGAAGGAGCTGGCCAGAATTGATTGGGAAAGAACAGTGATGGGGAGGACAACAGAACAGCAATAGCTGGAATTTCTGGAAGCAATTCAGAAGGCACAGGACATATAAATCCAAAAAGGAAGAAATATTTTAAAGGCAAGATAAAGACCATAAAACCATAAGATATAGGAGCAGAATTAGGTCATTTGGCCCATCGAGTCTGCTTCGCCATTCAATCATGGCTGATCCTTTTTTTCCCCTCCTCAACCCCACTTCCTGGTCTTCTCCCTGTAACCTTTGATGCTGTGTCCAATCAAGAACCTATCAAGCTCTGCCTTAAATACACCCAATGACCTGGCCTCCACAGCTGTCAGTGGTAATAAATTACATGAACATTCACCACACGCTGGTTAAAGAAATTTCTCTGCATCTCTGTTTTAAATGGACACCCCTCTGTCCTGAGGCTGTGTCCCTTTGCTCTAGACTCCCCCACCATGGGAAACACCCTTTCCACATCTACTCTGTCTAGGCCTTTCAATATTTGAAAGGTTTCAACGAGACCCTCCTTCATCCTTCTAAATTCCAGCGAGTACAGACCCAGAGCTATCAAATGTTCCTTGTATGACAACCCTTTCATTCCCAGAATCATCCTTGTGAACCTCCTCTGAACTCTCCCCAATACCAGCATATCTTTTCATAAATGAGGAGCCCAAAACTGTTCACAATACTCAAGGTGAGGTCTCACCAGTGCCTTATAAAGCCTTACCATCACATTCCAGCTCTAGTCATTTTGCATCTCAGATTTCTGGATTTCCTCTCCAATTAGAAAATAGCCTGCATATTTTTTTATACTACCAAAGTGCATGACCATGCATTTTCCAACACTGAATTTCATTTGCCACTGTCTTGTCCATTCTCCTAATCTGTCTAAGTCCTTCCGAATCCTACCTGTTTCCTCAACATTACCAGCCCTTCCACCAGTTTTTGTATCATCTGCAAACTTGGCAACAAAGCCTTCTATTCCATCATCTAAATCATTAGTATACAGCATAAAAAGAAACAGTCCTAACACCAACCCCCACAGAACAACACTGGTCACCTGCAGCCAACCAGAAAAGGATCCTCTTATTCCTACTCACTGCCTTATACCAATCAGTCAATGCTCTAAACATGCCAGTAACGTTCCTGTAACACCATGGGCTCTTAACTTGGTAAGCAGCCTCATGTGTGCCACCTTGTCAAAGACCTTCTGAAAGTCCAAATCTACAACATCCACTACATCCCCTTTATCTATCCTACTTGTAATCTCCTCAAAGAATTCCAACAGGTTCATCAGGCAAGAGATTCCCTGAAGGAAACCATGCTGACTTTGTCCTATCTTGTCCTGTGGCAGCAAGTACTCCATTACTTCATCCTTAACAATTGACTCTAACATCTTCCCAACCATTGAGGTCAAGCGTACTGGTCTGTAATTTCCATTCTGCTCCTTTCCTCCTTTCTTAAAGAGTGGAGTGATATTTGCAGTTTTTCAGATCTCTGGCACCATGCCAGAGTCCAATGATCTTTGAAAAATTATTACTAATGCCACCACAGTCTCTAACGCTACCTCTTTCTGAACACTAGGGTGCAATTCATCTGGACTTATGTTCCTTTAGGTCTTTCAACTTTTTGAGCACCTTCTCTCGTGTAATAGTAACTACACTCACTTCTCTTCCCTCACACAGTTCAACATCTGGTACACTACTGGAATCTTCTACAGTGAAGTCTGATGCAAAATACTCACATAGTTTATCTGCCATCCCCTTGGCCCCCGTTATTATTTCTCCGGCTTCATTTTCTAGCAGTCCTACATCCACCCTCAACTCTCTTTTATATTTTACATACTTGAAAAAGCTTTTACTATCCACTTTGATATTGCTTGTGAACTTGCTTTAATATTTCATCGTTTGCCTCCTAATGATTCTTTTAGTTGCTCTCTGTAGGGTTTTAAAAGTTTACAATTCCTCAGTCTTCCCATTAATTTTCGCTTTGATGTATGCCCTCTCCTTTGCTTTTACATTAGCTTTGACCTCTTTTGTCAGCCACCGTTGTACTAATATTCCATTTGAGTGTTTTTGGAATACTTCTATCCTGCAGCTTCCTCATTTTTCCCAGAAAATCACGCCATTGCTGCTCAGCTGTCATCTCTGCCAGCAGCTCCTTCCAATTTACTTTGACCAACTCCTCTCATACCACTGTAATCTATTTTACTCCACTGAAATACTACTACGCATGACTTCACTTTCTCCCTATCAAATTTCGTTGAACTCAATCATATTGTGATCACTGCCTCCTAAGGGTTTGATTACCTTAAGCTCACTAATCACCTCCAGTTCATTATATAACACCCAAGTCCATATAGCTAATCTCCTAACAGACACAACAACAAACTGCTCAAGAAGCCATCTTGTAGGCATTCGTCAAACTCACTCTCTTGAGAGCTATTTCCAACCTGATTTTCCCATTACACCTGCCTGTTGAAATCTCCCATGACTATCATAACATTGCCCTTTTGACATGCCTTTTCTATTTTCTGTTGTAATCTGTGGTCCACATCCCAACTTCTCTTTGGAGGCCTGTATGTATACTAACTGCCAGCAGGGTCCTTTTACCCTTACAGTCTCTTAATTCAGCCACAAGGATTCAACATCTTCTGATCCTTTGTCACATCTTTCTACTGATTTGATGTCATTCTTTACCAACAGAGCCACGCTACCCCCTTCTGCCTACCTTCCTATCCCTCCAATACGATGTGTCACCTTGGACATTCAGCTCCCAACTACAATCATCCTTCAGCCATGATTCAGTGATGACCACAACATCATACCTGGCAATCTGTAATAGTGCAACAAGATCATCCATCTTATTTCTTAGACTCCGCACATTGTGATACAACACCTTAGGTACCATATTTGCTACCCTTTTTGATTCCGCATCCCTAATGCACTGATGCTCACCCTGTTGGCTGCAATTATGTCCTATCATCTGCCTGCCCTTCTTTACAGTCTAACTGAATGCTATCTTTGCTTTTTTCACCATCCGTCCTATCCTGAGTCCCTTCACTCCAGTTCCCATCTCCCTGCCAAATTAGTTTAAACCCTCCCCAACAGCTCTAACAAACCTGCCTGTGAGAATATTTGTCCCCCTTGGGTTTAGGTGCAACTTTTGAACAGATCATACCTCACCCTAAAGAGATCCCAATGATCGAAGAACTTGAAGCCCTGTCTCCACACCAGCTTCTCTGTCACACGCTAATCTGCTAAATCATCCTGTTTCTACCCTCACTGGTGTGTGGCATAGGTGGCAATCCAGAGATTACTACCCAGGCGGTCCTGCTGTTCTGCTTTCTACCTAGTTCTCTGAATTCTCTTTTCAGGAACTCTTTGCTTTTCCTTCCTATGTCATTGGTACCAATATGAACCAAGACATCTGGTTGCCCTCCCTCCCTCTCCAAAATGCCGTGGACACGATCTGAGATGTGCCCGACCCTGGCACCTGGAGGCAACATACCATTCAGGTGTCCTGTCCAAGTCCACAGAATCTCCTGTCTGTTCCCTTGACTATAAAGTCCCCTATCGCTACCACTCCTCTCTTCTCCCTCTTTCCCTTCTGCACCACGGATCCATGCTCAGTGCTTGTAATCTGGTCTCTGTGACATTCCCCGGGAGGTCATCCTCCACTACTGTGTCCAAAGCTGTAAAATTATTATTGACAGGAATGGCCACAAGGGTGCTCTGAGCCAACTGTCTGTTCACTTTTCTATTTCTCCTGACAGTCACCTAGCTGCTTGCCTCTTGCAAATTCTGGGTGACTGTAACTCAATCAATGATCTTCTCACTCTCCCATACAAGCCAAAGGTCATCCAGCTGCTGCTCCAGATCTCTAACACAGTCTTCAAGGATGCAGCTGGATGCCGTTCATGCAGATGTTGTTCCCTAGGAGACTCTGGGTATCCCAGGACTCCAACATCTGGCATGAAGAACACACAACAGCCATTTACTACACTAGATACAGTCATTGAAAAAATAAAAGAATCTTAACAGAAGCTTACACAGAGCCAACGCCTCTTTCGAGCCAAGGCCTTCTTTGAGCCAAAACCTGACACACCTACTCTCAGCACTGTCCTACTCCCAACAATGGTCACCCCGCTTGTTCCTTCTGTACTTTTAACCCAGGCAACCTGTTCATATTCTGTACCTTCACAGTATGGTCTGGGTCAATTTTGACCTGGCCCAAGAATCCCCTCATAACAAGTGTCTATACCAAATTTTGAACCACAGATCTATTTAGAATGTATAAATAGCCTATCTGACATTAATAGATGAGTGAATAATCCTTAATTAATGTTTCAGAGATTTAAAATCCATTTCAATAGATACAGGTCAAATTTGACCCAGAACTGCCTCAATATACAAAAATTTGTAGCACCTCAAAAATTTTTAAATATTTTCATTTTTGCACATTTTGGGTCACTTTAGGAAAAGTCATCAAATTTCGGCTTTAAAAATGGCATTTAAGGTGTTTTTACTGCTGTCAAATGTCAAAACGGGTCAAATTTGACCCAAACAGTATGTAAGGGTTAAACAAGCATCGCCAACCTGTGAGAAACTTCATCACTGTTGCCTGCTCCTGCTGCTGATTGGGCTATCGGAATGAGTCTGAACACCCGCAAAACTCTCCTTAAATAAGCAACCATGGCTAACAAGTCAAAGCCAACATAAAAGCCAAGGAGAGGGTTTATAATAGAGCAAAAATTAGTTAGAGGATTGGGAAGCTTTTAAAAACCAAAGGCAAATAAAAAAGTCATTAAGAAGGGAAAGATGGAATGCAAAATTAAACTAGTCAATAATACTAGAGAGGATATCAAAAGTTTCTTCAATTACACAAAGTATAAAAGAGAGGCAAGAGTAGATATCAGAGCACTGGAAAACAGTACTGGAGAGGTACTAATGATGGACATTGAAATAGCAGACAAACTGAATAAGGATTTTGCATCAGTCTTCACTGTGGAAGACACTAGCTATATGGTGGAAGTTCCAGGCATCAGCCATCATGAAATGTGTGAAATTACTGTTACTACGGAAAAGGTTCTTGGGAATCTGAAAGGTCTGAAGGTAGTAAGTCACCTGGACCAGTTGGTATGCACCCTAGAGTTTTGAGAGGTGGCTGAAGAGATTATGGAGGCCATTGTCAGCATTATTTTCTCAAGGGAATATCTTGACTGACAAATCTGCTGTTATTCTTTGAAGAAATAAACAGCAGGATAGACAAAGGAGAATCAGTTGATGTTGTGCACTTGGATTTTCAGAAGGTCTTTGACAAGGTGCCGCACATGAAGTTGCTTAACAAGCTACCAGCCCATGGTATTGCAGGAAAGATTCTAGCATGGATAAAGCATTGGCTGATTGGCAGGAGGCAAAGAGGAAAAATAAAGGGAACCTTTTCTGGTTGGCTGCTAGTGACTAGTGGTGTTCCACAGGGGTTTGTGTTCGGACTGATTATTTTTACATAAAATATCAATGATTTGGATGATAGAATTGATGGTTTTGTTGTAAAATTTGAAGACAATATGAAGATAGGTGGATGGTCAGGTAGTTTTGAGGAAGCAGAGAGGATTGAGAAGGACTTAGATTATGAGAATGTGCGAAGAAGTGGCAGATGGAATACAGTGTCAGGAAATGGTCATGCACTTAGTAGAAGAAATGAGAGAGTTGACTATTTTCTAAATTGAGAGAAAATACAAAAAAAAACAGAGGTGCAATGAGACTTGGGAGACCTTATGCAGAATTCCCTGAAGATTAATTTACAGTTTGAGTCTGTGGTGAGGAAGGCAAATGCGATGCTAGTATTAATGTCAAGAGAACTAGAATATTAAAGCAAGGATGTAATATTGAGTTTATAAAGCATGGGTAAGGCCTCACCAAAACTGTGAGCAGTTTTAGGCCCTTTATCTTAGAACGAATGTGCTGAAACTGGAGAGAGTTCAAAGGAGGTTCCCAAAAATGTTTCCAGGATTAAAAGGCTTGTCATGTGAAGAGCATTTGATGGGTCTGGGCCTGTATTCACTGGAATTCAGAATAATGAGGAGTGACCTCATTGAAACCTGTCAAATGGTGAAAGGCCTTGATAGAGTGGATGTGGAGAGGATGTTTCCTATAGTGGGAGTGTCTAAGACCAGAGGACACAGCCTCAGATTAGTGGGGCGTCCTTTTAGAACAGAGATGAGGAGGAATTTCTTTAGCCAGAGAGTGGTAAATTTGTGTAATTCTTTGCTACAGGCAGGCAGCTGTGGAGACCAAGTCCTTGCTTATTTTTAAGGTTGATAGATTCTTGATTGGTTAGGGTGTGAAGGGATATGGGGAGAAGGCATGAGAATGGGGCTGAGTGGAAACTTTGGTTAGCCATGATGAAATGGTGGAGCAAACTCAATGGGCCAAAAGACCTAGTTCTGTACCTATATCTTCTGGTCTTATAAGTTCAATGTCTAACCTGTACTGTCTGTTGCAGGTATCATCTGACAAAGAAATGTCTCCAGCTGCAACTTGAGTTTACTGTAACATGGAGTTTCATTGCATCCTTCAAAAAGACCAGCTGCCAAATCAGACTGTCCACACAAACATATCAATCAAGTGTCAACTGCTACACTTCCCAAATGCATTTTCAATCCATGGCATTTCATCTGGAACATTGGGGTTTCAGTATTATACATATAAGAATACACACACAAGAGTATAGGAGCAGGAGTGGGTGTAGAAGGAGTAAGCTATCTGGCTACTGAAACCTATCACACAACCCACTCAGCATCCCATTTCCACCGTTATTCAATATGATCATAAATACTCTCCCCAATCAACATCTCTTCTATGCCACCTCCCTATCACCTTCAATTCCCCATTCTTTCAAATATGTAACAACGTCCTTTTCAATTATCTCCAAAGATCGAGCCTTTAGAATCCTCCAGGATAACATATTGCAAAGATTCATTATTTTTGCAAGAAGAAATTTCTATTCACTTCAATGTCTTAAATTACTGCCCTCTGATCGTATAACTATGACTCCTTGTTTGAGATTTCCCATTACAGATAATGTCTCAATACTTAACTTACACCATGCCTGCTGAGAACCTTAAACATTTTGATGAGATTGCCCCTCATTTATACTCAAAAGTATATAGCTCTCAATTATTTAGCCATTTATGATAGAACTTTCTCTTCATCCCAGGAATTGGGCTGTGAATATATTTTGGACTGTCTCCAATGACAGTATACCTTTTCTCAGATTAGGGGATCAAAAGTATACTCAGTACTCAAGGTGTGACCTCACTGACACACTGCACAATTGTTACCAAACTTTTCTACCTTTTACCTCCAACTGCTAGCAATGAAGATCACTAAACCTTTGCCTTCTTTTTTCTCTCCACTTTCCTTCCCTGCTGAAGTGCATGACAACAGCCACACTTGCCCTCATTCAACTCCATTTACTAGGCTTTTGTCCATTTCCTCAACCTATCTATATACTGTTGCAGAATCCAAATATATTCATTATATCTTCTATTGATGGGGAGGGTGTAATTGATTAGGAACATTAGCTGGCTCAGTGCTTTCCAAGATGAGTACGTGATAGGGTCAATGTGTCCCAAATAAAATCTGAAACTGGGGCTACCTGTTGCCTCTACAGCCCCCTTCACACCAGGGAAAATGTTCCTCATTTGGAGCGAAATACAAAATAACTTACACAAAATGCTGTAAGAACTCAGCAGGCCAGGCAGTGTCTATGGAAAAGAGCACAGCCGACATTTTGGGCCAAGACCCTTCGGCAGGACCTGATGAAGGGCTTCAGCCCAAAAGATTGACTGTTCTCTTTTCCATAGATGCTGCCTGGCCTGCTGAGCTCTTCCAGCATTTTCTGTATGTTCTTTGGATTTTTTGCTTCTGCAGATTTTCTCTTGTTTGAAATACAAAATAATTTGGTCAATTACACTGACTCAATTACAAGCCTCTCCTGCCCTTCTCCTGTAGTTCTCAGTTAGAATTTTGTCAAGCAGCTTCTAAGTTCATGGGCTTGGATGAATGACAGTGACTCTTACAATCTCCAGAATAAGCTTGGTGGGAAGTTATCAGAAACCTTGGAAAATTGGCAGAGCAACACTCAAGGAGTGCAGCCTCGTTGGAGATTACATCAAGCTCTGTCAGCCTCTTGCAACTTTTCAGTGTTTGGGATTGCATGGCATAATTGAGAGGACATTGCCATATCTTAATGTAGGAGACAGAAATATGTCATCAAGTAATCCGGCAAAAATCATTTCAATAAATTAGCCGGTGTAATGCTGACTGCACATAAAGTTCAAGTCTCTCCTGGGAGGCCTTATGTCATAAATGCAACCTCAACACATTTGACTGCAAACTACAACACTTCATTTTAGTGAAAAGTTAAATTATTATATCCATTTCTTACTTACCTGCCCAATTTTTAATCAGCAGGTAGTAGTTGTACTTACCAACATAAAATAGCATGATCATACAAACCTTCTTAAATTGTTCATCTGTATTTCAATGTTTTTAATATTTTACATTGACCACACTAAAAAAAAGCTTCAAACAACAATGGGCCCAGAAATACTGTCGTGGGACTGATATATCAGTATTCAGTTCTTTGAGCTGATTTTGGCTGCTTAGAGAATTTTTACAATGTAATTGATCATTTGTTGTCAGTTTCAAGTAGTTTTTATTTTAAAACAGTTCCCAATCAGTACTTTAGAAAGCAGCGTCTACATTTGTGGGCTTGTGTTGGTGACTCCTACTATATCCAACATAACTTTGGTGGGAAGATTTCAGAAGCCTTGGAAAATTGGCAGAAACAGCTGGAACCAAGCAGTTATACTATCTGCCTGGGGTTTGTCTGGAACTTGGAGATTGTGAGATCCCCTCTGGAGTTTCAAAACTATAAAACTAATGCAAAAAAGTCTTTTCCTGTTAACTTGGTTACATCCTCCTCATATCTGTGACCTACGGACAATTTTACAGCACAGAAGGCCCAAAATGCTCTACTGTATCCATTTGCAATTCCCTTTCACTATTACAATTTTTTTTTCAGTCTTTATCCAGTTTCCTTTAAAAGATGCTCCCGCTGTGAGAGGATAGCCTGGTCTATCAACATTCTGTGCGGGATTGCAGAATGTTTCCTATGTGAATCAGCTTGTCTTTATTCAAACCATCCTAGATAAGATGGTGATAACAAATGGTTGTCATTGACTCCCAAGGTATGAAGGCAAGGCCGGGTGAAATTAGGGGGTGAATTTATAGTTGACTGCAGCAAGTCCTACAGCTGTAGTGGAGAAGTCCATTCTTTCAAATACCCCAATTCTGGAGCTATTAAATAGAAGATTCAGTGTGTTAATGAGCTAGCAGCCTAGGTATTCTGCATTTTGACAGCCAAGTAATTTCATCATTTTGGGAATTATACCTGTCGCTAACTATAGCCACTTACCCTGGATAATTATCTAGCTCAGAGATATTAGCCCTATCATACAGCCCCCCTTAGCCTCAGTTAGAAAGACTACATAATTGTTTAGATTTGTTGTCTTCAAATACGTAACAACAGCACAGTCAGTCCTTTTATGCCTAGTTAAAATTGTTGTCTTTGATTTTTTTTTAAACTTGTACTGCAGCCAACAGCAGAGTGCCACTGCTATTGATTGCTTGCTCCAATTTGTGATTAACATATAGGAATTCCCATATGCGCATTGTTAATTATCAAACTGAAACAGACAACAGAGCTGATAAATCACTGGCCTTTATCTCATGGCATCCAAGCATCTTACTGATAACAACATCATTAAGTAGTTTATTTTACCAAAACAAGTTGCAGGGACCATTTTTAAATATCATAATACTTACTTTCTTACTTAACTTTATTGTCACCAAACAATTGATACTAGAGTGTACAATCATCACAGAGATAGTTGATTCTGCACTTCGTGCTCCCTGGAGTACAAATTGAAGTAAATATAATAAAAATTTTAATTATAAATCATAATTAGAAAATAGAAAAGGGAAATTATGGTAGTGCAAGTCAGGTCCAGATATTTGGAAGGTATGGCCCAGATCCGGGTCAGGATCCATTCAACAGTCTTATCACAGTTGGAAAGAAGCTGTTCCCAAATCTGGCTGTACGCATCTTCATGCTCCTGAACCTTCTCCCGGAGGGAAGAGGGACAAAAAGTGTGTTGGTTGGGTGGGTTATGTCCTTGATTATCCTGGCAGCACTGCTCCGACATCGTGCGGTGTAAAGTGAGTCCAAGGATGGAAGATTGGTTTGTGTGATGTGCCGGGCTATGTTCATGATTTTCTGCAGCTTCTTCCGGTCTTGGACAGGACAACTTCCATACCAGGTTGTGATGCACCCTAGAAGAATGCTTTCTACGGTGCATCTATAAAAATTAGTGAGGGTTTTAGGGGACAGGCCAAATTTCTTCTTAATAAACCAATCAATTGCATTTAAATTGTATTTAACATTTTCTATAAGGGACCAATACAAACTTGAGGAAGTTAAGTTAATCCAGAGCCTTGATTAGACCTTGGTTTTAAATACAGCCAACACAAAGGCAAAACGCACTGAGTGCTGGAAATTTGCAAAACAGATAATGTTGGAAATATTCTATAGCTCTGGAGGCACCTCTGGAGTGAGACACCAAATTATTGTTTCAGATTAAAGGCTGAAAAATAATAGAAACACTAAGCATGTCAAACATCATCCATTTAGAGACAAAAGAAGAGTCTATGTTGCAAATGGAGAACATTCCACATTTTGAATGTTAACAGCCCCCTTTGGATCATTGCATTCAGCTTTGGGTACCAAACCTCTAAGAGCTATGTGTTAACCCTGGAGAAGGTGCGATATATACTTGCTTAAATCTACAGCAAATATATTTTTTTCAAAACTGACCCTCCTCCTTCCTCCAGAGCCGTTTAACTATACTTGCTGAGATTGTGTGCTGGAAGATGAAAGAAATGCTCAAAATATGAGATGGGAGTATTGCCAAGTCCTTACACCTTCAGAGATAAGCTTTCACTCTGTGGACAATACTCCAGTTCAATGACACTTTCACTTTGGACACCAAATCTTAAGAAGGGCAGGTAATAGCTGCACAGGGTCTAGCAAACCTGCTGATGCATTGGGACTCAATACATCTCAGGCACATTCCTCCCACCCATCAGTAGGACCAACATGAGGCACTACCTTGGGAAGGCAATATCTATCATCAAACATCCCCGTGATCTGGACCATGGCATCTTCTCAGAACCACTGGCTCAGAGGCTCAGAATTCTGAAGTCCCACACTACCAGATTCAAGAGCTATTTTGCTTCAATTACCTGATTCTGAAACCAGTCAACACACCCTAATCACTACAATAATTCATCACTGTGACCACTTTGATGACTGCACTAAAATGAACATTTCTGTCCTAATTGTGTTCTTTCTTGTAAAAATTGTATGATTTATTTTTAATTTAGGCTATTTCTTGTAAGTGCTGCTTACCTGATGCTTTGTGCCAGTGATTCTGCTGGAAGTAAGTTTTCCATTGCACCTTTTATACCTACACTCATGAATATGATATTAAATGACTTTGAGTAGTTTCATCATTTCCCGACTCGCACTGAGTGAGAGGTGTGGGTGGAAGCAGATTTCTCCTGTACTTTCTTATTGTGTTAGTTTTTTTCTAAGATCAGATTTGGCCAGACTTCTGTGTAAGTGCAGCATCACTTCCTTGTGTTTGTATTCCAGCCTTCCGTAGTTAACAGCCTTAATTGTGACATTCAAAAAATATGTTCATTATCCCCTTCTGGATAAAAAAATTTTTTGAATGATTTGAAAACATTTAATATACTAATGTCTAAATTAGGAATAGGAGCAAGAATAGGCCACATGGCCCTTCGAGACTGCTGAGCCAGTTAATAAGACCATGGCTAAACTAATTGGAGGACAATATGCTTGCGGACAAGATAGAAGCAGACATAGTCTTATTAAATGGCAGAGGTGGTTTGAGAGACCAAATGGCCTACTTCTGCTCCTGATTCTTCTATTCTTATAATTACGATGGGAAACATCTTCTCCATCCTATCAAGACCATTCAGAGATTTATATATTTCAGTATTCCCCTCTTACTCTTCTAAATTCCAGCAGTTACAAACTGAACCTGCTCTATCTTTTCTCATATGGCAACGTACCCATTCCAGGAATTAGTTTAGTAAACCTTTTCTGAATAGCTTTGAACATATTAACAGGTGTATGCACTATAAGAGACTTGCATAATATGAGTTTCCCACAACGATCTTACTGGGTATCGATTACTTGATTCAGTGCTGTCATATTTCTCCATTTTCCCTTAAACATCGTCATGCCAGTAGAATCCAAACACTGCTTGAGAATTAGAGAAGGAATCCTACAGTCAGTTGTGATTATTGATGATTAGCACATGATTCCACTAGTGGGAGAGTCTTAAACAAAGAGACACAGTTAGAAGATTAGGGGGAGTCATGTAAAACAGAAGCATGTAGAAATTTCTTTTCACAGAGGACACTGAATTTCTGGCATTGTACAGCACGGACACAATTACTTCGGCCCAACTTATTCCAAGTTGTGGAGCCCAGATCATTGGAAGTACTTAAGGCGAAAGTTGGTAAATTTTTTTGAAAGATCAGGGAATTGAGAACAATGGGGAACTGACACAGAAGGGGAGATGAGACTAACTGAGGTCAGATATGATTATACTGAAATATAGGCAGAATTGAGGGGTCTGATGGTCCACTCCTGCTCTTGTTTCCTTGTGTTGCTATGAGCATTCAAAGCGATCTTTACTGATTCAGGAGTTCAAATGTCCAAATGGATGTATTTTGTGAGAAGTTGTAGGTGGGTGAGTTGAGAATCGAGGTATGTTGCTAAAAGGAGGCTAAATGCAACCAGAGGATATTCTGTGAAGAACCTTTAAAGGAAGGGAAATTGTTTGCCTGTATCAAAGTCACTTGGTTTAACATTCAACATTTGATTTTTAGGCCACTTCATAAAAGTCTGTATAATTTTATACATTTCCATTACTTCTGTAGGAAGGAAATGTAACATTTAAAAAATTACTTAATTTATGTATTTTTTGAAATGTTCTCCCACTGAGCCAATTTTATGTGGATCTGGCTTCAGCTGAGAGATAGTTTGACTTTTTCTTATGTCCAGAAGTCACTTACGTCTTCTGTAAATGTTGGGCCATCTGTACTATGTTATGTTTGGCCTTCCTCCCACCCGCGAGGAGAAGCTTTGCAGTTGCAAAGTTCAGTTGATGTTAGGTTAAATAAAAGCTCAAAAATCACTTCTGATGTTAAAATGGCACAATACATTGTTTACTTTAAAAGGGCCACTTAACAATGCACCTTATCATTGTCATCAACAGCAAAGGTCATAACTTACATTTTGAACATTGCCTTGCTTAATGTATGGCTGCTATCAGTGCAAGTGGCTGACTTTTTAAAAAATATTGAGGGAATCAACCAAGGTTAAATTTATTCTGAATTTCTTTGAGCTATCGGTGATTTGTTCAGCCATTTTTCTTTCCAGGCACCTTTGCCCTCGTCCTTTTACATCTTTAACAAAATCTTATTTCCTGCAACTTAAGACAGAATAAGTTACTGTTTTAAGAACTATACGATTTTACAACATCTGCAACAATTCAGTTAATGTCTGAACTGGTGATAATGAAGTTTGTGAGTTCAAAACAGTGCCATGTGATGCTGCGTTTAATCCAGAGCGTCATCAAACAGTACGTAAAGGAAATTAAAACCATGATCACAGCAAGAAAAAAACTCAAGTAGTGTACATGTAAACCTAATGGATTATCTTGTAGATATGTATGCTCCTTTCATATAAAATATAGCACGCAAGCAGTTATTTAGTCACACACAGCTACTGAACTGCATGCTAATTAGAGTAGGAAAAAAAAGCTGTGATCTCAAAAGCTTGGTTCTGGCTTTTACAAAGGTGCTTGTCTGCTTTTAATCAAGACCAAATGGTGAACTTAGTTCCCAGCCTGAAAGTCGTTCGGAGAAACAGAGAGGAAGTTGTTCAAGGGAGGCAAAAAAACAGGGGAAAAAGATAAACACATGATGGTTTAAGAAAATCTTTTCATAAATGTGGATACATAAGCTGTGGGCAGTCCTAGCGATGCGATTCAGGCACTCTGTCAAACTGGAAAGCTCTGTTTGCTGCGTGTTTTATGTCAGCACAAATCTAATATGCTCAAGATGGAGTTTGCCCTTGTGAATTTACATTGTTGGTGGTTATCTGTTGTTCTGGAAGATTCTCAGGAAAGGTAATAATGCATGTTATCCACTTGAAAATCGTGAAGCTTAATCTGCAATTAAATAAATACCACAATAACTTAGATTTTCTATTTTTAAACAAATCTTTTGAGACTGAGATCAATTTTATTATCTCTTCACTCTTCATAACTAGTCAGAACATGAAGAGACTGAACCTACTAGCGACGCATAGTCTCTTGAGTCACTAAACATCTGCCATTATGGCATCTTCCCCCTTTGCTTTCTTCTACTTTCTTGTGTCTTTTTCTCATGTACTTACTCACACACACACACACACATGTATATAGTACTTGGAGGCAGGAAATAGTTTCCAGTCAGTCTGGGCCTGGTCATTGGGCCCCCTCACAAAACATTAGTTTCGTCTGAATTTTGGAGACAGGAGACGCTGGGAATAACTTGACAGGGTTCGGTTCAGTTGTCTCATTCCAGCTGCACTGTGTGTGCTCTCAGTGCCACACACTGAACAAAACTACTTGCACTGGTCACTGATCTAACTAAAGCAAACAAGAAAATCCTTTACAACTTCTGGATCAGGATTGCGATCAGTCTGTGAAATTAAAAAAAATGCTGATTCTTTTTGTGACTGTTTATGATGAAGGTAAGACCTTGTTTGAATTTATGTTTTACAGTACTTTTCATAGTGTAAAACGGCTGAAGCTCACAAAATTGAAAACAGTCAGTGGTGAAGCATATTTTAATCAATGGTCTAGAATTGTGGAACACCATACAGTGGGCAAATTGATTTTGGAAATGCTACACTGAAATATTTCGTAAAATCATTAGCAAACACCGTCAGAGCGAGGTGTGTAGATTGCATTCAAATCTGCTGGGAGGTTCTGCATACAGTTCTAAACCTTCACAAATCAGCAAAAATAACTGTGTAAAAGAGATACAGATAAATAAAAAGTGACATTTTGTCTATTATGGATGATTTAAATAAAATACCTATTTGCAGGTCAACAGGTATTGATACCTGCTTACAAAAGCAGATTTTCTTTATCATATAATTTGATGTGTGTTTGAAACATTTTTAGAAAATATTTACTTGCTTTTGTAAGCTGCCGGCATTTTGCAAAGCACTTCGTTTTACAACGGGTGTTATGTCATTTTATTTACTGCATTTCAGCTGTAACAAATCAGTTCTGTGTCTGTGTCTATGTATCTCACTGAATCTAATGGATTATCTGGGAATGACTGCTTTATCTCTGCTATATTCAGAAGGTCATTCAAAAGGAAAGGATGCAATTTAGTGTCTTTATAAGACTGATGATTTTGATACTAATACCAATATTGAAATCTGTGTTTATGCAATTTTGAGGTGAAGGAGCATGACTTTGGGACGTGAAATGTTTTATTGTAACTATTACTTATTGTTCTTTTCCTCAGTGTGAATTCACGTGTTTATAATCCTAAACCAGGTTCTCAGAGGGCAATTTATATTGCCAGTTTTGATTAAATTAAGTGCATAGGCTCCACCAATAACTCAATAGTTAAATTTATTAGCCAATGTGGAATGATATCCACATTCCCCAGCTCGATTCCTGCTCTCTATTTGTGTCAGCTAGGGAAGTAGTGCAGATTACAAATGCCCCAGTGCCCTTGGGCCAGGAAGTGGACAATTTGGCTGAGATTCCCATTCCAGATTGCTGTGTACTAAATCCTGCTGGAATGTGCATATGTGTAGACATCAAGTAAGAGAAGGATCAATTTCATGATTTTGGAATGTGATCATGCATCATCCAAGACTGGATTATGGCTTTGCCTCATATGTGTTTTTGAGCTTTCAACTGTATATGGAAGACACCTTTAAAAACAGACTGCAATTCACATTATGCAGCCTGACACCAGACAGCAACATGGAGACACAGTTCAGCAGGAGTCCATGACTTTGAGTCAGGGACAGACAAAATGAAAGAGGAAAACCTAAATTAACACCAAAACATTACTTGTCACTTAAAAAGGGTATTATGATTACCCATATTGAGTTGGTTCTGGTCCATTAATAATATATTTTAAATCAGAATATATTTTAAACATGCTTAAAAATGATTGACATATCCATGTACAAATGGATAAATGTCTTTTAACATCTGCATGGCAATTTTGCAAAACATCCCATTGAGAGATCATGCCTGTGGCTGAAACCTCAGAAAAATAGGAACATTGTTTTTCATGAATGTCAAACCATTACAGAAGCGGGAAATTTGAAACAAGAACAGAAAATACTGGGTGGTCAACAGGTCTGGCAGCATCTGTGAAGAGAGAGTGAGAATTAATGCTTCAGGTAAAAGATTCTTAATCAGAAATAGGAAAGAGAGAAATAAGTTAGTTTTAATTTGTAGAGAAGGTAGGATTGAAATAGATAAAATAAGAAGAATATCTCTGGGCAATATTGTAGTCAAGGTGATATGTATGGTTAATGGATTAATGTGGTCATTTAGAGAGAATTTAAACAAAAGAAAATTAAAGATAATCATTGAAGGCAGTTGAAATGTGTGAAGATAAACAAAGAAGGGTTTAAACTAGCTTGGCAGGGGGATAAGAACCAGGGATCAGGTCAGAAAGTGGAGGGATGGAGAGGAAGCAAATTGTCAGGGCCAGTAAATACAGACAGGAACAAATTATAGAGATGATGGGATGGATATTTTAAGTCTGTGTAGTTTACTGTTAGGAGTATTACAAGTAAAGGTGATAAACTTAGAGCATGGACCAAGACATGGAATTATGATGTTGAGGCCATTAGAGACAGTTGGTTGAGAGAAGGATGGGAATGGGTGTTTAATGTCCCAGAGTTTCTATGTTTTAGAAAAATAGAGAGGGAGATAAAAGAAAGGGCAGGGAGTTGCACTACTAATCAGGGACAATATCACAGCTGCACAGAGGGAACATAATGGAGGGCCGGCCACTGAGCCTATATGGGTAGAAATCAAAATAGAAACAGTGCAATCACTGATGCCCAATAACAAGCAGGACATTGAGAAGCAGATATGCAGGCAGATTAAGGAAAGGTGTATAAACAACAGGATTGTTGTCATGAGGAACTTCAACATCCCTAATATAAACTATATTCCCAGTTCCCCTGTAGATCATTTCTTACAGCAAGAGGTTTAGATGGGGCAGAATTTGATAGGTGCATCCAGGAGGGTTTCGTAAATCAGTATGTAGATAGTCCAACAAGTAGGGGGGCTGTACGAGACCTGGGTGTTGGGTAATGAGCCTGGCCAGGTGACTGAACTTTCAGCGAATGAGCAAGTGGGTACAGTGACCACATTTCCTGAATTTTTCAGATAGTTTTCATGGTAGGCCTTACACAGTGAATGGTAGGGCACTGAGGAGTGAGCTAGAGTGAAGGGATCTGGGAATACAGGACCAGGAATCATTGAAAGTGGTGTCACAGGGTCATAAAGAGGGCTTTTGGCACATTGGCCTTTATAAATCAAAGTACTGAGTACAGGCGATGGGATGTTACGTTGAACTTGTATAAGTTGTTGAAGCCTCATTTGGAGTATTGTGTGCAGTTTTGGCCACCTACCCACAGGAAAGATACAAGTAAGTTTAAAGAGTACAGAGAAAATTTACAAGGATGTTCCCAGGTCTGGAGGACCTTCACTATAAGGAAAGATTGAATAGGTTAGGACTTCTTAGAATGCAGAAGATTGAGAGAAGATTTGATAGAGGTCAAAGGTTAAGGTTGAAAAGTGAAAAGTTTAAGATAAACGTATGGGGAAACTTCTTCACTCAGAGGGTCGTGAGAGTGTGAAATGAGTTGCTGGCATAAATGGTGCATGTGAAATCGATTTCAGCATCTTCAAAGGTTTCAAAGGTACATTTAATGTCAGAGAAACATATACAATATACATTCTGAAATGCTTTTTCTTCACAACCCTCTATGAAAACAGAGGAGTGCACCAAAGAATGAACAACAGTTAACTGTTAGAACCCCAAAGACTCCCCAGCTCCCCTCCCTCCCGCACGTAAGCGGTAGCAAGCAACAATCACCCCTCCCCCCACCGGCAAAAAAGCATCGGCACCCGCTACTGAGCACTCAGCATGAGCAAAGCAACAGCAGAGACACAGACTTGCAGTACTCAAAGATTTCGTGTTTCAACCGGTATTCGACATACCACAAGCTGTCTCTCTCCCTAATAAGGGAGAAAGGGGTGTCTCCATTTTCACAGCGAGTGCGGAGGTGTAACAAACAACTTGCTAGTTTATGATGTTACGATGTTAAAAGTCTGTTACATCACTTTTTTCAAGCTCTATGCCCAAAGATCTGGGCATACAGCCGTAGATATTTTGACTCTCCTGATGACACACGGGTCTCCTGCAGTGACACCGGCTCTCGATCCACCCGTCTCCAGAGCCCTGAGATCCTAGGCTTCCAAAGCCGAGCCGGACTCTTAGGCCGAGCCCTTGGCATACCGAATAATGGCCAGTTATGAGACCCCGAGGGTCGGTCCCAGTCCCGCAAAGAACCATAGTCAGCCTGTAACACCAGGTCAGGGTCTTGAAAGGAACCCTCAAAGGGAAAAATAAAGATATTAAAGATGGAATAGAGCTGTTTCTGAAAATGCAAGCAAAGGAGTCGCCGTTTAGCACCATCATCACTCTGCTTCTCATTTAAGCGAAATTCGGATAGGTACGTGGGTGGTAGGGGTATGAAGGGCTATAGTCCCAGTGCAGGTCGGTGGGAGGAGGGAGGAGACAGGTTAATTGGTTTTTGGTTTGGACGAGATGGGCCAAAAGGCCCTGTTCATGTACTGGATTTTTCTATGACTCTGTAAGCATAATTATGAACCTTGCAGTAGAGTATTAAAATGGAGCAGGGCAAATTACAAGATAATTAGGCAGGAACTAGGGAGAGTTAATTGGAAACAGCTGTTTTGGGGCAAGTCCACATCCGACATGTGGAGGGTGTTTAACGACCAACTGCACAGACTACAGGACAGGTCTGTTCCAGTCAGAAGGAAGGAGAAGAATGGCAATGTAAGAGAACCTTGGATGTCAAGAGAGGTGATAAATTTAGTCATGAAGAAAAAGGAAAAGTATGTAAAGCTTAGGAAGCTAGAATCAAAGAGGATTACAAATAAGCCAGAAAAGGGCTCAAGAAGGGAATTGGGAAAGCCAGGAGGGGCCATAAAAAGTTCTTGGCATTGGGATTAAAGAGAATTTCAAAGCATTCTATGCATACGTCAACGACAATAATATAACTAGGGAGCAGGAAGACCACTCAAGGATAAAGTGGCAAACATTTGTTTGAATGCAGAGCATGTGGGTAAGGTCCTTGATCAGTATTTATCAATGAGAAGGAAGTGGCTGATAGAAAGATCAGTGCTGAGTATGTTGATATGTTAGAGCATCTGGAGGTAAGGGAGGAGGTGGTGTTGTGTTTCTGAAAGAGCATAAAAATGGATCAGTCCCCAGGACCTAATGGGATATACCCTGGGTAAGAGCAGGGATTGCTAGTGCCTTAACCAATATCTCTCTGTCCTCTCTAGGCACAGGGAAGTCCTGGAGGACTGATGAGTAGCTAATGTTGTTCCATTATTCAGGAGGGGAACCAGGGATAATCCGGTAAACCAGAGTCTTACAATAATGGCAGGGAAGTTACTCAAGGGAATTCTTATGGATGGGACTTATGAGCATTTGGAAAACCATGGCCTTATTTGGGAGGGCCAGCATGGCATTTTGCAGGGCAAGTTGTGTCTTGATTGAGATTTTTGAAGAGGTGATGAGGGTAATTGATGAAGGTAGAGCCGTGGAAATTGATTACATTGATTTTTAGAAGGTGTTTGACAAGGTCCCACATAGAAAGCTCATTCAGAAGATTAAGATGAATGGTATCCGTGGAGAATTGGCTGCATGGATTCAGAACTGACTTGCCCATAGATGACAGAGGGTAGTAGTTAAGCAGACTTATTCCACTGGAGGTCTGTGATTAATGCTGTTCTGCAGGGATCTGTACTGGCACCTCTGCTGTTTGTGGTGTATGCAAATGACCTGGATGAAAATGTGGATGGGTGAATTACTAAGTTTGCAGATGATACAAAGATTGGTGGTGCTGGGGAAGGCATAGACGATTAGAATACAGCCAGATATAGATCAGTTGCAGACATGGGAGGAGAAATTGCAGATGGAGTTTAACCCAGCCAAATGTGAAGTGCTTTACTTTAGTAGGTCAAATGTAAAGAGACAATACATTCATAAGACCCTTAACAGTGTCAATGTACAAATGATCTTAGAATTCAAGTTCATTGCTACCTGAAAGTGACTACACAGATTGATAGGTAGTTAAGAAGGCAAATGGCATGTTCGTTGGTGTTTAAGAAGAATGTGGTAACTTGTCTCAATGAGTATCATCCAGTAGCACTTACATCCACAGTAATGAAGTTCTTTGAGAGGTTGATGAAGAATCATATCAATTCCTCCCTCAGATGCAACTTGGATTGCTCCAATTTACTTACCATTACACAGGTCCACATCAGATACCGTTTCATTGGCTCTTCACTTAACCCTGGAAAATCTGGACAGCAAAGATGCATATATCATGATGCTCTTTATCAGCTACAACTCAGCATTGAATATGATCATCCTCAGTGCTATCTTCCACACAATCTCCGTCAGCACAGGTGCACTACAAGGCTGTAAGCTTAACGCCCTGCTCTATTCATTTTATAATTACGACTGTGAGGCGTAGCACAGTTTCAATACCATACTTAAGAATGCTAATGACACCACTGTCATTGGCAAATCAAAGGTAATGACAAATCAGCATATAGGAGGGAGATTGAAACACTGGCTGAGAGGTACTATGGCAACAACATCTCACCAAGGAGCTGATTATTGACTTCAGGGAGGAAACCAGAGGTCCATGAGCCAATCCTCAGTGGACAGTGAAGAGGTGTTTGATTATAAGTACTCGCCATATAATCCTTACTCTTATCAATATTTGAGTTATCGACCAAAAAGTTGTAATTGGAGGCAAAGACATTACCTAAACAACTATGCGGACCCTATCGAGTATTTTGACAACTATCAACGCGCTCAGCTCAAAGCCATATTGTCTCAGGTAAACCCAAACTTAACTCCAAGAATGAGAAAAGCCAACACCAAAGCCATCGGAGTGCAGGTTAGCCCTAAAATCGACACGTCTGTGCAATGTTCCTTGGGTCCAAGAACACTCATGAAGATGACTATGAGGCAGAAAGAAGTAACCTTCAAATATCGGGCTTCACCAAACCAGGTCCAAGGGAGTCAGGCGAGTATGCCCAAGAATGTTCGATTCCGGAGAACCATGGCTATCTTCTCGCCTCTCATGTCGTCCAACCTAAACACATTCATCAATGAAGACGACCAGGATACTAGAAAGGCAGATTCTAAAGAGCCGTGAGAAAAGGTGCTATCATTTCAGAGGATCTGTCCTGGGCTCGGCATGTAAGTGCCATTATGAAGAAATCACAAGAGTATCTCACTTTCTTAGAAGTTTGCAAAGATTTGACATGTCATCTAAAATGACAAACTTCTTTAGGTGTGTGGTGGAAAGAGTAATGACTGGTTGCATCACAGCATGGTATGGAAATACCAATGATTTTGAATGGAAAAGCCTACAAAACGTAGTGATATGGACCAGTCCATTACGGGTAAATCAAAACCCACCATTAAGCACATCTACATGAAACACTGTTGCAGGAAAGCAGCATCCATCATCAAGGACCCCGACATCCAGGCCACGTTCCCTTTTCATTGATGCCATCAGGAAGAAAGTACAGGAGCCTTGGGACCCACACCACCAGGTTCAGGAACAGTTATTACCCCTCAACCATCAGGCTCTTGAACCAGAGGGGATCTCTGTAAGTTTAAAAAAAAAAGCTTGACCCATCACTGAGCTGTTCCCACAACCTATGGACTCATTTTCAAGGGCTCTTCATCTCACGTTCTCGATAGTTATTACTTATTCATTATTATTACCTTTTTATTTTGTATTGGTACATTGGTTATTTGTCCATCCTGTTGGGTGCAGTCTTTCATTGATTCTGTTGTGTTTCTTTGATCCACAAGAAAACGGATCTTAGGGTTGTATACGGTGGCATATATGTACTTTGAGAATAAATTTATTTCGAACTCTAGAACTTTGTCTTAGTCTTACTCTGATCCTCCGATGAGAACTGGCTCATTGGACCTCCTGTTTCTTCCTCCTGAAGTTAATAATCAGCTCCTTGGTCTTGCTGACGTTGAGTGAGATTCAAGGCTTTGAGTTCAAAAGTCAGAAAGTTATATTGTACCATTATAAAACTCTAGTTTGGCCACTTCTGGAGTATTGCACATAATTCTGGTGCCCCAATATATGAAGGGGATTGAGGCTTTGAGAGGGTGAAAACAATGTCTACCAGGATGCTCTTGGATTAGATGGTGTCTGCTACAGTGAAAGGCTGGACAAACTTGTGTTGTTTTCTGTGGAAAGGCAGAGGCTGAGCAGAGATCTGATAGAGATTTATAAAATTGTCAAAGGCATAGATAGAGAAGACCAACAGTATCTTTTTCTCCCAGTTTTGAAATGTCTAATACCGGACAGCAATTCTGCTGAGAGGCAGTAATTTCAAAGATGTGACAGGCAATTTTTGACATACAGAGGCTGGTGGATGCCTGGAATGCGCTGCCTATGGAGGTGTAGAGGCAGATACGTTGGAGACTTTTGAGAGACTGTAGATGGGAACATTCATGTGAAGTAAATGGCAGGCTATGGACATTGTGCCAGCAGAAGAGATTAGTTTAGTTGGCCATTTGATTACTAATTTAATTGGCTTGACACAACACTGTGGACAGAAAGGCCTGTTACTGTGCTGTATTTTTCTAAAGGAATCCATAAATGGTGAAGAGCAGAATTATACAGCATGGACACAAGTTTAGGTTACATAAGCACTGCCTTGGTTAATTATTTTGCTTCATTGACCATCTCTGATTAATTGCCCCCATTAACCAGTTGACCTAAATTACAGCTTACCCTGATGGCAACATCTTATCACAGATATTAATTTTGTCCTGTCCATTCCTCCTCCTGGAACTTAAAACCAACTTCTTCTCTCTCTTTCCCACTTCTGTGAAAGTGCCTTCATCCCAAATCATTAAATATGTTCTTTTTTCTGCATGTTTGTTTCACATTTCATCCTTGTTCCTTTTGCAGAGAATGTGATACATTGATAGAACAAATCCCTTCTGATCATCTGAACCGAAATAAGGAAAGTGGTCTTTACATAGGAATTAATATTGTCTCACATGCCAGATGTTACCTATGAAAGTAATGATCAATTACTTTAAGGAGCTCAGAATCAGGTTTAATGTCACCAGCATATGTTGTGAAATTTGTTAACTTAGCGGCAGCAGCACAATGCAATACAGGATAAATATAGAAAAATAAATAAATAAATTACAGCAAATTTATATTAAGTAATTAAATTAAAAACAGTGCAAGAACAGAAATAATATATTCTTAAAAAGTGAGGTGGTGTTCATGGGTTCAATGTCTATTTAGGAATTAGAATGTCTATTTAGAAACTGTTCCTAAATTATTGAGTGTGTGCTTCCAGGCTTCTGTACAATGAGAAGTGGGCATGTTCTGGGTGATGGGGGTCCTTAATAATGAACGTCGCCTTTCTGAGGCACCACTCGTTGAAGATATCTTGGATACTATGGAGGCTAATGCCCAAGATGGAGATAATTTTACAACTTTCTATAGTTTATTTTGATCCTGTGCTGTAGCCACCCACCCAATACCAAACAGTGATGCAGCCTGTCAGAATACTCTCCACATGAAATGGCTTCACAGACTGCATAGATTTGGAAAGCCTCTCAAGACTCTAAATTACTATCTTCTTAATAGCATACTTTGTTTAATAGTCATTCTGTTTCATCTTGACCTCTAAATAAAAAAGAGAACATTTTGATACCAAAATCTTTTGTAAGATAGAATTAAAGAAGTGTTTTTTGGAAGTTTAATATGGATGTGAAAAGACGTTATCAATGCTTTGGATTAATAGTGGCAAATGCTATTAAATGGTGATATATATTGAAATATGAACTCAATTTCTAACACATGCCCCATAGGGCCATTAACAAAAACAAAGAGAAATTAACAACAGGCCTTATATAACACGATAGTGGTTGACTGTATATTCAGAATTAAATGCTAAAATGGGATCTGCGAGTTTCTTAAGGGATACTGTTTGCAAATCTCTCAGCTGACACACCTTAGCCATGTCGACCACATCATAGCTTAAAATGATTCTCCCCACGACAGCTACAGGTCAGGTCCAGAATGGTTACCATGGAGATGAGGCAAACAATGGGATAGGAGTTGGGGAGATGCACTCCAATCTTATGTATGATCAGGATCCCATCTCCTGCACACATTAATTTGCCATGATAGAGTCCTTCAACATGTATGGCTCCAGCCCACAGTGAATGTGAGGTGACTAGAAAAGAGGTAAACAGCACAGCTTGTACCTCTGATGTACACAGTATAAAGAGGTTTCAATCATTGACATCGATAGGATGAAAAACTGGGCTAAGGAGTGGCAGATGGAGTTCAACCCAGATAAGTGTGAGATGGTTCATTTTGGTAGCTCAAATATGATAGGAGAATATAGCCTTAATGGCAAGACTGTTGGCAGTGTGGAAGATCAGAGGGATCTTGAGGTCCGAGTCCATAGGACACTCAAAATTGCTAAGCAGGTTGGCTCTGTGGTTAAGAAGGCATACGGTGCATTGGCCTTCATCATTCACGGGATTGAGTTTAAGAGCCAAGAGGTAATGTTATAGTTATATAGGACCCTGGTCAGACCCCACTTGGAGTACTGTGCTCAGTTCTGGTCACCTCACTACAGGAAGGATGTGGAAACTATAGAAAGGGTGCAGAGGAAACTTACAAGAATGTTGCCTGGATTGGGGAGCATGCCTTATGAGAACTCGGCCTTTTCTCCTCAGAGTGACAGAGGATGAGAGGTGACCTGATGGAGGTGTACAAGATAATGAGCAGCATTGATCATGTGGATAGTCAGAGGCTTTTTCCTAGGGCTGAAATGGCTACCATGAGAGGGCATAGTTTTAAGATGCTTGGAAGCAGGTACAGAGGAGATGTCAGGGACAAGTTTTTTTAACGCAGAGAGTGGTGAGAGTGTGGAATGGGCTGCCAGCGGTGGTGGTGGAGGCAGAAACAATAGGGTCTTTTAAGAGACTCCTGAAAGGATACAAGGAGCTTAGAAAAATAGAGGACTAAGGGTAAGCCTAGGTAGTTCTAAGGTAAGGACATGTTCGGCACAACTCTGTGGGCTGAAGGGCCTGTATTGTGTTGTAGGTTTTCTATGTTTCTAACAACTAGTGTTGTCCTGATTATTGAAAACTGATATTTTCAGATCTGAATGCAAAACATTCATGTCAAAAAAGGGACCATTCTATTAATGTTCCATTAACAATGTTAGTGTAATGTGTTAACCAGCTCTTTGTAACTGCTCATCTATAATCCAAATTATGCCAACAAGTGAGAAGTGAACATTGTGATGTTACGAGATGTGCAACTAACTGTGGAAAAATAAATGTAATTTTATTGTGAACTGCACACAGACATGGCCAGGTCAATCTCAACTGAAATTAAGCTTAGAATGAAAAAGAATCTTGTGCTTTCCGGGCATATATGATAAATAAACTCTTGTCAGACTTCCAGCTGGGTACAGGTATCAATTTTAGCCAACATTTCGATGATAGACTCTGCCATTTTCATTAGGAATGATGCCTGGGCATGTCTAGTCCAGTGGTATATATATCCCTATCATTCATTCCTTCTGATTGGTAAGTCCTCAACCAATCAGGTTTTCACTGTTCCGCCTTGGTCACATCAAATTCCAGTTCTTACTTAGAGCAAGACTCTTATCTTTGTTAAAAAGAATTGCTCTGGTTTTATTTCAATGGCTTCCTTCACCAGGTGATCCCAAAAGCAACTGGTGCGGCACAGTAGTTGTGTGCTGTCAAAGTCAATCCTATGGCCATTGTGAGTGCAGTGTTCTGCTACCGCCAATTTCTCCAGGTAACCTGAACAGATACACCTCCAATAGTCCTTAATGTGGGTTTCCACTGTGCACCCTGTATGGCCAGATGCATAAGTACAGTGCCACACCAATGGCTTTTAGACCACCTGATGAAGGAACCCATTGAAGTAAAGTTAGAGAAAACAATTTTAACAAAAATGAAAGTCTCACTCTAAGCAAGAACTGGAATTTGATTGTAAATAAGTTGAGGACTAACCAATCAGGAGGGACAGATGACAGGAGTATACAGTACATACCATTAGACTAGATGTACCTAGGCATCATTCCTGATGAAGATGGCAGATTTTAATCATCGATATATCAATTAAAATCAATATCTGTACCTGGATAGAAACCCGAGAAGAGTTTATTCATAACCATAGAATGATTTAACATAAGCTCAATCAACACATGTGATTTGTGCATGAAGGATGTGTGCTGATCAAATCATTTTCAAAGCTCATAGGTGTAATATTTGATCTATGATCAATTTACAACCAGTAATGAACTTCTGAAGTACAAGATTTGTATGTGTTTCAACTCAACTCCACTCCAAGGTAGGTTTAAGTTTTGGATCCACACCAGCCCATTTCCACCTCTGTGTTATTGCTCAACTCTATCTCGGCTTCAGCTTGTCTGCTACCTTTTGGGATTTGATAAATCTGGATTTGATGTTTCCATTACAATTCTGCTAATCCAGACACATATCGTCCCCTTCACCTGCTTGCTCTGTGATCATTGCTCTACATAGATCTCTGCAGTTAAACAATGCCTCAGTCTTTAAAATGCCCATATGCACACAAAGCACAAGGGAGTAGGCCACTCAGCCCTCAAGCCTGCCTTTGAGATAGTCATGGCTGATTTACAGTGGCTTCAAATCCTCTTTGCTGCTGGGTTTCTATTGTCCTCAATTTCCTGATCTTTCTAAAAAATTATCTGTCTTTACTTTAATTTCTAATGGCCTGGCCTCTACAATCCTCAGACATAGAAAATTCCAGAGATTCACTACTGCCCGTGAGAAGTAGTTTCTACCTACCTCTGTTCTAGGTAACCAGCCCGTTAGTTTGCAAGTATGTTCCCTCTTTCTCCATAATCTTCGAGTAAACCTGCTCCTCTAATTCTGGCCTTTCAATTATGCCACATGGTCAGCTTTCAGGCTGCCATGCTCTTAGCTCTAACCTCTCTTCACAAAATCCGATCATTTCTCTTCATGTCAGCACTCTTCCTCTTCCCTTGCCCCCTTTAAAACATTCCTTAGAACTCGGAGCAACGGACAGTCTGCTGGCGGAACTCAGCAGTCATGTAATATGCATGGAGGGAAAGAAACTGCTAATGCTTTTGGGTTGAAGCTCTCTACATCATCAAAGTCATTGACAATTCTCTCACCCCTCCCCATAGATGCTGTTCGACTTGCTGAGTTCCTCCAGCAGATTGTTTATCTCTCCAGATTCCGAAATCTTCAGTCTCTCGCCTTGCAGTCGCTTTGGACCTGTTTTGATCAACCTTCCAGTCATCTACTTTGGTATCCCATGTGGTTCAGCATTGATTTTTTTTCCTTCACAACTCTCCTAATGAAGTACTTTCAGACATTTTAATCACATTAGAAGGTTCTGTATAAAATAGACATCTCCGTTTGTATTCAGTGAAGCAATTTATCTTGAAACGTTGGACACTGCTCCTGGAGAGCAATAACTTACAGTCAAAGCAGGCAGTGCAACCATTCTATACCAGCTAGGTCTGAACAGAGCTGTGGAGTTAATCATCAGTTTCCTAGTATTCTTTGGAACAGCAGTAAGGGAGGAATCCTGTTCAGGGATTCAGAAGGACTCAGGTGACCCACATATGTGTCTTTATATTTTCCATGGGATCTTTGATGACAACCGAAGCTGAGCTTGGCTGAGATCCTAATCTACAAATAGTAACTCCCAAAAAGCTGTGCTGGAGTGCCAGCTTGAACTGAAAGCAGAAATGTTGCCATGGCACTTGACCCCATGAATCCTGGATTAGTTTTGAAATTTATGCTGAAGTTTGTCAGTTTACAGCCACGTGTAACTCCAGGGTATTCAAGGACTCCTTGCATTTTTCTAAATTATGATTTAAATATTTGTAATCAAAAGTCTTACATAATTACTTAAGATGTTAGAGAAGACTGAATTTCAAAAAAAAATTCAGAGTTTAGAGAGTTAAGTACCAGGCAATGGTAGTTTGTACGTAAGCCAATCAAATGTTTGAGGTCTGTTAAAGGCAAAATGATAACATATGTGCAAGTATACCCACAAAAAATCTTGCAGAATAATGTTAAGCAATTTAAGTGTATTAGAATCCCACATCTGTAAGTACGTTATGGCTTCTGTTTTACAGCAGATAATGGTACATGGCTACACCTCTGTCTTCCTTTCAAGCATCTGTCTGTCAGACCTCCTGTCTGTACCCTGCTGTGAAGCCTGCAGCCCCTGGTCAATCGCAGCCTTCCTGTGCTCTGAAAAGACTTGTCTTAATATGGACTAATCATCTCAAAATCAGTAAGTCGTGATGCTTCTTATGTACCAGGAGTTGGTGGGTAAAATTAACTTCTTCCACAAACTAAGTTGCATTATTTGAGAGAATCTGTTTTGTTTTCTCCCTTGCCGTCGGGTCTTGAAAACAGTCGTTCCCACTAGGATACACAGTTGCCAATAGCCGCAGATTTGTCTTGTTCGTACCCTGAATGGATCGACAGTGTAGGACATCTGTAAAGCTTTTGACAGCTGTGCACAATATTTTTCTCAGTTAATGAGCTCTCATATATATCCTGACTGATCAGCAGAAGAAAAAAAAGTATCTATTTTTTTTTGGTTCCTCTTAACCTGGAGATCCCGAAGTCAGTTCTGATATCTCTACTGTTCCCCATGCTGAGATTTGCTAACTCAGAGTAGATAAGATCTTTAAGTCATAAGATGGAGTAATTTGTCAAAATGATTTTTCTTGAGCACATGGCCTTTCAAACAACCGAAGATTGAACATTAACATCATAATGGTAGAGCTCCATTCTGAAATACATTACCCACCTCTACATTCATTAAGCTGAAGGGCCTGTTTCCACTCTAATTCTATAACTATAGCCTCATCATAGCTTCTACCACTGTAGCAGTAACTGTGATCAGGCTAAGGGTGAGAAGTGTATCTGTCATCTAATGAAAGAGTAACTTTATGCCACAAATTTATCCTTCCCACACACTTTGAACTGCAGATATAAAACCCTACATTCATTGAAATTCGCTTCGGAAATTTATTGGGCATCTGCTAAAAAATCAATCGTTTTTAATTTTTATGTTTTTAATTCACAATAGTTCAGAAATTCCAGTCTGGCATATATGCATTAAAGTTTGTATGTCTCATCCTGCGGGAAGAATATTCCCGATTATTCCATCTTCCTACCCAGTTCAAAAAGTTGAATTACCTCTGAACAAGAATGTTGACAGAAGAAATAAAGATTATTATTTCATTCAGAACTGACTTGTTCTATTCAATGCTACGTGGGCATAATATTAAAAAGGCAATATCCATAATTAAAGCTGCTAACACCTAAGGACTTCAAGATCAATGGTTAACTTACAAATATATTGTAAAATCAGCTATTGCTTTCTGAATCTACATTATTTTGGTGTTCCCTCTTCTACATTTGCTTCCAACTCCTTCCTACCCTTTAGCCAGATCAATTATGTGCCAATGCAGGGACTAGGCCTCCCTGCTTGCTTGTCCCAGTACAATATCAAATATTGTTCTTGGCTGACAGTCAAGAAGGCCAGTAAGAAACACCAATGGAGACTCTCCATTTATATTTCCTTCTATCTTGGGAAGAGATGCCAATCTTTCCTTGGTAGTAATCCTCATTGGCAAGCTGAGAACAGGGGCACCACACAATGGAAGATTGTTGTGCATTTCCTGGTAGTAATGCTGTACCGCTATCAGTTTTATCTTAAAAAAAAACACAATTTATTGTATCATTTGATAGCTACTGTTCTCAAAATAGATCTTCAGACAGTATTTATCCAACTTTCTGCATGAACATACGATACTTTTCATTATAAAAGCATAGTTCAAGTCTTTTAAAATTGGCTTACTCAAGGATGTCAAGGGTAAGAATTCCTGAGGTTTCTGTGTTTAACATAGTTAAATTCAATTTATGGCAGTTAACTTCTTTAATAATTAAAAAAAACACTGCTGAGTATGTTCCTATATATAGAAGTACTTATCTAGCTGAGAATCTGCCTTACTTTCAGGCATTTGTTTTTAATGGAATCAGTATCAGGCACTAAATACTTCCACACATCCCTATGTAATGCATATTTTGTGTTTAGGGAGTTTAGGGATTTGAAGCAAGAAAAACATTACTTCTACAAAGTAAGTTCTGAAAAGTTGTGTGCTAGAAAATTGTTTTGGCAAAAAGAAATCCTATAATGTGAAAGTAGAAACACAATTTTCCAAAAAGAATTGAGGCAGAAATTCTGAAAAAAACAGAGGACCAAGTGAAATCAATACTTTAGCAAAGTAGAATGCCAAATTAATAAAAGCCTTCATAAATCACACCACTCAACATGGCACTCCTTTTCGTGAAAAAGGTCAATGCAAATTGTCTTGGCTGGGCAAACAAAAGGCTGCATAATCCTTATGGAATTCATACATGCGTGATCTGTGAGTTGTATGGTTCTGGCATTTTCCACCCACCCCCTCTCCACCAGCAGCGATTCAAGTCCCACAGGATTGGTTGAATTTCTTGTGCATCCCATCATTTTGAAATATCAGCCATGTGAACAGGAAGCAGGAAACGGAACAAGAGTCAATGTAACACCAGTGAAGTTGGGCTGAGCACTCTACCATTAAGAATGACTATTTGGATTTATCTTTTTTTTTCATTCTCCCTTTCAGACAATAAACTTTTAGTAGCTCTCTGGTATTTAGCCATGCACACCAGCCAGAAAACCGGTTTGTTTGGAAGGGTTGGCATGGACTGAATTCTCAAAGGAATGTTTATTCATTTTAAATATCACTGCTTATATTAGCTACGTGCCTACATAAACTTATCCCTGCACTCAATAGCTACTCTCTCAGATGCTCTTGGATTGTCTCACACACTTAATTCTAATCACTGACTCCATGAATCCAAATATTAAGAATCTCTATGTTTGTCCGCATCAAATCTAAAGCCCATAAGATGGTTATTCCGTAATTAAATCCATTTCCAGTTTAAGTGACCAGTGATTTCTTGTACTGTTAACAACATGTGTTGGTTATGGGACTGAAATAACACCACAGACACCATGCATTCATTCCCATCAGAAGAAATCACAAACTTAAATTCAATTAATCTGATCAGTTGTGTTAGTACCTAAAAAACAATTTTGTGGAAGTCCAAGTGAGTGACCTACATCCTTCAGGGAATGACACCTATCACCCTTAACCCAAAGTGGTTTGCTCTTATAAACCTTGAAAGTGAACTTCCAAGGGACCAAGATATCAAGCAATCAATTGAAGATTTATGTCAGCTCATTATACTGTATATCCCCCACACAAAAAATGCAACAGTTCAAAAATAAATCACTGTCACATTGCCAAAGTAGCACATCAAATGAAGATTTGTCTATATCACTGGCACACCAAGAGTAAATAATAACAATAGTAATGTGTTGAGAAAGTACTTTGTACTGCAAATTACTGTACTATCTTCATTTCTAATATTTGAGTTTGACTCAAGCTTCCACACTGGGGTATCAGCAGCTTGCTCTTTGTAAGAGAGCTATTCAAACGACTGTTTTCTCTAAGTTCCTAATGATATGCTTACACTACAAATCAGCTCTGTCAAGTTGGCACAAATGAGCACAACATAGGAATTAATCAGGAAAAAAGATTATGAAGGGCAGGTAGCAATATCTCACAATCATTATTTTTTCCAGAAACTTGGTGAAGAATTTGCTCATATGAGTTCTAAAGCTGCCCATCAAACCACAACGTCTTCAATCTATATCTGCATTTCTACTTCTTTACTGCTATTTTAAAATAATGTGTTGGGTTAACTTTTTAATTATCATCATTATTATACTCTATTAAAGAGAATTCAGCACTCAGAGGCCCCGTTTCCTTGCTGAAAGGTCCAATACTCTCCAGCTTCTCATATTTTAGACAGAGGCACAAGGCAGCACCTTCACAGCTTTTCTCCTCAGTTCCTCCCTTGACTACGTTCCTCTTTGTGGTCACTTGCAGTCTGAGCATGACTTTCCCTGTTTAGCCTTCCAAGTCCTTCATCGGACTTTGTCATCTCTCAAAAGTTGCCCGAGGACCTTCTTGGGTAGGGCTGTGTACATAGGGATTATGTAACTTAAGGCCTTAGAACAGCTCAGAGCCTTGATTCTCAGATCCAGAGGAAGAAGTGGAGTAGTCAGGCTTGACAGTTGACAATGGCCCTTCCCCAGTTTTGCCAAATTTCAATAAAGCAAGAAGCAATCAACACGTGTCAATGATTACTGATAAAAATTTAGCCTAGGTAAGAGCAAATATAAAATAGAAATGCTGGTGTTCCTGCAGGAGTAACCCAGAGCCTTCCCATGAAGGAAAAGTAGAACATCCTTCATGACATTTGGTCAATTAATTCAGTACTGTTTACAATTTTTTTTTAAAACTTAGCGTCATTGCCAGTTATGTGGTTTCCATGGTGATATACCTTTCCTTTGTTTGAGAGGCTTTCTCATCCTTAATGTCCAGTAGAGGAAGGGTCCTTCCCCACAGAAGCTTTGTGTTGACTGCATCAAGCCTCAGCACATACTCCTGCAGCCTGGAACTCCTGCACTCTTGCAGCACTCCTTTACAGAATCAAAGATATCTTATGTTACAACAAAAGGTGGAGGTCAGAAACATCAGTGACACTCTACCTGGCTTTTCAGGCTCCACCTGTGAGGAATAGCAAGCACAGGAAGCAATGTTTGACACCCAGTTCTTTCTGAATGTTATTGGAAAGGAATGTCTATGATAGAAAGGAGAGCAAGAGGGATAAATGTTGCTAATGGTGGTGATGCCAGTTAATGTGGGCATGAAATTGAACAGCACAAAAACTGAGCCTTCAATCAAGCATATCCATACTGACCATTATACTTATCTATATCACTCCCCTTTACTTACACATTGTCTATGGATCCAACCGGTCCCAGTGTGAAAAAAATCTCTCACATCTCCTCTAAGCCTTCTGCGTCTGCACTTATATCGAAGCCCTGTCATTTCAGAAAGAGACTCTTGCCACCTACCCCAAGTATACGCTTCTATCAGGTTACTTCTCAGCCTCCTCCCCTCCAGTGAAGATAAACTCAACCAATCCAGTTGACAGAGTGGTAAAGGTTTGCTAATTACAGCTGATTTGATTAGAGGAGATTTAAAAATAAGAAGGTGACAAAGAGCAAAGAAAAACACGATACTGGAACTATGGCTTCAGAATACAGCAGGTACTATAACTATTAAATAAAAGAGAAAACTGGAGACATCCAGGGTCTCGGGTAATAGGATACAGTACTTCACTCATCTTCACACAATTACATGAAGATATTCAATTTTCTTAAACTCTGAGATTTTTTTAAAAAAAATTATTACAGTGAAGTCTCTGTATTTCTAAATTTCAAACTTAAATTGCAAGTGAAATTCCATCAAATATATTTTAGAAGGAAAAGTACATCACATCACAGGGCTCTCCAAAGATCTTGAAGAGCTTGTCAGGTTAGGCCTTCCCCTTCTCCACATTAAGATATAATAACAACAATTTAATCATGTGAAGTCTTTAACACTGTAAAACATTCGAAGATAATCTGCAGGAGACTTGTCATAGTAAAGAAAACCATAAGACATAGGAGCAGAATTAGGCCACTCAGCACATTGGGTCTGCTCCACCATGCCATCATTGCTGATTTATTAACCCTCTCAACCCAATTCTCCTGCCATCTCCCTTAACCTCTGATGCCCTGACTAATCAACCTCCACTTTAAATATACCCAGTGACCTGGCCCCCACAGCCATCTGTAAAAATAACTAAACAAATTGGCTGAACAAATTCCTCTTCAGCTCTTTTCTAAAGGGACGCCTTTGTATTCTGAGGCCGTGCCGCCTGTTCCTAGACTCACCGATTATAGGAAACATTCTCTCCATATCCACTCTATCTAGGCTTTTCAGGTTTCAATAAGATCCCTCCCTCAGTCTTCTATACTCCAGTGAGTACAGGCACAGCACCATGAAATGATGGAAGTTGGAAGTTAAAGTGACTCAGTATTGAAGTGCAACAGAGCAAATCCTGTTCTGGTATCCATTCATCTCCAAAGCTGAACTGCTAGACATTAGGTTAGTTAAAGTGCATAGTCTCTCAAATAGCTAAAGAGAGAGAGGAGAAGAACCTCCTAGGAGTTGAGAAACTGAGTATTAGCAATTCAGCACTTCCACAGAGAGGCTAGTTTAAATGAAGAAAATTTAACAAGAACTTCGAGTTTGAAGCAAATATTCTGAAGTGGACGTATACATTACTAATCACAAAACACAAGATACTGCTTTGTCATAAGAACCCATATGCAAATATCCAGAATATCCAACTTACCTTGTAATTAAAACACCATAATCATAATGAACAATCCCATTTTCTGCAATGGTGTTTCCATCTTTTTGGTGAGAAAGAATGGATTTCTGCTGTTTACAGAAGCTCTCCAAGGACTTGTCTGCATGATGATCTATCTCCAAGATTTGTCTATCTTCACATCATGGTTGTTATGAAAAATGTCTCTCGAAATGTTCAAATTGCAATTTTGAAGGGTAGAAACAAACTGTGCTACATTTGTATGAAACTTATGCACAAATATTAATAACACAGTTTTTCAATCATTTGGATCTCAATGTTGTTTGAAATTTACTTGAATATTTCAGGCCATTTTGGTTGATGCCACATTCTAAAACTAAACACAGTAAACTCCTCAATAGCTACAATCATCCCAGAAATGGGATTTGCAATTAAATGAGGTATTGCAGCAACTTTAAGAATTTACTTTTCTATCTACTGGTCTACCAGATACTAACTAAAGCTTACGTATATAGATATTTTTGTCTTTTTAAAGAAACAATTCAAGAAAAATGTTTTTAATTGTCAATGAATGCAAATAATTTATTTAAATGGTGTTACCTTGTAAGGGAAATGACAAGATATAGAATATGGATATTACAATCAATTGTTTACCTTTAAAATAATTACTGCAATGAACTGGAAATTTACCATGAAGAATTAATGTTGGAAATAATACTTCTTCAAACACCAACTAATAAACAATAAATTAGAATAACTACACATTTTGTCACAGAGTCATAAAGTTTTACAGTGTGGAAACAGGTCCTTCAACCCAAATCATCCATGCTGGCCAAGTAGTCTACCTTGTCTCTTATACATTATACTTATACCTGTCTCTGCAGTTTCCTCTGGCAGCTTGTGTCCACTACCCTGAAAAAGTTGCCCTAGGGTTCCTTTTAAGTCTTACTTCTCCCACATTAAAACTAGACTCTCTAGTTTTAGACTTCCTGACACTGGAAAAAAGACTGTGACCATCCACCTTATGTACTCTATGTCCTTCATGATTTCTACACATATGTATTTCTTAATGAAAAGTCTATAGCAATAAAATTCACAAATATATAGATGTGATCCTCTCCAATTAAAGGTCAATAGATACATAATTTTTTAAACAAACATCAAGACAGTATCTTTTGTCATCAAGACGATCAGTAAATGCTTTCAAAATAATGTTTGTTTCATACTTTTAATACTTAAGCATCAGCATTTTTTTCTTGTGAGTTGCAAGTCTTGATTCTCATACACAAATTTTAGAAGCGGCAATGTTTATCACGTTGCCATGATGAAAAAGATCCTGGCAAGCAGCATGGAGCTTTATCAGTGAGATGCATTTTTTGTCAAATATCTAAGTCCATTCTTTTCTTTGCAATACAGATTTTATTAACATGGCTTTGAAGAACAGAAACCATCAAATTCTCTTTATCATGGAGGGAGTCAAAGAATCTCCCTGATTTTTTTTGCCACAGACTGAAGTACGTCTAGAAAAATCTGTAACTGGATTGTAATGACGTCTTTAGCTAATAAGAAAAGAAGCTGGGAAGATCATGTGACCAATTGGCCAGGCTTTACAATTGATTCTGTTGATTCTTGTGCAGACTGTTGTCATGGACTTGTGGCTGATAATCTAAAACCAAGTATGGAAAGTAATGAAGTCTCAAAAACAGATGAGGAAAGATTTTCCAGCATATCTTTACCAGAATGTTATCAAAATTCCGATCTGTTTGGACTTCAGTCAAAGCAATTGTGTGGCCATAGAGGAGAAGTGGATGAAAATGATAATCATGAGAGTGAGGAATACATCCTCCCATTAGAAGCAAGCACAGAGACTCTAGTTCACGTATCTGATGAGAACTCAGACCTCAGTTGTGAGGATGATAATGGTGCAGGAGAAGGAAAGACCTCAGGGTCCAAACAAATTCCAGCTGAGATTTCACCATTTGAAGAGATTGAACAAGTGACCAAGAAGACATCTGAGAATTTTGGAATAGATATTGATCCCAATTATGATTCAGTTCCTGAGGAAGATACAAAGTGTGATGTGAAAGCAAACGATTCTGAACACCTGGAATCTTTAGAACTATTAGATCAGGGGAATTTACCAAAAAAAGATCTGGGTAAGGATTTTGATGCAATTATTCCAGCAGAAGAGCTTGTCCACACTGCAGTGATTGCACAGCAGCGTAGGAAACATGAAGTGTTGAAAGACGAATATGATGGGGAGGAATCTAAAGCTACGGATGAAGTATCGGTTCATTCTTGCCGTGTCACTGATGATGACAACCAAGCAACAGAGGATATCCCTGTGAATTGTATTATTGAATCACAGTCAGGCTCGAGGGAAATTTTGGATCAATCCTTTCTGGAGCAAATCAGTCTAAATGCTGGACAAGCTCAGAATGGTTCCGATATTGGGAATATTAGCACAAATATTTCAAAGCAAATTCCCCAAATATTAAATTCACAGGAAAATACAAATAATTATAATTCTGTGGATTACCCCATAAAACTTCGAAAGAGAAAGGTAAGAAATTAACTTCTAATTTATTTTGACTCATTGATTATTATTTAAAATCATTTTTTATATTTAGATCTTTATCTTTGTTTCCTTGTTTGTAGAATAGTTTCATCAGATAAAGTAAAATAAGATCTGAGGTAATGTAAACAATGTATCTGTCCATTCGAGATTAAAGACTGCAATGTATTTAAACACATTGGTACCAATTTTAACACTGCAGTATTCCAATAGTTGCTACAACTCATTTTCTATAGGATCAATTTCTATGGCAAGGAAAGCTAATCTTTGGCCTATTGAATGGCATTTTATGCTAACGTTAAGGTTACCCTTATTGTGAAAAATGTGACTGGTATCAGTCCCTGCACCATTCTTTTCCCAACTGTGATAAAACTGGACTCTAGTTATATCACATGCAATGTATGAAAAGTGAAGTAGCTAAGGAAGTCAAATTTAAGGACCCTGTCTTGATTCTTTTGCCCTGTGTCAGGCTTTGATACAGTCATGGTTGCGTCACTTACAGAGTATTAGTCAACAAGAAGAATAACACTGCATCACAAGTTGAGGAAGTAGCAAAGATTATTATCAAAGATAAAGTAATCAACTATTAATGACCTGCTGCACTTTAACAGCATTTTTTTCATTCAGACTTCCTGCATTTGCGGTTTTTTTTAAAAACTTCATGTAATTAAGAACTTTACCCTTTTTGAGAATTTACAACTTAAACACCTAAGTCAGTATGTTTCTTTGTGCTGGTACTAGGGTTGCTGATCATGAAGTTCTGAACTCAATGAAGACCTTAAGCCCTGTCAGATATAAATAACCATGAGTACCTTCACTAAAGGGAGGTTATACTGTAACGACACAATCTTCAAGACCAGTTCATTTTCCTGTTAATTCTCTATGGTGAGTTTAGCTGCCAATACCCACTATTTGAGTAGGTACTCCTCCCTACCAAGGAGAAGATACTTCCCGCTAACAAAGTAGTTTAAGCACAAATCATTTATTTTCAGTGATACACATTTAAATCCAAAAAACATTCTTAAAGCACACTTAAAACTCTGAAGATTTCTGTCTTATAAAGAAATTCCAAATTACAAACTCTTTCTGAAATACAAAGGATTTCCAAAACACAGCAGAAGTTCCATAAACTAAAAAAAGACATAGCAATGATGCAGACAAATGGATTATCATCACAGAGACTGAAGTGAGAAGAATGGACTCTAGTTCACCCCATGGTTCTTTCATTCTTCCTGATGATTGTTACTCCATTCCTAATAAGCCTGAACTGCTCTCATTTATGATGTTTATTTGCCACTTGAATGACTTCACACACATATAATGTTCTTTCAGATAACTTTTAACACAAATAGTCTAAAAGCTTCATGGAGACACAGATCTCAGCATCCCACAATTAATGCTGTGAAGCTAACTTCCCTGAGTGCATAAACCCTCCAACTTATTAATACATCATTTATGCTAAGTGCTAAGTGATTGGCTCCATCTGGTCTGCAGACTTCCTTGAATTAAACGACTGAGCCAGCATTGTCTAGTTTGAAACAAGCTCAATTAAATAACCCATTGCCTTTTCCTACGTCTCTACAGCAATATGGCAAGTGCTATGGCCAGAACCTTGTCCTACAAACAGTGCTTGTTTGCAAAACTGTTTTCAGATTACTGCTTTTCATTTACAGTAAGAGCTGGAGACTGATTCACATTTATGACCAGAAGCTGTACAAGGATTATTAGTTGGAAGTTTATCTTATTCAAAAACAACACTTGATCACCAGAAGTGACAGGTGCTGTGTTTAGAAGAAGCTTGGGAAATGAGAAGAAGCCTCCTAGAATATCCATCATACCCCATTTTACTAAGAAAATATTTCTAACCCAGCTTCTTCCTACAGATACCAGTTTCGAGATCAGATTCCTGCCAAAACTCCTCTTCAGAGCATACTATCACTCTACCAACTGTACCAGTACCAGTGCTAGAAAAGGTCTTTTTTGATAGAATGCTCAAAGAACTCACTGAGTACTCCCCAAAGGTGTTTCTGTGTGATTTTCTCCTTAGAGCATTCACTTGCTTAATCTCAGCTGCACACATTTCCAAAACCTCAAAGGTCTGTCTGCAGCTCATTCCAGGCACTCTCCACTCTTCCAGGCAAAAAATAACACTTGCCCTGCATGTCCCCTTTGAATTTACCTCCTCACCTTAACATAAGCTCAGTGAATAACAATTAGTCTCTTCCCCACTGCACAATGCAGTATACCCAATCTAAATATCCAATGTCTCTACTGGGATAAAATGGCTCCAGGTGTGAGGTATTGCATGATACAATCCAATTTTTAGAATTGTTAGTTAATTGTACTAAATTTCTCGCCGGTAATTGTGTTTTGTGTGTCATTCAGATTATTTAGCTTTTAGTTTTTGCTATCCTGTTAAGATTGTAGTTCATTCAGCAACTCAACCAAATAAATGTTGGCTATTTTTGGTTGCAAGGATCATTCTGATTTCAGTATAATATAGGCAACTATTCATATCTGGATCTTGGACTGCAGAGTGGTTAATTATATGACAATTCAGTATTGGATCCTTATCATCATCATTCCAGCTGGAGTATATTATGACATTTATGAAATTCCCAAATGCTTGGATGAATGCTTGTGTGTGACATTTTTACCATACTTGCTCTGAAATAGCCAAAAGGTTGAACATAGAACCGTACAGCGTGGGTATAGTAAGAGGTTCTTTCCCAACCAAACAAGTCTACTGGCAGAATATTGTTCTCATCACAATCAGAATCAGCTTTAATATTACTGACATATATCGTGAAATTTGTTTTGTGGCAGCATTACAATGCAACATATAAAATATACTATGAATTTTAATTAGATATATAAAATAAGTTGTGCAAACAGAGAGCAAAAACAAAATAGGTAGTATTCATGAGTTCATTGCCCGTTCAGAAATCTGATGTCGGATGGGAAGAGGCCTTGCCTAACATGTTGAGTGTGTGGCTTTGGGCTCCTGCATCACCTCCTTGATTATAGTGATGAGAAGGGGGCCTGCCCTAGGTGCTGGGGTCCTTAATGAAGGATGCCACCTTTTTCCTGTCATCAGCTTTTGAAGACGTTGTCAATGGTGGGGAGGCTAGTGCCCATGAAGGAGAAGGGATGACAAGCCACTAGGATGGTGGCAGTTCTCTGGAGCTGGAGTGGGGTGTGAAGGGCCCTATCATTGCTGTTGGTTTCATTGTTACATACATGGTCAACACTTTTTGCTTGAAATGGCTAACAGGAGAGTGCACAGTTTTAAGGTGCTTGGAAGCAGGTACAGAGGAGATGTCAAGGATAAGTCTTTTACCCAGAGAGTGGTGAGTGTGTGAAATGGGCTGCCGGCGACAGTGGTGGAAGCAGATACGATAGGTTTTTTTAAGAGACTCCTGGATAGGTACATGGAGCTTAGAAAAATAAAGGGCTGTGGGTAACCTTAGTAATTTCTAAATTAAGTACATGTTCGGCACAGCATTGTGAGCTGAAGGGCTTGTATTATGCTGTAGGTTTTCTATGTTTCATTACGATTTTCCATAAATACATGATGACACATATAAGTACATGTTAGTCCATCTTTAGGATTTTCTTCCTCGCATATATTTGTTGCCGTTTTCTTGATGCAAATTTGGATCATTGTCTTTGTCACCATTAATTCATCAGGTCAGCTGGTAATGTTTTTCACAAAGCTCAAGATAATTAATTTCCTTTACAGGACTGTTACCATTGCTTTCAATGCGGTGCATGATTTTATTCAGGTTTTCTGAAAGCAATTCTTGTAAACAAATTACTGATTTTTTGCTGTCTTTTTTGCCTAAGGATTAGTAATCTCACATTATAGTTATAGAAAAATATATTCATTTACTTGATTTCACAATTAATAATATACATAGAAAATGAAACATTTCAAAAGATAACATGACTCTATATGTGTAGTCAGTTAAGGAAAGGTTCTCCTGTTAAGGATTCTGTCTGTGCTTTTCATACTGAATGCCCAGAAAATGTCAGAACATAGAGGCTGGTTAGGTCCCTCCCATGGGAGTGAACACCCATTGGTTTGGTTTAGTTTAACATCTGACGCCATCCATACTGACTTCATAAGTTTCTTCTCATTTTCGTGATTCCAGGCTCTGGGTGTAATTGTTCTGATCTTCCCCCTTTACGTTGTTGCAGATTGGACTTGACAGAGAAAGTTATTTTGGTGCAAGGTAGAATGACTTGAATGTGATTCGCTTACTGTTTGGGGTAAAGCCATATATTGCATATGCGGTACTCTTACAATGTTACAAGTAGGACCACTAAGCCTAGTAGTACCCAATTTTTTTTTTGTTTTCCCAGAAAACTTTAACTGACCAAGGGCTACCAATCTGTTCTGACAGACCACGGGATTTATCAAACAAGTATACAAACTGTTTTTGTAGCATTAAGTATGAAGCCCCTTTTACTGGGCATCTCTGGAAATATGGCTTTTTAGCCCCTTGCTAACAGCCACTGGATTCCATGGTGAGAAACCCACCTTTCTAAGGCTTCATACATCTGGGGTGTATATGACTTTGGTCCTGCCAAATCCGTGAGGCTTGGATGTCTCACCCACCCACACCCTGGTTTGTGTGAACGCTGTGTGGTTTACTGGCCCCGGAAATCGCCCATTGGCAAGAAATAACAGATCATACACTGCGTACAATTAATCAGAAGTATATTTAAGAACGTTAACTTAAGCGAACTGTTTTTAAAAGAAAGGAAGACAAAAACAAAAAGGGCCCTTTATACTTAAACAGTCACATGTGCACGGTGGAGCTCAAATCTTGAACTTGTCGGTGACTCACACGCTGGACCCACAGTCTGCAGGAAAGCACACACCACCTTCTGAAGGGCACTCAAAACCCATCTTGAACAAATAGTCTCTCCCACGGCAGTGCTGCTTCTTCCTCCTCAAAGCTATTCATCTGCACAAAACACCTTGTGCAAAAGCGATGGTATCCTCCACCCTCTTCCCTCTTGTCTTCTCCCAGCTCCTGCTAACAAAGAACTCTCGGCCCACCATCCTCGAGAACTTTTTCCCAATTCTATCACCCTGATTGGATGACACCACATTCATAAGCTGAACATCAAAGCCTGTTATCCCAGCTCAAACTCAAACAGGCTGAGAGCAGAACAGACTGCTCTTGTAGACCTGCTAAAATGAAATACCTACAGCATAGTAGTAAAAATATTAACCAGGGTGTTACAATTATAAGACAAATAGCAGTACTGCTAGGCTTAGTGGTCCTACTTGTAACATTGTAAGAGTACCACATATGCAATATATGGCTTTACCCCAAACAGTAAGCAAATCACATTCAAATCATTCTAGCTTGCACCAAAATAACTTTATAGACCTTGGAGGCCCTAGGATTACATCACTATTTCCAAAGAAATCGCAACAGAAAAGGTAAAATATTATCAGGATTATAGCATTTCCCAGGAGTAGCTGTCTTCCTCCACCTGGTAAAGCTTTTAACATAATCTGCAAGATATAGTAAGACAGATTGGTTTGAACATAAAAATTAAAGGTGTAAGCCATGATAGTATAATGCCATCATTAGCAGTGAATAACATATTTACAAAGTACATTATATATAAAGTCTTAAGTACTACATAGATTTAGAGATTTTGTATAAGTTACCCAAGTGTTAAAAAGTTAATATGTAATTTCCAAATAGATGCTGCAAGTGAAAAATAATGTTTATTAATTCATCTTTCCATGCGATTGTGCTATTAGACCAATTATTCATGAGGCACATCCCAGCCCCCATCAAGATGAGGAGACGAACGTTCTTGCCCGCATCAATGTTAGCGATCAGGACTAGGCAAAGGAGAGGAGCAAGGACAACATGGCTAGGGTGGTCCCTGCTTTTCATTCTTCCAGGGTTAAGGATGAAACACAGGAATAGGCAAAAGGTGAGACAGGACAGGATATAACAAGGCAGACAGAAGAGAGATAATCCATGGTAGTGCACGTCAGGTATTGGAGTTAGCAGAATCTTAGGAGTGGAACCATTTACAAAAAAGGAGAAACCACCAAACTTCCATCCTTGCAGGCTTCAAGGTCTCAACAGAAAGAGTACTATGTAAACAAAAATTCCAGTGGCTAGGGAAATAAATCATTGGTAAGCTAGGGAAAAAAAATCAGTAATCCAATTTAAAGTAATGCCAATCCACCTGGAAACTCTATTCGTTACTGTGGAAACTAAATTTGTAACAGCTAGAAAGATCTTGCCTATTGTTTCAGCTGGATAATTAAGCCAGTCAGAGACTTAGTATGGGTCTGCAAAGGAAACGTGTGAAAGGAGGTGCCTCGCACATCTAACTGTGTCAGTTCAGTTATTCTCACATTGTATTGAGAAATATTCTCTTGATTTGATGGAGTTTCTTCTAGCCATTCTTGATAAATATCAAGTCCTTCTGGAATATTCTTTGTTGCATGAATCTTAAATTATCCCTTCAAACTGGACTTGTGTTTCTGTCTTGAGATACACAATATAGATCAACCAATCAGATAACTCCAAACAATACGCACAAAATGCTGGAGGAACTCAGCAGGCCAGGCAGCATCTATAGAAAAGACGTTTCAGGCCGAAAGCCTTCAGCAGGAGTGGAGGAAAATGATGAGAAGTAGATTTAAAAGGTGGGGGGAGGGGAGGGAGAAACACAAGGTGATAGGTGAGACCCGGAGGGGGAGGGGTGAAGTAAAGAGCTGGGAAGTTGATTGGTGAAAGAAATACAGGGCTGGAGAAGGAAGAATCTAATAGGAGAGGACGGAAGGCCATGGAAAAAAAGGGGAGGCGTACCAGAGAAAGGCAATGAGCAGGCAAGGAGATAACGCGAGAGAGGGAGAAGGGGATGGGGAATGGTGAAGTGGGGGGGACGGGGAACATTACCTGAAGTTCAAGAAATTGATATTCTTGTCATCAGGTTGGCGGATACTCAACCAGAATATAAAGTGTTGTTCCTCCAACCTAAGTGTGGCTTCATTGCAACAACAGAGAAGGCCATGGATAGACAAATCGGAGTAGGAATGGGAAGTAGAATAGAATGGGTGGTCACTGGAAGATCCCGCTTTTTCTGGCAGATGGAGATTAGGTGCTCGGTGAAGCGGTCTCCCAATCTGCATCGAGTCTCACCGGTATACAAGAAACCACACCAGGAGCACCAGACACAGTGTACGATGTCACAGATGCGCAGGGAACTGGAAGGACAGTTGGGACCCTGAATGGTAGTGAGGGAGGAGGTATAGGGGTAGGTGTAGCACTTGCTCCGCTTGCAAGGATAAGTGCTGGAAGGGAGATCAGTGGGGAGGGACAAATAGACAAGGGAGTTGGGTAGGGAGCGATCCCTGCGGAAAGCAGAAAGTGGGAGGATGGATGGTAAAGGAAAAGATGTACTTGGTGGTGGGATCCTATTGAAAATGGTGGAAGTTCTGGAGAAGTATGTGCTGGATGCAGAGGCTGGTGGGGTGGTAGTTGAGGACAATAAGAACCCTATCCCTGGCAGGGTGGTGGGAGGATAGGGTGAGGGCAGACTCGGGTGAAATGGAAGAGATGCATTTGAGGGCCGCGTTGATAGTGGAGGAAGAAAAGCCCCTTCCTTTGAAAAGGAGGAGACCTCCTTCATTCTGAAATGAAAAGCCTCAACCAGAGAGCAGATGTGGCAGAGAGAGAGGAATTGAGAAAGGGGAATGATGTTTTTACAAGTAACAGGGTGGGAAGAGGTATCGTCCAGGTAGCTGTGAGAGTTAGTGGGTTTAAAATAGACATCAGTAGTTAAGCTGTCTCCAGAGACAGAAACAGTGAGATCGAGAAAGAGGAGGGAGGTGTCGGAAACGGACCAGGTAAATTTGAGGGCAGGTGGAAGTTTGAGGCAAAGTTGATGAAGTCAACCAGATTGGCATGGGTGCAGGAAACAGCACGAATGCAGTCGTCGATGTAGCATAGAAAACGCTGGGGAATTATACCAGTATAGGCCTGGAACATAGACTGTTCCATGTAGCTGATAAAAAGACAGTCATAGCCAGGACCCACGCGAGTGCCCATTGCTACACTGGAAGTGGGAGAAGCCAAAGGAGAAATTATTAGGAGTGAGGACAAGTTCCATTAGACTGAGGAGAGTGGTGGTGGAGGGGAACTGGAAAGAAATGGGAGCTTTGAAGCCTTCTGGATGGGGGGTGGAGGTGCACAGGGACTGGACATGCATATTGAAAATAAAATGACAGGGGCCAGAGAACTTGAAATCATTGAAAGATCCAGAGCGTGTGAAGTGTCACGGATGTAGGTAGAAAGGGACTGAACTAGGGAGGATAAAACAAAGTTGAGGTATGCAGAAATGAGTTTAATGGGGCAGGAACAAGCTGAAACAATGGGTCTACCTGGACAAACAGGTTTGTGGAGCTTGGGTAGGAGGTAGAAATGTGAGATTCAGGATACGGGAATTACGAAGTTGGTGGTGGTGGATGGGAGCTCCCCAGAGCTAATAAGCTCCAAGATAACTCCAAGTGTCATTTCCTTTATAAACCTTTAAAAGTGGTGATCCTCTGATGCTAGTATGTCATCAGAAATTTCTACCTTCAGAGTAAACCGAAGGATCAATCACATCAGTGTTATTATGAGAGTGAGCACTGTCAAGGGATGGCTCTGCAGGCAATTTTACTTCATTATTTTTTAAAACACCATGGAAGTTATTCAGGGCCAAATTTTTTTCCACCTTTTGATGATAATACCATGCAACTAAACACACAGCAACAATTGCAGGCTTGTTTGTGTATGTAACATTGTTTATTTGGGGAGTAAATGTTATTAGTGTAACCCCAGAATTTAGCATTATCAATTGGTCTCCAACAGTAAAATTCGTCATAGGCTTGTTCTCCTGAGCATCATTTCTTCCTGGAGGTTGAGTTTGTCTTACTTTTTCAACAATGTATTTGAGGTGTATTATTCCTGAGCAATATATCCATGAGTTCTTCTTCAAGTGAACTGGAATTTTTACATATTTTAGATATTAACCCATGTTCTCTATTCAGTACATCTCATACCCCCACCCTCTCCCAATCAGGGTGTGAGAGTTCTGAGGTAAATCTATGTACTGGTCTTACATAAGAGTCCCATTCATTCTGGGAGTATAAATCCTCTTGGGGTAGATCTGATGTTATCTATGGCAATAGTTTTATTTAAAGTTTTGTTTCTCTGCCCAGTCTTGATTACAACAGTCTTATCACTGGTAACATGGGTAATGAGACATGAAGGTTCCATCTAGGATAGAAATTACAGTCATAATTAGTTTTATAGAATTTCTTTTCTTGGACCCTGTCTCTTTTTTGTGACATTCAAGTTTTCTTATCAGGCTCTTTTGCTTTCTCTTGTTCCCATAAACTCTTTCAATTTCTTAAGGAGAATTGTATCAGATGTAGGCAACGGTTGGCCTGCGTTAACAATGAGCGATGTAGCACTGACATTAAGAAATAAGGTGTACTCCTGTTTTCACAATTGACACTTTGTTTACAGACAGTTGCACTTCAGGGACAAGTGTAGCTTACTTTGCTTTTAGTGTGGAACAGTTTAATCTCTCCACTCCTTTGCTCCACCATGCTAATGGATTGTAGGCAGAATGGAGAGATGGACTCCGCATCTATGCCTGTTTCTTCACACATGGCTTGAAAGCCTTTACCTATGCAGAAAGACCTTCAGTTAGCATGTATGCAGGTGAGGGAGCCAGCATATGGGAATTTGTTTTGGAGTGCGGAGGCAGTTGTAGCCTCACTACAAGAAATCATTGAAACTAACCATGTATATCCCTTATGAAGGTCAATTATCACAAGAATATACTTAGTAGGTTTCCAATAAGGTGGGTTGCCATGGGAATGCCAGAAATGGGCCTATATAATCAATTTGTCACATCTGCATTGGTGCAGTTGGTTTTGCCTGTGTTTAGAAGGTTATTCTGTAACTATTCCTTTGTTATAAGCCAGATATTCTTCACTATTTGCAGCAAGTTGCTTAAAAGTACTCAACATGTAAGGCCACTGGTATAACATGGCTAATTTTGCATGAGTGGCTTGGCAACCACCCTGATTACATCTAAGTCTTCCGTAGGTTTCTTGAATTAGTGCTTCTTGTTTGTTTGACAGGAGATATTTGCTTCTTGTCCTTTTTAGGGCTGCATACCCAAAGCTTACCTTCACCATATTTGTACTGTGTTGGAAATCCTTTGGAATTGGGTTTAGTTGTATCTAAGAGAATTCTTAGTACATCATCTTGGTCATTTTTCTTTGTTACTTAGTTACTACCAAAATCCCCGGCCTCTCTTACCATAGGAAAGTCCATTCCAACTGTTTATTACAATAGCTGTATAGGTGACTGTCAGCATGTCCTGGGATACCTGTACTAATAGTCCAGTCAATAGAAATCCATAAATATTCTTCTAAAATATGGACAAAAGTGGAAGTAATTTACCTCTGTGTGTTCTCCAGACAGTCAATCAATCTGTTTCTACCTCATTCCTAACATAATTAGAGCCAGTACATATCAAGACTGGTTCTGTTGTATTTGTGCAACACAGCAGGCCAGGCAGCATCTATAAGGAGAAGCACTGTCGATGTTCCTGACAAAGAGTCTCGGCCCGAAACATCGGCAGTGTTTCTCCTTATAGATGCTGCCTGGCCTGCTGTGTTCCACCAGCATTGTTTGAATTTCCAGCATCTGCAGATTTCCTCCTGTTTGTTCTGTTGTATTTATTTGTTTTAGATATAATTCTAAGATTTTAGTCTCTGCAAGTTGAGCTGCATAATTCTCTGAAGAATGCACTTGCAATTCATACGATTCAAATTCAGTTTCCAACAAAAATTCTACTTTTAGAATCAGGAGCAGGGATTATAAATGAGAAGATCCATCTTTCTGGATTTCAATTGCTGACCCTTAACAATTCCATATTTTAGAATAGTGCTTGAATGGATGTTGTTCTATATTGGGTTGTGGAGATGGTTCTGCATCTTCCATGATAGGTAAGGACTGCAAGTCATAGCTCTCAGGAACGTATTACCATTTTGAAATATTGCCTTGTAAAAGTGCTTGCCATTTCCCATATCTAGTTATGGTAGCTCTCCATTCATTTGTTGGTAATTTGCCATCATTTTTCAGAGCTGCAAACTCTGTTTGTATAATAATTGGTTTGTCCCCTTGCCGTGATCTTACAAGTGGGTGGAATACAATAACAAGACGTTGTTCTAAAGCAGTACATTGGGTTGAAATTATATGAGGCATAATGTGTGGGGGATGTGGTTCTTCTCCCTCATTATAGCAGATCGCTACAGTGGTTTTTGGAGTAACACAAATTCGCATAACAGGAGGTTTTATTAGGTTTCTTGTCTGGAGGTCTGTTGCTTGCTGAACTGCATTAATCTATTTCTCTAGTGCCTCATAATCTACTGGGGTAAAAACAAAGGGCTTTTCATCTTTCAGAGTACATCTGTCATATAATGGCTTTGACAATTGTGCATAGTCAAGTTTGAAAGCTCCAGCATAATTCAATGGGTCTAGGGTTGATTGCAAAACATTTGGGGTCTTTGGATATCCTACTTGAGTCTAAATTCAGAGATTAAACCACGTCCCTAATTAATAATTGTTATGCCTAGGAAACTTACAAGAAGAGAGGATCAGGAGTAAACCACTAGGCCTCTGCTCTGTTATTCAATATGATCATGACTGAGCTTGGTTGGCCTCAACTCCTCTTCTGTGCTAGTTCCTGATAACCCTCAATTTCTTCATCTTTTAACTATTTAATCTATCTCCCCTTTAAAACTATCTAATTATCTAATCTCCACCACCTTTTGGGGCAGAGAATTCCACAGTTCCACTGCCATCAGAGAAGAATTAATAGTTTTAAATGACCATCATCTTACTTTGTAGATATATCCCCCTTTTCATAAAATACCTATTCATGAAAACATCCCAACGTCCACCCTATCAAGCCTCCTTAGGGCCTAATATGTTTAAATAAAGCCACCCCTCAATCCTCTAATCTTCAAGGAATATAACTCCAAAGTGTCAAGTCTCTCTTGGTAGGATGACCTTCTCATCCCAGGAAATAACCTGGTGAATCTTCTTTTTTCTGTATCCAATGCTACAATATTCCTTTTTAGATAAGGGGACCAAAACCATTGACAGTAATTCCAAGCAAGGTCTCAACAACCCAATGTACAACTGTATCAAAACTTTTTTTTAAAAAAGGGATTGTAAATACAAATCTCTTTGCAATGAAGACCAAAATGTCATTTGGCTTGTTATCAATTTGTTGGACCTACCTTCAAACAGCTTGTGATTCATGCACAAAAACATTGAGATCCCTGTGAACTCAACTCACTTAACCTGAATGGTGGAGATCCTCTTGAAGTTCTAGTTGCACATAAATGGCTGCATTACCAACTTCCATGAGAAATTTTTATCCTTCCTCCGTGATCAATAGGTCATTTAAAGTTCCTTTCTTCCGCCTGCCCCTCAAATAACACCAAAATTCATAAATTATGTTTCGTTGTTCATATTCACAAAGTGTCTTTAAAAATGTGTCCAGCTCATTGCTAATATACAAAACAAATGCATGCAAAGACCAGACCCGTGAGTTTTCTCCATTTCAGTCCTTTGACGAATTACTGCAAGTCATCAAGAAATTTGAAGCACAAACTGCATTTGAGGAACATTGATTTTCCATGATCTTTTGGAAGTAGTTAAAAATCTTTGCGCTGAAAGCCAGCCTGACTCACAATATCAGTTCATCACTATGGTGAGTTCCTCTTGTGCAGGCATGTTAGTGGGCCTTCAGGGAGGGTCTCTAATAGCCATTTTTTAAACTTTTTTAGCTTCCTGTTCTTTACTCACTTACAATGGAACTCATACACAAACATTATGAGCAAATGGTTCTGCATAGTTCCTGTAAATCATTTTTAGTTATTTATAATCTCGATGGAATTAACTCCCTAAATATGATCTTGAAATCCTACATATTTTACATTCAGTAAATACAGATGAAACGAAAAAGGAACAGTGGAAGCAAAGCCAAACCTCTTAGATCCAGTACAACTTTTAGTGGAATTGGTACGCAAAGCAGAATCACTTGACCCTGGTCCTTAACTCGTTAGAGATCAATGAGTGCTCAGGTTGAATATTTAGATAACATTGTTGGAAGCACATTGTTGTTGGTGCTTTTTTTGCCAATAAGCTGAAGTAACTACTTCAACTCAAAAAAAAAGCTTCTACTGTCAGCTGTCAAAATAAAGGGTGAAACAACAAGTGAAAACATTGCCTGGAATAAAAGAATTTCCCAGCCAATTGCTAGCCAGTTCTTCAGTGAGTCCACTCCACATTTTTGTGTTAAATTAGGAACTACTGCTGTGAAGTTGCCAGCACTATCCAGGCAGTAAACCAAACTTTATAAAGGTAGAGAGCATGTGATCTAGTCTAACAGTGTCATTGCTTCTGACCAGCTAAAATTAAATGTGATATTAAGATATTCGACATCTTTAATACGTAGATTTTATGAAGTATATTTGAAGTGCCTGTCTGTATTCAGATTATTGTCCACTGAATAATTACAATGGTCATTATCTCAAGTCTGACATTTTGGTGCATCATTAGTCAGTTTTGGATTTCTCTAAGTAAATTGTTTTAATCGTTATTGCCCAGTGAATAACAGAGGAGTCGCTATTAATTGTCCTTGCTCTATTTTAGTGAATTATTTCTTAAAAATTCAGTGTTAACAATGAATTACGAAGGTTCTTCGTGTAAATCTAAACATAGCTACAAGTGCAGAAATTTAAGAATCTTTTTTAAAAAATCAAGCAGGTTTCTTTTAACAGCGTACTGCTAATGGACTATTGCAGTGAAGACATTGAAGTGACTAGTATAAATGGGTTTTAGGTCACCTGAGTTCAGCTTGCTGAAAGAACAAGGATTTATCGGCAATGACAAGACGCCTAATAAGTCGAGTTGAGAGCAGTCTGAAATGGGATGCGCTTGTGGGCAATCTGATAGAATAATATAAAATTATGAGAAATGAATGGTCAAGGTCTTTTCCTCAGGATGGAAATGTGAAATACTAGAAGGTACAAGTTTAAAGTAAGAGGGGAAATTTTAAAAGAAGATGTACAAGGCAAGTTTGCTTTTACAAAGATAGCTGAAATCTGTTGCTGGGGAAGTGATAAAAGTGGACAGAAAATATAAAATGTTTAAGAAGTATTTAGACACTGTGACAAGAGTTCTAGGCAAGGATGGTTGGACCCACGTGCTGGAGTATCCAAGTCTGAAATTAAGTCACAATGCGTGACCAAAATGAGAACAGAATACTAAATTAGATGCTCGACAATAATCCAGGTAGAACTGATTATTGAGCACTGAAACCCATTCAGGTGCTCCTTAAATATTGAAATCCTGGCAACAAAACATGGCTGCTAATTAGCGGGACAGTCCTGAATACTTAAAAGGGCCGTGCCAACTAGCCAGATTCCAAAGAGTTAGAGCATCTAAGCCCCAGAAACTGGCCTGGTTAGGTGCATATCGTAACAGGACCCCCTCCCCAATGGCCAACTCCTGACGGCCCTGGTTGCTTGCAGAGATAGTGATGGTAGTCGTGGATAAGAGCCAGATCCAAGATATCCCTTTCTGGAACCCAGCACCATTCCTCGGGACTGAATCCTTCCCAGTCCACAAGAAACTGACAAACATCCTGGATAATTCATGAATCCAAAAATGTTCTTACGACGAATACCTGTTCTCGATCGACAAATCTGGGGAGCAGCAGGACAGATGGTGGTGGGTCTAAAGGGCTGGTATTCACAAGTTTTAATTTGAAAATGTGGAAAGTGGGTTTGACTTTAAGGGTTTTGGGGAGCTGCAAGGTGTAAGCCACTTCTTTGAGAACCTTGAAGGGTCAAATGAATGTGGGGTCCAATTTCTTAGGTTCTACCTGGAGAGACAAGCCCAGAGTCAACAGCCAGACCTGTTGCCCAGGCTGCAAAGCTAGCCCATCTCCTTCAGTTAGCCTTTACTTCAGCTTTCCAGGCAGAGGCCAACTAAATCTCCCTTGGCCTGGTCCATTTCTCCTTGCAGCATCAGACAACATCTTCAGGGAAGAGTGGTAAAGAAAACTCAAATTGGCATTTGAACTGAGTCATTCTGTGCACTGAATGCTGTAAAGAGTTGTGGAGGTGCTCTGTCCACATCAAGTGGTCACATCACTCATTTGGTCTTTCTGAAGCCAGGCATCTTAGAGTTCATTCCAGATCCTAGTTCACCCTCTCTGTCTGGCCATTGGACTGCAGATGAAACCCAGAGGAAAGACTCAATGTAGCACTAAGCAGTTTACAGAACACCCTCCAAAAACGTGAAGCGAATTGTGGCCCGTGATCCGACACATTGCCCACTGGTAAGTCGTGGATCCTAAAGACATGATACAGAACAAGATGGCCGACTCCGCCACAGATGATAGTCTATCCAAGGCGATGAATCTGCAAGCCTTCGAAAGGCAATCAACAAGTACCCTGATGACAGTCTTCCTCTTGGACAAAGGAAGATCCATGACAAAGTCCTTGGAGATGTGTGCCCATGGTGTGTCTGGAACAGGCAGGGGCGAAGGAATCCTTGAGGTTGGATACAGGTTTCCTTGTACTGGTTGTACACCTCACATGCCTGCATGTATTTTAGACCTCTCTTACCATTCCAGGCCCCCTGTATCTTCGCTTGATGAATGCAAAGTCCTAGCAGTCCATGGGTGAATGGTCATTCTTGATGCATGTCCTTATTGAAGTACTCAAGACCAAACAGAACTTGGGATGAACAGGCGACCCGGAGGACAGATCTTAGGAATCTCCCCTTGCACCTGGGCCTTGCAAACAAGAGAGTCAATTTCCCCAATGAACTGGTACTATCACCTTTGCTTGGGAAAAAAATAGTGGCAGGCTGCTGCTCTCATTTGGGTTTGTTGAATTAACAGGACAAGGCATCTGCTTTCTGGCAGTATGATCCTGGTCGATAGATTAGGACAAAATTAAAGCAGTTAAAGAAAAGAGACCACCAGGCCTGCCTGGAATTCAGTTTCTTGACCTCCTGAGTAGAAGCCAGGTTTTTGTGGTCTGCCCAGATGATAAAATGGTTCTTGACCCCCTCAAGCCATTGACACCATTCCTTCAAAGGCACCTTGACCACAAGCATCTATCTATTCCCGATGTAATAATTCACCTCTACCGGGGATAGCTTCCTGGAGAAGAATGCACAAGGGTGCAGTTTATTGCCCGAACGTGTCCGTTAAGACAAAACTGCACCCTTTCTGATGTCTGAGACATCCACATCCACGATAATGGAAAGGTATGAGTTAGGTGAAACCAAAATGGGAGCTGTCATGAGCAGATGCTTGAGCTTTGCAAAAGCGGCCAAACAAAATGGCCCGTGGATTTCTTAGTTAGAGCTATCAGTGGGGCAGGCACAGAGTTGAAGTTCCTGATGAACTTCAGGTGAAAGTTAGCAAATCCTAGAAATCATTGGACTTGTTTCATGTAGGATGTTTGTGGCCAATCTCCGACTGCCTGGGTCTTAGTAGGGTCCAGTCGACACGTGAAATTTGGAAATATCCAGCTTGACACGAAGTCCATGTTCTAGAAGCCTCTTTAAAATTTCTCTGACATGATTGACATACTTCTCCATGGATTTTGAAAAGATTGGGATATCATCCAAGTAGACAAAGGCATACTTATGGAGAGCATCACAGAGCACAAAGGACATGGCCAGGTACTCATAGTCCTGATCGGTGTGATAAATGCAGCTTTCCACTCGATGCCCTCCTTTATGCAGACCGATTGTACGCACTCTGCAAGTCTAGCTCAGAGAATACTCTTGCCCCTTGGAGAATCTCGACGGCAGTGTCCATGAATGGAAGAGGGTAACAATTCTTGGCTGTTCTGTGATTAAACTCTCTGTAATCAATACATGGCCAGGCTCCCATCCTATTTCTGTACAAAGAAGCAGCTCATGATGGGAGGTGATGTGGAGGGCTAAATGAATCCCATGGCAAGAGCCTCTTTACATACTTTTCCATAGTGCTTCTCATCGGGCCTGAGAGTACATACAATTGACCCGTGGAGGACAAGTACTAGGATAGCACAGTTGTAGCATCAGGTAGTGGAAGAGTCGAAGCTTTTCCCTTGCTGATGACCTCTTCCAAATCCTTGTAGATGGAAGGGATTTCAACAGTTTGTGTGTTGCACTTTCCTCCAAACCTTGCTTTGAGGATGACTCCTGAGGCACAGGGCCAATTTGACAGACCTCAGAGTCACTTCCATTGGTTCACTAGACTCTTTTGTTGAAACAGTCGCCAAATTGGAGTCCGTCCCTCATCATTTCTTCAGCCCACAGCAACAAGACGCCACAAATGGCCCTTGCGCCCCCGGGACTAGGCCCTCAGACTCTGCATCTAGGAGTCTTTCTTTGAGTCAGTAACTGGTGGCTGGATCCCATAGGCTTAGCTGCTAGAGCTCCTGACTGCTTGAACACCCCTTTTGGTTTGCTCCTGAACTAGAGATCCCCTCTCTCTAGTAGGGTTGGGACTCACGCAGTCCTGTTGGTTGGAGCCGGCTTGTCTGTCCTTGAGGGCAGGAATAGTCTCCAGAAGGCTTCAGGAAATGAAGTTGGCCCCCTCATTGGTCGTTGGTCTCAGGAATGGGTGTTGGAATAACATGCCGAAAACATTCCCTCTTGCAATGATGAAAGACGTGCTGGGACAGCCAAGAGTGCCCAAGTATCAGGGGTATGAGAGGCAATTTGATAATATAGAAAACAATGTCATCCACGTGATCCTCATTCCTCACCCGCAAAACCAGTGTCTGCTGCTAGATCTACCTGGAATCTAGCGGACAGCTGTTCAGGACATTTGCAGATATAGACTGGCTCAAATCATGCAGTGGTATTTTAAGCTAACGGGTGGTCCCCAAGTCCAGGAAGTTACCAGCTGCCCCCAAGTCCACAAAAACATTCACTTCTCTTCCGTTCTTATCCCAGGAGACCTCCGCCTTCAGCGAGACAGCAGAATCTATGGGAATGGGAGTAGTGGCTGCTACCATCACAGACCTCCCGCCACTGGACGGCCTTAGTTCTCCAGACGGCTGCAGCTTCGGACATTCGGCCCACAGGTGACCCGCTTCCCCACAGTAATAGCAACCACCTCAACTCCGACGCTGGGACCTCTATTCAGTGGAGAGTCATGTGTAGCCAATTTGCTTGGGCTCGACAGGATCCTGAGCAGGAGACGGGCTGGTCATTTTCCGAGATTGGGGAGTGGGGAGTGGAACTTCGATGCTTTGAGGCCAGGCTCTGCTAGCCCTCTTCGGGCTCTCGAAGTACTCCCACTTTCTCTCTGCCAGATGAGTATCAAGGCAGATGTAGTACTTGATCAGAACTTCAAAGTCCTGAAACACACACAAATTGCTTGGATTTCTAGCATCCACAGATTTTCTCAGGTTTGAGCCTCTGAGTCCTCCGCTGGCTCTCCCAAGGCAATGGCATTCTTTAGTTTGTCTTGGAGTCCGTGGTGGCATAGAGTAGTCAAGGCTTCCCCATTCCAGACACTTTCTTGGGCCAAAGTCCAAAACTCAATAGCATGGTCAGCTGCTGACCATCTGCCCTGACACATCTTCATCAGACAGTCTGAGGCTTGGTTTGCTCTAGCCGGATGATGGAACATCTTCCTCATGGCAGCTATAAATTCCTCCGAACCCTAGCAAATCTCCAACCTTCATTTCCAATGTGTAGTGGCCCAGGCCAGGGCTCCTCCAGTTGGAAGAGAGGTAACAAAGGCCACCTTTTCATTCTCAAACTTGGAAGGCTGGAGTTCAAACACCAATGTGGAAGCTATGGCAAAAACCCAGGAAACCGTCAAATCTCTCCAGGGTAAGAAGATGTACTGGCTCCGCAGCTCAACCAACAGCCTCACCTGACCAAATCTGGCTTCCCCTTTGTGAAAGTTGGCACACAGCAACCTGAAAGTCGTTCATCTCCAGACTCTGTCTAGAAATCCTTTTGCTGTGGCTGGCCACAGCAGACAAGAGACTCTGATATCCCATTGTGTCCATGTCTGGCTCAATCATACTGCGAGGCGAGTTTGGATTCAAGTGCTGCAATCTAGGTATGATATGAGACTGAAACGAGAACAGAAGACTAAAGTAGATGCTCAACAATAATCCAAGCAAAACTGATAATTGAGCACTGAACCTCCATTCAGATGCTCCTTAAATATGGAAATCTTGGTGCCAAACCATGGCTGCCAATTAGCAGGATGGTCCAGAATCCTTAAAGGGGCCATGCCATCTATCCATGTTCTAGAGGGTTAGTCTAAACCCCGCCGGCTGGCACAGTTGGCTGTATATCATAACAGACATACATGTGAATGGACAAGGAATAGATGAGTATGGATTTTGTGGAGGCAGATGTTAATTGTTTAGATTAGCATCATGGCGTAAAGGTTCTGTTCCTATACTGTACTGTTCTATGTTTCATGCTAGGCCTTACATATTTTTCCCTCACAACCAAATATTCATATACTTTTTTTTTTACTTAGAGGTTTATTAAGCAATCTTAGTTGGCTAGAAAGCATCATCATCTTGTGACCTATTTGTTAAACTGTAACATGATCAGATTTGGTATGAAATTATGCTATTAATTTCAATAGGTGATATGATTTAAAATGCACACTCATTTCAAATCTCCAACATTCATAATTGATGTGAACAACATGTTATCCTTGTGGGCTAAAAAGTTCACAATCTAACTCATACTACACTTATCAATTACTCAGTGGAGTTTTAAAGTTGCTAATTATCTGCAAACTTCTAAATTTTTTTATGGAGTGCTAGGCTGCTAGTAGGAATTCATTTCCTGTTAATGCAAAATTGCTCGAACATTTTGCATCCTAATGTTACAAAATAGAACTTTAATCATTTTTTGTAATCAGTACAACAAACTGCAATTATTAAAATGGTTCCTTCTTTAAAATTCCCAGTAGTTTCATAGTATCTTAAGATACTATTCAGTTTAAATTTATTCTTCAGTAATGTTGGTTAATTGTATACATTTTAATATTAAGTTCCTCAAAACAATTTTTACAAACACAAATCTCCTTTTAGAAGTTTCCTAATATGAAATATTAAAAATAAAATAGGAATGGTCTGGATTTTGCAGTTATCCAATGTCCATCTGTCCATTTTTACTTGAAGATCAAATTGCTGCACAAAAACAGTCCTGCTGTCAGAGACAAGTCACAATACAGAGCAAGGCCTTAGAGACAGAAATCTAGTCACATGTGCAGAGCAGGGGGGGAAAGGAAGGAGTGGTTGCACATAACAAGCCGTTACATGATTATGCCAAAAAAAACGACAGTTCAATACAAAACAGCCATCAAAACTCAACTTCTCTGATGTTTTGAATCATTAAAAAAGTTGCACAAGTATACAACTAAAAAATACACTGCAAGAAACAATGAAAACGGATATACTGTACACAAAGTATTTACAACAAGTAGAACTTACCCTGCAGGCTTTCCTCGCCATACAAATGAATGGAGTCGGTGTTCAGATTATTTGAGCAGATTTCCCAATGTGAGGCTCTACAATTGCCATAACACGAGACACTACGATTTGACTCCAGGTAGAGTCCGGTAGAGTACAGTGGAAAAAACCCTGGCTAACAGTTGCTCGTAAGTTCAGAGCTGTGCATGCGTGTACAGCAATACAAAATTTGGGGGCATTTAGATAAGTAAATGGAGCACTTAAACATGGAACTATCCATGCTGGTCATTTTTTTCAGGTTTTTGATGGACAACTACTGTAAGACAACCTACAAATCATCAAGCATGACACATTTTCAAAGGCTTTGTGAGAACTTTATGTACGGGACCTTGAAATTCTGTACACTGTTAGAGGCCATTTGGCTCTCTGTGCTGACACTGAAAGTTTGTCTATATTTCCCACACCCATTCTGTCAATAATCCCTGGATTTAGCCTTTTCATATAATTTACAAACTCTGAATAGTGATGTTTTAACAGACTGCATCGGTTATGTATCAGCTTGTTCATTGCATAATAAAGTTACTCTGGATTCATAGTCAGATAGCATGGAAACAGGTCCTACAGCTCCACGCATCCATATTGACCAAGGTGCCTTCCTGAGCTAATCCCATTTACCCCACATCTCTCCAAACCATTCCTCTATATGAACCTGTCCAAATGTATTTTAAATATTGTAATTCTACCTGCCTTTTGCACTTTCTCAAGCAGCTCATTCCATAAACCCATGGTCACGAAATGTTACATATAAACATAATTGTAATTTATTTGAGTGTAGCGTTTCTCTTGCTTTTATGGAAATCATTCAATGTGAAAGTAACTGAACCAAATAAACTTCCACCAGGTAGATTGCACAAATGCAGAGATCTGATTGCAGTGTGTACAGCTGCAGGAAAACAAGCTCGAAAGTAAGCTCGCCTCCTTACCTCCAGAACTCAAATTTTATGAAGAAGCAATCATGTTCTATGTGGTTCTATGGATCACTGGTCATTGAATTTGAATGCAAGAGGCAATCCCAAGTCAGAGAAGCTACAATGTTGTTATCAGTTATGTCATAAATACACCCTTTGGTTTTGGGCTCAGCCGTTTATTTGGGACAACTGCTAATTCCCTCGACCCGAGACCCTCATTTCAGAGGATCTGTCCTGGGTCCAGCACGTAAGTGCCATTATGAAGAAAGCACGGCAGCACCTCTACTTTTTTTTTTAAAAAAAAAGAATTTTGCAAAGATCTGGCATGTCATCTCAAAAGTTGACAAACTTCTATAGACGTGTGGTGACTGGCTGCATCACAGCCTGGTACGGAAACACCAATGCACCTGAATGAAAAAGCCTACACAAAAGTAGTGGGACAGCTCAGTCCATCATGGGTAAAGCTCGCCCCACCACTGAGCACATGGAACACGGTCACAGGAATGCATTATCCATCACCAAGGACCCCCACCATGCCACTTTTCTCGCTGCTGCCATCAGGAAAAAGTTAGAACGCACACCACCAGATTCAGGAATAGCCATCAGGCTCTCAAACCAGAGGGGATAACTTCACTCATCCCATCACAGAACTGTTCCCACAACCTATGGACTCACTTTCAAGGACTCTTCATCTCATGTTTGATATTTATGGCTTTTTTTAAATGATTATTTCTTTTCATTTTCTTCATGTATTTGCAGTTTGTTGTCCTCTGAGCATTGATTGCTTGTCCATCCTGTTGGGAGTGATCTTTCATTCATTCTATGTGTTTCATGCATTTACTTTGAATGCCTGCAAGAATCTCAGGGTTGTGTATAGTGACATGCATGTACTTTGATAATAAATTTACTTTGTAGTTTGAGAGTGAAACATCATACACCATGCATATCTGAAAATTGTACAGGCTTAGAGACCATCATCCTCATGTCTTCGGGTTACTGTAGAAAAAGAGTGTTTGTTTACTTCCAATACCTGAGAAGGATATTTGTCATCCACACAGCATCAAAGGTTCACAGCACCTACAGTACATGTATGTATTGGAATAAGGAATGAGAATGCTTGAGAAAGATAGACAGGAGCGATTTATTTTGGAAGCTGTTGATTTTGTGGTTTGCATTTGAACCTGAAGCCTTCGACATCTGGACACCCACCAAAACAGTTTTAGTTAGCCCATCTTTTCTCCCATCTCACAATGCTTACTTGTAGTGAGGACCATTTGTCCATTCTGCTATAAATCTATAACCAAACTTATTTAAATGTTTCTTATTTCAAGTAAGAATTGGCACATTATTTACAATTGTCTCATTTTTAAAAATCCTGTCATTATTGAAAAACCAGCGTTACTGTCAGGAAGAAGTTCCCCGTAATCTAGTTGTCTTTCAGACACGGTTCAATAGCCCAGATGACAAGCAGGATCATGATCAAACCTGTTCCAAAAGTCACAGCAGCAAATTACAGAAGCCCCCAGTCACCTGTCCACCTAATCTGCATAGTTCGGGATAGCTAAATCAATATACAACAAATCCAACCCAGGAAATTCAGTTCCTCATCAGTCCATTGCATGCTAGACTTCATCATCTGACCCTTCAGTTAATACACACACGCTTTATATTTCTATCACTGTCAGGAGGAGTTTCAGTTCTGAAGAACATTGTAATCAAGCAGACTCTGACCACAGCCAACACCCACACGCTTTATATTTCTATCACTGTCAGGAGGAGTTTCAGTTCTGAAGAACATTGTAATCAAGCAGACTCTGACCACAGCCAACACCCACACATTCCCCAGCAGAAATCAGTGGTCAACATTCAGGAACAAGAACCTTGGCTGTCTGGAGACTAAAGAGATACTGGAACCTGAAGCAAGGAATGAGATGAAGAAACTCGGCAGGTCAAGCAGCTTCTGTGGAGAGAAATAAAGAGTCAACATTTTGGGTTGAGACCCTTCATCTGGATTGCTGAAAAACATTGGTTGTTTTCTGGAAGAGTACTGACATTGCCGCAGATGAGATTAATCACTCTGCTACATACAAAATTGAATCTGGGACTTTCTTCCCATCTTCAAACGCTAGACCATTTTATTAAGATGTTCCTTGTCAGTGTATATACATCAAAGGAAGTAGTTCAATATTTAACAAGAACATTTTTAATAATTTTAGAATAAGGGAAATAACTTACAAATTTAGGGTGACATAAGAACAAAAGACCATAAGAGAAAGGGACAGAATTAGGCCATTTGGCCCATTGAGTCTGTTCTGCCACTTCATCATGGCTGATCCAACTCAGCCCCAATCTCCTGCCTTCTCTCCATATCCCTTCATGCCCTGAGTAATCAAGAATCCATCAACACACATAAAAAGCTGGAGGAACTCAGCAAGCCAGGAAGCATCGATGGAAAAGAGTACAGTCGACGTTCTGGGCCAAGACACTTCAGCAGAATCTATCAACCTCTGCCTTAAACTTACATAAAGATTTGGCATCCAAAGCTGCCTGTGGCAAAGAATTCCACAGATTCACCACCCTTTGGAAAGCCTTCTGAAAATCCAAGTACACAAATCAGCCGATTCTCCTTTGTCGATCCAACTTGTTACTTCTTCAAAGAATTCCAATAGATTTGTCAGGCAAGATTTTCTCTTAAGGAAACTATGCTGACTATGGCCTATTTTATCATGTGCCTACAAGTACCCTGAGACCTCATCCTTAATAATCAACTCCAATACTGAGGTCAAACTAATTGACCCATAGTTTCCTTTCTTCTGCCTTTCTTCGTTCTTGAAGAATGGAGTAACATTTGCAATTTTCCAGTCTAGTGATTCTTGGAAGATTATTACTAATGCCTTCACAATCTCTTCAGCTACCTCTTTCAGAACTCTGGGGTGTACACCATCTGGTCCAGGTGACTTATCTACTTTCAGACCTTTCAATTTCCCAAGAACCTTCTCTCTAGTTATGGTAATTTCACACACTTCATGCCCCCGACACCTGGAACTTCCACATTACTGCTGGTGTCTTCAACAGTGAAGCCTAATGCAAAATACTTACTCAGTTCATCTGCTATTTCATTGTCTACGAATACTATCTCTCCAGCATTGTTTTCCAGTGGTTCAATATCCATTCTCATCTCTCTTTTACAGTTTATGTATCTGAAGAAACTTTTGGTATCCACTTTAATTTGTTTATTCCATCGTTACCTTCTTAATGACTTTTCTAGTTGGCTTCTGTTGCTTTCTAAAAGCTTCACAATCCTCTAACTTCCCACAGATATTTACAATATTGTATGCACTCTCTTTGGCTTTTATGTTGGCTTTGACTTCTCATATTAGCCACGGTTGTGTCATCTTTCCTTTGGAATACTTCTTCCTCTTTGAGGTGTACAGCATATATCCTGTGTCTTCCGAATTGCTTCCAGAAATTACAGCCATTGCTACTCTGCCACCATCCCTGCCAGAGTTCCTTTCCAATCAATATGGGACAACTCCTCTTTCATGTCTCTGTAATTCTCTTTACTCCGCTGTAATACTGATACATCTGACTTTAGCTTCTCCTTCTCAAATTCCAGTGTGAATTTTACCATATTATGATCAGTTGCCTCTAAGAGTTCTTTTATCTTAAGCTCTCTAATTAATCCTGGTTCATTGCACAACACCCAGTCCTGAATAGCTGATTCCCTAGTGGGCTCAACCATGAGCTGCTCTAAAAAGCCAACTCATAAGCACTCTAGAAATTTTCTGTTCTGTAATCCAGCACCAACCTAATTTTCCCAAGCAATCTACATATTGAAGTCCCCTATGACTATTGTAACATTGCCCTTTTGGCATGCATTTTCTATCTGTCATCCTTACTACTGTTTTGTGGTCGATATACAACTCCTACCATGGTTCTTTTACCCTTGCAGTTCCTTGTCTCTATCCACAATGATTTAACACCTTCTGAGCCTATGTCACCTCTTTCCAATGATTTGATTTCATTTTTTACCAACGGAGCAACACCATCTCCTCTGCCTTCCTGTCTATCCTTGGACATCAAGCTCCCAGCTATAATCTTTCAGCCATGATCTGTGATGACTACTTCATACCTGCCATTCTGCATCTATGCTGCAAGCTCATCTCCCGCATTCCATATACGGTGTGCATTAAAATACAACACCTTCAGTCCTGTATTCACCCTTTCTGCAATTTTGTTGCACCTTTTGATTTGTGACTTTGTCTGAGGTCTTACCTACATCTGCCTCCACAACCTCTCCACTAACTGTTCTAGCACACTGGTTCCCAAACCCCTGCAACTCCAGATTAAATCCCACTATGGAGCATTAACAACCTTCCCACTAGAATATTAGTCCCCTTCAGTTCAGGTGCAAACCATCCCTTCTGTACAGGTCCCACCTTCACTGGAAGAGATACATTTCTGGCAAATATAACTAAAAGATTTTGCAGGGTTGATACTGTCCATATTTAAGGCACTCGGCAGGTATCACGTAACACAGAGTACCAGGTTAAAAAGCAACCATGCAGCTAAACATGCCAATGTTCTTCAGGAGTCTGTTTTTATTTTAGCTTCTTTATCTCACCTTTGTTCCAAATAGGAATAAAAAACAAAGTTGCTTTTTATAGCCTCTTAACTTCAAGATGTTCCAAAGTGGTTTATGGAAAGTATTTTTGAAATGTAAGAAATGAAGCAGGCAAATCAAGGCAAGCCTTCAATTACAATGCAGTGCTAATCTTTTTCCCTTGTATTGGGTGTGCAGGTGAGAAAACCACCAGGTCACTAGAGGTAACTATTCAGAACAGTACTGTGGGATGGTTTATGCTGTCTTGGGACATCAAGAAAGACGTTAGTTTAACACCACATTTAAGAGGCAGTCTCTACAAAGTACAGCTTTCCCACAGCTCTACAATGGAATGTAAGCTTAGATTTTTCTGCTTAAATCACTAAAGTTTGACTTAGTCTGAAAATTTTCTGACTCTGAACTTTCTCATGATCTGAACAGCTGAGCCACAGCTGAGGCAAGCAGGGTCAAGGCTAAGGACCCGAGAATGTTCAGTTTGTGTGTGAACAAAAATAGATTCAAGATTCTACATGAGAAGAGTGAGTTAGCAGGGAAGGCATTTAATGTACAGTATAAAATGAGTGTGAGATATAAATCAGGAGAGGAAGAGAACTGACAGAGGTAAATGCATAGATTGGAAGGTGGAAGTGAGATTAATTGAGAATCAAAAGGCTTGCTTTAGCTTTCCTGTTGTTAAAACGTCATGTCTGCTTACATTTGAGAATATGAATGAATTGATAGTAAGGTCAAGACTTAAAAGCAGAACCAAACTATAATGAAAGTAACTAGAGATAAATAAATTATTTAAAATACTGAAACTGAAATCACAGATTAAAAATACAAAATTTGAAATATTTCAAGAAAAGTTTGTTCAAAATGGGGGGAAAAGGTTTATTCTGGTAAATGACAGCAATAAAAAACCACCAGATCTTCAGAATCAGAATTCTTTTCTTGAGATTTATTCAGAAACAGAATCATAATCAGGTTTAATATCACTGACATATGTTGTGAAATTTGTTGCTTTGCAATACATAAACAATACCATAAATTACAATCGGAAATATATATAACAAATAAATTGAGAAAGTAGAGCAAAAAATAGTGAACTAGTGATCTATCACAATACTGTTTCAATCGTAATCCATCAAACACAATCAAGTTTGGAATATACAATCTGAATGGCAAAACAGAATATCGGAATTCAAGAAAGAACGTAATGTCCATTGATAATATGATCAAAGATGTCGGAGAGAGAAGGAGATATTGCACCTCTAAGAGAGTCTATATAGTTAGACAAAGTCAACCTACTACAGCTTAACATAATACATGAGAGTGAAAATCAAACCTCCTACCTTTTGCTAACTTACTGAAATAATTTTTATAGAAACAGAAAACTGGAACCAGCTCAAAATTTAGAAAAATTAGCCACTGAAACCTCCCTCCAAATTTAATCCATTCTTTACTTGTGACTTCTTTTTTTTATATTATTAATGAGAGCAGAATAGTAGTCCATGTACTGTGGACACACATAACAGGAGATGCAATATCAAGGAAAATTAATTCAGGATTATTTAATGTCATTTCTAGTACACAAATGTAAAGGAGAATGAAATAATTGTAATTCCGGATCCAATGCAGCACAAAGAAATATAATAATAATAAAATCACAGTAAGTATAAATACACAAGTTTATATATATATATATATATATATATAGATTGTATGTCCATAAAGTGACACTAAGCACAGTCATAATGATAATGATGAACTAGAGATGGTTGGGGTGTGGAGAGGTGGGTTGGGGTGGAGGTGTTGATCAACCTTCCTGCTTGGTGAAAGTAACTGAGTCTGCTGGTCCTGGCATGGATGCTATGCAGCCTCCTCTCTGGTGGGAGTGGGACAAGCAGTCCATGAGCAGGGTGGATTGGATGTAACTGGCCCTTTCTGGCACATTTCTGTATGTATGTTCTTCTTGGCAGGTAGGGTGAATATTTCTAATGTACTTCTCATATCAAAGACAAGTCAACATTTGCTGAATTCTTGTATCAAAAATACATTATTAAGGCTCTAATTCTCAATTGGACTTGGTAAAAGCAAGACCCCAGAAAGAAATGTACTGCTGGTAGTCTTGTATTGTGATAACTGCAGTACAATTGGAAACATACATTTTTGCACTAATTTAGCCCATGGGTCATTTTAATTATGGTATAAGATTACAGTTAAACAGAATTTGAATTACTGTCAACACTGACATGATCAACATTGATGGAAAACTACAAAAGAAAACCTTTTAAAGTCCGAAAAATGCAGTATGATTTTTGTTATCCAATTATGATGCAAGCTTGGTGCTATAATAAGCAAGCATGATAGGATTATATTTTGATACATATTTCTTGCTTAAGACTAATTTTGAGATTATAACCTTCACTTTTTACTAGTTTTACAGGCACCTTGCAAAAGAGTCTGCCCTCTCGCCATATCCCTTAGTGCAGGTACATTTACATCCCAAGTAAATATTAATCTTTCATTTTCTTTGGATTCATAAAGAAATATCACATATATTTGCAATGTACTTAACAAGGGAGGGGTTACTTGGAAAGGAGATTATCTAAAAGAAAGATTTTCGGAGAAGAATGCAAATTAGAAGGATGACATTGGAAAGGGAACAATTGAAAGAGGCAAGAAAGATTCTCCTTGCATCGTGCTAATTGGAGAGAGAATTGGTAGAAGATTCTAGAAGCAAGAGTGAGAACTCCAGAGAGTTTCGCACCATACATACCAAGGAGTTTGTACATTTCATTTCTTATTTGGGAGGTCGGATGAAGGAAGTCAGGTTCTAAGTTCTAACTCTGTTGATGCCTGAGACAAGGTGAAGTCTGCATAGATTTACTTTTACAATTATGATCAACAGAATTTTGCTGAGGTATGCAGTTAAATCATTCAAAAGTGAGTGGAATAAATCAACCAATCACTATTTTTCTTTTTAGCCTGTTATCCAATGTAAAAATAAAGTTCACAGTCTGAACTACAATTTAACGTTTGCACAATAGTTTTCATTTAATTGCTTCAAATCTATACAATTGACTATTATGAATTCAAAGGAACCAAGGCAGAAAATCCACACACTCTTCCCCGATCAGTCTACAATAACGAGTGCAAAATATTTGACAAAGCTGAAGGCCTACTTTAATGCCAGTGATGGAAATTGTATGGTCTTCATAAATGGATGAATGAGATGAGACAGTTAGTCCGTTGGGAAATGAAAATTTTGTGATTTCCTGAAGAGTCAATAGATACTAATTTCCTTCTATTTATCAGAGACAAAAATAGAGTAGACTTGAACTTAGAAGAATTCCAAAGAAATATAAAGATATGAGATAGGAAAAGAAAAATAATTGATAAATTAATCAAACTGGAAGGATAAAATGTTTGGCCCAAACAGTTAAGATCATCACATATGAAAGGTTAAGAAGAAGTTAGTGGAGGCAGAATTTCATGAAGATAATAATTCATCAAAAGAAGGTAATGGTATCACAGCATTTGAGGTAGGTCAAATAAGATTCTAGTATAGAAAATATGAGGTTGAATTGGTCCATGAAATTCTGGATTAATTTGCTCAGTGCTAATGGCAAGAACAACAAAGGAATCTTTACACAATAGTCTAGTAAAGGACCTGTACACTTCATTGCAATTTCACAATGAAACATCATACTTGGTCAAGACTGCTGGAGTCTTTGAAGAAGTTATGAAAGTGCAAGCAAAGGCGATATGCCCAGAAAAATATATTGAGACTATTCTCGTTGTAACTGCAGAATATACATGTCAGGATGCATTTGTGGGATGAAAGGCATTGATGAAATCAGCACAAAAAGAATCATGACTGCACTATGCCCATACAGATGCTTTAGTGACTGTGCGGTGAAAGCCAACCCTTCTGATGCTGTGCCAAGAACCTGTTGCCAGGAATCCGATGCAAATCCCTGCCTTCTGATGCAATCAATAACCCAAGGCTTTGTGAAGAAAAACTGTGTGAACGGGCGGAGGCCAACAAGCAGCAGAGATTCAGGGCTGGATCCTGTCCTCCTTATCATCCCCTCCTTCTGGACATGCTGGAAGCTGCAGTCTTGCCCTCTTTGTCTAATAGCGCAACTCTCCCTTAGCCCAGGGTTTCTCTGTAGTATAAGCTGTGCAACCAAACCAAAAGAGGAGGAGACAACAGAGGAGATGTCAGCAGCTTCCATCACATCCAAAAGTGGCCAAGGGGAGTGACTGCTGGACAAAGTGTTTGGGAAATCTGCCAACACTTGGAACAGCTGCAAGTCTGCCAGTCCACACCAACCGCAAGCACTCCTTGTGCCGGTCAAGGTACAGCCATGGCGCTCAGCAGCCACACCGCTCGATCCAGTTCTCACCACAGCTTTTCCAGAATGAGTGGATGACTGAGAGTGCCAATGGAGGGCAGTGGCTCACACCAGCCTCCCAGCATAGCAGCACGCAGTCTGAGTTCTTTGCTTATGTACAAACGTTTCAGTTTCAGAATACAGCAGTGGGAGTACAGTGATGGATCAGCAATTGTACAGGGTAGCGCTCAGCAGAGTACAGTGTAGTGTAGTTTAGAAACAAGAATCAGAAAGGATAGCAAACCTGCAACTGGCAAAAAAAAATGTAGAGTAGGGGTTAAAAGTAGCTTCTTAGAAAGACAAATGGTCAGAAATGGCGTGTGATGGGAGCTAGAAATCCCCAGTTCTCTAATCCCATGAAACATCTGGACTCATAAATTAGAACAACAATTTTGAAACTTTCTGTAATTACCATGTTTGGGATAAGGATAAGTAATGTAGGGGAAAACTATGTCATCACACCAGAACATATTTCCAGAGTGGGCATGCAAGTGTTTCCATTTACTAGTAAGACCAAAACTAAGGTCCCTGGTTAATTCTATGCAGGAAAAACATCTGTACTCTGTGAGGGTTTAGAACACAGAACTCACCAGTGCAGGAGCAACTGAGGTAAATTTCAAAGCAACTCCTGCTGAACTAGTTAGACACAGGAGGAAGGAATCCAAAGAAGGAAATGTTGAGAAAGTGGAATTAGTGAAGATGGAGGAAGGTCCTCCATCTTTTCTGATAGATTTGATTTTCCAGATCTGAAATTGTTCCAGTAAATTCTATTTTGCTTTGTATCCAGTGACTATATTCCTTTAAAGCTCTTCACAGTACTCCAGATGTGGTTTCTTAAGTTTCAACACAAGTTTAACCTAACTCTTCTGATTTTTAATCTCCTTATCTAGAAATAAACCACATTGCTTTTGAAACAAGTTTATTAGCTGTCCCCTGCTTTTGGTTGTGAGTTGGGTATTTGCACCTTGTTATCTCTTGGTCCCCATGTCTATTTTCTCTAAGTAGTATGCAGTCTCTTTATGCATCCAACCAAAATGAACTAATTTACACTTAGAGCGATTAAAGTTAATTTGCAAATTATGTGCCAGTTCTGATTTATAAGAGACACCCGAGCCAACAATTTTATCTGTGCTCAGTGGGCCCAGCACGAGAGAGCTCTTAGGGCAGTGAATCATTTGCTTGATCCCTGCCCTTCCTTCCCTTTTGGCTTGTAAATGGCAATCTACAGCCTCATTGCAGAGGGGTCTGCCAGGATGCAGGCCAGGTGGGTTGAATAAGACCACTTCTGCTTCCTCGTGTTGAACTCAGTATCTAAAGCACACAATGCTGGACACCTGGAAAACAGATCAAAGTGTCAATTCAGGGTGTTTAATTTCCCGTCCATCTGGTAAACTTTGCAGACCTATTGTGAGATTTTTACAGTTAAGCCACAGATTTTGCTGCAGTAGATTTCAGGCAAAGCAGCAGCATTACTTCCTGTGGTGTAGCTTGAAGCACAACAAACTGGAAGGAGAGGAAGAAAAGCAAATTAGGAACATCAGAGTAAATTTTGGAAAGCCACACTTCCAACATAGAATGCTGTTTAACAGAAATATGGCCTGTAAAACTCCCTCTGGTAGACAACATATTTCACTGCCATCCCAAAAAAATACATGAAAATTCCCACTATTCTGCCCTTCACCACACAATGATCTCAAACTGTAGAACTAACCACACTCATTATCCTAAAATTCTAAAGGGATTGGACAGGCTAGATGCAGGAAGATTGTTTCCAATGTTGGGGAAGTCCAGAACGAGGGGTCACAGTTTAAGGATAAAGGGGAAGCCTTTTAGGACCGAGATGAGGAAAAACTTCTTCACACAGAGAGTGGTGAATCTGTGGAATTCTCTGCCACAGGAATCAGTTGAGGCCAGTTCATTGGCTATATTTAAGAGGAAGTTAGATATGGCCCTTGTGGCTAAAGGGATCGGGGGTATGGAGAGAAAGCAGGTACAGGGTTCTGAGTTGGATGATCAGCCATGATCATACTGAATGGCGAATGGCCTACTCCTGCACGTATTTTCTATGTTTCTATGTTTCTATCCTTGGATATCATTTGACTTCTCTGGGTTCATGGTACTATAAATCTCAAGGGACTGCAGATTTACAAGCTCTTACAGAAACATAAACAAAACTTGCCATCATCTTTGACTAGAGGGCCAGTTGAAGCATAGAACCAAGAGCTTTCTTTAACTTGGTCAGACCTTATCATTATCTTTTCATTTCCAATTTAAAGTTAAGTATGTTTTCACCATGTAAATAATTTACTTAAAAACATGAATACCAGAATACAAGGAAAGAGCTTTATGACCGATTGCAGCATGAGCTCCAAGTCATGGAAACAACAAGGTTTTCTCAGGTCAGTGTTTATTTTGGCAAGATGCAAAGCCAATGGGTTACCACTATTTTTAATCAACTATGTAAATAAACGAACAGTTGACTCCATTCAGTTCAACTGTCTTTTCATTCCAAAGTTTGATCTCATTATCTGTCACAGAAGCCCTGAATGTTTCTGGGACATTAGACAAATTCAGTCAGGCATATGGTCACAGAAATCATGCCAGACAGAATTACAGTTGGTCTGACGTGGAGCTGTTTGTCTCCACTGGGCATTGTTCAAGTTGGATTTGCCATCCAGCTCACCCATTAGAAAGGCCACAGCCAAGCTAAGAGAATACTTTGGACATATATACTTTGCTCTGCCTGCTTAGATATGCCAGGTAGCTGTAAGCCTGAAGAGACGCCAGGTCACCCAGCCAATGAAAATATGGCTTACCATGAAGTTCAAGCCAAGGTCTTGGCCCAGACCTCCATAGGCAAAATGAATAAACAGCCTCAGTTGCAGTGTGCTGAGAATCATTGAGGTACTGCAAATATAAATAAACCTCTCTCTGTCTTTAGGAGTTAAGTCAGTTCCTTAACTATTTACATGTTGAGAGTTTAAAACTTGCTCCAAAGCAAGCAAGCTTTTCCTTCATTATTTGAGAAGTAGAATTAGATATGACTGTTACCCAACAGGATCACAATACAGACACACATGGATGCAGAGAAAATGATGTTCCATACTTAAGAACATAGTATGTTTTTCCCCTTTCAAAAATAAAACCGTAAAATACAAGTAACATATCAATGTACATATTTAATGAAGAAATAATAAATTTCAGAGACAACAGATATTGGAAAGTGAGGCAACAAACAATTCTGCCAGAAGAACTTCACGGGACAAGCAGCACCAATGAGTGCAAGGGAACTGTTGACGTTTCAGGTTGAAACCCTGCATCGGGACTGAGAGTGGAGAGGCAAAATCCCAGTATAAATATAAATCTCACCCAGTCATTGGAATTCAGAATCTTCTTAATGTCTTTACTGGTTTTGTTGTTGAATCCACCTTTGGACTAGTAGGTTCTGGATTTGAACTTAAAATTGACTGTTGTTTGAGAAGTAAACTTGCTTTAGTTTCTTCTCAGACTTATGTGTGTTTGTAATATCACTTCCTAAAATATGTGCTGGATCCATTTCAGTTATGACTGAGTGGTTCAAAAGTAGACTCAACAGTCATGATTGTGGAAATTTCTCCTCATCTCTGTTCTAAAGGGATGCCCTTCTATACTGAGACTGTTTTCCCTGGTCCTAGACTTCCCCACTATCAGAAACATCCTCTCCACGATCATTCTTTCTAGGCCTTTTGGTAGGTTTAAACGAGATTGCCTGACTTCCAAGCTCCAGTGAGTACAGACCCAAATCCATCAAACACTCATTTAATTCACATGATCATTCTCATGAATCTTCTCTGGATCCTCTATCGAAGGCATTTTCAAAGGTGATGCCTCAAGAAGGTGGCATCCATCATTAAGGGCTCTCACCATTCAGGACACACTCTCCTACAACCAAGGAGAAAGTATAGGAGCCTGAATACACACATTCAACAGCCTCCCACCCCCCACCATCTGATTTCTGATCCATCCATGAGAACTAACTCATTAATTGTTGGTCTTTAAACATCCTCCATGTTTCAGATGTGGACTTGTCCAAAAGCAGCTGTTCTCAATTTACTCTCCCTAGTTCCTGCCTAATATTCTTGTAACTTGTAATGATTTCCCATGAGGTCCATACTTATCCATATCTATATCCATCTAAAAGATCAGCCACCTGGCCAGGCTCATTGTCCATCACCAAATCCAGTATGTCTCCACTGGTGATTACTGGAGAGTCTGCAGTATAGTCCCATCAGAGTGATTGAACCCTTCTCATTTTTGAGTACCAACCATAAAGACTCAGTGACATCTGTGTATTGTCCCTGTGCAACGCCCCTCCCCATCCCCTTTTACCTCCTTCTATATCTTTTCTAAAACATCTAACCACTGAAACATTGAGTATCCATTCCTGTACTTCTCTTGACCAAGTCTCTGTATATGGCCACAACGTCATTGTTTCACGTACTGATCCATGCTGTAAGTTTGTCACCCATATCCCATTAATATTCCGAACATTAAAATACACATATTTTTTCTTGCTCCAAACTGTTCTTCCTGGACATGACATCTACCTTCCTTTCACTGCTTTGGTTCCCAACCCCATGACAAACTAGTTTAACCAAATTCCCCTTCCCATCCCCCTCCCTAGTTGCACTAGTGAACTTCACATCTAGCATATTGGTTCTGTGCAACCTGTCCCTCTTACACAGGTCACCCCTGCCCCAGAACATGTTTCCAGTGATCCATGAACCTGAAACCTTGTTCCTTGAACCACTTTTTTAGCCACTCATTCATCTGTTCTCTCTGTATATTCCTGCCCTGACTAACGTGTGGCATTAGGAGTAATCCAAGGATCATTCTCTCACAGCACAGGACCTCTTCCCTCTTTATAGCTATGATCTTTGTGATCTTCAGGCACAGAGCTCAGGAAAAAGCAACGAAATGGACTTTTCAACATTGTAAACCAGTGGGTTGTTGTTATGTATCCCGCTCACTGTAAAAATGGGGGACACCTCCCTCTCCCTTATTAGGGAGAGAGGGAACCTGTGGGTTGCCAAATGCCGGATGAATTGCAATAGTCTTTGGGGTACTACAAGGTCTGTGTCTTTGCTATCACTTAGCCCACACTTGTGCTCAGTAGCGGGTGCGCTTTTTGTTTTGCCGGTGGGGGGGAGGGGGGATTGTTGCTCGCCGCCGCTTACATGTGAGAGGGGGGAGCTGGGGGGGGGGGGGAACTGTGGTTCTCACATTTAACTGTTGTTCATTCTTTAGGCACTTCTCTGTTTTCGTGGATGTTTTGCGAAGAAAAAGCATTTCAGGAGGCAACGTACATCATAGTGCCGATTTCATGGCCTCAGAATCTCCTATCTTTCCCCCTAACTGTCAAGGATTCTCCTATCACTACCGCTTTGCCTGACTTTTACCCTGCTGATCCTCAGTGTCACTGACAGTGCTGCTGCTACTATGCCTTGGCAAGTCACCCAGAAGTATCCTAAAGGGTATAATTATTGCTCAGGGGAACGACCTCAATGGAATCCTGCACTAACTGCATACTCCCATTATTTCTCTTGGTTGTCATCCATCTATCTGAAGTCTGTACCTTGGGTGTGATCAGCTCAGTAAACGTCTTTGGAAAAAGTTACTAGATAGGTTGCTAATCAATTAGTCAACGGAGACATAACAATCTGTTCTTTCTCAGTGACTGTCAAGCTCTTGACTTCAAGCTGTCTTTTCCAGCAAACATCAACATGAATAACATGATATAAATTTGGATTATTTTGGCAACTATTATACAAAACTGGGCTACTGGAGAACAAGAATTAAACATCACTTGGCTTATGTCAGATTGGTTTATATTGGCCTTGGAAAGGTATTGTTCTGTTCACTAGCACTACATAGCCAAATCTTATTTAGAAAAAGTCGCCAACACAAGTCAAAAGATGAAATGTTGATTCTTCTATTTGAATAAAAATACTGCAACCTTTGGTCAGATTTAAGTTGCTGCAAATGGATTTAATAGGTTTGACAGGGACACACATACACATGAATGTTTAAGGATGATAAGATCTTACAGTAATGTCATTAGTCATTAATTCCAGTGATATTTAAAACTAGTAGCTATATAAAATTCATTCTCGCTAATAAAGCATCTTCCAGCTGCACAATGTTAAACATTTTCCATTTGACTTTGCTAAAAGCTGAAGTAAATGCACATTTTCCACATTTGAGCTCAAGAATCTTGTTTTAACAACTGCATTTTTTTCTTCAGTGATCTGAAGTTAGGAAACAACTGTAATATACTGTAGTTAGATTCTGACATTTGAGATCTGGACTGAACACTGATCTCAATCTGCTACTTTAGTGAAATCTAAAGGATTTCACTACCTGCTACAAAAAGTACTAAGTGGATAGCACTGAAAAATGGCTGAAGGAATTGCAGTGCACAATTGACACACAAGTTCATGCTGCAATGGCACGAATGAAGCTATTGAATCTGATTACATGAGCAGCTGGTACTAGAGGAAGCTCTTCAGCCCTGATTAAAGCCATGTCTGCACTCCTTCAATGGGAGATGCTCACTGGAATAACTTCCATCACCAGCTGCCGACATAGGTTTTCAGAGTTTGCTCAAAGCAATAGGAGATCTGAAGAAGGAGCAGGCTCCCCAGTATTCCAACTCAGAAGGCCTTGGATGACAAAAGGAGAGATCTTCTTCAGAGAGAGAGTCTGGAAATCTTTCTGACAGCTGTTTAAATAGCAGTCAGAGAAGGAGGAGGTGGCAAATGAGGTCCATACAGGGAGCCAAGTTATAAAGATACAGGCAAGTTGCCACAATTAACTTAATGATCTTATGTGTGGTGAAAGTCAACGGATGCATCATCAAATTCCAACTCCCGCTAAGTACACCACTAGCCTTACACAAAGCTCCATTCAATAAGCCCTGTCACTCACCAGCAATATGTCATTCAGAATTCCTATGCATGCATACTTGCTGTTGCCTCAAACCAAAACACACATTTTACAACCTGCACTCTTTCCCAAAGAGTCAGACGTGGCAAGCATAACACAAAAAAGTACTTCAAGACACTCTCAGGTTTTGAAAAGCTGAGAAAAAAATTAAGATACTGGAAACCAAAAATTGCATTAATTTATTAATTTTCCCATTATACCCTTTCCAGAAATGGTCACAAATTATGAAAGCCACAAATATTATTTTTATACTAAATGCAAAAGCCAAAAGAAGTACATTGTGTATATAAAATATCATGCAACACTACACAGTAAATATCTTAATATGTACTGGTAATACCTGCTATAATCATGTATTATCTTGGGCAGTCTGTTGTTTGCTATTGTGGTACTAGCTGCTAGCTACCAGCTGAGCTGGATAGTGAGAAAGTTTATTTTTCCACCAGTTTAGGAAACTTTCGTCAGAATGGGAAAAGGAAGCAGAGGGACAAGATAACGATTATCTGAAACACAATAAATTGGTTTCTATTTTAGATTACTCATATTGCACTGTCTTGTTAAATTTCTAGAAGCTGTTATATCCAGGAATGACTGTGAAATCACAAAACCATGAAAATTACATGCATGAAAGTTAGAGTCTTGCTTTCTTTATGACTACATCAATATGTTGGGACCAGGTTAGATTCTCAGAGATCTTGACACCCAGGAACTTGAAACTGCTCACTCTCTCCACTTCTGATCCCTCTATGAGGATTGCTATGTGCTCCTTCGCCTTACCCTTCCTGAAGTCCACAATCAGCTCTTTCGTCTTACTAACATTGAGTGCCAGGTTGTTGCTGTGGCGCCATTCCACTGGTTGGCATATCTCACTCCTGTACGCCCTCTCGTCACCACCTGAGATTCTACCAACAATAGTTGTATCATCCAGGATTAAATGTTGTCATATGAAAAGCACTTGATGGTTTTCGGTCTGTATTCACTGGAATTCAGAAGAATGAGCGGTGACCTCGTTGAAAGCTATCGAATGGTGAAAAGCCTTGATAGAGTGGATGTGGAGAGGATGTTTCCTATAGTGGAAGAATCTAAGACCAGAGGACACAGACTCAGAATTGAAGAGCGTCCTTTTAAAATGGACATGAGGAGGAATTTCTTTAGCCTGAGAATGGTGAATCTGTGAAATTCTTTGCACAAGCAGTTATGTACGTATAAAGCAGAGTTTGATAGACTCTTGATTGGTCACGGCATGAAGGAATACAGGGAGTAGACAGGAGATTGGGCTGAGAGGAAAATTAGACTACTATCATGATGAAATAGTGGAGCAGACTCATTGGGCCAAATGGCCTTATGTTCTTATATTCTGCCTGATTAGAAGCCAAAGGTGATAATGAAATGTGTTAATTTCACCACCAGTGCACAGAGGAATCTTAATTTCATCTTATACATTATTAAAAGTGTCCTTCTAACCTAAGTTATAAATCAGAACAGTGTTTCATTCTTGGTCCTTTTGACAGTTCACACTATAGCACATCCTTAGGTATGTAACTAACTTCCAATCTGCTCAAATTACCCAAGTAGTTTATGGAATATGGTTCTCACCTTTGGTAAAGTTGCCCCTTCCTCTGTGATATTGAATACAGCTGGAAGCTGCTTAACTTTTATTCTCAGTGTGCTGAGATTGTCCATTCTTCCCTGACACATAAAGTGCCTATAAAAAGTATTCACCTCCCCCTGGAAGTTTTCATGTTTTATTGTTTTAAAATATTGAATGACAGTGGACTTAGAAACACAGAAACATAAACAACCTACAGCACCTTCGGCCCACAATGCTGTGCCGAACATGTCCTTACCTTAGAAATTACTAGACTTACCCATAGCCCTCTATTTTTCTAAGCTCCATGTACCTTTCCAGGAGTCTCTTAAAAGACCCTATCATATCCACCTCCACCATGGTTGCTGGCAGCCCATTCCACGCACTCACCACTCTCTGCATAAAAAACTTGCCCCTGACATCTCCTCTGTACCTACTCCCCAGCACCTTATACCTGTGTCCTCCTGTGGCAGCCATTTCAGCCCTGGGAAAAAGCCTCTGACTATCCACATGATCAATGCCTCTCATCATCTTATACACCTCTATCAGGTCACCTCTCACCCTCTGTTGCTCCAAAGAAGAAAAGGCCAAGTTCACTCAACCTATTCTCATAAGGTATGCTCCCCAATCCAGGCAACATCCTTGTAAATCTCCTCCACACCCTTTCTATAGTTTTCACATCCTTCCTGTAGTGAGGTGACCAGAACTGAGCACAATACTCCAAGTGGGGTCTGACCAGGGTCCTATATAGCTGTAACATTACCTCTTGGCTCCTAAATTCTATCCCATGAGTGATGAAGGCCAATACACTATATGCCTTCTTAACCACAGAGTCAACCTGCACAACTGCTTTGAGCGTCCTATGGACTCGGACCTCAAGATCCCTCTGATCCTCCACACTGCCAAGGGTCTTACCATTAATACTATTTTCTGCCATCATATTTGGCTTTTTTGACACTGCTCAACAGGAAAAGACTGTTTAAATGAAAACAGATCTCTACAAAGTGATCTAAATTAATTACAAATATAAAACACAAAATAATTGTTTGCATCTCCTTTAATATGACACACCAAATCATCACTGGTGCAGCCAATTGGTTTTAGAAGTTGCATAATTAGTTAAAGGGAGATCACCTGTGTGCAGACAAGGTGTTTCAATTGATTGTGGTAAAACCACACCTGTATCTGGATGGTCAAACTGCTGGTGAGTCAGTAAGCTGACAAAAACCACACCATGAAGACAAAAGAACACTCCAAGCAACTCTGCAAAAAGCTATTGAAAAGTACAAGTCAGGAGCTGGATACCTGAAAATTTCCAAGTCACTGAATATGGCAGAGCTATAAATCTGCCTGGAGCAGGCGGTCCTCAAAAATTGTGTGACTGTGCAAGAAGAGGACTTGTGAGGGAGGCCACCAAAACACCTATGACAACTCTGGAGGAGTTACAAACTTAAGTGGTTGGGATGGGAGACACTGTGCATACAACTGTTGCCCGGGTAGCATAGGGGAGCAGCAAAGAGAAAGCCATTGTTGGAAAAAAAACTCACATGAAATCTTGGGTAGAGTTTGCAGAAGGCATGTGGGAAATTCTGAAGTCAGCTGGAAAAAGTTTCTATGGTCTGATGAAACCAAAATTCAGCTTTTTAGCAGTCAGACTAAATGCTATCATCAAAAACAAACCATCTCTACTGTGAAGCACGACAAAGGCTGCATCATTCTGTGGGGATGTTTCATGGCAGCAGGCCCTGGAAGGCTTGTGAAGGTAGAGGGTGAAATGAATGCAGCAAAATACAGGGAAATCCTGGAGGAAAACCTGATGCAGTCTACAAGAGAATTGTGACCTGGGAGAAGATTTGTTTTCTAGCAAGACAATGACACCAAGCATAAAGCCAAAGCTACACAGGAAGGTAAAAACAACAAAGTTAATGTCTTGGACTTACCAAGTCAGAGTCCAGACCTCATTCCAATTGAGAATTTGTGGCTGGAGTGGAAAAGGGCTGTTCACTCACAATCTCCATGCAAACTGACTGAGCTTGAGCAGTTTTGTAAATAAGAATGGGGGGAAATTGCAGAGTCCGAATATACAAAGCTGATAGGCCAATCCACGCAAACTCAAGGCTGTAATTGCTGCCAAAGTTGTGCCAAAATTCATGTACTTAATACCAACTTGAGAGGGGTCAGCAATTATACAATCAATTATTTTGTGTTTAATAATTGAAATAAATTTAGGGCAAATTGTAGAAATTTGTTTTCACTTTGATCTGAAAGAGTCTTTTCTGTTGATCAGTGTCAAAAACACCAAATTAAATCCCTTGTGATTCAATGTTGTAAAACAATAAAACATGAAAACTTCCAAGTGGGTGAATACTTTTTATAGGCACTGTGCATTGGTGAAAAGTATGCAAGCTTGCCTACGTATATATAAAATCACAGAATTGCAAACACTTACGGAGTATTTGTTCTTGACCCATCGCATCCATGCTGAACAAAAATGAAGTCATTAAATTATATATTTTCATAGATTAAAATGATCATACAGCACAGAAATGGGCCCTTCTGCCCAAATCATCCATGTTGAACAAGATACCTTTCTAGACTAATTCCATTTTCCTGAGCTTGGCCCAAATTCTTCTTAACTATATATTCCTATCATTGTATCTGTCCAATGGTCGGAATGTTGTGATTGCATGAGCCTCTACCGCTGCCTGCGGCAGCTTGTTCTGAATACTCGCCAACCTCTGTGAAAAACGTTTGCCCTTCAAATCGTCTTTGCATCTTTCTCCTCTCACTTAAACTATACCTTTTAGTGTTCAACTCCCCTTCTTAAGCCATCGCTTTCCAGATTTGGTCCACGTCTGTGTCCATGTCAATGCTCATCCAATTAAATTTTACATGCGATGGGGATTTGAACAGTAAGCTTCTGAACCCAATTTGCTCCTGCATGAAAAGGAATCCTTTACTTCCATCTCATTACTCTATCAATTGATATCAATTAGTTATATGCTTCTCTTCCAAGGGATTATGTCCAATTTCCTTATTTATTTGCACCATCTGCACCTCCTAATTTTATGCAACTCATTTAAATCTTCTTTATTCCAACAAGGAACGAGCAAAGTTGCTCAGTCTTCCTTCAGAAGCAGAATTTGTCAGCCATGGTCTTGTCATCATCCTCATAAATTATTCCTTCCTAGTGCTATCCCATCCTCCTTTAGTGTGGTGACAAGACATATACAGTGCAATGTCTGGAATATTTTATAGTTTTGGCTTGTTTTTATATTCAATGTCAAGATTAAGAGGCAAATATTCTATATACCTTTTAACCACCGTATCTACCTGCCCTACAACCATCAGCGATCTCCAGTTATGTACAACAAGATCCTTCTTTGTCACTGAAACCATCAATTGTGTATCCTTTTGCCTTTTTTTCCTTCCTCTAATGTATTTACCTTGGATTTTGAAGGATTGAATCCTATTTGCAACTTTGTGCCCTCATTTGTCAAGTTTTATCTTGGGTAACTTCAAGCCAAATGTAATTAATTCAAGTAGAACACCTCAAAGGGCTCATTTACTGTGCATACAACATATTTCATGTGTGCAACTAGTGAAAAGAAATTGTATTTTACATTATGCAAGGTAGAAAATCACATAATTTTCAATTATTGTTGTCAGGTATATATTATAAAACAACTAAGATGTGATAAATTATTTCGCAAAAATGAAAATATGCATGCATGATTCAGGGTAGGGGGCACGACATCTGAATTTGTTGATGCTTCCCACAAAACATTTTTCACTCACTCTATTTACACTTTTAATTGCTTTGTCATTTTCCAAGTATATCTATTGGTCTGGTACATGAAAGCAACTTTGCTGTGTTTTGTTCAATTATGCATTTTTATAAATGTCTTAAATTCATTCAACTTCAGTGTATTGTTATTTCTCTACAGCTTGTCTCTGTTCTCTTGTCAAAGATTACCGCTTTCTTTGAGAGAACTTGCCTTCACTGGAATTTCCATGTTTGAGAATTTACCTTTCTATAATTTCTGCAACCTCTCATAGAGAATAGCTGATAAAACGCATCTGGTTTGCTGCTCCATTGCAGGGGTCAAGATACTCATTTCCTGCTTGTTAAAGTGATGAACTGTGATTATGGTGGCTAAATTCTGATTGGATGACTGAGCATTCCCCCCCCCCCCCCACCACCACCATGCTGATCTTGATCAGAAAAGGCTGTGTTGCTGTCTGAGTCATATTCTCACAGCTAAATCAGAATGCAACTGCACAATAGGTTTTAATTGCTAATGACGGGAAACCTCCCTACACTGCTATACCTGTAGAATAATTGACATTTAAAGATAAACTGTACCATAGTAGTGCAAAACCTTAATTACCCAAGTTAAATTCAATTGAGAGAGCTTTTAGTTAATTACTTCCTGCCTGCACATTTTGGCTTACTTTATCCTTATCTAATTTTTCCAACAGATCATATTTCAGTCTAGTTTCCAGCAGTCTTTCAGAAAAATTCAAGATTCAAATCTAATTTCCCCAAGTCTACGAGCAGTTTGGAATACTGAAACACGACAAATGGGTAACAGTGGAACAGAAGGACTCAATCTCACTGTCTCTGTGGTGTTGCTATACTGAGCGTAGGGACTGAGGTAGGGTAGGGACTGAGGTTGGGTAGGGACTGAGGTAGGGTAGGGACTGAGGTTGGGTAGGTCGGTTCAAGAAGCAAATGTCAGATGGAAGGTAGCTGTTATTGAACCTGGTGGTGGGTGATTTTAGGCTTCTGTAGCTGATGATAGCTGTAAGTAAATGGTGGAGATCTCTGGTGACATAGAGTGCCTATAAAAAGTATTGGCTTGTTGACACTGGTCAAAGTGGAAACAGATCTTTACAAAGTGATCTAAATTACAAATATAAAACACAAAATAATTGATTGCATAATTACTCACACCAAGTCAGTATATAGTAGATGCACCTTTGGAAGCAACTACAACTTTAGGTCTGGGTGGACAGGTCTCTATCAGCTTTGCATATCTGGACACTGCAATTTTTTCCCTATTCTGCTTTACAAAATTGCTCAAGCTCGATCAGATTGCATGGCAATCATGAATGAACAGCCCTTTTCAAGTCCAGCCACAAATTCTCAATTGGAATGAGGTCAGGGCTCTGACTTGCCCACTCCAGGACATTAATTTTGTTGTTTTTAAGCCATTCCTGTGTAGCTTTGGCTTTATGCTTAAGGCCATTGTCTTGTTGGAAAGCAAATCCTCTCCCAAGTTTTAGTTCTCTTGCAGACTACATCAGGTTTTCCTCAAAGATTTCCCTGTATTTTGTTGCATTCATTTTACGCTCTACCTTCACAAGCCTTCTAGGGCCTGCTGCAGTGAAGCATCCCCACAGCATGATGCAGCCACCACCATGCTTCACGGTAGGGATGGTGTGTTTTTGATTATATGCCAAACATAGTGTTTAGTCTGATGACCAAAAGGACAATCTTTGTTCCATTACCATAGAACCTTCTTCCAGCTGACTTCAGAGTCTCCCACATGCCTTCTGGCAAACTCTAGCCGAGATTTCATGTGATTTTTTTTTTTCAACAGTGGCTTTCTCTTTGCCACTCTCCCATAAAGTTATGACTGGTGAAGCACCCGGGCAACAGTTGTTGTATATGCAGTCTCTCCCATTTCAGCCATTGAAGCTTGTAACTCTTCCAGAATTGTCTTGGGCCTCTTGGTGGCCTCCCTCACTAGTCCCCTTCTTGCATGGTAATTTAGATTTTGAGGATGGCCTGCTCTAGGGAGATTTGCAGCTATGCCATTTTCTTTCCATTTCTTGATGATTGACTGAACTCCAGGGGATATTCAGTGACTTGGAAATTTTCTTCTATCCATCCCTGACTTGCGGTTTTCAATAACCTTCTCACTGAAATGCTTGGAGTGTTCTTTTGTCTTCATAGTGTAGTTTTGGCCAGGATACTGACTCACCAGCAGTTGGAGCTTCCAGATATAGGTGTATTTTTACTACAATCAATTGAAACACCCTGAATGCACATGGGTCTTCAAAAACAGATTTGCATTTAACTAAGTATGCAACTTCTAAAACCAATTGGCTCCACCCATGATCATTTGGTGTGTCATACTTATTGGGGGTTGAATACTTATGCAATCAATTATTTTTTTGTTTTATATTTGTAATTAATTTAGATCACTTTATGAAGATTTGTTTTCACTTTGATACAAAGGAGTCTTTTTCTGTTGATAAGTGTTTTAAAAAAAAGACTCACTGTGATTCAATGTTGTAAAACAATAAAACATGAAAACTTCCAAGGAGGTAAATGCTTTTTATAGGCACTGTATGTTGCCTTCATGATACTTCCAATGATGGGGACATAGTTATGTTCCTAACTGAATAAAAGTAAATTGTTTCCACATGTCTAGAGGAAAGGGTATCACAGTAGATTATAGTAGTTTTTATTGCATAGTTTCATGAGTCTGGAAGGCACAAGATTGCAGACCCAGTCTTTTTCTCCAGTTTCTAGAGATCTGCTGTATACTTCCAATATTTTTAATTAATCCGCTTAATGTTCAGCTTATGCCAGTAGTGGCTAAAAGGAAGGACACATATCCTTGCAATGTTCTTGCCCACAGAGTTAAGGCTGTCTAAAACATATAAACTGCCCCTGTGGTTTGTTTTTCACATATCTAGCAAGCACACATATGAACATATAAAATAATAGATTAAAAAGCTCTAATGATCTCTCTAGTTTGTCTAACATAAGGGCAATGTACACTTTGCAATTATAAATATTTTTATCTGCTCTATCTGGAAAACAAGCAATTCCTTAGGAAGTAACAATCTCTAAGTTGAGGAACCATGGCAAATAGGGGAAACAAACCTTTAAACAAAGAAAAAAAAATTGAGCAATTGCCCCTCATCAATCACCTGCCAGTTTTTGCTCCACCCTTTCTCTTTACCTTTCTATACTAGCTATCTCCCCTCTTTATTTCTTTCAGTCCAGTTGAAGGACCTTGACCTGAATGATCAATTGTCCATTTCACTCCTTAGGTGCTGCTGAGTCCCTCCAGCACTTTGTGTTTTGCAATTAGTGTACTTGCAATCTTTTCTATTTAAGCATCTAAGAACATGAAGATAACAAATTATCATTCAGCTCACCATACTCTCCTGTAGTGCATACGTGTAAGAAATCTATTCAAAGGCTTCTGCCTATCCAGGGTAAATAGGTCAATGACACCCCAATCTGTTCATCCATCCAAGGAAGTTCCTATTGGCAATGGTTAACTTTAAAGAAACTCAATCTTTTTTCTCAAAATAGAAGAGAAATTAATTTTAGACATGCATTAACTCTTCAAATTGTGTTATTCCCTGATGAGATTCTGGGAATCCTGTTGTGCAAAAACATTGACCTTGAAGGTTATGTGTAGTATTGATCACCAGGGGTGGGGAAACACAGCAGTTCCCTCTAAAGAGGAGAACGTAAAAAGGAAATTCAATACTTACTTTGGAATTATGAAATGCCTTTATGATACAAATCGAAAAAATTGTTTGGTTTCAAAGTCGTGAAGCATCATCACTTTTATGGAGTCTGGAAAATGGAACAATAAGCAATCTGCTGGAGGAGCTCAACAGGCTAAGCAGCATCCAAGGAAGGAAAGGAATTGTTGATATATCGGGTCAAAGCACTGCATCATGGTTTTGAGCCAAAACATCAACAATTCCTTTCCTCCCACATATAATGCTTGACCCTTTGAGTTCCTCCAGCCGACTGTTTCTCATCAATTTCAAATTGTGAGTAAAGAGAAAAAAAGGTGGAGATGCAAACTCTTCATTTATTTGGTCATTGAATGCTTCACATAGAATTGGTTCAGGAAGAATCATTGCTTCCTTAGTAAAATAAACCAGTGAGCAAGTAAATAAATGAATAAATTGAAAGGTTAAAAGAATAGAAGATGAAAGTGGGATTGGCTTTGGATTGGCCCAGAAAAAGTCATTATTTTACTGATAGGCCAGATTGCTTCTTCCTCTGCCTTAGATTTCTGTGTTCTCTCCTAAATTAATTAATTCAAATAATTGATTTTTTTTGCCGGATTGTTACCAGATTTTAGTGTTTAATTATTTCACCATCTTTGATTTTTTTTTGGAGTTGGCACTGTGTGTGTTATTAGAAAAGCACATGTTAAATCTGCACTTTGCTAAAATTTCATCAAAATTCATCAGTTAGTATACAAGTTGTAGAATAAAACTTAAGTTAAATCAGTAGAGGAAAAAATAAATGATGGAAGTCAAAAGGGTGATTGATGTAACGCTCGTTTCAAAATCTGTGAGTCTGGGGCAAATGACTGGAGGTCAGAGGCTATTAGGTGGCCTGTCGTGGGTTTGGAGTCCTGGCTGTGTGTGTGAGTGGGTGGAAAGGTGCTTGCTTTGCTGATGACTTTTGTTTTGCTGTTGGTGTTGTTGTTGCTTATGTTGCTCTGCTGAACATTATGGGCATGATATGTTGACGCCAGAATGCAAGGCAAAACATGTAAGCTGCCCTTCACATCCTTAGGTTGCGTTGGTTGTTCACACAAATGATGCATTTTACTGTATGTTTCAATATACATGTGAAAAATAAATCTGAATCTGCATATTCAGCTATGGAAAGGTTTGGAAAATTTATTATTCCAGACTGGCTATGTATCCAAAATACCTTATTAAAATATCATAATTTACTAATTTGATGTCTATCTGGCACTATGCAGTCTACAAAGTAATATTGCAGGATCTTGTGCTTCCATCATTTTTAAATGTAATGAATGGTTTATTCACTTTCACCATATCTTAAATAGCAATGCCATTTGCCTCGATTCTTTAGAGTTCATAAATCAATATTGCTTTTCCAACAGCACTGATCAGAGGTTTTTTTTAATGAATTGCAAATTAATAAAGTTGACTTCCAAAAAAAAGCTAATTATGTACTAAGTTTTGTACTCAACAATACTTTATCAAATGGTTTGCAAGTTTTCTCTGATAAAATGAGTTGATAAAAATCCAGACTAATTAACTCTCAGAAATCAGCTTTTAATTTTTCAAGCAGTGAATAGCAAATCTGAGTTTATTTACTGTCCATGCTATAAGAGGATAGAGGGCTCTGATCCTTTCTGAATAGACCACCTCTGCCACAGAGAGAAATCCAGTTGAGGTCAACTCAGCACCCTCGATTTCCTGTCCCAGAGACATTCCCAATAAACATGAATGTTGTAAACCCTTTGAAAATCTCATGGGAATGCTTTCTGGTATTTATGCACCATTGACCTTTTTAACTTAATTATGCACTAGTGCTTTCATGTTTATTTATGTAACATTAGTTATGAGTATTTTAAAGACTTAAGCTGCATTAGAAATTCAAAGTGAAATGTGCTGACTGGTGTATTGTTGAGTACACTTAACTACTGCGCTCTGAGTTGTTTATAGCCCATTGCAAAGCATAATTGGGTGTATCTAAAACCAATGGCTTTTCTTAATCTCAGATTTAGTTATTTTCACCTGCTTCGCATCATTTTTTCTGCAACAGAGTATTCCAGAATCTTCACATCAGTCCCCTTGATCATCATAAGCATTCTTTACAAATAGAGAGAGAGATACTTAGAGGTAATTTTTATTTTTGTAAATGAGAAGCTTAATGTTAGTGCTTCATGTAAAGATAGGGTTCATTGATTGCATCCTATTTGTGGTTCAAATGGCATTCAGCTTTTTTTTTATTTAAAGAGACTACCAATGTTGCCTGTCAGTGGCACCTGATGATGGTGCATTGCATTAGATCACATCCATTTATCTTTCCCTTGCTTAGAGGATAGAGGGAGGCAAAATAAATGTACTTTTGGCAGAATAAGTGAAAATGAAACCATCTGGGGAAAGATTTCCTCTGCTTCTTTACTGTAATGAAACGGAGCACCTATTTATATAAAATGCATCATTAAAATAGAAACCTATGCTTAAAAGTACAGAGGAATGCATTTTAAAAATATATCTTGTCATACTTAGCTAAGTACATATATGGAAAAATCTTTGGTGATTCGAGTTCCCAAACGCTTCCACTGAAAACACATTCAGGAAGGTTTTCCGATTGGAGTAGCTGAGGAATACTCTGTTCTGATAAGTAATACAGAAGTGAAGAGGGCACAGGAGTTGCTGCAGTTCTTCATGCTCATGCCTTGACTTTAAAGAGTATGTGGTAAATCCTAGATAATATTCTAAAACTTGATGAAAAAGAAAAGATTATGAAGTTCTGAGGGGTAAGGTTTTCACACAGAGGGTGGTGAATATCCGGAACTGGCTGCTGGAGAGGTTAGTTTTAAGGGACTTTGGATAGGTACTTGGAAGACATGCAAGGATACAAGCTTAACATGAGCAAGTGTGATTAGCTTAGAAAGGCATCACTGTCAGAATGAACGATGTGGGCCAAAAGCATCTGTTCCTGTACTGTATATTTCTTTGCTTTTTTTTTTGAATACTGTGAATGCTAAGTAAATAAACAAATGAAATAATTCCCCTTAATGTGTGTTTGGCAACTTCATCTAAAATTAGTAGATTCCATTGTTGTAGATATGTTTGTGGTTAGTCAACAATTTCTATGGACAACACTACCTTATAAGTTCAACAATCAGCAATGGCACATTGCCCAGGGGTCAAAATGAACCTCTTATTACTTACAGTTGCTCACTAGAATTGGCATACAGCCTTTAGCCTTCAGATAAAGTAGATATAACACACTCTTGGACAATATGATTTATGGTGTATGTTGCAAATCAGATTTATTGAAAGAAAGCGTTGGCAGAAAGTCAGTACAGCAGGTTTCCACCAATTATAAAGCATTTCATTTTCACCTCCGAAACAAAACTACTATTTCAATAAATCTTCTTTGCACCCACATTTAAGCAAAAATTCAGGCAACTGTTTTTGTCAATTGCTAAATACTTTCATCTGTTTAGGGCACAGTAGAGTCTTTAAGCAGGGAAACATTAGAGAATACTGATGCTGGAATATGAAGTAAGAAATAAACTGTTGGCAGTACTCAGTGGCTCAAAGAGCATCTGTGAAGGCAGAAGAGATGTGTTGAAATTTTATGTCAAGATTTAGCATCAGGATTCAGGGGAGGGGGAGAAGGTTGGAAGGATGGGAGTGGAGTGATGGCTAGTATGTAGAAATATGATGGAGGGTTGTGATATGACCCAGTAGGTGGTAGGTTGAACCAAATGAGGGAGGAAATGATGGACAGATGGAGCCTGGTTAGGGAGTGACATGGGGGATTTAAAAGGTGAACAAATGGAGGAAGAACCTGGGAGGACTGATGGGAGTGGGAAATGAATACAAGAGGCGTGGCTTACCTAAAAGTGGAAAAAAGAATCACATCTTCATTCCTTTGGGTTGCAAGCTACACAAGCAGAATGTGAGGTATTGTTCTCCTAGTTTGTGATTGGCCTCGCTGTGGGGGAAAGGTGGACAGAGGATCAGATGTGACTGGTGGTGGGATCAGGTCATCCTTCTCAAGCTCTGACAGATCCAACTGGATCCACCTTGCTTTCTCCCCCTGCCTCCCACACTTACAGTTCTCCACAAGGACCATAAACCCCTGGCCCACTCACCCCTTCCTATGGTTTAGCACTTTTCCCTGAAACATAATAGATGCAAAACCTGTCCCTACACCTCTTCCATCACGACCATCCAGGGACCTAAACAACCTTTCTGAGTGAGGCAGAGATTCATGCACACCTCCTTCAGCCTGATGTTTGCAATCGGTAATTGCAATATACAATTCTTCACATCAGTGTGACCAGTTGTGGACTGGGTGACCAATATGCAGAACATTCGCACTCTTCCTGCAACAGCCATTTGCATTTCAGCTTCTGGTTGAGCTTCATTTTGGTTTCAATTCTCCTTCCCACAACAACTTTATTGAGGTTGACAAGGACCACATATAGAGGTTGCTGCTGCTCTCTGCATTTTTCTTAGCTTTCATTCAGTGAAAACCGTGTCCACGGTTCCTCTAGATCTACAGGGTAATTGGAGAAGCATAGAACATGGTACAGTACAGTATTAGGCCATTTGGCCCATAATGTTGAGCCAGTCTTGATGCTAGCTTATACTAAGTGTTCTCCTCACATGTATCATCCATATTCCTCCATTCCCTTCATAGTCATGTGTCTATCTAAAAGCCTCGTCAACATCTCCAGATCTCCTATTTTGCTATTATCCTTGGTAAATCACTGCAGGCATCTACCACTCCCAGTGTAGAAAAAACTTGCCCCTAACATTGCTTTAAATTCCCCCCTCTTAGAAGCATGTCTTCTGGAGTTAGACAAGTAGAGCAGTAGAAACTATTAATCTTCTGCTAAGAAGATAATGATACCTGAGTTCACTTTGAAGTTCTTGAATAACTGGCAACTTCTATAATTAAATTGCCCTGCCAATTATCCGTAGATTATAAAAGAGACATTGCTTGATGCTGTGGAAATGCATTCTTGGTATTTCTATCAAGTAAAAATTCATCAATTTATCCGCTTCCCTGCTAAAATGTAACTCTTTCCAAGATCTGAATAATTCATTTTGTGACCTTTTTCAGAGTAAAGCAAGAAGTTAGTTCTGTTTAAGAGTTGTCAGGATTCACACAGAAATTTATTGGATCAGTGCACCTAAATCTCAACACATATAATTTCCATCTGTCACTGAAATTGTAACTTGTGGTCTCTTTTTAATCAATAAGATTTTTGGAACAAGTGCATTGGTGTAGCGAAATGTAAAATACCGAAGTGATTACACTTGAGAGAACATGTCACGTAGTTGTGGATTTTTTGCTGCTCCACCTCCTACTTACTAATAGGATTGAAATAGAAATGGGTAAGGAATTGGTCTCAAGAGCCACTAACAGAATTTACAACATCCTTGCTGAACAGATAAGCCCTAATTCTCGTGAGTATGTATGGTTATAATTTAAATATTCCTCAATAATAATATGTAATGCTTTATTTGAACAATACTTGTTTGGACATGCATTCGGAAACTATCAGTCACGGTTCTCAGCGGGTATTCCAGAGTTGGTCATCCATACATTGATCATGCAGGAAAAATGTGAAAAAAAGACAGACACAGAAGGGCAAATTGTACAACACTTTGTAAAGTAAAACTCTCAGAGAGATTTCAGTCCATACATTTTTCATCTGTACAATTTTATATATGAAGCTTTATTTTGCTGCAGTACCTAAATGTACTTCATTCCACACTTCAGTAGAACTGTGAAACATGTGTATTTTATACATTAAATTAATATATATATTAATATTAATACATATGCTTGTATATTAATATACAAACATATTATAAAGTTGCTGCTCACGAAACAAGTATATCCAGCATTGGTAGAAGGAGCAAATGCAAATTCCACATTTGTGTATGGTTATGTAGAAAGAGTGTCCTAAATCATCTCATACCTGTTAAACCCTGGAGTCAAAGGGGTTTAGTGAGGAGCCAATTCTCCTCAACAAGAGGTTCCTCCAGAATGTTTTGTTTAACTCCCCATCCACATTCTGCTGTCATTGCCTACGCTCAAAATTTTATCATCATCACCTTGAACTTACAACATTTTCCACTTCACGTTAATGCTAAGCTTACTGAAGACTAACCTGTGACAGTCTGTTGTCCCCTGTCACTTCCAAGATTGAGGTTAGAAGCCACAGTAGATTGACCAATGGCAAGCGTTACCCAGTACACCAAAACCAAAATTCCAATCAATGAGATGCATATCGCAAGCATGCCCCTCCACTCCCAACCTGAAGTACACAACAGCACTATTCCTGCAGCTACACTAATCTTCTGTGGCCATGAGACTTTGCCTCCAAGGGCAAGCTATCCTCAAGCAGTCACTCATCCTTGAGTGACTATTTCTCTGCAGTGACATGCACACAATTCTGGAGGAATTCAGCAGGGCAGGCAGCATCTATGGAAAAAAATAGACGCTGTGTGATCTGCTGAGTTCCTCCAGCATTTGGTGTGTGTTGCTTGGGTTTCCAGCATCTGCAGATTTTCTCTTGTTTCTCTTAAGTGACCTTGTTCCAAGAGATTTAATTAACGCTGCTAAAATTAGAGGACATGTTCTATACGGAGAGGTTAGAGAAAATTGGTTTGTTTCCTCTGGAGTGGCAGCAGCAAAAGAGGGACCTGATAGAAGTTTATAAAATTAGAGGCATAGATAGAAAGAACAGCTAACAGCTTTTTCCCTGGGATGCAATGTATAATACTAGAGGGCTTGCAATTATGATAAGAGGGGGATAAGTTCAAAGGAGATGTGCAGGGCAAATTGTGTGCATACAATTCACTGCCAGGAATGGCAGTGGAAACAGGTACGATGGAGGCATTTAAGAGGCTCTTATGTATCTGAATATGAAGACAATGGACATGGACCGTAAGCAGGCAGAAGAGATTACCGTAGTTTAAACAGGTATCATTAGCTTACTTATTAAGTAACAGCATCATGAACTGATAGGCTTGTTCCTGTTTTGTACTCTTCTATATTCTGTGAAGACTTAAAAACATTAAAATGGATTAAAATATTTTAAAATACATTGAAAAGTGATGGCAATTCACTAAAAATGCAAACTTACTGTGAAATAATGAAAAATAAACAAAAACAGTACTAACATTTTAAGGAAGGTTGATGACTTGTCTAAATAAAATATACCACATTAAATATGCCAATCAAGGCCAATCTAAAGCAATGAGGCATCAGTTTTCAGTCTGGTAAATGAAGTGTAACTGGTCTTTCAGCTCAAAATGACGGGGTTCCACCCCTGGTGATGAAGCTAGTAGAGATGCTTCGTCACAACTCCAGTGAAGCAAGTTCAATCCAGATCTCTGATGCCATCCGTGTGATAGTTACACATTCTTCCTGTGTATTGTAAAGTACCGGTAATTTAAAGGAAGATATATTATGGCAGCTTGGTTCTTCATTTTGAAGAAATATACTAGGAGCCTTATGAAGTTTCACCTCTCAACATGATAGTGTAGATTTTGCTGGGCACGATTTTCTGGCGGCAGTACAGCACCGTGAGCCGCCATAACGCTGGTTCTGAAAGTCACATGAAGAGAGCAAATCTTTGGTTGTGAGACTTGCAGGATAGCGTCACCTGTGTTATGCTGCACTACACTGACACTTACGTTTCAGAGCAGCGTTCACTGTTGATGCGTTGCAGGTACTTTCAGTAGCCGCACAATCTTTGCAGGCAGCTCTTAAAGGGGCATGCATTGTATCACTCATCCAGCTAGAGATAATGAATGAATGGATACCACAATTATGGAAAGATGGGTGGGTGGAGAGATGTGTTGGTGGGAGAACGCATTGCAGGGGATCAAAACGACTGGAACAGGATGGTAGAGCTCAGAAGGTTCTCCTGTAACCCATCCGAAGTAGAAAGAGAACAGCTTAGTGGAACCAATTTTTTTCCCTGACACCAGAGTGAGTGAATCTGATACTCTCCAAGTACTCTGAGATGTTGCAAATAACAAAGTAGATTTTTAAATTTCTCCTTTCCATTCCCTCAAAAGCCTCATAAACTATCATACAGAAGGTGCCCAATGGATTATTTCTCCAATGAGGATGGGAATAAATGTTCCTGCTGCTGTCACATTGTTATCAGACTCTTAATTAGACCTCTTGTATGATGAAATGGACACTTAACCTGACAATGCTCTTCTTTATGATCTTGCACTTTACCGTTTAGCTGCTCTGCTCTGTCTCAGTAGCTTTTACACTATATTCTACATTGTTTTACCTCGTACTCAATGCAATGTGTAATGACTTGATCTGTATGAACAGTCATAAGTTTTTTCAATGTATGCTGGCACATATGACAATAAATTAATACTAATACCATTTATGGTAATCCCTCTGCACCAGGGGTTCCCAACATTTTCTTTATGCCCTGGGTCAATACCATTAAGCAAAGGGGTCTGTAAACCGCAGGTTAGAAACCCTTGCTCTACACAGATGACTAGATGTGATCTTAACCATTTCCAAAGTCATGAGTTGCACACATTTTGAGGTAAATCACTGGAGCCATCATATGGTTGCAAACACCTTTCTGGTCATTGAGTCATAGAGAGACAGAGCATGGAAACAGATGTGGAAACTATAAATAATACAAAATACATAAAGGTGGCTCAAAACACAAAGATGCTTTTAAAATGTCAACATAAAAGTTACAGAATCCCATGGTTATTCTTACAGTTGTGAATGCGGTGACGTTGATGGGAAATGGAGTACACAGCTAGTCAGTGGCCTTGTGTCTCACTTCCCAGGACAGGTATGACAGGAGGCCTGGGCAACTAGTATGGAGCTTTGAAGATTGATTCGCTTTGAAATGTATTTGAAACAGACTGCAATTAGAATGGAGTTTTAGTCATGTAAACTTCCTCCCTACTTGCTCACATTTGGATTTTGCTCACAGATTATTTCAGCTATTGTTTCACTGCTCCTTTTGAATTTTCGAGTAAGCATCATTAATGTTGACACTCAAAAAACATCTGTTTGCCTTTGTGTAGACCCATGAGATTACTCTGTTCAAAACTATTGCCTAAAATAGCAGGAAATTCTTTTAACACATCTCCCCACTGTATTGCATTTGAATTGAAACACCAAAGTTTCAACACCAGCTTTTTTTTTAATAAAGGGAATGGTTTCTGATGTACATTTATATTCCCACTTATTTGGAGAAACAATAAAGGGTAACTTTTTCTCACAAAATCTTTGTACTTCAGCTATGCCACTGTTACAAGGGAGCACATACTTGTCGGGGTGATCTTGGATACAGTAACCAAAATACAAAAACAGATCCTGGCAACTACATTTGACATGTTGTAGATCTATATTTTGCATCAAATAGTTTGAAATGTTAGTGGAAAATGCAGTTTAAGCCAAGAGTGTTTGATGAAGAGCTACTGCTTTGTTATCGTGCATATTTAGTGATAATTCAAATTTGCAATAAAACTACTTGATCTGCCTCATAGCACAGAATAGGGGAATAAATTAATAAATGTAAACAGAACATTTATGCTTGTGAATCCTGCCAAGTTTAATAATCGTGTACAGTCAATGCAAATTTGGTCAGCCAAACAATAGTATAGAGTCACTTTGGTTCAAAGATTCCCTGCAACGTGGCTGCCTCCGCTGTTTCTCCTCAGTCCAGGAGCAATTCAGAATTGACTATAAATGTCAACATTGCCAGAGAAGTCCACATCCTGTGACTAGGAAAAGGCAACAGCTATGAACAGAATAATATGTGACATAGCAGTTACAGAGACCGTATGACTCTATGCCTGGTTCCTGACACTAGCAAACATTACTTCAGTACCACACTAAAGAGTTCGGATTATACACTCCTAGCTTGGAATTGCATTTAAACACGTGAGCTACTAATTCAGAAGTCAGATTGCTACTGCTGGAGGTAGCGGTGATATTTTCAATACAAGTACATGCTGGTATTAACTCTTTAAATGAAACATAATTTTTCTGCCTGAGGTGAATTTGAATTTCAGTTTTATCATTGAGGATATATGCATGCCATTATATTGGATCATATAGGCTAATTCTGTGTTCCTACACTTCTACCAATGAGACCTGTTTCCTGGGAGTCCAGAGTTATGAAATGATCATAACCATCGCACTAAGCCATTTCTTTTACTCCCTGCATCAGAAGTACAATGAGCATTAGATGCCAGTTTCATCTTCCAATTCTTCTGTGAGGTGACTTTTGCAAGTGACAGCAGAAAGGCAGTTTGCTGACATTGTATGTTGAGTGTTGGTAGCCAGCTGATGATGGCTCCTTGCCAGGTAATTGATTGCTTCTTCATTATATGCAGCTTTGGGGCAGAAGTATGTACTGTGGTTCATTAACTTCATCTCTTAACATGCAGTTTAATATAAATCGTCACACAGTCCCTATTCCAAATGAACGATTCACCAAGGTCTAGTACATGTGATACAGTCAAGCTGCTGCTTACTTACTGCACTTAGCAGTCAACACCATCACCCTCACGACTAATCAACAAGCTTAAAACCTGGGTCTCTGTACCTCCCTCTGCAACTGGATCCCTGACTTCCAGATCAGGGACCCGCCGAGAATGGGGATCAGTAATGTCAACCCCTAGACGACAATCAATGCAGGTACACCTTAAGGGCAAGTGTTTAACCCACTGTTTTATTTTTTCTACACTCATGACTGTGTGGCTATGCACAACTCAAACAGCATCTATAAATTTACAAAGACACCACCGTTGTTGGCAGTATCTCAGATGTGATGATGTGGCATCAAACTTGCACTCAACATCAGGAAGGAGAGAAAAAAATGAAAACTGAATGTAGGCTAGCCAATAATATAAAAGAGGATACCTAAAGTTTTTTCAGATACATAAAGAGTAAAAGGAAGGCAAAAGCAGATATTGGACCAGTGGAAAATGTCACTGGAGAAGTAGTGATGGGTGACAAAGAAATGGCGGATGAACTTATCAAGTATTTTGCATTAGTTTTTCACTGCGGAAGACACTGCCAGAAATGCCAGAAATTCAAGAGTGTCAGGGGGCAGACGTGAGTGTAGTTGCTATAAAAAGCAGGAAGTGCTTGGGAAGCTGAAAGGTCTGAAGGTAGATAAGTCACCCGGGCCAGATGGACAACACCCCAGGGTTCTGAAAGGGGTGGCTGAAGAGATTGTGGAGGCACTATTGCTGATCTTTCAAGAATCTCTAGTTTCTGGAATGGTTCCAGAGGAATGGAAAACTGCAAAAGTCACTCCACTCTTCAAGAAGGGAGGGAAACAAAAGACAGAACATTCCCACGTCATTCTGCAGATACACAGTAAGAATCCCTGCATCTTTGCACAATACGGAAACAGCACTGCGGCAGACAGGAATGCACTACAACTTGTAGTCAAAACTGCCCATGGCAACAGACTGCCCACCATCACCGACATATATACAGAAAGCACTGGAAAAGAGTCAGTAGCATCATGAAATATCCAACTCACCTGCTCATGGACTGTTTGTCCCACTCCCATCAGATAGGAGGCTATGTAGCACCCCACACCAGGACAACCAGACTCAAAAACAGTTACTTTCCCCAAGCAACAAGGATGATCAATGTCTCCACCCACTAAACCACCCCTCCACATGCCCAGCCACCACTACTTCATCATTTCTTGTCATTCACCTTTTATATAGACCGTCACGTGCCCAGCATCACTTTATGGCCATAAAATCAATCTGTGTATTTAAGCTACCTTACATATATATATTTACAATGTTTTTATTATTGTGCTCTTTTTCTTTTTTTTTTGTGGTGCATCAAACCTGGAGTAACAATTACTTAATGCACCTTCACACTTGTGTACTGGAAAGGACATTAAACAATAGTGAATCTTGAAGGATTGGCCGAATAACTGGAGACAAAGAATGGGAACAAAGGGGACCTTTTCTGGTTGGCTGTTGGTGGCCTGTGGTGTTCATTTGTCAGACCAGACTTGGAGTATTGTGTGCAGTTTTCAGCTCCTTATCTGAGAAAGGATGTGCTGGCATTGGAGAGGGTCCAGAGGACGTTCATGAGAATGATCACGGGAATGAAAGTGTTAATGAATGATGGCTCTAGGCCTGTACTTCCTGGAGTTTAGCAAATTGAGGGGTATCCCATTGAAACGTATTGAAAATTGAAAGATCTAGAATTGAGAAGATGTTTCTTTTAGAGAGGGAGTCTAAGATCAGAGGGCACAGCCTCAGAGTACAAGGATGTCTCTTTAGAACAGAGATAAACAGGAATTTCTTTAGCCAGAGGGTGATGAATCTGCAAAATTCATTGCCACAGATGGCTGGGGAGGTCAAGTCATGTGGGTATATTTAAAGCAAAAGCTGGTAGGTTCCTAATTAGTATGGGTATCAAAGGTTACACAGAGAAGGCAGGAGAATGGGGTTTGAGAAGGATAATAAATCAGCTGTGATGATAATAAATCAGCCGTGATTAGCCGTGGAGCAGACATCATGGGCCATAGAACTTAATTCTGCTCTTATAGCTTATGGTCTTATTTGATATGTCTCTAAAAACTCTGACAAATGTCTACAGATATAAGAGAGAGCATTCTGACTGGGTGCATCACGGACTGGTATGGAGCCACCAATGGATAGGATTGCAAAAGGCTGCAAAGGGTTGTAGGCTCCACCAGTTCTACCACATACAAACCTCCCAGCCATCAAGGACATCTTCAAGAAGCAGTGCCTCAAGAAGGAAGTATCCAACACCAGATTTATCCACTCCAGCATCAGAGATATGAATTGTCCTTATCTCATGAACACTCACTATTTGTCTTTTGCAAAATTTATTTATTTTTGTAACTTATAGTAATTTTTAGGTTTTGCACAGTACTGCTGACAGAAAGCAACAAATTTCACAACATTCAACTCTCCTCACCTTGTTAACACTCAAACTCCAAAGACAAGATTCCCTTTCATTTAAACAACTTCACTTTCTCTGTTCACATTCAATACATAAGGGCTGCCATCTTCTTACCCATAATTCCCCTCCACCCCTTGCATCCATGCTTATTACAGGGAAAGTGCGCATCCCAACTAAATGCTTTCATACCCCAAGTGAACAGAATTCAACAATTTCCCATCCTTTTATGTATATATTTAAAAATGTTAAAACTTCAGTTCAAATGAACATTAGGATATGGGATCTTAGTCCTAACCCTTGATGTTAGTACAGTTCTTTAGGTACCAAATTTCAGCAGTACAAGAGCTGATCCTCCCTTCTTTGTGAGATAGTCAGCTGGTTATTCCTTTGTAGCTGATCATAGCAGGTGATGAACTTTCTGTGCTTAGACAAATGCCTTGTTGCTGCTTATCTCTAGCCGAAGCCTTTCCAGCTGACTTGGTGGATTTGATGGCATCAACCAAAGAGTAGTTGTCTGTTTCACAAGTTATTTGTAGACCTGTTCTTCTCTGGGTCACCATGGATAAATTCAGATTACAGTGTGGTCAGGTAAATGGTATTATCAATACCATCAGACATTGCAAGGGTTTCTCCTGCCAGAGTACTACATACAACTCGATAGATCCTTTTTGACTGCCAACAGAGTGGTGAAAATCTTCCCTCTTCTCCCATCAGTACAGTAAAATGTCCCCGAGTCTCTTCATCAGGAAGATTACCAAGTGAGGCATCACTGAAGACAACAAGCCTCATTGAGCGATCCTTTCCAAGCTGCTGGAACTTCAGGATCCTTTATTAGATTGAGTTCTGTGCACTATCTTGCTTGCTTCCTGGAAAGTTTGTACTATGGCATTTTTTTAATGCTGGATGCCAAGTCACAGGCATCAGACATGATGTCAGGTCTGTTCTGTCTTGAATCTTAACCTATCTTTGATCTAAGTTGCTCAGCTTCTGCTTCAATGAGGGCTGCATCTCACTGTATGGTGCATGATGATTCCATGCAGATTGTCTAAGGATTCCTTATGTAGTTTTCTTGGTGCAGTTGTACTGTTCCATCAACAGCAAGGATGTCTATCCCCATATAGCAAAATCTGTCATGTCCTGAAAAGCTGTCTTTAGCTGAGGGATGACTGTTGCAGTAAAGTTTTATGAGCCTGCCCGTATGAAGTCATCTTCATGACAGACAGTACTCCAGTCACATGATATGCTGAATCTTGCCAGTAAGCAACAGCTGGATCCACTTGTGACATCTATCCACCTGTTTTCAACATTATTTCTTGACCTTTATATACCAGTAGAGTAATGCATCTGCTAAACCATACACACACTTTTTGAAACTCCACAGTGTTCCTTCAATTCTGGCTGCAAGCGGGGGTTTAACATGACAGCTCCATTCCCTACAAGAATGCGGATTTTATGTCCATGGAATGGGGCTGCCACTTCTTTCGACATATCACCGAGAGTAGTCAGAGAGACTCTGGTGCATCAACTTTTATTTCTCCCAGTAGTTTTGCCTGCTCATCCTAAGGTTCAGCTTTGTATGGGATGCCAGCATCTTGGTCTACAAATCTCACAGGTTGTCCTGTTTTAAGACTGAAACTTCCATGTTGTCTTTGCGCTTGTAATGATTTCTGTTCAAGCATGTCAGCTGAGTCTCCAGCTGCACTCTCTTCACCACTGTCTGTGCTATGTAACACTGTATCAGTAAGTGCTTTTCATTTTTTATGTCATTCTCCATGGAGTTCTGATTGTCTTCAGTTTGTGCTTTATGTAGTCTGGAATGATGCACTCTCACATATATACCTCCATGTCTCATGAATACAACTCCATCCTGACCAATGACAACTCCGGCAATTCTCTATTCTGTACAGTTTGTTCTTTGATATTACACTCTGTCCTCTTTTATAAAACATATTCCTTATCTGTTGGATGGAGCTGTGCCCTCAGTAATTTTGGAACTCTCTCTCTGAACACTCAGCTTTAATGAAAGCCTTCCTTGATGCATGCAGTGCTGAAGTATGTTTCCCAACCCATTCGCTCCTTGTAGTGCCCTCTAGAGCAGGCAGTCTGAAACCAGTACACAGGGAAAGGTTTGTACTCTGGCAGAACACCCGTTGATTGATACCAGCTATAGCCATGTACATTGTGTGTGATACTCTTTGCCATAAGGGCCCAGAACAGGGCTGTGTTCCAATCATAGCCATTGCATTTTCTTTACCTTCAGCAAGTGCTATCAATGAGAGTTTGATTATGTCGCTCCAAAAGTCCATTATTCCAAGGCCTGTATATTGCTGTTGTTTTTGTTTCAACGTTAATGTTCTCAGCTAAAACTTTGAATTCATCATTATTAAATTCACCATCATTATCACTGAATACTTCCTGATGTGGGCCATGCACACTTACTGAGGACTGGATGAAGATTTTTATAGAATATAGAAAAACTACAGCACAATACAGGTGCTTCAGCCCACAAAGCTGGGCCGAACATGTCCTTACCTTAGAACTACCTTGGCTTACCCATAGCCATCTATTTCTCTAAGCTCCATGTACCTACCCAGGCTGTACTTCAGAGTCAATAATATAATCAGCCATATTTATAGACTTGTCTCAGGAAATTTTGTCAAAGTCTGAATATAAATCTGATCCTTTTCTTCCTTCAGAAAAACTGTCCGGTGTATTTATTAGCACATTCAGTTTTGATCAAGTCAGGGAAAGTGCACATCCCAATAAATGCTTACATCTGTGGAATTCTCTGCCCAATGAAGCAGTGGAAGCTACCTCAGTAGGTACATTTAAGACAAGGTTGGATGAATATTCGTATAGGAAGGGAATTAAGGGTTATGGGGAAAAAGCAGGTAGGTGGATATGAGTCCATCATCTGATCAGCCATGATCTTATTGAATGACAGAGCAGGCTCGACCGGCCAGATGGCCGACTCCTGCTCCTATTTATTATCTTCTTATTTCCCATAGCCCAAATGAACAGAACATCCAAAATGCTGGAGGAACTCAGCAGGTCAGGCCGCATCTATGGAAATGAATAAACAGTTGATGTTTTGGGTTGAGACCCTTCATCAGGACTGGGAAAAAAAAAATCGGGGGGAGGGAGGAGGAAGAACAAGGTGTCAGGTGAGAGGTGAATTGGGAGAGAGGGAGTGGTGAAGTAAAGAGCTGGGAAATTGGTGAAAGTGATAAAGGGCTGGAGAAGAAGTAATCTGATAGGAGAGGATTCTTTCGCCAATCAACTCCTTACCTAACCTGCTTTTTCTCTCCCAGTTTCACCCGTCTCATGTCACCTCGTGCTTCTTCCTTCCCTCCCCCCACCATCTTACTCTAATTTCTCATCTTTTTTTCCAGTCCTGATGAAGGGTCTCAGCCTGAAACATTGACTGTTTATTCATTTTCATAGATGTTGCTTGACCTGCTGAGTTCCTCCAGCATCTTGTGTTTTATGCCTTGGATTTCTAGCATCTTCAGGTTTTCTTGTGGTTGAGAACTCAACATCCTATCAGAATTTTTCTTCTCCAGTCCTTTACCTTTCCCACCCACCTAGCTTCACCTATCACCTTCCAGCTAGCATCTTTCCTCTCCCCCCACCTTTTTTTCTGGAATTTCCCCCCCCCCCTTTCTCAGTTTTGAAGAAGGGTTTCAGCCTAAAACATCAACTATCTATTCATTTCCATAGATGCTGCCTGACCTTCTGAGTTCCTCCAGCATTTTCTGAGGCTTACTTTGGATTTCTAGCATCTGCAGACTTTTTCATGTCAGTGATAATAAACTTGCTTCTGATTCTGACACTGGCATAAATCTAGAAGCTAACTGCATGATGAACCCTGATGGAGCACAACCGATTACTCCGTTGACATGCAGGCATATTATGAGGCTTGTCACAATAAGTACAGAAATGGTATTCCTTTGTCAGGGATGCCCAGAATCAGGAGTCATGATCTCCAAATAAGCTTTTGGTGTTTTACGTCGGAGATGAGAAAATAGTTCTACACTGAGAGTGGTCTAGATCTTTGGAATTTTCCACCAAAAGTGACTGGACATGCTCATTTACTCTTTGTATTCAAGACAGAGATTGATACATTTTTATTTAATATGAGGCAATTCGGGGAATATGTTGTTACTGCAGGAAAAAGACAGTGAAGTAAGATGTTAGCCATGACCTAATTAAGTGGTAGAATAGATACAAAAGAATGAATGGTTTATTTCTTCTTCAATTTCTCCTGTTATTACATTCTTGTTTCATGCTAATGACTCTCAGCATCCCAGAGTGTTTGCAAAATGTCTTCTAACCATTGCCACTGATGTGCCGTGAGAAAACATTCAAAGCATTCACTTACAATGCCTTTTGCTGCATGTCCATGCTGATGGTATGCATCTAGCTAATTTAATGAAATGGTGTGGTGACTAATTTTATTTCATTAAAGTTATTATCACACTCATTATAAACTTAATTGTCATCATTAACAACCTTTTATCTTCAGCTGCAGTTTGTAAATCTCAGTCCTGTTCTTTAAAATGAACAGCTTGGAATATTTAACCCCCTCTGCATCTGGATGGCAGGTACAATTATCTATCAGTCCGGTCAATCAAGAAAGGAATAAAAATCAGTCTGATGTTGAGCTTTCACATGGTCTTGCTGGGATTTGTGCTTTTGAATACATTCACTACTGGTCCTTGGTTAAATGGCCCACAAATATGATCTAAGTTCACACAGAAACAGTTGGACAGGCTACTGATTGGAAACAACAGTCTGCGCTGCTCTACGTGGGTATAAATCAACACTTACTAACACTTTCTTTTGCATGGATTTTCTTCTGAAGTGATTTATAAATAACATTTTTAGAAGTCAGCTATTATGAAGGGAGAGGGAGTGCTATAAAAGATCTGTTAAATTAGGCGGAAATTAACAAAATATAGTAAGAAAGTGGAAAATAACAGAAGAATTGCCAAGAATTTTTAACAGAAACAAAGTAAGTCATCGACATTATAACAATGACCACACTTCAAAGGTATTTTACTGGCTGCAAAGCGCTTTGGGATATCCTGAAGTCACAAAAAGTCCTTCATGAATGTAAGTACTTGTTGCTATTGATTTTAAAACACAGAAAAAGGGATGGGAATGAAAACAAGAGGAAAGCAAAGTTAGAAAAGGCCCAAACATTAAATAGAGTCATGAATTAAAATGAAGAAAAATGGAAGACATAAGGAGAAACTAAGGAAAGGTAGTTGGATAATAAGTGTGGAATTTAACTAACAGCAGAATCTTTTGTGCTATTTGAGGAGAGCGTGGGGAATAGAGTGATGAAGCAGTAGGGTGGGAAGAAGTAACTAGTGTGGAGACTTGTGTGGAACGCAAACTATGGGATATACTAGAGCATACATTTTTATTGCTACAGTGTGCAGTTTCTGTGCAGTTCTATGAAAAAGGATAAAATAGAATTCAATCTGGCAGTTTGTACCATTTTACAGAAAAGGTGAAGGGTCACAAATTAAATTCACACAGATCAGCTCAGGCTTGTAGGACTCCACTCTGTGACTGGGGCTTTGTCTAACATTATGATATTAGAAACTATGGATCATCGCCAGAATGTGCACATACTTTGCAGGGCTAGTCACAGAGCAGACAATGTACAACTGTCTTGAGCGTTGTGTATGGAAACAATTTAAGTTGATGTCATACACAGCCATCATTTCTGCAGTAGAACTTTGCCTTTATCAGGACTGTTGCAAATGCTCTGTTGCCTTGCTAGTCCCCAAAGAGGTAAATTAAACAGTCTCTTCAGAAAGAGGATTGTTTGCACTAAAAACATGAGTTGTGAATCTGTTTGGTTCCAGATGAGATATCTGCTCTCTTCACTTGCATGCACATTTCATACACTTATCTCTCCTGTGTTGTATGTTTATAAACAAATGAAACTGCATTTGTCTATTTTCCTTTCTGTACAGATGCCATCCACTTAATATTCCTACATGGAATGCCTCAGAATCATTGCAGCTTTACTACGAAACTACAAATGCACCAGTGTTCCTTCACAATCTAAAATGAGTTTATCTTGCCTACTGAACCCACACTCCAGTAATAGAGCAGGAGATACGATAGAATCAAGGAATAAACCTGCACAGACAATGGCTCTTTGGCCATTATGTCTTTGCTGTCCCTTTGAATTTTGTATTATATATAAATCTTACATTAAATAAGTAGGGCAAAAATAGGAAATTAAAACAAGTGGTGAGGTAGTGCTCAGGGGTTCAATGTTCATTCAGAAATCAGATGGCAGAGGGAAAGAATGTGTTTCTGAATTGTTGAGACTGTGTCTTCAATGCAGAATCAAGCACATTTGTCAGGTAATATTTACCTTTGACAAAACCACACTGTCTTTCACCTATGTTCCTGCAGGCGATAATTAACTTAATCGCACGTTTTCTTTACTGATTTTCCTGGGATACTGGGAGGCTCTGGTATTATTTATCACCCAGCCCTAATTAAACTGATGGGCTGATAAGGCCTTCGAGGGCAGTTAATGGTCAACTACATTTGCTAAGAGCCTGGAATTGTGTATCAAGAAAGGTCGGCAGCTTTCCTTTCCTAAAGAACACTAATCAACCAACACCAGCAGTTTCCCAGTCATTGTTACTGAAGCTGTCTGATTGTCATTATGGAATCTGGACTTTCAGTTCCAGACCACCATTTGACCACCAGTAAGCAAACTACATGAGAAAGTATCCACCTAGATACAGATTATATTTTTTATATTGATCAGTTGGGTGCCAGATCAAGGCTCGTAACCTGAAACGTCAGCTGTCATTTTCCTCCATAGATGCTGCCAGACTTGAGTTCCACCAATACATTGTACATGTTGCTGGCTATTCTTGTCAAGATTACCTCTATTTTAAGACTTTGTAAAGACCATAGTGAGATTATAAGATATAGGAGCAGAATTAGACCATATGGCCCATCAAATCTGCTCCACCATTTCATTACGGCTGATGCAATTTTCCTCTTAGCCCCAATCTCCTGCTTTCTCCCCATATCCTTTCATGCCCTGATCAATCAAGAATCTATCAACCTATGCCTTAAATATACATAAAGACTTGGCCTCCATAGCTGCCTGTGGCAAAGAATTCCTCAGATTCCCCACTCTCTGAATAAAGAAATTCCTCCTTATCTCCATTCTAAAAGGATGCCCCTCTATTCTGAGTCTGTGTCGTCTGGTCTTAGACTCTCTGTGGTGAACTAGATATACCTGTCTGACTGCTCCTGTGGCTCCTCCCACAGACCCTGCTGACTGCTCCTGTGGCTCCTCCCACGGACCCCTGTATAAAGGCGACTGTGGTCTGCTGCTCTCCCTCATTTTCCCAGGATGTAGTGTTGTTCTTCAGTCAATAAAAGCCGATATCTCACTTCCTAAGTCTCAGCGTGAGTTATTGATGGTGCATCACTCTCCCACCGTAGGAAACAGCCGTTCCACAACCACTCTTTCAAGGTCTTTCAACATTCAATAGGTTTCAATGAGGTCACCCCTCATTCTTCTAAATTCTAGTGAATACAGGCGTAGAGCCATCAAACGTTCTTCAAATGATAAACCATTTAATCCTGGAATTATTTTCATGAACTTCCCTTGAAGCCTCTCCAGTTTCAACAGTACATCCTTGCTTTTATATTCTAGTCCTCTTGAAATGAATGCTAACAATGCATTTGCTTTCCTCGCCACAGCCACAGACACAACCTGAAAATTAACCTTTAGGGAATCCTGCACAAGGACCCCCAAGTCCCTTTGCACCTCAGGCTTTTATATTTTCTGTCCATTTAGACAAAAGTCAACCCTTTCATTTCCTCTACTGAAGTGCATAACTCATACACTTCCTGACACTGTGTTCCATCTGCCATTTCTTTGCCCATTCTCCTAATCTGTCTGTCTTTCTGTAGCCCCTCTACATCCTCAAAACTACCTGCCCCTTCAACTGTTTTCATATCATCTGCAAACTTTGCAACAAAGCCATCAATTCCAACATGCAGATTATTGACGTATAACGCAACAAGAATCAGTCCTAACACAGAATCCTGTGGAACACCACTCATCTCTGGCAGCCAGTCAGAAAAGGCTCCCTTTATTCCCACCTTTTACCTCCTGCTACTACTTTATCCATACTATATTAAACTGTATAATCTTCCTAGTTCTCCTCTCACTAGCACATGGCACGGATAGCAATCCTGAGATCACAACCCTGGAGGTCCTGCCCTTTTACTTATCACCTAGCTCCCCGAACTCCCTATGCAGAACCTCATTGCCTGTCCTACCCATGTCTTTGGTATGTACATGGGCCACAGCTTCTGGCTGTTCACCCTCCAAGTAACAATACTAAGGACTCGATCTGAGAAATCCCAGACCCTGGCACCCAGGAGGCAACATACAATCCAGCAATCTCATTCTCACCCCAGAGAACCTCCTGTCTGCTCCAGTAACTAACAAATACCCTCTCAGCACAATGTGCCTCTTCTCCCCCCTCCCCTTCTGAGTCACAGAGGCAGACTCAGTGCCAGAGAGCCAACCACTGTGACTTTCCTCTGTTAGGTCATCCCCTGACAGTGAGGGGGATGGCCACAGGGTTAATCAGCACTAGCTCCATAATGTCTTTCCCCTTCCTGACTGTCACCCAGCTTCCTGTGCCCTGCACCTTGGATGTAACTACCTCTCTCTATGTCCTATCTATCACTCCTTCAGCTTCCCGAATGATACAGAGTTCATCCAGTTCCAGCTCCAACTCTGTAACATGTTTTGTTAGAAGCTGCAGCTGGATGGACTTTTTGCAGTTGTAGTCAATTGGAGGTCTCCCTGCTTTCCCACATCCCGCAAGAGGAGCATTGTACTATCCTGCCTGTCATCTCTTCCTAGCTGAGCAGATATGAAAATAACCTGAGCTTTTCATTCCTTTGCTCTCTCTGATTGAAGGCTCAAAGCCTTAAAGATCAGCACTCTGACTCTGTCCACTCAGATGATGGCCACTGCGCTTGCCCCTGCCTTCCTTTCATTTGCTCTTACTAATTAATCCCAAACGCCAGTCAGCTACTGTTCAAACCTCTGTTACACTGCTGCAAACCTCTCCTGCCTTTTATCCATGGGTGGTGGACCTGATTGAAATGACCTCCTCTCCAAACTTCCGATGTTCAGATTGGCGCTGGTCAAAGAAGTGCAATAATAACATCAATAATTTGCATTTATCGTTGATGATGACATAGTGCTTGTTAAATGATTGGTGTACCTTTTATCTAAATGTTCATCCTAATCCATACAAACTAAGACTGTCCCTTGCTAATATGTCTGCATCCAGCAGACAGATCTACTGATAGAATATTAAAGTTACAATATTAATTTCAACACAGCAGCACTGCCCTTGTGCCTTCTGTGATGATGTTGCCAACTCCCCTGGGAAAATAAGCGCTCGGTGCTGTTCTCACAGATTCATAGTGGACAGACTTTCAGAGGAAGTGTCAAGCTTTCCAGGCTGACCTTTTGTTATTGAGCTGCATTAGAAGACTTTGGCTCGGGTTAAAGAAACGGATATTATTCTTGGACTGGTTAGGACTTTCGTAATCATGAGTGTCACATGATGTGACGAATATGTATGAAACATTAAATTCAATTAGGTAAAGCATTCCTATTGGAGTAAACATCCTCCAAGCATAAAATTCCTTTAATTACATTTTTGTATGAAATCTATTAATCTACAAAGAGTCGATTTGCATGACTATGAAACACATTGTATCAAAATTGTTATGTAAGCACATTTTGGATGAATGGATTCTGCTACCTGTGATTAATACTCAACTGTCACAACTGAATAATTCTATTCAGTGGGTCTGTTAAGATAATAATGCAGAATTTGCTACCAATTGCTAGGGATCCACTTTTGTACTGAGCTACATTACTTGTGGAAATAACACAGCATTGTCCAAAGTAATTCTGAGAGAGAAAAGTAATACCTTGTATTTAAACAGGATCTTATGCAAAACTATGCTGACACACTGAATAAACCCCACCCAAAAAATCACTGGCAGCTGGTGAAGCCAAGCTTCTTGACATCTCCAGTGATCAAACACCTCTGAATGCTTTTGACTGCTCTAGCAATAATAAACAAGCAAGTGTTGTGAAGGAGTCTTGAACTTCCTCCCACTTCTGCAGGAAGATGCCATCATTTCCCACCAGATTCCTGCTCCAGTCTGTTCCATCAGACTTTGCAATTTTGTCATACAATTGTATTAGGATTTCAAAAGAATATCTATTACATCTGTAGGTATGGTTGACAAACTGAAGCTACGAGTGTGATTTTGTTTACTGTGGTTGAAGTGCCACAAGTGCAGAAATTTCAGCAATTATACTTTTGAAACTTTACTAGCACAATACATGGCAGCCAGAATTCAGCCCTCACTAAGTTTGAACAGTTACCTCCCACCACCCATACCATTCCCATTCTGATATGTCAATCCATGTCCTCCTCTACTGTCAAGATGAAGCCACACTCAGGTTGGAGGAACAACACCTTATATTCCGTCTGTGTAGCCTCCAACCTGATGGCATGAAAATTGATTTCTCTAACCTCTGTTAATGCCCCTCCTCCCCTTCTTACCCCATCCCTATTTTTTTTCTCTCTTTCCCTCTCACAATAACTCCTTGCCTGTTCTCCATCTTCCTCTGGTGCTCCCCTCCCTCTTTCTTTCTTCCAAGGCCTTCCATCCTATGATACTCCCCCTTCTCCAGACTTGTATCCCTTTTACCAATCAACTTCCCAGCTCTTAACTTCAACCCTCCCCCTCCTGTCTTCTCCTATCATTTTGGGTCTCCCCTCCCCCTCCCACTTTCAAATCTCTTACTATCTCTTTTTTCCATTTGTCCTGACGAAGGGTCTCGGCCCGAAACGTCGACTGTACTTCTCCCTGTAGATGCTGCCTGGCCTGCTGCTCTCCACCAGTGTTTTGTGTGTGTTGCTTGAATTTCCAGCATCTGCAGATTTCCTCGTGTTTGCATACCTTTATTTTGACAGGATTCTTTCTCCAGGTGCACAAAGGATTGTACTTGTTTTTTTGGACCAACAGGAATCTACCTGTCTTCATTCTTCTACCAAAGGCTGGTGCATTAGAGATGTACAGAGGTTCCAAGGGGAAGCAAGTGAAAATAAATTAAATATATATTTTTTGTACATCCTTACATGTGAAGTTTGAAGTCCAGTGTGTCTGAGTACAGATTAATATCAGAATCAGGTTTATTATCACCAGCATGTGACATGAAATTTGTTAATTTAGCAGCAGCAATTCAATGCAATATATAATCCAGCAGAGAGAAAAATAATAATAAATAAACAAGTAAATCAATTACGTATATTGAATAGATTTTTTAAAACATGCAAAAACAGAAATACTGTATATTTTTTAAAAACATGAGGTAGTGTCGAAAGCTTCAATGTCCATTTAGGAATCGGGTGGCAGAGGGGAACAAGCTGCTCTTGAATCGCTGAGTGTGTGCCTTCAGGCTTCTATTAATCAACTGTAGATTAGTAGGCTTCTACAGAACTGTAGGCTTCTACTAGATCATCCTGGATCTAGTTAAACATAAACACACAAATATACAGAACCTGATCAGCCACCAATATGAACAGCATTTCTATAAGGCACCACAGCTCTGTCAACACTCCAGTGCTTAGTATGTTTCTAATTTCCATATTTATACATTTGAATACAACTTGGAATTGCATTTGGAGGTCAGATACGAATATCTGTTCTGGAGCACAACTGAACACCCTATCCAGAGAGGATTCTAGACTGTACTAGGCAGAACTGGACTGTAGTAGGTGGATACACTTTCCACCTGTCCCCTCCCTCCACCATCCTTACACTGGTTGGTATAGAACTCATTCATTTGAATGGGCGCATTTATTTTTGTTAAAGAGGGAAGTCCCACTTGGGTTTCGGTTTATTTTCTTTATTTTGTAATATATTTATGTTTTGAATTAATCTAGAATAGCCAACTTTATTTTTAACCATGTTTATTTTCATATTTTAATGGTTTGCATAATTTCCTTTTCATAAGTATTTAAATTGATTCTAAGTGTTTTTCTTTGAACATCAAAGCCATTTGAAAATTGTGAAAATGACTTTGACAGTAATGATAATCAGGGCAAATCTAAGGACAGGGCTTCAGCATCCACAATTAGAGACCTGGAGTATGACTCTTGACCCACTAAGTGTGTAGGAGGAGCAGGGAATGGAGCCTCCATCACAGTGGAGTGTACAGGCATGGGCACGACAGTTGATTAGTAAGCGATTTACCATTGTCACATGTACTCAGATGTATTGAAAAGCTTGTGCTTGAATGCCATCCAGACATATCTTTCAATACATAAGTGCAAAAGAAAAATCAAACTGAATACAGAATATATAGTGTGAAAAAAGATGTTGACAAGCCTACATACAAAGTCAGTAATCAAAAGGTTGAGAATGGTGGGACTGATGTTCTGAGTTGTGTATATGTCAATGCAAGGAGGATTGTAGTAAAGGCAGATGAGCTCAGGAATTATGACATTGTTGTGTGCAATGGGTGAGATTGAACTTGATAAGACATTGTAAGATCCAAGTTAAGTATCGCTGTATGAATCCTTCACAAGAGTAAATATGCAGTCAATGTGAAGAATAATGGGATCAGATGAGATGTCTGGAAAAATCTTTCCATCCAGAGGGTGGTTGCTATCTGGTATGAACTGCTTTAGGTGATGAAAGCAGGTGTTTTCTCAACATTTAAGAAATATCTCAACAAGCACTTGATTCACCAAGGGATAGAAGGTTATGGACCATGTGCCAATGAATGGTATTAGTGTAGGTGTGTGCTTGAGAGTTGGTGTGCATATGATTGAACAAAGGACTTGTTTCAATATCATATAATTCTATGACCATAATGTCCAATCAAACCAATACCACCCTATAGCATACATCTAAGGAACGAGAGTGAAGAATTTCATTGTTAGTGTATAGGTCAGCAGATGTCACAGTCCAGCTGTCCAGTGTTGTCACATGACTGCACCAAGAAGAATAACCCCAGCTCTGGTTTTGAAACATGGTAATCTCAGGAGCTGGGGAATGTCAAAAATTGATTCTGAATAGCAAAGAATGGAAGACTGAATGACACCAAACTTTTCACCTTTGAAAAGAGGGTCTGAGAAGTGTCTTCTTGGAGTGTGCAAGATTACTAAACTGTAAGGAAAAGATCGATCAAGAAACCTACTTAATTCTAAACCATGACAGTATAATAGGGAACACAATTAATAACATGCAAAATTAGAACTGATGTTAGGGATATCTTCTACACACAAAGAAGGAACAACATATGGGTGAGGCAGCAGGAGAGAGAAATGTGAGATTGTTTAAGAAACGGCAGGATGTTAGAATGAAACTGGAGTGCACTGAATTAGATAGCAGCAGAAATAGCCACGAGGACTTCACTCAAATGTGGTGCTATCTGTGTATTAACATCGACTGACCAACATCTATTGAGACTCAAATATGCTCCACTACACTCTCACTTAGAATAATTTTTCATATTAGGTTAAAGGCAAGAATTACCAACTCCTCCAAGGAAGGACAATAGGGGTTCTCCCCACAGCTGAACCTTCAATCCAATGCATGAGTTGGATCATGAAGCTATGGAGATAAGATGAGAGAATGGCGCTCAATCGATTGCTCTACAGAGAGTAAGCATGGACTTGGTTGAATAAACAGGTCTTCTGGACCATTATGACCAATTATGATAATAAAGAAAATAGACCAATCATGACTGAAAGTTGTCCCAAAGTGCAGTCCAGTCAATGAATACTGTAACAAACATTTCAACAGAGCTGTTCTTCAAATAATTGACAAAGAAATAAGATGAGCATGATAATTAATAACTAAGTCATGCAATGTAGGACTTGTACGTGCACTTACTCCATTTTGTAAATGATTGTGGATTTCCATTCTAATTCTTTTCCATTTCACTAAAAGATTTCAGTTATTTCTTTGGAAAATGTCCATCAGTAAGTAAGTTAATTTTCAAATGAAAATTTTATTGTTGGTTTTCAAAGTGATACAGAAAGGCACACAATCCAATACGTGTGCAATGAAGTTCTTGTGTTTATATATGTTCTGCCCTATCTCTAACACTGAAGTAGTTTCAGGTCTCTTCTATTTTTCATTACATACAGAAACTCTCTGTGAGCTGAGGTGAGATGAATGGAGATATTGAGTGGCGTTTTCTTTGTTCATTTATAGTTGTGTGGTTTCTGACAAGGCCAGTATTTTTATTCATATCTAATTTCCCTTGAGTTGAGATGTCTTGTTGAACTATTGGACCTTACCTGGGTGAATAATCCTGTTGAGAGGAGAGTGTCATCTGCCGCAATCAGACAACAGTGAGAAAGTCATGCACAGAATAGCAAAAAGATATACTTTCAGAAATCTAATTATTTAGGAATCACTTAATATTTGTATTATTGAAATGATGCATAATTATTGGAGCGAGTACTAATAATAGTTATTGGAATGATGAAAAGGACTAATGAGAGAGAAAGAAATATACTATTATGCAATACAGTAAAAAGAGCTCGAGGAAACACAAAAGATCATAAACACTGTTACAAGCCAACTGGGTCAATGGCCTTTCTGTCAGCTGGAATTGCTCTGTGTTATATTGCAGTCTCCACTATGGCTCACGCTAACTGACTGTTGAGTCCTAGAATTAAGTCTAAATGATACAAACCAGACAGTGAGGGAAGAATGTCTTTGGTCACTGTTGGTAAGTGTATATGAAAGTACTGGACATCTGATATTCTACATCTTATTGAAACTATCTGTGGACAGAGAGATCTTTGGGAAGTTGGGCATTCTGTTTTGTTCTTTCATCTTCACCCACCCCACACTCCCCAGCACCAACCTTTCACTGAATGTTACATTTGCCTTTCTTTATGCTCTGCACAAATCTGTCTCCATTGATTATTTTGGCATTTTCTGTTTGGATCTAGATTTCTAAGTCACATTTTTTGGGGTTTTTTTTGGTATTAATTTACTTGAGTGAGTGTTTCTGTCTCATCACTCTGTCAAGCAGAGTTTCAGACTCCTGTTCTCGTATCCTTTTGTCAATTACTTTAGATGTGTGCCTAGATTTAACCACAGGACCATTAGACATAGGAGCAAAATAGGCCATTCGACCCATCAAGTCTGCTCCGCCCTTCCATCATGGCTGATTTATTATTGCTCTCAACCCCATTCTCCTGCCTTCTCCCAGTAACCTTTGCCACCCTTACTAATTAACCTCCACTTTAACTATACCCTATGACTTGCCTCCATAGCTCTTTATGACAACAAATTCCACAGTTTTGCTAACTTCTAGTTAAAGAAATTTCTCCCGTTTCTGCTCTATAGGGATGTCATTCTAATCTGAGGCTGTGTCCTCTGGTCCCAGACTCCTCACTATAGGAAACTTCCCTTCCACTTTCACATTTTCTATGTCTTTCAATATGCCATAGATTTCAATGCGATCTCCCCTCATTCATCTAAACTCCCGTGAGTACAGGACCAGAGCTATCATACTCTCCTCAACTGACAACTCTTCTAATGGAAATAAATCTTCTTACTTACTTCATTAAGACAGCATATAATTTTACTTTACTCATTTAAATTGCCTCTTATCTTCTTCTAAAGAAAACAATGCTGGTGTATCCAATGTTTCCGCATGGCTCAAATTTTCCAGTTCTGACAACATGCTTGGAAACCTCCTCTGCACCTTTTTCAGTACAATCAATCTTTCCGATAAAGTGATGACCACCATACACTGATGTCAAGCTGTGATCCAACTATTTGCAGGAGATGAGAGATTTCAGCTCCAGTCCAACATCTGCAATACCTCTCTGGGCAGCTGGTATCCTAAATGAGTCAACTTGTCTATTTGTGACTTATGACTCATCACATGCAGATTTTGCACATAACAATTTTGAAAGTTGTCATTGTCTGATTTGGTGGTTCAGAGTGCAAAACTGAATGAAGCTGTTCCCCACCATTACCTTCTTGCTGCTGTACCATTGCATTAATAGAAAGTAGTTTGTTGCAATCTGAAAGGAGAAAGACATGTTAGGGTTGTGGTAAGTGGAGATGCTATTAAAGGCAGAGGTGCATGATTTAACAGCCTGGTCCTCAGATATCAGAACAGAAGGGAAGTGGATTAGTGTCATGAACAGGACACCTTTCATGGTTTTGATCCTAACACTGGCCATGGATTAATTCATGACTGCTCCTGTTGTGCACCGTAAGGTGAAGCGTGTGTCCCTGTCCTCCACAGGTTAGTTGCTGCAGCTTGTGTCTTTCATGGCCTCACCCTACAAGACAGAGAAGCATGATATTGGATGCAGTAAATGAGTGTTAGTTATGAATATAAATTAAACTAATGGCTAAGCCTTTCCTCCCTTTTAAACAAACATTATGTAAAGAATTCTCCAATCTGACACCATTTCCACAATGAGTGGTTTGCTACTTTTAACAGCCAAGGATATTTTTCATCATGGCCTTGTTATTTATCCATTTCAAAGATGCTTATCCCTAAATATTTCCTCCTCTACTATGATTATCCCAGTCAATATTTCACATTCTTGCATATTAACTACATTAACCTTGCCTCTCTTCCGTGATAACATCCTTGAAGACTCTATTGAGAACTGTAACTACATTCTCTGCCTCTACTCTTTAGTTTCTTACTTGGACCCTGAAAGACCCTACATTTTCCTTAGGTATCCTTCTGCTCTTTATGAGGGAATATGTTTATTGAATTTCCTATTTGACAGCCACCCACAGCTCCAAGATTGACTTTACTGCTTCAATCTACTTTGTTAAAATACTTCTCTGCCTGCCAAGGTTAGTCCTACTCTAACTGGAATCCGTACTCCTAATTTATCTTTGCCCTTTTCTATAAACTATGCAAAACATAACAGAATTATGATTATTGGCACAAAAGTTTTCCCCCCTCCTACATTCCCTAAAATGAAACCTTTTCCCCACCTCCCCACCTAATCCCCACCTTCCATTTCCTACATACTGCTTGTTGATCTTATGAAGCTCTGTTGGATGAAATTTGGAAATTGTGTGCATCTTATATTTTTTACATTTACGAGATCCCAATCACTATTCACGTAATTGAAGCCTTCTATCACTACATTTGCAATTTATCATTAAATTACAAATGTCAATCCACTCTTCAAGAAGGGAGAGAGGCAGAAGAAAGAAAATAATAGCCTGTTAGTCTGATCTCAGTGGATGGGAAGATGTTGGAGTCAATTGTTAAGGATGTGGTTTCAGGGTACTTGAAGGCACATGGTAAAATAGTCCAAAGTCAGCATGGTTTCCTCAAGGGAAAATCTTGCCTGACATTCCTGTTGGAACTCTGAAGAAATAAAAAGCAGGACAGACAAAAGAGAATAGGTGGATGTTGTGTACTTGGATTTTCAGAAGGCCTTTGACAAGATGCCACATATGATGCTGCTTGACAAGTTAAAACCCCATGGTGTTACAGGTGTTACGTACCCCGTAACTGGGTCACTTACCAGCAAAGATAAGGAGGTCCATTGAAGTCTGATGGTACTATTTTTAACAGTATTTATTGATATAAAATACACAAAAATAATATCAATGCAACCATACAGATAATATACGTCGTCAATACTAAATCTAAAAGCGCGGGTATAATAATAATCAATAAGAAATAACTCTATCGTTGTCTAGGGGATAATCTATTGTCCGATGGAAATATAAAAGTCACTCAAGTTCATTCAAGCTGCAGGCTGCATCCTTTCGTTGGAGTCAAGAGAGAGAGATTAAAACTTGCCCATTCCTTTTATGATGTCAATCCTTCGAGAGTCGTTGGGGCTGATTTCTCCTTTGTTTTTTAGCTAAAGCCGTTCTTCCGTGGCAAGGCCCACCAATTCCGAGGCAAATGGAAAAGGACGCATGTGGGCTTTCCACCGGCTTTCGCTATTATGCTGTTACAGGATTTCTAGCGTTTCTTCTGGTGCATCTGAAGGGGCCGTTCCCCAGACCCTCTTTTATCCCCACTCACGGGGTCTCAGATGTCAATCAGGGTGGAATGATGCCATCCTCCAACCAGCCCACGTTGCCTGAGGGCTTCCACGAAGCACAGTACTCAATACACAATTCCGTCTCCAAGAGACAATGGCCGTTTCCCGTAGCTTTGTATCGCTGAGGGGCCAAGACATTCCAAACGTCTCTCTTTCATTTCCTGGGTCTCCTGACCTGAATTAATAGTGATCTTGCGATTCTCAAAAAGGAGGGGGCACAGGCGTAACACCCCCTTTCTTCAACGCGTTTTTTAACCATCGGAAAAAAATGAAGTAATACAGAGTCTGACAGGATTTTAGAATCTAACACAATACAAAAAGTTTTTTTTATAGAGTAATACAGTTATACATTCAATTCAGCATCTAAACAGTTACCGATTACATTGTCACTTCCTTTAATATCTTAATATCTTGTACCTTACTAAAGTCTTGTAGCATCAGACTTCAATTTTATAACCACCTATTTTTATTTCTTATTTTCTTTAGCAAACAAAAACTAACGAGTTGTGATCTTAGCTTACGTGTATACTACAAAAGTTCATGCAAATACTCATCTTTATGTTACTTTCAAACTTAACAGGCAAGCTTCCATGGGGGTTGTCTTTATTATTCACATGCTTTGTCGAAATCCCTTAAAACCGGCTTCTGCTATTTAAAAATGGCGTCCCCATTAACCCTCGCATCTTTTCCGGTTAATTCCCACGTGGGGAGCTTGTGCACCCTGGCGAAATAGGCTTTCGTCCGCTCCTTTCATAGGAGTTATTTTATCAACAATGTGTTCCAGACTTAGACCATTTCCCGAATCTCCACCCAATTCTTTAATTTTACGCAAGTTGCTAGTTTTCTCTTCAGAACCCTTGAGGCTATTAGTTTTCAGTTTAAACTCTTTGTTCAAACAGCATTTCAAATTCTGCCTTTTTACACCACACTCTGGAATAACAATAGCGTGTGGGGCCCCTTTACCTTCCAACTCAACCAGTAATTGATTCACAGGCTTTCTGGTACCAAGCCATTGTCTCTGTAGCCTGGTTGCTACTTCTGATATCAGCCCAGCCTTTAAATTTTCTTCATTCAATTTGGGAACTACACAGTCCCCTTTTCCTTCAATAATAATATTCGCCCCACCACCTTTGACCTCCTCACTAACTTTTACCACACCTTCGAGCACAAACACCTGGGAACTCTCACTTCCCACTATTACCAAGGTTAACCCTTTTTTCACTGAACCAAGTCCATCTGACCCACAAGGATTGCATTCCTTTTCAACTGAATCAAATACCTCAGACTTTTTCTGAGCTCCATTACTAGGTTCAGTACCACGTGCATTCACATCTTGGACACACTCAAACGGGACATTTGCCTCTTCCAGGCTTTCAATACCCGTACCTGGTCCAAATTCTAAATTCCCCTGATCCTCCCAGCTACTCTCTGGGCAACTCCCTTCCGGAGTAAACTCAACCCCGCAGGCTGAAACAACCTCATCTGCCAACCCAGCAGACTTCTTCAAGGTAAGGGCACCTTTTTCATCTAGGACTGCCCTCATTTCATTATCGGGAACACCTTTAGAATTTTCCACTTCTTCAAACAGTTCTGCTAAACCAGACAGATCATCCCTGTCCAACTCTGGACCTTTTAACAGCTTTATCTGTTTCTCATCTTTATTTCGTGCCTCTAGAACTTTTCTCCTCGCTAAGGGCAGGTCTACCTCCTTTCCTTTACTCTCTTTCACTTTACTACTCTTAGTTTTACCACCCTCTAAACCCTCGTGGTACAGGGTCGGTAAAAACATCTCAGCCAACTCGATACCAGCCGGATTTAAACTGCTCTCGTTCTCAGCTGCCTTTCTCGACAGGCTGCGAATGATCGTGCATGCGGGATAGATCTTTGAATCTAGGGGCGGAGCCCCAACACTCACAAGCTGTCTCATCAGTGTCATTGCTGACCAAACCTTACCACCGGCTAAATCATTACCCAGAAGGACATCCGTGTCAGTTCTCGGGAATTCTGATCGCACCCCCATTTCAACTGGTCCAGAGACTAGCTCACAATTCATAATGACCCTATGCAAGGGCACTGTTTCCGTCCCTTTGCCTATTCCTTTCACAGCTACCATTCCCGTCTTGCGACCAAAATCTAGTACCTTACTGCTAATCAATGACAGTTCAGTGCCCATGTCTCTCCAGATCCGCAAGGGAACTGGTGGGTCTCCCTCCCTCACAGACATGGTTCCATTTGACAGACAAGTCTCAGACCCTTCTCGTACTCTGTCTACCCGGGGATCTCTTGTCGATTTACTGATTACCACGGCACATCCGATAGGGACTGCTGCTTTCTCTTTTCCTGTCTCCCTCCTCGGAGTAAAGCACCTAGATGCAATATGTCCCCCCTTTCCACAATTAAAACAGGTCAAGCCTGGAAATCTCTGGCCGTCTTGCCTCTCCCCCTCAACCTTACCACTAGCTCCCAGCGGGACCTCTGCCTCAGCCGGCGGGCTTTCTCGATCGTTCCCACGGTCTCTCTGGGAACTTTTATTCGAGGAAAACTTTGTCTTGTGGGTTAGGGCATATTCATCTGCGAACCTAGCAAATTCGGAGATGGACTTATTCGACTTCTCATTCAAATACATCCGGATATCCTCCGAAACACAACCTTTAAATTCCTCAATCAGAATTAACTCCCTGAGACGCCAAAAACCCTCTTCCACTGTTTCTGCTGTACACCAACGGTCCAAGAGCACACCCTTCTCATAGGCAAACTCGGTATACGTCTGATTCCACCCTTTCTTTAAATATCTGAACTTTTGTCTATACGCTTCAGGTACCCATTCATAAGTCTGGAGAATGGCCGCTTTTACTTTGTCATAACTCTCTGCCTCTTCCTGCTCCATGGACAACGCTGTATATGCTCGTTGTGCCTTCCCTTTTAACACACTTTGTAACAACGCCACCCACTGCTGTTTGGGCCACTTCTGATTCACTGCCACCTTTTCAAAAAGCAAGAAATAACTATCAACATCCGTCTCCTTGAACGGAGGTACTAACCTCAACTCCCGACTAACATTAAACTGCTCCTCTCAGTCTGACCCTTGATCTCTTCGCTCTTGCCTTAACTTCTCCATCTCCAAGTCATGTTTCCTCTGTTTCTCTGCCTCCCTCTCCTTCTCGGCTCTTTCCTTCTCTTTTTCAGCTGCTTCCAGCTGTTTTAACTGAATTTCATGCTCTCTTTGCTTCTCAGCTCGGTCCTGCTCTTTTTTCACCTCTAACTCCTTTAGCTGGAGCGCCTGCTCCTTTTGTTTGTCGGCTCTTTCCTTTTCCTTCTCGGCTCTTTCCTTTTCTTTCTCAGCTCTGTCTTTCTCCTTCTCAGCTGCTTCCATCTGCTTTAATTTAATTTCATGTTCCAACCTTAATTTCTCCAACTCTAACTGAGCTGTCCCACCAGCTGGTACCTTTTCAGGGATATTTTCCAATACCTCAGCTGCAAACACATTCTTCTCAATATAATACTGAGTTATGGCCCTTTGCACCTCACACTTTTTCATTGACAACCTCACCTCTACGAGGTTTAACCCCTTCGCCATATTTATCAAGTCTGATTTGGTGGCCGCCTCTAGCGCCTCCAGAGTCGGGTTTTCTATAAATTCACCCACATCCATCTTTGCTGGTTTCCCGTCTGGCTACCCGTGTAACCAGATCCAAGTTTGGACTTACAAGCCCGATTCACTGGCCTCCCAAGTTGGTGTCAAATCCCGAGACGAGAACCCCAATTGTTACATACCCCGTAACTGGGTCACTTACCAGCAAAGATAGGGAGGTCCGTTGAAGTCTGATGGTACTATTTTTAACAGTATTTATTGATAAAATACACAAAAATAATATCAATGCGAACATACATATAATATACGTCGTCAATACTAAATCTAAAAGCGCGGGTATAATAATAATCAATAAGAAATAACTCTATCGTTGTCTAGGGGATAATGTATTGTCCGATGGAAATATAAAAGTCACTCAAGTTCATTCAAGCTGCAGGCTGCAGCCTTTCGTTGGAGTCAAGAGAGAGAGATTAAAACTTGCCCATTCCTTTTATGATGTCAATCCTTCGAGAGTCGTTGGGGCTGATTTCTCCTTTGTTTTTTAGCTAAAGCCATTCTTCCATGGCAAGGCCCACCAATTCCAAGGCAAATGGAAAAGGACACACATGGGCTTTCCACCGGCTTTCGCTATTACGCTGTTACAGGATTTCTAGCGTTTCTTCTGGTGCGTCTGAAGGGGCCGTTCCCCAGACTCTCTTTTATCCCTACTCACGGGGTCTCAGATGTCAATCAGGGTGGAATGATGCCATCCCCCAACCAGACCACGTTGCCTGAGGGCTTCCACGAAGCACAGTACTCAATACACAATTCCGTCTCCAAGAGACAATGGCCGTTTCCCGTAGCTTTGTATCGCCGAGGGGCCAAGACATTCCAAACGTCTCTCTCTCATTTCCTGGGTCTCCTGACCTGAATTAATAGCGATCTTGCGATTCTCAAAAAGGAGGGGGCACAGGCGTAACACAGGAAAGATACTAGCATGGATAGAGCATTGGCTGATTGTCAGGAGGCAAAGAATAAGAATAAAGGGAACCTTTCTGGTTGGCTGCTGATGACTAGTGGTGTTCTACAGGGGTCTGTGTTGTGACCAACTTTTTTACATTATATGTCAATGATTTGAATGATGGAATTGATGTCTTTGTGGACAACTAGCACCAAAAGTTTCTGGGTGGAACCAGAGGAGCCAACTTCTGACCATTGTCATACCACCATCAAGATTGCTTACCATGCTATCTCTGCCCGTCCTTTGGAAAGTCCAGTGAGAGGTAGTTCTACTCCTAGCGTATATGCTGAGACTAAAGACCACAGCATCAGTGGTGAGGACCAAGAAGGTATGGTCAAAAGAGGCAGAAATGTGCTTACAGGACTGCTGTGAGTCGGTAGACTGGACAATATTCAGGAATTCATTTTCGAATCTGAATGATTAAGCCACAATTGTCACTGACTTCATCAAGACCCATGTGGATGAGTGAGTGCCTTCATATCCCTACCAAAACCCATGGATGATCCAGGATATGTGTAGCCTACTGAGGACTAGATCTGTGGCATTGAAAATGGTTATCCAGAACTATACAAGAAATCCAGATACAACCTAACAATTCTGATTGAAGTTAGAGATGGAATCAGATGCACGTCTGATCTGGCAAGGCTTACAGGCCATTAATTCCTACAAAGTGAAGCCTAACATCATGAATGACTGTAATGCATCACTCCGAGATGAGTTTATGCACACTTTGAAAGGGAGAATGAAACTACACCTGTGCAAATCCCTGCAGTACCTAGTGATCCTGTGATCTCTGTCTCAGAGGCTGATGTGAGAACATCTTTCAAGAAGGTGAACCCTAGCCAGGTATCAGGCCTTGATGGAGTACTTGGTGGGGCTCTGAAAACCTGTGCCAACGAACTGGTGGGAGCCTTCAAGGACATATTCAATCTCTCACTGCTGCTCTTGGAGGTCCCCAGTTGCTCAAAAGGGCAATGATCATCCAGTGCCCAAGAAAAGCACGGTGAGCTGCCTCGATGACTATTGCCCAGTGGCTTTCCCATCTACTCTGACAAAATGCTTTGAGATGTCAGTCATATTTAGAATCAACTCCTGCCTCAGCAAGGACTTGGACCCACTGCAATTTAGCCATCACATCAGTAGGTCTGCAGTGGATGTAATCTCACTGGCTCTCCACTCAGCCTCTGATCACCTGGACAGTAGCAATGCCTAAGGCAAGCTACTGTTTATTGACTACAGCTCAGCTTTCAACACAATCTCACCCTCAGTTCTAATCAAGAAGCTCAAAAGCCTGAGTCTCTATACCGCCTTCTGCAACTGGATCCTTGACTCCCTCACTGGGAAAATATTCTCTGTGCAGATCAGAAATTACATCTCCTCCTAGCTGACAATCAACACAGGCACACTTCAAAGATGCATGCTTAGCTCACTGCTCTACTCTCTCTATGACTGTGTGGCAAGGCACAGCTCAACTGGCATCGATACATCAGCCAATGACACGACTATTGTTGGCAGAATTTAAATGGTGATGAGGAGGCATACAGGAGTGAGATAGATCAGCTTGTTGACAGATGTCACAGCAACATCCTTGCACCCAGTGTCTGTAAGATCAAGGAATTGATTATGGACTTCAGGAAGAGGAAATGAAGGGAACACACACCAGTCCTCATCAAGGGATCAGCAGTGAAAAAGGTGAGCCAAGTTCTTGGCTGTCAACATCTCTGAGGAATCATCCTGGGTTCAATATATTGGTCAATTACAAAGCAGGTATGATAACAGCTATATTTCAGTAGGAGTTTGAGGAGAATTGGTATGTCACCAAAGACATCCACAAATTTCTACAGATGTACAATGGAGAGCATTCTAACTGGTTGCATCATCGTCTGGTATGAAGAGACCACTGCTCAGGATCAGAAAAAGCTGCAGAAAGTCATAAACTCAGCCAACTCCATCATGGACACTAGCCTTCCCATCATCCAGGACATCTTCAAAGTACAATGATTCAACAAAGTAGCATCCATCATTAAGGACACCCATCACCCAGTACATGCCGTCTTCTTATTTCTATCATCTCAGAGGAGGTACAGGAGCCTAAAGACACACACTCAACATTTCAGGAGTATCTTCATCGCCTCCACCATCAGAATGGACAATGAACCCATGAACACTACCTCAGTATTTTTTCTCTTCCTCTTTTTGCACTAGTTATGTAATTTAATTTTCATTTTTATATACATATTGTAGTTTATAGTTTTCATTATATATTGGAATGTACTGCTGCAGCTAAACAACAAATTTCACGATGTAACTAAAACTGATTCTGATTTTGATCGCTATCTCTATAGAAATATTTAGAACTCAAGTGAACACTCCCAATACATTTCTACAATTGCAAATGTAAAGTCAGCAACTTGAAAGCTTCAATCCAATAACTTTAAAAATATCGTCTGTATGATAAATGTCACAGATATAAAACAAAATGATTGTCTTTTATATAGCTGATACCCATGCCAATTCATATTTTAGATTTGTGAAGAGAAAGGGTTTTTATATAGATATCTCTTCATACATATAATGTCTATAAAGTATATTTTTGTATGACTTTACATACTTATCATAAAATAGGACAGAGTTATCAATTAGATCAAAGGTTTAGTAATTATCCCTAAACAAAAACTCACCACTTAAAATTGCTTTTGAGTTTCAATCGAATTTATAGAGTGACAAACTGGAGGAAATGAGTGAATACTGACTATCGGAACATGTTCTTATGTCCCCACTCTGAATATGCTGAGTGGAAAATTGAAAAATCTTAATTAAGCGATGATTAGGTGAGAAGGATGATGGAAGTGATCAGTCCAGCAGGGGAGTTAGGGTTATCAGGGGAGTTCATTTTGAAATTAAGAGAAATTGCTAATGTCATTCTTTAGGAATATATGATATTATTTTTCCAAGTAAGATGTGGATCTCATTTATAAAGAAAAAAGCAACTATCAGAATTATTTATTTATTTATCTCGCCATAAACAAATTACTTTTTTTATGTCAGCAATGCAAAAAGAGCAGCTTGTGTATGATATATGGAAAAACACTTGTGCTGCTTTACCCTCTAATTGGAAGCAATGTACAGATAACGTATTAAATTATTTTCAGTTCTTTACAAATAATTTTCCTACCATACAGATTACATGAAGTGAAATGTAATAACTAAGTGCCTGTGGTTTGATTTACATTCATTTTATATTGGAAAAAAATCAAATTATATTGAAAAGTCTGTTTCAAAATATTTATTAATAGCCTTTTGATCTAAAGTTTAACAGCTTTACAATATGATTGCTCTGCTGACCATTAAACTGCATAGTTTCTCAAATAAGGTTGAACCCTGTGGTAATCTAAATGCACCTAAATGTTCAAAGATGTTTAAATAGGCTCCTGTCAAAATATAACAAGGTGAATCAACAATCCCACACTTGCAATACATTCCAAGAGTGAATCCTTGATCTCACAGGACAGCTGCATTCACAGAAGTCAGGGAACTTGATTGTAGCCTAAATTCTCTGGCACACTGGTATTGCTAGATCACCTACAGATAATCAAATGACATTTTTGCATTAACTTTTGTGTAAATATATAATAAATAAAACTCTGTTTTGGTGTTTAATAAAATATAATCTACGATCAAAACATTAAAATTACAAGTAACTTGCTTTGAGACATCTGTACTCCTGCAGGAAGGTAAGGTTGGTAACTACAGAGACTAATGTGAAGCTACATTGCTTCAAACCATGAAGGCTACAGAATCTGATCCCTATGTTTGTGTGGTAGTTAATGTTAGAATGGGCAACTAACTGAGTGCTTCATTTGCCCTTAGAGACTAGAAGAGACCTTCAGATGAGTGCCATTCTTCATACAGACATCTAAATCAATTACTTCATTGACAGTAGCAAATGAAAGACACATATTTAAGATAATTCAAGATAATTAATAAGGATCCTGATGAAGGGACCCAGCCCTAATTCCTCTCCATTGATACTGCCTGATCTGCTGAGTTTCTCTAGTATTTTGTGTTTGGTGTTCTGGATTTCTAGCATCTGCAGAATCTCTTGTGTTTATTTAAGATAATTGCCAGGGGAACCTTAATGGTGATAAATTGGGGAATTGTTTTTATGCAAGTTGTTGTTATGATCTGGAATGCCTGCTTGAATAAAAGTGGAAGTAAATTCAAGGCATACACTTAAAAAGTGATAAAACACTTGTGAAGCTGTAGAGTTCGACTTGGATGGAGACACCAAAGGTATGGTTGCTAAATTTTCTGACACAGAGTTAAATGGGAAAGTAAGGTCTGAAGAGGGACTTATGCATCCTATTGCATAATTCACAAAAGGCTAGTATACAAGTACCGCAAGTGGTTAGCAAAGCTAACAAAATGTTATCACTGATTGCTGGGGAATTGAATACCTTATTTATAGAAGGTTGCTAATTTGTTGGAAGCAGTTCAGGCAATGTTTACTGGACTGATATCTGGCTTGGAGAAGTTGTCTTACGCAGAGGAGTTGAACAGGCTTGATTTGTGTTGGCTTTTTGGGAGAGGAGATTTAATCAAAACATTTAACATTCTGAGGTTCCTGAAAGGGTGGACATGGAATGGATGTTTCTTATGTTTTGTTCTATCTGGAGGCTCTTAAAAGGCTCTTAGATAGACATTCAGAGAATGGAGGGATATTGAGGCAGAAAGGATTAGTTTAATTAGGCATTTAATTACTAGTTTAATTAGTTTAACTCGCAACATGGCCATAGAGCCTTATCCTGTGTTGTACTGTTCTATGCCTAACTTGGGAACCACTGTTCATAAACAAAAAGGTTACTAATTTAAGAAAGGAATTAAATAAACATTTTTTCCCTCATGAGGTCATAAGACTTTGGAACTCTTTTCCTCAGAGGGTGGTGAAAACAGTTTTAAAGCACATTGACAAGCAAAAGAGAAAAATGTTACCTAAGGTAAATGGAAACAATCATCTCAAACAGTCAGGGACTGGCTGTTCTTCATTTGTACGCTCTTGTGTTTGTATATTCAAATGAGCAGGACTCTAATACAGATTTGTTGTGTTAACTAGTCTCTTCCTGCGCTGTGAAATTCTAAGGGGGAAAGATTACCTACTCCTGGAAAAGTAAGCACTGGAATTGTAATGTATGATTCACCTGCACCTGATTCACATCGATCAGGTTCCATACAGCCCCTTTTCATATGAGTCCCACTTCAAGGCTCCTTAGTAGCTAATGCCTTTTGAAACTAGCTTGAACTGATTAAAAGCGTATCTGCTCACCTTAAAGGAGAGGAGAATCCGTTTGGTTTAGGAAGAAAGAAGGGCATTATCACACTGATGGGGATATTAAATAAGCCAGCAACCAGCAAGAGGGAGAGAGGGAACAAAGCTGCAGAGAAGTTACAAAGAAGTAAAGTGGTGATATTGGGAAATTTCCATTAACCAATGTCGATTAAAATAATATTAGAGTAACGGACAAAGAGCAAGGATTACTGAAATCAGCTTTATTAAGATCTTAGATTAAGGAAGAAGGCACTGCTTTACCTTGAGGGGTGGGCCAAATGAGCAGCCTTGTAGAATATTAACCATAATTTCTTATAGATTAGACTGGTAGTAAAGAGGAGAAACGAGAAATCTAAAGTTCAACTATTTTTATAAATGACCTGGATGAGGAAATTGAGGGATGGGTTAGTAAATTTGCTGATGACACAAAGGTTGGGGGGTGTTGTGGATAGTGTGGAGGGCCGTCAGAGGCTACAGCGGGACATTGATACGATGCAAAACTGAGCTGAGAAGTGGGAGATGGAGTTCAACCCAGATCAGTGTGAGGTGGTTCATTTTGGTAGGTCATATATGATGGCAGAATATAGTATTAATGGTAAGATTCTTGGCAGTGTGGAGTATCAGAGGGATTCTGGGGTCCAAGTCCGCAGGACATTCAAAGCTACTGCGCAGGTTAACTCTGTGGTTAAGAAAGCATATGGTGCATTGGCCTTCATCAAGCGTGGAATTGAGTTTAGGAACCAAGAGGTAATGTTACAGCTATATAGGACCCTGGTCAGATCCCACTTGGAGTACTGTGCTCAGTTCTGGTCGCCTCACTACAGGAAGGATATGGAAACCATACAAAGGGTGCAGAGGAGATTTACAAGGATGTTGCTTGGATTGGGGAGCATGCCTTATGAAAACAGGTTGGGTGAACCCGGCCTTTTTTCCTTGGAGCGATGGAGGATGAAAGGTGTACAAGGTAATGAGAGGCTTTGATAAGTAAGTTTTTACCCAGAGTGGTGAGTGCGTGGAATGGGCCGCCGGCAACAGTGGTGGAGGCAGATACAATAGGGTCTTTTAAGAGACTTCGGGACAGGTAAATGGAGCTTAGAAAAATAGAGGGCTATGGGTAAGCCTAGGTAATTTCTACGGTAAGGACATGTTAGGCACAGCTTTGTGGGCCAAAGGGCCTGTATTGTGCTGTAGGTTTTTTTGTGTTTTTTAATTGGAGGCAGACTAAATTTAATGGGATGAGGAAGGATGAGGCAGGGTGGGGTAGCATGAAACATTGGCTAGTGAAGAATTAATAGAGCAGAGGAGATATTTCAAGCACAGTGTCAATACATTCCTGTATGAGACAAACAGACAAAAAATAAGAGATATCTTGGGAATCAAAGTTGGCAGTGAAAACATCAATAATTTCAGATATGCGGATGACACTGTTAATTGCAAGTACGGAGGAAGAACTACAAAACTTAATTGATATAGTTGTTGAAGAATGTGCAAAAATGGGTCTATCAATTGCAAAAAGACAAAATGTATGGCGATATCCAAAAAGAAGGAGAATCCTATCTGCAGGCTGAGAATAAACAGGGAAGACATAAAACAAGTACGGAACTTTTGCTACTTTGGAAGCTGGGTGACATCAGATGCCAGGTGTAACATGGACATCAGAAGAAGAATAGGGATGGCAAAAAACACCTTTACGAGAATGAAGAGTATACTAACCAACACTAAACTAGACATGACAACCCACCTCAGAGTACTGAAATGTTACGTTTATCCAGTTATGTTATATGGCTCAGAATGTTGGACAATATCTAGTAACATGAGGAAACAAATTGAAGCAGCAAAGATACGGTTTTTGAGGAGGATGCAAAGAATATCATGGATGAAACGAATATCTAACGAGGATGTCATCAACAGAGCAAGCACAAAAAGAGAAATAATGTATGAGATCATGAAAAGGCAACGTAACTTCATTGGACATGTGATTAGGAAAGAGGAGTTAGAATGCATGGTAATTATGGGAAAGATCGAAGGGAAGAAATCAAGAGGAAGGAATGACAAATGATGATGGAGACAGCAGCCAGAGAACTGGAAAGGAATACTAATGAATTGATCCACTTGACCTGAAACAGGAGTGTGTGGGCCATGGCAGTCAAAGCTCAAATTGGGCATGGCACCTGATGATGATGAGGAGGAGGAGGAGGAGGAGGAGATAAAGGTAGGAGATCTGGATATCGAGAACTGATATGTTTAATATAATGGCATTTAGTAAGAAATGTGAATAGTGCATCAAGTGAGAACTAAGTGGAATAGTTGGCTAAGAGGAAAATAAAGGGAGAAAATATGAGAAGAGAATGGCTTAACATAAACGGAACCAAATAGCTTGTATAAGCAAATAACAGTTAAGTAGGTAGGCAGACAGTGGAAAGGGCTGGTTATAGATAAAGAAGGCGATCCATGCATGGAGATAGAAAATATAGTTAAAACACTGAATGAGTACTTAGTGTCAGTGTTCATCAAGGAAGTGGATACAGTAAAAATTACAAAAAATACAAAATAATTAATGGAATGGAAGTTGATAAGGATGATACACAAGAAAGACTGAGATGCATGTTAGATTGCTGAAGGAAATCAGGGTGGAGATTACATAATTTTGTCACAACTTTTCAGTCCTCCCAAGTCATAAGAGTTGTGCCACAGAAATACAAAATGATCAGTGACATATTTTGCAAGAAGGGGATTAGGTACAGTACATCTGTAATCATGGGCGAGTCAAATTACTCCTAGACGTGAAGTTCTTATCTTCCAATATTTAGTAATAAGTTAATAGCCATCTGAAAAATGTTTGAGTTATTAAAGGAAGCAAGTATGGGGTTGTTAAAGGCAAATCACGTTTGACTGACCTGAATTCACTTTTTGATTATGGTAACAGAGAAGATTGAAGTTAATATCATCAGTACTGAGTTCAGAAAGCACTCTGCCAAGTTCCACAGAAAAGGCATGTCAGTAAATTAAAGCCAACATAACAAAAGGTTCATTGGCCTGTGGATAAGAAATCAGCTTAAGGACATTACATAGAGTCATGGTAAATGCTTGGTTATCAAATTGAAGAATGGCAGAAAGTTGTGTTCCCCAGGGTCAGTGTTGGGAACCCTATGAATTGAAATACATCCATAATTTGTCAATTGTTGAAGATAGGTGGTGGAGTACTTGGTGACACAGGACAAGATACTACAAAGTCAGCAAAGTTTTCTTCAGGGAATATCTTGCCTGACAAACCTATTGGAATTCTTTGAGGAGATTACAAGTAGGATAGATAAAGGGGATGCAGCAGATATTGTATATTTGGACTTTCAGAAGGCATTTGACAAGGTGCCACACATGAGGCTGCTAACCAAGTTAAGAGCCCATGGTATTACAGGAAAGTTACTAACATGGTTAGAGCATTAGCTGACTGGTAGGAAGAAGCAAGTGGGAATAAAAGGAACCTTTTCTGATTGGCTGCCAGTAGCTAGTGGTGTTCTGCATGGGTTGGTGTTGGGACCACTTCTTTTTATGCTGTTAGTAAATGATTTAGATGAACCAATAGGTGGCTTTGTTGCCAAGTTTGCAGATGATATGAAGATTGGTGGAGGGGCCGGTAGCATTGAGAAAACAGGTAGGATTCAGAAGGACTTAAACAGATTAGGAGAATGGGCAATGAAATACAATACTGGAAAATGCCTGGTCATGCACGTTGATAGGAATCAATGTAGGGACTATTTTCTAAACGGAGATAAAATCCAAAAATCTGAGATGCAAAGAGATTCTGGAGTCCTTGTGCAGAACACCCTGAAAATTAACTTAAATCAGTGGTGAGGAAGGCAAATACCATGTTAGCATTCATTTCAAGAGGTCTAGAATACAAGAGCAAGGATGTGATGCTGAAGCTTTATAAGGCACTGGTAAGATCCCACCTTGAGTATTGTGAACAGTTTTGGGCCCCTCATCTTAGAAAAGATGTACTGGCATTGGAGAGGATACACAGGAGATTCACAAGGATGATTCCAGGAATGAAAGGGTTGTGTTACGAGGAACGTTAGATGGCTCTGGGTCTGTACTTGCTGGAATTAAGAAGGATGAGGGGGGATCTCATTGAAACATTTTGAATGTTGAAAGGCCTAGACAGAGTAGATGTGGAAAGGGTATTTGCCATGGTAGGAGAGTCTAGGACAAGTGGGCACAACCTCAGGATAGAGGAGAGTCCTTTCAAAACAGAGATGCAGAGAAATTTCTTTAGCCAAAGGGTGGCGAACTTGTGGAATTTGGTACCACATGCAGCTGTGGAGTCCAGGTCATTGGGTGTATTTAAGGCAGAGATTAATAGGTTCTTGATTGGACATGGCATCAAAGGTTATGGGGAGAAGCCAGGAACCAGGGTTGAGGAGGAGAAAAATAAGGATCAGCCATCATTGTATAGCAGAGCACATTCAATGAGCCAGATGGCCTATTTCTGCTCCTATGTATTATGTCTTATAGTCTTATGAGTTGAATAGGCTGTGCAGAAAATTTTTTCAAAATTTGCTGGTGTGGTCAGCTGTTGGAATAACTATAAGAGAATGAATAGAAACTGATAGTCTACAAGGTGAGCAGACAAAAGGCAAATGACATTTTATACAGAAAAATAATAATAATAACTTATTTATAGACCACTTTTGATTCAAACAATATAGTTCAATGTGCTTTATGATAGAATAAAGTATAAACATGAAAATAAAAGACAAAAAGATGGTAGTTAAAAGCAAAGTTAAAAATGCAGTGGATTCTAGTTAATTAGACCATCAGTTAATCAGGGCAGTTCATATTAAGGACAATTTCTAAAGAAAAATACCTAATTGAGAAAGTAGTCAGGTTTTTCTTTGTTTATTTGGAACACTATGCCACTTAATTGGGACAGGTGACTGTTGCCAAACAGTTTTTAACTGGCATCAGTCGCGTGCACTGTTGCGGCCATTAGACACTACCCCATGCTTAGAGTGAACAGTTTCTTAAGTAGCATCAATTACATGTGCTTCTGCTCAAAAAACAGTGATTTTTTTTATCACAGTGTGGTTTAAAATTTAGCATAAAGAATGAGGAAGGACAATGCTAATTAAATGACACTGGTGTGATAGAACAGAGGTATCTGGTACACAAATAAATCTTTGAAAGTGACAGGTGAGCTTAAAAGAAAGAAGAGAACTATTTCATAAGCATAGACATTGAGTAGAAAATAGGTTGGATTATGTGGAATCTTCATATACCAGTGGTTTAACACATAGTGCCTTCTGGTCACATATTTTAGGAAAGATGAGTAAGTCCTATAAAGGATGTAGAAGAGAATTAGGCAATTAGTTACATGGATGGAACTCCTGAATCATCAGCTCCTGCAAACAAACAGCAAATAGACAATGATACTTCACTCCCAGATGAGCTCAATGTCTTTTATGCTCGCTTTGAAAGGGCGAATAAAAGTACATATGAGGATCCCTGCAGCACCTGGTGACCCTGTGATCTTTGTCTTGGAGGCCACTGTCAGAACGTCTTTTAAGAAGACGCGAAGTGACAGGCCCCGATGGTGTACTTTGTAGGGCTTTGGAAACCTGTGCCAAATAACTGGTGCGTGTATTCAAGTACATCTTGAATCTCTCCTTGCCACAGTCAGAAGTTCCCACCTGCTTCAAAAGGGAAACAATCATACCAGTGCCCAAGAAGAGCAGGATGAGCTGTCTTAACAATATCATCCAGTAGCACTCACATCCATGGTGATGAAGTGCTTTGAGAGTTTGGTTATGGCTAGAATTAACTCCTGTCTCAGCAAGGACCTGGACCCACTGCAATTTGCCTATTTCCACAATAGGTCTACAGTGGATGTGATTTCATTGACTCTTCATGCAGCCTTAGATCACATGGACAATACTAGCACTTGCATTAGGCTGCTGTTTATTGAATACAACTCAGCGTTTAACACAATCAGTCCTACAGTTCTGATCACAAAGATATTGATCGGAAACAATATTTCCTCCTCGCTGCTCATCAACACTGGCACACCTTGATGGTGTGAGCTTAGCCCACTACTCTACTCTCACTACACCCATGACTGTGTGGCTAGGCACAGCTCAAATGCCATCTATAAATTTTCTGATTACACAGCTATTGTCGGCAGATTTTCAGATGGTGACAAGAGAGTGTACAGGAGCAAAATAGATCAGCTGGTTGAGTGGTGTCACAGCAACAATCTCGCATTCAACGTTAGTAAGACCAAGGAATTGATGGTGAACTTCAGAAAGGGTAAGACAAGGGAACACATACCATACCTCATAGACAGATCTGAAGTTGAAAGAGTGAGCAATTTCAAGTTCCTGGGTGTCAACATATCTGTGGATCTATCCTGGACACAACATATCGATGCAATTACAAAGAAGTCAAGACAATGGCTATATTTCATTGGGAGCTTGAGGAGATTTGGAATGAATTAACATTTAGCTTGGAGCCAGAAGATATAGGTGAGATCACTAAATGGAGATGCTTTATTGGCATTCACAAAGCAAGCAGTCTTTGTAGTTGGAGATTTCTGTAAAGGGGTCAGTGCATGTCTACTGAAGGTTTACATAAATAAAGAGGAAGTAGCACTAGATGCGATTTGTTCAAGATCCCTATGGGAGGCAAGGGAAGACATTTCTGGGATTCTGGATGAGATTTTTAAATATTCAAATGAGATTTGGCTGCAGAAACTTGTAACCTCAGTTCCATCATGAGCACTAGTCTCACCAGCATCCAGGACATCTTCAAGGAGTGATACCTGAAAAAGGAGCATCCAACATTAAGTCATCACCCAAGACGTATCCATCAGGGAGGAAATGCAGGAGTTGAAGGCGCACACTCAATAATTCAGGAACAGCTTCTCCCCCTCTGCCAGCAGACTCAATGGGCCAAATGGCCTAATTCTTCTCATATATCTTATGGCCTTATGGTCTTGTAAAGCAATTTTGGAAAAAGAGAAAATTTCTTCAGTTGGGTGGGAGTTAGGGGCAATTTCACTAACTTAAGGGAGGAACTGGTAAAAGCCTACAATTGCACAATGGAAAGCAGTCAAACATGAAATAGCAAGAGTTTGAAGCAAACATGTTCCTATAAGAGGTAAAGGATTCCGGTAACAAACATGGGGAAGAGTAGATGTTAAGGGTTGGATAAAGAGAAAATACATGGGGAACCAATGAAAAAGGAGGCCAGACAAAAATATAGAAATTTTTGGGAAACCCTTAAAAGAGGAAATTGGGAAGACTAACAGGGGCTATGAAAAACCACTTAGAGAGATTAAAGTAAATCAAAAGCCATTCAATCAATATATTAAGGACAAAATAATAACCACAGTAAAATTAGAAAGCGTTAGGAATAAAATGGGTCATCTGTGCTTGGAGCCAGAAGATATAGGTGAGATCACTAAATTGAGATGCTTTATTGGCATTCACAAAGCAAGCAGTCTTTGTAGTTGGAGATTTCTGTAAAGGGGTCAGTGAATGTCTACTGAAGGTTTACATAAATAAAGAGGAAGTAGCACTAGATACGATTTGTTCAAGATCCCTATGGGAGGCAAGGGAAGACATTTCTGGGATTTTGGATGAGATTTTTAAATATTCACTGGACACAGGAGAGACCAGAGGACTATAAGGCAGCAAATGTGGAACCCTTTTCAAGCACAAAAGCAGGGAAAAGTGTGGTAACTATTGACCTGTGAACATAAAATCAGTGGAAGGGAAGATGCTGGGGAAAAAATAATTTGAAGGGAGAGGATTAATGATCACTTGGAAATGCATTGACCAGTTATAGACAGCTATCATGACTTTGTCAAGGGAAGAAATTTCTGACCAAATTCAATGAACCATTTGAAGAGATAACAAAGTTTACTGGAGTGATGTGCATGGACATTAATAAGACCTTTGACAAGGTCCCACATAGGAAATTGGTTCTGAAGGTTGAGGCCCATGAGATCCAGGGCAAGTTGGAAATTTTCATCCAACATTGGCTTGGCAATAGGAGACAGAGCAAGTCCTGATAAAGAGTCTCGGTCTAAAAAGTTGAATGTTTATTCATTTCCATAGATGCTGCCTGCTGAGTTCCTCCAGCATTTTGTGTGTGTTGCCTTGAATTTCCAGCATCTGCAGATTTTCTCATGTAAAGAGAGGTAGAGTGTAGTTTTGTGATTGGATGCCCTGTAGCCAGTGGTACCCAGCAAGGACTGGTGCTGGGACCCTTGCTCTTTATAGGATATGTGAATGTCTTTGATTTGGATGCAAGAGGCATGATCAGTAAGTTGATGGAGGACAGGAATGGCTGTAGATAATATGGAAGTTAGTTTTAGGTTGCAAAGTGATATCGGTGTATTGGTGAAATGCACTGAAACATGGCAGATGGAGTTTAATACGGTCAAAATGAGGTGATGTATTTTGAGAGTACTCTGTCATGCAGCATAAATGGTAGCTAGAACCTTGGTCCAACCTCATCTGAAGTACTGTTTGAAGTTCTGCCACCTTCCTGCAGGAGAGGGTACAGAGGAGATCTTTCATTATGATATCCGGAATGGAGAAGAGAGCAGAGAAGCTAGGTCTGTTTAACTCTGGGATGAAGGTGGTTGCAAGGGGACATATTGAGGTGCATAAAGAGGACATAAAGGTACACAATGAGGCAGATACACTTATATTGTAATGAAATATTTCCTGTATAAAACTGCAGGACATAGATTTAAGGTTAGAGGGAAGAGATTTAGAGAGGATATGGTGGGGAATTTCTTCACCAGAGAGTGGTAAGTATCTAGAATGCATTGCCAAAGAGAGTGGTTTAAGTTGGATCACCAACAGCATTCAAAATTTATTTAGATGAACTCTTGAATTGCTCAGATGTAGGCTATGGACCAAGTGCTGGACAATGGAGTTAGTACCGAAAAGTGTCCACTGGTCAGAGTTGGGTCAAATGGCACATTTCAAGGTGTATGAATCTATGTCTCTATACAGTTTTAACTCTATCAGTATGATTAGCCCAGGTCTCACAATAGTGTGGGGACACTCATGGCTCAGGACTCAATCTGTATGGGTGTTTATGTAGTGGAGGTCTAAGACCAGAAAGCATGTGCCTGCTCTCTCCCTATATTTTCCATCTCCTTTCTGCAGCTGCCCCATAGGAAGAGATTGACCTCTCACTACCTTTGAAGTGGTTTAGCAATCCACAAAGGAAGTATTAGAGAGATTGATGTATATTAAAGTAGACATATCACTAGCGTCTGATAGGCTCTATCCTAGGATGTTATGGCAAGCAAGAGAGGAGATTTCTGGGGCTTGCATCATCTTTATCCACAGGTGAGATAAACAAAGAAATTGTTGTTTCCATATTCAAGAAGATTGGTATGACCATAAGACCATTAGACATAGGAGCAGAAATCAGCTATTTGGTCTTTTGAGTTTGCTTCACCATTCCGTCATGGCCAATTTATTATCCCTCTCAACCCTATTATCATGCCTTCTCCCTGTAACCTTTGACACCCTTAATAATCTAGAACCTATCAACCTGTTCTTTAAATATACCCATTGACTTGGCCTCCACAGCCATCTGTGACATTGAATTCCACAGATTCGCCAACATTTGGCTAATTAAATTCCTCCTCGTCTCTGTTCTAAAAGGACATCCCTGTACTCTGAGACTGTGCTTTCTGGTCCTAAACTCCCCCACTATAGAAAACATGCTCTTCATATCCACTCTAGCTAGGCCTTTCAATATTCAATAGGTTTCAATGAGATCCACCCTCATGCTTCTAAACTGCAGTGAGTATAGGCACAAAGCCATCAAGTGCTCCTCATCCATTAGCCCTTGCAGTCCCAGAATTATTCTTTTGAAATTCTTGTTCCCTCTCGAATGCCAGCACATCTTTTCTTAGATGTGGGACCAAAAACTGCTCAGAGCATTCCTAGTGCGGTCTGACCAATGCTTTATAAAGCCTCAGCATTACATTCTTGCATTTATGTTCCAGTCCTCTTGAAATAAATGCTAACATGGCATTTGCATTCCTTACCACTAACTCAACCTGCAAGTTAACATAGAAACATAAAAAACCTAAAGCACAATACAGGCCCTTCGGGCCACAAACTATGCCGAACATGTCCTGACCTTCAAACTACCTAGGCTTACCCATAGCCTTCTATTTTTCTAAGCTCCATGTATCTATCCAGGAGTCTCTTAAAAGACCCTATTGTTTCCACCTCCATCGCCACCGGCAGCCCATTCCATGCACTCTCCACTCTCTGCGTGGAAAAAAACTTACCCCTGACGTCTCCTCTGTACCTACTTCCAAGCACCTTAAAACTATGCCCTCTCGTGTTAGCCATTTCAGCCCTAGTAAAAAGCCTCTGACTATCCACATGATCAATGCCTCTCATTATCTTGTACATCTCTAGGAATCTACACTTCAGGGGATCCTGCACAAGGACATCCAAGTCCCTTTGCACCTCTGATCTCTGAATTTTCTCCTCATTTAGAAATTTGTCTACAACTTTATTCCTTCTATGAGTAAGCTACAACACTGCAAGTGTGTGAGCCTTGTATATCAGTAGCAAGGATAACATGAGGAAAAATTGCAATTGGATTTTAACACTTGGAAGACAGGAACTGATCTTGTATGGTTTTGTGCAAGAGAAATCTGATTCATAAACCTGACTGAGTTTTTTGAGGAGGTTACTCAGGAGATCGATGAAGGGACGATGGTAGATATAAGATCCTAAGACATTGGAACAGAATTAGGCCATCTGGTCCATCAAGTCTGCTCCGCCAGTTAATCATGGCTGACTTTCTTTCCCTCCTCAGCCCCACTCCCTGGCCTTCTCCCCGTAACCTTTGATGCTGTATCCAATCAAGAAACTATCAATCTATGCCTTAAGTAGACCCAATGACCTGGCCTCCACAGTTGCCTGTGATAACAAATTCCCCAAATTCACCACCCCCTGGCTAAAGAAATTTCTCTGCATCTCGGTTTTAAATGGATGCCTCTCTATTCTGAGGCTGTGCCCTCTGGTCCTATATTCACCATCAAGGGAAGCATCCTTTCCACATCTACTCGGTCTTGGCCTTTCAACCTTCAAAAGCTTTCAATGAGGTCCCTCTTCATCCTTCTGATTCCAGTGAGTACAGACCTAGAGCCATCAGACGTTCCTCATATGATAACCATTTCATTCTCGGAATCATCCTTGTGAACCACTACACATGTACTTCACATGTACTTCAGTAAGGCTTTTGACAAGATCCTGTACAGACATCAGTACAAAAAGTTAGGCATATGTGATCCATTGTGTTTTGAAAACCTATCCAAATTTGACTTGCTGATAGGCAGCAGAGATTAATAGTGATGGGCTGTATATCTGACTGAAACTCTTTAAGTGATGGTGTACCACAGGAATTGCTTTTGGGGTCATTGTTATTTGTCTTTAATATAAATGACTTGGATGAGGATGTCTGTGGTCTGGCAAATAAGGTTGCTGACAAAATGAGCATTGATGGAGATGTAGATGGTGAAGACGGTTGCCTAAGGATACAGAGGAACACAGATCATCTGAAAACTTAGGCAGAGAGGAGGCAGATGGAATATAATCCAGACAAGTGTGTGGTAACACACACAAGATCCTGGAGGAACCCAGAAGGTCAGCAGCATCTATGGAGAGGAATAGAGTCAACATTTCAGCCAAGACCCTTCATCATGACTGTGTGAGGTAATACATTTTGGGTCACCTAATGCTAGCCAGACACATACAGTAAAAGACAAGGATCTTAGAAGTGTTGATGTCCAGAAGGACTTTGATTGGAAGCTCATAGTTCTCTGAAAATGCTGATACAGTTGGATGGGGAGATGAAGAAGACATGAAGCTTGCTTTTGTAGACAGGGTTGTTGAGTATACAGGTTGGGATATCATGTTGCAGCTGTACAAGACATTGGTCAGGCCATACTTTGCACATTAGGTAAGTTTTTCATTGTATCTGTACTTATGCCAATAAACCCGATTTTGGTTTTGACAATTATGTGTAATTCTGATCACCACACCATATAAAGGATGTGGTTGCACTAAAAAGACAGTAGCACAGTGGCATAGCAATTAGAACAATTCTATTACAATGCCAGTGACCTGGGTGCAACCGCACTGCTGCTTAGAAGGAATTTGTATATTCTCCTTGTGACACTGTGGATTTCCTCTGGATGCTCCAGTTTCCACCACATTCTAATGACCTAATGGTTAGTCGGTTAATTGGTCACATGGGTGTAGTTAGATGGTGCCAATTTGTTGGGCTGGAAGGTCCTGTCACCTGCTAATAGGTAGATAGATAGATAATGGCCAGAATGTTGACAGGAACAAAGGGCTTTAGATACAAGTAGAGATTGGATTGATCAGGATCGTTCTCACTGGAACATATAAAACTAAAGGGTAACCTGAAGGAGATTTATGAAATTATGAGCGTCATTGATAGGTAACTAGTCACAGTTGTTTACTAAGTGTAGGGGAGTCTAAAACTAGAGGACAGGGGTTTAGCAGGAGAGGAGTAATAGCTAAGTGAGATCTAACAGGTAAGTTTTTCACATAGAGGTTTATGGAACAAGATGCCAGAGGTGATGGTAGAGGAAAGTACAATCACAGCATTTAAAACGCATTTGTACAGGTACTTGGATGGGAAAGGAATAGAGGGATATAGGCCAAATGCAAAAAAAAAAATGGGATTAGTGTAGATGGCATCTTATTTGACATAAATCAACTGGGACAAAGGTCCTGTTTTTGTGCTGTACAACTCTATGACTTCATGACACTCAAAAAGCATTAAGGATTGCAAAAAAGATACCTTCATGACCTGTGAAAAAAAGAATAAAATTCTTTCTTCCATATAAGTAAATCATTATGTCCGAACATGGTTTCACTGCAGGCAAGAAGTTAAAATAGCAATCAATTCAATGTCTAAGTCATGGGTCAGTTAGTAACCACTGTAATAACATTCTTGTCATGTTTTGTTCAGTTGCAAATGGAAATCTATAGGAAAATAAAACAATATACTGTATGTTCTTCACAGTGCAGATGAAAATACGATTAAGCTTCATGGAATTTGCAAGTTCAATTCTGATTAAATATCAGCATTTTCCTTTGAATTTGACAAAAATTATACTATTTAGATGCCATAAACTCTGGAAACTCTTACTAGAACTCATGGTATATTGTTGAAAATCCTGATGGTAGCTATCTGACCCCTGCAGTCATGTTAGAAATGTATTTCAATAGTAGTTCACATGTCCATGTTAAGATGGTTAGAATTCCTTACGACATCAGAGGACAAAAGACTCTTTCAGCTACAGAAGTTATTTAGCTTTATTTCAAATCCTAGTCTAAAAGTCAGGGCTTTGGTCCATGGATAAGCAAAGGGTGGGAGTGCAGGAAGAGATGGCTATCCATACTTCTTGAACAAATCTCTCTTTGAGATCTTTAAATAGTGCACTATTAAGAATTGACTATAATCAAGTCGCTGTACTCAGTGTGATGATATTTTTACACGTGCCCTACAAATAGCCAGAATTCCATGCATGTCATGAGAACATTTAGAAGAATTAACTCTGAAAATATTAGCAGCAGAAATACTGTTTCAGTTTTGCTGTGGAAATTCCTCCTCATCTGGATAAACGAAGGAAAGAAGCAATGACTAGTGATGAATTCCCTCCTGACCTTCAATAACAACCAGCATCATGCATTGGAATATTTTCCAACAAAGACAGCTGACATGCCTATGGCTTTTATTTTGAGTAACTGTACAGAGAATGCAGAATAGTCATTACTGCTAATCTGATGCACTGATTAATATAATGAATAAACTACCAAAAAAAGAATGAGTTATAAAATTTGCTTGTCTAAGATTCAAGATAGGATACACAGGCAGGCTCCTTGAGTAGAAATGAGGGATGAGAATCTTGTCCAGAAGCTTAATTCACATGGTATTAAGCTTATATTTCCATCACTACCTCCATTTGAATATGAAGTTGTCTGATGGATAGAAAATATGAAGTAATCATGATAAGGATTATGTAGGTTATGTTGCTGAATCAGACACAAAGATCTATAAGGGGCCATTAAGACCAACTGTGAGGATAACGGTGACTTTGTTAGTTATGTAGCAATGGAACGACAGCTTCAGCAGAGGAGCAGCTGGGTGATTAAATGTGAACAACCAGAAGTTGCTCTTTATGTTGTGACACTCATTTAATCTAAAAGGATATTTTACTCTCTACACCAATGAAATCTATAGAAATGTAAAATGCTTGCATTAGGGTGTTGGGTATGAACTAAATTGACGGCAAATGTTTAGAACTAGCAGGTAAGTACATCAGCACCATTTTAATAATGGGTTAAGAACAAAAAATGCAACAATGGAAGTATTCACAGCAGATCTTTTACCTCAGTACTGCAATCTTGCAATGGCCCATTACCCCTTAAATCCCTTACTATCTAAAAATCTACAGTGCAATACTTACCAATTATTGTAAATCAGTCTCTCCATTTCTGAACACTGGTCACTTCGGGTCTGTTGTATTATTCCAAGCGGTTTCAAAATGACAAATATGAAGCATTTTTTTCTTTTTGCATTTGTCCCCCTGTGTTTTCTCAGAACAATTTTCATTTCCTTCTTTCTTTACATCGAAGAGAATAGATCTTCTCAATCACTTATTCTATTCTCCTTTCTGTTTTAAAACAGTTTCCTGCCCTGTATTATTGGTAAGAGGATGTATCGTTGCTCACTGGGTGCTCTTGGTCTCCTGTTTTCCTCACTGTGCCTCTTTGAGTGCAGCAACTTTGTTGGCAAATCTGTTGGAGCTGAATACACTGGGTGAAGATTAATTGTAGATAATATTGGAGACTTTGCTTTCCTATTACTTGTATTACCTACAATGGAAATTTGGGAGTCCAAAGCAATGCAATCTGATCAAAGTCAAAACATACCACAGCAAGGATCAATGTTTGTAAGTATGATGGAAAAAATGGTTATCGCTTTCAGGAGAACCCACAGTCACACCCCTTGTTACATCGGCGGCACAGCAGTGGAAACTGTGAGCCGTTTCAAACTCCTGGGAGTGAACATCTCACACAATCTCTCATGGTCCCAGAAAATACCCTTCTCCATCAAGAAAGCTCACAAACACCTCAACTTCCTAAAGAGGCTGAAAAGAGATGGATTATGCACATCAATATTTATGATCATCTACAGAGTACATCCTTGTACGCTGCCCATGATATTATATGGAAACTGCAAAGCAGCAGACAGGAAGGCTTTACAGCGGGTAGTCAAAACTGCCCAAAGCATCACCCGCCCCAGTCTATCTGCCATCAAGGACATATATACAGAAAGGTGGCCAGACTCAAAAACAGTTAGTTTGCTCAAACAGTAAGGCTGATCAACACCTCCATCCATTAACCCTCCCCACCACCACTACTTGTCAGATCCTGTCGGAGTCACCTAATGTATAGACCCTCCTGTATCTAGCATCACTTTATGTACGTACAATCAATCTATGTATATAAGCTATCTTGTGTACTTATAGAAATTTACAGCGCATTACAGGCCTTTTGGCACACAATGTTGTGCCAGCCATGTACCTACTCTAGAAACTGCTTAGCATTTCCCTAGTGCATAGTCCTCTATTTTCCTAAGCTCCATTTACCTGTCCAAGAGTCTATTGTATCCACCTCCACCACCATCACTGGCAGTGCATTCCATGCACCTACCACTCTCTATGTGGAAAACTTACCCCTGACATCCCTTCAATACCTACTTCCAAGCACCCTAAAACTATGTCCTCTTGATTATTTCAGTCTTCACTACCCTTGCATACGGGAAATCACATTAAACAAACTTGAATCTTAAGAAATACAAATGAGTTGAATAAAATGTGTGAATGGACATAAGAAAACAACAGCTGAATAAATGTAGAGTTCTGCTGAAAAAAATAAAGAAATATTCAATCAACATATATCATGTGTGCTGTTGAACTTGCAAATGGAACTGGAAGAACTCTATGATGGTTGATGGATTCCGAGCTCAGCATTGTGATCCATTGCAGAATGACAATGAACAAAGCAATTAGAATGTTGAACTACAGAGACAAAACAACAGGATTCCTGTCAGAAACAGCCATCCTTCAGAATGAATAGAATCCAGTCAAGTCATGCTCAGAGCCCTGTACTGGTACTTTACAGTGCAACACAGTCAATCAAACTAAGGAGACGTAAAGATATGAGATTGATGGTAACAATAGTCATTTGAACTGTGAAAGAAGATTAGAGAAAAAAATCCTCATGTAATAGTTCATCGTACTCTTCTTCCAAAATTTGCTTTTGTTGGCTACAATGGAACTGAATTTCAGGAGCACAATATCAATGTATAGCCACTCCTAAATCAGGAATTTAGCATTTACAATTTGAGGATGAACTATTGCCCCTTGAACTTTAAGCCTTATGAGAAGAAGCCTAATTGACAGAGAAAGAGAATAATCCCAGCTTTTCTGACCTCTCTACATATTTGAATGTCGTAATTTCATGGATCATTGCAATAAATCTCCTTTATACCCTCTATGATATGCATGAGGTGAAAACAGAATATGGATGAGGGGAGTAGGGGGAAGTTGGGAACATAGCCTGTGATTGGACTTTATTTTTCCAAAATTATTTAAGTGCTAGTTATGGCTGTGATTTTTTTTTTAAAAAAGAGCCTTCAGCATTGGATCTAAAATGGACAATACTGGTCATATTAGTTAGCATGCTGCACTTTTAGTTGGATATGCACAATTAATCATCTGATTATGTTTATGTTTGTAGTGACTGCTGAATTTAAATATTGAACTGCATCTGCTTAAAACTGTAAAACAATCTATGGTCTAATTGAGCTTACTTAGGCTATATGATTTATCTAATCCAGATGAGGACCGACAAGGAAAGACTTAATTGCACACTAAATACTTCCTTCCTAATGTATTTTCAGGTCAGCATAGGGAATTGAAGATACAAAACTATAATATGAAAATATTATAATTAATTTTAACAATCTATCGGTTCTTCATTCTGTCACTACCGAGAAATATATCTAAGGAAATGCACACAACAAAACAGGAAGAAGGTCTAAAATTCCAGACCAAGTGGTAGTAAGTGGAACTTTCATCCTTCCTTTTATCAAGACCTAATCCATGCCCAATATTGTAGATCTATAACAAAAGGAGTAAGACATTCAACCTCATTCAATAAGATAGTCAGTGATCGCACTCCATGATCTTCAGTCCTCACTCCAGAGGGCTAGACCTCTGGGCTAACATTGTTTCGTCGTTTCAGTCAATTTAAATGTAGGCCCAGACAGACTGAAAAGATGGTGTCAGTCAGGACAAAAGCTGATTTTGCTCATTCTCTGTGATAGTTATCTCCATGGTGCTGAGGCTGTGAAGACTGCTGTGCTCTGTGTTCGCTAACATGATGAACTAAATAAACGAGGCTTTGGTCCTACTCTGAGCTGCTCCAGGGTTCAGATCTGAGGACTGAATTTTGGTTCAGATTGCTATTGGTCGTTCAATTGTTTGCATGATTTGTATTTTTTTCCCCTTTCTCCTGTGCATCGAGTGTTTGTTGGTTATTTTTATTTTTCTTTAATTTTGTTCTTTTGGGTTAGTTGCTTTGTGGCTAGCTGCGAGCAAGCAAATCTCAAGGTTGTATAATTTATACATTCTTTGATAATAAAGGTACTTGAATCTTAAATCCACTCTTTTGGGTTACTTCATATACATTAATATCATTGGTTATTATAATCTAGCAATTTCATTTAAAGTCAGCATTTATTTCTGTTTGTGTGAGAAAGGCTGAAAAATCAAATCTCTGTTTTCAATTGTGAGGTAAAATCTATCAGTTTTTCTCATAGAATCTGATCTAGACTTGATATGGATGTAGAGCAACCTTAATATTCCAACTCCCAAGTTATAAAGATTAACAATCAAGAAGCCTTTCTAATTGTTGTTTGAGCAAGGCAAATGCACTTAACCACCATAACGAGAGGACTGGAGTATTAATTTTGTTTTACATCTATAACCAGCCCTGGTCAGATCACCCAGACACATGTTTTGTATCTTCTTTGTATAAATATATAAAATGTGTATGAATATGTTCAGTCCTGTTCACTTGCCTCCAGGATGTTTTCTTCATACCACTTCACCTAAATTATTTCTCCTTTGTCATTCCTGCTGCTATTGCTTTAGTTATTTTAGTATTCTGCAGTGTAAGGTGCTTTGTAGATTCCATTGTGTTTGTATGAGTTATTTGGTAATTTGGAATGTAATTGGTAGTAATTTAGCTAATCACCATAACCTGGTAAATATACAGCCTTTAACAAGATCCTTGGTGGGATTTCATGTCACCTCTCCACAGCTGAGCCTTTTTTAGAGGTTCTGCAAAGACACAACAAAATAAATTTCTCAAGGTAAATAAAACTTCTCTAGAAATCTTCTCTTAAGCGTGGGTGGGACAGTAGGAAGAAATTATTATGCTTCACACACCCCTTTCTCAGCACCGCTCTTACCTACTTGAAATTAAAACTGCATTCTAAACAAGCTAGATTCCCAGTAGAAGAATATTTTAAATTGAACTGCTTGTATCCATTCAGATGCCAAGCATGCTATGAATTTAACAGATTGAATATTTTGTGAAATACAGCCTCTCATTTTCTCATCCTGTTGTGATGAGCAATGTAACTGCCAATCTACTTTCTTTCTCACATTACATGTTCTTGTTGCGATGGTATAATAATGACAAAGCAAGGTAACAGTTAGTACAGATTTGAGTATAACTTCATGGAGCTAAAAAGAGAAATCGGAAAAAATGATATAATATAAGATTGATTTGTGTTCTTTAATCTTAAAACAAAAATACAGCATGCCATTTTGCAGTTTATTAGAGTTTGTTAAGAACAATTTGAACTTCTGCAACACTATTTAGTGTTTCCTAACAATTCTGTTTATCATAGAAAATTAGATGTTTATCGTATTCATTGTTTCATTTTGAAATTAAAATTAGTATTTTAGATATACAAAGTTTGATGACATAGTGCAGATTGATTTTTATGCTTTGGTGTGTTGAATATCTGGAAGATGTGACACAATCAAGAAATGCACTTTAGCTAAAATGGAAAAGGAAAAGTATTTGTTTGAGAATATTCAACTCACATGAAGTCATCAAAATCAGAAAAGCATTGGATTACCTCAGGTAGAATGTAACTAAGTCAAAACAAGTTTATGATATCATACATAGATCACTTGTATGGTCTGATATGGAACATTTTGTACTGTTTCACATCTTCCATCGTCAAAGTTATTAATGCATCAATGATATTCACAAACCAATGCCAAGGCTGACTCTAGGACTTCATACTTCACTGTATGAAGTGGTAAAGAAAGAATATTTTTTCTATGATTAAAGGAAATGGAGAGCAGGCTTCAGGCTGCAAGGATTGGGGCTGAGACAATCATTCCTTTAATAAAAGTTGTGAAAATCTGATGGAAACAAAACAAAATATTGTAGGCACTAATTTTGTAATCTACAACAAATGGGCTGGAATGCCTTGGATGTTGCTGAAGGATATTTTTGTGGAAAACAGCAGATGCAATTGAATAGTGGTAAATTAGGATGGAAAAATATCTTGGAATGTGGCTTAATTACATTTAAAATTCAGGAAGTACATTGGCAAAACTTTCTCATAAGTAATTAACTGCCTGCATTAAGACCATGATTGGATAGACTGCGTATAGTCTATGGAAGATATTAGCTTGATTAGCCTTTCCTGATCACATAATTTAAGTTCTTATATCCCAAAAACGTGTTCAGTTTTATTTCCATGCTGCAGATAATCACCTGAACAACAATGGAATGGATTAAAATTGCAATTACCGAACTACAATAATCACACTTCCCAATTAATATGAATATTTTAAATTTCCAGTTGAGTATCATTGATCATCCCCCAGGGAAGAGGTTGTGCAGTTTGCTCAAACTGAAACAGATTATGGTAATGCAAGATATTTCAACAAGAACAGTGAGAAATGGTAAACAAGAGAAAATCTGCAGATGCTGGAAATCCGAGCAACACACACAAAATGCCGGAGGAACTCAACGGGCCAGGCAGCATCAATGGAAAAAAGTGCAGTTAATGTTTCGGCCGAGTTTCTCCAACATTTAATGAGTAAAGGTAGCTCTATTACGGCAGAATTCACGAGAACAGCAACCACAATGTAATGCTTCTTTGCCCACTTGAATTCAGTGACATTGGCAATACATACATTTAAAATAACACAGAAAACTTCATATTTGCATTCATTTCCTGTTATACTGAATGCAAAATGAGATGTTTTATGTTTATTGAAAACCATAACACATTTTATTGAACTCCAAAACCTAAACACAAAAGTGTGCTAAAAATCCTTATCTAACAACATCATCATGTCAGACCAGCCTCTTAAAGCAAAACCCCAACTCAATGTTGGTGATTGGGAATTATGTACATTCTCCCAATTACATTACCCTACACAGGCCCTCCTCCCCACACCAGAATTTACTAAAACCAGCATTGCCATGCGAGCCTGTCTGAAGCACAGATGAGTTTTCCGGCTCGGGTCCTATGTTCTATGAGTAGACAAACCGCAGGGCTTGTCCAAAGGTGCGTTGACATGCTCAGGGTCATGTTGTGACACCAGGGGCATGGCAGCAGAATACACCAAATCCTGTTGGGCCAGTTTAAGGCGATCTACCAAACTACATTCAGGTTTAGCCCTCTTACCTATGGAGAAAAGTCTTTTCTCCCCATTCCAAAATGTGGAACCAGCTATTGTAGAGGGACTATGTGTATCATAGTGTGCGTCATAGCAGATAAAGACAAATGAGATGGAACCCACGAGTGCTGCATGCCATGATGGGAGGTAGGAATGAGTGAAAAGGAATTGAATTTACTGAGGAAGGTGAAATGCTGTTCAGAGGCTGACCAAGTGGTCATGGTGTCAGAAATGAAATCATCTGGCACTCGTAATGGCTAACCATATACCAATACGTCCTTGGACAACTGCAGGTCCTCTTTTGGAACAGTTCTGAGCCCCAGCAGGACTCACGGGAGATGATCATGCCAACGCTCATCAGTCAAGGAAGTCTGTAAGGGCAGTGAAACCACTTGCATAGGCCATTGGACTGTGGTTGATACACCATGGTGTAAGGTAGCCTAACACCCAAGTTCTGGGCTATTGCATTCCAAAGGACTGAAATGAACTGGGAACTGTGGTCAAAGGAAATATCAAACAGGGTGCCAAACCAGGCAGACAAGGTGCTGATGATCACCCGACCCATGTCTGTTCCCATCGTTGATATGAGTGGGATGTTGATACGGTCCACCGTTGTAAATAAGTGGGTAAAACTGCAGGAGGAGGAAAGAAGACCAAGAAGATCCACACTGACGTGGTCAAACCATCATTCAGGGACCTCTAAACGTGCCAATGGTGCCTGAACATGACAGTTAATTTTTGCCCACTGGGACTCCACACATGCACATCCTTTCTGAGGCCTTGTCAAACAAATTTTAGTGCATCCAGTTTCTGTGAGGCCTTCTGGCCCGAATGCAAGAAACCATGTATATAGTCAAAAACAGGTTGTCTCCAGTTTGTGGGCACAATGCTGCTAAGGCAACCAGTTGAGACATCACACAGGAGAGAAACACCAGCTTCCCCGCACTTAATATCAGTCAACCACTAGCCGTGACTGCTGTTCGGTAAGCCTGGGCCTCTGGGTGAGTAACTTGGTCGGCTGCCATGTTGGCATAGTCAACCCCTGTGTGTATGGCCTCAATGGCTGGCCACAAGAGACAATCAGCCACTACATTATTTTTCCTCTTGATATGTTGTATATCATTGGTGAACTCAGATATGTAGGCCAAGTGGCATTGCTGCCATGCAGACCAAGGATCTGATATTTTGGGCATCGTGTGCATATGGAGTTTGTGGTCAAAAACGCTGTGAACTGGTGACCCTCTAGAAGAAAATGAAAATGGCAGGTGGCCAGATAGAAACTGAGAAGCTCACAGTCAAACGTGCTGTACTTCCTTTCGGGGGATTAAGCTGCTGACTGAAGAGGGTGCATGGCTGCCACATGTCTCCAACCAGCTGTTCAGGCACAGTACCCAGAGCATAGTCTGAGGCATCACTGGTAATGACAACGGGTGCGTTAGGAAGCGGGTGAGCCAGTAGAGCTTGTTTGATATCATTAAATGCCCTGTCATGTCCACTGACTAGTCAAGCAATTGATTAGGGGTATTGACTTTAAGCACGCTATACAGGGGAGCATAAGTTTAGCTGCTCGCAGAATGAAGCTGTGATAGAAATTTTCCACATCTAAAAGCTCCTGTAGATTTTTTGTAGCGTGGGGCGGTGGGAAATCCATAATAGCACCTACTTTTGATGGGAGGGGTTTGCACCTTCTGCAGAGATGCAATGGCTGAGGAAGTCAATGGTTGATGACCCAAACTGGCATTTAGGAGTTAATAATCAACTCACGTTGGCCTAAGTGCCCGAAAAATGTGCGGAGATGAGATAAGTGTTCAGATTTGGATGCAGTGGTGTCAAGTATGTCACCTAGGTAAGCAAAAAGAAAATCTAAGTATTTTAACACAGAGTCCATCAGCCACTGGAAAGTCTGTGCTGCATTTTTCAGTTCAAATGGCATGCATAGAAAGTCAAAAAGGCCAAACAGCATTACTATAGCTGTTTTGGAAATGTCCTCTGAGCACACCAGCACCTGATGTTAGCCGCTAAGTAGAACAACTTTTAAAAAATTAACTTTCTGGCTAAACGTGCTGAAAAGTCCTGGATGTGACTGGGCAATTATCAGGAGTGGTGGCCTCATTAGGACATGAGTAATCACCATATGGGCAGCATCCACCATCAAACTTGGGGACCACATGGAGGGGTAAAGCCCAGGGGTTATTTAACCGGTGTACAATGCTGAGTCTTTCTATGTGGGCAAACTCGGTCTTCGTGGTTGCTGGCTTTTCTGGGTCCAGTCTACGCGCAGGGGCATGGACTGGCAGGTCAGTTGTGGGAATGTGGGGCTTGACCCCATGTTCTGTGACTGTCGTGGAGAATGTGGGCTTGCTGATGTTTGGGAACTCACCCAGCAGTCGAGTAAACTCTCATGCGGTGGTGCATGTGCTTGACTGAGTCATTGTGGGGAACTTCCTGGAGAGCAGGGTAACGACTCAAAGCCCTTGACATCCACAAGCCAACAGTGCTCAAGATCAACTAACGGTTTTTGGGCACACGGGGTATCTGCACCAAGCAAGGTCTGGCCAATTTAGCCAGGACAAAGTCCGATGTATAGTGTCACCCATTTTGTTCCGTAAGTTTGGATCTTGCTGCGGGTTGCAGCCTCCAGCGAGGTTTCATCGCTCTTTAACTGCTCATCAATAGGCAATGCTGGCAGCACACTAACTTGAGCACCCATTACACACACAAATGTCACCCTGAAAGGGTGCCACAATGAACAAGAGATGATGCTCGGAGCTGGAAACCCTGGTGTTCACAGACCTCTGATGTCCCAATGCACTGGCACTGTCAACACTGCAAGATGGTTGGCACTTCCTAGCATTTGTACCAAAGCGAGTGTGGTAGAAACACAGGCATGGCGCCATCTATTTTGCATTTGCGGTTGTCCTTGCGTTGAGGATTACCTTGCTGACCAGGCTTAGTGAGGTAGAGAAAGGAGGAGAAATGATGCTGCTGCCTAGCTGAGTGTAGACAATTAGCCATTTTAGCAAGTCCTTCATAGGTGAATTAGCAAGGGCTATGCAAAGTTGATCAGGCATTTGCTGCAAGAAGAGTTTTTTTTTAATTAAAAAGGATGGTGATTTCCCAGGAGAGACAGCATGTGGTCCATTAGCTGTTAAGACCTAGCATTACCAGCACTGGGTGAGGAGAACAACTGTTTGTTGTTCTCAGACTCCTAAGTCCGAGTCTTTGAAAGGTGAGTTTTCAACGATCAGTAATTATGGTGTTCAGTCAGGAGCTCAAACAGACTCACCACTCTTGCAGACGTGGAATTGTTGAGCGACGCTACCACGTAGTAGAATTTGGTGTGATCGGTGGTGATTTCTGGCAGAGCGAACTGGGCCTCAGCTTATCCAAACCAAGAAATGGCATTTGGCTCCCAAAACCCGGACAGTTTCAAAATGACTGTGTTGGCCGACATGTTCAATAACTCTGGAATCATCCTAGAGCATTAGGGTCACCAATGTTGGTTTTCACAAATAAAATGAAATGAGGCATTTTATGTTACATGAAACCCGTACTCCAAAACTCCAGGCTTTATTGAACTCCAAAACCTGAACACAAAAGTGCGCTAAAAATCCTTACATCACACTGTCATCATGTCAGACCAGCCTCGTTAAGAGAAAGCTCAACTCAATGTCGGGGATAGTGAATTATGTACATTTCTCCCAATTATGTTACCTTACAATATGACACTCTTCTACTTGTTTAATAATTCATAAAAAGATTTAAAAAACACTGAGGCAGGGTAGACCCTTCTACACTCGGGCCTTTTTCATTATTTACCACCATCATGGATGATCGTCTATTTAGGTTCTGCCTTCTCATCATGTCTCTTGATTCCTTTTCCACTAATAAATCTGCTTCTTAAATATGTCTCTCACTCATCATTGCTTTTTGGGTAGCGAATTCTATAATTTTACCACACTCTTCAAATTCTCCTAAAATAAAATGTAGATTTACAAAGTGGGGACAACTTTCACTTCTATTCTTGTTGAAAAGATCTTGGTCACCTAGAAGTTATCTGTTAAAGTAGGCAGTGCTTCAAAAAGATCTTATTTTTCCAATTAGGAAAACTCCTCAGAGGGCTGCTGACGACTTATTGAGCTGAATAGCACTTACCAATGCTTTATAATTTTATGAGATCTGTGACTGCAAATTGTGACTGCATGCTCTGTTCCCTTAGGAAATGAAGGAAGATCGCGATCGAGCACGGCTAGATTCCATGGTGCTGCTCATTATGAAATTGGATCAACTTGATCAAGATATTGAGAATGCTCTCAGTGCAAGCTCGTCTCCATCCAATACCCCGACTGTTAAAAGAAGACATATTCCTGTAAGCACATTCATTTACAATCACATTCTCATCTTATACTTTAGCCTTACTTAACCACAATCATAAATATAAGTCAGGAGAACAGTGTAATGTCAGGCTACTAGTAAAATATTGACAGTAAGAAGTATGTAACTTTCATAAGACATTGAGAATAGTCCAAAATACAGTTATCCACGTTAAGCATACAATTAAAGATCATAACTAGATGACCAATTCAAATGTCCAACCTCAATTAATGGTAAAAACCAAACAAGCTTTAAACAATACTTCATTAAAATAAATTTTATCAGAGTATCCCAGAGATGATGAAAATCAACCTGAGCAGTCGTTTTAATGGAGCCAGGGAACCAATAGTTCCAATATAATAGCCTATTTTCAAGCTCTGTTGGAGAAGAACTGCTCAAAGTGCTTAGAATCAGTGAATTCAATTCTGAGTGACTTTTAGCAAAGTCTTGGCTCTGTTGTCTGACTGGGAATACTAATCTGCACGAAATAAAGAGGTTGAAGTATGTCCACTTTGTGAAATTTGATACAGGTTAATTAAAGTTAATGTGATAATATCACTTGGTACAATTTCCAAAGTATTATTGTTTCCTTGTATTTTAACCATTTATTCTGATAAAGATCTTAACTCTTAGTATTGCATTTTTTTTAAAGGTTTCTCACAGTTTGTGGGGATTATTTGCTCTAAATTACTATACTCTGTTACTTAGAAGTATAACAGCAATAAATTCTGTTTCTTCAAGTTACATTAATTTTATTTTATAACATTAAATAAGTTCAATGGACTCTGTGGCACTTTTTAAAGGCATTTCAACTATACACAAATGTAAAACTGCAAGGTGATTTGCCTCTTGAGCTATGTGGTGAGAAGGTATGATGTCAACACAGATAGATTATTGTTTACAAATGTTGACATAAACCTTGCAGAGTCTCCAAGGAAAGGAAATGGGAGTAAAAAGCTGTAGCACTTAGAACACATGTGGCATCATTATGAAAATATGCTAGAACATTCAACACATCATCAGAGTTTAAATAGCTCCACAGTTAATACATACTCATTAATTGCTTGATTTTTTTAAGTGTTTTTGATAAACAGAGCTATGAGTGGAATGTTATTATTTCATGCCTACTCAACATTTCTGCTGCTTAAAGGAAATGGATTGCTGAGAAGTTCCAATCCATCATAACGGTTGTTGGCCCACCACCACAAACTAGAGCGTGGCCTGAGATCCCGGAGATCAGGCATCGGGAGTTACTGAATCAGTGTTGAACAGTTTGCACTGAATTAAATTATCACAATTGCCGTATTCTTTGGAATAACTTGATATCAATTGTATTTGAATCTCAATATTTAATTTTGCATGTCACAACCAGTTTTGTTTTTGCAAGGTTTGATTCTCTTTTCAAGAAACAATTGTGGAGTAAAATATGACAGAAGCATGTCCTTTGGGCATCCATGTATATGACAACTATCACGTAGCTATCTACACTAATCCCATTTATCAGCACTTAGTCCATTGCCTTCTGTGCCTTGGCCTTTCAAGTGTTCATCTATATAATTCAAGTTCTTCAATTAATGACAATTGAAGTGTTCCCATTCTTATGATGACGGGGGCAGCCCTTAAACTTACGCTTTTAAAGTTGAGTACAAAGATAAATGGCCAGATCATTCTGGATCTGCTCAACTGCTCCCTATTAACTTCATCTCAATGAGAAGAACTGGCAAAACTGACTCAACACACCCCACAATCATCCTACAATGTACAGCAGACTGAAACTAATGATCACCCTTGGGTGAGATTACAGAGGCTGCACCCATAGAAAGCACTGACAGCTTTCAGTTTGAAAGACCTCACCAATGTCAAAGGTATTTGAATAATGTTTAGCTATTTCTGATTTGTGAGTTATTTAAACATTGTTTTTCTATGATTAAGTAATGTTAAACAAAATTTTAAAATACAATTAACTTAATTTGAAACCTTAAGATTCTGGAAATTATTGACAAATGTTAAGGTAAGGTAACGAAAATTAAGTAAAGACATGCCTGTGGTTACCACTTAATTAAGATGAATATGGTCACATTACCTAGACCAGCTATTGGCCGGAATAAACCGGAGAGGGCTAGAGGTGAAATATGTTGGATCTCGTCAGGTCTGTACATCAGTGCTCGGCCTCCAGCTTATCTCTGACCTATGTGTTTCAATGAGCATGCAGAGAAGTCAGAGGCAAGCTGGAATGTCAATAGTTCCCAACAGAACTGTTGGCCAAAAGTATGCAATATCTGGCTCATCACTAAAAAATATAGAGAACCTTCAATGGCAGCTGAAACGCCCATTAAGTGGAACTTCTGAATATGATGCCTATTATTTCACTAAGGATATAATCCTCCTAAGTAGAGTGATATTTCTTGGTTATTAGTACATCATTCCTTGTGTTGTCTCACACTCCTGTGCTGTACCGATCATGAATATCACATTCACCTTAGAATTTCACAGTTCTCATCCCATTATCAAGCTAATATGGTAAACACCTGGCATGCCAATGTCCAACTAACCAAAAGGAGCAGCATGAAGTAGCCAAGTTTGCTTCTTGTTCTGATTTTGTTGCTGGGCTAAGAAAACTGAAGCAGGAGTCAGAAGTGCAGAGCACTGAACTGTAATCTTTTCTACTCTTAAGCCACGTATAGCAAACTCTGTTGAAAAACATAGAATCTGGAGAGAAAAAAAAACAAACTGCTGGAAATTCAAGCAGCATCTGGGGTGGGGGATAGGAGGACATAAGTGCTGATACAGGGTTTTTTCCTGAAAAGTTACTGATTCCTTAACCCACTGAGTTCCTCCAGCAGTTTGTTTTTCACTTCAGCCTCTGCTGGAACATGCAGACTTGTGGCTGTCACTGGAGATTGGATTAGACATGTCTGTAATTCCCTATTATTCATTATTTCTTTGGTGTTGACGCCTTTTTTTGTTGTGATGCACCATTGATGGTTACTACATTTACTTCAAAGTGATGAACCATCTTTCAAGGAACAAAATCAGTTGTCATAGCTGAATGCCATGTATGGTCTTGAATTGGTTAATGGTAACCAATGTCTCAATACTGAATCTCCAATAGTAATTAAAATAAAACTGGAAGCCAATTGAGGGATGGATGGTCACTGGAGAGAAGAGTAAGTGAAAGACACAAGCTGAGGCGTCATGAACTGGGTGGAATGCATGCTCCAGTGTTGGACCAAGGCACTACAATCAGGAAATAGTGAGAGTAGTATGGTCACTAAGAGGAATAGAATGGAGGGCACGATAAAGTAGATATAATTCAGCAAGGTATGATCCATCCGGCATCGAAATTTGCAACTGAAGGGAGTTTACCATTAGTAGAGTAGCTCTGTGACAGTGGATTCCAACAACAGGGATGGTTTGCAAAGTGATTTGACTGATCGTTAGTTTTCAGGGCTAAGATATTTGAACACAGGCAGAAGGACCACTCTGAATGCAGCAATCAGTGTTGACTCAGGTCAAAGAATGACATGATCCATCACTTTGTAAAAAGGTTTGAATTAGTTTCCATCTTTAATATAGTGTGAGAGAATATGCCATGATACATAATGTATGCAGAAATCATTCATGGGACCTAAGACGATAAGACATAGGAACAGAATTAGTCCATTTGGCCCATCGAGTCTGCTCTGCCATTCAATTATGGCTGATCCTTTTTCTTCCCCTCCTCAGCCCCACTCCCAGGCCTTCCCCCCCCCCCATAACCTTTGATGCCATGCCCAATCAAGAACCTATCAAGCTCTACTTTAATTACACGCAATGGCCTGGCCTCCACAGCTGCTTGTGGAAACAAACTCGACAAATTCACCACATCTGGCTAACGAAACTTCTCCCCATCTCTGTTTTAAATGGATGCCTCTCTATTCTGAGGCTGTGCCCTCTGGTTCTAGATACCCCCACCATGGGAAGCATCCTTTCCTTATCTACTCTGTCTAGGCCTTTCAACAGTCAAATGGTTTCAAAGAGATCCTCCTCCTTCCATCCTTTTAAATTCCAATGAGTACAGACCCAGATTAATCAAACATTCCTCATGAAAACCCTTTCATTCCTAGAATCATCCTTGAGTGGAACCATCCTCCTCTGAACCCTCTCCGATGCCAGCACATCTTTCCTTAGATGAGGAGCCCAAAATTGTTCCAATAGTCAAGGTGAGTCCTCACCAGTGCCTTATAAAGCCTCAGCATCACATCCCTGCTCTTGTATTCTAGATCTCTTGAAATGAATGCTGACATGGCATTTGCCTTCCTCACCACCAGCTCAACCTGCAAGTTAACCTTTAATGTATTCTGCAAAGGACTTCCAAGGCCCTTTACATCTCAGATTTTTGGATTTTCCCCCTTTTTGAAAAGAGTCTGCATATTTATTTCTACTACCAAAGTGCATAACAATGTATTTTCCAACATTGTATTTCATTTGCCACTTTCTTGCCCATTCTCCTAACCTGTCTAAGTCCTTCTGCATCCTACAAGTTTCCTCAACACTACCTGCCCCTCCACCAATCTTTGTACTATCTGAAAACCTGGCAACAAAGCCATCTAACCCATCACCTAAATCATTGATAAACAGCATAAAAAGAAGAGGTCCCAACACCGAACCCTGCGGAACACCACTAGTCTCTGGCAGCCAACCGGAAAATGATCCTTTCATTCCCACTTGCGGCCTCCTACCAATCAGCAAATGCTCTAATCATGTTAGTAACTTTCCTGTAATACCACAGGCTCTTAACTTAGTTAGCAGCCTCATGTGTGGCACCTTGTCAAAGACCTTCTGAAAGTCCAATTTTACAACATCCACTGCATCCCCATTATCTTTCCTACTTGTAATCTTAAAGAATTCCAACAGGTTCATCACGCAAGATTTTCCTTTAAGGAAACCATACTGACTTTGTACTATCTTGTCCTGTGTCACCAAGCACTCCATAAACTCATACTTAACATTTGACTCCAACATCTTTCCAACCATTGAGGTCAGGCTAACTGGTCTATAATTTGCTTTCTGCTGCTTTTCTCCTTTCTTAAAGAGTGGAGTGACATTTGTAATTTTCTGGTCCTCTGGCACCATGCCAGAGTCCAATGATTTTTGAAAGATCATGACTAATGCCTCCACTATAACTACCGCTACCTCTTTCAGAACCCTAGTGTGCATTTCATCTAGTCCAGGTGACTTATATACCCTTGGGTCTTTCAGCCTTTTGAACACCTTCTACCTTGGAACAGTAACTTGGCAGCCTTCTCTTCCTTCACAGCCTTCAACATCTGTCGCACGGCTCGTATCTTTCACAATAAAGGCTAATGCAAAATACTCATTTAGTTCATCTGCCATCTCCTATTCCCCCGTTATTTTTTCTCTGGCCTCATTTTCTGTGGTCCTATATCCACTCTAATCTCCATTTTATTTTTTTTACATACTTAAAAGGCTTTTACTATCCATTTTCATATTGTTTTCTAGTTTGCTTTCATATTTCATCTTTTCGCTCCAAATGATTCTTTTAGTTGCTCTCTGTAAGTTTTAAAAAGGTTTCCAATCCTCTATCTTCCCATTAGTTTTTGCTTTGTTGTATGCTTTTGCTTTTACATTAGCTTTGACTTCCCTTGTCAGCCACAGTTGTACTATTTTGAAATTTGACTATTTCTTTGTTTTTGGAATGCAAATGTCCGGCACCCTCCTTATTTCTCCCAGAAAATCATGCCATTGATCACACCATTGCTGCTCAGCTGTCATTCCTGCCAGCATCTCCTTCCAATTTATTTTGGGCAACTCCTCTCTCATATCACTGTCATTTCCTTTACTCCACTGAAATACTGCTACGTCAGCCTTAACTTTCTCCCTATCAAATTTCAAGTTGAACTCAATCATATTGTGATCACTGCCTCATAACAGTTATTTTACCTTAAGCTCCCTAATCACATCCAGTTCATTACATAACACCCAATCCAGTATAGCTGATGTTGCCTTCTTTTGTGGTATAGCCTACTAGCTCAACAACAAACTGCTCTAAACAGCTACCTCACAGGCATTCAACAAACTCACTCTCTTGAAATCCAGTTCCAACCTGATTTTCTCAGTCAACCTGCATGTTGAAATCTCCCATGACTATCAGAACATTGCCCTTTTGACACGCCTTTTCTACTTCCTGATATAATCTGTGGTCCACATCCCAGCTACTGTTGGGAAGCCTGTGTATAAATGCCATCAGGGTCGTTTTACCCTTGCAGTCTCTTACCTCAACCCAGAAGGATTCAACATCTTTCAATCCTATCTCACATCTTTCCACTGATTTGATGCCTTTTTTTTTACCAGCAGAGCCACACCACTCTGCCTACCTTCCTATCCCTCCAATACAATGTGTAACCTTGGACATTCAGCTCCCAACTACAACCATACTTCAGCCACATTTACATTTAGAGAAAAGTATTTCACTGAATAATTGCCAAGTTCGAATAAAAGCTCCCTTCATAAAAAGTATGCATCCTCTCAAGCTACACCATTGGCAAAATTGAGCTTTCTATAAACATGGATTAAGATTTATAAAAACACGTAATACTGAAATACTTCCACCAAGTCATACACACGCAGCTCTGACCCACAATATTTCAATTGCTGTCAAAACTGCATCTTTAGCAAGTGATAAGTTTTAAAATTTGCTGATTAAAATCAATTATTGTGCAAAGACCCCGTAACTTGCTCTACATACAGATAAAGGAAAACGGCTGTTTCTGGAAAATCATCACAGCCATAATTTACTTTGCAGTGGAATAACTTTTAGTAACTTGTTATCTTGGTTTATGTTGAGTCACATTGGGAAAGTATGACAACGGTGGAATTAAGTCACAGGAAGAAATCAATGATTTGTGGAAGAGGGGGTGTAAAGGAAGGAATATTAAAACAAAGATTCAAGATAAACATTAAACACCTAAAAGTTAAGAATTATTTTGTAAGGTAAAATAATATTTAAAGTATTAGTACATGAGCTTTTTTCTGAAGTTACCTTCAGATGCAATTCTGTTCAAGTGCAGAATAATGCAAATGTTTAAACTGTTTTTCGACATCCACATCACCGAGGACCTCACGTGATCTGCACACACCCACGTACCAGCTGTGTGGTGAAAAAGGCACAACAGCACCTCTTTCACCTCAGACGGTTGAGAAAGTTTGGAATGGGCCCCCAGATCCTAAGGACTTTGAACAGGGGCACAAATGAGAGCATTCTGACTGGCTGCATCACTGCCTTGTATGGGAACTGTACTTCCCTCAATTGCAGGACTTTGCAAAGGGTGGTGTGGACAGCTCAGTGCATCTGTAGATGTGAACTTCCCATGATTCAGGATGTTTACAAGGACAGGTGTGTAAAAAGGGCCCATAGGATCATTGGGGGCCCAAGGCATCTCAACCATAATCTATTCCAGTCATTACCATCTGGGAAACAATACCACAGCATAAAAGCCAGGACCTACTTTAAACATTCATGACATCTTTAAGATGTGTTGTACTGAAAAACAATAACATGTCCTTTCACAGTCCTAAATTGCCTAAAGGTTGAGGGGGGTGGGGTGAGGTCTCATGATTGGAAGCATGCAAGCCAGAGTTCAAAGACAAGAGCTGCTTCTGGGGCTTGGCGGTCCAAGTCTAATTTTTCCGGATGTAAAATACTTCCCATGTTTTAAAACTTCCAGCCAATAAAATTGATGCACCATCAATAACTCTCGGAGACGTGAGGCGTGATATAGGCTTTTATTGGCTGGAAGAAAGAACAAGTAGCAATTGACCACCACACTGCATCCTGGAGACTGAGGCCAGGGCTCAGTCTCCAATCGCCTTTATACCGGGGTCCGTGGGAAGAGCCACGGTCAGTGGGAGGAGCCACAGGAGCAGTCAGCTGGGGGTGCGTGTCTAGACAGGTATATGTAGTTCACCACATTCAGGAAGTGGTTCTGACAGTTCTGGACACCTTTCTTCTGTAACAATTAAATCTCCTCACCTCAACCGATCAATGTGACATCAGATGCAATGCCCACTGTGTTGGAGAGTGGTCCAGTTCTATCCTTTTGTAATTTTTTCCACTATTTCCTATTCCAAGGGTAAATGAACATCAAACATAGAAAACCTACAGCACAGTATGAACCCTTTAGCGCACAATGCTGTGCCGAACATATACTTACTTTAGAAATTACCTAGGGTTACCCTAACCTCTATTTTTCTATGCTCCATGTACCTGTCCAAGAGTCTCTTAAAAGACCCTATTGTATCCGCCTCCACCACCGTTGCTGGCAGCCCATTCCACGCACTCACCACTCTCTGCATAAAAAAACTTAACCTTGATATCTCCTCTGTACCTACTTCCAAGCACCTTAAAACTGTGCCCTTACATGCTAGCCATTTCAGCCCTGGGAAATGGCCTCTGACTATCCACACGATCAATGCCTCTCATTATCTTGTACACCTCTATCAGGCCACCTCTCATCCTCTGTCGCTCCAAGGAGAAAAGGCCAAGTTCACTCAACCTGTTCTCATAAGACATGCTCCCCAATCCAGGCAACATCCTTGTAAATATTTTCTGCACCCTTTCTATAATTTCCACATCGTTCCTGTAGTGAGGCGACCATAACTGAGCACAGTACTCCAAGTGGGGTCTGACCAGGGTCCTATATAGATGTAACATTACCTCTCAGCTCTTGAACTCAATCCCACAGTTGATGAAGGCCAATGCACCGTATGCCTTCTTAACCACTCAGTTAAATGCACAGTAACTTTGGGTGTCCTATGGACTCAGAACCCAAGATCCTCTGATCCTCCACACTACCAAGGGTCTTACCACTAATACTATATTCTGCCATCATATTTGACCTACCAAAATGAACCACCTCACAGTTATCTGGGTTGAACTCCATCTGCCACTTCTCAGTCCATTTTTGCATTCTATCGATGTCCTGCTGTAACCTCTGACAGCCCTCCACACTATCCACAATCAAATGGGACAATCAATCAGCACTTCAGTGATTAGTTGTCCTATTGAATTCGCTCATGTAGTTGTATCCTCCAAGAAACAGAGCCCATTTCTGTATTCATGCTGCTGCTGTCGTGGAACAGACTTCCATGTATTGAAAATGGACACTAGTGGTTGACGATCAGTAATGGGGGTAACAGTACTGGTTGAAATGTTTTTCACCCCAAGCCAGACTCTGTCAATCTGTGCATAATTTTTCTCTGCAGCTGTAATGGACTGTGATTCAAAGGCTATGGGGCATTCACTTACATCACATCACTGCACCTACACCATAAGGCAAATAGTCACAGGCAAGATTCACTGGCTGATGTGGATCATAATGTGTGAGTACATCACCATTTCCTTTGCCTTTTGGAAAGCCACCTCATGCCATTTTGTCCATTGCTATTTTATCCCAATCTGCAGTAATGAGTTCAAGGAATGGAGCACAGTAGCCAGATTTGGCAGGAACCTGTTACAGTAATTGTCAAATCCTAAAAAAGACTGCAACTGTGACACACCATTTGGCCCTGGGGCATCCACCACTGCTTGAATTTTCTCAGCACGTCTGTGTGATCCTTGTACGCCAATAGTGTAAGTGATGTGAAGATTCACACTTGTAGCATCATGCACTGAGCCCATTATCTTCTAATCTTTTTAACACTGTTTTGAGATTTTGGAGATGTTCCTTGTCATTCTTACCGGTAACAATGATATTATCCTGCAGAGTGCCTAGACAGTTTTGTAATTCCTGGTCCATAGTGTAGGTGCAGGTGCTACTCCAAAAATAAGTCTATTGTAGCAATAAAGCCCTTTGTAAGTGATCATGGTGAGAAACACTTTGGACTCTTCTTCCATCTCCATCTGTAGGTAGGCTTCAACTAAGTCCACTTTGCTGAAGTGTTTTCCTCCAGAAAGGTTTGCAAAGATATCCTCTATCCTGAGCAGAGGATATTGACCCACTTTCAGTACTGAGTTGATGGTGACCTTAAAGATCCTGACAGACCCAATCTTCTTGGCTTTTGGGACCACTGGTGTTGCCCACAGTCTCCACTTAACCTTGGAAATAATTCCATCAGCTTCCATGTGATCTATCTCAATACCTTCTTTATCATGGATGATATAAGGAACCAAATAGGCTTTATAAAACTGGCGTGTGGCATTTTCATTTAACACTATTTTACCCTTGATAGCTTTGTGTTTCTAGTGCCATCTTTGTACACTGCTGTGGCATCATCCAGTACTTTTCTAAATGTGCTTTCAGTTGACTCTGTTGCAGGGGATGTAGTATGCAAATGGTGGATCAATCTACAATCAAGTTGTAGTTGTCTCAACCAGTCACGTCCCCACAATGCTGGTCCTTCTGTTTTTACCACATACAAACCCAATGTGGCTTGTTGGTTGTTGTATTTCACCGTTATGAATATCATTCCACAGGAGTTATCTTATCTCCAGTGTAAGTTTTTAGCTTGATATCTGTAGGCTTCAGTTTAGTATCTTTGAAATGCCTCTCAAACATATTGTGAAATGACAGAAACAGCTGAGCCTGTATCAAATTCCATTTTAATTAATTTTCCATTCACTTCTGGTGTAAGCTGCCTTGCTTGTCTCTTGTCAGTTTTCACATTGTAAATCTTAAGGCTACCTAGTCCTGTGTCACTCTCAACATCATCAGATGTTTCATTAACAACTTGCAGATTAGTCTTTTTGAAACTGCAACTTGTCTTTATATCTTGTTCTCTTCCCTGTTCAGTCCATCTATTTTATCTTTGTATGTGTTTGCACTGTTGCATTTTCTGCAAGTTTTGCCTTTAAACCTGTGTTGGTCTGGTGCATGTGAGACCCTGCCACAAAGGTAACACAATTTCTTCAGCCAGGCTGGTTCCTGTGTAGACATTGCAACTTTGTTCACATTCACCTTCATTCCTGACTGTAACTGAATTGCATCTCTGTCTGCTGTTTCTATTGATACTGTTATTTCGGCTACTCTCATAAATGTAAATTGTGCTTCAGTTTGTAGCCATATTTGAATGTTTTCTTGTAAAATTCCACAAACTAAATGATCTCTTAGTGAATTATTAAGCTGATCACTGAACTGACAATGTTCAGACAACTTCTTCAATTCAGCCATGCATGCTGAAAGGAAGTCCCCTTCCTTTCAATTCCACTAAATCTAAAGCATTCTGCAATGAAAACTGGTTTTGATTCTAAATATTCCTGCAGTACTTTTACAATATCAGCAAAGCTCTTTTTGTCTGGTTTGGTTGGAGCAGTTAAACTTCTAGGCAAACTGTATGTCTTTAAACCCAGTGCAATTATCAGAATTGGTGCTCATTTTTCATTGGCTATTTCATTTGCTGCAAAATACTGCTCAATTTGCTCAGTATACAATATCCAGTTATCTCTTGTGCAATTGAACACAACTATTTTGCCGAGGTGGCCAGCTATTTCTGCTTTTTTTAAAATTTATGATTATTATCAACTGCTACTCACTGTTCATGAACCCATGAATTTGGCTATTTTCTGCTTTTTTTTAAAAAAACTCAACTATCTTCTGTCTCTCCCTTCCGAAGAGACATGTTCTGCTTTTTTTAAAATGCAAATGCCTCACTGTGCTTCAACAGGTAGGCAGTCATCTCAGGGTCCTTTAAAACTTACTCATCACCGTTATTTTGTTCACTAGCTCTAAATCATAAAAGTAGATGCAATAAAAAGACAGGAGCCTTGGAGAGCATGTCTTGTTTTTGTTTTACTGAAAGTGAGGCACACACGTGTTAAGTGGTGGCAAATGACGTATGCCATTCTCGTACTTTAACATATAATCTGTAATGAATTATTTAAACAACAAAGTATGCTTAATCAAACAATATTTTTAAAATATTATTCAAATATTAGTAAAATATTAAATACACAATGGTGGGCATGCGATGCTTGTGCCAGTACCACAATCCTAGCTGATTTGATTTGACACATCTCACTCTATGTTTTGATTTAGATGTAACAAATAAAGTTAACCTTTATCTTTCTTTACCAACTGCACAGCTCAGTTAATTCTGTTGAACTGTAGTCATGGCCAATATGAAATACTTTAGCAAAAAGAAAGATGATGTGTGTGTGTACACATTACAGAATCAATTGAAATCAGATTTTACAGAGAACCAATAGGACTAAATGATGAATAAAAAAATCTACAGAATAAGAAGAAATGATAATATGATATATATGTACAATGTCTGAAATACATCTTATGGAAATGTTTGTTTGATGATGAACTTCAATAAAAAAAATAAATTACAAGAAAAAGAAGAAACCAACACTCTGTAATACTCCTCGCTTTGATTTTTCTTATACCTCCTACTGTTCCCTCCCTCCCATTGTCATTGGGGGGAAACCCTCCTCTCATTCCTGCTTATCTCTTTGAAACAAGGACTCTCCTGCTTCATATGACTTGTAGATGAATGGACTCGGCAGCTACATGTTAATCATACAAGTCAATCTTCTTTAACCCTTCCAAAAGGGAGGAAACCACAATGACAACTTTCTAAAGCAAAAATGCCCCTGTTTGGCAACTAAAATAGTGATAACATCTCCTTTTGTTTCAGCCAAGCATAATGTCCATTCTCCAAAATGAGTGAAATCCAATTTCTGGGACATGATGAGTTGCAGTCATGTTTCAAACAATGTCAGAATACAAATTTGAAAACTTGCACAAGATCTGATTCCTTTCGTAGGGTTTTATGTAAGTCTCACCTCCAAATAATAGTAATATTACATTTTGTATCCATTTTAACTTGTAGTTGAAATGAAGATAAAGTCAGGATTGGTTAAGAAACATCAGTCCTCAAGTTTTTGGTCACGTTTTTCATCATTCCATGTAGTTTATTAAGACATGTCTGGTCATTTACTGGATACTTTAAAATAAAATGTCATAATTTTAATCAGAGATTTGTGCATATTTTGAATTTTGAACATATATATTAGATCAAGGAAAAAATATTTACTTCCTGATATCTAACTTCTGGAAGAATCGATGATCTTGTCTGGGCTAATATTATGTTTCCCATGCTCTATTGACAGGAGTTGGAATCTGATTCAGAAAATGGAGCAGATGTAGTTGTGATCAATCAAAACCAAAAAATGCATCTTGCCAACTCACAACTTGGACCAATATCTACAACGGCAGGTCCGGGTGCTAAACCAAAGACTGCGGTAGGTTTGGAAAATTTGAACAAACCAAAAATCGTTAATGTGAAAATTTGTTATAAATTGTAGTAATGGTTGTATCAAGACAGTAACCTATGAATGTTGACTGCTTTCGAAGGACCAAGTTTTGCTTTCTTTGTTGTAGTGCAAGGTTAAGTTTACAAAAATGCATAATATTTAAAGGAAATAATGCAAAACTTTTGGTAATGTTATGATATCTTCTGCACCAAAAAAGGGTTAACGAAATTTGGTGGAATACGATGACATTTAAAGTTGAGTGCGTGTTGAGGCTTTGTTACGGGTTATTTGATGCTATACTGGTATTAAATAAAACCTATGGCTGTGGCCATAGATGGGTGTAGAATTTTCGAGCATGACAAATGGAAAAGTTGACAGCTTTGGAGAAGACAGACCATAGATGGTACATATTTGCAAAATTACAATCTTAGACTAAGCCTATTTCCAACCACAATGAAGGAATAGCACAAGGAAAAAAATATCAGCTTATATGGAAGAAGACATTAAAATTAAATTACTTTAAACAGAAATTAAAGCAAAACACTTGGGTCACAGCACCCTGCAAGAAGACATCATCAGTACTTTCACCTTTAACGTTTCAACAACCCAAAAGAAAGCAACAAAGTATATCAAAAGGAATTTTGACATTGACTTTTAGACATGTAAATAAATCTTTGGATTAGTTGGATCTTAACATCAGTTTTAACTAGATTTCTCCAATCCGCAATGCAAAGCTTAAATGACAAAAGTTTAAAAAATTATCGAGGAAAGCAGAAATCAGCCCTGGAAATCTGGCAATGTCCCATTCATTCTTGAGGGAGCCTTGAGGGCTTGCAGCATCCCTGAATCTGGCAGGCTCCTCTGTGTACATTTTCCAAATTGGTTTCTCCCCGGCCTTCAGGCACTTGACCTGAGAGTTTCCTGCCAAGCCAGCTTCCATAGCAACATGACCAATTGCAATGTACGAGGAAGGGACGCTACCATGGCCATTCTCTATTGCTTATGTGTCATCGCCTTGACAGCACTGCACCACAAACAGCTGTCACATTCTTAAACATCATTTACATTAGAGTCAAAGACTATAGCATAAAAAGAGACAATCAACCCAATTTATCCACACGAACCAGTGGGCAGCCTTCCATACTAATCCAATCTCCCAGCACCTGACGCATGGCCTTCTCGGCTTAAGCAATTCAAATGCTCATCCAGACACTCTTAACTGCACTCAGTGACCCAGTTTCAACCACTTTTTGAAGTAGTCCATTCCACTTACTTGCCATTCTCTGGGTAGAGAAGGTCCACTTCAGATCCTCTCTTAATCTCTTTCCCCTTTCCATAAATCTATAGCATAACCTCCTTACTTTTAAATTCAAAGTCCCAACTAATGAAGGCCAATTTCTCATATGCCTTCCAAACCACATTATTTAACTGTGTTGCTACCTTCAAGGATTGAAGGATTTGTGTCCAAGGTCCGGCTGTTCCTCAGCTCTACCTACCATTCATTCTGAATGACCTAGTCTCATCAGTATTCCCAAAATGCACCCCCTCACATTTACCTTGATTAAACTCCAACTGCCACTATCTCACTGTAGTCTATTAATAACTTTTGCACTATCAACAACTCTGCCAATCTTTGTGTCATCCATAGACAGATTAATCATGTCTCCTATATCCAAATCCAAGTCATTTACGTATGTTATAAACAACAAGGGTCCTGGCGTTGAGCATTATGAAACACTACTGGTCACATGACATTCAATTGCAAAAACAACCCTCTCCACCTTCTGCCTCCTAGTGCCAAATATACACACCAAAATCTCTAAGAATCACAGGATTAAATTGTTCCTTCAAGGTTAGTTATAATATAGATACTTTATTGATCACAATGGAAATTACAGTGTCACAATAGCATTACAAGTGCACAGGTTTACAAATAACTCTAGATTTTGCATCCTCTTTTGCCCTCAGAAACATTTCCACTCATTCCATGTGCAAACTGAATGCCTGAGATTGACAATAAGACACAAGAGCAGTATTAGGCCATTTGGCCTATAGAATCTTCTCCACCATTACATCATGGCTGATTTATTATCCCTCTCAACCCCATTCTCTTGCTTTCTCCCCATATCCTTTGATCCCCTTATAAATCAAGAACCTATCGAGATTTGCTTTAAAAATATTCAATCACTTGGCTTCCACAGCTGTCCATGGCAATGAATTCAACATATTCACCACCCTCTGGCTAAAGAAATACCTTTTCATCTTTGTTCTAAATGGACGTCCCTCTATTCTGAGGCTGTGCCCTCTAGTCCTTGACTCACCCACTATAGAAAACACCATCTCCACATCCACACTGCCTAGGCCTTTCAATGTTCACCAAACTTCAATGAGATCCCCACTCATTCTTCTCAACTCCAGTGTGTACAATGTCCTTCATACATTAACCCTTTCATTCCCAGAATAATTCTTGTGAGCCACCTCTGGAACTTCTCCAAAGCCAGCACATCTTTTATTAGATAAGTGGCCCAAAACAGCTTACACTACTCCAAATGTGGTCTGACCAATGCCTTATAAAGCCTCAGCAACACATCCTTACTCTTATATTCTAACCTCTTGAGATGAATACCAACATTGCATTTGCCTTCCTTATAACCAACGCAACTTGTAAGTTAACCTTTAGAAATCCAGTACAAGAACTTCCAAGTTCCTTCACACCTCTTTTTACCCATTTTGAAAATAGTCTATGCAAGTACTCCTAAAAAAAAGTGTATGACCACACACTTCTCTACACTATATTCCATTGGCCACTTCAGCATCCATTCTCCAAATCTGTCCAAGCCCTTCTCCAGACTTGCTGCTTCCTCAACACTACCCACTCTTCCAATTGTCACTGACAGTCAACCAGAAGAGGACCCCCATTAGCCCCACTCTTTACTTGCCAAATAGCTAACCTTCCATCCTTGCTGGCATCTTTCCTGTAATACCATGGGCTCTTATCTTGCTAAACAGCCTCATGCATGGCACTTTGTCAAAGGCCTTCTGAAAATCCTAGAAAATCCACTGACTCTCCTTTGACTATCCTGCCTGTTATTTCCTTGAAGAATTCCAACAGATTTGTCAGGCAAAATTTCCCCGTAAAGAAATCTCATTGACTTTGGCCTACTCTATCATGTTCCTCCAAGTACCCCAAAGCCTCATCCTTAATAATGCATTCCAACAACTTCCCAACCACTGAAGCCAGACTAACTGCCATATAATTTCCTTTCTTCTGCCTTTCTCCCTTCTTAAGGAGTGGAGTGACATTAGCTATTTTCCAGTCCTCCAAAACCATTCCAGAATCTGGTGATTCTTGAAAGATTTTTAGTAATGCCTCCACAATCTCTTCAGCTACCTCTTTCAGAACCCTGGGGTGTAGTCCATCAGGCCTGGGTGATTTATCAACATTCAGACCTTTCAGCTTCCCAAGCACTTTCTCCTTAGTGAATGCAACTGTACTCACTTCTTCCCTTGACACTCTTGAATTTCTGGCTAGTGTCTTCCACAGCAAAGATCTACACAAAATATTTCGTAAGTCTATCCTCCACTTCTTTGCCCCCCATTTATCACCTCCCAGTTTCATTTTTCAGTGGTCCAGTATCCACTCTCACCTCTTTTTTACTCTTTTTATATATCTGAAAAAGCTTTTGATATCCTCTTTGATATTTTTAGCTAACTCACCTTATTGATTTGCCTTTTCTCTCCTTATAGTTCTTTTTATGGTTCATTGATCATGTTTCATGAACTTGCCAATATATCTGCCATTCCCCCTGCCTGCCACCAGCAATGCTCTACCTACAGATCCCTGTGTTACTTTGCCCTCAAGAAGCACTGTCCCTAACTCATCTCAGTCTGTATGTTCTTAATTGGTGCTGATTAGTCAAGCTAATAATAAATATTGAGCAAACAATCCTGTGTTCGAGGCAGCCAATCTCAGCTATTAGTAAAAAAATAAAATGCTGTAAGAACTCAGCAGGTCAGGCAGCATCTGTGAAGAGAGATGGCCAGGCCTTGACCCATGAAGAAACCTCTCCATTTCCATCCACAGGTGCTGTCTGACCTTTGGAGTTCCTCCAGCATTTTGTTTGTTGCTCTAGATTCCAGCACCCAGATTCTCTTATGTCTCAACTAGTAATGGCAGCTGGTACAGAAATGCTAAATCATTTAAATCAGTTCATAAAGGTATGGTTGTACTCATTAACACGACTGGCAGCAGCATCTAAAAAGGGGTATGAGGGAAACTGGGGAGAGACTAGGGGTAAACACAAGGAAATCTGCAGATGCTGGAAATTCAAACAACACGCACAAAATGCTGGTGGAACACAGCAGGCCAGGCAGCATCTATAAGGAGAAGCACTGTCGACGTTTCGGGCCAAGACCCTTTGTCAGGATGAGACCCTGTCCTGACGAAGGGTCTCGACCCAAAACGTCGACAGTGCTTCTCCTTATAGATGCTGCCTGGCCTGCTGTGTTCCACCAGCATTTTGTGTGTGTTAAGAGACTAGGGGTGGAAGCTGGCAGCAGGAAAGAGAGAAAATGGGTGGTCAGAGGAAGACAGGAGCTTGACAGTTAATGAAGAACATTTTTGTGCAGAAGGAGAAGTGCCTTAGGATTTGGTAAATAACCAGGGTCATGAAGACCAATTTCTCGCCAATTTTGTTTTCTCAATCAAAAGGGTTCAAAAGGTGAACATTTGATGGATGCCATTGTATTACTTTTGAGTGCAGAGGGACAGAAGAGTGGCTATTAGCATTATTCTGAAACTGCAGTGACCCCCACCAAAAAGCACAATGCTAGCATGCTGACATCGTGCACTGATCATAGATTCACAATGGAAAGCTGTATTTCCATGCAGAACAAATCTGGCTTGGCACAAACCTGTGACGTAAGCACATGACAGGAACCAATATGTACTGCCCGTAAACAACATTTGTACATACAGTAAATGTACAATACATCAAAAATTAAAAAGCACGATTGACCCAGACTCTGTGAATTGTTATGTTTTTCGCCTGAGCACACAATAATTTATAGAATTGAAATTTAAAGTAACTAAGGCTTATCAGGACTGTATTATGGATGGTTCTGGAAAAAAAACAAGTGCCTCTTTCTTTTGGAAGGAGTTGATTTGTGAGGGGTAGGTCTTGTGGAGATGAGTAATGTCCCCATTACACTCAATTACCACATTACCAGGGTTATATTGACAAGAGGAAGAATTAAAGCCATTCAGATGTAACCAGCTATGTAATTTAATTTAACCTTCCACATTGCTCCTAATGTCTTGAATTATTTACTCTCTGCTGTTCATCAGTGAACTTAGGTCAGACCACACAGGAGTGGCAGCACGGAATGTCTGACCAGCTTATGATGACATTTAATCAATGGGAAGTGAAGTGTTGTCAATCTCCTTGGATACTTGTCATGATAACAAAAATGCAACTCCTCGGGAAAATTAAGTTCATTTATTTCCCTGACTCATTTACACACTGAAGTATTATGAATTATGCTATTAAAGTAACATTCAGTTGCTACACTACATTTGTTGCCCTTGAAAAGTGAAAGTAACTTTTTTTAACCATGCCATTGTATCACTACACTACTTAGTTAATCAATTTGTAAAGCTGAAGCGACCTGCGTCTGTTTACTGACTCCTCTGCCACAGGCTGTGAGAGGAGACAAACATTAGGCAACATTTTTTGTATTTTAAAGTTTTCCGCTGATAATGGTACAGATAGGTGAACTAATTTCAGATGAGATATCACTGACAGGATGGCAATATTGGCCGGGAGGCAGCAGATAATAGTGTTGCCTCACAGTTCCAGTAATCCAGTTTTGATCCTAACTTCCAGTGCCATCTGTGTGGCATTTGCATTTTCATCCTGACTATCTCCCGGGTGTTCCGACTTCCTCCCACTGGTGGTTTCTCTAAATAATAACCTTGTGCAAGCAGGTAGTGGGAAATTCAGAAGGGAGCTGAAGGACAAATGAGAGGGTTACATAGAACAGGGAACTGTATAGCATGCACAGGTTCTTCTACCCATCATGTTGCACTGACCTTTTAACCTGCTCCAAGACCGATCTAACCCCTTCCTCCCACATAGCCCTCCATTTTTCTTTCATCTATATGCCTAAAGGTCTCTTAAACGTCCCTAATGTATCTGCTTTTACCACCATTCCCAGCAGTAAATTCCTTTCACTCAACATTCTCTGGGCAAAAGATTTTCTGCTGACATTCCCTCTATTCTTTCCTCCAATCATCTTAAAAGAATGCCCTCTCATATAAGCCATTGCCAACCTGGGAAAGATGTGCCTGCTCTTCACGCTATGTATGCCTCATATCATCTTATACACCTCTGAGGTCTCCTCTCAAATTCCTTCACTCTGAAGAGAATAGGACTAGCTCTCTCAACCTTTGCTCTTAAGACATATTGTCTAATTGTGATAAATCTCTGTCCCCCCCTCTCTAAAGCCTCCACTTTGTTCCCTACAATGAGACAGCCAGAGCTAAACACAGTATTCCGAACATGGTCTAACCAGAGTTTTATAGAGCTGCAGCATATATAGCATTTTATAGAGATTTGTCATGCAAATGGATAGGATGCTTTCAATAGTGCATCTGTAAAACTTAGTTGAATGTGTAAAAATTAGACTGCAGACTGATTGGGTGATAAGTAGTCTGAATTAATCTTGTCTTGTGAACTGGACATAAACTGGGCAATTTTCCATATTCCAGGAAAGATACCAGTACAACAATAATACTGGAACAATTTGAATGTATGATAGTGTAAAATTGAATATGTCCACTCCATGGCATATGCATCCAATTTATAACAAAGTAGGGCTGTATGAATCAAATCTATGACAATGAGGGGCATGTGCATTCAACCTTTGACAGTGTAAAAACAGGCATAGCCAGTCTGTGACTGTACAAAGGACCTGTAACAGTTTTGGCTGGTGTTCTCGGTTAGGATCAAATGTTAGAATGTGCTTCATGTCACAGCTGAATTAGAATTCAGATGCTTAGATTTTACAGATAAATGAGACAAGTTCTTTAAGTGCAAACTTTGGCTCATGTGTGCTATATTCATTTTCAACCTTGTAAAATTTGCACAATGAGAAATGATACTGGAAAGCTTCAGAAGACTGTGATCGTTCTGGAAACCAGGCAGATCAGGTTCAGTTCTTGCATTATCATATTTAACTGATCTCTAATACAGCGGTGATATTTTAAACTGACACTAATTCCTTGATCTTAGACAGAAGGGAATTCGGCTTCATTCATATTTTTTTTTCAAAAGTTACATGTTGGTTTCCACTATGTTATGAAGGGATCCTGGACTGGGTATTTCCGGCAAATCCAATTTGTCCCAAACTGATATTTCCTCTCTGGATTCATGAAGATCAATCAGCTGGTTGAATTTTTCCAGCACTAGCAGCAAATGCAGAAACTTTCTCCAGCATGATGCACCATCCTCCACAGAGGCTTAAGGGAAGGGAAACAATTGTATTGCAGTGGATAACAGATACAATTACTGCAGTGATGAGTGTAGCAGTGCGACTCCAGGACTGTCTATTTTAATGTTATAACACTAAGGCATTCTTTAATTTTGTCTGTCGGCTCTTTTAAATAGCTGCATTTCCATTCTGTCAGAACTGACCATGCCAACACCCATGTGCTGAGCTTTTTAATTCTCATCTTGCTTGTGGACTATAAGACTCAGATTTTGCGCTGACACTCTCATAAATCAGCTCTCTCATAGTCTTCAAATGACTGGATTATGAACTTCATGACTTCAAGGTTTCTGAATAACCCTATTGTAAGATAGCTGAATTATTGTCCAAATATTACCTTTGACCCAAGTTACTGCTAGTGTACCTTCTTTCACAGGTCTCAGACTCAGAATAACTTTTGGACTAACTGTCACTGATCTAAAACTCCAGCTAGTTTTGGAAGCATATTTCTCAAACAACTTGTGGATTCTGTCATTGATTCCTTCTGCCCTCTTATCTCATTGTTACCACAATACTGTATCTCTTTCACCTATTGACATGCCCAGACCTTAATAATAGACACCCAAACAGTTGGTACTCAAAGCCTCTAAAAGAACACCTTTAATATTCACTTCATGTTTCACAGACGCTATATTTATTAATGTTTCTCATTCTCGCTACAGATCCATCTCTGGTGATATCCTATTGCTATTCATCACCACAATTTACTCAGTATTACACAACATTTCCCAGTATCTCCAGGACACAACTCCTGCATGATTTGGCCAAACTACTTTCTTACATCAAACTCAATGCCTGAGAGATATATATAATGTAGAACTTTCAATCTTTCTAATGGCAAATAATTTTGTGGCAGAACTATCTTTTTATGAGTTCAGTAAACTCTCAGCTAATACCACAATATGATCAAAGAATATATGGATGGCTCTGTTTAGTTTTCTGTGTATTGTTGGTTTCTTCAAATTCAGTGGAGTTAAACAAAATGTCATCTTACCATCTCTGAGATGAACAGAAATACTCTAGTCTCTGTGACCAGTAGTGAGTTCAACAGAGTGTTGAAAGTTTGCATCACAAAGAGTAACATCTTTCTCTGAACTGCATTGAACAGAGAACTTTATGCACTTCTACAAGTCAAAAATGAGATTTTCTTCCTGTTTTGTGCAATCCTTTTCCAATGATCCAGCACTTTGTGTTGGTCAGAATCAATTTAATATCACTGCTAAAGGGTCATTGCACACACCAATACTGCAGTTTAAAAAAAATTATTTATTTTAAAGTGTTATTTTAGAAGAAAAGCTGTTTAGAAGAAAATACTGAGTTTCAATTGTATTTCTCTGTCTACAATAAGTACTTATTCAGTATGGCATTACCTAAATACAACAGACAATCACCAGGGTCATAGACAAAGTCAATAATCAGACGTTTTCATAGTGTTGAGGAATTAAGAATTAGACTCCATGGGTTTAAGGTGAAAGGGGATAAATTTAATAGGGATCTGAGGGGCAACTTTTTCACCAGGGGGTGATTAGCATGTGGAGTGAGTTGCCAGAGGAAGTGGTTAAAGCAAGTACATTAACACCATTTAAAAACTACTTGGACAAGTTTATGGATAGGGCAGGTTTAGAGGGATGTGGGCCAAATGCAGGCTAGTTGTACTAACTTGGATAGAAATCTTGGACACTATAAACTAGCTGGGCTGATGGGCCCATTTCCATGCTGAATGACTCTGACTCTAATATCTGTTATCTGCATTAATAAATGAAGCAAATGTGATAATCAGCAGATTAGACACTTATCTACTTTGGTAGAGATTGCATGCTGAATGCAAATTTACTAAATCCTTGGGTGGCCAGTATTATCAATAAAAACTGAGATTAAAGCCAATAATTACTTACTATCTGACACTTTAAAAAAATCTGATTCATTAAGTAATGGTAAGGTATCCAATGCCTGTGGAAACTATTTATGCCAAGTTTATCCTACCATCAATTCCTGATGCCTTGTGCTTCCAAAAATTTTGTTTGCCATGTTGAATACTTTACCCACTGATGAATACGTATTTCTTTTACTTTTCCCTGTTCACTTTTAAGCATCACCTATGTGAAGACCTCTGGTTCATATCACCAAAAGTAAATTCTTCACATTAAATTCGCTTTTATCCTATATCTTGTGCACCATGATGTCAGTTGGCAAAGTTTCAAATGTGGATAAGAAAATGAGAATGCCATACATTTTCAATTTGCTGCTAACAAAACAAATCTCTTATTAATCACATTGGGGCAAGAGTGACCAAATGACAATATAATGTACCATGTTTACTTCAAGTCATGTATAAGTGAAAGATCTCCAAACAATTTAAAGCATAGATAGAGTCCTGAATGAAATGTAATTGCTGTCATTAACAGAGATTTTGATGTACTTGGAGGCATCTAGACATGCACAGTTTAAAGTTCAAAGCAAATTTATTATTAATGTACATATATTTTACCATATGTTTTACATGTATTAATATACATAAAATATACCTTAAGATAAATTTTCTTGCCGGTATTTACAGGGGAAAAAGAATACAATAGAATTTTATCAAAAACTATATGTAAACAGACAAAGTCTAAGAAACATCAATGTGCAAAAGAAGACAAACTGTTCAAATAAAAATAATACTATGAACATAAGTTTTAAGAGTCCTTGAAAGTTGTAGAGTCAGTTCCTAGTGATGATTAAAGTTATCAATGCCAGTTCAGGAGTCTGATGGTAGTAGGGTAAAGCTGCTCTGGTACTGTTTGTAAGGAGTTTGTATGTTATCTCTATGATTGCATGTGTTTCTTCTCTATTGTCCGGTTTCCTCCCACATTCCTAAGATGTACAGGTTAGTAGGTTAATTGGTTACATGGGTGTAATTGGGCAGCACAAAATCCTGGGGCCGAAAGGTCCTCTTCCTTTGCTGCATCTCTAAATAAATAAAAATGAAATAAGTTGTTCCTGAACTTGGTGGTGTAGGACCTAACACTTCAGCACCTCCTGCCCTATGGTAGTAATGAGAAGAGAGCATAGCCCGGATGCTTAGGATCATTGATGATGGATGTTACATCCCATGTAAATGTAGTCAGTGGTAGGGAAAGTTTTGGTAGGGATGAAATGGGCTGTATCCACCACTTTATGTAGCCCTTTCCAATCCTAGGCATTGGTGCTTCCACATCATGCCGTAATGTAACCAGTTAGGATACTCTCTGCTGTAGATCTCTAGAAGTTCGTCAAACGTTTCGATGACATGTCGAATTTACACAAACTGCGAAGAATGTAGAGTCACTGCCATGCCTTCTTTTTGATGAACACTCATGTCTGGATTCACTCAGCTGAAGAAGTTCTGCCACATTTAATTAAGAGAGTCCACTCGCCTCAGTATTAAGTGGCGCCAGAGTCAAGCCAACATTGAATCCTGATGGACAGCATAGCCTGGCTACTCTGCATAATTCTACTAGCTAGTTAAAATATCTTCTGCTGTTTCTGCTGCTTATTAATTGGCTGCACATTAAAACTTCACCAACTTAGCATAGGAATGACTCATTCCATTATATAAGTAATCATTGGCATCAGGCTCCATTTTGGAAAACTATGCCTAACTGTGTGGGTTGAGATTCTAAATCGGAGAAGAGCCGGTTCTGATGGTACTAGAAAGGGTCTGGCAAGTGTGGATCACTTTCTGGCAAAAGTATACTTGGTAAGTGGGAGGCCATCAAAAGTGAAATTTTCAGAGTACAAAGCTTGGATGGGCCTGTCAGAATAAAAGGTAAAGATAATAGGTTTAGGGAACCTTGGTCCTGGTTAGGAAATAAGGAAGCACATAGCAGGTAGGAACAATTGAGATACTTATGGAGTATAAGCAAGCGAACACTTAAGAAAATAAATCAGGAGGGATAAGCAGCACACACAAAATGCTGGAGGAACTCAGCAGGCCAGGCAGAATCAATGGAAAAAATGTTTTGGGCCGAAACCCTTCGGCAAGACTGGAAAAAAAATGCTGACAAGTAGATTTAACCCCTTTTCTCAATTCCTCCGTCTCCACCGCATCTGCTTTCAGGATGAGGCTTTTCATTCTAGAACAAAGAAGATGTCCTCCTTTTTCAAAGAAAGGGGCTTCCTTTCCTCCACCATCAACGCTACCCTCAACCGCATCTCTTCCATTTCACGCACGTCTGTTCTTACCCCATCCTTCCACCACCCTACCAGGGATAGGGTTACTCTTGTCCTCACCTACCACCCCAACAGCCTCCGCGTCCAGCACATAATTCTCCAAATCATCCGCCATCTCCATGGGGATGCCACCACCAAGCACATCTTTCCCTCCTCCACACCAAGCACACTTTCTGCTCTCTGCAGGGATCACTCCCTATGCGACTCCCTTATCCATTCATCTCTCCCTGCTGATCTCCCTGCAAGCAGACCAAGTGCTACACCTGCCCTTAAACCTCCTCCCTCACTACCATTCAGGGCCCTAAATAGTCCTTCCAGGTGAGGCGACACTTCATCTGTGAGTTTATTGGGGTCATTTACTGTGTTTGGTGCTCCTGGTGTGGCCTCCTGTACATCGGTGAGACTCAACGAAGATTGGGAGACTGCTTTGTTGAGCATCTCAGCACCATCCACCAGAACAAGCGGGATCTCCCAGTGGCCATCCATTTTAATTCCACTTCCTATTCCCATTCCAATATGTCCATCCATGGCTTTCTTCAGTGTCATGATGAGGTCATTCTTAGGTTTGAGGAACAACACCTTATCTTCCATTTGGGTAGCCTCCAACCTGACAGCATGAACATTGGCTTCTCAAACTTCCATTAATGTCCCCTAACACCCCCCCCCCACTTCTCTTTTTCCCATCCCCTTTTACCTCTCTCTCCTCATCTCACCAATCAACTTCTCAGCTCTTTACTTCATCACTCCCCCTCCAGGTTTCACCTATCACCTGGTGGTTCTCTCTCCCCTCTCCCAACCCTTTAAATCTACTCCTCGTTTTTTCTGCAGTCCTGCTGAAGGTTTTCAGCCCAAAATGCCAACTGTACTTATTTCCATAGATGTTGCCTGGCCTACTGAGTTCCTCCAGCATTTTGTGTGTGTTGCTGAAATTTCCAGCACCTGCAGATTTTTTCATGTTTGTCAAGAGGGCTAAAAGAAGGCATGAGGTTGCTCGAGCAGACAAGGTGACAGAGAATCCTAAGGGATTCTACAGGTATGTTAAGACCAAAATTGATCCTCTGGAAGATCAGAATGGTAATCTATGTATGGATCCAAAAGAGATGGGGAAGATCTTAAATGGATTTTTTGCATTTGTATTTACTCAAGAGATGGACAGAAGAGTCTGCAGAAGTGAAGCAAAGCAACAGCAAGGTCATGTCCCCAATGCAAATTACAAAGGAGGAGGTGTTTGCTGTCTTGAGGCAAGTTAGGGTGGATAAATCCTCAGGGTCTGACTAAGTGTTCCCTTGTACCCTATGGGAGACAAGTGCAGAAATTGCAGGTGCTCTCTCAGAGATATTTAGATCATTCTTAGCAACAGGTGAGGTACCAGAGGACTGGAGGGTAGCCAATGTGGTTTTGCTATTTAATAAAGGTTCTAAAATATAACTAGGAAATTAAAGGCTGGGGAGCCAGACATTGGTAGTGGGAAAGTTATTAGAAGGTATTCTAAGGGACCAGACACATGAGTATTTGGATAGAAAGGGACCAATTAACGATAGTGAGCATGGCTTTGTGCATTGTAGGTTGTGTCTAACCAATCTTACAGAATTTTTCAAGGAAGTTACCAAGAAAGTTGATGAAGACAAGGCAGTGGATGTTGTCTACATGGACTTTAGCATGACATATACAGAGTAAACAGAAAGGGCAGAGTATTCAAACTGATGAAAGGATCTTGTGCCTTCTGCAAATCTGATCATTCCGCCTCAATTACTCAGTTAATGGAAATTTTGTATAAAACTGGGGGGAAAAGATAAACAAATTGCTTAGGTGTACAGTTTGCAAAATTCGACAGAGATGAGCGGGGAAGGAAGATCTTGGGGACTGGATAGCTTGTGATCAAAAAAACCAACATTTAGCCCTGTTCTTGAGTCTTTATCAGGGCACGCCAATGTAGATAGATCATTTTCCTCTGTCTGGAACTTCAGTATATATCTATTTAAAAATGGGTCTATTGTAAAGAAAAGAAATAACTGTATAGCTTCTAAACCTGTGGGGTCTCTACCTCCCTCTGTAACTGCATCCTCAACGTCCTCATTGGAGACTACATTCAGTATGGATCAGTGATAATATCTTCTCCTCACTTGCAATTAATACAGGCACACCTCAAGGATACATACTTAGCCTATTGCTCTACTCTCTCTACACTCATAGATAGATAGATAGATAGATAGATACTTTATTCATCCCCATGGGGAAATTCAACTTTTTTTCCAATGTCCCATACACTTGTTGTAGCAAAACTAATTACATACAATACTTAACTCAGTAAAAAATATGATATGCATCTAATTCACTATCTCAAAAAGCATTAATAATAGCTTTTAAAAAGTTCTTAAGTCCTGGCGGTAGAATTGTAAAGCCTAATGGCATTGGGGAGTATTGACCTCTTCATCCTGTCTGAGGAGCATTGCATCGATAGTAACCTGTCGCTGAAACTGCTTCTCTGTCTCTGGATGGTGCTATGTAGAGGATGTTCAGAGTTATCCATAATTGACCGTAGCCTACTCAGCGCCCTTCGCTCAGCTACCGATGTTAAACTCTCCAGTACTTTGCCCACGACAGAGCCCGCCTTCCTTACCAGCTTATTAAGACGTGAGGTGTCCCTCTTCTTAATGCTTCCTCCCCAACACGCCACCACAAAGAAGAGGGCGCTCTCCACAACTGACCTATAGAACATCTTCAGCATCTCACTACAGACATTGAATGACGCCAACCTTCTTAGGAAGTACAGTCGACTCTGTGCCTTCCTGCACAAGGCATCTGTGTTGGCAGTCCAGTCTAGCTTCTCGTCTAACTGTACTCCCAGATACTTGTAGGTCTTAACCTGCTTCACACATTCTCCATTAATGATCACTGGCTCCATATGAGACCTAGATCTCCTAAAGTCCACCACCATCTCCTTGGCCTTGGTGATATTGAGACGCAGGTAGTTTGAGTTGCACCATATCACAAAGTCCTGTATCAGTTTCCTATACTCCTCCTCCTGTCCATTCCTGACACACCCCACTATGGCCGTGTCATCAGCGAACTTCTGCACATGGCAGGACTCCGAGTTATATTGGAAGTCTGATGTATGTCATCACAAGTCATGACAGTATAGCTAGGCATAAATTTGCCGATGAACCCACTGTTCTTAGTAAAATCTCAGACGGCGACATGCGGGCAAACTAGAGTGAGATTGATCAGTTGGTTGAATGGTGTTATGGCAACAACCTTCCACCAAGTATCAGCAAGATCAAGGATCATGAAATTCCAGAAAGGGAAGTCAGGGAACATGCCAAGTCCTCAGTGAAGGACTAACAGTTGAAAGGGTGAACAGCTTTACATTCCTGGGTGTCATCCTCTTGGAGGATCTATCCTGACCCCAACACATTGATCAATCATGAAGAAGGCTTGCCAGTGGCTGTACTTTGTTTGAAATTTGAGGAGATTTGGTCTGTCACCAAAGACTCTTACAAATTTCTATAGATGTACAGTGGAGAACATTCTAACTGGTTGCATCACAGCCTGGCATAGAGTCCACTGCATAGGATTGCAAATGGCTGCAGGGGGTGTAAACTCTGCCAGCTTTGTTATGAGCACAACCCGCCCAACCAATGAGGATATCTTCAAGAGGTATTGTCTGAAGAAGGTGGCATCCATCATTAAAGATCCTCATCATCTGGGACATGCCCTCTTCTTGTTTCTACCATCAGAGAGGAGATACAGGAGCCTGAACACCTACACTCAACAATTCTTCTTCTCCATGATCAGATTTCAGAAAGATCCATGAAGCCATGAATACTACCTCATTATTCCACTTTTTGCACTGCTTTTTAAATTTGGATTTATAGAAATTTTATGTCTTCACTGCACTGCTGATGTAAAACAACAAACTTCACTTTGTATAAGACAGTGATAATTAACCTGTTTCTGATTTTGGTCATTTTATGGCATCTTTCACAACTTCTGAATGCTTTGTTGTTTATTGCCAATGAAATACTTTTGAAGCATGTTTTTGAAATGTAGGTAAATGACTTATGAGTCTGATTTGTTTACATTGTGGACTGAGTCCACCATTAATACCTTACTGAATTGGTGCTACCCTAATCCAGTTATCCTAAAGTTAAAAAAAAACAGTGCTCAGTTTGAATCAGAATCAAAATCAGGTTTATTTAGTTTTCATGACATATGCCAGTGATATTAAGCCTGATTCTGAAAAGACAAGTCTAACCCCAAACTTGAAAGTCACGCAGTTCACAAGAGAATCCCCAAATCTGGGATTACATACTTCACCCTTCATTACTTCGTAGCTTTGTTCCAACTATTGTGCAGGATCAAGCTTTATCTCTTGTACATTAGTCTAATTCGCCAAAATGTCTAGCAATGAAGTAGGCCCAAAGTGAATCATCACAAGGAACCTTCTGCAATTTAAGCATAGCTGTTGTGACTTTCAAATGCTGCAGCTAGCTAGATTAACTCAATTAGCTTTGTTAAAGTTGGTAATACATCCCTGCAAAGTCAACACATTTGAAATTGGTGAGGAAATAAAATTAAAACTAACCTATTCTTTTTAACATTTATTGTGCAGCTTAAAAATTCAGCATTGCCCTCATCTGAATTCATGAGCCTTGTATTTATGAGTTTAATTTATCTATGTGGTTGGCCTCTTTTGTTAAGATCTAAATATTATGTAACACACTTTCCTTTTAAAAAATGAAGAAAATCTTCCTTCTGTATAATAATGACATTAATGATCTGAAATATATGGCCATTCCCAAACTCTGCTGCAATAGAAGCTGCTCCTAGTTTTATCCAAAAAAAGCAGACAAGGTCCTGGAATCTGCCAAGATCAAAATGTGTGAACTTATGCAGACATTAAATGCACGTGCTGACATTTACAGGGATGTTATGACGGTATTAGAGTTTGGAAAAAAAACATAAATCTTTGTCCAAAAATGGAGTGAAACTTCAATTATACTGCCTGCAACCAACACATGTAGGCTTCACTGCACAAAGTAATAAAATTCCAGCAGTGTGGTTAGGTGTTGAGAGAGACCTAATGCATTCACTCGGGATTTTCTATCCAACACAAATCTTGGAAATTGTATATCTATCTGCTATTGCTTTTCAGTTTCCAATTGTACTATTTTAGGTCTGGTAGCTTGAAATGCAGAAGCTTGTACATTTCTTCAATTGACACACGTGATTTTACCTACTGAGATGTAAACACATGCATAGAGAATGTGCAACCAATAGAGATTGATGTGCCGATACTGATTTGTTCTAATTTATAAGATGTGCACCTCTGCACAAGGTATTGAGGAATCACAACAAACATGTTGAGAGTTTTATCTTCTTTAGAAATGACTCTCAGTTGTGTGGCATTGCACGTTGCAGATGATTACACTCAAAGTCCATTTGCACCACGAGTACTAGCAATTAACAAAATTCTGAAGGAACCTGGAAATATTTCCCACAATTCTCTATTGCTTTGATAAATCGGAAAATCCTCAGTCGTTTTTCCATGGTGGTTGTCCGCCTTGTGCAACAATGACAGGAAACCTGTGCAGGAGAGTTTTTAAAAGGAAAGCCAAAGCGCTGGGGCAGATCCACTCTCTCAGTCCAGTGGCACAAACTGATGTCTTATTTAGCTGCAGTGGCTGACCCTGACATCTTCTGTGCCTTGTCATGCCCTTTGCTCTCCATGGAGTATTGCAGTACCGCCTTCCTGGCCATTGGATCTTACTGCAGCTCTCATCCATCCAGTCCGCTGGAGCTGGCTTTGCATGCTAGGACAGGCATGTCCCTATCTCATCAGGGTATGAGGGCGCCGGATACCCTCACCTGGTTTAGCTCAACTGTCAAAGCTGTCACATGCAAACAGCTACCTGGAGCTACAGGTGAGAGCCTGCTGAACACAAAAGGTGAGTGAGCTGCCCCAGAATGGACTCAACAAGTCCCTTCAGATCTGAGATGCCTCCCTTTACACCCCATTCACCCCTGTTTTTCCGTACATGTGTGAATTTTAGTTAAAACTAAAGCAAATTAGGGATGGCATGGTTCACTAAATACTGTTGCTTATCTGCACACAAAATTTAATTTTGCAATACCTCTGTCATAAGACCATAATACATAGGAGCAGAATCAGGCCATTTGGCCCATCAAGTTGCTCCACCATTCAATCAATGGTGATCCTATTTTCCCCTCCTCAGCCCCACTCCCAGCCTATTTTCCCATAACCTTTGCTGCTGTGTCCAATCAAGAACCTATCAAGTTCTGCCTTAAATACACCCAAAAATTTGGCCTCTACAACTGCCTGTGGTAACAAATTCCACAAATTCACCACCCTCTAGCTAAAAGAATTTCTCCACATCTTGGTTTTAAATGGATGCCCTCTAACTTGAGCGTCCTCTTGTCCTAGACTCCACCACAGGAAATATCATTTTCATATCTTCTCTATCTAGGCCTTTCAACAGTCAAAAGGTTTCAATGAGATCCCCCCCTCAAATGCTCCTCATGTAACAACCCTTTCATTCTGGAATCATCCTTGTGAACCTCTTCGGAACGCTCTCCAATGTCAGAACATCTTTTCTTAGATGAGGAGCCCAAAACTGTTCACAATACTCAAGATGAGACCTCATCACTGAATTATAAAGCCTTAGCATCACATCCCTGATCTTGTAATGAATGCCACATTGCATTTGCCTTCCTCACCACCGACTCAACCTGTAAATTAACCTTCAGGGTGTTCTGTACAAGAGCTCCCAAGTCCCTTTGCATCTCAGATTTTTGGATTTTCTCCCTGTTTATAAAATTATCTGTACATTTATTTCTATTACCAAAGTGCATGACCATGCATTGTTCAACATTGTATTTCATTTGCCAATTTCTAGCCAATTCGCCAACTGTCTAAGTCCTTCTGCAGCCTACCTTTTCTCCAACATTACTTGCCCCTCCACCAATCCTCGTATCATCTGTAAACTTGAAACAAAGCCATCTATTCCATCATCTAAATCATTGCTATACAGCATAAGAAGAAGAGGTCCCAACACCAACCCCTGCAGAAAACCACTAGTCACTGGCAGCCAATCAGAAAAAGATCCTTTTATTCCCACTTGCTGCCTCCTACCCATCAACTAATGCTCTAACCATGCCAGTAACTTTCCTGTAATACCATGGGTTCTTAACTTGGTAAGCAGCCTCATGTGTGGCAGTTTGTCAAAGGCCTTCTGAAAGTCAAGCCTCCACTGCATCCCCTTTATCTCCTCAAAGAATTCCAACAGGTTCATCAGGCAAGATTTTCCCTGAAGGAAACCATGCTGACTTTGTCCTATCTTGTCCTGTGTCAGCAAGTACTCCATTACTTCATCCTTAACAATCGATTCCAACATCTTCCCAACCACTGAGGTCAGGCTAACTGATCTATAATTTCATTTCTGCTGCTTTCCTCTTTTCTCTTAAATAGTGGAGAGACATTCATTTGCAAATTTCCAGTCTTCTGGCACCATGCTAGAGTCCAATGATTTTTGAAAGGCCATTACAAATGCCTCCACAATCTCTACTACTACCTCTTTCAGAACCCTAGGGTGTAATTCATCTGATCCAGGTGACTTATGTACCTTTAGGTCTTTCAGCTTTTTGAGCACCTTCTACCTTATCATAGTAACTGCACTCACTTCTCTTCCCTCACACCCTTCAACATCTGACACATTGCTAGTGTCTTCCACAGCGAAGGCTGATGCAAAATACTCATTTAGTTCATTTGCTGTCTCCTTTTCCCCCATTATTATTTCTCTGACCTCATATTCTAGCGGTCCTATATCCACTCTTATCTTTCAATTATTTTTTACATACTTGATAAAGCTTTTACCATCTACTTTAATATTGTTTGCTAACTTGTTTTCATATTTCATCTTTTCCCTCCTAATAATTCTTTTAGTTGCTTTCTGTAGGTTTTTATAACTTTCCCAATCCTCTATCATCTCACTATGTTTTCTTTGTTGTATGCCCTCTCTTTTGCTTTTACGTTAGTTTTGACTTCCCTTGTCAGCCATTTCAGTATTTCTTTGTTTTTGTAGTACATCTATCCCATAGCTTGCTCATTTTTCCCAGAAAATCACACCATTGCTGCTCAACTGTCATCCCTGCCATCATCTCCTTCCAATTTACTTTGGACAACTCCTCTCTCATACCACTGTGATATATTTTACCCCACTGAAATACTGCTACATCAGACTCCCTATCTTTCTCCCTATCAAATTTCAAGTAGAACTCAATCATATTGTGATCACTGGCTCCTAAGGGGTTCTGTTACCTAAAGCCCCCTAATCGCCTTTGGTTCATTACATAACACCAAGTTCAGTATTGCTAATCCTCTAGTAGGCTCAATGACAAACTGTTCTAAAAAGCCATCTTATAGGCTTCAATAAACTCACTCTCTTGAGATCCATTATCAACCTGATTTTCCCAATCAACCTGCACATTGAAATCTCCCATGACTATCATAACATTACCCTTTTGACACACCTTCTCTATTTCCCCTTGTAATCTGTGATCCACATTCCAGTTGGGAGCCCTGTAAATTACTGCCATCAGGGTCCTTTTACCCTTGCAATGTGTTAACTCAACTAACAAGGATTCAACATCTTCCGGTTCTACGTCACAACTTTCTACTGATTTGATGCCATTATTTACCATGCCACCCCATCTGCCTACCTTCCTATCTGTCTAGTTCAATGTGTAACTTTGGACATTCAGCTCCCAACTACAACCATCCTACAGCCATGATTCAGTGATGGCCACAACATCATACCTGACGATCTGTAATAGTGCAACAAGATCGTCCACTGTATTTCTTATACTCCATGCATTTAGATATAACACAGTGAGTGCTGTATTTGCTACCATGATCTGATCTGCTTACATGTCATAATCTGTTTACATGAGGGTGCCATTCAGCCCTTTGAACTTGTTCTGACATTTAATAACCTGTAAAGCAATCTGCTAAAACACACTGATTTCAGACTGTAACGCAAGCTCTAACCATTCCCACATTTCTGTTCCTCACCAGGACCAGGTCAGTTAAAGAGGTGCTGATGTTATTCACATGTGAAAAGCTTCATTCCGATTCATATGTTGATAAGAGAATTTTGTAGTTTTTTTAATTTAATGGAAGAATTTAATTCCATGATGGAAAAATAATCCCACATGTCTTGTTCAGGTAGATTGGAGTGAGGGTCACTGCTTTCTTATCTTTCTCTCCAGTGGTCAGTTCAATCATTTCAGTCAAAAGCTTTAACATGCTCTAAAACTGTTTAAATACTGTTTAAACAAACTAAGATTTGCAAATCATTCATTTTATGAAGTAATCTATCCTTTCTTCCTTGAGCTATTCATTTCCATTTACACCTCAAAATTTGGCATTCTCAAAAATCCATAGACCAGGAAATGAAAATCAGAGCAGGTTTTCTTGCCTAGGAGTTACAAGTAGGAATCATATGTGGATAGTGACAAAAGATGGTTTGCATTCTTACAGAAATATGTAATGAATTGTTTGACGTTCTTATTCCCTTTTTTGCTTTTTCTATTTCTCTTGTCCTCTCATCTGTCATCATGAATATACCGACTCTTTTATTGGTGCTTTGGAACATAGTTATCTTTAGCTCTGTTGCCATTGGCAAACTCTGTGAAGGACATCATAACTAAACCCAGCTCCTTTTTTATCCAATAACCTCACATAGTCTTCTCTGACGAAAGTCACCGTGGAACATTTGGGCCAAGGAGCATATTTATTTTTTCCTTTAAAAACTAAACTTTGGTACTTTGGCAAACAATAGTTTCAGAAGATTAAGATTCGAACCTATTGAGTTGCAGTAAAGCAGGGAAGGAGCTAACAGAGAATCTTGTTGGAAATGTACTGTTAATACGTGCAATCAGATAGTAAAGTGCACAACTGGCAGCACATCTCAAAAATGCACCCAGATGGTTGCACATGGGAAAATGGAGCTCATGCTGATATCTGGCAGCGTTTTCGCAGAATATTCCTGGAACAACTGACACTAGCTTTTACTGCTTACCCACATTATAAAATATTTGACATTGCACAGCTGGTACATCAGTTTGGGCTGCTCTTTGTCACTCCATGCGACTGAGCACTTCTGGTTATTAGCTTAGGTAATTTGTAGAAACATTATATGAGTGACTGGATTTAGGGAATGAAGCCTGTGCTACGGAAAACTTGGAAACTGCAGTCTAAACAACAGCCTGGAAAAGTCTCTTGAATGGAAAACATTGGCCTGGAGTGACTCACCCTGCAGCAAGCAAAGTGAGAGGGGGAGAAAAAAGCATGCGTACCACAGAATCCACTAAAAATAAGGAAAGGAGAATAACTTTGATCACCACAGGTACAGTTTGAAGAAAACCAGTTAACTGCCAGCTGTCCACAATTGTTTGTGTGATATGCAAGGGAATCATGAGAATCCAAACTTTTGTTTATGAGCTTTGAAATATTTACCTCAAGTAGCATCTTTATAAATTCCTGTTTATTTCTGAACAGAGAAACATTGAACATCTTAACTATCTAGTTTCAAACCATGTGCATACCAGCAAGCAAAACCTAGAGTTATTAGTCTAGTAAGAAGCATAGAGCATGCTACTGTACAGATAATTTAGATGCTTGGACTTATGAATAAATTAATTCAAATCTCATCACACAAAAGGAGAGTTTAAAGTTAATGAAATAATTCAGAATTTTAAAAATGGTGATATCAGGGATGACGAACAGTAAACAAGGAGATTTTCCCATATGTATCTTGTTCCTTACACCTTATAAAAGGAGATCTACCTGATTGACTTACTTGTAATCTAGAACTAAAGCTACGTGGTCAGCTCTCATCTACCTTACTATTCTGTTCTATGGCAATAGGCTTGGATAACAAAAGCTGTCTTGATCATTAATGCTTTCATCCTGCCAGAAAATATATGCAAAAACACTTCTCCTTGGAGTTCTGAAAAAAGTCTCCTTGAAAGGGGTAGAAATTCTGCTGCTTGACTTGAGATTCCAAATTGGTCGTGGTTGGGTTTGGTTTTCCCGTGCCAAATGGGTCACAAACATTTGGTGGCTTTAAAATAAAACTGCTACAAAAGCAATAAAAAAAGGTACCTAATGTTCTGAGGCTGCCTGGACATATTTCATTGGAAAAGGCAATTGAAGAATGTGGACCCTGCAGGAAGAGTACCGGTAATTGGATAATACTGAGAAATGTGCTGAATTAAAAACTCATATCTAACCCACAACTGCTTGAGAATGCTGCTCACATATTAAGCTACTTTTCACAATATCCGTTGATGATAGCTTTGTGACCAAGTTTGCAGATGATACAAAGATAAGTGGAGGGGAAGGTAGTGTTGAGGAAGCAGGGAGCCTGCAGAAGGACTTAGATAGATTGGGAGAATGGTTAAAGAAGTGGCAGATGGATACAGCATAGGAAAGTGTACAGTCATGGTAGAAGGAATAATGAGAAAGATTATATTCTGAATGGGGAATGTATTCAAAAGTCAGAGGTGCAAAAGCATTTGGGAGTCCCAGTACAGGATTCCCTAAAGGTTCTAGTTCATCCTACTTCCTTTCCACCCATCTTCTTATTCTAGCATCTTTCCCCTTCCTTTTACCCTGTTGAAGGATCTCAGTCCAAAACACTGACTGTTTATTCATTTCCATAGATGCTGCCTGACCTGCAGATTTCCTCCAGCATTTTGTGTGTGTTGCTTTGGATTTCTAGCATCTGCAGAATCTTTTCTGTTTAAAAAGTATAAATCAATGTTTTGGGTCGAGATTGAGAAGGTACAGGGGAGATTGGCAGTAAGCTGATGGGTAGTAGATGGAACCAGATGGGGAGGGAATGATGGGCAGATGGAACCAAGTTGTAAGTAAGGCACAGGAGGGATGAACACATGGTGAGGAAGACTAGGTGTATAGAAGCAGGACACTGTGTGTGAATTGGAAAATTCAGTGATTCATACCATTAGTTTGTAGGCTGTCTCAAATAAAACATGAGATGTTGTTCTTCCAATTTCCACTTGATCTCTCAAATAAAGTGGAATGGAAAGGAGTGTCTCAACTGCAGCTTTTACAACCTGGTCCACCTGGACCTCTTCCAATCTGGTCTACTGTAATGGATATTATAACAAGGCTTGCTCAGCTTTGGGGTAAGTAAGTATAGACTAGTCACTATTTTGTGGAACACTTGCCTAGTCTGTAACAGCCCTTCTGTGCTTCACACTGCACGTCTTCACTTTCCTTCTCACTCCCACAACAACCTGCCTGTCCTTGGCCTTCACCACTGACAGGAAGACACAAAGTTCAAAGTAAAATAATAGCACCTCGTTTTCCACTTACCTTGCTTAAAATCTAATGGTATGAGCACTGAATTGTCTAATTTCACTTAAGCCAAATCCTAGGTGCTTCTCTTCCAAACACACTCACCTGTCCACCTACTTTTCTCCTTTTGTTCATCCCCTCATCTTCTCTCCAACCTGATTCATTTGCCCATTGTCCACTCTGCATCTGGTTGCACTTAGCACCTGTTAGCCCCTAGTCTACATCCCTACTTATTGCCAATACTGGCAATCTTTTCTGTTCATTCTCAGTCCTCAAGCACAGTCATAACACAAAATGTTGATCTACTAAATCAATCTATGGATGAAATCTCACCAGCTCGCCAGGCTGCTTTTGACCATCTCATTAACAGCAAAATGTACATCAGGCTGCTGTTTACCAATTACAGCTTGGCTGTCAGTACCATCCCCTCAGTATTAATCAACAAGCTTCTAAACTTGGGCCTCCAACCCACTCCCCGCAAAAGTAACTTCCTCACAGTCAGCATGGATCAGTAGTAACACCTCCACCTTGCTGACAAACAACACTGAAGCACCTCAAATCAAACATCAATATAAACTTGCAGAATTATTGAGTGGGTGACTTCAGGCTCCTGTACCTCCTTCAAAATAGCAGCAATGAGCAGAGGGCATTTCCTAAGTGATGGGGGTCCTTAATGATGGACGCCAACTTTTGGAGGTATTTTTCCTTGAAGGTGTCCTGGATACTGGGGTGGCTAGTACCCACGATGGAACTGACTGACTTCACAATTTTCTGCAGCTTATTTCGATCCTGGGCAGTGCCCACCCCCACTCCCCCTCCCAGTACTGGATGGTGATGCACTCAGTTAGAATGCTCTCCATGGTACATCTGTAGAAATTTATGAGTGTCTTTGGTGGCATACTAAACCTCCTCAAACTCACAATGAAATATAGCCACTGTCATACCTTTTTTGTAACTGCATCAATCTGCTGGGCCCAAGATAAATCCTCAGAGATGTTGATACCAAGGAACTTGAAATTGCTCACTCTTTCTACTACTGATCCATCAATGAGGACTGGTGTGTGTGTCTTCACCTTACTCAATCTGAAATCCACAAACAATTCTTTGGTCTTACTGACACTGAATGCAAGGTTGTTGCTATGACACCACTCAACCAGCTGAACCGTCTCCTGTACTACACACAGAGAGTCATGCAAAATTCTTGAAAAGCATGACAACAATGGAATTTATATTTATTCTTGAATAACATTCTGGTATTGTTAAGGTAACTGATTATTATTATGAGCAGTGTTTTAGCAGAGCTCTAGTTCACAGGTACACCAAATGCTCAGAATTTTGACAAAACCAGATGTGAATTAATATTATCATTTATATATTAGGGAGTTAGAGAGAAAGAAAACTAATGAATGTTCAATACCACCTACCTCAATACCTCCTTGTGCAATTAGGTCCTCTATTTCCTCACTTGCAGACTCCAGTCAGTTTAGATTGGCAACATTCTTCCACAGTCTCCATCAGCACAGGTACACCATAAGGCTGTGTGCTTAGCCCCCTGCTCTACCCGCTTTAGACCTATGACTGTGTGGCTAAGCACAGCTCCAATGTCATATTTAAGTTTGTTCATGACATCACTATTGTTGGCCAAATCAAATGTGGTGATGAATCAGCATATAGGAGGGAGACTGAAAATCTGACCGAGTGGTGCCATAACAACCTGTCATTCAATGTCATCGGGAGGAGGAAACCAGAGGTCTGTGAGCCAGTCCTCATTGGGGGATCAGAGGTGGGGAAGATCAGCAGCTTTAAATTCCTCAGTGTTATCATTTCAGAGAATTGTCCTGGGCCCAGCATACGTCGAATTGCAAAGAAAGCATAGCAACTTTTTCTCCCTACTCTTATATTTTGTACAGTGTTTCAGCTAATAACTGTAGGGGTTTGACATGCCCATGAAAACTATCTATACAGATATGCCCTGCTCCTTTAAGGATTGCTGAACTAGTGTTATGAACAATTTTGGCACAGGGAGGATCATCCCTATGATGGAGTTGACTGAACTACAACTCTCTTGCAGCCCTGTGCATTGGAGCCTCTATATCAGGATCTCATACTTTGACAAACTTCTACAGATGTGTGGAGGACAGTATATTGACTAATTACATCACACCCTCGTATGGAAGCACCAATGCCCTTAAATGGAATATCTTGCAGAAAGTAGTGGAAACGGCCCAGTCGATCACAGGTAAAGCCCTCCCCTCCTTTGAGCACATCTCCACAGAGCACTAGTGCAGGAAAGCAGCATCCAACATCAAGGACTTCCACCACCCACATCATGCTCTTTTCCCACTGCTGCCATCAGGAAGAAGGTACAGGAGCCTCAGGACTCACACGACCAGATTCAGGAACAGTTACTACCCCTTAGTCATCAGGCTCTTGAACCAGTGGTATAACTTCATTCAAATTCACTTGCCCCATCATTGAAATGTTCCCACAACCAAAGGACTCACTTTCAAAGACTTCTCATCTCATATTCTCAATATTTTTTGCTTATTTATTATTATTACTATTACTATTTTTTCTATTTTTTATTTGCACTGTTTGTTGTCTTTTGCACAGTGGTTGGTTGTCCTTTTGGGTAGCAGTCTTTCACCGATTCCATTATGGTTCTTGGATTTACTGTGTATGCCCCCAAAAAAATGAATCTCAGTGTTATATCTGACATATGTATATATGTACTTTGATGATAAATTTCCTTTGAACTTTGAATTTTGAAATTCAAACCTGCTGATATTTTGTGGTGTTCTTATTCTGCTAGTAATTTATATAAAGCAAAAGGTCTGGATAAATAGAGTTTTTTAGATGGTGGTTACATCATCTATTTATTGGTGTTTTCACACAGGCATATTTGCTGCCTTCAGTGGAGGAAATGTAAATTCACTCTCTATTATTTATTTTGTACCAACATGCAAAGTCAAGAACTATACTACAGTCTATGCATTTAAAAGTGGAATTCCTTGCCAAATTATTTCAGAGTTGTAAACTTGAGTAAATAGCTGCTAACAAAGTGGTTGATTGCACACAGATGCTCAAGATGGTAGTTGGACTGGAATTGTGTGTGCATTTCTGATCGCCACAGAGGATGAGGTAGCACTGGAGGGAATGAAAAAGAGGCTTATAAGGCTATTGCATGGAATTGTGGACAAGGTGAGATTAGATAGGCTGGGATTGTTCTCACTGGAAAGCAGGAGGCTGACAAGTGTGAAGAAATATATATTATTATGAGGGTCATAGGTAGAACAGATAATCTTGTCTTTTTCCACAGAGGGCATTGGTTTAAAGTGAAAGGGAAAATATATAATGGAGATCTAATCGACTGATGTTTTCAGAAAAACTTGGTGGGTTTATTAAACAAGTTGCCAAGGGAGGTGGTGGAGGTATGTACGTTCACAACATTTGAAAAAGCACTTTTGGACGGGTACTTACATAGGAATGGAATGGGGGGATATGGGCCAAATGCAGGAAAATTGGATTAGGGTAGATTGACATCCCTTTTGGCATAGATGAGCCAGGGCAAAAAGTTTATTTCCATATTGTATGATTCTCTCACTCATCACTAACTCTGAGTCCCTTCGTTCACACATTTTTGCCTATATATCTGCCACTGGAATCACTGTCTAATGTGATAATTGTCAATGCTAAACCAGAGAGAGTGAGAGTTGGAAAGAAGTTCAGGGACTGATTCAAGTGACTGCTGGAGCTAGAAATTGAGCCCATTACTGGACAATTGCTGCAGAAGTTTTGACTCTAAGTCACATGCACTTAGATCTCTAAATGAATGGTTAATTAACACTTTTCTTCCTTCTCCCTCATCATGACTAAATTTTCAGCTGTTGTTCTTTTCTCATGCAAGATATTAGTTTCTACCATTTTAAAACTGCAACTGGAGGATCTGTTAGAAATGTATGTTTGCATGATGATGTTCGGTAGTTACCACTACTTGGTGGGCCAAATGACCTAATTCAGCTCCTATGACTTATCATCTAGGTAGTTTCTTCTGCTCCAAATAAAACAAACCCACTCTATCCATTTTCTCACATAACTGATACATTTTCTCTGAGGAAACATCCTGGTGAATCTCTTCTCTCCAGTGAAATTACTTCCTGCCTATTGTGTGGCAATCAAAACAGTACATAGTGAATCAGCTATAGCCTAACCGCATTTTATAAGTTGCACCATAACCTCACTTCTCTAATATTCTGCTAATGAAAGCAATGTTCCCATATCATATCTTCACCACATTTACTTCCTGTAAACCCTTACCCTTGTGCACCAAGTTTCCTTGTTCCTCAGTACTCCAGGGGACCTCTTTCATGAGAACACAAAAATGTCATCTACTCCCAGCCAAATTTTTCAATGTGTGCGCAACGTCAAAGAAAGCAAATCATTTGAGATTCCACAAGCATTTCACATTTTGTGATACAACAACAATGTTACTGCAGAATGAAAGCATTCTCAAGATGTTGTATCACTGCTTCCTTATCATTCTCTGAGACTTTACTGGTGTTTCAATCGATGATTTTAATGACCATTGTACTTAATAATTTTTCTATCTATGTATCTCCACTGGAAGAATTCAGTTTGTGGGTCTTTCCTGAGTAACATTGTCTTTTTCCTAACTCTTGTTCATTCCTCACTGCTTACTTTTCAACTGTTTCAACCTGGAGCTGTGCCAGATTCATAGTGTCACTTAGTAGTGGAACGCATTGAAATGGGAGTCCAGAACAAGGCACTCTAATAACTATTAAGGACATGCCCAGATGTACAGTATGTAATATGTCTGCTTATAGTATCCCACCCAAAACAGGCAACATAAATTCTGTGCATGTCCTGTCACCTACTAAGATAGAACAACATCATGTTGAGTATCTTTCTTTATCACATGATTGCCAAACAAGTAGAGTTGGTGAAATAGGATGTTCATTCTCCCTTCATCTGGTAATTGCTTCCATACTTTCTATTTTTCTTTCTATTATTGTCTACCTTTTTTGTGGAATTGATGCAGAGCAGACTCAATGGGCCAAATGGCCTATTTCTACTCCTATATCTTATAGTCTATTTTATAGTTTATCACTGTCATTAGCAAAACATAATTATCCAGTAGCTGCACTGTGGGAAAACAACCCAAGAAGTTCACAGGAACACAAGAAGATAAAATTTGACACTATTAGTAAAGGGCATATTAATTAAGTTTTGGTAGTGTAGTGCATTCTTCTTATATTTGAGTATTTCATAATTTACTCAAATTAAGGTAATCAAAGAAACACTTCTATTTATTATGTCAGTCAATCTGTAAATGAATTGAAGCATGGTACATAACAGATAACCACATAGCACCATTTTTTAACGTAATAGCAAATTCCACTGCCAGTTTACAACTAACATAATGAGCCGTACTGTACACATATATCACAACTTCCCCTTTAAATAAAACATTTACACTGACTTTTTACAAGTGTTATTTAACTTGTAAATCTAGTTACAGTCAACTAGAATAAATATATGGCAAATCCAAGTATATAGTAGGTTTAATCCTGGTGAGTCATCTACCCAGAATCCCCCAAAAGGTTCATGCTCATTGATATCCCAAAGCTGCACCTATTCCTTCAAATCCTTTTCAAGAAACTGCACGTATGTAACGCATTCCTTGCCCACTTTCACTTCTGGTTTGTTCTCTTATCTTCAGATCCTTGATTCCCTCCTGGCTCCTCCTCTTCCCCTTCTCGTTTGAAGCTTTGTCCAATGGATTCCATCTCTATTTGCCATTTAGTGTCATTTATTGCCTCTTTTTTTCACCAGGTGGCTTGAAAACTAGCTTTGCTAGACACCAGCAATTATATTCCAACCTTCAACACTTTGAATTACTACAATTATTCCCTAATTTTGCTGAGCGTTCTTCTTGAAACCTATCCAATTCCAGTTATTAGATTCTGTGATCACAAATAACCTGCGGGAAGAGCCAGTGACATGGCATGCTTTGAGACAGATAAAATATTTGTTAAATGCGGACCTGTTTTAAACTTCTTGTATGACAGTACCTAACTCATTCCAGCATGGCTGAATTAGCCAAGTGCCAGATCGAATGTTTCTTTCTTGCTACACCAAAGAGATTGCATATGGATCTCTCATTGGAAGCAATTGGTAATCAAGCTGCCAACCATTATCAAATGGTTCCTTGTAATTAACCAGGCTTGCTGTTTTTCATGCCTTCACACCTCAGGTACGGCTTACCGTAGCTCACAAGCTGTTGGCTTCACATCACCTCTCATTTTTCTGTAGTGTATCATGCTCTGTAGCCACACTCTTCTGAGCATTTCTGTGGATTTTCTACTGAAGGCTACAGTCATTTAATTCATTCTGCAATAGAGTCAAATAGTTATACAACATGCCCATGCTGACCCAAGTATCTTCCTGAGCTAGTCCCATTTGCCTGCATATGGCCCATATCCTTCTAAATCTTTCCTATCCTAATGCACCTGTCCCAAATGTATTTTAAAAGTTGTGATTGCGCCCACTTCTGAAACTTTCTCAGGCAACTTGTTCCATATACTGTACCTGCCACCCTCTTGGTGAAAAAAGGGGACTCTGAGATCCCCTTTAATTCTTTCCTCTCTCAAGTTAAACCTATGCCCTCTAGTCTTAGACTCTACTGCTTTGGGAAAAAAGACTATAATCATCCACCTTATCGATGTCACTCATGATTTTCTAAACCATAGCCCCCTTCATTCCAGCGAAAACAGTCCCAACCTGTCCTGTATCTCCTTATAAATAAGTCCCCCAGTCCCAGCAACATCCTTGTGGGTCTTTTGTGAACTTTCGTTGGACTCTGTTGAGTGGCAGCATACATCTTTTTCAGCAGCTTGAGCAAATTTGGTATGTCACCAAAGACTTCTGCAGATTTCTAGAGAAGTACAATGCAGAACATTCTGACTGATTGCGTCACAGCCTGGTATGGAGACTCCAACGAACAGATCAAAAGAGGTTGCAGAGAGTTGTAGATTCGGCCAACTTCATCATGGGCACAGCCCACCCCACCATCAAGCACGTCATCAAGAGGAGGTGCCACAAGAAGGCAGCTTCCATCATTAAGGGCCCTCACAATCCAGAACATGGCTTCTTCTCATTACTCCCAACAAGGAAGGGGTACAGGAGCGGGAAGCCTCACACACAACAACTTAGGAACAGTTCTGCCATCACCTTTCTGAACAGTCCATGACTTCCTTGTTCCTTTTCTTTGCATTGTTTATTTATTTTGCAGTTTCTAGTAATATTTTTTGTCTTTCACAGCACTGCTGCAGCAACACAACAGATTTCACAACATGTTTCAGTGATAGTAAACCTGATTTTATTTCTGACTGTCACTTACTAACACTTTACTGTACCAACTTATGACAGGTCATGTGACTCTGGAGGGAGACGATCCATTTACAACCACACTGGATCTCATGCTTACAATGAACATGCTGTGCTCCTGCTCCTGTCCAACACTCTTGGGTTCATGGTATTATCACCCATCAGATAGACAGATTAAATTCCCTCTCATTTACAGCCACCATTCACTTTCTCTCCTCACATTCTCCTGAGTCGGTGACTTAACTAAACTGTGTCTCGCCATGCAACAAGTGATCCTCTTAATTGTCCATACCAAAAGTTCAAAGTAAATTTATTATCGAAGTACATATATGTCACCATATACTACCCTGCGATTTATTTTCTTGCAGGCATTCACAGTTAAATACAAAGAAACTTGATAGAATCAATGAAACTCTGTACACAACAAAGGCAGATAAACAACCAATCTGCAAAAGACAAACTGTTCAAACACAAAAATAATAAAATAATAATAAATAAATAAGCAATAAGTACGAGAACAGGAGTTGTAGAGTCCTTGAAAGTGAGTCCATAGGTTTGGGATCAGTTCAGTGTTATGGTGATTGAAGTTGTCTGTTCTAGTTCAAAAGCCTGCTGGTTGAGGAGTAATAACTGTTCCTGATCTTGGTGGTGTGGGGCCTGAGACTCCTGTACCTCTTTACTGATGGCAGCAGTGAGAAGACAGCATGGCCTTGTGGTGAACTACATATACCTGTCTGGACACGCCCCCCCTGCTGACTGCTCCTGTGGCTCCTCCCACAGACCGTGGCTCCTCCCATGGACCCCAGTATAAAGGCGATTGGAGGCACAGCCCCGGCCTCAGTCTCCAGGATGTTGTGGCGGTCACTTGCTGCTTGTTCTTTCTTCCAGCCAATAAAAGCCGATATCTCGCCTCATGTCTCCGAGAGTTATTGATGGTGCATCAGGCCTATATGGTGGAGTTTCTTGTTGATGAATGCTGCTCTCCCGCGACAATGCTCTTTGTAGATGAGCACAATAGTGTCAAGCGCTTTATCCGAGATGAGCAGTGCCATATCCACTACTTATTGTAGGCTTTTCCATTCAAGGATAATGGTGTGCCCATGCCAGGCTGTGATACAACCAGTCAGTATGCCAAGGAATTTAAAATTGCTGACCCTCTCCACCTCTGATCCCCTGATGAGGACTGTCTCATGAACCACAACGTAATGAAGCTTTAATCTGAAGAGCTTTCCCGTCCTTCCTGACCTGTGGTATAGAATGCATTGTTTAATGTCTTCAATTGCTCATGTGGTATTCAAGATATTTCTCTAGATTTGCTTCACATGTGCAGACTATAGCAGTAAATATTTGGTCTATAAACTAATGAAAGATGTCTGATTCTATTGCAATGAAACAAGGTATTCTTTCTAATGATCAAGCACAGACTGTGTGATTTCCATGACACTGATAGCAATCATGTGACCTGTATGTTTCCTGCCATTGAGTAAACATGACAAGATTTCAGTGAAGAAGGAACTCATTATTGCAGGTGTGTAATAGGATAATCTTGTATCACCATACTGAGCTGACCAAACTGTTCCACATAATTCAGTATCATTTCCATTAGAATGGTGTGTTGACGTGATTGAAACACTGAAATTAGTGATATAGAAGTCTTTATTCATCACAACAGACAGACAGTCTTATGGAGACACTCTCAGTAGAGTCTCACAAACCCAAAAGTACATCACATTTTTATACCCTTAAGATCAAAGTTAACAGTAGGTGATTCAATACAATTCCAATAGTTACAACAACATTGTTTACTTCAATACATTGGTTGACAAATAGTTCCTTTAAGGTATGTATTTACAGTGGAAGCACTTGTAATTGATAAAACATCTCTGAATTTTTTAAATACCTTTGTTGGGAGAAAATAATTAGCACAGATATTCTAAAAACTTCTGATGACAGAGAGGAGGGCACCTAGAATGAATGGTTTGAGTACTGTCTCTGAATATATAAATAGCCTGACTACACAAAAACTATTGATTGCCTATATCTGTGACCATGTTAAGTGCTAAGTGACGACATCTGCCAGCTTGAACTTAAGTTACAATGGTCCATGTAACCTAGACTATGTTGCCTGGTTTGATGCAGGAAAATTAACACAGATCCATTTTCTTAATGTTTGGCTTATGCATGTGCAAAGTCTCATGATCACCATTTTGCAAGCCAAATTTCTTAGTGTGGGGGGCTTTTAACTTCAGTTCATTGCTTGCAATTTATGATAGAAACTGAAGACTGGTTCCTTCTTGAATTAATATCCGCTATAATCACATAACTCCAGAATACTCCCTAACATGGTGAATTCAAAAGTAGGATCTATAGTGTTGGAGTTGTCTTTATGAACTCTTCAGCTAACAAGCACACCAATGCTCAGTCTAGGAGGATTCCTCAATGATAATCTCTTGCTAGGTTTCTTAGATTCACAATATAAGAATTGTCTGTATCACTTGGATCAAGAACATAAGAAAACAAGAGGAGCAGAAGGCATTCAAACCTCCCTTGCCATTCAATTTGACCATGGATGATCTCTGCTGATCTCACCTCATCTCTGTGCCAGTTCCCCCAACCCACATTTCTTCAATCTTTCAAATTCTTAATATTCTCCACCTTATATATTTCAAATAAGCTAGCCTATGGAGGCCAGAAATCCATTACCCATCTGATCACATACAGCAGTTTAGCAGCTTTGAAATGCTTTAGTTATTGCTGGATTGAAGTGTAACCCATTTCTTATTGAAAATTTCATCAAACAGGACATGAACACTATGTGTGGTGGCAACAATCTGTGGTCCACAAGTATCTGACATTACTTCCACTAATAGTATGATTTTCATTCATTCATATTTCACTGCATACTACCCTTCAACATCTTCACCTATAACTTGCACACTGTATTGCCTTTAATTAATATACATAGACAGTCTTTCAAAGCAAATACTAAGCAACTCTTGCCATCAAACTTATTTTCCAAATATCCTGCTTGAGTTGTTTCTGCCACCTTCTCTCAAACAGATGGTACTTTTGGTATCACTTGCAAAGGATTTCCCTTCCTGATCTGCTTCTTTTTAAAGATGCAAACTCACCAGTTTCAGTCTAACAAAGCATTCTCTAACAGTGGGTATCCATGCCTGTTATCAGTGTAATACATTCATGCAATGACACTGTGGAGTTACACTAAAGCATCAAGGAAATATATCTAGTCAATGTTCCACTAAACTGAATGATGTTGCAGTCATCAAGGATCAAAGATCAACTTTAAAATTCTACTACTGGTTTATAAAGTGCTGTAAGGTCTAGGGCCAAAATACATCTTCAGTCTCTTGCTGCATTATGAACCTTCCTCAGCTCGCAGGTCGCCTGGGGCAGGACTGCTTACCGTCCCCAGGGTCAAAACTAAACATGGTGAAGCAGCTTTTAGTTACTATGCTCCACATTATCTGGAATAACCTCCCAGAGTATCTGAACTTTGCCCCAACTTTAAACTCTTTTAAATTGAGGCTTAAAACATTTCTTTTCACTGAAACTTTTAATTAGAATCTCCTGCACTGTAATTTCTGTTTATCATATTTATTTTGTGTGATTTTATTCTCTTATATATTGTCTGAGATTAGGTGTTTGATTTTTGTTCTTGTTCTATGTAACACACTTTGAACTGCCTTGTGTGTGAAAAGTGCTGTACAAATAAACTTGCTAGCTTTCTTTATTCATCATATACATTTATATGTATTAGGAATTTGCCGTGGCGTGTTGGCACAACATGCAACAAAACCAATATTCAACAATTATAAGAATGAAGAATTAGAACAAAAGTAAACTTTTAGGTTAAAGTATGGATTTGGGCCAAAACATGCATAAATACAATGTAAACAGCATTATAAAATGTTGACGATGCAGAATTATAAAAAACAGATTTAAAATGTTGACGATGCAGTGAAGTGACTGAAGTAATAAATAGAACTAGGATGGTTGATCAGATTAACTGCCTGGAGGTACAAACGTTTAAGATGATGTGAACCTTTTGTTTCAATAACCCTGTAGTGCTTTCCTGAGGAACCTTTTGGGAAAGGTTGTTTGGATGGGTAGCGCCCGCAATGATTTTTTTTCTGCCTGCTTCTTTGTACGGGACACAAACAAGTCCTTCAGTAATGGTAGATAGCAACCAATGATATTTTTAACTAACCTGTCAGCTTACTGTAGTTTTTGATTATTTTGAGAGGATGCTGCGCTATACCAGACAGTAAAGGCAGATATGAGGATATTGTTGCAATAATTAACAACGTGACCAAATTTCTAAAGGTAATTTAGAACAGCAACAGCAACACTAAACAGCTGATATGTTTGAACCACAAACCAACATACAATAAATTAGAAGTAAAAAATTTCCAATGGTGGAAAAAAATTAAATCAGAGATACTCAAGAAGCCAGAATTGGATGAGCATTAATAGCTCAAATAATTGTAGCGCTGAGCCAGAAAAGGATTTGAAAGCCGGATGGCAAGTTCAAAAGTGAAATGTTGCTTAATGGGAAACCAACTGAAAGATATTGGGAAAAGTGAAGATGAGTGATTAAGACTAATGCAGGTTGGGTGCAGGGCAGCAGAGCTTTGGATGAAGTCAAGTTTCTGAAAAGAAAATTGTCAGAAGAGTATTTAAATAGTTAAGCAAGAATATTTAAATAATGCCCAGGAAGAACAAGGTGAGGTGCCTCAATGACTATCACCCAGTTGCATTCAGTTCTACTGTGATGAAGAGCTTTAAGAGGTTGGTCTTGGCCAGAATCAACTTCTGCCTAAGTAAGGCCCTAAACCAGATGCCTTTTACCTATTGCCACAAGAGGTCTTCAGCCAATCTCACTGACTCTCCACTTGGCCTAGGATTACCTGGACTATAGCATACCTATATCAAATTATGTTTATAGATAGCTCAGAGTTCAACACCATCATAGCCTCAGTACTAATCACCAAGCTCTAAAGTCTAGGCCTCTGTACCTCCCTCTGAAACCAGATCCCTGACTTCATCATTAGGAGACCAAAATCAGTGCAGATCAGCAATAACATCTCCTCTTCACTGACAATCAACATGGGCGCACCTCGGGGATGGGTGTTTATCCCACTGTTCTACTCTCTCTGGCCACGAGTGTGGCTAACAGCTCAACCAAGGAACTGATAGTAGACTTCAGAAGAGGGATATCAGAGATTCATGAGCCAGTACTTATCAGAGGTGGAGAGGGTGAGTTACTTTAATTCCTGTGTGCAACTACCTCAGAGGGCCTGTCCTCAATTCATCATGTAAATGTAATGCAAAGAAAGCACAACAGGGCCCCTACTTCCTCAGGGTCATTTCTTTGGCAGTTTGAATGGGGCACGACTGCACAAGCGCGTGAAGGTCGGCCTCTGAGATCAGCGGGAGAGTATAAAAAGCGAATAGATTAATGGAGCAGGTGACGTAGGAGTGGGCATTGGAGTAGTGGGAGACAGAGTAGGAAGGCTTTGGCTCGAGAGGCTTCGGCGAGCAGAGTCTGAGGACGAGCTTGCTCCCAGTGAGATAAGGTCGGGTAAGCTCCTTTAATTAATCTAATTAGATTAGGAGTAGGTAATGGAGGCAGCAGTTAGGGCAGTTGAGCGCCCCGTTTGCAGTATGTGGGAAGTCAGGGCGAGCACAGCTGTCCCTGATGACTACACCTGCAAAAGGTGCATCCAGCTGCAGCCTCTGACAAACTGTGTTTGGGAACTGGAGCTGGAGCTGGATGAACTTCAGATCATTTGTGAGGCAGAGGCAGAAATAGACAGGAGTTCCAGGGAGATAGTCACCCCTAAGAGTCAGGAGACAGGTAGTTGGGTGACTGTCAGGAGAGGGAAGGGGAATAGACAGGAAGAGCAGAGCACCCCTGTGGCCGTTCCCATCAACAATAAGTGTACCGTTTTGGATATTGTTGTTGGGGACGACCTACCAGGGACAAGTTGTAGTGGTTGCATCTCTGGCACCGAGACTGGACCCGCAGCTCAGAAGGGAAGGAGGGAAAAAAGAAGAGCAGTAGTGATAGGGGATTCGATAGTTAGGGGGACAGATAAGAGGTTCCGTGGAAGAGATCGAGAATCCCGAATGGTCTGTTACCTCCCTAGTGCCAGGGTCCGCGATATCTTGGATCGAGTTCTCAGTATTCTCAAGAGGGAGGGTGAGCAGCTAGATGTCGAGGTCCATGTAGGGACCAATGATGTGGATAGGAAGAAGGAGGAGGTCCTGCAAAGAGAATTTAGGGAGTTAGGTGCAAAGTTGAAGGACAGGACCTCCAGGGTTACAATCTCAGGATTGCTACCTGTGCCACTTACTAGTGAGGCCAGAAATAGGAAGATAATGCAGCTAAATATGTGGCTAAGGAGTTGGTGCAGGAGGGAGGGCTTCATGTTTCTGGACAATTGGGCCTTGTTCCAGGGAAGGTGGGACCTGTTCTGACTGGACGGATTGCACCTGAACTGGAAGGGGACTAACATCCTTGCGGGAAAGTTTGCTAGTGCTGCTCCGGAGGTTTAAACTAGATTTGCAGGGGGAGGGGAACCAGAGTGTTAGAGCAGATAGTGAGGTGAAGGAGGATAAATGTCATGCGAGAGCTGCAAGTATAGTGCATGGAGTAAAGCCAGATCTAACATATAAAGAGGCTTTGGGGAAAGAGAAACAGAATAAAGGGTATGAAAGTAGTAAGGTAGAAGGGCTAAAGTGTGTGTACTTCAATGCAAGAAGCATCAGGAACAAAGGTGATGAGCTGAGAGCTTGGATACATACATGGAATTATGATGTAGTGGCCATTACAGAGACTTGGCTGGCACCAGGGCAGGAATGGATTCTCAATATTCCTGGATTTCAATGTTTTAAAAGGGATAGAGAGGGTGGGAAAGGGGAGGAGGGGTGGCATTAATGGTCAGGGATACTATTACAGCTGCAGAAATGGTGGGTAATGTAGCAGGATCCTCTTTTGAGTCAGTATGGGTAGAAGTTAGGAACAGGAAGGGAGCAGTTACTCTATTGGGAGTATTCTATAGGCCCCCTGGTAGCAGCAGAGATACTGAGGAGCAGATTGGGAGGCAGATTTTGGAAAGGTGCAAAAATAACAGGGTTGTTATCATGGGTGACTTTAACTTCCCTAATACTGATTGGCACTGGATTAGTTCCAAGGGTTTAAACGGGGTAGATTTTGTCAAGTGTGTCCAGGATGGATTCCTGTCACTGTATGTTGACAGGTCGACTAGGGGGAATGCCATACTAGATCCAGTATTAGGTAATGAACCAGGTCAGGTCATAGATCTGTCAGTGGGTGAGCATCTGGGGGACAGTGATCACCGCTCCCTGGCCTTTAACATTATCATGGAAAAGGATAGAATCAGAGAGGACAGGAAAATTTTTAATTGGGAAAGGGCAAATTATGAGGCTATAAGGCTAGAACTTGCGTGTGTGAATTCGGATGATGTTTTTGCAGGGAAATGTACTATGGACATGTGGTTGATGTTTAGGGATCTCTTGCAGGATGTTAGGGATAAATTTGTCCTGGTGAGGAAGATAATGAATGGTAGGGTAAAGGAACCATGGGTGATAAGTGAGGTGGAGAATCTAGTCAGATGGAAGAAGGCAGCATACGTGAGGTTTAGGAAGCAAGGATCAGATGGGTCTATTGAGGAATATAGGGTAGCAAGAAAAGAGCTTAAGAAGGGGCTGAGGAAAGCAAGAACGGGGCATGAGAAGGCCTTGGCGAGTAGGGTAAAGGAAAACCCCCAAGACATTCTTCAATTATGTTAAGAACAAAAGGTTGACAGGAGTGAAGATAGGACCGATTAGAGATAAAGGTGGGAAGATGTGCCCGTGGAAGTGAGTGAGGTCCTCAATGAATACTTCTCTTCGGTATTCCCCAATGAGAGGGAACTTGATGATGGTGTGGACAATATGAGTGAGGTTGATGTTCTGGAGCACGTTGATATTAAAGAAGAAGAGGTGTTGGAGTTGTTAAAATACATTAGGACGGATAAGTCCCCGCGGCATGACAGAATATTCCCCAGGCTGCTCCACGAGGCGAGGGAAGAGATTGCTGAGCCTCTGGCTAGGATCTTTATGTCCTCGTTGTCCGTGGGAATGGTACCGGTGGATTGGAGGGAGGCGAATGTGGTCCCCTTGTTCAAAAAAGGTAGTAGGGATAGTCCGGGTAATTATAGACCAGTGAGCCTTACATCTGTGGTGGGAAAGCTGTTGGAAAAGATTATTAGAGATAGGATCTATGGGCATTTAGAGAATCATGGTCTGATCAGGGCCAGTCAGCATGGCTTTGTGAAGGGCAGATCATGTCTAACAAGCCTGATAGAGTTCTTTGAGGAGGTGACCAGGCATATAGATCAGGGTAGTGCAGTGGATATGATCTACATGGATTTTAGTAAGGCATTTGTGAAGATTCCACACGGTAGGCTTATTCAGAAAGTCAGAAGGCATGGGATCCAGGGAAGTTTGGCCAGGTGGATTCAGAATTGGCTTGCCTGCAGAAGGCAGAGGGTCGTGGTGAAGGGAGTACATTCAGATTGGAGAGTTTTGCCTAGTGGTGTCCCACAAGGATCTGTTCTGGGACGTCTACTTTTCGTGATTTTTATTAACAACCTGGATGTGGGGGTAGAAGGTGGGTTGTCAAGTTTGCAGACAACACAAAGGTTGGTGGTGTTGTGGATAGTGTTGAGGATTGTTGAAAATTGCAAAGAGACATTAATAGGATGCAGAAGTGGGCTGAGAAGTGGCAGATGGAGTTCAACCCGGATAAGTGTGAGGTGGTACACTTTGGAAGGACAAACTCCATGGCAGAGTACACAGTAAATGGCAGGATACTTGGGAGTGTGGAGGAGCAGAGGGGTCTGGGGGTACATGTCCACAGATCCCTGAAAGTTGCCTCACAGGTAGATAGGGTAGTTAAGAAAGTTTATGGGGTGTTAGCTTTCATAAGTCGAGGGATAGAGTTTAAGCGTCGCGGGGTAATGATGCAGCTCTATAAAACTCTGGTTAGGCCACACTTGGAGTACTGTGTCCAGTTCTAGTTGCCTCACTATAGGAAGGATGTGGAAGCTTTGGAAAGGGTACGGAGGAGATTTACCAGGATGCTGCCTGGTTTAGAGAGTATGGATTATGATCAGAGATTAAGGAAGCTAGGGCTTTACTCTTTGGAGAGAAGGAGGATGAGAGGAGACATGATAGAGGTGTACAAGATATTAAGAGGAATAGACAGAGTGGACAGCCAGCCCCTCTTCCCCAGGGCACCACAGCTCAGTACAAGAGGACATGGCTTTAAGGTAAGGGGAGGGAAGTTCAAGGGGGATATTAGAGGAAGGTTTTTTACTCAGAGAGTGGTTGGTGCATGGAATGCACTGCCTGAGTCAGTGGTGGAGGCAGATACACTAGTGAAATTAGAGAATACTAGACAGGTATATAGAGGAATTTAATGTGGAGGGTTATATGGGAGGCAGAGTTTAAGGGTCAACACAACATTGTGGGCCGAATGGCCTGTACTGTGCTGTATTGCTCTTTGTTCTCTTTGTTCTTTGACTCTATGGAGATTCGGCTTGCCAGCAAAACCCTTGTTAAACTTCTATAGATGTGTGGTGGAAGTGTGCTGACTGTCTGCATTATGGCCTGGTATGGGATCACCAATGCCATTGAGCAGAAAATTCTACAAAAGGTAGTGGATTCAGTCCTGTACATCACAGGTAAAATTGTCCCAACCATTGAGCAGTTATACCTGAAATGCTGCCATAGAAAAGCATCATCCAGCCTCAAAGATCCTCACCACCCAGGCCATGCTCTTTTCTCACTGCTGCAATCAGGTAGAAGGTTCAAGAGCCTCAGGACTCACACCACCAGGTTCAAGAACAATTACTACCACTCAACAATCAATCTCTTGAACAGAAGGGGACAACTATACTCACTTAAGGACTCTTATCTTGTTACTTCATGCTTGTTATCTATTTATTGCTATTTATTTATATTTGCATTTGCACAGTTTGTTTGATGTTCACAGGTCCTGATTTTGATGGTTTATAGATCCGGTTTACGGTTACTGTTCTATAGATTTGCTAAGTATGCAAATTAAACAGTAGCCATTAACTGATTCTAAAGACAACACATCCTGTGTGTGCTACCTACACATCATCATGACTGATGTTTTGACATAATTCATATTTTATAGTATGTATGGTATCATAAATACTGTAAGAAAATCAAATCATTATATACATACATTTGATTGGCACTTTTAACAAACAAGAATTTTAGTGAACTATTTCAAAATGATATGCTTTGCACTCTCAAATAGTTTGGGTGAATTTCATTGAAATTATGAATGCTGCCAAGAAAAAATGATTTACAAGTTATCAGATAACTGTTAAAAGGTAACAGCCAGAACTTAAAACTAAAACAGTATGGGAACATGAGTTCAACATCATTGCTTTCTCTTAAATCAAAAACTGACAATTTTCCTTTGCAAAGTATTTTAAGAGTATTGAGCATTATCATTACGCAGCAAATGTAAGCATGAAAGGATTTTTTTTTTACTTTGACTTACCTGGGGGCAACACGGCAACGCTATTACATCTTGGGGTATTTCAGAGTTTGGAGTTCCTTCCAACAGGTGTAAGGACTGAACATTATCTGTAAGGATTGTACACTCTTCCCGTGAGTGTGGGTTTCCTCCAGATGATCTGGTTTCCTCCCACAGTCCAAACATGTACCGGTTAGTAGGTCAATTGGTCATTGTAAATTGTCTTGTGATTAGGCTAGAGTTAAATACATAGGTAGCTGGACTATGTGGCTCGTTGGGCCGGAAAGGCCCGTTCCGCAAAGTATCGCTAAATAAATAAAAATAACCATTTTACAATATGTTACAGCCTGTGGAATGGGTTGCTTTTCAGAGCATTACCAAATAACCTTGCAATATGTTTTTCTAATTTGCCCACCTCCAGACTTGAAGAAGTAGCAATTATTTTACAATTGAGCAGAAAATCTCTGTAGAAGAAATAGTGAAGTTTATAATAAAACTGTTACATTACAAAATCCAAAGTTGGATGGCTGGGGAGAAATAAATTACCTTCATTTCTGCGCCCATCTTCACTGTTATTCCAAGAGTCCTAAAGCTGATGAAAAACTTTTAAATGTTATACATTTTTATGAGGTAGAGAATGTAGTGGACAATTTGAATACAACAGGGCTTTTCCAAGTGTATTGCAATAAAAAGCTCGACAATGAATTTCATAGTGGCCTGGTTGTGGAATATTCACTAGTATTCCGATGCTCTATAGAGTCAAGAGATCTTCTAAATCCATCTGAGAAACCAAATGAAAGCTCTAAAAAAAAACTGAGAAAGAACCTCAGTTTTGCAACCTAAACAAAAGTCAGCACCTTTAATTACTCAGTCAGCCAGGAGCTTTGGAGTTGCACTTGAATCTAAATCCTTCTGATTTAGAAGCAACTTTCATTGAAATCAATATAAGTTAAAATGAGGAGAGTTGCAAAGCATGTGCTGAAACATGATAACTCATTTTATGTTGATGGTTCAGAGAAGTACTATATATGTCAATGAGATGAACAGATCAGTCAGATATTATTTCCAGCATAGGACAGATGATATCAGGAATTGGGTCTCTATGATTGGTTTTAGCACTATTAGTTAGAAATTCAACAAGAACTAAGCCCTCTTCAGCTCTTGGTTACTGTTCCAACCCCTGCTTCACAGTGGCCACAGTACATTACAGCCGGTCCTGATGAAGGATCGCGACCCAAGCATCAACTGTCCATTTCCCTCCATAAATACTGCTTGTGACACACTGAGATTCTCCAGTGTTTTGTCTGTTGCTCCAGGATTCCAGCATTTGTGTCACGGCGATCCCTATATGTGAACGAAGTTGAGACAGAATACAAACCAAAGAAAAATACTTTGGGTTAAGAATTGTTTAGCATTTCAAAACTCATGCTAAGGTGTCAGTGCATGGGTATACCTGGAGCAGAATCTGTTTTGTTATTGCTGACTACACTCAGAGGCCACTTTATAAGTACTTCCTGTACCAAATGAAGCGGCCACTGAGAGTCTCTTTGTGGCTTTCTGCTGCTGCAGCCCATCCACTTCAAGGTTCGATGTTTTATGTGTTCAGAGGTGCTTTTCTGCACCCTACTGTTGTATGGCATGGCTATTTGAGTTACTGGCATCTTCCTGTTCCGCCTGGCCTTTTTTCTTTGACCTATCTCATTAACAAATGTGTTCACCCATAGAACTGCTGCTCACAGATTTTAATTTTTGTTTTTCACACCATTCTCTGTAAATTCCAGACACTGTTGTACATGAAAATACCAGATCAGTAGTTTCTGAGATACTCCAACTTCCCCGTCTGGCACCAACAATTATTCTACGGTCAAAGACTCTTAGATCACCTTTCTTCCCAATTCTGTAGAACAACTGAACTTCTTCGCCATGTCTGCATGCCTTAATGCATTGAGTTTTGAGTTGCTGCCACATGATTGACTGATTAGATATTTACAATTACAAGCACTTGTGCAGGTGTAGCTAATAAAGTGGCCTCTGAGAGTATGTTGTGAAATATGTTGTTTTGCGGCAGGACGTAAAAATCAATATACGTTGCGATAAATAAATGCATACATATATAAATACATACTGTACATAATGCAAAAGCACAATAGTGAGGTAGTGTTCATGCATTCATGGACCATTCAGAAAGCTGATGGCAGAGGGGAAGAAGCTGTTCCTAAAACACCAAGTGTGTGTCATCAGGCTCCTGTACCTACTTCCCAATGGCAGAAATGAGAAAGGGGTATGTAACGGATGGTGAAGGTTCTTAGGGATGGATTCCGCAATCTTGAGGCACTGCTCCTCTCGCTGATGAGAGGATTGTGCCCGTGATGGAGCTGACTGAGACTATAACCCTCTGCAAACACTTGTTCCTGTGCATTCGAACCCCCATGTAGGACTGTGATGCAACCAGTCAGAATGTTCTCCACTATACATCTATAGAAGTCTGCAGGAATCTTTAGTGGCATGCCAAATCCCCTCAAACTCCTAACAAAGGTACAGCCTGTAGTGAAAAATGTTTTCTTGTTCTGATGAAGGCCTTTTCCTGTATTCACATCTTCCTCCATCTCCAAATGAACATTCATCTGACTATTTAGCAGCTGAATCATTAATTATATGCCACATGCCAACTATTGTCAGTGCTGCCTACTAAATATATTTCTCTCTCTCTCTCACACACACACACACACACACACACACTTCTGTAGAAATCAAATAACAAGACTATTGCATAGTGCATAAAGCTGTTGCTTAACTCCAAATTACTCCGTTGTTTTCTTATAGGGTAGTACAAGTACAGAGTCATTAATAACATGTCAAGTAAATCCTTAGATTGAACAGGTTTTGGCATAAAGGATCAAATAAGGCTTAAGTCCTAGGAGCAGAATTAGCCCATTTCACCCATGGAGTCTGATCTGATTTTGGACTTTCTGGGACTCTGGAGGACTCAGGCACTAAAAGTCAATCATATACCATGGAACTGGAATCTGCAGCAGATCACACTACATCCACAGGATCACTGCTCCCACCCCCAACGGGCACAAGTGAACTAGCTGGATTTTGATGATAATCCAATAGCTCTGTTATTGCCAGGCCACAAATTACCAAAGTTTGGATTTCAGAACTTGCAGTGGTGGAGTTTGAACTTACAACCTCTGGCATAAAGCCATCTATGCAACCACAATGCTACAATACTCAGTAATTTGCATCGAATATAACTCTCACATATATCAAAGACAATCTGTGCTTCACATTATTTTAGGTAAGCAATACAATTTTGCCACTTAGGACATTTGTCATTAAATAGGTAACAGGGTGGGGTGTTGTTAAATGAGAAGGCTGCAAAGCAAAAAGCATTGTGTACTTGTGAAGTTACAAACTGGCTTTGTTAAATCAGAACCCTGGAGATAAAGGAGGCTAGAATATGAGTAGCTGAACAAAAGATTGATGTCAAATCTAATAGTGAGTAAGCAGCTGCTGGACCAAATATTGGGATTCAGGCTGTTTCATTCAGTAACACGACAAAGTCTGCAGATACTGGAAATCCAAAGCAACCCACACAAATGCTGGAGGAGCTAAGCAGGCCAGGCAGCATCTATTCAAATGAATAAACATTCAATGTTTCAGGCCGAGACATTTCTCAGGACTGAGAAGGAAGGGGAAAATGGCAGAATAAAAAGATGGGGGGAGGGGAAAGAAGCTAGCTGGAAGGTAATAGGTGAAACCAGGTGGGTCAGAAAAGTCAAGGGCTGGAGAAGAAGGAATATGATAGGAAAGGAGGATCATAGGAGAGAGAGAAAAGGAGAAGGGACCCTGGGGAAATAATAGGCAGCTGAGAAGTGGTATAAGGTCAGAGTGGGAAATAGAGGAAGGGGGTGGGATTTGTTTACTGGAAGGAGAAATCGATATTCATGCCAACAGGTTGGGGGCTACCCAGACAGAATACAAGGTGTTGGTTATCCATCCTGAGGGTGGCCTCATCTCGGCACAAGGGGAGGCCATGGACCGACGCATCGGAATGGGAATCTGATTTAAAATGTTTGGCCACCAGAAAGTCTGGTGAAGTCTTGCCTCATCTGGAAGGACTGCTTGGGTCCCTGAATGGAGGAGAGGGAAGAGGTGAATGGGCGGGTGTAGCACTTAGGCCAATTGCAGGCATAAGTGCAGGGAGGGAGATTAGTGGGAAGGGATGAATGGACAAGGAATCACAGAGGAGCAATCCCTGCATAAAGTGGAAAGGGGCGGAAGGAGGTTAAGATATGTTTAGTGGTAGGTTCAATCAATATTTGGAGATTTAGGAAGATGTAAACTATTCACCTCATTCATGCCAGCTTCATCATTCTGCAAGCCAGGTTCGAATTCCCAGTTTCCTGATCATACTCACGTTTCTTTGCTTGCCAAAAAAGTACATTTTTAAATTAAACTCTGTGATTGAATTCTATAATTTTGTCTACTAGAGAACAATCATAGTATAGACTCATTATACATAGAAGTAGTTCATTTCTTGCATTCTGCTTTTGGGAGTTCTTTGAAAAAGCTATCTAATATGTAATACATGCGTTTCTCCCCCCCCCCCCCCCTTACAAAGGTAGAGTGTTCCTATGAAACCTTTCTTAAGCCGAATTGGTGTAAAGCGAAGAACCATTAGTTTATATGGGAAAAATTTTCGTAAAAGCGAAAATCCTCTTTGTAATGCAAAAACAGGTTACTAATGTAGGTCTTTTGTAAAAGTGAAGTGGCGTAAAGTGAACATTTGTAAAGCGGGGGACACCTGTATTCTCTGACCCTTTCCCAATGACCTTGCAAATATTTATTCAATTCCCAATTGAGAAGTATCTAGATTGCTGCCAACACCATTTTAGGCACAAAATTTCAGATCTTATGTTTCTGTGTAAAACTTCTCCTCCTCAATTTAACTATGTTTTTCATTTAAATTAAACCTCTGATCTTCAGTTAATGACCTATCAACTATAAGAAACAGTTTCTCCTTATATACTGTAACATACATTAACCTTGAGCACATCTATCAAATCTATCACATCGATCAAAAAGTGCTGGCGCGTTGTTAAGGCTTTGGGCTGGCAATCTGAAGGTCGTTAGTTCGAGCCTCAGCCAAGGCAGCATGAGCAAGGCACTTAATCACACACTGCTCCTGCATGGCTATAGCCCAGTGGCGGTGGTTGGTGCAGTATGAACAAGACAAGACAGTCTTCCTTGAGCAATAAAAGCACAAGAGACTGCAGTTGATAGAATATACAGTACTGTGCAAAAGACTTAGACATAAATATATATAAATAGCTAAGGTACCTGGGAATTTTGCACAGCACTATAGTAATTTTATGTATTGCGCTGTACTGGTGCCACTAAATAAAAACAACTTTTATGACATATGTGAATGATGATAAACCTGATTCTGGTATGGGTCTCTATTGTGGACTGAGAGTGGGAAGGAGGTCAGGGAATGGGGAATCATGGTTGGGAAAAGGGGAAGGGAGAGGGGAGGAAGCAGGACGAACTAGAGAGGCATTCTGTAATGATCAATAGATCAATTGTTCGGAATCAAATGACCTTGTTGGAAGAACCCAGTAACATCTGTGGAGAGTAGAGGGTTTCTTCCCAAAACCTTAACAATTCTTCAGCAGACGCTGTTTCCCCAGCAAACTCTCCGTTGCTTCCTTTAACCATCCTGCTCCAAGAAGAATAACTGCTGCAGATCTGTTTCTCAACATGACTGAATGCATTCACCCCAAAAGCTTTGCAGTAAACCTGCATTGCTTCCTCTCCAATGCTTTGTCATTCCCAAAATTTGCCAATGCTTCAGCTGAGGTCTAACAGAAGTATTTCAAAACTTAATAAAATATATTTGTGTTCTTTTTCACTCCCGACCTCATTAAGAATGCTAAGTTTCCCTTCTGCTTTCTTTTCAATAATCTTCTCAATTTGTTAGTCTATTTTTGAAAAACCTGGACATATACACTCAAGGTCTACAACAGTCTTTAAAATTGCATCATTTGTGCTAAGTTTAATTCACAGGAGGCAAAGATAGTCTTTTAGAATATATCATATGAATAGAAAGCTATGTGAAACCTTAGGAAAAGCAACACCAAAAATGTGGGTGTGCAATGAATGATTACGTCTATAGTATAACAAATATTGTTGAATGAACAGGCGGAAATTCTGGTACTAAAAGCCATTTAACTAAAAATAATCTCATGTTTAAAATGCACTTAAAATTATTGATCATGAACTTTAATATTGTCTTAAACAGTGAAGAATAATCACAGTAAAACAATTATGAACTCATAAATCTTTTTAGAGAAACTTCAGGCACCATTTTAAGCAAAATTATCAGTTGTTTATGTTGAACCGCAGTCATGAGCTTAATAGCAGCTAAGTATATATACAAAAAACAGCCTGAGGTTTACATTTTCCATTTGCACATTCACAGCTGCAAGGCGAGAACTGTAAAAGCATCGATATTGCTGTAATCATGTCCATTTATAAGTGTTGGAATGGGGACTAAGAACAGGCATAATATCTCACCTATATGAATAAAATGTGTAAGGTGTTAGAAAACTGAAGGAATTTGGCATTGAATTCAGACCACTCTACGTGAGTAGCATTAAAATAGAACTGCAAGTGCTTTAACTGGGTTATATCACCCTCCTGAGACAGAACTTAACCTCACATTCTTTACAAACAGTAATTGCTAATAATAAGCTAGAGGCTGCTGTACCCTAAGACATAGATGGTATTGTGCTACTACTCTAAGTTGATCACCTGCCATTGTTTATTTCTTTCCTTCTCCTTCAGTGTCCTTGGGGTGTGTCAAGCTAAAGATCTATGTTCAACTCTTGTTGTCCATCACAAAACATCTTGGACCATTTTCCTGCACTATATAAAGGAAAGACATAAACACATGTAATGTCTTGTTGTACTATTCCACACCCTGAAGACTTACCACAACCACTGAATATTTTTTTTTCTTTAAAGTGCAGCTGCTGCTATAAATATCAATATAGAAATTACTTGATGTTTCAAGTTAGCAGATATGCCACTGAAACCCCAAATAGAAATATTCATGATTCAACCCAATCTTAATTGTGTTTGACTCTTCAGTGCGGGGAAACTGAAGCTGTATCCAGACCATCTGAAAATGAGAAGTATATTCTAAGTTACTCTATTCACTTATGTGTTGCAAATGTCTGATAAAGGATGTTATCATTGGAAATTAAGGAGTCATAAGGATTGGTGCTATTTGAAAATTCCTAAAAGTTCAAGGTTCAAAATAAATTTATTATCAAAGAACATATATGTCACCATATACAACCCTGAGATTCATTTTCTAGAGGCATACTCAATAAATCCATAATAGAATAATAACCATAATATAATCAATGGAAGACTGCACCAACTTGGCTATTCAACCAGTGTGCAAAAGACAAAAAACTGTGCAAATACAAAAAGAAAAAAATAACAACAATGAATGAATAAGCAAAAAATATCAAGAACCTGAGATGAAGAGTATTTAAAACTGAGTCTATAGGTTGTGGGAACATTTCAATGATATGGCATGAAGTTGAGTTAAGTTATCCCTTTTCGTTAAAGAGCCAGATGGTTGAGGGATAATAACTGGTGGTGTGAGTCCTAAGGCTCCTGTACCTTCTTCCAAGCATCCAGCACGAGAAATATAGTGAGCATTCTGGTACTAGGCAATGAACCTGTTCGGATGACCAACCTCTCAGTAGGTGAGCACTTCAGAAACACAATCCTCTGACCTTTACCATAGCCCTAGACAGGAATAGGAGCAGACAGTATGGAAAAGTATTTAATTGGAGGAAGGTGAATTCAGATGCTAGTAAACAGAAACCTGGGAGTGTAAATCAGGAAAAAATATACTGAAGGAAATTCATAGCAGAAATGTGGAGGTTGTTTAGAGAGCACTTGCTTGTGGTTTTGTGTAGGTTTGTCCCAGAGGAAGGGAAAGGAACCATAGTTGCCAAGAGATGGCAATATGAAGCAAAAGAAAAAAAGAACGATACTTAAGGGTTAGGAAGCAAGGATCAGACAGAGTTTTAGAAATTTACAAGGTAGCCAAGAAGGAGCTTAGGAAGGGTCTTAGGAGAGCTAGAAGGAGATATTAGAAGACCTTGCTTGTAGGGTTATGGAAAACCTCAAGGTGTTCTACATATATGTGAAGAACAGGAGGATGACTAGAGTAAGACTAGGACCACTCAAGGATTAAAGAGGTAACATGAGCCTGGAAGTGGAGGAGGTAGGGGAAGTCCCCAATGTATAACTTGTTTCAGTCTTCACCAGTGAGAGGAACTTTAATGAATGTGAGGACTATGTGAAATAGTCTGACATGCTGGAACACGTCAACGTTCAGGAAGGAAGTGTGCAGGAACTTTTTTAAAACACTAGGGTAGTTAAGTCCCTGGGGCCTGATGATGCACTTTGGAGGTACAATTTGTGTGCTTCCTAGCCACCTGAGTAGAGCCAGTTGACTGGAAGATGGCAAATGTTATTATGTTATTCAAGAAAAGTAATAAGGGTCGTCTTGAGCATTATAGACCAGTGAATTTTATGTCAGTAGTGGACAAACTATTGGTATTGATTCTTAAAGACAGGACTTACAATTATTGGAGAAGCATAGTGTGATTAGGGATGGTCATGCCTCACAACTTCATTGAATTCTTTGAGAAAGTGACAAAACAAATTGATGAAGGTTGAACATTGGATGTGGTGTTTATAGATTTTAGTAAAATGTTTAACAATGTTTCAGAAAGTCAGGAGGCGTAGGATCTAGGGAACTTGGCTGTATGGATGCAGTGTTGGCTTGCCTGTAGAAGGCAGAGAGTGGCCTAGTTGGAGCATATTCTGCCTGGTAGTCAGTGACCAATGGTCTTCTGGGCCCCCTGCTCTTTGATTTGCATGAGGAAGTGGAAGAGTGGAAGTGGAAGTTCGCAGATGACACAGAAGGTTGGTAGTGTTGCAGATAGTTATCATAGGTTACAACGGGACATTGAAAGATTGAACTTGAACGTGCAAGGATAATAGCAGAATTCTTAGAAATTTGGAAGAACAGAGGGATCCAGGGGTCCACATCCATAGATCCCTCAAATTTGCCACATATGTTGATAGGATTGTTAATAAGGCATACAGTCTGTTGGCCCTCATGAGTCGGGGGATTCAGTTCAGGAGTTGCAAGGTAATGTTGCACCTCTATAAAACTCTGGTTAGTACACATGCTTAACCCGCTGCTCTCCTCTCTCTGGTGAATAAATAAGTACAGCTCAAATGCCATCTCTAGATGTGCTGATGACACAACTGTTGTTGGCAGAATCTAAGATCATGATGAAAAGGCATACAGGAGTGAAATAGATCTGCGGATTGAGTGATGTAACAGCCTTGCATTCAATTTCAGTAAGACCAAGGAACTGATTGTGGACCTCAGGATGGAGAATTTGAGGGAACACAATCCAGTCCTCATCAAGGAATCAACAGTGGAAAGGGTGAGCAGTTTCAAGTCCCTGGGTGTCAACATCTCTGAAGATCCATCCTGGGCTCAACGTATTGATGCTTTACAAAGAAGGCACACCACGGGGTACATTTCATTAGGAATTTGAGGAGATTTGGTATGACTCCAAAGACTCAAGCAAATTTCTACAGATATACCATACAGAGTATTCTAATTTTTTGCATCACTGTCAGGTATGGAGGGCCACAGCACAGCATTGGAAAAAGCTGCAAGGTGTTGCAAACTAGGCCAGCTCTATCATGGGCACTAGCCTCCCCAGAATCCATAACATCTTTAAAAGACGGATCTTCAAATAGGCAATGACCCCCCGCCAATCAGGATATGCTCGCTTCTTATTACTGCCATCAGGGAGGAGGTACAGGAGTTTAAAGACACACACTCAACATTTCAGGAACAGCGTCTACCCCTCTGTCATCAGATTTCTGAATGGACAATGAACCAACCCATGAACACCATCCCACTGTGTTTGCACCATTAATTTAATTTAAATACACACACACATATTTCTTATTGTATTTTTATATACTGCACAACAGTGCTGCTGCAAAAGACAAATTTTACGACATGTATCAGTGATATTAAATGTGATACTAATTCTAACAACACGGACTATTGTATTCGATTCTGATCATTTCATTATAGGAAGGATGTGGAAACTTTAGAGAGGGTGCAGAGGAGATTTACCAGGATGCTGCCTGGAATAGACAGCATATCTTATGAGGATAGGTTTAGATAGCTAAAACTTTTCTCTTTGGAGCAAAAGAGGATGAGACATTACTTGATAGAGGTGTATAAGAATATAAGAGGCATAGATAGAGTGGACAGCGAGTGTCTTTTCCTAGTGACACACCTGGAGGCCCAGACAGCCATGAGCGTCGAAGTGCTGGTGGTGGAAGCAACACGCATGGGCTTCTGCTCGCTGGGTTTTCTAGATATGCTATGAAACTTGGAGTCCCTGACACAGTAGGTGCCCTGGGGTCAACACGTCTCTGGTGATGGAGCTCTGTTCAGGCTGGTTCATAGCTTTCAGACCTTCTGCAGAAGTATTTCGTCCAGACCTGCTGCGTGGAGATGAACTAGCCAAGAAGAGCTGTCAGCTTCGACATCCACATTGACTTCCCTGGCTCCTCAGAGGGACACTGACGGGTCTTGGGCCATGCACCTTAGGCCACATACTCTTCCTCAGACTCCATCGTGTCCCACCATCCATCCTCATGAGACTCCATCACTGGAGCATCTAGCTTAACTCTGGTATTCTGTGAGTGAAACCCAACTCTTTTAGACATCATCTCCCTTTTTGGCTTACTAGCCCACTGCTGCCACACAGCACTATCAGGGGTGGGTAGGCATGCCTGACAAAGGTCACCAATTGAAAAAAACAGATGGTAAACCACAACAGCACGTTAGTGCAAGGGGTCTTATTTAATGCCAGGTGGGAAAAAAGCAAAAGCTACCCAAAAGTTGTGAAGAAAAAAAAGTAATTACAAATAGATAAATGAAAACAAACATGAACAAATATTTACAAATATACAGAGGCTTTCGTCATGACACACTTCGTTGTTAACTTTCCCGATATAACTATCCACCAAAAGTCAAATACAGCCTCCACACCTCCCAGCAAAGCCAAACCAAAGGTTTAAATCTGCTTGCAGAGGATGTAGTACACCTTCTCCCACTAACCCAGGCATTATTGTAGGACACTCCAAACTGTCCCTCGGGTCTTTTGGGGCCATTCTGCTGTCTACAAACCTATGTAACAGTGTGAGCAAAATTAAATGAAACTGTTTGGAACACCTCTGTCTAGAATCCTTATTTTTCGGAGTTATAAACCAGTAGAGCACATTAACTGAAGGGATTGTTTTGATTAGCTAAGTTAATGATTGTTTATCTGTTGGGGTGTGTAAATGGTGAACTGCAGAACGGGAGGGTAAGGTGTGTGCACTACTGAGGAAACTACAGCAGGGACAGAACGAGGAGCAGTGACTAACCGGACAAAGGGGCAAGGTTAGCAGGAGATTCAGCATTGCCAACCTTTTCTCTCACATTCAGTAAGAAATGACTAATACATGGGCATAGTTTACAGTGGTTGGAGGGGAGCATGGGGGGGGATATCAGAGGTAGTTTTTTTAAACACAGAGAGCGATAAATGCATGGAACACAATGCTGAAGGTGGCAAAAGTGGCAGGTACATTAGGAGGTTAAAGGACTCTTGGATAGGCAGATGGGTGAAAAAAAATGGAAGGCTATGTGGGCGGGAATGGTGAGACCGATCTTGGAGTAGGTTAAGAGTGTACAACATTGTAGGCTCATTAGCTTGTACTGTGCTTTACTGATCTGTGGAATGCTCTATGTTCTAAAACCTGCAACATTCCAAGGTCTCTGGAAGATGATTGTACCTCAACTGTTAACTGTAGATATCAGAAAATCTAGACTCTATATTTCTCCTGGTGATGTCTGCAAACTAATTTCCTTAATGGACTGATTCACTGACAAGTAGAAACCACTTCTTGCCCATTGTTATTTTGTTCAGATTTTTTATCACTCTAATATGACCTGACCCCCTCTTTGTTTGGAAGATGCCAGATTATTAATTCAGGTGATAACTATGTTACAGGAAATGAGATTAGGGTGAAACTATATGAAATGACTGGCAGCATACTTAAAAAAAAGAGTTGCAAGATATTCTATTCACATGCCAACAGCTGAAACATTGTGAGGGGAGAGTTGTGGCCAATAAGAAAAGAAAAAGGAAATGTTGTCAGGAAGGAAGCGAACACAGGCGAGGCACTAAATGAATACTGCAGTCTTTACCAAAGGGGTTTCTGTGATTCTCTTTTCCCCTAATAATGGAAACTTTTTAGCCTTGATGCTATTCTCGTGAATGTCAGGCGTACACTCTTCATGCCCTTGATGTTCTTACTAACGCAGAGAATTGAACTACGGCCAGCCAATATGCATCCAACAGAGAAAGTAGGAGGCATGAGGAGGGAGGGAGGTAACTGTCAAGCAAACTTTTCTTTCTGCAACGGATTTTACAATTGACCTTTTAACTTCAAGGATATTTCTGATATCATTCAAATTGCTGAGCCCTAAACAGACTTCTGACAGCAGTGTTTAACTAGAGGGAGCTCCAACATAGCATTTGTGGAAGTGGAAGAAGTCCATTTTATTATCAGTGTTGTGTGGTGTTTTGCAATGTTAAAATATAACAGAAGTGTATAGAAAATATCAACTAGTGATTGAGTTATATTACCTACTAGTGTGTGTAATCAGAAAAAAAAACAAGTTGGAACAAGAGTATTAATTTTCTTTCTATAACAGGCCCCAAACGAAAATGTAAAAGCCAAACTGTAAATATTGTAATCACTGCTTTAGGGGGGCATTAACAGTTTCAAGGGTTGTCCACAAATGATTTTTTTTAAAGTGTCCATTTTACCGGATTTCTTTTTTCAGAAAAAAAATCTCTTGAAAGCATTTCAGTTAATAAATACTTTTTTCTAATGGCGTAATGCACTGATTATATATTTAGCTAATGCTGTTTCTTAGTAACCCAAACTCTTAGTCTTATCACATTCAGAACTAAAAGATAATTTCATATCTTTTTAGATTTGTTTTCCATTATCATTGCAGTTTCTCCCTACTGTGGTCTGTGGTCTCAAAATTACTATTTCGTAGCTGACACGTTGAAGACACTGACCCATCATTTCTATACCATATAGTTTGGTCTTTCTGCCTCTATTGTCTTTGCTATTACTCAACTACTGTCCTTGCACCTCAGCACCCCTACATTCTGCTCCACACCTCTTATTTGATGTGCCTGGTTTTTGGTATGCAGTCTCTTCAAACAAAACTTTACAGGGAAGTGGAAGTAGTTTTAATAATGATTTTTGAAGAGGAATTAGATAATCCCCGTACTTTTGCAAGCTATTAAATTGCCTGACTTAATTTGGTGAATACAGTTTTAGCATCACCTATGGATTTTGTTGCACAAATCAAGTATACATTAGAATACAAGATTAAGGGAGAATTGTTGTTTTCTAGAAAAACTCCTTTAATTTTTAGAAGATTAGAACAAATCACCTGCCTGGCAGAATTTAGGCTGTGTCCACATTTCCATGAACAGGAATAAAGCAGGAGATTGTCTCATGCGTTGCACAGCATGGAGCCATTTACAGATTTGTTTGTATAACAGGCTATAGAGTCGCTTTAAGTATTTTGACATCAATTTACACAGAGTCCCACAGGAATGCATCGGTGAGTATTTGCGTGAGGAGCTCAGCACAGACTGGTCCTTCCCTTCCTCATTCCTGTATGGCGACAGCAATTTCATAACAACAGCAAACATCCTGTACCTCACCTTAAGAGAGCCTTTTGTTCACTAAATCTTCAAATTTATCAGAAAATCTGACATGCTTAGCAATAAAAACACTAAGAAGAAATAAATTCTACACTTCCTGGGCAGGTTCTGATAATCTTAACTGAAGAGAAATATTTCTAGCTCTTCCTGTCCATAGATACAAGCCCAGAAATCCTTGAGATTTTTGGATATACTCCTCCCATAACTTAGATAGCTGTATGTCAGAACATTAAGATGCAGTTAGACTTTGTTAGAATTAACATCAATGGAAAAAGAAAACATCAGTGGCTACATGTAACTTGATTGCCAATATTTGTGTGCAGGAACAGACATGTTGGAATAACTTTCTCTAAATTCTGGAATTATCTCTCTCAGTCTCTACTCTTCATTGCCTCTCCTTCCTTCTTTAACATACAAGATCTAACTCTGGCCCTTAATTTTACATTACATAGCCCAGTATCATAAATTGTTTGACGATGTTCCTGTGAAATGCCTTCAGGTGCTTGGCTAGATTAAAAGTGCTACGTTAGTACAATTTATTGTTATGGATCTGTTTCATAGCAGCACAAATTTTTATTTCCATTCTCAGTAAACAATAATATAGTTACCTAGTGATAACCTTTTCTCTTGCGGATACAGACTTAGATATCTTCATTTTTTCTTCTTGCAGCTTATTCCTTTTATTCTCAGTATTGATCTTTGCTGCACCTTTTGCTACATGCAAATCTTCAGACAATATCACAATGGACAAACATCAAAATATCTGCATTAGCTGAGGAACCTCTCACAGTTGCTAATATCAAGAAATGATTGGATCATATTTTATCTGCCAGCCATTTTTTTATAGTCACTCATGAAGGATTTTTCGATATTGAACAGGCTTCCATACAAGGAGTTCAGGACAGATGCAGTGAAATGCTGTCGGTGAATACTCAGTATTTCGATCATAGACTTCCTCTGCTTTCCTTTCGTTGTATTAATGACTTGAACTTTAGTTTTCAAGTCACAAATCCCAGATCTGCAGATGACACAAACATAAAATTGCAAGTGAACTGTGCAGTAGGTAGTAATAAACTTTATGAAGATGTAAGCAAGCTGGCAGAAGGGAAGAACAGGTGGTCATTAAAATTCAGTGCTGAGAAATGTGAGGTGCTACATATTGACAAGAGAAAATGGGAAGAGCTGATATAAAGTAAAGGGAATAACTTCAAAAAGGTATAAAGACACAAAACCTGGGGGCACAATGAGTGTTGGGCAGGCTGAAAAAATAATTTACAGAAGCATAAGAAGCTAGGATTAATAGACAGAGACAGATAAATAAAAAGTACTGGCCTCTGTACTTTAGAGAAGATGCAAAGGTTCTGGAGAGACTGAAGAGGAAATTTGCCAGAATATTTCCAGGGACTTTAAATATTGGATAGGCTGGAAAAGCAGGGGTTCTTCTGACTGAAACAGGAGGGCCAATTAGATCTAAAGGAGGTGTTTAAAATTATTGAAGGGAAAATAAACAGGATGGAAAAATGGAAACTGTTTCCTTTGGCAGAGGGGTCAGAATGTTGGGTCACGGAATGAACGTGATTGGAGAAAGAACCAACACTGACATGCAGCAAGTTGTTAAAATCTGGAATGTGCCAGTCAGGGTGGCTAGGTATCTAAGATATATTCAAACTGAGCTGAATAACAGTATGAACTGTAAGAATTTGCAGGACTATGGAGGGAGAGTTGGTGAGTCGGACCTACTAGTGGGATTGTTTTATATACGTGTATACGTAGTCCATACAAACTTAACTGACTAACTTGTCTCCTAGGATACAAACATTCTGCAAATCTTCTCTTCAGGCTACTTACCCCAAAGGTTGACACCCCATAGGTTAATTTGACTCATATACGTTGCTTATCATCAGATTCAATATGTATTGGGAATTTCAGTTACTATTTATTTGCTTTCTGCTAACCACAAGTTTAAATCACTTTTACTGACAAGAAAATAAACTGATCACTGACTCGTGTTTGTGTGTGTGAGATGTGACTTAGTTTCAATGAATCATAAATATCCAAACAAAACTGGCATTTTTGACAATTTATGGGAACCTGTGAATTCATTTTGCCTTTCCATCCATCTGACAAATTAAAGTGCAGAAGAACACAGACATGAAAATGATGTCTGGTGATCTGCAATGCACATCTGGCAGATACTTGTGATCTCCTTGCCCACATGTGTATATGTTACACAGTCCATGGATCTCTCATGCAGAAGCAAGCACAAAGCATGCTTCAGCGCTTAAAGAGTAGGTCTCAGTCTACAGAGTCTGGCACCGAGCACCACCTACCTTAGGTTCTTATGAATAACATATTTATCCAACTTTCCCTTGGGGCACCAACAGGGGTGACTCTATCACATCTCCCCAAGCTGCAAACCTCAGTGGATGCCATTTTCAAGAAATAAATTCCCTAACATAAACAGAGCTTTAGAACTCAGCAGGATAAGCACCAACTGTGTGGCAAAGCGGGTATGTCTGGACCCTTCTCTGCACTAAGAGGGAAGAGGAAGGATCACCAGAACATAGAGGGATGAATCAGAAAGTGATCAGTCCCTCACACCCATTCCCTGACACCAAACTAGCACCCGGCATCTTAGCTTTCATTATGGCCCAGTCCCTTTCCATACCTTCGAGGCATGGCCCAAACCATAAGCTTCCAATCTAAACCTTGAGCCACACAAACCCTGGCTTGGTACACATTGCAATATTCCACCCCCACCCCTCCAGCATACACATAACTGATACTTGTCCTATCTTGATCATTTTTATCTCACCACTTTCCCTTCACTTCTGATCACCATGTTCGTCTATTTGACCCAGACTCAGTTACGAAGAAAAATGCCAACTAAAGGTCTATTTGGCAAAATACATACAGGCTTGGCCTGTGCAAAGCAGAATTCTCTAGTGCTAGACCCACCCCCCCCCCCACTTAATGTTTGTTGAAGCACGCCATTAAAGTTTTGCGTGGCTATACATGCACTATTCAGTATCCAGGTGAAGAATCAGTGACTTTTACCTTTTTATTTCCAACTAAGATACAATACAGATCTAAATACTCACCTCTGTGGTTCATTATTCTGCATCTGCACAATGGCGACACTGCTCTGCTAACCTGAATCCCACCGGAACAGGAAAGGAGAGAAGCAGGATGCACTGAAGTAATGGGAATGAAAATAGGAAGGGTCTTCATTGACTGTCAGTGTGGCTCCCTGACAAAGCTGGAGACCAGACCTCCTCATGCAAAGTAGGCACCTTGTTTCCTATTGTCATCTGAAGTGCTTATTTGCTTGCATTCTAAATTAAATCCAGAGCTGCAATCTTTGACTATTAACATCCCCTAGGTACCTGAGAGGTTTGTCAGACAGGGCCTCTAAATCAATACTGCCTGCTTCTGATTATATTTGTTGCTGCATAGGTACTCCTTCTTAGTGCCATTTTCATTTTTCTATCTGCTATTAAAAGACTGATGTGTCTGTAGTTGCCTGGATCAGATTTGTTCTCCTTTATTCTTGCTTCCAGCTGTGCCACACATTTCCAGTACCCAATAAATCTTTAGGTGCAGAAATATTTCCACTCGTGCATCTCTGCATGCATTTGCTATATTATAGCGAAGCGCAAGTGATCATATGACCTAAAGAGTGCTCAAAGGGGACATGTGGACCCTTGGTTGATGGCACAGCTGCAGACTTAGTGTCCTGAAGCTCTGTCAATCTTCACGTTAGAGTTTCATTTAAATAAAATTCAACAGGGCTCCGCTATTCACCCTAACAGAATTTATTCTTAAAAGGTCAAGAGAACATTCCAGCGTGGACAGAGCAATAGATCATGCAAAACAGAAACAGCCCTTCCACCTACCGAGGCCATGCCAACCGCAAAGCCCCTGCTTTACACTAATCTTAAAATAATAGTTTTCAATCCCTCCCCCACCTCTCCCATCAATTCCACACAGATTTGATGATGTATTAGGGGAAATCTATAGTGGCCCATTAACTCACCAGCCCACACATCACTGAGACGTGGGAAGAAAACAAGTCATCCCTGGGAAGCCCATGCTGTCATAAGGAGAGTGTGTAAACTCCACATAGACAGCACCTGAGCTCAGGATTGAACCATGGTCACTGGAGCTGTCAGGCTGTTGTTCTACAGCCGACCCTGTCAGAGGAGTGAATCTCTCTGAGGCTGAGGAAGGCAATCATTCCCTCAAGTTGCACGATTCTAGTCAGGAGCAAGACAGCTCAAGAGATCAGTGGAAAGGACTGGGCAGGAAGGTGAGAAGAGGTGTCTAGTGATGAGTGAAGGTTGAGTGTGGGTGGGGATAGAGATGGCCAACATTGACTGGATGAGAAGAAGATAAAATAAATCTTAAATTATCATAAAATGAAAGAGAAAAATAACTAAATGCAGAAAATATGTTATTTGGTAGCCTTTACCAATTTTGATCATCATGCCTCACACTGAGCCATATCCGCTCACATGTAGGCAAAAGCTAAATACTCTAGGTGCTGGAAATCTCAAACCAAAACTCAATGTCGGTAAGACCAAGAAAATGATTGTGAAATTCAGGAAGGGGAAATCCTGGGAACACATACCAGTCCTCATCAAAGGATCAGAGATGGCAAGGGGGAGCAGTTTCAAGTTCCTGGGTGTCAACATCACTCAGGGTCTCTCGTGAGCCCAACAGAGTCTGTGAACAAGGTGGGCCAGAGTCGCTTCTACTTCCTGAGGAGACTGAGGTCCTTGGGAGTATGCAGGCCTCTCCTTCACAAGTTCTACCAGTCTGTTGAGCCAGTACAATCTTCTATGCAGTAGAGTGCTGGGGCAATGGCATCAACATGGGTGATGCCAACAGGCTCAATAATCTGATTAGGAAGGCTGGCTCTGTTATAGGAGTTAAACTGGACACACTGGAGTCTGTGGTAGAACAAAGGACCCTATGGAAAATCCTGGCAATTCTGGACAATGTTTCTCACCCTCTGCATGCCACCCTGGCTGAACAGAGGAGCACTTTTAGGAATAGACTAAGACAACTGCGCTTCTCAAAAGAGCGCTATATGAGGTCATTCTTACATTCGGCCATTAGGCTCTATAACGAGTCAACCTATAGGCGGGGAAATGATAACCCCCCCCCTCCTGTTAGACTGTTTGTAGTAACTTGTGTTTCAACCTTTCTAATTCTTTTCTAATATTTGTATATCTGTACACTTATAATTCCCTTTGGGATCAATAAAGTACCTATCTATCAATACTGATGCAATTACAAAGAAGGCATGACAGTGGCTATATTTCATTGGGAGTTTGAGGAAATTGGTATGTCACCAAAGACACTTGCAAATTTCTGCAGATGTATTGTGGAGAGCACTCTAGCTGGTTGCATCACTGTCTGGTATGGAGGGGCCACCGCACAGGATTAGGAAAAGCTGCATAAAAATTGTGGGCGCTGCCAGCTCCATCACGGGCACTAGCCTCCCCAGCATCTAGGATGCCTCAAAACGGCGGCATCCATCACCTAAGACATGCCCTCTTCTCATTGCTACCATGAAGGATGAGAAACAGGAGCCAGAAGACACGCGTTCAACATTTCAGGAACAGCTTCTTCCCCTCTGCCATCAGATTTCAGAACAGGCAGCAAACTCATGAATCCTATTTCAGTACTTTTTCCTTTCTGTTTGCACTACTTATTTAGCTTAATTTTCTAGTTTTCAATATACTTGTTGTAAATTATAGTTTTTACTATTATGTGTAGCAATGCACAGCTGCCACGAAACAACTAATTTTGTGACAAATGCCAGAGATGTTGAACCTGATTCTGATCCTTTCAGTTTCCACTCTATTACCCTCCTTCCCGTAAACCTCACATCTTTTTCTGCAACTTAGAACAAATTTTATGTTTAAATATTTTTGTTCTCATTGACCTGAAATTTTAACTCTTTTTCTCTCTTCACAAATGCCGTGACCTGCCGTATATGTCCAGCATTTCTCCATGTATGCTATTGGATTTCCAGCGTCTGCTGATCTCAGTTTTGGGTTGAGTAAATGTTACCTTTTCCACCTCCAATCACTGTCACTAGCTGATAAGTGAGTTACACTGCCTTCTCTTCATGTAATGTTTCATTTGGCAACAATTAAATCATTCAGTTAGGACTTCTGCAACATATGCAGGAGCCTCTGTAAGCCTGAATCTTTACCATGAGCAGTGCGTTGAGTGAGGCAATAACAAGGTAAAGGCAGGTATTTGCATTTCCCTTACTGACCCTTTCCTTGCATCAAGAGTTGAGGTTAAAGTTGAGGACTATAAATATAAGGTTGGGCGGAACATGCTAATTTTCTTTTCTATGGCCTTCCTTCGTCCAAATTAATCCATCTTGTCCAACATTTTCTACTTAATGAGTCTGCATTTCTTTTCAGCCTCTGCATACACAGTTCATTCTCCCACCAGGCTTTGTATTGTCAGGAAACTAGGACATATTATTCTCTGCCCTTCCATCTAAATTGCACTTGTAATATAAATTCCAACTAGATGAAATACACAAAACTTAGGCTATGGCAATAACAGTCTACCATCCTGAAACTGACACATTTTTTTCTTACACTCTTTTAAGTAACTTCCATCCATGTCAAAACACTAAGTCATCGTATTGTGTAATAACCTTTGCGTTCTAACTCACCAAAGCTTTTTGAACATTCAAATCTGCCACATTAGTTTATGTGTTTTTCCATCCTGCCAATTACATTTTCAAAAAAAAACTCAATAAATTTGTCAAACAAGGTTTTCTCTTTATACAGTCATAGGAACTGTGCCTAATCATTTCATGATGTATTCTGTACTGAATAGCTTATTGTCATGTATTTCAGAATGGACTTCGCTCTATTGTCAGATTAATTGGTGCCTTTCCCCATTTTTCTCTCCTTCCTTTCTTCAGTAATGGTTTTACATTTACTGCCTTTCAAAATACTGGATTCCGGGGAGTTTTGGAGCTCACCATGTATACAGTTACTGTCACTGCAGCAAACTTCTTTAGAACTCAGGAACATGGGCTATTAGGTCTAAGGGTTTTGTCACCTTTAGACATCTTGTTTTCTCTCATATGTTCTTTTTAATACATCTATTTTTATTTCAGTTACTCAAAACATTTTTATTCTTAAAATGCTAATAATCATTTTAGCCAATCTTTTAACTTGTGAAGTTTTACTGTAGTCTTAACATCCATAATAAAGCCTTTTCAGGTGTTCTTTTGTTTGCCTAATCCCTTTATTTAACAGTTCTTAAGATTTCTACTATTCTATTTCTTCTCTTTTATATTACCTATAAATTGCATTTTCTCATTTTCTCCATTTTCATTTTCTAGTACCTGAAAAGATGGCAACAAAAGCCTTAATTTCATTCTTGTGTGTGACGCCGTGACAAAATAGTAAAGAGCTCATCCAATTAATCTTCCAAGTTTCTTCTCGAAAGATGTATTGTCAAATCTTTCTCCATAAAGGCAGCTCTGTCTTTTTTATGATCTAACCACATGACTTTGATTTGCAAAAGGGGAACACTTGAATCTACCATAAATAAGATTCAAATGATTAAGTGTGAAAAATCCCCTGAATTTGAAGACAAAGTCTTTTGCTGCAAGTCATCACTAAGTTATTAAGCACCAACACAGAAGGGCCCAAGTCGCCTCTACTTCCTGAGGAGACTGAGGTCCTTTGGAATATGCAGGCCTCTCCCTCACATGTTCTACCAGTCTGTTGTTGCCAGTACAATCTTCTACGTGGTGGTGTGCTGGGGAAATGACATCAACATGGGTGATGCCAACAAGCTCAATAAATTGATTAGAAAGGCTGGCTCTGTTATTGGAGTCAAACAGGATACAGTGGAGCCTATGGTAGAACAAAGGGCCATACAGTATATCCTGCCGATTCTGTACAATGTTTCTCACCCTCTGTATGCTTTGGCTGCACAGAGGAGCACTTTAAGTCATAGACTAAGAAAACCATACTGCTCCAAAGAGGTCATTCTCACCCTCAGCCACTAGGCTCTATAATGAGTCAACTTATAGCCAGGGAAGTGATGACTACCTCCCGCTAGACTGTTTAAGGTAACGTGCTTTGTTATTCTTTCTTACTTCCCTTCTAATATTTGTATATCTGTGCACATATAATGCTACTGTGACACTGTAATTTCCTTTGGGATCAATAAAGAATCTATCTGTCTACCTAACTTAGAAGTTGAAAATATATTTTGCGTATCTACTGCTCTTTTAACCGTTACTGTTCCTTACAGTTGTTGCTGTACTAATCACTGTCAACTTAGTGCATGTAATCACACTGATGGTATTTAAAGCTTTCAACCATTTTTGTTCAATTTTATCTCTATGGCAATAATTCTAGCATTTCATGGCACTTAAGAATGATTACCCATATTTACTGCAGGTTAAATTCCAGTTTCCATAAAAACATAAGAGATAAGAATATAAGAAATAAAATAATGGTAGGACATTAGGTGCACATAGGAGCTGCTCTAAGTTCATAAATGATCTTGTACCTCAACACCAATTTCTTTGACTAGCCCAATTTCTTATATATTCTGAGCATTATGAGCTCGACTAATAGATTTGTCCAGCATTTCACTTTCACAAATCCATACTTGCCTTCCTCAGTTATATTATTATTACTTTTGAGTTGCCATGTTACCACTTACTTGATGATAGATTCTATTAGATTTTTCTGCTACTTACCTACAGTTCCCTGCTACCTTTCTTCCTCCTTAAATAGAAGGCTTCCTTTCACTTTGGTACCAAATAATCAAAGACAGGCAGGCAAGCATCAGGATGAGTACAACTGCAATCATTTATCTTGAATATCACACAAAAAAGGATGTGTTATATTAGTCCATTAGCAGTTGAAGGCATTGAGTTTAGAGTGGAATTAGTTACGTTCAGAGAATAAATTACTGAGATTTTTTTCCCAATTATTTTTTCTTAATGCTCTCATCTGACACTAATAATAAATTTTTACTTAATAGTAAAGTTGAAAGTAGTTAGCAAATCCTTTGTAATATACATTCTAATTGCCTTACAAAATGTGGCATGTAGTTTAAATCTTGCTGCTTTCGTTCCCCCCTTGACAGAATATTAAGTGGACCATATGTCACATGTCATTCTACTCTTTAAGAAAGGAAGGAGGCAGAAGAAAGTAAGTTATAGTCTGTTTAACCTGACTTCAGTGGTTGGGACAATGTTGGAGTCCATTATGAAGGATGGGTTTTCTGGGTACTTGGAGGCACATGATAAAATAGGCCAAAATAAGCATGCCTGACAAATCTGTTGGACTTCTTTGAGGAAATAACAGGAAGGTAGACAAAGGAGAATCAGTGGATGTTGTTTACTTGGACTTTCAGAAGGACTTTAACAAGTTGCTGCACATAAGGCTGTTTAACAAGGTAAGAGCCCATGGTACACCCTGTCCTCATTATATGTGGGGGATACGTTCCTCGTAGTCAATGCATAATGTGAAATCGCATCATGTGAATAATTATTTAAATGGAGAAAATAGTGACATGTTCTGGACGGCTTCCTAAATATGTTTTATCTGTAATTTATTCACATGTTCATACCAATATGACACAAAAGCAGTACCACAAGGCAACATTCGTATTATATTTCATCAATTTAAGGTAATACTCAATGTAATAAATCATAGAAAGTTAACATACAGTACTCACCAACAGTGGCAGGTGTGTTCACTCCGGGAGATGAGTGGTTGTTGTGGTGTCGGCCAGTTTTACATGGATAAGGTGGATGGTTGTGGTTGTCAGGATCATATCAAGCACAGCAAGGGGTGAAGAAAGACTGTCAGAACTCTTAGAACTGCTGGCAGCAGGAGATGACACCGGTTTGAAGAAAGTGGTGAGGGTTGTTTGCTTCGCAGCATTTTGTTTTTCAGCATAAATTTGCTTGTAGGAAAGAAGGGTTGACAGCAGGGAACGACTGAAACGCTGACTCTGTCCTAAACTTGGGTCCATGTCCATCGCCATTTGTGCCAAGTATTCCGTCTTCCACCATTCCCTCACTGTTGGTAAACTCCCGGGATTTTCAAAATCGTCTGTTCCTTGCAGCATCTGAGAGATAGTTCGCCGTAAAAAAATACACATTGAATGTAGATCACACCTTGGTCAAGTGGTTGAATCAGCGATGTTGTGTTAGGTGGCAGGAAACGCACTGTTACGTTAGGATGAATGTTGTCCAAATGTTTAGGGTGGGTTGGCGCATTGTCAAGCAACAAAAGAACTTTAAAAGCAAGATTCTGTTCCCGGCAGTAGCATCCCAGAACTGTGTTACCTTCACCTGATGCCACACTGTTTATAATTTCCAACTTCTTATCAAGTGTTAAAGCGGTCCTCTGCCGCTCAGCTGATGGCCCAGGACATGACATCGGATGCTTAGGAGGCATAGTTAAATATTTCAAGCACAAAATCACTGCACTGTAGGTAAAACCAACAAAAGTTTAAGAGCGCAAGATCACACATCCACAGCTTGCTAAAACCAATGCGAGACTGGCAGGAGTGAGACTGTGAGGTGTGCGCACGTGACTTGAATTGGCGGGAAAGCAGTGCTCCTCGCATAACTGTGAGTTTTTGGCGCCTGAAAGGAGACGTTGGTAGAAATAGGTTCCACGCATAACTGTGACTCTGTATAGTCCGAAGACGCATATAACGATATGGTGTATATTATGGGAAAGATACTAGCATGGATAGAAGATTGGCTGACCGGCAGGAGGCAAACAGTGAGAATAAAGGGGACCTTTTCTGGTTAGCTGCCAGCGGCTAGTGGTGTTCCACAGGGGTCGATGTGGGGACTGCTTCTTTTCTCGATTTATGTCAATGATTTGGATGATGGAATTGATTGCTTTGTGGCTAAATTTGCAAACAATACAAAGATAGGTGGGGAGGCAGGGATAGATTGGGAGAATAGGCAAAGAAGTAGCAGATGGAATACAGTGTAGGAAAGTTTCTGGTCATGTGCTTTGATGAAAGACGTTAAGGTGTAGACCTTTTTAAATGGGAAGAAAATTCAAATATCAGAGGTGCAAAGGGACTTGGGAGTCCTTGTGCAGGATTCCCTAAAGTTTAACCTGCATTTCAGTCAGTGGTCAGAAAGGCAAATACATTTCAAGAGGACTAGAATATAAGGGCAAGGATGTCATGCTGAGGCTGAATAAGGCATTGATCAGACCACACTTGGAGTATTGTGAGCAGTTTTGCGACACTTATTTAAGAAAAGATGTGCTGGCATTGGAGAGGGTCCAGAGAAGGGTCACAAGAAATTATGTAGAAATTAAGAGAAGTATTTGATAGCTCTTGGCGTACCTGCTTCATTAGAAGAATGAGGGGTGATGTCATTGAAACCTATCAAATATTGAAATGCCTAAAGAGAGTGGATATGGACAGAATGCTTCCTAAAGTGAGTGAGTCTAGAATCATAGGGCACAGCCTCAGAATAGTGGGGTGTCCATTTAGAACAGTGATGAGGAGAAATTCCTTTTGCCAGAGGGTAGTGAATCTGTCATTGAGTATAATTAAAGCAGAGGTTGATAGGTACTTGTTAAGTATGGGTGTCGAAGGTTATGCGGAGAAGGCAGGCGAATGGGATTGAAAGGGATAATAAAACAGCTATGATAGAATGGTGGAGCAGACTTGATGGGCTAAGTGGCCTTATTCTGCTCCTATGTTTTATGGTCTTGTGGTCTTAGTTCCTACCATTTGGGAAATAATTACTCATTTCATAAGATGGTGATCCTCATCATCCTTGTTATTGCCACTTTGGTAAACTTCTAGCAGAACCTCATGGTGTTTGTCGGTTCATTGTTTGAATGGTTTAGTCATTTGTTGAAAACGTAAAGCAATGCATGATTTCTAGCATGTGGTGGTGTGAATTCTATGTTCTGTAACAACCCAGCTGAAATGTATTATCCACAAGCCCATCAGTGTTTCAAACGGAATGAAACAGATTTTGGCCATTTTCACAACTGGTTAATGCCAATGGTAACCATAGCAACTCACTCAAAAGAAATACCCTAAACATTCAGGACTATTGGCAGTACAAAGAATAATTCAAATAGCTACATAGTCGATCCACAATAAAAACTGCTTCGACCCACAACACAATCTAAGCAGAGCAAATTCAAGCAACCTTTCTAACACATGGTGCATGATAAGAAGGAAGCAATTCAGTGGGTGTGAACCTCCACAACGGTTTTCCCATTAATGAAAGACCCTTTGAAACTCCACTGATAAGGCTATTATAATAACTATATAGTTTCAGCAGCTTCTTTGCTCAAATAATGGGAGATGGATATGAAAAAGTTAGTGGAAGTTCACAGCTATTGTGATTGGTCAGGACATGAGTTAGAAATAACTGAGAGTACAGGGTTTATTGCTCGCTGACCAAATAAACCCAAGTTCCATTATTACTAAAGAGTATCGTTGTAATTAATAATTGTACTTGGTTTGTTATTGTCAGATGTACTGAGTTACAGTGCAAAATTTGTCTTGCAACCCATCCATAAAGATCATTTCAAAACATTAAGTACATCAAGGTATCAGGAGGGGAAGAGCAATTGAAAAAATGCAGAATATACTGCCACTTTTTATTTATAGAGAAAGTGCAAAGGTCAAGAGTTCATCTTTGTTTTACAAGAAGTCAATTCAAAAATCGTATAAAAGTTGGATAAAGGCTGTCCTTGAGATCGGAGGTGCTCGCTTTCAAATGCTTGTATCTTCTCCCTAATGGAAAGAGGAAGAAGAGAAGATGTCTAGGGAGGAAGTGTCCTCTGACTACGCTTGGCTGCTTTTTCTGGATTGTTTAGTGAGTGAATTGAAATCATGCAACTTGGTCAGACTTTTTTTTCTGTACAAACACAAAACAATGCTAATTAACATCCTTTAAAGGTCTACACAATTTAAGATTTTTTTACATTTTCAAATGTGTGCAAAATCGGATCAGGAAGACTATAACAGAAATTCTAGATTTTATATGCAACAGGATAAAATATTATCAAAACCCTACTCAAAAATTGTGATTGAGCAACCTGTATATGTCCAAACTTTTGCTGCACGGTTTCAGCCTGAAACACCGACTCTACTTTTTTCCCATAGATGCTGCTTAGCCTGCTGAGTTCCTCCAGCATTTTGTGCGTGCTGCTTGTCCAAACTTTTGGGCAGGTTCTCTACGTGTACAATACACATTTGCATCGGGGCTGCTTGACATTCACATCCATGTCATTCAGTGTACCACACGCATTTGAAGTCCTGCAGATAAAATGCTACCCTAAACACAAGTCCGGAATTAACAAAGGCTTTGGAGATAGAACAGGTTCTTAACTGAGTCGGAAAGGTTTATTTGTTCCTAGCCAGGAGCTGAGGCATCACTCCCCAAGCCCTGTTTAATTGGAACAGGGTAGAAAACCACTGACAGTGAAGGAATCAGAGGATTAAAGTGACAGGCAGCTGGAAGCTCAGGGATAATTTACACGCTGAACCCAATATTGAGTTCAATAATTTCCCATAATTAGCATTACTGGCATCAATATTTCAGATTTCCAGCATTCCTTCTACATTCCTTTGGTAGTTTCAGATAATTATTCTGAATTTACATCTTCCCCAGACATCTGTTACATTATACTACTACCCATTTTGTAATTTGATCTCTCTGCCTCATTACTGTCTGTCATAAACCTTCCCTGTTGTCCTATCTCCACCACCTGACCCAAATCTATCACTATTTTTCTGCATCTTATAAACTGACTTAATTTTTAAATAGTCATAGTTTTGATGAAAGGGTTTTTCAAGGGTTTTAAATATTTTCCATCACAATGTCTATTGTGTTATCTCAAAATTAAAAAGGTAATAATAATCAAAATGGTATAAAAACAGGAAGATGAAAAATCTCAAGAGTATAGATGTATTTTTTCCAATTTAAGCTATTCTCATTTTCCAAGCTATTCTCAATTTTCTCAAAACAAATTAGAATACTGTTGTTACCATCTGAGGCTATGATATTAATAAATATATCTTTAGACGTGAAAACTAACTGTAAAATGAAATGATTTTATTTCCTATAATCTGCGCATATCATTTTCCTAGCTATTAGTATCGTTTAGCCTCACTGCTGGAATTTTGACCATTTGATACAAATCAGGATGGAATCTGGGTCATATATAATGATGTAACCAACATTTCACACAGCTGCTAGCATTTTGTATTCAATATGTGAAGATATTTCATCTAAACCTGCCTGTAATCAGTCAATGGGTATGAATACAATTAGAAACACATGGTGAAATTGACTACTTGAAATATTCCCAGAGGTTTATTGAGCTGAAGCTTCTTGGAGCAAATGTTTCAGGCTAAGCTGAAGCCATTGACGTTACCTCAGTTGCACCAGTGCCATAATTTTTATATATCCCTGCTTTTGTTCCATTTTTTGTTTTGGCCTGTTACATAGTTCTCCGCTTTCAAAACCCACCACAGGATCAGCACCAATTGACCTACTCTTAGGCTTCTGCCATTCAACACTATTACAACCTTTCACATCACACCGCAGAGATTAAAAAGCAGAACATGCTGAAAGTGCTCAGCAGGTCAGGCAGCTTCTGTGGAAAGGACTCTAAAATGGACTGAAAAGGCTATGAATTTGGAAATTCTGCAGTCAGCTAAGTCATTTGTCTTTGGCAGTGGTCAGCACAAGCATATTGAAGCAAATGGCTTCTGCTCAGCTGCAGCTAATCTATTATTCAACCGTTGTATTTCCAGACTCACAGCTGAGCTATATTGAACAGTACAGGTTGTGTGACTGCAGTATCCTTCGTGCAGTCCTCTCCTTGGTGCTGTGAACATGGAGTCTGCACATCATCCCAGTGCATTTCCTCTGGGTTCCCCATATTCCTCCCACATCACAAATACTTGCTGTTTGTCAGGTTAATTGGCCAATGAAAATTGCCTCTGATGTAGGTGGATGACAACAGATTTGGCATTGATGGGGTGAGGGGAGGGCTGTTAATGCATACGCGTGAGAGAATATTCAAAGGTTCAAAGAATCAATGTGCATTTCTTATCCCCACAAACAACCACAAAACAAAGAAGAACCATGGAATCTCTTCAACCCCTCCCCCCGTGCGCAATAAAAGCACACAAATGCTTGTGACTTGCTGAATATTCCCAGTAATTTGTTTTTATTTCTGATTATCAGCATCTGCAAATCTTGATTTTCAATTCTCAAGTATCTCAGACCTTAGGTATAAAACTTAATGATCACATTACTCTTCGTTACAGCATAAACCACATTTCACATGTCATTAGTGTGGTGGAAAATGCATCAGGATTTTTGGTGCAAAAAGAAACCAAAATAAATAATAGTATTCTTCTCCATCCATGACATAAGTAGCTTATAGCCAAACAGAAGAATATTTTCTTAGTTTTTGTATAATAACCCCATATCTGAGAAAAATTGTAGTCTTTAAATTGTGCAGCAGTAATATAGAATATATTTTATATAAAATGAAGTACAGTTATGGACCAAAACTAAATGGCTAACAATTTGTTGAGGATGAACAATATTTTATCCTCAATATTCGTCAATATTTCATCAGGCTAACAAGTTGAATAAACAGAAGTGGTAACAAAATGACAAATCAATACATTTCTTGCTGACTATGTGAATCGTCATAAAATACTTAGCAATGAAATTTGTTAATATGATATTTTAATACCATATATAATTGTGGCAAGTAAATCTGTAATCAATGAAATGAATCCAGTGCTGGTTGTTTAGGTAGTTCATAATCAAGACAAGAATGGATTAAACACGAGGAAATCTGCAGATGCTGGAAATTCAAGCAACACACACAAAATGCTGGTGGAACGCAGCAGGCCAGGCAGCATCTATAGGAAGAAGCGCTGTCGACGTTTCGGGCCGAGACCCTTCATCAGGACTAACTGAAAGGAAAGATACTAAGAGATTTGAAAGTAGTGGGGGGAGGGGGAAATGCGAAATGATAGGAGAAGACCGGAGGGGGTGGGATGAACCTAAGAGCTGGAAAGGTGATTGGCGAAAGTGATACAGAGCTGGAGAAGGGAAAGGATCATGGGACGGGAGGCCTCGGGAGAAAGAAAGGGGGAGGGTGGAGCACCAGAGGGAGGCAGGGTGATGGGCAGAGAGAGAAAGAAAAAAAAACAAATAACTAAATATGTCAGGGAATGGGTAAGAAGGGGAGGAGAGGCATTAACAGAAGTTAGAGGAGTCAATGTTCATGCCATCAGGTTGGAGGTTACCCAGCCGGTATATTATTTGCATTTACAATCCTTTTGTCTTCAACTTTCACTAAGGTGAACTTCAGTGTCATAAAAGTTGAAGATGACAGCAATGTGGGCCTGTTGATAACCTGTTATAATTTTGTTGCAAAGTCTGAATGTCAAGTTCAAATTTAATTGTCATTCAACCACATATAAATACCCATGAACACAGCCACATGAAACAACATTTCTCTGGCGCCAAACTGCAAAATACAGTACCAACAGTAGTACACAGAGCAAGGCACATATAGCACATATAAGAAAGTAATAAATATACAGTCACACAAGACATATACAATATAGTCCAAGTCCATGAGTAACACGTCCTGTAAATTGAAGGTGCATGGATATTGTTGGCAAAAACAAACACACAACACTCAGCAGACAAAGGCACCCACTCACACAATCCATCTTGGCTTCCACTGAGCAGCCCCAAATCCAGCATGGACACCACACCACACCATCTCTGGCATCTCCTTTCCTAAGCGGCTGTAACAGATGAGCCCACAGCAGGAGGATTAGTCTATACCACAACTGAGGCCACACAGTTCCCCTGCCATCAATCCCAACAATAAAACAGTAAACCAGACATGCAGCATTCAGCATTACCAATGTCCAACAGTGTCTTGCAATCACAAGCAAAACGTCCAAGACAATCACTCACTGTTACACTGTGCAACAGCTTCATGCATCAATTCTGACACATTGCAGGCAGCAACACGGTCAGCACCGTCCAGCTCCTCCGCTAATGAACTACTCACTGATGGGGTAGACCTACAGAACTTGAAGCTCTTAATGTCCAGCAGTGTCTTGTAATTATAAAAAAGATCATTAAAAAAGACATAAACACCTCTTGGTTGGCCCAGGAGAGGCTGCAGCATCCTAGTGCACCGCCATCTTATCAGATGTACTTGATAGCAAAATACCAATGAGTTAGTCAGGCAACAAACTAGAAACTGTTAGCAACTGATGTTTCCTTATCCCGTGGGGATTTATACTGGGATACATCTCAGGGGCACCAGGAATGCAAAGAAAAATCTGGCAATATTTTCAGTTTTGTCAGTGGGGTAACTATGCCTAATTTGGATTTTCCTATTTATAGACACATTACATAAACCGATTTACAAATAGACAGCTGAGTTCTGATTTCTGTACCAAGCTTTTCTCGGTAGAATCTTGCAGGCTTCCAGTTTAAGATGGCACTGGTGAATGTCAGCAACGTCTAGCTGGTGGCTAATGAAACAAGGAAAACAACTAAATACTTAGTTATTCACTCTTTTTCTGGCAAATGACCATCGCAAGCACAGGTCTGCATCTTCCCTTTGGACCTGGAGGCAATTTGATGTGGCAGACGCAAGGCAAGGCAGGTTGGATGGGCAATTGCTGAGAGCCAGGAAGACCCAAGGTTCAATCTACTTAAGCACCAGGCAGAAGAGGAAAGGTCGGGGACAAGCTGAATTGAGGCAATGGGGTCCAGACCCAGAACATATCAAAACAACTGAACCCCGTGTTTGGACAATGATTTAGGTGCCAAGTTGTTGTTGCATATTAACTGCTGCTCATACCCATGCTGAAGGTAAAGAGCAATGAAAAACACAATCAAACAGCTGGAATCATGATTCCCCAGATGTGTCGTAATACTTGGAATTTTTTCATGAAAGTCTCCCTGGCATTGTCCAAGCATCCATTCATATTGCTAGTAGACACTTGCTGCCCCTTTTTTACAGTGGGCAAAAACCTACATCCATTACAACTCAGCTCCACATTGAGAAGCGCACCTCCCTTTCATGAGCCGAACATGACATCACGCTCACCCAAAAGCTTTCTTCTGACTGGGTGAGCTGGTGGTTAGAAGCAGAAAGATTCATGAGGATGTGGCATGGGATGGAGGGCTTGAGCTTTCAGGAGAGATTGTACAGGCTATGGTTGTTTTCCCTGGAGCAAAGGGGGCTAGAAGGTGATGTGACAAAGGTAAATAAAATTAGGACGTGTAGATGGGGTAGATATCCCAAGTCTGGTTTCCGTGATAAGGAAATTAGAGGGCATAGGTTTAAGGTGAAAGGTTCAAAGGGACTCTGAGGAGTAAGTTTTTCACACAAAGAGAAGTTGGTGTCTGGAACGAGCTGCTGGATAAGGCGGTGGAGGCGGTAATAGTAACAACGTTTAAGATGCTTGAATGAGCAAGGTGAAAAGGGAGATGAAACCAATGCTGACAAGTGGGATTGGTGCAGATAGGGATGGTGGTTGGCCAAAAGGCCTGTTTCCATGCTTTGCAGATCCATGTCAACAGCAAAGGGCTGCCTGTGCCCTCTTCTGCCATCATTGGACAAACACATGACGTTCATTTGAAAATTATTTCTGTATTTCTGGAAAACAAGAAGCAAGCAGATAAGACTGCGTGGAAGAAAGCAGTAAGGGATTGTGTTTGCTACTTTTAATTTCAAATATATTCCAGGAAGTTAATCAATTACAAAGGATAACTGCTTCTAATAACTGAAAGAATCTGTTGATTACTCAGTGTGGTTTTAAATTTGTCTTATGGCAAGGACAATATTTGAGAGCACCATAAAGAAAGTGAATATTGTTTGCAGTGTTTATCTCACCATGGCAACAAGGCAATAATCAGTGCCAGTGTTCACAAAGGCTCAAGAGGAGTATGTCAGGAACAGCAAAACAAATGCACTAATGGACTGAAAGGAAGACATTCTTTACGATGGGTGGATTCATCACAGATGTTCAAGTTTATCGTTATAGCCTTACATACACAGCTATAAACGCCATGAAAATTAGCTTTATGCAGCAGCAGCACGGTACATCACAAACATGACATGTCAGTTAGCATAAACAACATAAATTGTACACATAACTTACCTACATGGGAAAATAAACAAAATAAGCTTTGATATTAGAGCAAGTTGAGAGAGAGCAAAAGAAATAGGGAAGGAGCTGTTAGTGAACCTTGATATGTGAGTCTTCAGGCTCCTGTATCCTGATGGTGGCAATGAGAACGGAGGATCACCCAGATGGGGAGGGTCCCTAATAATGGATGTCACCTTCCTGAGCCCTTGCCTCTTATCAGTGTCCATGATGGTAGAGTAAGCAGTACCTGAGAAGAAACTACCTGAGTCTATTACTCTCTGTAGCTTCTTGCATTTCTGTACTTTGAAGCAGGAGGAGGCCATGGATAGACATATCAGAATAGGAATGGGACATGGAATTAAAATGTGTGGCCACTGGGAGGTCCTGCTTTCTCTGGTGGACAGAGCGTAGGTGTTCAGCGAAACGGTCTCCCAGTCTGCATCGTTCAGCGAAATGGTCTCCCAGTCTACTGTCAAGATGAAGCCACACTCAGGTTGGAGGAACAACACTTTATATACCGGCTGGGTAATCTCCAACCTGATGGCATGAACATTGACTTCTCTAACTTCTGTTTATGCCCCTCCTCCCCTTCTTACCCCATCCCTGATATATTTAGTTTTTCTCTTCCCTCTTTTTTTAATCTCTCTCTCTGCCCATCATCTGCCTGTTCTCCATCTCCCTCTGGTGCTCCCCTCCCCCTTTCTTTCTTCCTAGGCCTCCCGTCCCATGATCCTTTCCCTTCTCCAGCTCTGTATCCCTTTTGCCAATCACTTTTCCAGCTCTCAGCTTCACTCCACCCCCTCCGGTCTTCTATCATTTTGCATTTCCCCCTCCCCCTCCTACTTTCAAATCTCTTACTATCTTTCCTTTCAGTTAGACCTGACGAAGGGTCTCGGCCCGAAACATCAACAGTGCTTCTCCCTATAGATGCTGCCTGGCCTGCTGCGTTCCACCAGCATTTTGTGTGTGTTGCTTGAATTTCCAGCATCTGCAGATTTCCTTGTGTTTGCTTTTTAAATCCAGAAATTAAGAATTATTATTGTAATACCTTAAGGAATGAACATCATGTCTCACATCCAATTTATAGCACTAAATAGTTAAAAAGATGTTTCTATTTCAATACAATTAAACCTGACACAACTCTTTACAGGGAATGAGTTGATAGGTGTCTTGAGATAGAAGATAAATTAAGAAAAATGGGATTTTGTACAACTATTGTAATTCTAATGTAGTTATCCCTCTATGGCTTCAACAAAACGATGCATTGATTAATGGCAATGATTATTATAATCAAATTGTAACAATCTTTTGGGGGAAATAAACCTGCAGTACTCACGTGATCTGATCCATATTAAGACTTGAGTTCTGAAGTAATGATTGCAAAGACTATTTTAAAGAGTTCTGATGAAGGGTCTCTGCCCAAAACATTGACAGTTTATTCATTTCCGTGAATGCTGTCTAACCTGCTGAGTGCCTCCAGCAATTTGTGTTTGTTCCTCTGGATTTCCAGCATCTGCAGAATCTGTTCTGAAGTAATGTGATTGATTCAACTAGCCTCTGAAGTGACTTACATTTTTAAAAGCATTTTCCTGGGTCGGGACATCTCTGACTTATAGCATTTATTGCCCATCCATATTTGTCATTGTTGAGTCACTTGTTTGTCCTTCCGGTCCTTCCGTTAAAGCTGTTGAGCAGGAATTAAGGACCAGCAATACATTTCAAATTTAGATTAATGTATAACTCATACCTCGATATCCAGGTGCTGCTATACCTACCACTCTTGGCACAGAGTCCTAGAACACTATAGCACAGAAACAGGCCTGTCAGACCATCTAGTCTGTGCAGAACCATTAATCTTCCTAATCCCAAAACCATAACCCTTCATACCTCTCTCATCCGCGGACCTATCCAAATTGCTCTTAAATGTTGAAATCGACCCCACGTTCTCCACTTGCACCAACAACTCATTCCACACTCTCAACACCCTCTGAGTGAAGAAGTTTCCCCCTCATCTTCCTCTTACACATTTCACCTTTCACTTTTAACCCGTGACCTCTGGTAGTAGTCTCACCCAACCTCAGTGGAAAAAGCCTGCTTCTATTTATCTTATCTATACCCCTCATAATTTTGTATACTACTATCAAATCTCCCCTCAATTTTCTACATTTAGGGAATTAAGTCATAACCTATTCAACCTTTCCCTACAATTCAGGTCCTCAAGTCCTGGCAAAATCTTTGTAAATTTTCTCTGCACTCTTTCAACCTTGTTTACATCTTTCCTTCAGCTAGGTGACCAAAACTGCACACAATACTCCAAATTAGGCCTCAAAATCATCTTATACTATTTCAACATAACATTCCAACTCCAGTCTCAATACATTGATTTATGAAGGCCAATGTGCCAAATGATTTCTTTATGAGCCTATCTACTTGTAATGCCACTTCCAATGAATTATGGATCTGTATTCCCAGATCCCTCTGTTCTATCACACTCCTCAGTGCCCTTCCGTTCACTGTGTAAGACTTTTCCTGGTTAGTCCTCCCAAAGTGCAACTTTTCACACTTGTCTGTATTAAATTCCACCTACCATTGTTCACCTATTTTTCCAGCTGGTCCAGATCCCGCAGCAAGCTTTGATAGTCTTCCTCTCTATCCACCATACCCCCAATCTTGGTGTTATCCACAAATTTGCTGATCTGGTTTACCACATTATCGTCCAGAACATTGATATGGATAACAAACAACAATGAAACCAGCACTGATCACAGTGGCACACCATTACTCACAGGACTCCAGTCAGAGAGGCAACCATCTACAACTAATCTCTGGTTTATATCACGAAGCCAATGTCTAATTCAGTTTACTACCTCATATTGAATGACAAGCTGCTGAAACTTCTTGTCCAAGCTCCCATGCTGGACTTACTGTTCTTGCCCAAGCCATCTGAGCCAATGGCAGACCACTCCAACATTGATATAATGGCAGCTCTGCCCTGCAAGATGTCGCTCTCTCACTTGCCACTTCTTGTCCTTCTTAGTGATGGAAAGTACCAGTCTGAAATGTGTAGTCAGAGTAGACTAGGTGAATAAACAGTGAAATTTGTAGGTGGTGCATTCTGCTGCTACTCTGCACTAGTGTTGGAAGAAAGGTTTTGCCCTCACAACTCCAGGGTCAGCAACAGTCATTAGCCTAAACCATCAGGCCCCTGAGTCAATTTGGGTAACTTCATTTACCACAACTCTGAACAAGCTCTACAAATTAGACTTCCTTTCAAAGACTCTTTACAACTCGTGTTCTCAGTTTTTTTTGCTTCAATGATTTGTCTGATTTTGCACAGTAGTTGTTTGTCAACCTTTTTTATGTATGTAGTTTTTTGTAAGTACTGTTGTACTTCCTTATTTGTTAATGCCTATGTAAATGAATCTCAAGGTAGTATATGGTATCATTTATATACTTTGATAATACATTTTACTTTGACTTTGATGCTCTTTATCAACTACAGCTGAGCATTCAATAATATCACCTATTCAAAACCTACTCATTTGCACAGTTTGTTGTCTTTTGCACAATGGTTGAAGCAGTTGGAGCAGTCTTTCATTGATTCTATTATGGTCATTATTCTATTATGGATTTATTGAGTATGCCCATAAGAAAATGAATTTCAGGGTTGTAGATGGTGACAGTTATATACTTACATACTTGGATAATAAATTTACTTTGATTTGAATGGCAGATTCAAATGTACCAATCATCCCCAGGCAACTTTCTACATCATTAGTCTAGATTGGCTAGAGGCACAATGCCTTCTGGAGTGCAAGCTTTCAGTACTACAGCCAAGCACCCATAGCCTCCCATGGTACTCTCAACTACTTCTTAATATCTCATGGATTGAACTGACTGGCCAAGTACTTACTTCTATGATTGTGGTGATTGCAAGTGAAATCCAAGATGGATTATCTATTCATCTCTTTTGCTTGAGGATGCCTCTGCCTTGTCTTTATCATTCATAAACTAGGCCTCACATATATTGAGGGTGGGGAATATTCCATCAAGGTCAAGGTCAAGTTTATTGTTATATGCACAGGTAAATGCATGCCCTGGTGCAATAAACTAGAATAAAATATATCAAAATCCATTTTAGTGCAAAGTGATTAAAGCGATTATAGTGTTGCTAGGCAGCAGTGATTAGGATCTTACTGGTTGGTTCAAGAACCGAATGGTTGAAGGGAAGTTGCTGTTTTTGAACCTGGTGGTGTTGGACTTCAGGTTTCTGTACCTCCTCCTCAATGATGGCCACAAGAAGATACCAAGGCCCAGTTGGTGGAGATCTTTAATGATAGATGTTGCCTTCTTGAGGCAGCACCTCATGCAGATGCTGGAGAAATATATGCCCATGATGCATTGGGCTGAGCCACCTCCCTGCTGCAGCTAATTGTGTTCCTGCATATTCAGATTTATGTATTGGCACACAATGTAACATTCAGGATATTTTTAACAGTGCAGCTTTCCTTGTGATTACAAAGGAAATGGTTATTGACTTCAGGAGAACTTACACCACTCACACCCCTCATTACATCGGTGGCTCAGCAGTGGAAACTGTGAGCAGTTTCAAACTCCAGGCCGTGTACATCTGGCACAAGCTCTCACGATCCCAGAACATATTTTACACAAGCAGGAGAGTTCACCAACACCTTTATTTTCTGAGGAGGCTGAAGAGAGGTAGTCGATGCACATCTATACGCAATTCCTTCTGCAGATGTGCGGTAGAGAGCATCCTAACACGCTGCGTCAGTGCATGGCACGGAAACTGCACTGATGGATAGGAAGGCTCTACAACAGGTACTCAAACCTGCCCAAAGCATCAGCCATTAGGGACATACAGCATATAATGAAAGGTTCCAGAAAAAGGCCAGTAACTTCATGAAGGATCCCACCCACCCTGCTCATGGGTTGTTTGTCCCACTCCCATCGTGGAGGAGGCTATGTAGCATCCACGCCAGGACCATCAGACTCAAAAACAGTTACTTCCCTAAACAGTAAGACTGATCAACACCTCCACCCAGTAACCCATGACTATTAATTTATCATTTCCTGTCAGAGTCAGCTGATGTACAGTCATTCCCGTGCCTAGAGTCATTTTATGGACATAAAATTGTTCTATGTCTATAAGCTATGTATTTATATTTATTGTTTTATTTTAATTATTGGTTTCTTTATCTTATTGTGTTTTTTTTATGTGCATTGCATCCAGAGTAACAATTATTTTGTTCTCCTTTATACTTGTAAACTGGAAATTACATTAAACAATCTTAAAATTTTTATGTGCTGGACCCTGTACATGACTTTACCATATGTTAAAGTCCAGGAATTTACTGCCAATCAGCAAGATACACTGGTGTACGGTTGCCATTCTTCCGCTTTCTGAAGTCAAGTCAGCTCTTTAGTTATGCTGAAAATGAGCAAGAGGTTATTTTTACAGCATCCTCAATCAGGTGTCCTTTCTTGCTCCCGCATGTTAATTTATCACTGCCTGTTATTCAGTCAGCAAATTTGTATATGGCTTTGGAGCTGTGCTTAGCCACATAGTCATGTGTATGGAGAGAGTAGAGCAGAAGGCTAAACATGCAGAATTGAGATATGCCTCTACTGATGGTCAGCAAGGAGGAGATGTTTTTACAAGTCCTCATTGATTAAGGTCTACCAATGAGAAAGATGAGTATACCGTTCCAGAGGGAGGTAGAGAGCACTTTTCCCAACCAGATGTGGTGGTGCTGTAGAATTTTGATCTCTTGGATATGTTATGGGATTGCTTTGTGTTTTGGGGATTGTATGTTAAATACCAGCTCGGGAGAATATCTCCATCCCCAGACAGAAACACAATGGCAAATTCAGAAATCCAGATTTTACTGAATAGATTCCAGAGATTCTAGAGGAACCAGCCAGAGAGCTGTTCCACTTAGCAGATGAATTTTATAATGTGACACAGTGGAGGCAGGAAGATTTGTAAGATCAGGAGAGATGTAAACAGCCTGTGGTTTAGAAACCATCATCCATCTAACACTTTGACATAAAGCCAAAATGACCGCTTCCATGTCCAAATTAAAATCATAGGCTTAAAACATTTTCCCACACTGTAAAGCTGAGAGCATTGGGAACTCTGTCTGGTTAAGAGCCATTTCCTTAAACATGCCCCTTATGATAGTTACAGTAACAACAATAGATATTTTCGGATAAATTCTCTGGAAACTGATACATCCATCTGGTTAGGTGCAGATACTGAACATGCAGCTGCAGCAGTGAATGAGCTACACATGGGCTTTGCACTGGTGATGGAAACCATATCTGTCAAAATAATTTTCTGTATGTCAGCATTTTGTTTTGTAATATTCCCACCATTAACATTTGTGGTCCACAGGAATGCATAAGGTTTATCATGGTTTTCTGAAAACAAAATTCAGCTTTGGGGAGGACAGATGACTCTCTGAAGAAATGAGATTGTACAGTCATAATAAGATCTTCAAAAAATGTATATGCATTTTAAAATGCTAGAACAGAAAAAGAGAACAATAGAGAACAAGTTAATGTTTCAACTTCAGGTTTTTTCTTCTACTTCCAGATTTCTAGTTTTCATATTCCTGTACAATATCTTCTAAATGCACAACAGTAAATTTTGAACTTTACTGTTCTAATCTAACCATTCCAAGAAAACAATGGATTTTTGATTGCATATATTCAACCTGTGCTATTTCTCTTCTTAAGAAATCTTTAATTACTTATCTTGCTTCAAAATGTGACTTACTGATATGGAAGAAAAAATTGACTTCTATGATTTTATTGAAAATTGACCACTAATATAAGTTAATGCTTTTGTTAAAATAGCAACAAAGGAATTAAATTGAAATACACTATTATAGACTTACATTAGAGTATTTCAGTTTAACCCCTTTGATGCTATTTTAACAAAAGCATTAACATTTATTAGTGGCAAATTCCATTCAGAAGTTTGCAGAGGTGGGCAAATTAAAGAAGATAATCAAATCTGTACCATTAGACAGCAATTGTTAATGAGATTTTTTAACAGAGTAAAGGCTTTTAAGGAATAGCATTTTGTCTTTGACCAGTGGTGAAGCTTATCGAGTGCAGGAGGTAAATCCCATCTTATTGCTTCAGCAGTAAAAAATGTTAAATTGCTTCCTGAGAACACAGTTCACACACAACATATGGAAAGGATTAAATAGTCTCAGTAATTAATTCACAACTGGAGTCTTGTGGCAAAGTTTTACTTCTATCAATATCATAGGTTGGAGGTTTAATGGCACATTATTCTAATTTTAAGAATACAAATTCAATAGCAAAATAATTTTAGGTAAAGAACAAAATAATGGCTTGCAGCCACCTTGGGATATATGGCCATTTAAAGGTGCACTTAAATGTATATTATGCATTATGATAAGTAAGAGTACTAGCAACCATGAAGTCTTAATTAGAACTTTGCCTAAATTCAACTTTCCTTTTGCTCCCTATAACCCTTGATTACCCTATCAACTAAATTTCTTATTCTTTAATGTATTCGGTGACTCAACTTTCACAACTCTCATGGTTGCTGTTCTTTGATTCAGGGACTCATTCATGGTGATATTCTGAATTTCTTCCTATGAAGCCTAAAGGTTTGACCTGGTCTGACTAAAGGTTTGATTCAGTTGTAATCGACCAGGGCAACAATGGAACTGGACAATTGTTTTGATGGAGGGAAGAAATCATTCTGGGTTCTCGCTCATGTTGCAGAGAGCTTGGTTGAACATGGAATCGTTAAGAAATATGATGCCCTCGAAAGTGCTAAGGTTCATGTGTGTAATGTGATCATTTGAATTCAAACTTAGGCCTTCCCTAATTTAAAACCCCAATATGGCGTGGTGAATCTCAGCCTTGGCTACAGGGATATCTGTCTTCAATTTATGGCCACGTTTTGATAGTTCACTCTGCAATATCATGATTGCCTTCAGTAAACTACCCAACTATAATAAATGTAATGAGGCCTCAGTTTGTCATGTGAGTGATTGGCGTATTCAATGGACAACTCTTAATGCCTTAAAGTGGATAAGTTGAATTAGATCGATTCATGAGGCTACATCCTAAAAATGTAGGAGAATTTTTAAAATCATATGAGCTTTTACCATGCCTTATACTACCTCTGGAAATTGCAAGTGTTTTAAGGTCTCTAAAATACTTTATTTTAAGGTGATTGGAGGAAAGTATAGAGGGTGTCAGAGGTAGGTTTTTCTTTATACAGAGAGTAATGGGTGCATAAAACACACTACCAGGGGTAGTGGTAGAGACTAATACATTAGGGAAGTTTAAGAGATTTTCAGAAATGTAAAAAGATAAAAGAAAAATGGAGTGCCATTTGGGAGAAGAGGATTAAAATGATCTTGAAGTAGGTTAAAATGTTGCCACAACATCATGGCCAAAGGCCTGTACCTCAAAAGATGTAATCTAATGCCAGCAACAAGATTGTAAATGAAGTAGATTAAAGATGCAGGTAAACAATTTTCAACAAAATAGTTGGAAAGAGCAGGACTATCAAAAACACAAAACTCAAATTTCCCCCGGCCTTTACAATCTGCGCTCTTGGTATCAATTTTAGCGGTCTCCCTATAAACCAATGTTGTTCATGGCAAACTGTTTTTATTATTCACCTTTTCCACTGCTGTTATTTCAGTCAGAATTACCACTTGATTTGTCAACCAACTTGGTTTTGTTGGTTGGTCAGAATATACTATTGGCTTCAACACAGCAGTTAACTTTTAACATTCTGTTAAGGTCGGATGGCATGATTGGGAATTTTCTTAAATTACTCGGGTAGGATTTAGATTTTGGTTTGTTCACTGACAGATATGAGACTATTATTTGCTGTTGGTTCACCCAGCTGCTAATGCTCCTGAGCCTATTTAGGACATAGAACCAAGAGCAAATGTCATTCCTCATCTTCTGGCACAAAAATGTAAACAATATGGAGAAAGTTGTACTATCATTTTGTTTACAGTATTTAAAACTGATGAGATCATTGGTCCAGAACTGGCTCTGTTTCACAGAAACACTGTCTAGCTCTGTTGGCTTGATAAACAGTAACTTCATTTGGGTTGTTTTTTAATGAACTGGCCACGAGAACCCAAATGGAATTCAGTGTATATAAATTTGTTTTTATTATGCTTGTGAAGAATTTACTTTATCGGTCACTGCCAGGTCAGGCAAATTTACAACTTATTTTGTGAACCTTTCAAGATAATCCTTTTGGGAATTTTGTGACAGTTGACTAGCCTCTGATGTAAGCAAAGGTTGTAAAATTACAGGTATGATTAATTAATACAGCTGATTAATTGATTGTCTCTTGAATATGTGTACTGTATGTACAAAGACCATATACTGCATCAATTTTACATGCCAGCAGTGATCCCTGAAGTAAAATGTCATCTGCCTTTATCAAAGTGTTTTATAGTAATGTGCTTGCTCAACTCCCCTGTACATGCCAGAGTATTTGCAAATGTTGGATAAAGCAGAGGAATTCTTAATTTGTGATAATCCTTGCAATATTTCAGAGATAGGTATTTTAATTAATTTAAAACATGTTGGATATCTCAATGAAATGATAGTATGAATTGAATTCATTTGCTATTTTCAAACTTTTTCATCTTGTACTTGCATGGTTTCTCAACTCAACTCATCAAATTAAAATATAATTTCTTAACATTCCTGAAAATTTTTACCCCAAAGTGCATCAGTGAACTATACAAACTACAGCCATGCATCATGAGATGCTCGATGTAACTAGAGGGATTGCAGGTTTCCGAATGCGAATGAGAGACAGTAATTCCATTCAAATGTCTTAAGGAAAGCACATTCAAATTCATCATTACCTGAGCATCTGAGCATGCAGTTGGGTATTATCTGGTTGGCAGTTACAGTGCTTTTATTCTATGATCCTCGTATCCCTATCACTGAATTCTGCACAAAACTAATCTAATGGGAGACAAGAAGTTCTCCCTGACCATCTGGTTCTTGACCCCAACTTGCAACTCAATCTCAAGAGCACATTGTGCGTTTAACAGAAGTCACATGTTAGAAATCCAATTGCATAATCATTTTGTTTTCTTTCTGGAGTGAAGATTTTCCTTGACTCTAAATTCCCACCACTTAAAAAGACAGTCTCACCTTCCCAACCATACCTTCACCATCAATTTGTACCAGACTCCACCAAGCCATCACCCACCTCACCAGTCCTACAACCATCACCACGAGCCAAATCTGTGCTCTGATCCCCTAAAATTTCCACACAACTGGCTTGCGGCCACCAAACTCACAGCCCCAGCTTCTACCTCCAGAAAAGTTACCAGCCAGCTCTGACAATGTCAAATTTGCTGCATCTAGTCACTTGTGCTAATGGCAGGGGAACTATTCATCAGAGTAATACTGGCTCACTAATGAGCACATAGCTCATGATCATGCAGGCTGAGCTCAGCTAAGGAGCTGTGGGACAAGGGGAAGGGGAAGAATAGAAGAAGAGAAGAGGATATAGGAAATAAAAAGGGGGACACAAGAGGTACTGCAGATGCTGGAAATCTGCAGCAATACACACCATGTGCTGGAGGAGCTCAGCAGGTCAGACAGTATCTATGGATGGAAATAAATAGTCGACACTTCAGGGCGAGACCCTTCATCAGGACTGTCTCGGCACAAAACATCAACTTTTTGTTGCCATCCTTAGATGCTACCTGTCCTGCCAAGCTCCACCAGCGCATTGTGTGTAATGCAACATGGGGAGCACCTTTCGTGCTAAGCATTAGAGAACAAATTATCACAATAAATTCTCAATCAACGCATTCCTAATTCCTAGTCCAGAACTGCATAGATTTTACTTTGTTTCTTTTGCTGACTGCTACACTGTCCATTTGACTTCCATAGCAGAATAAAAATCAACATCAAATAAACATTCCAAACCATTTTAATATGATCAACTATGACAATAACTATATCTACCTTAAATGATGTGATTGACTCAGCTTTGGCAATTACTTGAGTTAATTGTGACTACTGACTTTAGAACTACTGGAATTGGTCAAAAGATATCCCAGCAATTACTGTTCAGGGTTATTAGGAATGGGCAATGTATATGCCAGTGCCAACATCACATACATCCCAAGTCTTTGGCAATGTTCTGGCACAATAAGAAACAGCTACAAAAGGATCAAATGGACAAATTCTATCGTCTTCTGAAGTGCTTCTCACTATCTCATTTTGTTCAGGAGAGAAACATGCTGAAGTGCAATGTGTAGATCTTATTACAATGAATGTAAATATAATGATTTCCTGGATGGAGGCTTGTTCAATCATTTCTGTTTAGAGTGAAACACGGTTCTGTAGGTCTGGAGTCAGGTATGAATTGGACATTTCTAACTCTGGAGTTCAGCTCTCAAATTGATCATAACAGGATTGAGACAGTTCCATGGCATAGGTTTACCTTTGTGGCCAGTTAACAAGTTGTTGTTGTTTCTTTCCACGCCTTGTGGTGTATCAGGCGGCAGCCATGCTGTTTCTTTAGCATTTGTCTGCTTTTTACAAGGCCGAGTTGCTAGCTCGATGCTCAGCCCAGCATGGATGGAAAGCAGGCAAACAGCCAGCAGAATTCGAACCCAAGACCGTACACCTCAAAGTCCAGTGCGGATGCCAATACACCACCAGCCAGCTTAACAAGTAGACCAAATTATGTTTATCTCCGAAAGCCATTTTTCAGTAGTTACTGACAGATTAAAGAGATTTGCCTAGAAGTCTGAGTGGAAAATCCTGCAAAAAAGTCTCAACTTGTGAAAACCTATATCTTATCAAAAGGTTTGATTTGCAGAGCCAACATGAAGTTAAATTTTACAGTATGTAAACATCACCACTTTCTTTGATTTGAAAGAGTAGGAAAATTGCACCAAAATCAGGTTGAACATTCCCTTCCTATAACAGCAAGAGAAGCTGAAGAATGATAGAAAATCAGTAATATGCATGCAGCACCTACAGCAGCCAACAAAAATCATCTGTGTTTTGCTGTTATCGGTTCTGCCCAGGTTCAGGTGTAAACTATCCTTTTTGTGTAGTACATTCCTTCCCCAGAAGAGATCCCATTGATCCACAATTTTGAAACCCTGCCTTCTGCACCAATTCTTCAGCCACGCAAAGATCTGCCGTATCATTCTATTCTTACGCCATGGTGTGTGGCACAGGTAGCATTTCAGAGACTACTCCCATTGAGGTCCTGCTTTCAGCTTCCTGCCTAGTTCCCTGTTCTCTCTTCAGAACCTCATCCCTATGTCATTGGTACCGATATATACAGGTACAACTTTTGGCTGCTCATCCTCCCCGTTAAGAATGCTGTGGACCCAATCTGAATTATCCCTGACCCTGGCATCTGGGAGGCAACATACCATCCTGTCCTCTTCTCCTCTTTCCTTTCCGGGCCACAGAGAAAAACTCAGTGCCAGAGAACTGATCATTGTGGCTTCCCTCTGGTAGGACATCTACCTAAAGAGTATACAAAGAGGTATACTTGTTGGTGAGGGGAACTGTCACAGGGATACTCTACAAAGTTCAAAATTCAAAGTAAGTTTACTATAAAAGAATGTGTATCACCATATACTACCCTGATTCATTTCCTTGCAGAACAAAAAATACAATAGAATCAATGAAAAAAATACACAAAGAATGACAGCCTATGTGCAAAAGAAGACAAACTGCAAATACAAACAAATGAACAACCAACCAAACAAATAATATAGGTAGACAACACTGACAACATTGATAGTAGGGTCCTTGAAAGTGAATCCATACATAGGTTGTGGAATCAGTTCAGTGTTGAAATGAGTGAAATTATCCATGCTGGTTCAGGACCATGATGGCTGGAGAGTAATAACTGTTCCTGAACCTGGTGTTGTAGGATCTAAAGCTCCTGCACCTCTTTCTCAATGGCAGCAAAGAGAAGAGAGCATGGCCTGAATGGTGGGAGTCTTTGCTGCTAGACGTTGCGTTCTTGTGGCAGTGCATCTTGCACATGAGCTCGGTGATGAGAGGGCATTTCCTCTGAAGGACTGTGCTGTATCCACTAACTTGTAGGTTTTTCCATTCTTGGGCGTTGGTGTTTCCAAACCAAGCTGTGATGCAACCAGTCAGGATACTCTTCCCAATGTTCCCTCTAATTTTTTTTACAGCTGCGTGGACCAACCATTGCTCTGCGCAGGAAATTTGTACATGACCTGAAAACTGCACAGCACTTCAAATGTCTTTTTGTAATATGCATACAATGAATATTTAAAATGAAAATTCAAAACTCACATACATTTGATTTTATTTATTAATTGAAGGGTATAATGACATACAGTACAACAAAGAAAATCTTCCACATTTCATAAACTCTTTCTCTTCTGTCTTTATTCCAGCTGTGTGACAACAAAGGTTGTGTGTGTAGAGTATTTTAGTTACTCCATGGCCAAGCACCCATGCAGGGAAAAGCTGCAGGGCTTACAGGGAGCTTACAAGGAAAAGTGCCCAAAGTTTGTTGAGTTTCAGATGACATGCCGAATCTGCGTAAACCTTAAGAAAGTAAAGGCACTCCTATGCCTTCCTTGAAATGGCACTTCAAGCCCTCTGTTGCTCATCCCACAACAGATCCCCCGCCAAGGAGTTTAAAGCTACAGATCCTCTCCATGGGCCTTCAGTTTCTTCCTCTTGTTGTAAATAATCAGCTCTGGTCTTCCTGATGTTGAGTGACGGGTTGTTGTTGTGGAACCATACAGCCGGATTTTCGATTTCCTTCCTATACATCACCACCTTTGATTTAGTCGGCAACAGTGGTGTTGTCAGTCAAAGTGAGCGTAAAAGGCACTGAACTCATCTGGGAGCAAAATCTTGCTGTTGCTTGGCTTTACAATGTAGGAGGTGATAGCATCAAGCCCTGCCACAGCTGTCAAGCATCCTTCTGTGATTCAAGTTTGGTCTGGAATTGCCACCTAGCATTTAGGTTGGCTTTCCGGAGGTCATATCTGGACCTCTTGTACTTACCTGGGTCGCTAGCCATGAATGCTGCTGATCTAGGCCTCAGCAGGTTCCAGATCTCTTGGTTCATCCAGGGCTTTGGTTAGAAGGACTCTGAATGATTTTGTGAGGACACATTCATGCATGAATGTCTTTATAAATATGGATAGGCACTACCTGCCTATTCCCTTTCCCCCTAACAATCACCCAGCCACCTGCTTCCTGCAACTTAGATATAACTGCCTCCCTACACCTTCTCTTTATCACTTCAGCATTCTCCCAAATGACTCATAGGCTATCCAGCTCCAACTCCAGTTCCCTAACACGCTCTGTAAGTAGCTGAAGCTAGGTGCGCTTCTCACAGATACAGTATAGCAATCAGGGAGACTGGAGGTCCCCCAGATCTTCCACGTTCTCACTACTCTAGCTAGACACTAATAAAGAAATAGAAACTTGACAGAAACCTCAACCTCAACATAGCCTCAGCTTCTTGCCAAATCCTCAGTTACCCATTCTAACTCTATGGCTGCACCCACAATGTCCGCTCCACTTAAACCATACTACTTTTTATTTCCCCTGCCAATTGCCAAATAACCCAAGTGATCTTGGCCCCAGTCGCTTTTTAAATCTGGCACGACTCACTGCAAGTAACAGCTCCTATAATCAAGTTCTTGAATAGAATAGAAATCGAGGCCTACAGGCCTAATGTAGGCAAATGGGATTAGCGACATATGGTCTGAAAGAGCCATTTCTGTGTGGTTATGATTCTATGAACAGTCTTGAGGAGCTCCATCAAGCATTTCTTAGCAGATTCAAATCCCCTTAAATAAATACCATCTCAAAATTAATTCTGATCACAGTGGATGAACAGGAGTAGAATCTGACAGTAGATAGTAAAAGTGGCCTGTCTCTCCTGCACCATTTTATACCATCTGCAGGCACATGACATTGTCTGTTTAGCACTCCTATTTCATATCACTATTGTTCAAAGCATTGCATTGCCCACTACACAACTGCATTGTCTTCCTGGTGTGAAATATGGTGTTAAAAAACTTCTAAAAACATCAAACACTACTTTAGTTATCACACAAATTATGTTTTCCTTTGTTTTCACCACATAGTAACTTTTGCATTTTAAAAGAACTCGGGCATAGTTTTCGGAAGTGCCAAGTCTGTCTGTTTATGTCCTCAAACCAAGCATACTTCCTTCTATTATTACACTTACAGAGTTTCCAAAGTTATTTTTGTCTCCTGTCTCTTATCAATAATGTCTGTTGAAATAGAATTATTGTATGTCCCAGCACATCATTTAAGTTTCTCAATAAGAAATGATCATATTCAGGAAGGATTTTCTCTGAAAAATATTTAAATAACAATGAAGTATTTTTGTATAGCACATTCTTCAAACAACACACTTTTAGGAGGAAAAGGCCTTAATTTCCTAAGTAATAAATAATCACTAATTTTGACAATGAATATGTATTTATTTACATGGGCCCATGATTGTAATATCCATGATCAATAACTACATGATTTTTTGCACCTAGGTTGGAGTACAGACAAGTCCCCAGTCAGTGCCATGCAAGCATTCAATCCAACATTCAAATATAAATATTTATTTGACAGATGCTCCTTCCCTCGATGCTAATCGAATGATGTGTGTGTGCATAAGCATTTGAAAGTTAGGCAAGTTTGCTCTTATTTTAAAGTATTATTTAGCTTTCCTGTTTACACCAACTAAATGCAATAATGAACATTAGGCCTTGAATTGGTTCATACATAACATCTTATAATAAATTACCTCTAAAATTTGCAGAGGATCAGATGGAAGTTAAGAAAATTGTTATCAGGTAAATTTAGCCATTGTTGTTTCCAGGCTAGAGGCTCCATGTCTAATTGTTTCTAAAGCAATGCTCAAAATGGTCAATGGAATTTGCTCCTTAGGCATCAGTGTGTTAGGCACAATGTGTGCATTGATCAGAGTAATGACATTGTTCACCAGCCAGTTGTTGGCAACTCCCGCACATATGCCTAGGAGTGTGGTTGGGAGTTTGCTGTTTTGGATTGGGAATGTGATGCTGTTTGGGAATAATAACCGCAGCATGAAAAGAGCCTAAAAATTGAAACATGGAAGGCCAGTCAGCTTTTTGTGTCTGCTTCATTATTCATTAAGTTCAAGGGCAATCCTTCCCATCAGCACCATTTCCATATATTATTGCCCTTTGATCCATTAAGTCCACACCATCCTTCTTACATACCTACACTATTCTGATTAACCTGCATTACACCCCTTGTCTTCTATGCCCTTACTGCATTAGCTCTTGAGTGCCCCAATATCTTTAAAGAAAAGCTCAAAAAATACAGTTTCTTTACTTCCTCTTCCCTGTGGCCATAAGAACTCATGGACAGGATAAGCATTAACCAACAGAAATAAATTTCAAAATCCAGTTGTTTAAAAGTCTTGGGCAATTATCTATATGGTCAAAGGGTCAGAATATGTTTTAGAACCCATGAACTTGTCACTGGGATCAACATTGTTACAGTTATATAGGACCCTGGTCAGACCCCACTTGGAGTACTGTGCTCAGTTCTGGTCAGCTCACTACAGGAAGGATGTGAAAACTATAGAAAGGGTGCGGAGGAGATTTACAAGGATGTTGCCTGGATTGGGGAGCATGCCTTATGAGAATAGGTTGAGTGAACTTGGCCTTTTCTTCTTGGAGCAACAGAGGGTGAGAGGTGACCTGATAGAGGTGTATAAGATGATGAGAGGCATTGATCGTGTGGATAGTCAGAGGCTTTTTCCCCAGGGCTGAAATGGCTAACACGAGAGGGCACAGTTTTAAGGTGCTTGGAAGCAGGTACAGAGGAGGTGTCGGGAAGTATTTCACACAGAGAGTGGTGAGTGCGTGGAATGGGCTGCCAACGATGGTGGTGGAGGCAGATACAATAGGGTCTTTTAAGAGACTCTTGGATAGGTACTTGGAGCTTAGAAAAACAGAGGGCTAGGGATAACCCTAGGGAATTTCTAAAGAAAATACATGTTCAGCACAGCATTGTGGGCCAAAGGGCCTGTATTATGCTCTAGGTTTTATATGCTTCTATTTTCCAAGTTCTTACAGCTTGACATACATTTTATGCTTTGAAAATGGGCAGTTTATATATTAATTTCCACCCCAAAATGCGGTATTATATTTCTAGCTTCAGAACTTTGTTACCAAAATCCTTATAAGGTTTACACTGAAGAATGAGCAACCAGAGGAAGTGGTTGAGGCAGATACTTTAGAGGACACTGGGACAGGTAGATGAATAGCAAAGGATTATGGGCCAGACATGACCATATGGAAGTAGCTGGAATGGGCATCTTAGTTGGCATGGACCCAATTGGGCTACTTCCATGCTGTATGACTTTAAAATTGTTCACCTATATACTTTACTTATCATTTATATTAAGCAGCATTGAAAACACTGAAAAGGCAGGTTCACTTCATTCAAACAGAAAAGTAGATGTCAGGGAATTAAAGAATTAAAGGTTGCCATATCTCAACACACATCACAATGTAAATGATTCCCTTCCCTGTGGCTTTGTAATCTTGTGGTTTTAAATAAAACTTTGTGGCACTTTAGTTTTAATCTGTACCAACGTGCAATTATGCAGACTTGTTTGGATTTAGTGCAAGTTCTTAGAGTGGCTATTCATAAACATCAAATTATGTTCAATGAGTTTCTGAGGGCAGGCTGAAGATGGACAGATTAAGAGTGAGACTATGTTCTTATCAGTGATGTGATCAGAGAGAACAGATTAATTCTTGCTCTCCCTCTCATTACTCAGAGTGTAACTTCTGATGGTTGTTCCTTTCAAGCCGTTTATCCCAGAGCACAAAGGGTACCCCTAAATTTGGAGAAGCCTAAGGTACCTTAATTAATGATTAACAGTTGTTAACAAGTATTTTCTTTTGCCAACTTTTTAAAATCGTGCCCTTCTTTTATCTGGTAAACAGAAAAGATTGTGTTGGTCATAGATTGTAAGGAGACAGTAGTCTGCTCATATAACTTGGAGCCACAGTGTGTTAGTATCAAATGAGACAGACGGCTTCACTGATACGAAAGGGCAAACCATTGTCTCGGCTGCAGTCATCTTCTCTTCACAATGATTTTGTAGAAATGTTAAGGGGCATAAAATCTCCACAGTAAGTCACTTTTATATAATGCTCCTGCTACATTGCATGCTGGGTTAATCTCACTTAATTGACTCTTTCCTGAATACATCCTATTTGTGTTCACTTGGAGCATTTGAGCAAATTGGCTGGTCATTGTGTGCCAAATCTTTGTTACAAATTATTGGGTTTTTTATTTACTGAGGACCAGGTGACAAATTAGTTAGTTTAGAACACTCAAGGCATTATTTCCATATGCTTTTGGGTTTGTTTCTTTAGTTTTTCTGAAGGAAGACTGCAGCCTCAGAATCTGTTCCCTCCCCTTAATAGATGTTAAGACTGATTCTTTTGTTTTGCTGGTGTCAGGCATTCAGACCAAGTCTTCGGAGGGTTTAATTCATCAGGAACCTAAAGGGGAATGGTATTGGATGAAATTGCAACAAGGACAAGTTTCCTGGCTAACTGCCAAAACTTACTATCTGATTCTGAACTGGGGTGAAAAAAGTGATATCCGTTTTATTATTGAAAAGCAACTGCCCAAGTGAACCTCTGATTCACCAGTAAGCAATAAACTGAGAGAATTGGGTTTATTATTGTCACATCTGCTGCAGTCACTTGGAAAGATCTTGTGGCACTGAAGCTGAGAGATGATGTGCAGGGGTGTCAAACTCATTTTAGGTCACGGGCCGGATTGAGCAAAATGCAGCTTCATGCGGGCCGGATCAGTCGGACGCGTGCCAACGCAGCTTTCGTTGCCTCCGTTTTTTCAGCCTGCTCTCATGTGTCTCAGTCTCTGCTATAACTACAAAGTGTTTCACTTTGCAAATTCCGTTTCTTATGAAGAAGACTGCCGAGCAAGACTGCTGAATAAACACTAAAAACCCTGAAAACCTGGTACCTGAATAAACTCAGCATTAGCCATATCATACGCCATAGGCGCTTCGATTACTGGGGCTAGCTTTAATAGTAATTAGATATTATCTCGCGGGCCAAAGATAATTCCACCGCGGGCCGGATTTGGCCCGCGGGCCTTGAGTTTGACATATATGATGTAGAGCTTGAGAAAATGGTGTTTATCAAATTGGACCAGGGAGGATGTGGTCTCTCTGAAGTCTCTTTGCAGATGGCATGCCACTTGAGGCCCATGTGGCAAGCCATGGCCATATGAAATCTGCATAATGAAGAGCCGCCAGTGCGGTTGCCACTGAGACACCTGTGGAACGAATATATCTGTAACTAAACGCTGGAGAGTGCACTCCTGTTAATTAGAGTGCACTTGGGGTTTTGTGAAGTGTCTGAACAGCTACAGTCAGTTCTGAAAGCATCCAGACTGGTCTTCTGATGGCAGCAGGTTGTTTAAATAGCAAGAAATGCAAAAGTTAATGTGCACTCCTAAACATGTTCTATTGTTCTATTGCAGTCTTATTGTGGAACTTCTACTCCAGTTTATATTGGTATGGACAGGAACTCAAGGTGTCAGACAACTGACGCTACTTGTTGCTAGGGAAAGAGCAAGTGGGCTCACATGCTGGGAAATGCCTGTCCAATATTTGCATCTGGCCCAACTTCACCTGTAGATGATCTTCAGTTCAATCTAGGGTCGAAGTTGGATTACACACTGCCTAAAATAACAGACAATTCACGATTCAAGCTCTAGGCTCAGTTGTCTTCTCTCCCACCTCCACTGTGCAACATGGGAAGTCGGCCATTGATTCAAGTGAAAAACCAATGCCATGGGCAGTAGGTGATGCCTCTGCTGAAAGGATCCTTGGTCAAAACCAGTTTTGGGTCAAACTGGCAGGGATCAAATCGTGAGAACAAGATTCATGCTTTACAGTTAGAAAACCAAGAACTTACCTTATGCTAATAGCTAAAATATAATTTAACATTAAATTCAGAGTAAACCGTTCTTGTTTTTAATATAGTCAAAGTAAAGAACACGATACTGGTAAAAACTGGTCTCAAATGAAAGTGGAAATTCAGTGTGAGTTAAAGGAACTGCTGATTTGTTATTATTTTTATGCTGCAATTTCACCCAGACCTTTAAGTTAAATGCTTCATCCTTAGGGTGAATCCATGTTTCTTTTCCCCTTGAACGTCAGTAGAAATTTTCATGGTTGTGGACAATAGTATTTTAAGCTATAACATTAGCTCCTACTTAAGAAAAGTGCAATGATAGACGTTTAAAAAGCTTTTCAAGTGGTTTTTTTGCTTCAATGATTCTATGTAAGAAAACTTTTATGTCACTGGTCTATATTCTTCTTCACCGTTATTGTGAAGGAATTGCACTGAAAACATTAACCTCAAATTTGGAAGAAATCTAGGCAATATAAACGTATACAGAATGTACTTTACTTCTTTTAAGCACCATCCAATTTAAAAAGCAAGATTGTGCAGCTAAAGGGCTTTTTAGGTAGGCATTTAAAACTTTAGCAGCATATAAGGACTCCCAGAGACAAAACCATTTTTTTTTAAATTTAGCTCCATTCAGAATGGGAGCAGATTACTCTTAATTATCTGGGCCCTCTATATTTGCAATGCTCCAATCCTTAGACCTGTGAAATCCAAATTAAACACATGTGGAGCATGGACACCAGAGACAGGACGGGTCATTTTGCCTTCATGCTGGATCGCGGTTGCCAGGAGAAATGCAGTGAGTTCAAAAGCGCACGGCAGCATGTGACCAGCCATTGCCTTTGATGCCAGGGGCTTTGTTGTTCCTCTGTATTAGCTTATTCTGCTCAGTACCTGAAGGGATGTAAAAGATTTGGCCATCTTACTGATCTGCACAGAGCTTGGCTGCAGCAAGCATTGTTTTCTAAATCATAAGTTACTTTTTGATGAAAATGGATATTCATCATCTCCATAATTTAATATTTCAGAGAGAACTGATGGTTCCCCCCTCCTAAAAAGTATCAAAATGATTCCTAAATATCTTATCTAAAATTCCATTAGGACAAGGGCAAGGATCAGCTTTACTGTCTATACATTTATACATATTAGGAATTTGTTGTGGTGCAACATTCAACACATAAAGAATTATATAAAAAATAATGTTAGAGGTTAAAGGACAAATATAGAATAAAAATGTTCATAAATACATAAATAGCAGCATGTATTTGCAAGATAACCAGCATTATAAAAAGGGGTTTTAGGAGTTTACCATGCAATAGTGATGAGAGTAATAGATAGAGGATGGTGGAGTGGGGGGTGGTGGCGAGGACTAACTACAAGGGTTGATCTGATTACCGTCCTGGGGGAATTCATTTTTAAGATGGTGTGATGTTTTAATAACCCTGTAGCGCTTTCCAGAATGTAGCCTCTGGATAAGGCAGTTTTCTGGGTGGGTGGTGTCCACAATGATCTTTCCTGCCTGCCTCTTTGTCCTGGACTCATATAAGTCCTGCAGTGACATATTGATCACTCATCATGTAAATTACCTTTTATTTGTTATGTTTTACTCCTGTGGTTTAATCCAAACAAAGAGATACAGATTAATATTCTATATTCTTAAGAGACACATATACTTTTATAGCATTACCTCTGAGGCATCTTCCCCTGAACTAACAAGCCCAAAATTCTCCTGATTTTCTCTCAAGCCACCAGTATTGGTAGTGGTCATGTGGCAATTCCTGTGGTTGAGTTTTTCTCATTGTTTGGTGAACAAATCTAGTCCCCATGGTATCCAGGGCATCCCCAAGGAGCAATGCCTCAAAAAGCCGGCATCTTCATTAAGGACCCCAATCACCCAGGACATGCCGCCTTCTCATTGCTTCCTGTGGTGAACTACATATACCTGTCTGGACACACCCCCCCGTTGACTGACCGTGGCTCCTCCCACAGACCCCGGTATAAAGGCGATTGGGGCCTGAGCCCTGCCCCTCAGTCTCCAGGATGTAGCATGGTGGTCAATTGCTGCTTGTTCTTTCTTCCAGTCAATAAAAGCCGATATCTCGCATCACGTCTCAGGGAGTAATTGATGGTGCATCACTTCCTCAGGAAGCAGATACAGGAACCTGAAGGCACACACTCAATGATTCAGGAACAGCTACTTCCCCAAGAATTTTATGCTAGTCCAGTAACATTGTCCTGAAATTTTTTTTAAAAAATGATCTATTTCCTTAGCTTGGGTAAGATTTCCAATGTCAACCACCCTCCTAACCTCTTTATTGTCAGAAGTCCAAAAATCTCTAAACTGTCTTCTCAGAGAGGCTCAAAAGTTTAGCAAATGGGATAGGTGTAGACAGGCATGGGTGCAGTAGGCCAAAGGACCAGCTTCTGTATTGTATGATTCTGACTTTGATGCCAGAAAGCAGCTTCACATCAACCTGCCACACGTCTTGGGGATGATGGTGGTATTCATGCATCTCACCATTTAGTTAAATCACCAATATGTATGGGGTTCTCTTGAACACCACTTGAAGGAGTTAATGCTTCCTTTTAAATTTGCAGCACATCTAATCTGTTAAAATTGTGCAGTCTGAAGTTAAATAACCTATAAATTGAACTCCTTTAACTATCTCTAGTATCACAGAAAATCCCATTCTTAGCATTATCATCACCTAAATTTTCTTGTACGTTGAAAGAAAACAAAGACAAAAAAAAAATCAACTTAAAATGTAGTCTGTGATGCACTCCATCACATATAAAGTCCACTATTTACACTGGATCATGAATGCCCCTCTCCCTAAGGTAAAAAATCTAGGTGAACGAACACCCCAGCTAGTCCCAGGTGCAGTCATCCTCTCTCCAATGGTGAGGTGAAGTGTCACTGAAACTTTACTCTACATAAGTAATAAACTTCAACATCAGAACTAGGCCAAATAGGGATTGTCTAATTGAGGTGCATCCAAATTATGCTTCATTCCATCTGTCTGTCTCCACAAGAGCATTGCAAATTCCATTCTAATAACCAACAGTCTGAGAATTGGCTTATTGTGCTAAATTATCTGCAGTAGTTTACAATGTTATTTATTACTTTATTTTAATATATTTTTGTAGGCAATGCCGATGATATCAGAAAAAGGAAAGGCTGGTGAGTAGATCTGTATCTTACTTTTGGAATTCATAATATTTCTTCAACACATTCTCTGGCCAGGACTTGTTTCTTAAGTAGATGATAAATAGGAAATGTAAAGTATGTGTTTTTTTTTTGTTGAATGATTGAAATTTAATTGCATTTTTCTTAACATTTCAACTTATTTCAAAATCCCATCCTGCGCACACATTCTGGAGCTTCCTTATTACATCTGTGGGCGCAGGAAAATGATCTTCATTGGCTAGTAATGGTTATGTCTCAGTGTGAATAGAACTGGCTCACTCCACTGTGTGGGAAAATTTTTCATTAAATTCTGTAAAAGTGTCCAAATTAACATGTGCGGAGTGTTTTGACTTGGTCAAGGATTCCAAGCGTGGACTTCAAAGAATGTGGCTTGGGTTCTTTATTCTCTACATGCAAATCTTTGATGCTTAAAGACGTATTCTTGGGTGCAGAGTTTAGTGAAGATTTACATTCTGACAGAGCTTTATAATTCATCAGTCACTGTGCCAAATTGCTGTGTGGGAAAGGATGTTGTTTTGTTTTGGAGGAACAAATGCCGCATTGCTAAGATGTCAGCGGGTAAATAGCAAAATCTGTATATCCTTGCATTTTTTATACTGCTGTTCTCCGACCTCCTTTTCATCAAGAATTTCCATACACATTGGCTGTTCACATCACAATCTGCCTTCTTGGAAATTTCCTAATGATTTTAGTTTACATGCTTTTGTTGCTGGTTTCAGTTATCTGATGGAAAATGTAGTCACTCAGATTTCATTTGTGTTTAAAGCCAGACAGACTCCTACTACAAATTAAAATATGGTGAGTGTGTTAACTGGGAGTAATGAGATTCATTTAACTACTTATAGTGCTACAAAATCAGGACAACCTGTCTTGAAACTTCCAGTGGCAGTACCTGAGATAATTTTGTGATGTCAATGTAATGCCTTTTGATATTAAGCTATTCTTGGATAATCACAAATTTTCATCCAGAGAATTTGTTGAAATTGTGCCTGGTATTTCTTCAGTCTTTGAGTTAAAAGCAGCCCAGTTTCAGGCCTCTATAGAAACCAAAAACCCAAACAAAACAACACCCAAGTGACCTTTCTTTCAGAAAACTTCATAGGCCCATCCCAAGGATGTGAACAAGCTGAGAATTCAGTCTTCTCTGTCTCCAGGCTCTCAGATCTGAATTATAATGAGTTGGTCTGTTTCCAGTGGTGATTCTAGGGAGCTCATTTTGTAATACTGTTTCTAATGTAAAAGAAACAATGTGAGATGTTAACAATGCCACACTGGTGCATAATTTTGTTGTAGACATTGAAGGGTGGTCACTGCTGTTCAATGATGGTGGCTAAAGCCCACAGTTGGCAGGCTAGAGGGAGTATTGCTAGGATCCAGCTACTTGTTTGATGACTCATTCTTTTTGAGCTCTATGCATCGCCAGCAAAGCCAGAATTTATTGTCCTTAAGAAGTTGGTATTGAGCTGTCTTCTTGAATGGCTGCTGTCCTACCTGCAGTGATTCTTTATCACCTAAGGGTAATTCTGGAACTAGAAATGGAAATATATCTCTTTATTGCACCTCAACATCTTTTTTCAAAATGATAAAACTATATCTTCTTAATTTCCCACACTTCAAGCAGAGGTTGTATGTACACTAACACCTTCTGCAATAACACACACTCTTAAATGTTCATGCATTTGGATACCATTTGGAAGATGAATCCTTGCCACAGAACTGAAATCTGCATTTATTCTGTGCCCTCTGTATCTCATCAGTAAGCTTGCTGGGGGGAGGTCATGGCTGCAAAATAACTCACTCGTTTCATTCAGTTTGAGGGAACAAAATGCCAAGACCTGATTTCTTTGTTGACCAAAAATGAATAAAGAACTCAGATTCTTATCTAAAGTGACTCGTAATTTGTAACTAATTAAAAGTGAGCGCATGTGTTGTAATTGTTCTGGATTCTCGCTTCTTGCTGAGTCCCGCCTTTCTCCGCCTGTGTGGAATTTATTTTTATTGAACAGTCTGTTAAAGACAATTAAGTAGCTCTGTAATTTGCCACATTTTCATTTTGTCTCGTGTGTGCAGTTGTTATGTGAGGACACAGAGATCATGGGAAGAAATACCCTGATTGCAACTTTTAAGATTTCTATGTGAACTGAGCCCAGCTCAATTTGCCCAGAGTTCTGTTCAAAATTGATGGTACTACTCAAAGATCATGAGAATGGAGTTTACGGAAAAATGAAATGCCACGTTAGTACAGAGCCATGGTGTTCTTCTCTGGATGGTCTAACAATATTGTCAATGCTCATTTATAAAACTAGCGTAAATTGTGTTGTATTGATTTTAAAAATGCAACCATTAGGTTTTAGCCTCTGTTCTGTGTTCGTACTCTTACCTCTGAGATTGAGGGTTGTGGTTTAAGGCTCATACCAATGTTCTGAGCACAAAACCTGGATTAATATTTTTTACAGTCCACTAGTGTCTAGGCTAACTTGCTTTCACTCCAGTTTCGTTGGCTCTGAGGTTATTACTGAGGCCAATGAGGGACCTGCAAACTCTTCCACAGATGGGGCTGGAGGTCTTCAAAGAATTGGATGAGTGGGAGATATGGGAAGTGGTACATTTCTTCTGATGTTTGTAAGGGCTTCCCTATGCTCCTTACATTCGCAATACCATCCTAAATATTCCCTGTCCATTTTGAGTGATCACGGTCTAAAGATTCCCAGAGGTGAGGATGTTCTATTTCTTCAAAGAATCATTGAACACATCCTTGAATCTTTTCGTCTGTCTGGCTCATTATCTCTTTCTGTGATGGGGCTCAGAATAGGCTGGGAGGCCTGTGCCAGGCATGTAAATGATGTGGCCTGTAACTTAGGGAGTACTACATTGTCAGAGATTTCCATCTTCCAGTAAAGCGAGACCCTGAATTTTCTCAGAGATAGAAATGGATACTCCAAGATACCCTTTGAATTGTAAAGGAGTTCTTCTTCAGCTTACTGGCCAACACTAATCCTTCAGGAAGCCTTACAAAGCATTATGTGTTCAATATCCTTTTACTGTCTATGGAAGCTGCCAGGGACTGCTGGGATTGAACTCCAAACTCCGATACTCCAAGTTGAAATAGTGTTGCATCATGCTAACTGCTACCATGGCACACCAATGATGTTTATTGTGATGCCAGTGATTTTACATTATTTCGGATGGGCAGGATGATAGCAGTTATATTGCAGCTGAAGTTAATGTTTTTACAGTCTAGTATAGATTAAACCTGATGACCTGTCATTATATGATGTCACCGGTTCTATTATGGAAATAGTTTGAAAACGTCAAATGTTTTACTCACTCTTTAAAAGTTCAGCTTACGGTAAACTTTAGTTATACTATTAAATGACGTAACATGTCAGTTAACAATTAATTTTTGAAGCATAGGCACGATATTTAATAAAATTCTGCATCTCAAAATACTTAACTATAATTTATGAATTCACATTTGCGATTATTGTAAAAATAGAGCCAGTAGAGAGTCTTTGTTTCCTAATTCACAGAGTGATTTTATAAACAGCAAAAATATCCTCAGCAGGTATTTCACCTCTATAGTCCACTTTTCATCCTGCAGGAGCTGTTAACAAGTAAAGCTACAAGTGCACAGGTGAGAAATACAGAGAGAGGTTCAAAGAGTAACACTTGAGTTTTATTAGACAGAGTGGTGGGTGTGTGCAACACCCTGCTGAGGTGATGGTAAAGACAGATGCATCAGGGACATTTAAGAAACTCTGGATAATAGAAAAATGGAGAGCTATGCGGGAGGGAAGGGTTAGATTGATCTTGGAGTAGGTTATAAGTCAAATAACACCATGGGCCTAAGGGCCTGGACTATGCTGTAGTGTCCTATGACTTGCTTAAGTTTCAGTTGTGGGCAAAACGTTGGGCCAGAAGGAAATAGGATATGAATGAGTGGAGAACAGGGATGCAACAATGGGAGGAACCTGAGAGCAACCAGACATTAATCTGACACCATATCAAAGTGCTGAAGATCCAGGGATGTTGATGAAGGAATCTGATGCAATAACTCAATATCATGCCAACAAACTTATAACCAAATGAGGCTGTACTTGACTAGTCTATGAAGCAACTCTTCCAACTTTCATGCCAATTCCCAAAGTTAAATAATAGCATCGGGGCCAGGTTTGGATTCTCATACCATGTTGATACTGGGGTTGCAATCCAGTTCTCTGTGCCATTGTGTGCAGTTACTTCAAAGAGCATCTGTGTGGAACTGGCCTCACACACAGGTGGGCTGTAGGACAGAATAGTTTCTTGCTGCTTAAAGACCACTGGATTTTTCAACAGCATAGTACTCACTTTTACTGAATTCCCATATTTATTTCCAAATGTTTTAAACAGCACACAGACACGTGAACTCTTTTTAATATATTATGAAATGTAAACAATGAGTCTGCAGTATTTTACCAATTTACAACACAAGCCAATTAGGTTAAAGCTCCAATGCCTGAAGTGGACAGAATCAAAGAACCAAAATAACATAATTAGGTTAGAAAAGCAATTTGCTGCAGAGAAATCAGTTCCTTCATAAATTTTAATCGATGCAGGACCAAAAGGGAAAGAGAGCCAAATGACAGCATATTCTCACTTCATGCTTGAATCTACAATAACAGGGTCTGCATTTCCCCACCGCACAATGTGATGAGCTAAGGGTCAGAGCACAGGATGGAGAAAGAGCAGCATCAGGTGACCTTGCAGGGCAAGGATCACAGCTCGATGACCTTTCGCAGCAGGTTGACGTATCAGCAACTGTGAAACATCAAAGCCCAGCTGGTCCCTATATTCAATGGAATGTTTTTAATCTGCAGTGCAATAAAGGTTCTAATAACAAAGAATATTAGATGGAAGGGGACTGAGGTTCTTTTTTAATATTTTAATGATTAACTTTGTGCAGATCATTTCAACTTACAAAGTTAATTGTGGCTTTTGATAGAAATATCGAGATCTGTGTACCTTGGCAGAGTGTGAAATGGTAGAATGGTCAAAACCAGTTTTCTGATTGCCTTGGATGTAATTAGGCTGAAGGGGGTACACAAGAGACTCATGAGGATGCTATCAAGACTGAAGAGTTTGTGGTATAAGGAGATGCTGGATAGACTATGCCTGAAGGCTGAGGGGTGATCTTGTAGAGTTTTATAAAATCATGAGGGGCAGATACAAGATGAATGGTCACAGTATTTTTCCTTGGGTAGGGGAGTCTAACACTATGAGGATATAGTCTTAAGGTGAGAGGGAAAAGATCTGAATGGGACTCGAGGGGCAACTTTTTCCACACTGGGGGTGGTTGTATATGGAATACCCAACCAGACGAAGTGTTAGACTGATTGGGGGATTGCTTCATCAAGCAACAGAAAAGGTAGTTAGTGGCCATCCATTTTAATTCTAATTCCCATTCCCATTCTGACACGTCAGTCTATGGCCTCCTCTACTGCCACAATAAAGTCACTGTCAGGTTGGAGGAGCAACACCTCATATTCTGTCTGATGGCATGAATATTGGTTTCTCTAATATACAGTAATTTCTTCCCCCTCCTCCTTCTCTCATTTTCTATTCACCATGTTCATTCCCCACTTACCCCTCTCTTTTCCTCATCTTCCTCTGGTGTCCCTCCTTTCCTTTCTCCCGTGGTAACTCTCCTCTTCTATCAGATTTCTTCATCTTCAGCCTTTTATCTCTTCCACCTATCATCTGCCAGCTTCTCACTTCAAACCCCGTCTCCCACCCAGACACCCACCTTCCCCCTTACCTGGCTTCACCTACCACCTGCTAGCTTGTACTCCTTCCCCTTCCCCACCTTCTTAGTCTGGCTTCTTCCCCGTCCTTCCCAGTCCTGTTGAAGGGTCTCAGCTCAAAACGTTGACCGTTTTTTTTCCTCTCCATAGATGCTGCCTGACTTGCTGAGCTCCTCTAGCATTTGTGATAAACCAAGAATAAAGATCTGTACCATACAATTTTGCTATAAGTTACTTTGCATAGGAACAAAAAGAGTTGGTGTTCAAAACAACAGGTGACTTATTAAAAAGTAGTGTGCACCAGAGACCAGTCAAAGTTGATCTATCTGAGTATGAACCAGACACAGCTTTTACTCACTCAGTTGAAGAGATTATCAGTAAAACTACATTTTGATAACAGAATGGTGATTACAGAAGGACTTAATTAAGTTCTGGTTGCAGAATTAATTGATTATTCACAGGTCTAACAGTATATCCAGTTTTCTATTATAACAACGGGTGCTTGCTATAACATAATTAATGGAGTACCTGAAACTTGAGTGATATCTCTGCTGTGTTGCATGTCTCTACTTTACGCTTTATCTGCAGTTTCCTGTTCCCTCATTAGCACAATCCACAACCCAATTTACTAGTTATTAGCCCTCACTATTCTTTCCCCTTCAACACTTTGCCAAAAAAGCTCTTGGAAGAACCAGGCAGAACATATTGAATAAATGTGACTTTTAGAGTCATCAGGTCATAGAGTTACACAGCACAAAAACAGGCCACTTGTTCCAGTTTACCCTTGTCAATGAAGCTATTTCCTTCAACTACTCTTACTTGCCTCCATTTGATCCACATCCCTCCAAACCGTTCCTATCCATAAACCTGTCCAAAATGTCTTAAGTATAACTGTACCTGCCTCTACCACTGCAGCTCATTCCATATATCCAACACATCTGTGTGAAAAGTTTGACCCTCAGAACCACTTTAAATCCTCCCCCCCCCCCCCCCCCCATCTTAAACCTGTGCCATTTAGTTTTAGCCTCACCTACTCTGGGAAAAAATCCATCTTATCTGTGCCTCTCAAGATTTTATAAACCTCTGTCAGGTTACCCCACAACCTCTTTCGCTTCAAGGAAAACAGTCACAGCCTGTCAGTCTTTCCTCAAGCTCTCCTGTCCCACCAACACCCTTATGAAACGTTCCTGCACCCTCTGTAGCTTAATTGCATCTTCCTTATAAAGGGCACTCAGAAATGAACACAGTCTCTCACCAACCTCATGTACTAACATTACATAATGTCCCAGCTCTTGTACTCAGTGTCTCTACCAATGAAGACAACTGGGCCATATCTTAATGACATCCTTCCTGTAGCTGGCCAACCAGCACTGTATACAGCACACCAATGACTGTTCAGTTGTAACGTGTAAGAACATAACATAAGAAATAGGAGCAGGAGAAGGCCATCCGGCCCATCGAGCCTGCCCCACCATTCAGTAAGATCATGGCTGATCTGTCCGTAAACTCAGCTCCATCTAGGGACCTCTTTTGGGTCGGGTGTGACCTGTACAAAAAGTACGGGTTGCACTTGAATCTCAGGGGGAGAAATATCCTGGTGGGCAGGTTTGATAGAGCGGTTGGGGAGGGTTTAAACTAGTTTGGCAGGGGGGTGGGAATCAGAATGTGAGTGCAAGGATTAAGGTAGAAGGACAAGGGCATGATGCTAAGAATTCTGAGTTGATGAGGAAGGACAGGCAGGGGACGAAACATAATTGTAGCCAGTTAAAGGGGTTGAAATGTGTCTATTTCAATGCTAGGAGTATTAGGAACAAGGAGAATGAACTTAGAGCATGAATTAGTACGTGGAACTACGATGTTCTGGCCATTACTGAAACTTGGTTGGAGGAAGGGCAGGATTGGATGATGCAGGTCCCGGGGTTCAGGTGTTTTAAAAGGAATAGGATGGGAGGTAGAAAAGGGGGGAGTGGCATTGCTGGTCAGGGATAGTATCACGGCTATGGAAAGGGACAACGCTGCAGAGGGAGTGTCCGCTGAGTCGGTCTGGGTGGAAGTCAGAAATAGGAAGGGATCAATCACTGTGCTGGGAGTAGTCTATAGGTCCCCAAATAGCGCTCGGGACACTGAGGAGCAGATAAGTAGGCAGATTTTAGAATGGTGCACAAAATACAGGGTAGTAGTTATGGGTGATTTCAACTTCCCTCATATTGACTGGCACCTCCTGAGTGCAAGGGGGATAGATGGGGCAGAATTTGTCAGGTGTGTTCAAGAAGGATTCCTGACACAATATGTGGACCGGCCCATGAGAGGAGAGGCTATACTGGATCTAGTTCTGGGTAATGAACCTGGTCAGGTGACAGACCTCTTGATGGGGGAGCATTTTGGTGAGAGTGACCACAACTCCCTTAGCTTCAGCATAGCTATGGAAAGGGATAAAATCAGATGAAATGGTAAAGTGCTTCACTGGGGAAGTGCTAACTTTGAAGGGATGAGGCAGGAACTAGCAAGAGTAAATTGGAAACAGATGTTCAAAGGGAAAAGCACAGAAGTAATGTGGGAGAAGTTTAGGGACCACTTGAGCTGGTTTCAGGATAGGTTTGTCCCACTGAGGCAAGGAAAAAATGGTAGGAAAAGGGAACCGTGGCTGACGAAACACGTGAGGCAACTCGTCAAGAGGAAAAAGGAAGCATATGTTAGATATAAGAAGCAGGAAGTAGGAGGGGCTCATGAGAAAGATAGGGTAGCCAGGAAGGAGCTAAAGAAAGGACTTAGGAGAGCTCGAAGGGGGCATGAGAAGGCCTTGGCATGTAGGATTAAGGAGAACCCCAAGACATTCTATGCGTATGTGAAGAACAGGAGGATGACGAGAACGAAGGTGGGACCGCTAAAGGATAAAGAGGGCAACATGTGCCTGGAGGCAGAGGAGGTTGGGGAAGTCCTAAGTGAATACTTTGCTTCCGTATTCACAAGTGAAAAGGATCTTGATCAGGGTGAGGTCGAAGTTGAGCGGACCTGTGTGCTGGACAATGTGGAGATTAGGGAAGAAGACGTGCTGGATCTTCTTAAAAACATTAAGATTGATAAATCCCCAGGGCTGGATATGATACACCCCAGGTTGTTGTGGGAATTGAGAGAAGAGATCGCAGGAGCATTAGCTATGATCTTTGAATCCTCTTTGGCTACAGGGGAAGTGCCGGAGGACTGGAGAATGGCAAATGTAGTTCCTTTGTTTAAAAAAGGTAATAGGGAGAAACCTGGGAACTATAGACCGGTGAGTTTTACATCAGTGGTCTGCAAACTACTGGAAAGGATCCTTAAGGATAGGATCTACGAGCATTTGGAGAAGTACAGTCTACTCATGGATAGTCAACATGGCTTTTTGAAGGGAAGAACATGCCTCATGAGCCTGATTGAGTTTTTGAAGAGGTAACAAAAGAAATTGATGAGGGTAGGGCAGTGAATGTGGTCTACATGGACTTTAGCAAGGCATTTGACAAAGTCCCTCACGAGAGACTCATCCAGAAAGTCATGAGGCATGGGGTAAGTGGAGCCTTGGCTGTTTGGATAAAAAAATTGGCTTAAAGGAAGAAAGCAGAGGGTAGTTGGGGAAGGAAAGTATTCTGCCTGGAGGTCGGTTACTAGTGGAGTGCTGCAGGGATCTGTCCTGGGACCCCTGCTATTTATGATTTTTATAAATGACCTGGATATAGAGGTGGAAGGATGAGTGAGTTTGTGGATGACACAAAGATTGGAGGAGTTGTGGATGGAGCTGTAGGTTGTTGAAGGTTACAAGAGGATATAGACAAACTGCAGAGTTAGGCAGAAAAATGACAGATGGAGTTCATTCCGGACAAGTGTGAGGTGATGCATTTTGGAAGGACAAACCAGAAGACTGAGTACAGGATTAATAGTCAGTTACTTAAGAGTATGGATGAACAAAGGGACCTTGGGGTTCAAATCCATACATTCCTCCAGGTCGCTGTGCAGATTGATAGCATAGTTAAGAAGGCCTGTGGGATGCTAGGCTTCATTAACAGGGGGATTGAGTTCAAGAGTAGAGGGGTCATGTTGCAACTCTACAAATCTCTGGTGAGACCGCACTTAGAGAGTATTGTGTTCAATTCTGGTCACCTCATTATAGGAAGGATGTGGAAGCTATGGGGAGGGTGCAGAGGAGATTTACCAGGATGTTGCCTGGTTTGGAGAACAAGTCATATGAAGCAAGTTTAGCAGAGCAGGGACTTTTCTCTTTGGAGCGTAGAAGAATGAGAGGGGAATTGATAGAGGTCTACAAGATTATGAGAGGCATAGATAGGGTGGATAGTCAGTACCTGTTTCCCAGGGCACCAATAGCAAACACCAGAGGGCATATGTACAAAATTAAGGGAGGGAAGCTTAAGGGAGACATCAGGGGTAAGTTTTTTACACAGAGGGTTGTGAGTGCCTGGAATGACTTGCCAGGGATGGTGGTGGAGGCTAAAACATTAGGGGTATTTAAGAGCCTCTTGGACAGGCACATGGATGAAAGAAAAATAGAGGGTTATGGGGTAGTGTGGGTTTAGTACTTTTTTTTAAGAATTATATGGGTCGGCACAACATGGAGGGCTGAAGGGCCTGTACTGTGCTGTAATGTTCTGTGTTTCATCTACCTGCCTTTTCCCCATAACCTTTAATTCCCCTACTATGTAAAAAAACTATCTAACTGTATCTTAAATATATTTAGTGAAGAAGCCTTAACTACTTCCCTGGGCAGAGAATTCCACAGATTCACCACTCTCTTGGAAAAACAGTTTCTCCTCATCTCCATCCTAAATCTTCTCCCCTGAATCTTGAAGCAATGTCCCCTAGTTTTCAGTAATTCAGTAATATTTGAGTAATATTGAAAATATATTGTTTGATTAAGTATCCTATGCTGTTTACACAATGCATTGCACATTATATGTGAGAGTATATGAAATGCATTGATTACAAGAGTACATCACACCACTGCATAATACATGCACAACTCGTTTAAAGTAAACACAAAATTAGATAGTTTATTCCAGATTCTGGATTTTTATTTTGAATAGTTTTTATGTTTTGGAGTTACAAAACATAACAGTGCTGATGGGGTATTTTTAAAATGAACCCAAGATGACTACCGAAGTGCAGTAAGATAGATGAGTTTTTTAAAAATCCTGTTGTGTCTCTTTGGAAGGAGGAAAGGGAAACAAACAATTTTTTTTAAAACAGAAACCTGAGAAGAATTCACATTCATAAACAATGAGTACTGTGTGATAATAATCATAAAAATGAGCAGAAATGACTGGCTCCATCAGAATGATTGGAGCATCTGATTACACACTGAACTAATTGAACAACATTGTAAAGCAAATAGAATAGCTGGTGAGAAAGTAATACATTGCATTGTATGGAAACAAATGCTGTTTGCTCAGAAGTTTGATAGCTCCAACGAAACCAGCCAAAACAAGCTTTGCTGATATCATGAAAGTAATGCAGGGACATCAAGAACCAAATCCATTGTGGATTGCAAAACACTTTAGGTTTCATAAGCAGAATCAAAGGGAAGGGGAGTCCATTTCAGTCTGTGTGGCTGCATTGAAAAGATCAGCTGAGCATTGTCAGTTCGGTGATGGGCTCAATGATGCACTGGGAGATTCTTTAGTTCGTGGAATCTTACAAGAAAGCATTTAAAAATGGCTCCTAACTGAAGAACAAATTGAAAGAACAGTTGAAATAGCTGTATCAATGGAAACCGCAGACAGATATGTAATTCAGTTGCAGTCAGAAGGGAGCATGAACAAAATTGCAGCGTCTAGACGGAGGCCTGTCTGGCCAACCAAGTTGTGTTACCATTGTGGCAGGGGCTCACATTCATCAGACCAATGGAGGATTAAAGGTGAAACTTGCAGAAAATGCAACAAAGTAGGATCTATACAAAGAGCATGTCGGGCAGACAAGAATGAATGGACTGCACAGGGAAGAAAACGGGTAAAAAGTCAAGTTGCAGTTTTCAAAAAGAGCACCAATCTGCATGCTGTTGATGAAAAATCTGATTATAATGAGAGTGACACAGGACTGTGTTGCCTTAAGATTGTCAATGCGAAAATTAACAATAGACAAGCAATATGGCTTTCACCAGAAGTGAACGGCAAATTAATTAAACTGGAATTGGACACTGGCTCAGCTGTTTCAGTCATTCCACAAAATGAGTTTGAATGGCATTTCAAAGATACTAAACTGAAGCCTGCAGATAGCCAACTAAGAATTTATATTGGAGAAATGTTAACTCCTGTGGGAATGACATTTCTAACAGTGAAATACAGCAACCAACAAGCCACTTTAGACATGTGATAAAAACAGGAGGGCCAGCATTGTGAGGTCTGGAGTGTCCGAGACAACTACAACTTGATTGAAGAGACATCCATTATTTGCATGTCACATCCAATGTGATGGAGTCAACTGCAATTGAATTAGGAAAGGTGGAGTCAACATGCATTAAGGTTATTGCATGTACTTCAAGTTGGAGACAAAAAACTGTAGATGCATGGACCAAAGTGAAGCTGGATAAATGGAAAGCCAAAGAGAGAGAAGTCAATGGAGATATGAAAACAGGATTTGTCAAATGATGTTGTGAATGAGGAAAGCAAGAGAAGAGATCAGATCATAAAAGGATCAATAGAAGGATTGATAAGAGAATACTCCAGTGAACTAAATGCACCTTCCCAAGATCAAGATGCACATCCTAGAAAGAAGGAAATGGAAAAGAAAGAGAAGGATCAAAGTAGATCCAGAGAGAAAAGCTGAGAAAACAAGAAGAAAGGTGCCCAGAGCTGTCAGAGCCACTTCCTACAGTCCCAGAATCAACTCCAACAACCAGCACAGAGGAAGCCCCACAACATGAGAATGCTTCACAGCCACAAGTCTCATCTGCCAAACAGAGTGATTCCCCCCTTGTCAGAAAACACATTATCACACAAGAGTAAGAAAGCCTCCTCAGCAATTAAATCTTTAGGTCTGAATTGAACAATTTAAAAACATACTATGCTGTGGATATTAATATAGTAGTTGGGTTTCCTTCACTGCTGATGCTGCCCTCGATCACATCTCCTCCATTTCACAAATATCTGCACTCACCACTTCTTCCCACCGCCTTAACAGTGATAAAGTTTCTCCTGTCCTTACTCATAACCCCACAAGCCTCTTCATCCAACACTCCACCCTCCGCAACATCCGTCATCTCCAAAGGGATTCTCCCACTAAACATATCCTTATCTGAGATGCTTTGTAATTTGGGGGGCTGCTTCGTTGAGCACCTCTAATCCGTCTGCCATAAACAGAACGTCCTGCGGCCAAGCACGTTAATTCCGAATCCCATTCCCGTTCTGACATGTCGGTCCTTGGTCTCCTCTTGTACCAAAATGAGGCCACCCTCAGGGTGGAGAAGCAAAAATTATATTCCATCAGGGTCGCCTCCAGCCTGATGGCATGAATATCAATTCCTTCTTCCGGTAATTTTTTTTCCCTCACCCTCTGCTCTTCTTCTATTCCTCGCTCTGGTCTCTTTCGTCATCTCACCTGCTTATCACTTCCCCTGTGTCTGCTCCTCCTTTCTTTTCTCCTATGGTCCACTCTCCTCTCCTATCAGATCCCTTCTTCTTCAGCCCTTTGCTTTTCCTATCCACTTGGCTTCACCTATCACCTTCTAGCTCGCTTACTTCCCCTCTCCCCACCTTTTTATTCTGGCATCTTCCCCCTTCCATTTCAGTTCTGAAGAAGGGTCTCAGCCTGAAAAGTCAATTGTTTGTTCATTTCCATAGATGCTGCCTGACCAGCTGAGTTCCTCCAGCATTTGTGTGAGTTGTATTATATAGTATATTGTATCTATGTGTGTATGTGTATTTATAAGTTGGGATGAATTCTATACTGAGACAAAGTTTATAGCTAAGCAGAGAAGAGTGCTCTGTATTTAATATTTGAGTAATATTGTAAATATGTTGTTTGATTAAGCATTCTTTGGTGTTTACACAATGCATTGCAGGTTATATGTAAGAGTACGTGTATTGCATACATCATCACACCACCACATGATATGTGCCTGCCTCACTTTAAGTAAACACAAAGTTAGAATCATTATTCTGAACTCCCTTGCTTTTATTCCAATTCCTGTACTCAGTGCCCTGACTGATCAGGGCAAGCAGGCTAAATTGGTTTCTTATTGTCAAATACTGAGATGCAGTGAAAACCTTTGTTTTGCATGCCATTCATACATATCATTTCATTGCATCAGCAAAAACAATCACGGAATACTGAATGGTGGTGGCATCCGTTAGTCTCGCGAGACCATGGATCTGTGCCCGGAAGATTTCCAGGGCGTAGGCCTGGGCAGGGTTGTATGGAAGACTGGCAGTTGCCCATGCAGTCAGTGTCCCCTCTCCAAGCCACCAATGTTGTCCAAGGGAAGGGCAAGGGCCGATACAGCTTGGCACCAGTGATGTCGCAGGAGTTGCCAGAACGAGGTTGAAGACAACATCGGACTGCCTTAGGGACTGGATTTGTCCTCAGGGTTAACTCCGGAAGCCTTTCCCATGAGTGGGTATGGCCGCAAGGCAGCGGAGGTTTGAAATCAGAGTTTTCATACAGAAATGCAGAATGTAAGTGGTACAATTACAGAGAAGGCAGAATGCAGGGAAACAACAGTCTATATAACAAAATAGATTGTTACGTCAAAATCCATTTTGTTATGCTAAGAAACTATTCAATTGTCTTGTAGCTGAGGGATAGAAGCTGTCCTTGAGCCTGCTGGAATGTACTTCCAGGCTTTCGTATCTTCTGCCAATGGGAAGAGGCAGAAGTGAGATGTTGGGTGTGCAGTGTCTTTGATTATATTGACTGCATTATCAAGTCAGTGAAAAGTATAGACAGAGCCCTTGAAATCTCTTTAAAAATTGTCCTTTTTAATTTTCCCTTAATGCTCCTATTTTTACAGCAACTCCTAAAGACACTGCATTTCTGTGCTGGGGTCCCTTCTCCTGCCCTAGGAACATATTCAGTGATGCAGTCAGCCAGGGTAGGTTTAAATTCATAGTTGGCACTTAAAGAATCCTATTGACCCAATCTGCATTTTGTTATCATTTTCTGCTTTCTCTTGCAAAACCAATTAATCTGTCATCAATTCATGTGAAGCTATCTTACTTGAATACCTCAGTCATCAAACATTTCTTAAAGTCAAAGTAATAGTGCAAATCTTAGATGCCTTTTAACGTTTAATGCTGCTTCACAGAATTCCAGAAGATTTGTGAAGCATGACCAACTGCAAAGAAAAACATGTCAGCAATTCCTTGTTTTACTAAATAGATAACATTTGTCTTAGGTTCGGGTCTTCAGTCCTGAGTGCCTTACCTGCCTTTTCTCTGCGAGCTCAGAGCTCCCCGTGGGAAGTATATTCCTTTCAGCTTGCAACAACTCTCATGTGCAAAAGCTGTGAGCTGTTCCCCCAAATATCAAAATGGGCTCTGTTGGCCCACTCCTCACCCAAGGGCAACTATGCAAATAATTCTGTCTCTGAAATCTGGGGTGGGGTGTTTATCAGCCAGTTCCTTCCCACAGACAACCACGGTCAGCAAAGTGCAACTCCCAGAATTGAAGGAGCAGTGTTTTTGTTCTTTCTTGTATAACTTACTGTACATTTTATTATAATATAGAGGAGTCGAGCTTATGCCAGTGATACCATCAATCTTATTCACCCAGTTATTTTCCTGCATCCTATTCCCTCTTGGTAGTAGGAGTGTGATCACTTGAAGCAAATACAATGTTCTCCTCAATACAATGGCAAGTCTTCATGTGGCTGTAGAGGTCACAGTGAAGCATGCAAACTTCACAGAGACAGCTCCAGAGGGCAGAACTGAACCAGGGTTTTAAAACCGTGAGCCAGCAGCATTATTTGTTACACCACCATGGCACACAGCATGGGGTGTAAGGGTGCCCAGTGAAGGCCTCTTCTGAATCTTTGGTAAAGGTGTCTAATTGAAGTAATTTCCCAGTACCAGATCAAATTCCCTGGAAATTTAAGGCCAAACCAGGTTCAACAGTATAATAATTCTGACTCTGCCTGAATAGACTGTATTGTTGCAGTCAATGCAGGTGTGGATGAAAATCCAGAGAGGTGTCCAGGCATTAAATGCAATTGAATGCCACTGTAATTGCCAGATCCACCAAGCATTAGAATGTTATAAACACGAAGACTCCAGGAAAGATGATCAGGAACTTACTTACAGACCTTACAATGAGCCATCCTTTTTCTCGCCTTCTTTCTGTTAAAGTTGTTCTGTAAGACATCTTTAAACAATATACTCTACTTTAAAACTTTGACTTTAGCATTAAATGTTTTAAAGCCATGTTACTACTTCAGTTTGAAGACCTTTCATCAGAACAATTTTGATGAAGAGTCTTCAACATGAAAGCTTAACTGCTTCTCTCTACACACATACTGCTTGCTATACTGTGTGCTTGTAATATGTCGATCATTTTCTGTTCTTTATTTTTGATTTATTATACAGTTAGATATGTCTGACCTTCAAATACATCATTTTAAATCAAATTATAGAATAATCGTGTCATTCAGTACTCATCCACCTCTTAAATCAGTTGTGGTGAACTGGGCCAAAATGTCTGTGACACTTCCTTTCCTTGACAGTGAGGAAAGGCTGGTTGTTGAAGAGCAGAGTACCTGTTGAAGCAGAACTAATGTTTAGTATTCAATATAAACAATATGCCAGTTTTTCTGGATTTTCTATCAGGCTGCTTTGGTAAAAGAGTTAGAGAAGCCCTCTACAAATATAGAGTCTACATCCAGATTAGAACCTGGGTACTCATTTTTCCCCACACAATATATGAAAAAGTCACATATCATCACACAATTACATATAGTTTCACATCACTACTGACCCACACTCCAGAATTACACTTTTCCCTAATTTGTCTATTCTTTTTCTTTTGAGTGTAACCATATTCCAAATTATCAGATTAATTCTTTCCAGAATTATCTTATTTATCTAAATAGTTCACCATCTCCACAAACAGATTTTCTATGAGGCAATGGTCAAAAGAATCTTTCAGTATTTGGGTGTTACTGCTATTTTCACTATTAATTTCTACTTCGATTGTCTAGTTCTCTTTTATGTTGCCTTACCCCATATTTATAACAGATGTATTCTCATCTGATAGGTAGTTGATTGAATGGAAGATAAGAATTGGATATTTAATGAGACAAAATGGGTACAGCATATGTGTTCTTCCAGTTTTGGGAGGTGCTGCCAAAGAAGCTTTGGCAATTTGCTGCAGTATGCTCTCTAAATGGCACATGCTGTGGTCATGAAGAACCAGTGGTGGAGAGAGTGAATATTTAGGACAATGAACTGATATTGTGCTCTCTGAATTTTGTCATTTCTGCGTACATCTTGGCAAACACGGTATACTTCCTTATTCTATTGCAAAATTATATAATTATGCAAGGTTGTAACAAATCAATGTTTTAAAAATAATGCATCCAATTCTTGCTTTAAAAACAGCTGAAGTTTCAAACTCACTTACCTCATAGCTGCTCCATGATATTGGTAATGGGAAGAATTGCTCTGTTACACAGATGTGCTCTACTGATTGGAGTGGGAGCATGTCTTTAAACTAGCCTGAGGGATGAGTGCTTTCATTCAATCCCAAAAATTTATGTGCAGGAAAACAATAAGCCAGTCTTCAGATGTGAGTAATAGGGCTATTTTATCAACTTAATCCATCTCAATCATGATAAAATTATAACATTTTTACCAAAATAATGAGATCGATGGCTGCTAAAGTTCTGGTAGATGGCATTGGCTGAACTATTAGTTAGTTAATGATCATACCAATATTGGTAAGTTAATAAGTATATCAATGTTAATCTGACAGATCCCTATGGAAGAAGAAACTGCCTTTGATTTTGTGAATTTTTCATGTAAAAACTTCATTTGATGTTTGATTAGCATTGCCTGTTAACATTTGTTTACATTCCTTTTAACTTCAGTGTGAGCCTTGCTGACAGCATCCCCAGTAATGTACATACTCACTTACAGCTGGAGACACATATGCCTGTTGTCTCTCAAGACACAGACTGAAGGATCAGTGACAGAAATGTTACTCCTACCATCAAAAGCACCTCAAATGACAAGAGATATGCCTTCATATTTCATAACCAAAAATAAGGAGCATGTGGAACAAATTGTTTCTTCTGTTGGTTCTTCAATGTGCAATAGCTACACACAAATGCATTAAAAATAAATGGGTATCATTCAAGGGTTGTGCATCTATTGTTAGAATTCATACCACAGTGTAAAAGTATCCTGTTACAATTGCCATTTGACATTTTGAAGACTATTGTTACTGATGTGCAACTCTATGCCCCATCAGATAAATTCAGAAGTGTGTTTTACGGACATTTTCTTTATTCCAAGGTCACTGATACATTTGAGAAAGTTTTAGAATATCATTACATTTTTAAATTATAATTTCAATTTTAGTAACATTTTATTTGCCCCCACACTATTCCGTTAACTGTCTGGAGTCGGAATAACAAAATAACAGGATTGATTTCAGAATGTTTCGAGGAAGAAATTTTAATAATATGATAAAAAGCAGCCAGTATATCTATTCCTGTTTACTGTGTCATGCAGGAACATGCTGAGTTGCCACGGTGCCACTAATGAAGATAAGATCTGGATCTGGCTCAGCTGTGATGGCCCCCTACACTCACATTGTCAATATTTTAATCTAGATTGCAATATTAACCATCCATGAAAAAAATATTTCTTTGGATGTAAAGTATATTGAGGTATCTTTTGTGAAGATATAGGTAATAATATTTCTTATCTACTTACTTAGGGTTACAGACTGAAAACAACCTTACAGATTAGGTGCAATAAAATGGTTGCTAATGTATAATCAATCCTCATTATAAAAGGACTGTGGTGGGGAGAAAGGATCTCAGATACAAGGAGCCAAACCTTAACTTACCATTTGTAGATTTCCCCATGTTGACTTACTGAAAACAATATCTGACCTAATAGGCAAGACCATTCATGAGAACAGGGCCTTTCAAAGTTCAAAGTAAATTTATTATTAAATACCTTACCATATACTACCTTGAGATACATTTTTTTTCAGGCATTTACAGGAAAAACAAAGAAATACAAAAGAATCTACTAAAAAAATGCATAAAAGCTGACAAAGAACCAATGTGAGAATGAAGAAAAACTGCAAATAAAAACAACACTGAGAACATGAGATGTAAAAGAGCCTTTGAAAGTGAGTCTGTAGGTCATAGAGTTGTGATCAGTGAAGCTATTCACACTGGTCCAGGACCCCACACTGGTTGTAGGGTAATGACGGTTCCTGAACCTAGTGGTGTGGGACCTAAGGTTTCTGTACCTTCAGCCCAATGATAGTAGTGAGAAGAGAGCATGGCCTGGATGGTGGGGGACTTTGATGGTGGATGCTGCTTTCTTGTGCCAGCACACTGTGTAGATGTACTAAGTGGTCGGAAGAGCCTGTGATGGACTGGTCTGTATCCACCATTTCTGTAGTTTATCCTATTCCTGGGCATTAGTGTTTCCATACCAGGACATCATGCAGCCAGTCAGCATACTGTTGGCTGTGCGTAACTAGAAGTTTCTCAAAGTTTTTGATGAAATGCCAAATCTATGCAAACTTCTTAGAAAATAGAGGTGCTGTCGTGTCTTCTTTGTGATAACGTTTACTTGCTGGTCCCAGAACAGATCCTCTGATATGTTGGCTCCAAGAAATTTAAAGCTACTAACTCTCTCCACCTCCAGTTCGCTAATGAAGACTAGCTTATGGATCTCCAGCTTCCTCCTCCTGTTGTCGATAATCAGTTCTTTTGAGTGAGAGGTTGTTGTTGTGGCACCACACAACCGGATTTTCAGCCTCTCTCCTGTATGCCGATTCATAACAAACGTTGTGTTGTCAGTAAACTTAAATATACATTAGAGCTGTACTTTATCACACAATTATATGTATAAAGTGACTCAGGCTGGGGCTAAGCACAAGTAAATGTATTATCAAAGTACATATATGTCACCATATTACAACCCTGAGATACATTTTTGTGAGCAAATACAAAAGTAATGAAATAATAATTAAAAATAAATAAGCGATAAATATCAAGAACATGAGATAAAGTGTGCTTGTAAGCGAGTCCATAGGTTGTGGGAACATTGCAATGGAGGGAATAGTGAAGTTGAGTGAAGTTATCCCATTTGGCTAAGGGGCCTGATGGTGGAGGGGTAATAATTGATCCTGAACCTGGTGGTGTGAGTCCTGAGGCTCCTGTACCTTTTTTTGAATTGAATTGACTTTATTATTTACAACCTTCATATGCATTATGAGTAAAAATCTTTACATTACGTCTCCGTCTAAATGTGCAATGTGCTATTTATAGTAATTTATAATATATAGTATGTGCAACAGGATAGTCAGTATAACATAGAAATACAGTTGTGTCAGCATGAGTTAAGCAGTCTGATGGCCTGGTGGAAGAAGCTGTCGCAGAGCCTGCTGGTCCTGGCTTTTATGTTGCGGTATCATTTCCCAGATGGTGGCAGCTGGAACAGTTTGTGGTTGGGGTGACTCAGGTCTCCAATGATCCTTTTTACACACCTGTCCTTGTGAATGTCCTGAACAGTGTGAAGTTCACATCTACAGATGCGCTGGGCTGTCCGCACCACTCTCTGCAAATTCCTGCGATTGAGGGTAGTACAGTTCCCATACCAGGCAGTGATGCAGCCAGTCAGGATGCTCTCAGTTGTGCCCCTGTAGAAAGTTCTTAGGATTTGGGAGCCCACACCAAGCTTCTTCAGCTGTCTGAGGTGAAAGAGGCGTTGTTGTGCCTTTTTCACCACACAGCCAGTATGTACAGACCATGTGAGATCCTCGGTGATGTGAATGCTGAGGAACTTAAGGCTGTTCACCCTTTCAACCCCAGATCCATTGATGTCAATAGGCATTAGACTGGCTCCATTCCTCCTATAGTCCACAACCAGCTCCTTTGTTTTTGCAACATTGAGGGAGAGGTTGTTTTCTTGACACCACTGAGTCAAAGTGATGACTTCTTCTCTGTAGGCTGCCTCATTATTGTTTGAGATTAGGCTAATCAGTGTAGTGTCATCAACAAATTTAATTAACAGGTTGAAGCTGTGGGTGGAGACAGGAAGGGGCTTAGTACACAGCTCTGAGGGTCTCCTGTGTTGAGGGTCAGGGGGGGTAGAGGTGAGGGAGCCCACTCATACCACCTGCCGGCGATCTGACAGGAAGTCCAGGATCCAGCTACACAAGGCAGGGTGAAGGCCGAGGTCTCTGAGCTTCTTATTAAGCCTGGAGAGAATTATGGTGTTGAATGCTGAACTGTAGTCCAGGAACAACATTCTCACATGAGCATCCCTCTTCTCCAGGTGTAAGGACGGTGTGTAGAGCTGTGCCTATTGCGTCATCTGTTGATCACTTGTGTCGACAGGCGAATTGCTTCTTCGCAGCATCAAGAAGAGAGCATGACCTGGGTGGTGAGGATCTGTGATGATGTATGCTGCTTTCCTGTGACAACACTCAGTGTAGATGTGCTCAAAAGTGGGGAGGGCTTTACTCATAATGGACTGGGCAGTATCCACTACCTTGTGGGATTTTACGTTCAAGGGCACTGGTGTTTCCGTACCTGTCTGTGATGCAGCCTGTCAATATACTCTCCACCACACACCTATAGAAGTTTGTCAAAGTTTTAGATGTCATTTCGAAACTTCACAAACGCCTAAGGAAGTGGAGGCATTGCTGTGCTTTCTTTGTAATTGCACTTTTATGCTGGGCCAGATACAGGTGTTGTTTCCAATTCATACTGACCAGGCTCTGCCAGTGAGGAAAGGGAGGTACTGAGCCCCAGGTCCTGGGACTTCGTGATGGGTTTCAAGGGGATGATAGTATTGAATAATGAGCTGCAGTCAATGAAAAGCATCTGATGTATGTATTTTCATTGCTCAGGTGTTCCAGAGTTGAGTGAAGAGCCAATGAAATGGCTTCTGCCGTTAACCTCTTGTGACGGTGGGTGAATTGGAGCAGATCCAGGACACTTCTCAGGCAGGAGTCAATATGCTTCATGACCAACCTCTCATAGCACTTCATCACAGTGGACATAACATAATGTCTTCACTAAGGTGGACCAGTACTCTCCCATAGAAAGACCTTAGATTTTGCTGATTGTCATAGCTGTCTTTGCATCAGTAATGTTGGAAAAACTACTGAAGAATACTTGAACAATTAAAGCAATGTAATTAAATAAAATTAAAAGAGTTAAAAACATAAATACATTCTTAAACAAATGCAACCTTTAACAGACACAAATAAATTAAAATAAATAGAAATCACTGCATTGAATTGAATATTTTACTGTTTCAGCATCAAAGTCGAAACACAAAGATTAGGCAAATTCTACTGTGTACATATCTGGGAAAGTGCAGCTAAACACTCTCCATCACTGGCCAGTGTGCGACAGCAGCTCCAGAGAGCGGCAGGGAAATCACCAGTTGAACTCAGGCAGCAAGTTTGAGATTTCTGCTATTGTGTGGGAATGCCGAGCTTTCCAACATTTAGGTAAATGACTGCAATTCAATCTGCATTTCCAATTTTTATGATCATTCACAACCAAAATGCTTAAAGAAAACTATTATGTGAAGAAATTTTCCAATGCTGAGCTTCAATGATTTTAAATACTGTATATACAAACATATGATAAAAGATCAGATACCTGTGACTGTTAAACTTCCCCGTACGTCTTATTCCATTTTAGGCATGACACTCCCAGATGTGATTTTAGTCAATCATGCACAAAATTATTTAGTTTTCAAGGTATGTGAAAGTTCTCCCACATGAAGGGAAATATTTCTAACCACAGGGTAAGGATATTTAGGGAGTATTTTCTAGTCTTCATAAAACATAAAAAGAGCAGAAATGTGATTTTGGTGGCAAATGCTAAAATGATACTCGCTATTCAAGGAAAAAGACTGAGGAATTTTGACTAATTTATTCATATACAAACTTGTACAATCCAACTCAGTAAGAGAAAGGGATCAAAATAGTTGAAACAACAGTGAACCATATTTTTATAAATATAAAAATTCAAGTGTTTAGCCATACCATGGAAGTGAACAGTATGCATTGATATCTTTGTGTTCAAGGTCCTTTGGAACCTGTACATTTGATAAGTCTACATTTTTATTTGCTTTGCTGAGAAACTTCTCTGTACATCTTAAATTTTTTGAAGAATTTAGGCATTTCATAACATTGAATTCAGAGCAGAGTGCTATAAAGATACTCATATACTCATGTCCATCTACTGATATTAAATAAAGAAATAGTTTTGCCTGTAATAGTCATATTGTTAATTCCATCAACTGGTTCAGGACAGTAGCATAACTGGACTGGAAACAAAGGTACTAATATTAAAATAGATGGGTTTGGAGATAATGGATTGTTCTTTAGTGAAATGTTTGACAGTTCACTGATTTAAACAAAAATTGAAAAAACTGTACACTTTAAGTCAAAGTCAAATTCATTGTCAAATGCACAAGTACATAAATGCACAGGTGCAATGAAAAACTTGCTTTCAGAAGCATCACAGTGACATAACATAATTCACAAGAAGAACATAAATGTAAATTATATGTATTTTTAGAAGCTGCAATTGTGTTCTTCAGGTTTTTGCAATGTACAGAGTTTAATGCAACTTCATTAAACAAAAGTACAACAGTAAGCTTGAAATCAGATGAGAAAGATATTGTTGCAAGAAATATATTATGAGGAATTAAGGAGGCTTTTCTGAATACTACTATTATATATAAGGATTCTCACTGCTTCACCATAGGAGGATCTTGGCAGAATACTTCGTACAAATGGTGAGTTGAGTTGAAGAGATCCTTTGGAGATTAATTTCATAGGATAGCTGGATTGGGAGCTATGCATTAGCATTCTGAAAGATTTCTAAACCAATGTGTTGAAAGCAATGAATGATGATTTTGCATTCTGCTGATCCTTGACATTCATTGCCATTGTGACAACTCCATGCACATGTACTCGATAAGGACCATTGCCAAGCAAGGCTGGTGGATTCTACTAAAGAGGGGGAGTCAGTCTGATTAAAAACCGACACTGGAGTCAGGCAGACAGAGAGCGAAACAGCAAACTGCAGTGAGGGATGTCTGGTTTCATGGACAGATTGCAGCGATTTGGTTTATATTGGCAGGAATTGACTAGAAAGTCAGCTGACAGGAAAATAATAAATAAATCATATTAAAAGATCAGTGAGTTCATTACTTTCTTTTGTATGTGAATAAGTGAATGTCGTTTATAAACAAAACTCAGTGAACTCATTTCGACTGCAGAAAAAAGACAGTTTAATGATTCACGTATGTCCTCAAAATTTGCAGTCTTTTCTCATTCCTTCTCAGAAAAACTGCAAAAGCTTGCTTAAGGAAATATAAATGTTTAGGCCAGATGATCTGGCTATATTACTGTGAGGTCCCTGCATTTTTATTGCAAAATTACTCAGAAGCTGGGTGTGGAGTCGATGGGTTTTTCTCTGGTAAAATATGTTAAAACAAATACTCAAGCTGCCTACAGAAACACTGAATAAACCATCAGAACAATATAAATAATTAACAACAAAATATGATGAATTAACAAGAGTAGCAAGATTTTGAATCTAAACGATAAAAGATTTCTTTTAAGATTCTCATGTGAAAGTACATGCCATATCAGGAGAAAGCCATTAGGTTATTCTTTTCTTTACAGAACTGTTGCAGAGCCTTTCATTAATAGCAATGGCTTTCTTTTTTAGAAAAGTTTGTTTGCACATTTTTTAGAAGTCAATAATAAACACTATGGGAGATTCCACTCTTCTGACAGGAGGCCAGGAGGCCACATTATCTCCTTCTGTCCTCAGAAAGGATGGCTAGGCTGGGGAAAAACAATGGATCATTTCCCCCCTTTTAGAATTTAAACTGCAATAGCAATGTCAACATCAATGAAGCTGCTTGACTTGGATGATCTCTCAGAAAGGTTTTCACATCTGGAACATCTTTATTGCAGCTGTAACTTTTACACGCCTTGATTAATTCAGTATTCATTCCCAGGCCTCATTCTTACCCCTGTCCTCACTTTAACATGGCTGCAACAGTTTTGAGACAGAAGAGTAAGTGCCAGCCTATGATTAGAAGTACTGTATATCAAGTTCAAAAGAAATGCACAGCTTCACTGATTTTATTCAAGTCAGCGTTGCCAGTGTGAGAAGGCTGGCCCTTCAAAATCCTACTTTTAAACTAAGATAGAGCTTGTGTGAAAATAAAATAATGTTACTGTCTTTCCATTGATCGTCCTGCTAAAATTGCACAATTTGTTAAATTGAGAAATTCATCCAATATGTTCATATTAATTCAATGGTTGTGACTTTCTCAGTTATTATATGGGTGTGAACATGCTTGTAAGCCCACTCAGTATATATTTTAAATGTTTCAAAATGTCATAATCTCATGAGGTTCTTCAAGATGTGTGATACTGTGAAATTATCTTTAAGAATACTTCACTTTTGAAACAGCATAATCCTTATTTGCACACTTTACAGAAAGATTCTTAATCTGTCCCTCATACAATTGTTATTTTGGAAATAGTTGCTTCCAGTCTTCCTTCTGATGTTAATTCTATTCTCCTTGTAATGGCTGCACTATTTCTTCTTTCTCTTTCAGATCCTTCTTTAAAACTTTCCAATTTCCTGCTGTGCTCCAGTGTTCTTCATTCTCCCGGGATGAATTGTAAATGCAGGGAAGGCGTCCTGTTTGGATTTGCATTTTGCTGGTTCACAATAGCTGGCATTTTGCCATCTCTACTTGCTGTCTTGGTCCTGCAAAACATATGTGAATTTAACAGTTTTCGCAAAATGCTTTTAGCAAAAAATTACGATGGATCTTTGAAACAGTTCCCATAATGGGCAGTGTGGTAGTGTAGTGGTTAGCACAATCCTTTACAGTACAGGCGACCCAGGTTCAGTTCCTGCCACAGCCTGAAAGGAGTTTGTACTTTCTCCTTGTGACTGCGTGGGTTTCATCCGGGTGCTCTGGTTTCCACCCACAGTCCCAGGACATACTGGTTGGTAGGTTAATTGGTCATTGTAGAATTAGGCTAGAATTCAATCAGGGAATTGGTGGGCGGCATGACTCAAAAGGCCAGAAGGGTGTATTCCGCGCTGTATCTCAATAAAAATAAAATAAGTCAAAATAGAAATTATCTTTGTGTTTTTATGATGAATCACTTACCATGGCAATATTACATTTTCATCCTGGAATAATTTTCACTGGAAACAGCTCCAATTCTCCAATTCTCAATACCTATCTGCTCCCAATTATACTACAAAGCAAGTTTGACATTTATGTCTGTAGGACGGGGGTACATGTAGGCAAAAGGAGTTTCCCATTATTGGCCTCTATCAGTTTCAGAGATTGATGAGCAAACATAGAATCATCACCCTTAATGTGGGGTATGTCTGTTAGCTATCAAGGAAAGAGCTACCTTACGAGTCTTTGTCATTTGGCTTTCAGGTGGCTGTATCTTGTAACCCTGTTTTTACCATCCTTGCAGTTCAGTTGAAGACTACCAGCCGCAAATAAAAGTTATGTTTTACCTGAAGCCTTGTGTCGAAGTGAGTAAATGAGTGGTTCCTCTCTAGAAACTAGTTCAGATGAACCTACAATTGTAACAATTCAGCACAGAAGGAGACCATCTGGCCTATTAAATCTGTGACAAAATCAAATTTCCCTGTCAGTCCCACTTTCCGGTTCTTTCCCCATAGACAATAAATTGCACTATTACAATTATATATCCAAGATACAATTACATCAGATTTTGTTTTCCTTATATATAATGCAGATAATAGTAACTCTCTGAATAAGAAACATTACTTCATCTTCCTGATTACTTTATCAACAAATACTAATTGCTGGCACTTATCAAAATTTTGACACTTTGTCAAAATTAAGATCATAACTCTGTTCCTTTAAAGTTCTCCCCCTCTTCTTTAGTCTTTGAATCATGGCCAAATTGTTTTAAAATAAAACGGAGTCATCGACAAGATAATACATGTTGCAAGCAGAGTATAATAAACACAAAACAAAATGCAATTACTAAGAAATTAAGTTCTTAAAGGCCATCAGTATCAGGAAGGATCCCACCGACTATGCTCATGAACTGTTTGTCCTATTCTCTTCAAGGAGGAGGCTACATAGCATCCACAGCAGGACCACCAGACTCAAAAGCAGTTTCTTTCCCCAAATAGTAAGGCTGATCAACACTTCCACCCACTAACCCACTAGCACTACCTTATCTTTTCATGTCAGTCACCTTATGAAAGGTACTTCTGTACCTGGCATCACTTTATGTACATGTAATCAATCTATGTATATAAGCTGTTTTAAGTACTTATAGTTATTGTGTTCTTTAACTTAGTGTGGTTTTATATGCTGCATCAGATCTGGAGTAACAATAATTTTGTTCTCCTTTACACGTGTACTGGAAATGACTTGAAACAATCTTGAAGTTAACTAGCAAAATCAACGAGGCTGATGATACACGCTTCACCTCCGTGGTTTGCATAACAAAGCTTCAGAGGGAAGAGGACAGTGTGGTTCCTGGTTCCATCAGATCAGCAGCTTTTAGTTTAATTTGTGGCAAACTGTACCCGGCCTCCTCTCCTCAGCTGTCTGCAAGGCTCAGTTCCTTTATATTCCCCTCAAGTTTGATGGTGCACAGAACACACTACCAAGGGTAGGCCACATCAACCACAACCCGGCAATGAAGTCAAAAGCAGATGATTTTAAAATATATATATATATATATATATGTATATGTGTGTGTGTGTGTGTGTGTGTGTGTGTGTGTGTGTGTGTGTGTGTGTGTGTGTGTGTGTGTGTGTGTGTGTGTGTGTGTGTGTGTGTGTGTGTGTGTGTGTGTGTGTGTGTGTAAAATTGATAGATTGGGTGAGGGAGACAAGAGTCTAAGAAAGAAAGGAATCATTCCTCCGCAAAGCAGGAAGGAAAGTGGTGGTGGTCTCTTGTTCTCATTGTCAAAGATCTAGTAAGTGCAGCTACTAATGAGTTCAAGTCAAGTCAAGTTGCTTTTTATTTTCATTTCGACCGTAACTGCTGGTACAGTACACAGTAAAAATGAGATGTTTTTCAGGACCATGTTGCTACATGAAACAGCACAAAAACTACACTGAATTACGTGAAAACAACACAGAATAAACTGACACTACACTACAGACCTACCCAGGACTGCATAAAGTGCACAAAACAGTGCAGGCATTACGATAAATAATAAACAAGACAATAGGCACAGTAGACGGCAGTAAGTTGGCGTCAGTCCAGGCTCTGGATATTGAGGAGTCTGATAGCTTGGGGGAAGAAACTTTATATAGTCTGGTTGTGAGAGCCCGAATGCTTCGGTGCCTTTTCCCAGATGGCAGGAGGGAGAAGAGTTTGTATGAGGGGTGCATGGGGTCATTCATAATGCTGTTTGCTTTGTAAGTTGGGTCTGTATTATGGTCATAGAAAGGAGTAGGGGCAAGGAATTAAATCATAAGAAATGAAACTGACCCCATCAAAACTCACAGATTGTGGAATAGAGCTTTAGAACATGCAGGATCAGAAGAACAGACCAGTGGTTATAAAAATCAATGGACTGCAAGAAAGTATTAGTGAAAACTCAAAATCTAAAAGAGAAGGAGTCTAATTGTACATAGGAAATGTGAATGGAGTGAAGCACTGTAAATTCTATTAGTAACATCTGCGGGGTCAAAATAGGAATAGGGAACAACTGCACACATTTATGGGAGAAGGAAAAAAAGAGACATCGGGTTAAAATCTGTCATTAGTTGGTGAACACTAGGACAAGTTAGAGTTAATCAAAGAAAGTTGGCATTGATTGGCAAACAGTGGGTCATCATGGAATCTTTTGAGATGGTCACTCACGGTAGCATAAATTCTAAAAATGAAATGATGAACAAAGGGAAGTGTTTAATGTGTTGTAAGAATACAGGGGACATAAGCTCCTAATTGATTGTGTGCACAAAGCAACACTTTTTGATCAGCTCAATGTGACAAGTGGGTACAGCCTTGCAGTAAAAGCTGTTCAAGACTCATTTAATACTATAGAGCATGATCAATGATACAAATGAATATGGTAGAAATAGAATTGTACACATACATTTGCATGATACACTCATCAAACAAACTGGCTGGCAGCATACGACCTTAATCAGTGTTCAATGCCCACGTGACATAATAGCCTTAACAGTGCCGCATGCATACAAACTGGGCATTGGAAACAGAAGGAAGAAGGGATGGCCTTAGTTGAGCCATTTGCTACAGAGAATCTAGAATGTTGATTGGCTAAATGCAATTAAGGCCTTCTATTTGATTTGTGTGCAATGTTGGAAAAGTGGCCTCTCAGTGCTTTGCTTCATGTGTCTGCCTTCATCACCACAAAGTTCAACCAAATATCAAAGAATGTTGAGAACTATTGCTTTAAAAGTTTCTGTCGTGGTAGGAGGCTGCACAGGATATGTGATTTCTGCATAACCCCTGAAATTCTGCTGGCTAAAGACTTCACTCACTCCTGATATGTCACACCTGTGTAAAAATTACTCCCTTTCAACCCAAAGAGAAATTGGCTTGTATCCACTAAGCACATCATTTTAGCATACTTTTCTGTACTTGAAATAATTTCTAGTTCTAAGTCATAAATGCCTTTCCCTCTACCTTTAACCTCAGAAATGAGAAATGCTCACTATTTTCTGGTATGGCAGCCATTTTCCCTTTCTCTTACCACCTACCAGTTCTGGTCTCTAAGTACTTCTTACTGACTACTGCAGCTGGTCTATTCATGCTTGCTTCAAATCAATCTGAGTAATAATTGACATACAGACAATAAATGCCTTCTTCCTTCCTGCATCACACTTTCACCTTTCACCACTTCCTCACCAGTTTTGTGTTAATGATCCAGAATTTGTGTCCTTTTCACTCCTAAGCCATCTGCAGCCTGTAATGAGTGACATTTACACATTCACCCCTTGGCAAAACCTGCATTGATAATTGGATTACATTAGCCTATGTGAATTTGGCTGTCTTTACATCACCTGACCTTGCAGCCATTTCAGTTTTGGTCTTGCTCTAAATAACACACAAAAAAGTGCCGGAGGAACTCAGCAGGCCAGGCAGCATCGGTCGATGTTTTGGGCTGAGACCCTTCAGCAGGACTGGACAGGACCCTTCTTGAAATGTCAACTGTACTCTTTTCTACAGATGCTTCCTGGCCCACTGAGTTCCTCCAGCATTTTGTGTGTGTTGCTGGGATTTCCTGCGTCTCTTGTTCATTCTTTCTCTACCCTTCTTGAGGAGCCTGCTTCCTGACATGAAGAAAAATATTGTCATTGCTACAACTCAGATTCCGGTTTATTAATCATGTGTACATTGAAACATACTGTGAAATGCTCCATTTGCACTAACAACCAGCACACCCAAGGATGCTTTGGGACCAAACCCACAGGTGGCACTACACATTCCGGTGCCAACATAGCATGCCCACAATGTTGCAAAGAACAAGCGACAACAGCAAAAAACAAAACAAAGCATGAAAACAACAACACGGTGTGCCCTTTTCCCATCCACCCCTGCCCAGGTAGGCCGTCATCTCCAGGACAGGCCACCTCTCGGCCTCCAGTCCTTGTTCCCTGATTCTCGGACTCACAGTCACCAGGCCTAACAACTTTGGACTTCATCCCAGGACACCAATCATAGGTTTGACCTTCAGGTCCCAACTTCCAGACTTGCACAGTCACCTGATCCTGGTGACCCGGTCCCTCATGACTCCTTCCTCTATCCTTGGTGGTCAACCTGTGTTGTATTATTAGTGAAAAATGCATATAAGTAGAATGAGATTATAAAAAAACACAGAGAGAAAATCAGGAATCAATATCATTGGAAATTGCACATAAATATAATAGCAACTGGCTTCTGCAGCCAGTTCTGCAGTTAGTTCAGGCAATAGTCAGGCAAACGTACCAGTAATTTGCAAAACATACTGTGTGTGTTAATATGGAGTTCAATGCCTATATTAATCATAGCTTTTTATTCTGGTTCTTAAAAGGACCACTGTTAAAAGTTCCCTTTTAACTTATTCATGGTACCGTAGCTTTAAAACAGGCCCTTCAGCCCACCAAGTCTGCAACAATCATCATGTATCTATTTAACTAACCCCAGTTGATTCTCACCACATTACCATTGATTCCACTCTCCCACACCCACCTCGCCAATTCTGCCTTACACCTATGCACGTTAGAGTGGCCAATTAACCAAATAACACATCCTTGTGATGTGCAAGGACACTAGAGCACCCAGAGGGACCACAATCAGAGGGAGCTTTCCCTACAAACAGAGCTGGAAGTCAGGATTGAACCCAAATCAATGGAGTGTTTGGTCAACGGTTGCATAGGTAGCCAGCTGCACCACTGTCCTGGACTGAGGGCGGAGGTGAATAGATAATATTCCGGATCTGGTAAATACTTTGTGATTATCCGGGATGTGTGAATTGCAGCTCATCTGCCAGTCAGATAAATCACTAAGACTGTCCATCACTAGGAACAGTAACATTGACGAAAAAAACTAAAAGCACATAGACAAGATCAAAATATCCAAAAGTGAATAGAAATGTTGGTGAGAAACAGATTTAACCATTTGGGTCAATGACCTTTCATCAGAGAGACACACACGCGTCTTGGCCACAAATGAATAGAGAATTTTCAGTCTTGACATCCACAAAAACTTCAGTATGGGAAGACAATTAAACCTCGTGCTGGTGGTAGGAAAATGGAGCTGGATTCTGATGTACAAGATGAGCATGAGAGCAGATTAAAATCATACTTTGCTTCATATTTACAATGCATGAAAGATACACTATCCTGCTGGATCTCCCCTGGGGGATAAAAAAGTTTCCAAACCACTTTTCATTAAACATGGTGTCTTTTTCAATGGACTGACTACAAAGAATCATTCCGGACCTTTGTATTACACAGATCTCAGGGGAAAAACTGAACCATAACATAAACTTGACACTCCCTCAAATCCCAGCAACCTGATTAAAACAGGGTTAAATAAAATCATCCACAATTGAATTGGGGGTCAGAATCAATGGGCTGAATGGCCTAATTCTGCTCCTACATCTTATGATTCTGATTTTATAATCATTTAATTTTGAAGCTGAAATGCATATAAATTCTAGAACTGGATTTTGTCCTTGATTGATTACTTTTGATAAATATTATTTTCAGCATTAAAGCATATACCTTTTCATCATTCAGCCAATAAAGAGACACTTCTTTAACTTCCCTAATTTAGGTGGTACATTCTCCTCAGGTTTGTTTCATTATGCATGCTTAATGAACCTACAATCTGGCACAGGAATCATATTAGTGAGTAAGTGATGGTATGTTTCTAATGAGGTGTAAAAAGTTGCCTGGAAGATTTAAAACAATCTCCCATGGAGTCACTGTGTAGGCATTTGGCACACTCCAGGAAATATCACTCAAAAGCAAATTTATATCAGGAAATGACGTCCATTACCATTTTTCAAGTCCAATAAAGAAATAGAAATTGTTCATTCACAGCATTTCCGTTGCAATAAAAACCAATTTCCAAACATGATTCATACAACGTGCTGGAAAATTTGTTCTTTAATCATAAACTTGCTACACCAACCCAAAGATAAATTATGATTTGTCAGTTGATTGCCAAGCAGCAACATCAAGTAATTATCTCTGTCAGTTATGATCATAATCTGAATTGTTGATATTTTATTTATTTTTATAATTAACAACAATTTAACTTCCACTGCAACAATTATTGATAACTAAATTTCTAGCCAGAATAAAGTAAAATTAGCAGTTTAGATTTGGATTGAATCCTAATTCACTGGGCCTGATTCAATATTACTCATTATGTGTCCAAGTTCAAGGATTTGTTGACAACTCCTTATATGCGGTCTGCAAGATGCTTGAAAATTAAAACGATTCTTGTTCCAAATCCAGACACCTGTCTGTTTAGGAACTGTTTCATATCATACTCAGTATTCTCACATCATACATTCATGGTTTGTCAGACACAGTACTTTAAACTTAAACATTTATTTGAAAATTTGCATAAATAGCTCTCAGTCCTAAGTAATACTAAGCTCCTGCTGGATCAACAGTGCCCCAGACATTGATGAGTGGATTGCAGCTTATAGCTAAGTTGCAAGACATAATAGCTCACCCTATTATTTGGCTGTGATGTTATTGTCCTTCATAAATAAACATAGGGCTATGTTAAATAAATTCTTCTTGGGCTAGTCTTGATTGGAAGAGGACTAGCCAGTCAGGAGGGATGGATGATGATGGTATAAATACTACTGGACTAGACACACCCAGACATCATCCCTGATGAAGATGTCAGAGCTAATCATTGAAATATTGGTTAAAATCAATACCCGTAACTGGTTGGAAGCCCAAGAAGAGTTCTTTTGTCATATATGCCAGGAAAGCACTAGATTCTTTTTCGCAGAACTATGTCATTATAAGAATGCTTCATTTTTACAAAACGAATACTTGTAGGCACTAGAAATCAAAAAACAAAAGCAGAATTTGCAGGAGATATTCAACAAGTCAAGCAATACTGGTGGAGAAAGAAGCAGAGTTAATCCTTTTGGTCAATGATCCTCCTTTAGAAACAGGAGTGGTTAGAGTAAGCTGGTTTTAGCAGAAAGGAGGGGAAGAGAAGCAAACATGAAGTTCTGTAATAGAGTGGAAGGAGAAAATATTAAATGACAGAGGGTATGAAAGTGTGAGGCAATAGAATTCTGCAGAAATGTTGAACTTTGGTGGAACAGGTTGATGAGGCTTGAGGAGAGAGATGATTGGTGGGAGTGATGACCAGCTGACAAAACAGATCCATTCACTCAATAAGTCTTATTCAGAAACAGAACATCTAATGATCTCTGCTCCACAACATAATATCTGGGAGGATATAAGGAGTTGTATTGGTTAAAGCTCACATATCAGACAGGTTAAAAAGGCATTAGGTATATCCAAGAAAGTAATGCAGTCACATGATCTTGATATTAATCTTTAAACATTTAAATTAATTCAAACATGCCAAATATATTTTGTACTGATCTCACGTTACAAAAGGAAACAGAAGCGACTTTGCGAAATGATAAAACACGAGACAGAAAACATTTTATGGAATTATGAGGTTATGGCAGGACAGTTAAAAGGAGATTTAATATTTCTATCTATTATCCCAGCACATACCATGATTACATATTTAGGAAATTGTGCACCTGAAGCCCAAAATTCTCTGTGAACAAAATTAATGAGTAAAACCTCAAGGGCTGTTGTGTACAATTCCCTGAATTGGGCTCATGGTTTCTCCTAGGAGTTCCAAGCCAGACTGTCTCCTTTCAATGACAGAGCACTAGGGTTTTGTTAATGACCCAATTCTGGGAATGGTTCCACTAGTTGCGATTATGATCTGATTGTATGTGTTCCAAATGTCACTAGTTTTCCATGGCAGTGAATGACAGAATGTCTCTGCGTCATGCTGGCTCACAAGTCTGGACAGGGAATTCTCCTTGACTTGGGGAGTGGATTACTTTGGGCAGGAGTGTTGAAAGTGGTGTCAAAGAGAGAAAGAAAAAGCAGCGTCTGCAGTGCCAGTTAATTAAAGTAATGGCTATTCAGCTATTTTACCTCAATCCTGGAAATGGCTTCAGTTAGACGATCTTGTTTCAGCAAAGCTTACAGTGAATTGATTATTTTACAAAGTTTGTCTCCAAAGGAAATCTACTTTCAACAATGCACCTCATTATGATATGCATATAAAAATTCACACTCCATAGTTCCTCTGGCATGGTTATCAAAAGCAACACATAAAAAAAGGAAAGCGCTTCCATTTATAGATCACCTTTCATGACCCCAGGATGTTCTAAAACACTTTAGAGTTATTGAAGTACTTTGAAGTTGTGGGAAACACAGCAGCCAGTTTGGGGAACTGGAGCCCTGCAGACTCCATGGCTTGTGTTGAATTTGTAGATATCTCCGGTGGTGTCTGTCAAAGTGGTAACACTGACGTAAGTGTCTCTCGATTACGGAAGTGAAATAAAAACACCAGGGTTTACATAGCTAATAAAAACAAATGCTAGAAGTCCACTTCTAGTAGGTTATATAGTGTCAATATAATGAAGAGAACCTATCATAAATAGTCAACCTGTTTTTATTTCGCAAATGCTGACTGACCCATGGTGTAATTTTTGTTTTATTTCAGAAAACAGCAGTTAGATTAATAAAATTGTTTCACTTCTGCTTGCAATTTTCATTCCATGACCTGTACCAGAATGCATACCTTGATCGACATTGCACAAAAAGATTAAGTGGGATAAAAATGTCTGCAAAGTTGGGGTAACAGAAGGTATTCTGTTATTTCCTCTGGGAGCAAAACCAGATTATATTAGCCAAGCAAATGAATATGAAACAGCTGGAAATATGAAATAAAAACAAGAAATGCTGGATTCACTCAGCAGGTTAGGCGGAGTCTGTGAAAAGGGAAATATAGTTAGTGTTTTAGGTCGAAGACCTTTTGTAAGTTTAGCTAAGTGGGTTGCCTCAAAGTTCCAGGTTCATACACATGTTACACAGTATATTCATATATCATGTTGTAGGTATTTCTATGTTAGTAAGGTGACACTCACCTTTGCAGTTGTCTGTAAAACTTCTACTTTAGGAAGTTTTAATGAATCCAGGTTTCCCTTAGTTTTCATATATTCAAAAATCACCCTCAGGAAACACAGAACAGTTGATGATAAAACGGTGCTGCATTCATTTAGTAACACATCAGAAAAACATTTCATTAGGTTTCTGCATCGACCCAGAAAAGCTAATACTTCTTTAACATTACAAGACCAGTCCTCCCTCAAATCTGTTGTCAAGCATAAATATTTAATTGAATTCTTTTGCTCTGCTTTGTATCAAATGACAGAAAAGAATCAGAGCAAATTGTCCTGCATGACTCACAATTCAGAGTCACACATGAACAGAAATTGTATCAATCAATCAGACTTGGAATAATGATAAAAGGCAATAGACAGCAGTCTGAATGTTTTCAGTTTTATTTATTGGAAAGTTACATCAGGTCTGAAAATGTGCACCTGTGGTCCTAAAGAGAGCCTGAGGGAGCATCAGTCCCTGCAGGAGGAAACAGTGACCATGATCCTCTTCTCATGTCATCTTTAGATAGACAGAAGCTTTCTGGGCCCAACACATCAACTCAAATATTCCGCGTCAGAACTCAGCATAACAAAGTTCTGACCAAGTGACTTACCTTACTGGGTGACTCTAACCAGAGGCTTAATTTCAATAAAATACCATGAATCAATAGCAATCCCATGAACTGTTTTTTATTACATTAGTAGTGTAAAAATTTTCCCACCAATGCTGGAATTTTTTGATTCAAAGCAGATGGATCCTTTGTTATTTTCTGTGCACATACATAAAAAATAACGATTGTGAAAATGAGAATTTCACTTGCGGGAAATTGCAGTTGACAGCATCTAAACGATATTTTCTGGGTATTGTGAAGACTGTCATTTTATTAATAGTGCTACTGTCAGTTCCTGCCCTGGCTGCTGATTACATTCAGTGGACACTGTGAAGGTCTGCTGGGAAAGTGATGAGCTGTTGTTTTCTGTACAGTGGTTGCTGGGTATGGTCAAGCTAACAGTAAAAATTTAGACAATGTTGGTTTGGAATTCAGAAATTGGGCAGCACATCTGAATTTCATTCCGAGTTACTTTTACCGGATGCGTTTTCTGATACAAAATAAGAAAGTAGGAGCCAGCAGAAAGAAAGGAAGTTGTTTACAGCTCTTGCCTTTGGTTATGTATAATTAGAGCAGATGTCTTTTGCAGATCTCCCCTCACCCCATCTCCTCTCCCTAAAGCACTTGCACAAGTGTCTGCACTAAGGTCCAATAGCAGATGGCTCAGTAGCGTCACCATTAAAGTACCTGCAGGGATATACTGATAATGCAGGTCCTCATAAGGTTTATTGTGCTTCAACAGGTAATTTTATATGCTTTTCACTTTGCTACAGCTTGGCACATCAGATGGCCTAGCGGGATCAAATGAAATCTTTAATGACTTCCTTCCTTCCTTTTGACTCAAATTTTCCCCTGTGCCACCAGAGCTCCATAATTACACCTCATTTCCTCATAATTGTGAAATTCTGCTGATGCAGTCATTGATAGTAAGAATGTGTTTGTGTTCACTAATTGTTTCAAGTATATTTAACAGAAGCCTCAAATAGCCCACATTGTTATTAATATGTCCCACTGAGGAAAGCCCGAAACAGTAATAACACATGGACCTATAGGGATGCACTGAAGCAGAACTGTTGCGCCAAGTGTTTGTTTTCATATTTTTCATTCTCCTGAGGCTCTAAACATTTGTAATGGGCCTTATTTTGTGAATCAAGGAAAAGCAGAGAGCACTGGAATCAACAGCTGGACATCTGCAGCATTCAATGCAGGCACAGAAACAGCTGAGTTGCAAGTCATTTTGTGACTTTCGAGGTGGATTTTTTTCTCTTCTGAACTCATTAGTGAGCAGCTGCTTGACCATGACAAATTACACCAACTACAATTCTTACTCTCTAATGCTCCACTCCTCCCTAACCCTTTCACTTCCCTCATATCCCCACTGTTCATCGCCAACTCAAAGCCTTCCTTTACAACTATGCTCTGGGTCACATTTATTAATTTATTTCATTAATGAATTTCTGTTCCTTTAAGTTCTTTAGAATGTACATTTACATTTAAGCTTTATTGACAAATGGTAGATTGATTACATGTGCTATAATGTGGATATAATAACAAAAAGGGTGCAGTGTAGTTGTGATAAAGTGCTTTGCAGCCAGGATGTTCACCTTCTCTATAAGGCCACATGCAGCCAATAACATTTAGGAATCCATTTGCCAAAAGTCAGGCAATTTAATCTTATTTCTTTTGTCAATATTCTATCCTATTGGAGTTTTATAGTGCCAGACATGAGAATGAAATGTCCTTGGTCTTGATTCTTCAATGATGAATTAGAATACCAAGATTGAATCTGAGTTTGAAATGCATGGTACATTGATATCGATAGTATATGCTATTTTTGTAGCCAATTACAGCAAAAGCATAAATTGTCTTAAATTCTTCAGCAGTAATATATACAAAATATTTGATACAACAGATTATGGACATAAGAAATTGGAGTAGGTGTAGGCCTTTCATCTTCTCATGCATCTCTGCCATTCAATTGCATCTTGGCTGTAAGGTCTATTAAAACGGGTTTCAAGGTCAAAGTAAAAGTTGTGTTTATTGTCATATGCATAAGTGCATGTATTGTACAGTTGTAATATTAATCTTACTTGCAGCAGTATTGCAGGTGTGTATCATCAGATAAACAGCATTCACAAGAACAAACATATATCAAAAATATGTTATACACAATCTTTACAAGAAAGAACTTAATTAGAACAAAATAATCCATAGTAGTGAGAAGTGGTCGAAGTGGTCATACTGTTGCTGTACTGTGGTAATTAGGGTTTTGCTTGTTGATTCAAGAATCAATTGGTTGAATGAATGCAACTGTTCATGAGTTGGTGGTGTGGGAAGCAGAGTAAAATACAGTCATTATTGGTTTGCTGGTTGTTGATTTAGGGAGATGTCGGGAGGGTGAGGAGATGATGGGAAAATTGGGAGGAGAGATGAGAAAGATGAATGAATAGAGAAGAGAACCAGATGGATAGATGAGTATTTTAGGAAGGAAAACACCAGTGGTGTGGATGCAGCACATACAAAATGCTGGAGGAATTGTGGTGTGGGTGGATTACCAGAAACTGGAAAATGTAGTATTAATACCATTGCATTGTTGTTGGAGTAGGAGAAAGAGTTTAAATAACAAGCTCAAATTGTTCCAGTCTCCTAGGCTATGCTCAATTAGATTAGGCCACACATGAGTGTCAAAGAGAGTAGACTGGGTTGGAGGAGGTACAGATGAACTCCTGCCTCTCTTGTTCTGTTGAGTCTTTTAAAGAGTATTAATTTGGATAAGTCCCCAAGGTCTGATGGGATATACCCCAAGTTATTGAGAAATGCAAGTGAAGGGATTGCTGGGGCCTTGATCAATATCTTTGTATCCTCTCTAGCCATAGACAAAGTCTCAGAAAACAGGTGAGTAGCTAACAAGAGAAAATCTACAAATGCTGGAAATCCGAGCACCATACACAAAATGCTGGAGGAGCGCAGCAGGCCAGACAGCATCTATGGAAAAAGTACAGTCTAAGTCTCGGGATGAACTGTCAATTGTACTTTTTTCCATAGATGCTGCCTGGCCTGCTGAGTTTCTCCAGGATTTTAGGTCAGTAGCTAATGTTGTTCCATTGTTCAAGAAGGGAACCAGGGATAATCCTGAAAACTAGATCAATGAGTCTCATGTCAGTGGTAGGGAAGTTACTGGAGAGAATTCTTAGGGATAGGATTTATGAGTATTTGGAACATAATGGTCTAATTAGGGAGAGCCAACATGGTTTTGTTCACGGCAAATCGTGTCTTGCTAACTTAATTGCATTTTTTGACAAGGTGACACCTGTGATTGATGAAGGTAGGGCTGTGGATGTTGTCTACATGGATTTAGTAAGGCCCTTATGGGAGGCTCATCCAAAAGATTAAGATGCATGGGATCAATGGTGTTTGGATTCAAAATTGGCTTTCCCATTGAAGACAGAAGATTGTGGTCAAAGGACTTATTCTACCTTAAGGTCTGTGATTAGTGGTGTTCTGCAGGGATCTGACTGGGACTTTTGCTGTTTGTGATGTATACATATAAATGACATGGATGAAAGTTAGATGGTTGGATTAGTAAATTTGCAGATGATACAAAGTTTGGTGATGTTGTGGATAGGCAAAAACTGGCAAAGAATACAACGGGATATAGATCAGTTGCAGATATGGGCGGAGAAATGGAGTTTAACATGGACAAATTTGAAGTGTTACACCTTGGTAGATCAAATGTAAATAAACAGTACACTGTCAAGGGCAAATTCCTTAACAATGTTGATGAACAAAAGGATCTTGGGATCCAAGTTCATAGCTCACTGAAAGTGGATACACAGGTTAATAGGGTGGTTAAAAAGACATATGGCATTCTTGGCTATATCCTTCAAGGAATTGAGTTCAAAAGTCAGGAAGTTATGTTGCAGCTTTATAAAACTCTAGTTAGGTCGCATCTGAAATATTACGTAGAGTTCTGGTCATCTCGTTCAAAGTTCAAAGTAAATTTATTATCAAAGTACATATAGTCACCATACACAGGCCTATTCATAAATCCATAATAGAATAATAACGATAATAGAATCTATGAAAGACTGCACCAACTTGGGTGTTTAACCATTGTGCAAATGAAACCAAACTGAGCAAATCAATCAATCAATAAATAGATAAATAAATAAATAGACGAAGAGTCCTAGAATGTGAGTCCATAGACTGTGTGAGCATCGCAATGATGAAGTGAAGTTGAGCAGAGTTATCTCCTTCAGTTCTAAAGCCTAATTGTTGAGGGGTAATAACTATTCCTGAACCTGGTGGAGTGAGTCCTAAGGATCCTGTGCCTTCTTCCTGATGGCAACAGCAAGAAGAGAGCATGTCCTTGATGGTCAGGATCCCTAATGATGGATGCTGCTTTCCTGCAACAAAGATTCATGCTCAGTGGCAGTGGTACGTAGGGTTTTACCCGATGAGGACTGGCTGATGGACCTCCGGTTTCCTCCTCCTGAAGTCAATAATCAGCTCCTTGGTCTTGCTGGCATTGAGTAGGTGTTTGTGGTTGTGGCACCTCTCATCAGATTTTCAATCTCCCTCCTATATGCTGATTTGTCACCACCTTTGATTCAGCCTATGACAGTGATTCAGCAAACTTGAATATGGCATTGGAGCTGTGCTTAGCCACACAGAGTCATAAGTATAAAATGAGTACAGCAGAGGGCTTAGCACACAGCCTTGCGATGGACCTGTGCTGATGGAAACTGTGGAGGAGATGGTGGTGTCAATCTGACCTGACTAGGGTCTGTAAGTAAGGAAATTGATGATCAATTTGAATAAGGAAGTTTATTGAGGCTTTGGAGAGGATGCAGAAAAGGTTAACCAGGATGCTGCCTGGATTAGAGGGCATCTGCCATAATGAGAGTATGGACAAACTTTGGTTGTTTTCTCTGGAGCAGCGGAGGCTGCAGGGAGATCTCATAGAGGTTTATAAGAGTATGAGAGGCAGAGACAGAGTAGACAGGCAGTATCTTTTCCCCATGATTGAAATACCTAATACCAGAGGGCATGCATTTAAGGTGAAAGAGGGTAATTTTAAAGGAGATGTAAGAGGCAAGTTCTTTACTCAGAGAGTAATGGTTGCCTGAAATGCGCTGCCTGGGGTGGTGATAGAGGCAGATGCATTTAAGACTTTTAAGAGACGCTGAGATAAGCACATGGATGTGAGGAAAATGTGAGGATATAGACATGGTGTAGGCAGAAGGGATTAGCTTATTTGTCCATTTATTACTAATTTATTTGGATTGACACAACATTGTGAGCAAAGGGTCTTTCCCCTGCTGCACTGCATGTTCCATGTTTATTTTCTAAATTTATCAAAGGCCCTGATTAGGTAATCAAGAGTGACCTATTTTCATTTGCCAAAAAGATCAATACCTATAGGGTAGACCAGAATCAGATTTGGGATTATTGCCACTGATGCATGTCATAAAATTTGTTGTTTTGTGGCCTCAGTACAGTGTAAGATATTAATAAAATAACAAATAATTAAGGACATAAATAATTCAAAAGAGGAATTGTGGGGTGGTGTTCATGGTTTCATGGACCATTCAGAATTCTGATGGCAGGGAGGAAGAATATTTCCAAAAACATTAAGTATGGGTCTTCAAACTCCTGTATCTCCTCCCTGATGGCCTGTAAAGAGAGTCCAGGACAAGACACTGTACAGCACTATGCATTACTTAAAGAGAACCAGCTCAGGACATCAGGGACTGCTGATCCCATCAGGGACTGCTGCATCAGAGTGTGGTATCTTCATTATCAAAGCATCTGTTGATAATATCTATTATAGCACTACCTGAGTACTGAGAGGTTGAAGTGCCTGATGAAGGAGCATTCATGTGAGAAAGGCTGCCATCATAAAAGTTGGCAGTAGAAAAGGATGGCATTCAGTCCAGGTTGAGGTTTCAAATGCTACATACTGCACACATCCTGAAATTTCTACGTAATTCCTCCAATGTAGGTTACATGCTGAAATTTTTTGAAAATTTTCCACTTGAATCTTCAGAAGTCAGGCTCTTGATCCTGAAATAAATGATTCTCCCAGTGCCTTCATCACCCGAACACCACACTCAGCCATATTTCCTCTACACCAGCAACATGGAAATGGCTAATACAGCGAACCCCTTATCCCCGAAGTGTGTCCTTCATCACAGTTATTATTCATTGGGAAAAGCCATGTTTCCTTTCCCCCTTCGCCACTCATTTTTTAATTGAATTATTTATTTTTGCGGGCATCACAGTTTATATAAAACTTATATTTTAATTTTCTTTGTAGCATGTTACAGAAGTTTATTTCCATTTATTATCCTGGCAAATATTAGTCTTTTTAAAGTTAAAGGCTGCTCCAGTAAAGTAAATGTATCTGAGTGCTTATTTTACTTCTCTCTCAGAGCCAATCCCACTGAGGTGTTAATTTTTTTTAAAAAATCCTTTGTATTTTTGTCATGTTCTTTTCTTTTCTCATTATTGTCAACCAATGTTTCCAGAAGGCGTTCGATCAGGTGCTGCACAAGAGAATTATAAATAAGATACAGAGCATGCAGTTGGAGGAAGTGTATTGGCATGGATAGTGGATTGGTTAACCGATCAGAAGGCAGAGAGTTGGCATAAATGGGTGTTTCTCCAGTTGGCTGTCTGTGGTGAGTGGGGTTGCCGCATTGATCGGTGCTGGGCCCACAGCCGTTTACCATTTACATTGATGATTTGGAAGAAGGGACTGAGCGTAGCCTAGCAAAATTTTTTGATGACACTAAACTGAGTGGAAAAGCAAATTGTACAGAGGATGTGGAGAGTCTGCAGAGGAATATAGATAGGTTAAGTGAGTGGGCCAAGGTCTGGCAGATGGAATACATTGTTGGTAAATGTGAGATCATCCACTTTGGAAGGAATAATAGAAGAGCAGATTATTATTTAAATGGTGAAAGATTGCAGCGTGCTGTTGTGCAGAGGAACTTGGGAGTGCTTGTGCATGAATCGCAAAAGGTTGGCTTGCAGGTACAACAGGTTATTAAGAAGGCAAATGGAATGTTGGTTTTCATTGCTAGAGGGATTGAATTCAAGAGCAGGGAGGTCATGCTGCAACTATACAGGGTACTGGTGAGGCCACACCTGGAGTACTGTGTGCAGTTCTGGTCTCTATACTTGAGGAAGGATATACTGGCTTTGGAAGCAGTGCAGAGGAGGTTCACCAGGTTGATTCCGGGGATGAAGGGGTTAACCTATGAGCAGAGATTGAGTTGCCTGGGACTATACTCTCTGGAGTTCAGAAGAATGAGAGGGGATCTTATAGAAACATACAAAATTTTGAAAGGGATAGATAAGATAGAAGTAGGAAAGTTGTTTCCATTGGTAGGTGAGACTAGAACTAGGAGACTTTGCCTCAATATTCAGGGGAGAAGATTTAGGACAGAGATGAGGAGAAACTGTTTTTCCCAGAGTGTGGTGAATCTGTGGAATTCTCTGCTCAGGGAAGCAGTTGAGGCTTCTTCACTAAATATATTTAAGAAACAGTTAGATAGGTTTTTACATAGTAAAGGAATTAGGGGTTATGAAGAAAAGGCAGGTACATGGAGCTGAGTTTACGGACAGATCAGCCATGATCTTATTGAATGGCGAGGCAGTCTCGATGGGCCGGATGGCCTACTCCTGCTCCTATTTCTTATGTTCTTCTGTTCTTATGTTCTAATGTTTGTTTATCATTTTTAATTTTATTCTGCTGCATTACAGTTGAGCAGGTACCAGTGAACATAATTGCTATGCACGTAACTTACTGGAGTAGTTTCTTTAAGAAAGTTATCGATGTTTTCACAACAGTGATCATACTTCCTCCCTGCCAATATTGATGTTTTCTACCCTTTTACTGAAGGTTGACGCTGAATTGTTCTGTCCTCATATAATATGCTCAAAATAATTATATTCTCAACAAGGAGGTCACTATCTGAGAGGACCTGTCCTAGAACCATCATAGAAATAAAATTGCAAAGAAAACACAACAGCACCTCTTCTTCCTCAGGAACCCACGGAGGTTTCGCACGTCATCAGAAACCTTGCAAACCATTATAGAGGAGTGCTGGAAAGTGGGCTGACTGGCTGCATTATGGGCAGGTATGGGAACACCAATGCTTTTGAGTGGAAAATCCTACAAAAGATAATACATTCAGCCCAATACATCATGGGTAAAAACCTACCAACCATTGAGCATCTATTATCAAAGATCCTCACCACCCAGGCCATGCTCTTTTCTCACTGCTGCCATCAGGTAGAAGGTTCAAGAGCCTCAGGACTCACACCACCAGGTTCAAGAACAATTACTACCCTTTATAACCATATAACAAGTACAGCACGGAAACAGGCTCTTCTATTCCGTGCCGAATGCTTACTCTCACCTAGTTCCACTGGCCCGCACTCAGCCCATAACCTTCCATTCCCTTCCTGTCCATATACCTATCCAATTTTGTTTTAAATGACAATATCGAACCTGCCTCTACCACTTCTACAGGAAGCTCGATCCGCACAGCTACCACTCTCTGAGTAAAGAAATTCCCCCTCGTGTTACCCTTAAACTTTTGCCCCCTAACTCTCAACTCATCTTCTCTTGTTTGAATCTCCCCTACTCTCAATGAAAAAAGCCTATCCACGTCAACTCTATCTATCCCCCTCATAATTTTAAATACCTCTATCAAGTCCCCCCTCAACCTTCTACACGGCAAAGAATAAAGACCTAACTTGTTCAATCTTCCCCTGGAACTTAGGTGCTGAAACCTAGGTAACATTCTAGTAAATCTTCTCTGTACTCTCTCTATTTTGTTGACATCTTTCCTATAATTCGGTGACCAGAACTGTACACAATACTCCAAATTCGGCCTTACCAATGCCTTGTACAATTTTAACATTACATCCCAACTCCTATACTCAATGCTCTGATTTATAAAGGCCAGCATTCCAAAAGCTTTCTTCACCACCCTATCCACATGAGATTCCACCTTCAGGGAACTATGCACCATTATTCCTAGATCACTCTGTTCTACTGCATTCTTCTATCCCCTACCATTTACCATGTATGTCCTGTTTGGATTATTCCTACCAAAATGTAGCAACTCACACTTATCAGCATTAAACTCCATCTGCCATCGTTCAGCCCACTCTTCTAACTGGCCTAAATCTCTCTGCAAGCTTTGAAAACCTACTTCATTATCCACAACGCCACCTACCTTGGTATCATCTGCATACTTACTAATCCAATTTACCACGCCATCATCCATCCATTTAACCATCATGCTCTTGAACAAAAAGGGAGAGCTACACTCATTCTATTTCTGGTGTTCCCACAATCGATGGTCTCCCTTTGAGGAGTCTTTATCTTGTTATTCCATTCTAGTACCATATAGTCTACGTTATAATAAGGGATTACGTTATGTTTTAGTAACTCGTCGTTGCATGCGCTATTAAGTGCATATTGATCTGTATGTGTGTCAAGTTCGGACTCTACCAGTAAACCAAGAAAACTTAGTTCCTGTCTCCAGCATATTTATTAATAACATAGCTGTGTAAACAGGCCACATACACAACAAATTGGCAACGAGAATTATGAACCTGCATCTTACTGGAATGCCGTGTTTTAGTTGATAATGACACTCAGAGGAGAAGAGAGAGAAGGGAGATAAAAAGGAGCATCTAGACGGAGTGCGCTCGTTGCACTAGCAAAAAGAACACGTGAGTCAAGTGGAACGTGCAGTGACTGCAAGGAGCTAGCTAAAGAGAAAACAAGGAAAAATGGGACTAAATTAACATAACAAAGATGGCGATGATTAGAACCATTACAATATTTGATAGTAGCATCGAAAACTGGGTAACTTAGGCTACATCCACACTAGACCGGATAATTTTGAAAATGTCGGTTTCGTGTAAAAACGATAGGCGTCCACACTATGTGTTTTTGAAAATATCTCTATCCACACTGAAATGGAGATTTCGGCGAATCTTCTCCTCCTACTGGGCATGTGCAGGACACGTCTACCGAAAACAAGTGACATGTTTGGTGTCGAATCTTGCCGTGAAAGTGCGCGTTTGTGTAGTTACAGACTAGAAAAACTTAAAACGATGGACATCTGTTGACTTTCGCGTGGGAGAACTTAAAAGTGAAAAAAAACAAATACTGGAGCGTACGGTGGCAACCGACAGGGAGTTCACGGACAGATTGACTCGGCTGACGACGAACATTGAAAAACTGGCTAATTCTGTTGCATTAATAAAGCACTTTGTTAAATGTATAAAACATGTCTGCATCAGTGTGATCTTGTATTTCCATACAATGTTACATTAGGCTGTTACACATCTATTGTCAGAGAAGTACTTGCATAAATAGGTAAACCACCTTCATATGAGCAAGGACAGAAAACAGGGCAAAGTGAGTACAGTATACTTATTTATTCAGTAAGTTATGGGTCAAAGTATTTGGTGAGTACATTTCTAACTCTTCTGGCTTCAGTCTCGTTGCCGTCTGTTCTGAAGTTGTTAGGTTGCGTTCAAGAAAACATTGAAATAGCGCGCTGCTGTCTAATAGCATTTTCAAAAGTCTCCAGTTACCCTGTCCACACTGCTCTGCCTGAGCAGCGTTTTCAAAAATACCCACCCTGGAAGGTGTTTCTGAAAAGCTACAGTTTCAGGGGACGAAAATGCCATTTTAGTGTGGACAGAGGGTAAAAACAAAGAGAAAAAGCTTCGGTTATGGATTTATCCGACGTAGTGTGGATGTAGCCTTACATTGAGACTACATCCACACTGCACCGGATAAATCCTTACATTAGAGAAGGCGCTGAACATTGCAATATCATTGGAAATAGCACAGGGTGCTTCAGAGAAACAGCAAAAATCTCTGGAATATGCTACAAATAAAATGTCACTGAACAGAAATGAAGGAAAGAAACGTTACCATTGTGGGAACATGTCACATGACACTGAAGACTGTTGGTTTAAAGCCAAAGAATGCAGAAGCTGTGGCAAACAGGGCCACACTGGGAGAGTATGCAAAGCTCGTAAACAGCAGGAAAAGGACAAAATACAGAGAAGCAAGAAACCCCAGAAAGGAAAATACAACAGTGTACACAAAATGAAAGAAAGGAGGTGGGAGAGAACGTATGGAGATGTCATGTGGACCAAATCCTGGATGCACAAGTGAAAAACACAACAACACCTTGCCCGGACTCCCCTGACATAGAAGCAAACACTCCTGCTGTGACCACATCAGCCTCATCTACAGATAAACCTGTCATCAGTGCTGATACCCACCTGGTGTACCTGTGGAGACTCATTCCCCAAAGCAAACGTTTCAGGACAGACGTTACCTGGAGACCAAAAGTTAAAAAAAAAGAAAAAGAAGGCTTGTTATAATTTGATATTATTAAATTACTTTGTTTTAATTTGTAAACAAATGGTAGGCGTTTGTATATTAAGGGTAAACATATTTGTTTAGCATAGTGCCCCAATAAAAAAAACAGTTGATACACTATTAAAATAAAAGACGAGGAGTATACCGTATAGCCTACATTATAATAAGGGACTACTTTATGTTTTAGTACACATCGTTGCATGTGCTATTAGGCACATATTGATCTGTATGTGTGTCAAGTTCGGACTCTACCAGTAAAGAACCATGAAAACTTAGTTCCATCTCCAGCGTTTTTATTAATAACATAGTTGTGTAAACAGCCCACATACACAGCAATTCTCTTGTTATTTATTGCTATATACTTATATTTCCATTTGCACAGTTTGTTGTTCATTGATCCTTTTTACACCTACTACCCTATAGATTTGCTAAGTATGCCCACAGGAAAAAGAATCCTTGGGTTGTATGTGGTGACATGTATGTACTCTGATAATAAATTCTACTTTGGATGTTGGAAGGCAATGTAGCTAATAGCATATTTGCATCAATCAGTAAATGTGCTCAGTATTATGGATCCTACATCTTGTAACATCTTCAACTTTAGGTTTATAACATAGGTCATAAATGTTTCATATAATATATGTCTAAAACTAAACAGTACTTTAGAGTTCCATCATAGCTGGTGCTTGTGAAATTACTTATCTGTCTAAAATATGCCACTTTAATACATGTAGCCTTAGACAAAGTCCCAAGTCAATGTAATGCACCTTGGAATCTCTTTGAATCAGGATTGGCCCAAAGACTTGATGGTAACTCTAGTATATTTAGAGAGGGATGTTAATGTAATAGTAACAGTTTAGAGAAGGTTTACCAGCCTGACAGCTGGAATGCCTGCATTATGAAGGAAGGTTGGGCAGGCATGACTTCTATCAACTGGAATTAAGGAAACTGAGGGGTGACTTAATTGAAATGTATAAGTGCCTGAAGGGTTTTGAAAGATTGGATGTGGAGAGAATGTGGAGAGTGATCTTTGTTTTAAAGTAATGGGTCACCTGTTTAAGATACCTACGAGGAGAAATATTTTCTCAAGAGTCTTTGCAACCCTTCCTCTAAAGGTAGTGCGAGCGGAATCTTTAAATACTTTTAAAGTGGTGGTAGACATCTTTAGTAAGCAAAGAGATGAAAGGTTACTGCAGGTAGTCCAGAATGCAGAGTTGAGGTGACAATCAGATAAGCCATGATCTGATTAAATGATGGGGTAGGATTAATAGTCAGAGTGGCCTATTTTTCTCCTATTTCAGATGTTCATAATCTTGTAACAGATTGTGGTGGGATATACTTCAGATGCTGTTGGCAGTTCTTAGGACTTCGTGGTTTTCCTGCTTTTATTTGCTTGGTTAAATCTTAATGTGAGTGCCACTCATCTCCACAATAAAATTAAACTAACTCCACATGGACTGTGCAGTGGGTATTCCTACCATTCCTGCCCTTATGCAGACTATAGGTGCTGGAATCTGGAGCTACACTCATTACATCAGAGACTTTCAATAGGTCAGTCAGCATCCATGGGGGGAAACAGACAGTCACTGGTTTCGGTCAGGACCTTCATCTGACAATCTTCACACTGCAACAAAACACACAAAATGCTCGAGGAACTCAGCAGGTCAGGCAACGCCCATAGATGGAAATAAACAGTCCACAATTCAACAAAGAGTACAAAGCCAGAATAAGAAGGTTGGGGGTGGTGGGGGGTAGGCGGTAGGTGGGGCCAGATGAGACAGAAGGTATGTGGGTGATAAATTACCAGAAGGTGGGGAAATCGATGTTCGTGCCATCAGGTTGGGAGCTACTCAGAAGGAATATGAGCTGGTTGTTCCTTCAGCCTGAGTTCAGCCTCATCATGGCAGTAGGGGAAGCAATTTCTCCCTCCCCACTTTCTTTTTCCATTCCTCATTCCTCTCACACCTCTCCTCACCTGCTCATCACCTCCCTCTGTTTCCCCTACTCCTCACCTTTCTTCCATGGTCCAGTGTTCTCTTCTATTAAATTCCTTCTTCAGCCCTTTACTTCTTCTACCTATGCCCTCCCAACATCTTATCTTATCTACCCAAACACCTTTTGCTGCACCTTATATACCATCTGAGTAGCCTCCAACCTGATGGCATAAACATTGACTTCTCTAACTTCCGTTAGCGCCCCTCCTCCCCTTCTTACCCTATCCCTGATTTATTTATTTTTCCCCCTCCCCTTTTTGTGATCTCTCTGCCCATCACTCTGCCTGTTCTCCATCTCCCTCTGGTGCTCCCCTCCCCCTTTCTTTCTCCCGAGGCCTCCCGTCCCATGATCCTTTCCCTTCTCCAGCTCTGTATCCCTTTTGCCAATCACCTTTCCAGCTCTTAGCTTCACCCCACCCCCTCCGTTCTTCTCCTATCATTTCACATTTCCCCCTCCCCCTCCTACTTTCAAATCTCTTACTATCTTTTCTTTCAATTAGTCCTGACGAAGGGTCTCAGCCCGAAACATCGACAGTGCTTCTTCCTATAGATGCTGCCTGGCCTGCTGCGTACCACCAGCATTTTGTGCGCGTTGCTTGAATTTCCCGCATCTGCAGATTTCCTCATGTTCACCTTTTGCTGCACTTGGTTTCACCTACCACCTGCTTTCTCCTTTCCCCATCCATGATTTTCTTATTCTAGCTTCTGCCCCCTTCTTTTTCAGTCCTGATGAAGGATCTCAGGCTGAAACATTAACTCCTCCGTAGATGCTGCCTGATTTACTGAGTTCCTCCAGCATTTTGTGCGTGTTACTCAAGCTTCCAACATCTGCAGAATCTCTTGTGTTTATGAACTCTGGACTGTTTTGTGTACCTGTCCTCCTGCATTTTAGTAAGGGAGAAGTCAAATAGGTTTCTCCATGTTTATTAGTTTTCTATTTATCGTATATGTAATCTGACTGTTGATGTGACTTCCCAACTTCTCTTGGCAATGGGTACAGAAGCCCCCATATTCAGTGTACTTTCTGTGCTACCTACTGTGCCCCTTACATGTTTAAAATAGAGTGCTAATTAATGTGAAGAGGGAGGCAACAGCAACCCAACTAGCAATAAGAAGATAAGTGCAACTGCCCAGATGTTGCATATGGACGGATCATCTCCAGCAGAGGATCTTCCTTATTTAATTTGCCTTCCTATGTAGAGTAATGATCAGCGTAGCTTGGCAGATATTGTGAATGCAGATAGGTGATGCTTTCAGAAAAATAAAGATTGAAAGAAATGCTATTGATGTGGGAAAGAAAAGAATTTCATGACATTGGGAACTTGTGTTTTATGCTTTATATGCTGTTATTTTTAATACTGGCATGTTTTGCTTTATTTGCTATTTTTGGAGAAATAGAAGGATGCAGTCTGAGCAACAACCTGCAGAGAAGTGCCATTAAGAATGTCGTTACATCCAGTAGAAAACTGCAAATGTAAAAGTTATAAATGGGAAGTGGAGCTAATGTTTCTGGTCGGTGAACTTTCATCAGAACTGCGAAAGGTTAGAAATAAAATATGTTTTAAATTCCAGTGAAAGTGGGGGCAGGGTAGAATAACAAAAGGGAAGGTCAGAACCAGGAGATTTTTGCTATCTGTAGTACTTCATTTTAGTATAGATACAAGAAAATGTGGGAGCAGTTATAAAGGAAAACATGAGGTATGAAAAAGTATCCAGTGCCACAGGAAAAAACTGAGAAATAAATGAGAAAGAACTCTGCAGCTGCTGACACACAAAAAATGCTGCAGGAACTCAGCAGGCCAGGCAACCTCTATGGAAAAGAGTGAACAGTTAGTTGACTGAAAAGAAAAGCTATTAGGTGAATTGGACTTTTTCTCCAGTCCTGATGAAGGATCCCAGCCCAAAACGTCTACTGTTTCCTCTTTTCCATAGAAATAAATGAAAGTGTATTTGGTTCGCTCTGAGATACTCCTGAAGAAATTTTCTGAGCCTTTTTCACTCTATATCTTTGGCATGGGCTTGGCTGAAGTTCAATTGGGGGAATGGAATCTCCAAGATAATTACTGGAGCGTGTTTTATTGTGGAAATCAATTAAATTGAGTTTAGAGTAAGCACCTGAAAATGACCATTGTAGGGTTATCATAAAATCCCAACCAAGCTCCCATTGCCTTCCATGGAAGAACACCTCTCACCTTATTCATGTCTCCAGCTTCACACCACATGCTTGATTCTTGAATGTGTTCAGCCAACAGCAGTGGGCAAAAGCACTGGTAGTTTTATTCCCCATGTAAATGGAATATGGCTTGGAGGAGGGTGCTACAGGAATCTGAATTGTGGTTCTTTGGGCAGGATGGCATGTTGAGGTCTGAAGGGTTTACTTAAACATTATTTACAGACGAACTAAATGTGTTTGTTGTTCTAACTGAGCTCCTCCTATAACCACTATCACCAGAATAGATCAAATAGTCATGAATTTCATTGCTGCTATGGAATTTTGTTCTATGGAAAACGGCTGCTGCTTACTCACAAAGCAATGGTGACACTGACGTGCAGCAGCTTGGGAATCATAAAACAAAACAGTTTATTTTTCCCTGAAGTCTGACAGCAAGGCAGATAAAGAACCAAATTTTTTAAGTAAAATTTCTCACCCGTATTATATGAACCTTAGTCGCTGTGTCTAAGGCTATTTGTGAATAATTAAAGCAGCTAAAGTTTTCTTAACATCTGGAGGGCTTCATTGCGTCAGTGGAAAGCATTTCACAGGAATGATGACTTCCAGATGTTACTGAATCTCTGTTTCAGTTGAGTTCACATAGATGTTACCGTTCCTCTTTGTTTGTGGTCTGGACCTTTTTAATAAATGAGTGTTATTAAAACAGCAAAGGAGAATTCCTGCTTGGCCTGAAGCCAGTGTAACTGATCTGTAATATTTATCATTAGCAGTGAAAGCGATGTGATTTTACAGAATGTGTAGTCTGTCAGGAGGAGGTCAGCTTTGATTCCTGTTTTCATTTGAAATTTCTCATGAAGTGTATGCACACACATAAGCTGTACTGGCATGGTAATGAAATGACATTTAAAGTCAATGCTGTTAATTCACTGCCAAAGTAAACATGAGGCCATCTCAGGATTCCATATCTTACAGTTTAGTGAAGTAATTGTGCTGATCTTCAAGCAAATCAGATTGAAGGCCATTCTCAACGCTGGGCCCACTCCTGACCCCAAGATGAGCATCAGATCAACAAATTGTCCTTTCTAGATCACCTTCATCATGTTACCCAACCCCACTCTGTCCCTGTCCCTCATTTACACCCTTGTTATCTCTGTACTTGATTATTCCCACACATGGATGGCTGACTTTCTTCCACGTTGCAATTGAGATTGTGCAAAATTCTGCTGCCTGTACCCTAAATCATATCCAATTCACCTCATATCTACACATGCCCAACCTCACCCACCCCACTCAGCACCTAATCTATAAGTTTCTTTCTGCTTCACCACCTACTCTATCGGCCCGTTGCCCACACACTTTTCTGACCGGGTTGCTCAGCACCTCCCTCACTGTTCCATCTGCCCACACTACCTCCCTTATTTGGTTCCATTGGCCACCTTCCCTTTCCTATCAGAATCCATCAACTACAACCCTTCATTGCCTCCACCTGTCACCTCCTAACCTCTGTCATTATTTCCTCCCTTCCCTCCTCCGTCTGCAAATCACTCCCGGATCTCATTCAGCTATGTTTGACTCCCGTGAAGCTATATCACCATTTTAAATTTTTTGGCCAAACAGATCAATTTTCAATCTCACTACAACATTACTCTGGCTTAGAACACTGACCTAATGAGCATCTCCAAACATTCCCATCACAACCGTGCCATCCAATAATAAGGCTGCAAGTCTGGAATCCCCCTTCATTTTTTTTTCCTCTAAAGAATGACTTGATTACTACATAGAGAAGGTTTATAGATAATTGTCAAATATTGCTTCAAAACATTCTTCTGAGACCGTTGAAGACATTTTAGCTGCATTAAGAGCGTTTTGGGCTTGTAAGTTATTCTTTTTATTGATTTGTTAGTTGATCATTACTGATCCTCAGCTGTTTGGAACGATGCAGTCAGTGATGTGATGACATGATTTCATCAGTTCGTGTGCCCGTGCTCCTGTCTTATGATCTTATGCTCCTATAAGGTGGTCTGTTATTGATTGAAGAAATGTAGAATAATATTTATAGATTTAAACCTCGTTGACATCGGAATGGAGTTTGCAGTAAAATAAGGAAATTAGTCATTCAGTAATGATTCTGCATTTCCATTTAGCTATCCAATTGCCTTTCAGCACAGAAGTCTATCCATTCCAACTTCAGATATACACAAAGACTGATTATTTACAGTTCTTCAAGTAGGAAATTCCAAAGATTTCCAAACATCCAAATGCAGAAATTTTGCCACATTAGAGGACTCACCATATTCCTACGTGGATAACTCTACCCTGAGGTAACACCCTCAGTCCTTTAGGCATCTTTTCAGACAATCCCTTTCAGGAGCTCAATAAGGAACTTTATCCTAATTTCAAGTAACCTAGAAACAGGGAGTATCTCGGCTAATGATTTACCAGGATATGTTCTACTCTGTGACAAGACCATTTAGTGGCAAAGTTCAAAATGGCAGTATAATTAATAGTGGATAATTGGTACTCACAGATATTTTAGTGTCTGTGATATTACTTCTTTAATCTTTCATATTAAAATGCTTGAATCTAAGAACAACATAATCAGAGTATGACTGATTATGCAGCATGGATATCAATAAAAGCTGCTCCTGTATTGATTTACTCATCAGAAATGTAAACTCTCAGGATCAGTAGTTTGACTTTAACATCTTTAACAATACATATTATTATGTATTGTTAAAATTGGTAAAATGTCATATTTTCATATATTTTTAAAATTTATATTGTCTTACTATGTCCTTCATACATGTGAAACTCTCACGGAAAGAAGTTATAGGAGAAGTTGGCAGAAAGCAATAGTTTTCCTGTATGAGTTTATTCTGTGCAGTTATGCTCGATAGAACAGCCAAACATGGAAAGAAACAGCTTCAGATCTGAGTGTTTCTGGAGAGCATTTGCATGTCTGTGAGCCATATGCTGAAAAATTATTTTCTGTGCCCTGGGAGCAGGTAGTATTCGAAATCTCCAGATTTTTACTACCTAACCCAGTAACCCAAAGATTCAAGCAATGATAAACATATAAGGAGCTCTTTGGTTTCCACACCATATTTTGGTGAAGTGAGAAAAGTGATTGAACTGAAAAAGAACTCAGCTTTTCCCCACAATATTTTGCCAGAGTTTAGCAGAGGTGTTAAATGCTTCAAAAACTGTGGGGGCATGGAAGAAAACCAATGCAGCTGCGAAGGGGAAAGGTTATTGATGGCAAATGCCAAGAATGATGTGAATGAAAACAGTCACACAGAAAGCAGAACTGTGCAAAAACCATTGACATAATGAGAAGGTCTTACAGCTGAATTTAGGGTCTGTATTTCATCATGTTTCAGAACCTTATAGCATCACTAATGGATTTAGAGATGGAAAAATTAGGTATTTGTGTACTTTTCCACATGAACTAAGAACAGACTCTGTGAGTCATACCTGTGAAAGCAGCACGGTCTGTTCAAACTTGAGTGACGGCATCTTGCACAGGAATTTAACACATGCGCTCACACAGGGCACCATTCCTTCCTATGCTGTAAGATGCCAGCACTAATGCAGGATGAGAACTACTCTTTTGTTCTTCAGCGCGTCTCCGAAGCGTCAATAGAACCATTGGATAGTGAGGGAGAAATATTGGAGATTGTCCTGTCATTTACTGTCCTGAAATAACAGTAATTTCTATGAGGCTGATTATAAGTCAATAGGTAAAGAAAAGCCCAGCTGACTTTTGCTTTAATGACATATTTGCCATTCATGTAGGATAATCGTTAATTATAATTGGTATTCAAATGGCATGAGAACCTGCATTGAAAGGGGGTCAAATGCAGACTTAGATGGTAGATCCATTCAGTCTTGTTCTTGGTAACTCCAAACTTTTATGACCAAGATTAAAACATGTTGGATCATAATCTTTCTCAGTCACATAGGGGTAGATAAATTCAATTAGACGTTGACTTTGTGGGAGAAGCCAGAGGGGTAATAGATGGTTGCCTCTCTGACTGGAGGCCCGTGACTAGTGGAGTGCTGCAGGGATCAGTGCTGGGTCTGTTGTTGTTTGTCACTTACATCAAGGATCTGGATGATCACATGGTTAGCTGGATCAGCAAAGTTGTGGATGACACTAAGATTGTGGATGCAGTGGACAGCGAGAAAGACTATCAGAGCTTGCAACAGGATCTGGACCAGCTGGAAAAATGGACTGAAAAATGGAAGATGGTATTTAATGGAGCCAAATGCAAAGTTTTGCATTTCGGTAGACAAACCAGGGTAGGTCTTACACAGTGAACGGAAGGGCACTGAGGAGAGCAATAGAACAAAGGGATCTGGGAATACAGATCCATAATTCATTGAAAGTGGCAGCACAGGTAGATAGTGCCATAAAGAAAGCTTTTGGCACATTTGTCTGCATAAATCTATGTACTGAGTACAGGAGATGGGATGTTATGTCAAAGATGTATTAGACATTGTTGAGGCCTAATTTGGAGTACTGTGAGCAGTTTTAGTCACCTATCTTGAAAGAATACAGACAAAATTTACAGGGATTTTTCTAAGACTGGAGGACCTGAGTTATAAGGAAATATTGAATAGGTTAGGACTTTATTCTTTGGAACATAGAAGATGGAGGGGAGATTTGATAGAGGTATACTAATTTGAAGGCTATAGATATGGTAAATGCAAGAAAGCTTTTTACACTAAATTTGTGTGGGAGTACAACTAGAGATCATGGGTCAAGGGTGAAAGGTGAAAAGTTTAACTGGAACATGAAGGGAAACTTCTTCACTCAGAGGGTTGTGAGAGTGTGGAATGAGCTGACATACATGTGGTGCATGCGAGCTTAAGAGAAGTTTGGATAGATACATGAATGACAAGGGTATGGAGAGCTATGGTCAGGTGCAGGTCAATGAGACTAGGCAGTTTAAATGGTACAGCATATACTGATGGACTGAAGGGCCTGTTTCTGTGTTGTACCTTTCTATGACTCTAGATTACCAGTTGCAAGGAACAAGAAAGGTGAGAACTTGACAAATCTGCCTAAATTCTGAGTCGAACTTTACTTAATTTAAAATATTTTCAACTGAAATTGTCCTCATTCCTCTCAAGGAATTGTTAATTCACCTTAACCTCCTTAAATTCACAAGAGGACAGGTTCATTTGGAAGGCAATAGCAATACATGGAAATTTACTCATCATCTGGATTGTTGAACTCTCCATTGGGTGCCAGTGAGATCCATAACCAATCAATGTTTGTAGTAATGTTTTAGAGGAATCACTGAAGATCATAGGTCAATTGCCATAGGTTTAATTTCATGTTTCCAAACATGTGGTTCAAAAATTAAATCCAATACTCCCAAAGACTCATCATACAATGGACCATGCTGGGGTCTTCAATTTGAATGCTATGGGCAAATGCTTACTTCAAAGTCATGGGTGTGAAGTAATGGTAATGGTAATAGTGAGAAGGATTGCAAAAGGGGTTCAGGTGGTGATTGAGTTTTACAGGTTGGTTCAAGAAATTGATAGTTGAAGGGAGGTACCCATTCATGAACCTGGTGGTGTGGAACTTCAGGCTTCTACACCTCCTTCCCAATAGCAGCAGCAAGAGGATGGCATAGCCCAGATGGTGGTGACAATAAACTCAATTTTCACTTTGACTTTGGAAAGAGTGCAATGACTAATCACTGAGATTCGCAGTCGTAAAAATTGTGGCCAGTTCACACAAAATAACAAAGGATCACTCAGGGCTGACTATTTACTGGAAAGGTTAATGGCTTCCAAAATCTGATAAAACAAACTTCTCCACCTCAAAGTTGCCGCATACTGCTTTGTCGGTGCACTGATCCTCTCCGTTCCTCCCTGTTCTGTGAAATCGCTTTCACAAGAAAATGATATTGTGCAATTCTTTACTTCATCTCCAGCCCTGCCCTCTTGATAGTCCAGCTCACCACAAGTCAGATATGAGTCACACCCTACTACCTGCCCTGTGCCTCACCATTGAAGTCAATTGCATGCATTGGAATGAGGCGTTGCAACTTTTAATAAAACAACGTGCTCCCCTTTTAGGATTGATCCTCTTCAAGACTTTGGTATCCTCAAGAACCGGCTGCAAGGTTTTTCTTTTTTCTCCACCATGTAGCCCATTTTTAAGGAGGAACAAAATATACAGCCAAAAGCAGAAGTAAGGTGAAACTAAAAGCATATTTTGTTTTTGAATTTAGTTTGGGAACTAAAACAAATTGTGCACTGCTACATTTATATAATAGTATAACTTGTAGCTGTTAGAAAACTTTTAAATTTATCATTGTAAGTTGAATCAATAATATTTAATTAAAATATACACTCCACATGAATCAATGCATCTTCAGATATGGCCTGGCTGCTGGAAACATTTTAAAGCAGAAAGATGGTGCAATTCTGCAACACCGACCCATATGAGGTAAAGGAAAATAGCAAAATAAGTTACCACTTTGAAGGATCAAAGCTATCCTCCCATGCTAACATTTATATTAGGATAAGTGAGATAAGTTATAAGGGTAAATACTCTTTTTGTCTGTTTAATAAATATAGTCAATTCAATGACATTAAAAAGATCTTGTCGGTAATTAAAATCTACATTTTTTGAGTGTTAATACAGACTGTAGATCAAAAAAGATTTTGGCTGATTGGCCTCACCTTTCTTGCCCACTCAAATATTTCTACTGATAAACTTGTAATGGTTTCATGAAACAGCAGAAACAATATTGTCACTGTTTCTTCCATTACACTCAAGAGCAACTTCAATCAATGTGTATGTACAACAAGTAATTGCAAAGTATCCCTGACTTCTGAGCTTAGCAAGCCATCTTGACCTAAGTGGAATACGTTCATTATTAAATCTATAAATGTTCACAAAGTCTTATGCTTATAATCAGTTCCCCTGTATAAAAGAGATTTACATGCTCCCAGTTTCTGGAAAAGTTCCGATATGATAAAATAGAACTTATCAATGATAATACTCCTATTAGGTAAAAAAATTAATTCATGTTTCCTTCATCAATTTATCAGCTTGCTCTAAAACAATTCATAAAATGATTATAAATATTCTGGGAATTTACACTGCAGTATAAACATATATATATTTTGCCTTCTGGCACATTATTGTTCACTTGTGAAAATCTGGTTTGTTTTTCCATGCAAGATGACTTCTCAAGAGACATGAAATGTGAACAGTGTAGTGTCTTAAAATTAGGATTCAGTATTGTTTAGAGTCATTTCTAGTACACAAATGTGAAGGAGAGTGAAATAATGTTCCTGTGATCTGATGCAGCACAAAAAAAAGGAACACAGTAATAATAAAAAACACAATAAATATATATGTAAGATAGCTTATAGACATAGACTGATTGTATGTCTATAAAGTGACACTAGGCACAAGAATGCCTGTACATAAGGTGGCTGACAGGTAATGATAATGCAATGGTGACCGGGGGGGAGGGGTGGGTTAGTGGGTGGAAGTGTTGATTAGCCTTACTGTTTGGGGAAAGTAACTGTCTTTGAGTCTAGTATGGATGCTACAGAACCTCCTCCCTGATGGGAGAAGGACAAACAGCCCATAAGCAGGATGATGTTACTGGCCCTTTTCTGGCACCTTTCTTTATATATATCCTTGATGGTGGGCAAGCTGGTGCCAGTGATGCATTGGGCAGTGTTGACTATCTGTTGTTCCTGTCTACCACAGTGTAATTTCTGAACCACGCAGTGATGCAGCTTGTTGGATGCTCTGTAGAATGATGTCAGTTTAGATGTACACAGTCCAGCTGTCCTCCGCCTCGTCGGAGTTTTCCTGATTATGCAGCATGTGTTCTGGGTCCATAAAAGGTTGTGTGAGATGTGCACTCCCAGGAGTTTGAAACTGCTCATAGTTTCTACTGCTGCGCCACCGATGTGGAGAGGGATGTGAGTAGTGTGAGTTCTTCTGAAATCAAAAACCATCTCCTTTGTCTTGCTGACATTGAGGAAGAGGTTATTTGCCTGGCATTTGATCTCATGTTCTTTTACCTCCTCTCTACAGGCCGTCTCATCATTGTTGGTGATGACCCCACCGCTGCCACGACATCGGTGAACTTAACAACGCGATTACTCAGGTGTCTGGCCGTGTGGTCATGCGTGAGCAGGATGTACAGCAAAGGGCTCAGCACACAATGCCACTGGGTGTTAGCTCTGAGGGTGTAGAGTACAGTGATGATGCAATGGCAGACTGGATGTGTGATGTGTTCAAGATGTCAGTGAGTTGGTGTGCACAGTTCCTGAGTTATCAGCTTGTGGTGTTGTCAGGCTTGGCCACCTTATGGGAGACGACTCTCTGCAGGGCCCTTTACACATCTGCTGCTGTTACAGACAGAGGCTGCTCACCTGGCAGAGGAGCAGCTTTCATGGATGGCCTTGTGTTGCATGCCTCCAAGTAGACATAATAATTATTTAGAACGTCAGGGAGGGAAGAGTCACTGGTACAGTTGACACTGTTGTGCTTGTGTAATCAGTAATGCCCCTGATATGCAGTCACGTACACCAGGGATTGTTATCGGACGGGTGTTCCTGAACTTTTTCAGTGTAGGCAGTCTTAGCCCTCTTGAATGCCAAGATGGGTTTTCTCCTTGCTGTTCTGCGGGCTGTTCTGTCCCTGGGCTTTGAGTAGGGAGTGTTCTTCAGCATTCAGCCAGGGCTTCTAGTTGGGCCATGAGATGACCATGAGGTACCAATGTCATCTACACACTTGCTAATGTAACCAATGACAGATGAGGTGTTTTCCTCGAAGTCTATGTCTTCTCTATTTGAGGAGGCCTCCTTCAACATCTGTCATTTAATCCATTCAAAACAATCCTGAAGCATAGAGATTGCCTCATTTGGCCATACAGTGACTGGTTTCTCCATTTTCAGCAACTGTCAGTATGCTGGGATTAACATAATGGAGATGTGGTCAGAGGGACCAAGACAAGGATGTGGGGAGGCTTTGTAACTCCAGCATCTGTTTGTTTATACGTGGTCCAGTATGCTTGCTCCTCTAGTGGCCATGGTGACATGTTGGTGAAGACCAATGGGATTGGTACTGTGGAGATTGCTGATCTGGAATCTGGAGCAACAAACAATCTGTTGGAGAAACTCAGTGGGTTGAGCAGCATTTTTGGGAGGAAAGTAATTGTTGATGTTTTGGTTCAAAACCCTGCATTAAGACAACCCCACATCCACTAAAGTTCATGAAACTGGCCAGGCTAACTTGCTTTGAACATTGTGGCCCAGAGGCTGCAGCATTCCGATATTTACCTGTTTATTTCACCAAGCACTAATGAGCCTTTCTGAGTTCAGCTTGCCTGAGTAACCCTTTGCACTTTATCCTTGTTGTGCTGCTGAGTGCAATCTCTGAATCTGGGTCAGAGATCAGCGCTAGCAGGGATGGTGAAAGTGCTGGGCTAGTGATTCAAAATTAAGGTGGGTTGGCAAGGAGGTCCAGCATCAAATACCAAACTGACTGACTCTGAATTATCTGAGAGTCAGCACTGATGGTTGCTCCTCGGACAATATAGTCTAATTTCTACAACCAGAATCCGAAATCAGTAAAACATATGAGGTTTACTAATATGCTTTACATCAGCAACAAAAAAAATCAATTTATGTTAGGAAGTGGCTAATCAGATTTCTGTGCAATCTGTGAGATCAGATTTGTCAGCCCATGATTTGATATTTTTTCTTTCCTACACTAACTGATATGTCATAAGAGCTATTTGTGTCTAAAGACAGCCCTAGATTTCTGTATGATCAGCCACCACATTTTCCACATTCTGATAGAAAGTCAATTTGCCTGTAATTGAGTAGAGTTTACCTTTGCTTCGACTTTGATTTTTTTTGCTCTTTTTCCAACTTCTGAAATGTGGTCTACACCACTTTTATTACAGGCAGACTTACGGCTGTGCCACATTCTTTCCATTTATTGATAATTGACTTAACTGAACTTCAAGAGATATTCAGTGACTTGGAAATTTTCTTGTATCCATCTCCTGATTTGTGCTTTTCAATAAATTTTTCAGAGTTGCTTGGAGTGTTCTTTTGTCTTCATGGTGTAGTTTTTGACAGGATGCTGACTCCCCAGCAGGTGGACATTCCAGATACAGGTGTATTTTTACTTTAATCAATTGAAACATCTTGACTGCACACAGTCTCCAAAAACAGATCTCCATTTAATGAATTATGTGATTTCTAAAACCAATTGGCTGCACCAGTGATGATTTGGAGTGTCATATTAAAGGGGTGAATGCTTATGCAATTAATTATTTTGTGTTTTATATTTGTAATTAAATTAGATCACTTTGTAGAGATCTGTTTTCACTTTGAAATGAAAGGTTTTTTTCTGTTGATCAGTGTCAAAAAAGCCAAATTAAATCCACTATGATTCAATATTTTAAAACAATAAAACATGAAAACTTCCAAGGGGGGTGTGAATTCTTTTTATAGGCACAGTATAGTACTATTTTTAGCTGCAATACAGAAATTAATTGCAGACCTCTCAAAAATGGTACATATGACAGTACAGGGCTAAAAAGCTAACTTCAGTCAGAAGCACTGAATAGACAATGGAGTAGAAACTGCTCCTTAGGTCCTCTTCCAAACTTCCATTGATTTGATGTCATTGGAATCAAATTTTACAAATGGAGGAGAAAGTATTCCACAGCATTGTCAATGACAGGGCTAAAAGTAAATATTTATTCATCAACGATTGTTTCATATAATTAACTATTGACAAACCTGAATTCTTATTATATTTATATCCTCTCAGGACAATAATGTTCATTCACTGAAACTTAGATTTATTTGTTGTTATATGAGAATTTTAGAGGATAATATGGAGTTAATATCTCCACACATTCAAATTCGGAACATTTGAAGATTGTTTACCAAAGAAACCTTCTGTTTCCCAAATCAAGTTTTGTTGAACACAAAGTTTGTAGCCTTGCCTTGATTAATAATGGGAAAGAAAATCTGTATTGGTAAGATATTTCTAGGTGGTGATGTTTTATTAAGATTTAGCTGAGATTGTATTTGATAAAAAGTCATCTGTAGAGCACGTTCTTTAGAACACAACAGTTTCAAGTTCAAGAATAAGAACAGTAAAAAAAAAACAGAACAAAGCAGAAATATATCAAAATCTACTTCGCGTGTCTGTGAGCCTCTCAGGTCAAAATGCAAATCAACGAGTCACTGAGCAAATTATGTTCCTATGACAGGCAGGCAATTTCCTGGAGACCTAGATTTGAAAATGGTCAGTACACAAAACAAAAAACTAATATCTGCTAATCTGAATCTCGAAATCTTGATGTGCTTTCATTTTTATTCAACTGCAGGTACAACATTTGATTAAAGTTCATAGATCAATAAAACTCAAACAGTATCATAATGAACACCTGTCCTGAACCCAACCAACACACAATTTGTCAATGACTAACCTTTCACCTAATTTTTTTCTGGGTCTGTGCCTGAATACTCAACTGATATGTGTAAGATTACTGTTTAAATAGGCAAAGTAGGAAGAGAACTCAGTAACCACAAAAGAGACCTGTTTATCTGCATAACCAGTCTAATATTGATAGAACTTGTTAATCCAGGCACTGATTTGGGGTGTAGAATAAATTTGACTTCAAAAGTCCCTCTATTCAGTAACATATCCTTTGATGTTCTTAATTCCTACAAAAAACACAGTGCTGCAATTATCCAATTACTTTATTGGCTGCATAAAAATTCTCTGTTGACGTTTAACAGAATTTAAATAAATTGAAAATTCTCCCTGTAATTATTACAACTGTTAAATCAGCAAAGTTTTCAACGGTGAATTTGACAGACTTTGTTGGGTAATGCTATCAAGTATTCTGAGGCAAAGATTTGGAGAATGGACCATCTTTGATCCAACTAAATGGTGAAGAGGCTTGAGAGATAGAATGAGCCACTCTATAGTTATTGCAAGTCTTCCTAGACCATGGGTTACTTCCTGATGTCTTGCCCAACACATATCCCTAACCAAGACCACCAAAAAATGATTACATGGAATGAGTAGGTTGCCTAATGAAGTAAGATTAGACAGACTAGGCTTTAGAACAGACAGAGGTGACAATTGAAGCAGACAAGATTATGCAGAGTATTGACAAGGTAGATGAAGCAAATATGGTTCCTCTTATGGAAAAACCCAGAAAATCTAGAAATAGGGTCAGTTTTTAAAAGTAGGGTTATCAATTTGAGGGGAGCTTTTGTACAAGATTCATAGAGTTATACAGCTTGGAAACCAGCCTTCAACCCCAACTCCTCCATGATGACAAAAAATGCCTGTCAATGCTAATTCCAGTTGCCTGTGTTTGGCCCATATCCTTCTAATGCTTTATCACTGAACCAGTGCAAACATTGTATTGATAAATGCTCCTACCACCTCCCCTGGCAGCTCAATCTACATAGCCACGATCATCTGTATAAAATATCTTGGCCTTCAGTCTTTTTGTCTTTTAGTCTTTCTTTTCCCACGTCAACCCTATTGACGTCTTCTAGTTTTGGCTTCCCTGTCCCGGAAAAACACTGTAACTGGATACCTTACCTTTGTCACCCATAATTTTATAAACCTCTCTGCTGTCACCCCTTAAACTCCTTCAGCTCCAGTCCCAAGCTAAGCAATCCCTCCTTAACACTCAGGCCTTCCAATTAAAGCAACATCCTCATGAACCTTTTCTTCACTCCCACCAGCTTAATCAATTCATCTGGTAATGTAACAATTAAATCTGCACAGAGTAGAATGACATTGTGCATACAACTGCATATTTGTCTTAACAACGATGTGTCCAGCTGTAAAATGACATCCCTGCTCCTATACTCATTGCTTCAGCTAATGAAGGCAAGGATACCACAAACCTTCCTCAACTCTCTGTTGTCATTGTCAGAGAAGTCTCTACTTGTACCCCAAGATCTCACTATTCTACAACACTCCCCAGTGAATGCCACAAGAACCACACCTGCCCCTACACCTACTCCCTCCTCACTACCATTCAGGGCCCCAAACAGTCCTTCCAGGTGAGGTGACACTTCACCTGCGAATCTGTTGATGTCATCTACTGTATCCGGGGCTCCCAGTATATCCTGTATATTGGTGAGACCTGAAGTAGTTTGGGAGACTGCGTCACTGAGCACCTATGGTCCATCCACTAAAAAAAGTGGGATCTCCCAGTGGCCACCCATTTCAATTCTACTTCCCATTCCTATTCCAACTTGTCAGTCCATGGCCATCTCTACAGCTACAATGAGGCCAACCTCAGGTTGGAGGGAAAACACCTTTTATTCCGTCTGGGTAGCCTCCAACCTGATGGCATGAGCATATATTTCTCAAACCTACGGTAAATGTTCCAAGTCCTCCTCTTTCACCATTCCCCATTTCTGTTTCCCTTACCTGCCTATCACCTCCCTCTGGTGCTCCTCCCCCTTCCCTTTCTTCCATGGTCTTCTGACCTCTCCTATTAGATTTCCCATTCTCCAGCCCTTTATCTCTTTCACCAATCAGCCTCCCAGCTCTTTACTTCACTCCCTCCCCCCTCTCAGTTTCACCTATCACCTACCATCTGGTACTTCTTCCTCCCCCCCTCCCCGCCACCTCGTTTCCACCCCACCCCGCACTGCATTACTCTGACTTCCCTCTCCACTCGCTTTTCTCAACCTGATACATCAGTAATTCCTTTCCTCCCATAGATGACCAAAAGACCATAAGATATAGGAGCAGAAGTAGGCCATTTTGGTCATCGAGTCTGCTCTGCCATTCAATCATGGGCTGATTCAATTCTTCCAGTCATCCCCACTCCCCTGCCTTCTCCCCATACCCTTTGATGCCCTGGCTAATCAAGAACCTATCTATCTCTGCCTTAAACACACCCAATGATTTGGCCTCCATAGCTGCTCGTGGCAACAAATTCCACAGATTTACCAACCTCCAATTAGAGTAATTTCTCCACATCTCTGTTGTAAATGGACATCCTTCAATCCTGAAGTCGTGCCCTCTTGTCCTGGATTTCCCTGCCATGGGAAATAACTTCGTCATAACTAATCTGTTTGGGCCTTTTAACATTCGGAATGTTTCGATGAGATGCCCACTCATTCTCCTGAACTCCAGGGAATACAGCCCAAGAGCTGCCAGACATTCCTCATATGGTAAACCTTTAATTCCTGGAATCATTCTCATGAATCTTCTCTGAACCCTCTCCAATGTCAGTAAGTCCTTTCTAAAATAAGGAGTCCAAAATTGCACACAATACTCCGTGTGTGGTCTCACGAGTGCCCTATAGAGCCTCAGCATCACATCCCTGCTCTAATATTCTATACATCTAGAAATGAATGCCAATATTGCATTTGCCTTCTTCACCACTGACTCAACCTGGAGGTTAACCTTTAACGTATCCTGCACAAAGATTCTAAGTCGCTTTGCATCTCTGCATTTTGAATTCTCTCCCCGTCTAAATAATATTCTGCCCATTTATTCCTTCCACCAAAGTGCATGACCACACACTTTCCAACATTGTATTTCATTTGCCACTTCTTTGCCCATTCGCCTAAACTATCTAAGTCTCTCTTCAAGCTTTCCGTTTCCTCAACACTACCTGCTCCTTCAGCCATCTTTGTATCATCAGCAAATTTAGCCACAAATCCATTAATTCCATAGTCCAAATCATTGACATACATCGTAAAGAGCAGCAATCCCAACACCGACCCCTGTGGAATTCCACTAGTAACCAGCAGCCAGCCAGAACAGCTCTGTTTATTCCCACTCTGTTTTCTGCCATTCAGCCAATGTTCCACCCATGCTAGTAACTCCCCTGCAATTCCATGGGCTCTTATCTTGCTAAGCAGGCTTGTGTGCGGCACCTTGTCAAAAGCCTTCTGAAAATCCAAGTACACCACATTACTGCATCTCCTTTGTCTACCCTGCTTGTAATTTCCTCAAAAAATTGCAGTAAGTTTGTCAGGCAGGATTTTCCTTTCAGGAAACCATGCTGGCTTTGGCCTATCTTGTCATGTGCCTCCTGGTACTCTGTAATCTCATCCCCAACAATCGATTCCAACAACTTCCCAACCACTGATGTCAGTCTAACAGGTCTATAGTTTCCTTTCTGCTGCCTCCCACCCTTCTTAAATAACGAAGTAACATTTACAATTTTTCAGTCATCTGATACAATGCCAGGATCTATCAATTCTTCAAAGATCATTGTTAATGCCTCCACAATCTCTCCAGCTACTTCCTTCAGAACCTGAGGGTGCATTCCATCAGGTCCAGGAGATTTATCCAACCTTAGACCATTAAGCTTCCTGAGCACCTTCTCAGTCGTAATTTTCACTGCACATACTTCACTTCCCTGACACTCCTGAATGTCCGTCCGGTATACTGCAGATGTCTTCCACTGTAATGACTGATGCAAAATATGCATTCAGTTCCTCTGCCATCTCTGCATCTCTCATTACAATATCTCCAGCATCATTTTCTATTGATCCTATACCTATCCTCAACTCTCTTTTACCCTTTATATACTTAAAAAAGCTTTTAGTATTTCCATTGATATTAGTTGCCAGCTTCCTTTCATAATTCATCTTTTCCTTCCTAATCACCTTCTTAGTTTCCTTCTGCAAGTTTTTATAAGCTTCCCAATCCTCTATCTTCCCAGTGGCTTTGGCTTCCTTGTGTACCCTCTCTTGCTTTCACTTTGGCTCTGAGTTCACTTGTCAGCCACAACAGTGTCCTTCTTCCATTTGAAAATGTCTTCTTATTTGAAATATATCTGTCTTGTATTTCCCTCACTTTTCACAGAAACTACAGCCATTCTACTGTCCTTCCTGCTAGTGTCTCTTTCCAGTCAGCCTTGCCCAGTTCCTCTCTCATGCCATTGTAATTTCCTTTATTCCACTGAAATTCTGACACATTGGAATTTGGTTTCTCCTTCTCAAATGTCAAAGTGAACTCAATAATATAGTGATCACTGTTCCCTATGGGTTCCTTAACCTTAAGCTCTCTTATTACCTCCAGATCATTGTACAACACCCAATCCAGCACAGCCAATCCCCTAGTGGGCTCAACAACAAGCTGTTCTAAAAAGTCATCCCTTAGACATTCTACAAATTCTCTCTCTTGAGGACCAGTACTGGCCTGGCTTTCCCAATCTACTTTCATGTTAAAATCCCCAACGATTATCTTGACATTGCCTTTCTGACACGCCTTTTCTAACTCCTGTTGCAATTTGTAATCCACATCCCGGCTGCTGTTTGGAGGCCTGTGTACAACTGCCATTAGGGTCCTTTTACCCTTGTCATTTCTTAACTCAACTCATAGAGACTCTACACCTTCCAATCCTATGTCATCCCTTTCTAATGATTTAATATTATTTCTTATATATACCCCCTCTGTATCTTTCTGATACATGTTCAGCTCCCGATGGCAGCCATCCTTCATCCAAGTTTCAGAGATGGCCACAACGTCATACTTGCCAATCTGTAGCTGAATTTCAAGATTGTCCATTTTATTTTTTATGCTGCGTACATTCAAATATAACATTTTCAGTCCAGTATTTGTTGCTTTCTGTTTTAACTGCACCACACCTCTATTGCCCTATAACTCATCCCACTGGCTGTAATTATGCCTCATCTCCTGCCTGTCCTTTCTAACATCTCTGTTGCACACTATCTTTGATTTATTTCTGTTTTCCCCTTCCTCAGCCCTATCACTCCAGTTCCCATCCCCCTGCCAAACTAGTTTAAACCCTCCCTAACATCTCTATGAAACCTGCCTGCCAGGATATGGGACCGCTTTGGGTTCAGGTGTAACCCGTCCTTTTTGTACAGGTTGTACCTCCCCCAGAAGAGGCCCCAATGATCCAGGAACCCAAAGCCCTGCCCCCTACACCAGTCTCTCAGCCACGCATTAATATGCCTGATCATGCTATTCTTGCACTCGATAGCACATGGCAGGAATCCTGAGATTACTACCCTGGAGGTCCTGCTTTTCAGCTTCCTATCCAACCTGAATTCTCGCTTCAGGATCTCCTCCCTTTTTCTACCTATGTCATTGGTACCAATATATACCAAGACTTTTGGCTGTTCACCCTCTCCTTCAGAATACTCTGCACCCAATCCAAGACATCCTGTACCCTGGTACCTGGGAAGCAACACACCATGCTGGTATCTCTATCAGGCTGACAGAACCTCCTGTCTGTTCCCCTCACTATTGAATCCCCTATGACTACTGCACTCTTCATCTTCTTCTCTCTCTTCTGCACCATGGAACCACACTCAGTGCCAGAGACCCAATCACTGTGGTCATCCTCTGACAGGTCACCCCTTCAACGGCATCAAAAATGAGATAACGATTACTGAGGGGGATGACCACAGGGGAGCTCTCTACTGTCTGAGCTCTTCACATCCCTTCCCTGACAGTCACCCACTTTTTTAACTCCTGCAGCCTCAGGGTGACCTACCTATCTCCTGCTCACTCCTGCTCCTGCTCCTACCTATCTCCTGCTCACTTTCCCTTATAAACTGTAAGTCATCAAGCCGCAGCTCCAGATCCCTAACATGATCTCAATCTGCTGAATTCCTCCAACCATTTGCTTTTCACTCCATATTCCAGCGTCTGCAAGTTCTTGTGTATCACTCAAGATCTAACACAGTGCAGCAAGATGTTCCAGCAAAGGGCCTGTGGAAGTTCACGGTGTTGCACACATATCCCAACCTTCTGCATTATTCTGGAGCTCAACCCCAAATGTTCGGTGCGGAACTGTTGTATTTTTAATGGAAATGTCAAGCCAGAATCGATAAGGCAGGCAGATTAGGCACTGACCCAGAAAACATTTGAGCAATTTAACTAGAATGCAACAGAAAATTCTTTGAGAGCCAGTTCACCTGTTCCCCCCTCACCACCACATCAGCTGACATACTCCACTGAGAATGACTTCAGCTGTATAGTATGTCTATTCACATACTATAGTGAGAAACAGATGATAGGAATGTATCATTCAACTTAGTTTTACTGTTATTTACATCTGTGCAAGTGCAAGAATTATCTGCTTATCTCAGAATCATGGCTTTGGACAACTAAAGACCTAAATTTTACTGAATCCTAAACCTTACACTTGAATGCTAATCCATTGAAAGGGGATTGATTCAATTCATCTGTCATATTATTTTTGAAAGTGTGCTTAGTAAAACTGCCTTTTCCAGCTTCCTAAGATCTAACAGGGCAAGTTTCTATCCAGCTGCTGAAATTATTGAGGATATTTTTCTCCCCTGGTAACAATGCTTAGGTTTACCGGTTGTATGTGGTATTCAGCTGTCCTTTGCCTCAGTTCTTTTGAGTTATCATTCCTTACACATTGCTTCCCTTGATGTTGATGTCTTAAGCAACATGGCAGAAAAAGGGAAGATAAGAGGTACAAAAAAGCATTGGGAACAATTTAAGTTTTTCTAAATGAAGGAAGGAAAGTGCAATCAGGCACCAGAGAACATCAGTGTACCAATCCATTCTTGCAGTATCAGAGGGATATGCGATAAACTCATGGCACTTGCATGGGCCTATGAGATCTGGCAACCAAGAGTGCGGAGGAAAAGAGAGTTAATTCCGAAGTATGAAGGTTTTGTAGGAGGCTGTTTCCCTGGCCTTGAAGTACTAGACAGGACTGGGTGCTATCATCTGTGGATTTAGAGACCCTGAATATCAATAATGGGGAAAGGTGATGGTGGAATTTAAATTTTCAAGGAATGCTACAGATTTGCTACTGAATGGTAGGAGGAGGTGCTTAGTATGCTCCAGTATTAGAAGTAGCAGACTCCTAGATAGCAAAGGGAAGAATCCCAGCTTTAATAGCATAGGGATGCATGAGTCTGGTCATAGTGGAAGGGTGGGCTTCTTATATCTGCAGCACAGGTGCAATTGTACTAGAACAAATGCCAAAGGAGTGCCTCCAAATTTTGGGAAGGGCTCTATGTTAGACTGCAATAAAAGTTGCAAACATGGGCAATAAGATGGCATGTGAAGCCTGGTAAATTGTGGAGTCTCAGATGTTTCAAAATACTTGACATGCCTGCTGGCAGGATGGACACAGGATGATGGGAGTGGTTGTGATTAAGAAACAAGTGGAATTTAGGAGTAGGATTCTAAGGTTCATCAGACTTTAGTCAGTATAAGATCTGACAATATTAATGAGGACTTAAATCAGATAGTATGGAAAGCAATTTAAACATTCAGAGTACAGACAGGAAGAAAATTAAAGAGACAGCAGAATTTGAGAATTAATACAATCCACTTTACTTTGGTTCAAAGCTGTGGTGCACTGAATTTAAGTGTGCAATGTACTTTATCTTTGGTTACTATGCCCCGTTCAGAATCAGAATTTGATTTATCATAATTGACTTTCTACAAATGTCTACAGATGTACTATGGAGAGCATCTGACTGACTGAATTAGCATCTGGTCTGGGGGGCGGGGGTGGGGGGTACTACTGCACAGGACCGAAGTAAGCTACAGAGAGTTGAAAAATTAGCAAGCTCCATCTTGGGTACCACCCTCCATAGTATCCAGGTCATCTTCAAGGAGCGGTGCCTCAGAAAGGCGGTGTCCATCATTAAGAACCTCCAACACCCAGGACATGCCCTCTTCTCATTGTTACCATCAGGAAGGAGGTACAGAAAACTGAAGACACACACTCAGCAATTCAGGAACACCTTCTTCCCCTCTGCCATCCGATTTCTGAATGGACATTGAACCCCTGAACACTACCTCACTACTTTTTTATTTCCTATTTTTTCACTACTTATTTAATTTAGCTATTTAATATATATATACTTCTCTATATTATCATGTATTGTATTGTACTGCTACCACAAAGTTAATATATTTCCAACATATACCAGTGATATTAAACCAGATTCTGACTTACACAATGTGAATTTTGACATTTTGCAGTAGCAATACCGTGCAAAGATATAAAATCTATAAATTGCAAAATTAAATAGATGGTGAGAAAAGGAATAATGAGGTAGTGTTCATGGGTCATTCAGAAATGTACAGTGGAGAGGAAGAGGTTGTTCCTGAATCATTGAATATGAGACCTCAGGCCCCTGTACCTCCTCCCTGATGGAAGGAATGAGAAGCAGGCACATCCCAGACGGTGAGTGTTCTTAATTATGGACATTAACTTCAAGAGGCACTACATCCTGCGCATTGGACGCTCCATACCAAGCAACACTGCAACCAAAAAGAAAGATTTCCACCGTACATGTGTAGAAATTTGTAAGAGGCTTTGGTTACATACCAAATCTCCTCAATGAAGAAGAGCTGTGTTGGGCCCAGGATAGATCCTCTAAGATCTTGACAAGGAACTTGAAGCAGCTCACCCTTTCCACTGTTGACTCCTCAATGAGGACTGGAGTGTGTTCTTCTAAATTTCCCTTCATGAAATCCACAATCAGTTCCTTGGTCTTATTTATGTTGAATATGAGGTTGTGGTGACACCATTCAACCAGTCAATCTACGCACTCCTCTAAATTTCCTTATTCCTATTGCCATGCATCCTTGAGGTACACTTATGTGACTGTCAGCAAGGAGATGTTATTGCCGATCTGCACTGACGTTGGAATTATGAAATACCGAGCAGGAAGTTTGACAAGTTAACAGGTGGGCAGAAGAAACGATTCAATTATATTCTCAAAGCTGCCTTGGAAAGGTATAATGTCCAAAATGATTTATGGGAATTCCTGGCCCATCACTGCTCAAAATAGAAAAGGAGCTTTTGGGATGAAATTGAGAACCTAAATTGCTATCATGAGGAGTGCTTATCACAAATCATGGAAGGAATACATCACTTTCCAAATGACCCAACCTCGTACTCCATTAAGCGTCACCTATGCCATCTGTGACAGAGTCTACCATTCCCAAATTGGTTTCATCAGCTCCATCAAAAAGCCCTGTGGAAGAGGTTCAAAGGTTCATTTATTAACAAGGAGTGTATCCACATACAACTCAAAGATGGCCTTCTTCAGATAACCACAAAACAAAGAAAGAACTTAAAAGTCATTCAGAGGAAAACATCAACTCCTCCCCCCCCCCCCCCTGCTGACACACCTGAGGAACATAGAAATTAAGAGAAGATATTCCATTTAATCATGAGAAAGGAGGAAAGGAGTTTGACAGGACAGGACAGGATAAGGACTAGACTTGTGCCCTCACCATGTGTGCAGTACTATGTCACCATGGGTCAACCAGTCAATGTCAGTGGAATGCATATTAATGCAAGAGCACCTGTGCTCCTAATTAAAAATCAGACCTTGAAGACTGCAACACACACAAAATGCTGGTGGAACGCAGCAAGCCGGGCAGCATCTATAGGAAGAAGTACAGTCGACCTTTTGGGCTGAGACCCTTCGTCAGGACTAACTGAAAGAAAAGATAGTAAGAGATAACTTCCAGCATCTGCAGATTTCCTTGTGTTTGCCTTGAAGACTGAATGGTTTTCCATGTAAATCAAGGGAATAAAATGAGGGGGTACTGTTAATTGTTTTGGAAGGCCTAGGTCAGGAGTTTATCATCAAGAGCTATGTCTATACTTGGGGGAAAATAGTACACACAAGTCTTGTGGGATTGGAAAAGTGACTTTAAAGCAAATTATTTGAGTGAGGGGTTAGTTGATTGTTGAGTCGAGCATTGACGTGAGGCAGGAGCTGTCCAAAGCCACCGATTAAAGTATACTAATACAGATATTCTTGCAGATGCCACAGCAATGGGATTTTGGAGAGTTGTGAAGAAAAGCATGCTGTATAAATATCATAAGCAACTGAAGCAGTGTGAGCCTGAATGGGTGGTCATCGATGTTTCGTAGAGAGGTTTTTCCAGCTGCTGACTATTTACTTTAAACAACACAGGTTTACTTGGGTCATAGCTAAGGAACTATTTTTAAACAATCTTTTTTTCCACTGTGGCTGGCCTCTCCCCAGCACTGAGTGGACTCTCACACTGAAGGGATTCAGTTGCCATGAGTGAACCCTGTCTGTAGTAACTAGTATTGTAATCAGGCAACAAGCCGAACTCTACAGTCTCAGTGGAAAACAGGGCAGTTACAACAAAAGGGAACGTTTTATTCTTATTTAAGATAAATACAGAGCTGTGTAAATTATTTACCAATGTGCCACAATATAAACAATTTAAGAAAAGGTCACCCATTTTTTTCTGTGCATATCAATTTTTGGCAGATGAATGTTGATTTATTTAAAACTTGTCTGTCACTGCAAAAGATATGGACTATTTTCACTCTTGGACATTATGCAAGTGTCACCAACACCTTCTTATATGTTTCCAGAGAAGGGTCTCAACTTCATTTAACTGCTTGACAAGAGCAGGGTTGGCTGATTCCTGAATTATTCTCTGGGTTTCATGCATTGGTGACAGGAAGAGCACTTACTGCCTTATAAAAAAAATTAACAGATCTCTTCTAACTCCATTGAAACTGATAATACCATTTGGCCTGACCTACATTTCCATTCCCCACAGAAGCATACTGGCATAAATTGCATATGTCAAAATCAAGCACATATTTGGATAACCTTGCAGTGTAATTCGTAGCACATCAGTCTCTTGCTGCTTCAAGCTGTGAAACTTCACTTGCGTGCTTCATTTCCACTGAACAGGTAGAACTATAAGGAAAATCACATTAAAATGCTAACTGGGCAAATATGGTTCAGAACAAGAATTTTAGAATGGATCATCATGTAAGATTGGATGTTGAGAGTGAACATCCCTAAACAGAGGAATTTCTATAGAATGGAATTCTGAGACTGGTGATAAGAGTATTTGAGAAACTGAGATCCCTGAATTACTCTCTACGATACTGACAGATCGGCAGCCATTTAAACCAACAAATAAGCAGACATTATTTAAAAAAGAATTTGCCCTGTGTGTTTCTTACACTGGACTTTCTATAGCGGGATGCAAACTTTCTGCAAGTTCATGCAGAGCCATTGGTCACATGCTTCTATTCTTAAATTGGTACCAACCAATATTAGATATGTTACAACGGTACCCTTGGAGCTCCATAATGGAGCTGGGAGCAGTGAATCAGTTGACACACAATAGACTTCAAACTATTGCAAAATGCCCTGGTTTGTAGTTATTTCCAATGGTAGGATAACTCTAAGCTTTCATTACTAAAAAGGTTTTGCCTTATAGAATTTAGAAATAACAAAGGGGCAATCCACTTAAAGGGATCACAATTGTCAGCAAGAACAATTGTGTTGGCAGATTGCAAAATGTTGTAAAAGCAATTGTAGTAGTGTGGGAGTTCAACTTTCACAAATTGGACTGGGATTGCCTTAGTGCACAAGGCTTAGATGGGGTGGAATTCGTAAAATGCATCCAAGAAAGTTTATTGATGCAGGATGAGGGGAGTTCTATTCAGGAGGGAGCCTATTTGACCTTATCTTATGGAATGAGGATAAGCAATTGATAGAAGTGTCTGTGGAGGAACCCTTTGAGAATAGTGATCACAGTTCAGTAAGCTTCAAGATAGTCATGGGAAAAGATAAGGTTGGTCCTTGTGTAGGGTTCTAAACTGGGGGATGGGATATTTTGACAGTGTAAGGCAGGACATGTCAGAAGTAGATTGGGACCAGCTGCTAGAGGAGAAAACAATACCTGATAAGTGAGAGGCCTTTAAAATGAGGTAGTAAGTGTTCTGAGTCAACATGTCCCTGTAAGAAGCAGGAATGTTAAGGTTAGGGAACCTTGCTTAATAAAGGATATTGAATGCTTGATCAGGAAAAAAGGAAGCATGTGTCAGGTATAGGAAATCGGTATTGAACAAGTACTTTCAGGTTTATAGATATAGGAAAGAACAAGAAAGAAAATTGAAGGGAAGAAATTACCTGGAGAGTAAGGTAAGGGGGGAGGATCGTAAAACACTTAATAAATATTTTAAAAGCAAAATGGTAGGTCAGGAAAATGTCAGTAATCTCAGAAACCAGAATGGTAATCTAGCCAGGAGCTATGAGTGAGCTCCTAAATAAATACATACTATTAGTATTCATCAGGGAGAAGGATAAGAACTGCAGTGTTAAGGGAAGGCTTGGAGCATATCTGTTTCAGGAAGGAAGTGATAGAAATACAGGGCTGATGGGATCGACCTCAGGATGGTTTGGGAAGCAAGGAGATAGTTGGGCTCTGACAGAGATTTTTGAATGTCCATTAGCCATCGATGTGGTACCATGTGACTGGAAGGTTGCTATGTTGTTCCCTTCATCAAAAAGGGCAGTACGGGTAAGCTAGAGACTGCAGGACTGTCAGATTTCTATCAATTATATGAGTTGTTTGATTCTGTGGAAATGGATTTTGTGTTCACTTGGAAAGGCTGGGACTGGTTAGAAGATGTCAGCACTGCTTTGTGCAGGGAGCTCGTGTCTCAAATATCCAATTACATTTCTGGAAGGTAACTAAAAACATTAATAACTGCAGACTGTAAATGTGCTCTACATGAACTTTAACAAAGTTTTGAACAAAATCCAGGATGGTCTAAAATCTTAAGGCACAAAGGATCCAAGGTGGCTTTGCAAAATGGATCCACAATTGGCTAGATGACAGAAGCCAGAGGGTAGTGGTGGAAGGGAGATTCGTCACTAGAAATCTGTGACAAAAATATGCTATAGGGATTGGTGCTGAGAACTTAGTTGTTTGTAAATGTCTTATATCTAATATAGATGAGAATGTAAGGGGTTTAATGAGTTTGCAGATGGAGTTGTAGATCATGAAGAAAGTTGTCTTAAGATTTTCCTTAGACTTAGATCAACTGGACTTTTGAACAGAATGGTGACGATTGGAACTTAATCCAGACAAGTGTTAGATAATGCATTTTGGAATATCAAATTCTGGTAGGGCATATAGAGGAATGGCAGGGAACCTAGGAGGATTGATTGGTGCCCTGAAAATAGTAACACAGATGGAGATGGTAGTGAAGAAAACATTTGGTGTTACTAAGCTGAAGCACTGAGTATAAGTGTTGAGATGCCATGTTGCAGCTCTCCAAAGTATTGGTTAGACTGCATTTGGAGTATTGTGTACAGTTCAATGATTCTATGAACAAAGGAAAGTTCATATATTTTATGACTATTTGTTGTCATCCATCACGTACTTCCATTTCAAGCCAGATTTGAGTTGAAAACTCAAGGCCATCAGTTGTTTTACTACTTCTGTATTTACCGAAGTAAATATGAATCAAAAGTAGTGCATGATGTTAAGGATTCATTAAGTCCCCTTACCTAGTGGAAAAGAAGATATTGCTGTTTATTAGTCAGAGGGCTATTTGTTCAAAATCCAATGAAAGATGATTAACTGATTAAATGCAACATATTCAGCTGATTTTTTAATTAACTTAATGGAATTTAAGTTTATTTTTGCCATCTCCAAGCTGTCAAAATACAGTTACGAACAAAGGAAAGATCAAGTTACACTGAAGTTAAGAAATCCTTTAATTCTTAAATTAAGCTATTATTACAGCTGGTCCATCTGAGGAGTTTCTCCTTTACCCTTTTGTAGAGTTGAAGTGTTCCATTTCTCCCATTTCCTTGCAATGAGCTGAACTAATTCTGAATATCATTTATTTAGAGCGCTCAAAAGGTGCTTGAAAGTTGTATATGCTTTGTCATGTACAGTTTGCACTACTTATTCCTTTCACAAACTGACCAACTAAAAACATGTTCACTTGACTGTGAGAACAAAATACCTAATCAAAAAGTAGGCACTTCAGAAAATGTTGTACTTGGCATGCGACTGAAGTAGAAAGAAGTTTGTTTCCAGCAGAAGGAATATAGACAGTCTCCAAAACAGTTCTGTGGTGCCAGTATGGTGCTGGCATGGCAACATTAACGTGAGGTAATTCACAAATGTGGATTCTCAGGCTACAGGCTGTCTACACATGTCAAACTTCTGTTACCCCGTGTTAACTGGCTTGGATAGGAGTTGGGGCAGATTGTTTGTTATAAGAAAAAGACAGAAGCTGGATCTTTTCACCCTAAGTCAATACTTAAAGAGATGATAAGAGCAAACAATTTTAAAGGCTGTTTGGGAAATATAGCCTTTAGTATTTGAAAGTAAATAATTGAATCACACAGCATGTGCTAGTAAATAAATTAAAGTACACTTTCCATTTTTCATGGAAATCTCCTTAAAGTGACACTTGTTAAGTCCGGTCTAGAACTGGTTCACTGAGAATTCTTCACTATTGGGACACAGCAATATTGCAGAATGAAGTTTTATATAGACCCGTCATTAATATCTTGTTTCCATAATGGGTCCTGAACAATGGTCACTATAACTATACTAAAAAGATGGGATTGCTTGTCTAACTAGCTGCTTCCCACTGGCTCTATTGAAGAATCAAGAAGTAGGTAGTTTGTCATGATTACTCAGAACAATTGATTAAATATATCTTTAATTCTATCTGGTTGATCAATTTTCTTACAAATCAATTTGAAAATGGGAATTGAATCAGAATCAGGTTTATTATCATCGGCATGAGTCGTGAAATTTGTAATGGAATAATGAAATAATGAAATTTAAAAAAACAAACAAACTGGAATAAATTTCCGTAACTGTGATACCAAATTGGCAGTCATAACCCTTTTTTCACATCTCCCTGATTTTTATTTCTATTGAATTCACTACTGGAAAGTATCTGGTGCACTTTAAGAAATGGCAAAAGCACAAATTAAAGGTATTAATATATTATCATTAAAAATTTAAATCCTGTGACTATCTTGCTCCTCTCTATTCCTTTCATCAGTACTATTTCAGTTCTAGCTTCATGCTCATCGCAGACACTAATCAACGTAAAGTGGGAATAAGGAAGGTCAGTATTGCAAGTGCAATTGATATTGTCTGGATAGACATTAGCAAGGCTTTTGAAAAGATTTTGCATAGAAGGATTATTAAAAATGAAAAAATCCCACAGAACTAGCCCACAATGGATTGTGTAGGGGAGAGAGAGTTTAAAAGAAGCAAGTGGCGGCAGTTGGCACACTTCACACACCACAATCCCAAGGAAACAATGGATTGCGTAGAGGGAAAGAGAGTTTAAAAGAAGTGGGGGCAGTTCACACACCACAATCCCGAGGAGACATTGGATTTTAGATAATTAGGTACTTGGCATGGTCCAATAAAAAGTTACTGGTAGGTTTAAGCAGATTATTGGAGCAGCCTTTGTGTAAGTGGGCCAGTGTTGGAGTAGGAAGTTGAGACTTAGGCTCATTGAGGAGAGGCATAGGTTATAGGTAGATTTTTTTTCAACATTTATTCTTCCTTTCTTTCTTATTACACATTTAGAGCAGTGGGAATGCCAGGCAGGATACTGGAATGGTCCTCTTGTGGAATGTCAGAAGGCAGGGGGACTTCCATTGTTCCTGATGACTACACCTGCAAGAAGTCCATCCAGCTGCAGCTTCTAAGAGACCATGAAGTAGTTGGAGCTGGAACTGGATGAACACCAGATCATTTGGAAGGCTGAGGGTTTGATAGAGAGGATATACAGGGAGGGAATTCAGGACACAGGAAATTGGGTGACTGTCAGGAGGGGGGAAGGGGATAGGCAGTTAGTGCAGAATACCCCTGTGGCCATTCCCCTCAACAACAGGTATGCCGCTTTGGATACTGTTGGCGTTGATGACCTTGCAGGGCAAAGCACAGTAGCCAGGTCTCTGGTACTGTGTCTGGCTCTATGGCTCAGGAGGGAAGGGGATAGAAGAGGCGAGCTGTAGTGATTGGGCATTGATTGGTTACGGGAACATAAAGGAGGTTCTATGGATAAGAACAACATTCCCAGATGTTTGTTGCCTCCAGAGTGCCAGGGTCAGGGACATCACACTTCTTGTACACAGCATTCTAAGGTAGGAATGTGAGCACCAGAGGTCACGGTCCATGTCGGTACCATTGACATGGGTAGGAGGCGTGAGAAGATACTGCAAAGTGAGTTCAGGGAGTTAGGTGCTAAGTTAAAAGACAGGACTCCAAGTTTGTGATTCCTGGATTGCTACCCATGACATGTGCTGGTGAGGCCATTAATAGGAAGATCATATATTTTAATACATGGCAAAGGAGTTGGTGCAGGAGGAAGGCTTTAGAGTTTTGGATCATTGGGCTCTCTTCCAGGTAAGGTGGGACCCATACAGAAGGGACATTTTGCACTTGAACAGCTGTGTGACTAATACCCTAGTGGGAAGGTTTGCGAGTTCTGCATGAGGAGGTTTAAACTAGAGTTGAAGGGAATTAAACTTAGATACAAAATCAAGAATTGATAGGACAAGGATGCAGGGGCTAATGTTTTGAGCTGCTTATATTTTAATGCAAAAAGTGTTGTAGGAAAGGCATATGAGCTTAGGGCATGAATGCACACATCTAATTACAACATTGTAGCCATTACTGAGACTAGGCTCCAGGAGAGGCAAGACAGTGATGCACCATCAATAACTCACTCTGAGACGTAAGAAGCGAGATATCGGCTTTTATTGACTGGAAGAATGAACAACACTACATCCTGGAGAATGAGGCCGGGCTCAGGCCTCAATCACCTTTATACAGGGGTCTGTGGGAGGAGCCTCAGGAGCAGTCAGCAGGGGTCTGTGGGAGGAGCCACAGGAGCAGTCAGCAGGGGTCTGTGGGAGGAGCCACAGGAGCAGTCCAGACAGGTATATGTAGTTCACCACAGACAGGCAGTTCAATGTTCCTACGTTCTGTTGTTTTAAACATGATAGAACGGGAGGGATTAAAAAGGAATGGGTGACATTACCAGTCAGGGAAAATATCATGGCAGTGTTCAATCAGGACAGATCAGAGAGCTCGTCTAATGAGGCTTTATGGGTGGAACTGAGGAATAAGAAAGGTATGCCCACATTAATGAGATTATATTATAGAGCACCCAACGTCTGCAGGATTTAGTGGAACACATTTGTAGATAGATCACAGACTGTTGCAAGAACATGAGGTTGTGAAAGTAGGTGATTCTAATTTTCCACATGACTGGGACTCCCATTCCATAAAAGGGCTGGATGAAAAAGAGTTTGTCAAATGTGTTCAGGAGAGTTTCCTTAATTAGTACATAGAAGTCTCAACTAGAGATAGTGTGATACTAGATCTCCTACAAGGAATGAGACAGGGCAGATGACTAAAATTTGTACAGAGGAACATTTTGTATCTAGTGATCATAATGCCTTTACTTTCAAGGTAATTATGGAAAAGGGTAAGTCTGGTCCTCAGGTTGAGATTCGAAATTGGAGAAAGGTCAATTTTGAAGTTATCAGAAATGATCTGGCAGTGTGGATTGGGGCGGTTTGTTTTCTGGCAAAGGTGTACTTGCTAAGTAGGAGGCCTTCAAAAGGAAATTTTGACAGTACAAAGTTTGTATGTTCCTGTCAGAATAAAAGGCAAGGCTAACAGGTTTTGGGAACCTTGGTTTTTGAGTGATATTGAGGCTTTGGTTAACGAAAAGGAGATGCTTAGCAGGTATAGGCTGATAGGAATAAATGAGGAAATCAGGAGAGCTGAAAGAAGACATCAGTTTGCTCAAGCAGACAAGATGAAGAGAACCCTAAGGGCTTCTATAGGTATAGTAAAAAGCCAAAGCAAAAAGAGTAAGGGACAAAATTGGACCTCTGATAGATCAGTATGCTAATCTATGCATGCAGCTGAAAGAGATGGATGAGATCTTAAATGGATTTTTGCATTTCTGTTTACTCAGGAGACAGACATGGAGTCTATAGGTGTGAGACAAAACAGCAACGAGGCCATAGACCCCATGCAGATTACAGGCAAGGGGGTGCTTGATGTCTTGAGGCAAATGAGGGTGGATAGATTCCCAGGGCCTGACAATGTAATCTGTCAGACCCTGTGGGTGGGTAGTGCAGAAACTGCAGGGGCCCTGGCAGAGATATTTAAAAACATCCTTAGCCACAGCTAAGGTGCCGGAGTCCGAGACTGGAGGATAACTACTGTTGTTCCATTGTTTGAGAAAGGCTCTAAGAATAAGCCAGGAAATTATAGACCTGTGAGTCTGACATCAGTGGTGGTAAAGTTATTGGAAGGAATTCAAAAGGGTAGGGATATATAAACATTTGTGAGACAGGAACTGATTAGGAATAGTCAACGGATCTGTGCACAGTAAGTTGTGTCTAACCAATCTTAGAGTTTTTCGAGGAAGTTACCAGGAAAGTTGATGAAGGCAAGTCAGTGGATGTCGTCAACATGGACTTTAAGCAAAGCCTTTGACAAGATCCCACATGGGAAATTGGCCAAAAGGGTTTAGTCATTTGACATTCAAGAAGAGGTGCTAAAGTAGATTAGACATTGGCTTTGTGGGAGAAGCCAGAATGTGGTTGTAAATGGTTGCCTCTCTGACTAGTGGAGTGGTGTTTGTTATCTATATCAATAATCTGGATGATAAAATGGTAAACTGGATCAAAAAAATTTTGTTTATCATCAAAATAGGAAGGGTAAAAGACTATCAAAATTTGCATTGGGATCTAGACTAACTGAAAAAATGGCAATGGAATTTACTGCAGACAAGTGTGAGGTATTGCACTTTGGGAGGACAAACCAAGGTAGATCTTACATGGTGAGCAGTAGGGCACTGAGGAGTATGTCGAGCAGAGGGATCTGGGAATACAGATCTATAAATCCTTGAACGTGGGGTCACAGGTAAACAGGGTTGTAAAGAAAGCTTTTGGCATATTGGCCATCATAAATCAAAGTATTGAGTACTGGAGTTGAAATGTAATGTTAAAGTTGTATAAGATGTTGGTGAAGCCTAATTTCAAGTATTGTGTGCAGTTTTAGACACCTACCTACAGGAAAGATGTAAATAAGAATGAAGGAGTACAGAGAAAATCTATAAGGATGTTGCTGGGACTTAGGGAAAGATTGAATAGGTTAAGAATTTATTCCTTGGAATGTAGAAGATTGAGGGGAGATTTGAAAGAGGTGTACAAAATTACGAGGATGTACTATAGATAGGGAAAATTGCAAACAGTCTTTTTCCACCGAGGTTGGGTGAGACTACAAGTAGAGGTCATGGGTTAAGATTGAAAGGTGAAATGTTTAAGGGGAACATGAAATGGATCTTCTTCACTCAGAGGGTGGTGAGAGTGTGGAGTGAGCTGCCAGTGCAAGTGGAGAATGTGGATTCAACTTCAACATTTAAGAGAAATTTATTTAGGTGACATGAATGGAAGGGGCATGAAGGACTATCGTTCTGGTGCAAGTTGATGGAACTAGGTGGTTTAAAAGTTCAGCATGGGCTAGATGGGCCAAAGGGCATGTTTTGGTGCTGTAGTATTCTATGACTCTATGAGAATCAAAGACCTGGGCAGGAAGCAAAGGATATGGTTGACATGTGTTTTTGTGACTTGTAGGCTATTGCAGTAAGGTTCACAGCATTCGGTACTCAATCCCTTTCATTCCTCGTGCATATTACCAATGTAGAAATAACCATAGGGAAAGGATAAAATAAAACGAAGATGATGAAATGATTGTCCATGTGTTGACAGTTAGGAGAAATATTCAACCTGCAGGAATAGAAATAGAAATGGACAAAATAACAAAAGTGATTCCAACCTGAGAAGTATAAGAAAGTGCACTTGGGGAGATAACCATATAACCATATAACTACTATAGCACTGAAACAGACCATTTCGGCCCTTCTAGTCCATGCCGAATGCTTACTCTCACTTAGTCCCACTGGCCCGCACTCAGCCCGTAACCCTCCATTCCTTTCCTGTCCATATACCTATCCAATTTTACTTTAAATGACAATACTGAACCTGCCTCTACCACTTCTACTGGAAGCTCATTCCACACAGCTACCACTCTCTGAGTAAAGAAATTCCCCCTCGTGTTACCCCTAAACTTTTGCCCCCTAACTCTCAACTCATGTTCTCTTGTTTGAATCTCCCCTACTCTCAATGGAAAAAGCCTATCCACATCAACTCTATCTATCCCCCTCATAACTTTAAATACCTCTATCAAGTCCCCCCTCAACCTTCTACGCTCCAAAGAATAAAGACCTAACTTGTTCAACCTTTCCCTGTAACTTAGGTGCTGAAACCCAGGTAACATTCTAGTAAATCTTCTCTGTATTCTCTCTATTTTGTTGACATCTTTCCTATAATTCGGTGACCAGAACTGTACACAATACTCCAAATTCGGCCTTACCAATGCCTTGTACAATTTTAACATTACATCCCAACTCCTATACTCAATGCTCTGATTTATAAAGGACAGCATACCAAAAACTTTCTTCACCACCCTATCCACATGAGATTCCATCTTCGGGGAACTATGCACCATTATTCCTAGATCACTCTGTTCTACTGCATTCTTCAATATCCTACCATTTACCATGTATGTCCTATTTGGATTATTCCTACCAAAATGTAGCACCTCACACTTATCAGCATTAAACTCCATCTGCCATCGTTCAGCCCACTCTGCTAACTGGCCTAAATCTCTCTGCAAGCTTTGAAAACCTACTTCATTATCCACAACACCACCTACCTTAGTATCATCTGCATACTTACTAATCCAATTTACCACCCCATCATCCAGATCATTAATGTATATGACAAACAACATTGGACCCAGTACAGATCCCTGAGGCACACCACTAGTCACCGGCCTCCAACCTGACAAACAGTTATCCACCACTACTCTCTGGCCTCTCCCAACCAGCCACTGTTGAATTCATTTTACTATTTCAATATTAATACCTAACGATTGAACCTTCCATCATTGCAGCAGGGCAAGGTGACAAATCCATACAATAAATGGGAGGATACTAATCGATGTGGAAGAACTGAAGCACCAGAGGTGTACACCCACAGATCTGTAAAGGTGGCTAGGCTGGCTGATTAGAAAGGAATAGAAGGATGTTTTCTTGAGGCATAAAACATAATGTTATGTTAGAACTATATTGAATGATAATTAGACAACAAGTTGAGTACGTGACAGGAAAGTTGGCATCACACTGGAGAGAGTGCAGAGGAGATTTATAAAGATATTATCATGACTGGGAAATGTTTTTTGTGAGAATAGATTAGATAGGCTTGGGTAATTTTCCTTGGAACAGAGGAGACTGAGCAGTGATTCAATTCAGTTGTTAAAAGTTGACAGTTCTAGGAAGATTAGGTTGAAAGGTCATTGATTTAAAGTAGACAGTAGAAGAATTAAAGGGGAGATGAGGAAAAAAGTCTCCTAAAGTGTGGTAGGTGACTAGACTACATTGCATGAAAGGACGGTGGAGGCAAAAATCTTTATATATTTTAAAAGTATGTATATACTGTATGTATGAGGTGTCCAGGGAGGGGTAAACCCCTTGTGAAGAGGATTGAAATGTCCATTCCATGGCAGCTTACTCACCTTTTGTCCCCACTGGACACTCAGCTCTCACCTATGGCTCCAAGTAGCTGTTTGCATGTGACGTGCGGCCACACTCCAGACTGAGCAGATGAGATCTACAGTGGGATCCAGTGGTCAGGAAGGTGATATTGCAGTGCTCCACAGAGAGCAAAGTACTTGACAAGGCACAGAGGATGTCATGGTCATCCACTACAACCAAGGAAGACCAGTTAATGACCCTTGTTTGTATCACTGAACCCAGATTTCTGAGGTAGAGAGCGTGTAGCTGCTTTTACACTTTAGAAAACTCTCTCACACAGATCTCCTATCATCATCGGACATAATGGACGACCACCAAAGATGTATCAAAAGAACCATAACTAGCAAGTGTACAGACTTGGTTCTGGAATGTGAGCTTCTGTTAGGTAGCTCATGGTCTTTCAGAACTTTTCAGTGGGATTGCACTCATCGTAAGAAGTCATTTGTTGGTGAAGCAGTGCGAGATTTAAAGAGTTCAAGGCCTTTCAGAACTTTTCAGCAGGCTGCAGTCATCGCAAGAAGTTTTTTGTTGGTGAGGGAGTGTTAGGTTTAAAAAGAGTTCAGGTCCTGTCAGAACTTTTCGATGGGCTGCAATCATCACAAGAAATTGTTTGTTGGTGAAACAGTGCAAGGTTTAAGAAGAGCTTGGGGCCTTAAAGAACTTCTCAGCAGGCTGCAGTCATAATGATCTCTTGGCACCTAGCGAGGGCCAATAAAAAAGAAGTGAGGTGTAAGTGGAGCATCATTTGTTGGAGTGGATAGTGTTGAAGTGGCCATGCTTTGGCTCAACAGACTTAGCCAAAAACAGGTGCAGGCTAGAACTTAAGCTTGAGAGGTTTGAGATAAAGCAAGTGTAGGCAGGATGCAGGTTAAGGTAGTGGAAAGCTCCTCCTGTAAGATGTGCGATTTCAGGGTACCTAATGGTCTCTCTGATGTCTACCATCTACAGGAAGTGCATCCAACTTCAGCTCCTGACTGACAAGATCAAGGAACAGGCACTGGAGCTGGATTACCTCAGGATTCTGTGGTCACACCCAGACTGCAGGCTTCAGATAGTAAATGGGTCAGTGCAAGGGTTACCTGTGGCCATGCCCCTCAACAATAAGAATTCCCCTTTGGATATTGCTGGGGGTGGAGGATGACCTATCAGGACACATCAGCAATAACCAGTGAGTATAAGCAGTCAGGCAAGAGGCTGAAGAGCAGGACCTCCAAGTTGGTAGTCACAGCCTTAACCTGCATCCTGCCTACACTTGCTTTATCTCAAACCTCTCAAGCTTAAGTTCTAGCCTGCACCTGTTTTTGGCTAAGTCTGTTGAGCCAAAGCATGGCCACTTCAACACTATCCACTCCAACAAATGCCGCTCCACTTCCACATGCTAGTCAGGGCCAGAATAGGATGACGGTACAGATGAATGAGTGGCTAAGGAATTGGTGCGGGGGCAGGCTTTCAAAGTTTATGAGGAGAACACAGGAGATTAGAAACGAGAAGGATAATAAATCAGCTATGATGGAATGGCCGTGAAGACTTGATGGGCTGAACGGCCTAATTCTATTTCTATGTCTTCTGGTCTTCTTCATTACAGTTGTAATTCCCCAAATGGCTTGGCTGAATGTCATAAGGTTTTTATGATTCTATAATGTTCTATTCCTTGAACTATCCTCTTCCACTTCTATTTCTTCTTCATGGGTCCAATGACAGACCGTTCTTCCCATTAATATTGATGTTAAAGTTACTAGGACTTCCATTACTGGTGGCTGAGGAGACTGTAACTAATGAAAAGAAACACACAGGAGCAGCGATACTTACCTACTTAGTCTTTCTTACTCCTTTTATAATGAAGCACTCATATGACATGGTGGTGTAATGACGTACTTCTTACATATAACCCATAATGAATTGTGTGAACAAAGAAATAATAAATAAAGAATAAAAAAATAATAATAAAGAATATTATCAATCAATATATTTACAATATTACTCAGATATTGCTGAAATATTAAATATACTACAAGAATCAATTTAAACCTGGAAGTCTTTCATCAGAACAATGCCAGTTTTATTTACGTCTGCATTGATCTGCACAGGGTTAATCCAATATCTGTGGAGCGGGGGCAAGTTTGGTAAGAAACAAGGTGAGAATACTTGTGGACCAGGAGGAGCAAAAATGTAATTTATCTCCCTCAACTGCCAACCACATCCCCGTGTTCTTCAATTAGCTTGGCAGGGACTGTGGGACTGTTTGCGTAGTTCAGTCCAGTGACATTGGATAATATCATGGCTTTACGCTCTCACAGCTGGAGATCATTTTATACCAACCAGATTCTCTACTTCCAGTATATTCATGAGAACCAAAGGTTGAAACTTCCCAAAGCCAGCTTTGAGACAGTCAAATGGATCAGCATCTGCTTTGCAACCAGCCACCCTAGTCAAATTATGGACTGTTATATTGCAATATTGACTACACTGTGCAGTATTTACTCAACTTCACTACATTATTTAAAAAACCTCATTTAAAACTAATAGAAATAACTTTTTTTCAGTCAAGACCACATTGCTCAATTTTCCTGGATTCTACCCACTGTTCCAGGTTGCCACTTTGATTTCTGAGGTATTTTATCAGAAGAAAGTGGATCTTGAAAACAAAATATTGTGCTTTTTGCAATCATCATTACTGTGTGAATGAAGCTGCTTCCACTAATCCAGCTCCAATTTCTCATGGATTAAACTCATTCTTTCCATCATTCCATGTCACTCTTCTATTGGACCAGGATCACTTTTTCTATGGAAACATTGATTTTTGTGGTATTACATTTAAAACAGACACTGCAAAACAGAGAATTATTGTATCCACCCAGCAATGAGTGACAATTACTTTGTACATTTTAAAATAGTTCGGAGCAAATTGTCCTTTAATGCTTTGGAAATTAAACCAGGGACTGGAAATTCTGAAGTTTTTCTAGTGTGACAACATTTTTGTAATTTTCCTTCTACTCTTTTTCAAGAACTGAGGACATTCGAGGTCCCATATCCATTTTACTGTGCTTCCTATTAACACAAACTCAATTTCTCATTTTATAACAGTTCCCATTATATTCATAAAAAACACAATGAATATAAATACAAAAGATAGATTGATTGTGTGTCTATAAAGTGATGCTAAACTGTACATAAGGTGACCTGACAGGAAGTAATAAAGTAGTGGTGGAGTTAGTGAGTGAAGGTGTTCATCAGCCTCACTCTTGAGGGAAGTAACTATTTTTGAGTCTGGTGGTCTGGCGTGGATGCCACGTAGCCTCCTCCTGATGGGAATGGGACAAATAGCCCATAAGCAGGGTGGGTGAAATCCTTCATGATGTCACTGGCCCTGTTCCACCGCCATTCTGTGTACAATGCATGTCCTTGATGGTGGGTAGGCTGATGCTGGTGATGCATTGTGCAGTTTTGACTACCTGTTGTAGAGCCAACAGTGCTGTTTCCATACCAAGCAGTGATTCAGCTTGTCAGGAGATTCTCTACTGCACATCTGTAGAATGAGATGAGTAAGGATGAGCATAGTCCAGCTCTCTTCAGCCTCCTCAGAAAGCAGAGGCAGGTCTTGGTGAACAAACCCCTATTTCTCAGTCTAAATACACCAACGTGGAACTAGGTGTTGGACTTGCTAATGAATTGACCTAGAATCAGAATGCATAAGTGCTCCACCTCCCCATCATCCTCAACACAGGTGTGTGCTGAACCCATTGCTGACAACTCTGTTCACACGTGACTACACAGCCAGTAACATTGGTATCATTGTGTTCTTTATCCACTGGATGTTTTTTTGTGCTGCATCACAACAATGATTTCATACTCCTTTACACTTGTGTCCAGGAAATGACACAAAACAATCCTGATTCCTGAATCCTGAAAATGTAAACAATGTACACTTCCTCAGTGCCACCTGGAGCAGCAGTTGTTTTACAGATATCGACGGCATTTTTGCTGTCTCCCGGGGAATTCAGTGAGTTTGAGAGAGGAGTGTAGGGCTATGATCAGGTACATTACTCCCCACTGATTCAAGCGTCGAGCAAGATTGAAATCAACCAATGGGAGTGGGTGTTCAGTGCCATCTGCCTGTGTTTGACCAGTGTCCCTCTCCCTTCCGCTGCCGGAGGAAGGTGTAGGTGTCTTCCTCATGCTGCAAGTTTTGATCAGTGCGGCTCAGTGCTGTGGACTCATTTTGGAGGATTCTGCGGTTCACGTTACATATGTTCCCAGTGACTCTTCCTTTGCTATTTCCGTGCGATTTGATCGGAGCGCTTCAGTGTGGACTGGGGAGTTGCAGTGCTGACTGCAAGCCACAAAGCCAACAAGTGACACGATGCTAAAATGAACACTCCTAGACCGTTTCAAGGACTCTGCGGTTTGGTGTCTAGTCTTCTGGGTATCATTCACTCACTTTTTGCTCTCACATAATTTGTTCTTTTATCGCACGTTGGGTAATTTTGCGGGTTTGAACACACTTCTTTGACCAAGTTCCATGGTGTTTCTTTGTTCTGTGGCTGCCTGTGGGAGGATGAACCTCGGGGTTGTATACTGTTTACAAACTTCGGTAATAAATACACTTCGAATCTTTATTTGAATTACCGCTCATAAATAGCTTCCAGCCTTCCCTCACTATTAGGGGAAGAAAGTGAGTTGACACCCCATAAGTGCAGTGAAGTTTATTAATCCATGTCTGGAAGCCCTGCAGGGAAGGGCTGTAAAAGGCCAGTGAAAGATTCAAAAGTACGACTGCATCATAGCAAAGGTGTGAGCTCAACGAGAGGAGAACTGATCAAAAAGAATTGAAGAAATCCACTTTGCACAGTTCCTTCTGAATCTCTGACTTATCAGAGGGGGGTAATGCTGGTAGCAGTAGTCAAATTAGCTGCAGCTTGTGAAAAGCCCCAGCAGCAACAGCAGATGGGATCAAAGGAGTTCTTGCTGTGGCCATATTGTCTGTCCATCTGTTTCTCAAACCAACATGTTATTTTCTTGTGCTTAGAGACTTCAAAGATTTTCCAGCTGTGGTTTATTCAACCAAAACATGAAGAATAACCAGAATATTGCAGTCACCAGCTTGTTTGTCATTCATTTATATGAAAATTCCTTCAGATTTGGATAATCTGATTACTGATAAAAAATAATTTATTTCTCTCCTCACTCCCATTTTCTCCTAATAGCAGAAAACATAAAGATCATTCTGGAATTAAAAATAGGAAATGACAGGCAGCATCTGAGGAGAGAGAAGCTGAGTTAAGGTTCCAGGTCAAATTACTTTTTGTCAGAACTAGAAGTTAGAGCACAAATATGAGTTAAGTTGCTGCGAACGTAAATTGTGGCGAGAGAGAAGGATAGAGCGTAGACCAAGTTAGGCTGGTTGACACAAGTGATGCTGATGGCAACTGTGAAAGCTGATTGCTGTTCCAAAAAAAAGGGAGAAACATTTTTTGCTGACGTATCAAATGCAGTAATGGAATAGATCGGAGCACCCAGGCAGATTTAAGGTGTGATGAGTCAGTGCTGACAGAGAGATAGCTAAAGCATTCTTGCGTCACCTCATAATATTAATTATTGTTTTGACCAGTACCACTACAATTTGTGTCTCTTGGTATCCCAGAACATCCAATGCGATATTAACTCTGTTTCTCACTCCACAAATGCTGTCTGTCCTGCTGAGTAATTTCAACATTTTCTGCTTTTGTTTCAGAACTCCAGCATCTGCAGTATCTGTTTTTCAATGACCATTCTGGATGTATAAACCCAGATTGAAAGTTTAACTGTACTCCACAACCCCTCCCCTCTCCGATTTTCATCACTCCACCACTAATGCAGGATTGAGTCCTTTCCCGAAACCTTTATACTTCTCCAATTCTCTAGTCTTTAAGGAGCTCCTGAAAGGCAACTCCTTGACCAAATTTTGATCATGTATCAATTGACCAAACACATCCGAAGGTATCCAAATTTAAAGAAAGATTACAAATGCAGCTATTTTTATTGGTTTTACAACTGTGCTGGGACACCTATTTTTTTCTTCTGAAGGTGGGCTTTCTTCAGAAGGAAAATAGGGAGTGAAGGAAATGGCTACTCAGCGGTCAATAAATCTTCCCTTCCCATGAATGTGCAAATCTCTTTGCTACCTTCACGAATGAGAGTCCATTTTTATTTATTCATTTACTGAGAAAGCATTCATTTTGGCATCTCTGACTTATGCAGCATTCATTGCCCATTTCTAATTGCTTTGCAAGGAAGATGGTCAGCTGCCTTCTGGGCGTGCAGTAATGCTGCTGATGGATGCACTCCCACAGCACCGGAGGGTAGGGAGTTCTGGGAATTAGATGCAGTGACAATGGAGGGCAAGCGTTATATTTTTAAAACAGGATTCCATGAAATCTGGAGGAGATGCTGCAGGTTGTGGTGCTTTCAAGTTCCCACTGCATTCATCCTTCTTGGGGTTAGAGGTCATGAGTTTGCAAGATGCTGACAGAGCTGTCTGACCTGCAGCTGTTGTCATTTTGTAGATAGTATGCACAGCAGTCAGATCATGCCAGTGGTAGAGAGAGTAAATGAATAAATGTTTAGAATGATTGATAGGTTCTCAGTAAAGTGTGTTGCACTGTCTGAATAGGTTTGAGCTTCTGGAAGATTGTTGGACCTCAGCCATCCAAGCAATTGGAGAGCATTCTGTTATGTTCCTGACTCACATCTTATGGATGCTGGAAAATCTTCACAGCATTAGGGTGTGAGACCATTGCCACAGGACACCCAGCTTTAATCTTAAACAACACACACACACAATTCAAGAGGAACTCAGCAAGTCAGACTTGGATAGGAGGGGGTAAACTGTCAACAAGTGATCTGGGCCCTAAACGTCATTCCCATCCATAGATGCTGCCTGACATGCTGAGTTATTCCAGCATTTTGTGTGTGCTGCTCAAGATTTCTAGCATCTGCAGAATCTCTTGTGTTTAATCTGTTCTTGTAGCCACAGTATCTATGAGATTGGTCTGGTTTTTCAGTAAACCTCAAGATATGGAAGCTGGTTGGTTTGATGATGGTGGTGTATTGTCTCGGCTGATTTGTCTCGTTATTATCTCTAGAAGCTGAGACTGGGTGTCGATGAAATTGTAACCTAACTAGACAAGAGAATTAATGCAGAGTCTTCCTTCTTCCCGGTATTTTATGCCACATCTTCCATTGCACCTTACCCATTGATTCATAAGGATGACAAAGGGGCCGGTTATTAAAGACTAACTTTAAAAAATAATAGAGTAATTAATTATAAAAGTTCAGACTGCAGCAGGTTCAAGCACAGGAATATGGTAATTTCATATGCAGCACTTGCAAGAGCTTAACTGTCGGAGTGGAACAAAATCACTGAGCAAACCTTTTGACACTTTCTATTTGTGCTAAATTCTCAGTTGCTATTTAGATAGTTCACTCTACACAGTCCTATTATCAGAGTCACAAATCAGGTTTATTATCTCTGATTTATGTGGTGTTAAAATAGTTGTTTTGCAGCAGCAGTACAGTGCAAAGACATAAAATTACGATCAACTACAAAATAAATGGTGTAAAAAGGGAATAAAAAAGTAGTGTTCAAGGTTCATTGACCTTTCATAAATCTAATGACAGAGGGGAAGAAGCTGTTCCTGAATCATGAGTGTAGATCTTCAGGTTCGTGTACCATGGTAGTAACATGAAAAAGTCATGCCCTGGATGGTGACGGTGCTTAGTGATAAATACCACCTTATTGTGGCACCACTTCTTGAAGATAACTTCTCTGGGAAACTACCCAATGTCTGTAAGTTTGAAGATTGGTCACTCTTTGCAATAAAGAATTCCATGTTCAAATGAGTCTGCATAGATAACTTTCATCTAATCTTTTGCATGCATCAAATGTTTATTTTGAGATTAGAATTTCATGTTTTTGATTTACCTACAAATGGCAATCTTACATCTATGGTATCTTTCTCTGTACCTTTCATTACTTTAGTATCCCTATCAAATCCCTTCAATCTTGTTTGAGAAAAAGCAGCTCAGGTTTCTTTAATCTTCCTTCGTAGCTTAGTGGCTTCAAACTCCAGTAAATCAGATGCAAAGCATTTCTGTTCCCTACTTTCTTTAAACTCATTTTTTTTTTGCTTGATGTCACCAAAGTCAGTATGCTACTATTATTTCCTCTTGTATTAGGTCACAAGCATAGCATTCATGTAACTAGCCTATTATTTTTACTGAGTTAACATGACCTTTTTGTTTTTGTGTTCAATCCTGAATGTTCTGCAATTTTATGAGGCTCCTATTTTTTCTGCCTGACAGTGATTGGCTATTTAGTGTGTAGGTCTGGAATGTGCACAGTGAGCTCAGGCTAGAGCGTGGGATGAAGGTGTGGGGTTGTGGTTTTTAGAACGCTGGGCACCAGACCCTTGCAGATTGCTCTGCGTTCACCCTGCAAATTTGGGAAATGGCAGGAAACGTACCACAGGTCTGTTTACTCCAAGTTAACATAACTTGCAACGGAACTTGCAATGTAATTTTGTTTCACTGCAACCTCCGGACAGAGGATAGAAATAGAATCACATTGGAATATGCTGTTGAGCAGATGATCAGCCAGGTCCACTTCATGTCCATCCGAATGTTACATAGGCAGAAGGCCCAAAATCCAGATCTCAGTGATCATTGGTGTTGGTGTTAGGGGAGTCGTTTTGGAAGTTGTAATTTATCAAGTCAAGTTGATTTTACTGTCAGCTTCACAAGTACAGTGAAGTATAGGTACAATGAAAAACATGCTTGCAGCATTATCGCAGACATGTAGATATAGACAACTTAGAGAATATAACTTATACATAAATTATACCATACAGTGAAAAAAAAACACTGGCAAAAGCAAGTCTTTGGTGCAAATAACCCAAAGACACAATTGAAGGCAAGTCCATGGTAGTGCAGAGGTGGGCTGCACTGTTTCATTATTATCCTTACGTAATGCAATAGTTTTATACTCAAAACAAGTGAATTTTATGGAAAACCCAGTCGCTAACTATATTCTGATGATAGATTATCAGCCTGAATTTTTAACTCTGTTACTTTCTCTCTCTAGATGTTGCCTAACCTGTTGAGATTTTCCAACATTTCTGCTTTTGTTTCAGGCTTCTTGCATCTGCAATATTTTGTGATTGCTAATTGTGATCCACGAGTGCACTTATGGAAGTTCATAATTCCATAACTGAGTGCGACAGTAGTCTTGCGGTTTGCGTAATGCTTTACAGTGCCAGCACTCGGGGTTCAATTCCCATCCCTCTCTGCAAGGAGGTAGCACATTCTCCCTGTAGCCACATGGGTTTCCATTGAGTGCTCCGGTTTCCTCCCACAGTCCAAATGATATGCGAGTTAGGGTTAGTACATTGTGCGCATGTTATAATGACACCAGAAATACGGTGGCATTTGTGATCTGCCCCAAGCACACCTTCAGACCGCATCAGATGTTGATGCAAGCGATGCATTTCACTGCAAATTTCAACGTTTTGATGTACATGTGACAAATGAAGCTAATCATTTCAATCCCTTCCATCCTTGTGTATGGCTCATGTATGCATGGAGACTGCTGACCATGTGCCTTGATGGGCTCAGTAAACAGAGCTTACCGAGAATAAATGGGGAATTTTTGATGACAGGTCTTACTTTGTTCTTCTGGAACGCCTCAATGTGATGAAGCACAACAAATGCAAGTGTAATTATTATTTAATTGTAAGTGAATTTTTCATCATAATAGTTATAATAACATATCTGACTTAATTGTGCAGAATACATTGATCTGTGCAATAACATATCTGACTTAATTGTGCAGAATATATTGATCTGTTTCTCCTGTTTCTAATTCTAACTGCATCAGAACCATTACGGCCACTTAGCATTTATTTCCAATGCTTTTTGTTGGATGCAACCAACCTTTGTATGGCAAAAAGGCTAGTCAATAAATCGACGTTATTAACATAGTTAACCAATCTATTACTGTGGCAATCTGCACTGACAACTTTAGAACTTCATTTGTGTGGAATGTGTGTACTGATGTTCAAGGAAGCCCTAGGTGTTAATAACCATTCATTTCCTTTATAGATCAACTGACCACAGCAAGCAAGGTAATAGTACTTGCAGCTGCACATTCTTCAGTACCACTCAATTAAGGAATAGAGCAGGACCTGTTCTACACCTGTAGCTCCTTAAAGACACCACCCCACCAAACAAATATTCATTTTCAGGGTGTTCTATTGCCTAAAAAGCTACAGTTTCTTTATGAGTCAAAAACCATACCTCTTGATTCTATTTAATGGGAGAGAAGCCAGACCACGTTTGTATACATAAAAGCAAGCAGCAAATTCCTCTGCAAGTGGAAATTATTACAGCTGGAAAAAGTTGAAGGAATCGTCTTGAAAGAAAAATACTGAAACAAATGACAATAGTGCAGAAGTTCTCCACCCAACACGGTTTTTTCTTCAAAGTTCAAAGTAAATTTTTAAAATCATGATTTACTTTGTGCTCGTGGAGCTTGCTATAATGGTTACTTAATAATTCAAGTTTCAGTTCATCTAAGTTCAAAATTCAAAGTAAATTTATTATCAAGCTACACGTATGCCTCCATATATAATGCTGAGATTCATTTTCTTGCGGGCACACTAAATGAATCCCTAATAGAATCAATGAAAGACTGCACCAAAAGGGCAGACAACCAGTGTGCAAAAGACAACAAACTGCAAATGCAAAAAAAAATAGTAAACAAATAAGCAATAAATATCAAGAACATGAGATGAAGAGTCCTTGAAAGTGAGTCCGTAGGTTGTGCAAACAGTTCAGTGATGGAGCAAGTAAAGTTATCCCCTCTGGTTCAGGAGCCTGAAGGCTGTCGGGTAACAACTGTTCCTGAACCTGGTGGTGTGAGTCCTGAGGCTTCTGTACCTTCTTCCTGATGGCAGCAGAGAAAAGAAAATATAACTTGGGAGTCCCTGATGACTGATGCTGCTTTTCTGCAACAGTGTTCCATGATAATGTGCTGAATGGTGAGGAAAGACTGGGCCATATCTACTACTTTTATTAGGATTTTCCATTTAAGGGCATTGATGTTTCCATACCAGCTGTAGTGCAGCCAGTCAGAATACTCTCCACCACACGTATATCCAAGTTTATTAAAGCTTTAAATGTCATGCAAACTCCTAAGGAAGTCGAGGTGCTACCATGCTTTCTTTGGAATTGCATTTAAATGCTGGGCTCAGGACAGGTCCTCTGAAATGATAACACTGTGGTATTTAAAATTGTTGACCCTCTCCACCTCCGGTCCTCTGATGAGAACTGGCTCACAGACCTTTGGTTTCCTCCTCATGAAATCAATAATGAGCTCCTTGGTCTTGCTGACATTGAGTAAGGGGTTGTTGTTGTGGCACCACTCATCAGGTTTTTAGTCTCTCTCCTATATGCCAGTCTATCACCACCTTTGATTTGGTCAATGACAGTGATGTTGTCAGCAAACTTAAAATTCTGGGGAAACAATAACTTATATTTCACCAACTAAAAAAATTGGTCACACTGGAACTACATTTTCTAGAAAAGCTCAAGCAGTATACACCAGTCTTAATGTGGTATTGGTGCTGTTCACCATTCTTAATTTCATCTAAAACTCACCTAGTCTGCAAGTTAAAGAATGCCACGACTTGTCCATAACTAAACCAACTCTTAAGCAAACGTCCATTCAAAATTATCCCACAAGAAAATCTACAGATGCTGGAAATCCAAAGCAAAACACACAAAATGCTGGAGGAAGTCAGCAGGTCGGACAACATCTATAGTGAAAAAGGCAAATGGTATGTTGGCATTCATAGCAAAAGGATTTGAGTACAGGAGCAGGGAGGTTCTACTGCAGTTGTACAAGGCCTTGGTGAGACTGCACCTAGAATATTGTGTGCAGTTTTGGTCCCCTAATCTGAGGAAAGACATTTTTGCCATAGACGGAGTACAGAGAAGGTTCACCAGATTGATTCCTGGGATGGCAGGACTTTCATATGAAGAAAGACTGGATCGACTAGGCTTATACTCACTGGAATTTAGAAGATTGAGGGGGGATCTTATTGAAATGTATAAAATTCTAAAGGGATTGGACAGGCTAGATGCAGGAAGATTGTTCCCGCTGTTGGGGAAGTCCAGAACGAGGGGTCACAGTTTAAGGATAAAGGGGAAGCCTTTTAGGACCGAGATGAGGAAAAACTTCTTCACACAGAGAGTGGTGAATCTGTGGAATTCTCTGCCACAGGAAACAGTTGAGGCCGGTTCATTGGCTATATTTAAGAGGAAGTTAGATATGGCCCTTGTGGCTAAAGGGATCAGGGGGTGTGGAGTGAAAGCAGGTACAGGGTTCTGAGTTGGATGATCAGCCATGATCATACTGAATGGCGGTGCAGGCTCAAAGGGCCGAATGGCCTACTCCTGCACCTATTTTCTATGTTTCTATGTTTCTATAGAACAGAGTACACGTTTGTAAGTTCCTCCAGCATTTTGTGTGTGTTGCTTTGGATTTCCAGCATCTGCGAATTTCCCCATGTTTGTGATACTGCTATTACTACCACCGCGAAGTCTCTTCGAGGGATGCCTACCCTGAGGAAGTTTAAATCTTCCCTTTGACAGGAGTTCAGTGGTACTCTTTCTCACTGCTGCTCCCTCGATGATCTCTCCTGCCCTGCGACAGTCCCGATGAAGGGTCTTGGGCCAAATGTCGACTGTTTACTCTTTTCCATAGATGCTGTCTGACCTGCTGAGTTCACCCAGCATTTTGTGTGTGTTGCTATCCCACAAGAAAAATATTTTTTTCTTAAGTCGGTCTGGGATATATTAGCTTTAACCTGATGTGGTCACTTAGAAGAAAGAGGTTTGATTTGATGAATGATATTTGCATACCAAGTTTTCTTTTGGATCCTACTGCTTGAACCTTCTTCAATTACCTTTGGCCTTAATGACCAGTGGTCTCTTTGAAATTTCCTCCACTTCACAAAAGTGTGCCAGAAACTTTCAAAGAAAAGTTATGTGATGGAGTTCTGAGGAAACTTTGATTAACTCAAAGCAATGTGTGCTAACAGCAAGTTCACAAAGGAGGAGACAAAGGCTTTCCTGGCAACTTCTGCTTGTAATATTGTAAGAATCAGAAAGAGCATCATCTGATTTCAGGCTCTGCTGGTGCATTGAAGTTGGTTATGCTGCAGTAGGCAGCCTATTTATTTGTTACTTCATGATGGCGAAACATTTGTTGTAAGCACTGCAAAGATGTGCCTTTCCTAGGCTTTCTAAAGTATTTGTAAAGAAATGTCTGCAATCCTAGAATAACTGGACAATTGTCCAAACAGTAAAAAATGTGGAGGGAGGTGGTGGATTTCTCAATAGCAGATTCTTCAGCATTTGGCTGAAGTTGAAAGCTGAGATAAGGAATAGTATTCATCCATTTGATATGTTGGTTAAACTCCCTTCTCAGAAAAAAAACGTGCACATTAGTACATGTTTTCTCCTATTATGTATTCTGCAGCCCCTAGTCCTGAACTGTTATAGGTGAACGTTCCTTTGGGTCCTGTTCAGACATTTCCTTATCAAAAATGAAACATTGCTAGATATGAATACAACAGTTGCAACTAAAACAGTGATATTTTAAAATGAGTTTCTAATTTTATCATTTAATATGGGCAACTTGGTTTATAACATATTTCCTCCCGGTAACTATTAATTTCTATTTCTTTTGACTGCACAGTTTCATAAAAAGCTGCTTTGAGAATAAAGTTAATCTATGTTTCTAGTCTGATTGCTATTCATCTATAAAAGCTCAGAAATTTTCTTCAATATAGTTTGTCTCATTAATATTCTATTAATACAGAAAGATAATTCAGAGAATATTACAATCCCAATTGATGTCATCATTAGTGACTTCATTTTAGCTTATTGGTCTCAAATTTCTGAACCTGAGGTTCAGTATTTGTGTTCTTCAATTTAGTCGATAGCCTTGCATACCTAATAGTGAAATGTTCCAAGTCAGTATTTCTTTACTTTGTAATAACTATGTTCACTTGAGATAAATTCCAGAATTATTAATCGTCCACATTCTTTAAAGTAAGAAGGTATCAACTAAAGTGACATTAGTGCTTTTAATTTGAATAGCATATCTTTAAACAGTATTGGCACCCACCAAGCATTGTATGTTCCACGTACAGGGAAACCTCTATTGGTTCCCACCTACAGATGTCTGCAGGAAGAACTGTTGCCACACAGAGATTCTGCTTGTTTTCAAATCTCTCCTTGCTTTCACCCTTTTCTATCTCTATCACCTCCTCCAGCCCTGTACCCCTCTGGGAGCTTTACATTCCTCTAGTTCCGGCCTTCCATGGATCTCTTACTTCTGTCACTCCACCATTGTCAGCTAAAGATTCGGCCGCCTACATTCTAGTTCTGAGCTTTTCTTTTTTTCCCACATTTCACCTAACTTTTAAGATGCTTCTTGAAACCCACTTTTGACCACATTTGTCCTTACACCTTAAATGTCTCAATGTTCATTTAATTTTACTGGACACCCTTTGAAGTATGTTCGGATGCTTCACTACTTTAATACAGCTATAGAAATAAAAATTGTTATTCTTGAACATATCTTGCCTTTCTTTTCAGCCTGCTCTTCTAAACCATTATCTGACAAAGCAATATAATGAATCTTTATTAACTGTGTGCCATCCTGCTGAAGTATAGCTATCCAATGTCCATAATATGTGGTGTAAGGCTATGGTAGACGTAACATCTGCCTTTCTCAAGAGTAAACTGAAACAGAAGTTATTTATAAGGCCTTTGACAACAGGGCCAATGGCATAACAAGAGTGTCGGAGGGGTGGGGGGGGGGGGGCAGAAGATGTGTGTAGCCACTATTACTGGGAGAAAAAGCTGCTTGGGAAGCTGAAAGGTCTGAAGGTGGATAAGTCACCTGGACCAGATGGACTGCACTCAGGGTTATGAAGGAGGTAGCTGGAAGAGATCGTGGAAGCATTAGTAGTGATCTTTCAAGAATCATTAGATTTTGGAACAGTTCCAGAGGACTGGAAAATTGCAACTATCACTCCACTCTTTAAGACGAGGGGGAGGCATGAAATTATAGGCCAGTTATCCTGACTTCAGTGCTTGGGAAGATGTTTGGGTCCATTGTAAGCATGAGGTTTCAGGGTACTTGGGGCCACATGATGAAGTAAGCTAAATTCAGCATGGTTTTCTTTAGAGAAAATCTTGCCTGAGGAAACCGTTGGAAATCTTTGAGGAAATAACAGGCTGGATAGGCACAGAAGAGTCAGTGGATGTTGTTTACTTAGAGTTTTAGAAGGCCTTTGACAAGGTACCACATATGAGGTTGCCAACCATATAAGAGCCCATAATAAGAGCCCCATAATATTACAGGAAAGATATTAGCATGGAGGCAAAGTGTAGGAATAAAGGGAGCTGGATACTAGTGGTGTGACTTTTTAAATTACATGTTAATGATCTGGATGACAGGACTGATGGCTTTGTCACTAAGTTTGTGGATGATACAAAAATAGAGCAGTTAGTGTTGAGGAAGCAGGGAATTTGCAGAGGACTTGGACAGATTAAGAGAATAGGCAAAGAAGTGGCAGAAGGAATACAGTATGGGGAAGTCAATAGTCATTCACTTTAGTAGGAAGAATAAACACCTAGACTATTTTCTAAACCGGGAGCAAATTCTGAAATCAGTGGTGCGAAGGGACTTGGGGGTCCTCATGCAGGATTCCAGAAAGTTAACTTGCAGGTTGAGTTGGTGATTAGGAAGGCAATGCAATGGTATCATTCATTTCAAGAAGACTAGAATATAAGAGCAAGGATGTAACACCGAGGCTTTTTAAGTGTTACTCAAAACACACCTGAAATATTGTGAGCCGATTTGGTCTCCATGTCTAAGAAAGGAGGTGCTGGCATTGGAGAGGGTTCAGAAGAGTGTTATAAGAATTAAAGTGTTAATGTATGAGGAGTGTTTGATAGCTCTGGGCCTGTACTCACCTGAGCTTAGAAGAATGATGGAGGTCTTATTGAAACGCACCAAATATTGAATGGCCTAGATACAGTGTAGATTGAGAGGATGCTTCCAGCAGGACCAGAAGGCGAAGCCTCAGAATAGAAGGTGTGCTTTTAGAACAGAGATGAGGAGGTATTCAAGATTCAATTATTAGTGTTCAAATTCTGTATTGGTATAACGCATGAAAGTATGTCTAAATATTTAATGTATAAGCAAATTTTGGTTTCTGTTTCAATTTATACTTCCAGATGAGATGCAACTCTAATTATGTTCCATTGGCAGAATTATATTTTGATGTTGTGTTGCCAGATTGAAGCTAGAATATTTTTTATGTAGCAAGAGAAAGGTTAGTGAGAGCCATCAATCTTTTCAGTCATTGTAGTTGACCCTGTGAGATGTCCCTGTGTCAGGCAAAAATGGAAGGATATCACCTTGAACTTTCACCTATGATACCATTGAGCAGACCTGAAAAGATGCCTGTTGCAGAGGTCATTGCTGAGATTCCTTTTGCAATGACCCAGGTGAAAGGCAATTGAATAGAGTCTTCTTTGCAAACTCTGCTTTTGAGTATTGCTCAGTGCGCAGTTCTGACTCCAGCAGTCCCCTGTATACTGAATTAAATATATTACATTTACGTGAATTAAGGTCTGAGCAACACCAGACCACCCTTCCCTTCTCCTCCCAGTGATTGTCAATTACAAAGTCCTTTAGAGATGCCATTCCAAATGTATTTCACTGTTTCCATGTCTAGACAGTAGAAGGAAGAAGTCGGCAAGTTTTGCTTTATTTTTAATTTATACTTACAAATGATGGAGAATTTTCCAAGGAGAGTTGAAGATACACCTAATCTTGCTCGTTGCTGCAGTCTTGAACGCAAAGAAAAACAAAACTGACAAAAAGAAATTGATTGGCTATGATTTTTTTTTAAAAACAACATAGTGTTATAATGTAAGAACTCCTGCATGTAGTTATAATCCTAAGAGCTTTTATAAAGAGAAGCTCCTCAAGCCAGCTTCACCATTCAATATGATCATGACTGATTGATGCTGGCATCAAATCCTCTTCTGTGCCAATTCCCCATAACTCTTCGTTCCTCAATCTTTAAAATATTTATCTATCTCCACCTTAAATATATCTGGTGATCTGGCCTCCACTGTTCTCAGGGCCAGAGAACTCCAGAGAACCCTCTGAGAAAAGGAATGTATACATACAAAGGGTGATTGATAAGTTTGTGGCCTAAGGTAGAAGGAGTCAATTTTAGAAAACCTAGCACACTTATTTTTCCTACATTTACACACTTAGTCCAGCGGTTGTGGAGCATACAGATCTCTTCTTTGCAGAAGTCGGCATCTTGGACCTCCAGAAGTGTCCACAGCAGGGGTGATTGATAAGTTTGTGGCCTAAGGTAGAAGGAGATGAGTTATTAACTTCAAACTTTCTGCATTTTCATTCAAAGAGTTGAAATGCACGTGCATGTAATGAGAGCTGTATAACTCATCTCCCTCCACCTTGGGCCACGAACTTATCAATCACCCCTGCTGTGGACCACTTCTACAAAGAAGGGATCTGTATGCTCCACGGCCACTGGACTAAGTATGTAAATATAGGAGGGGACTATGTTGAAAAATAAATGTGTTAGGTTTTCCCCCACCACACCCTCACCGCCCCATTCTTCTAAACTCCAAGGATCACAGAGCAAGGCAACTAGCCTCTACTGAGGCTATCATCCCAGTAGTTAACCTGGCAAATCTCTTCTGGACTTTAATATTATTCTCTGTTAATCATCCTGTTGATGCAATCTTCATGCATGAAATTGGACACAATAAAGTAGGTACCTATTTTTTTTTAAGGAAAATGGGCATTATTTTCTCATCACATTCAACATCATAGTCATTCAAGTGTTACCCAGGTGTCTCTGGAGGCCACGAGGACCTTGTGACTTCACTCTATTCGGGGAGCCAGAAACCGGCACATAATGCTTCTCTATTCACTTTCATTTGTAGGCTCATCAATGGTTTCATAATAAGAGGACAACAGTTATAGTCTCTTGTGCCCAGCCTATGTCGAATGTCATCTCCAGTTCCACAGTGATTTTTTAAGAAAAGTGTTGACTGTTGTGAGCTTTTAGTTGTAATGAGAAATTATAACACCAGTGTCTGCTTTAAATTATAGTACAACACACAGCTTATATTTTGTAATCCAAATTTTATATTGTTGTTGATCCTGAGGCACAATAGAAACAAGGAACATTATGTGAATCTACATTGTGTTGGCTTGGTTAGCTAGCTAACCTGGACTGATGAGAAAGGTCCTGCAAAGGGAGATATAGTTTCCATCTACTTGGAGTTGAAGCCAGCAAGAGCTGCAGGGGCCACAGCAAAACAGTGAGCAACAGCCCAAAATGGTGTCCAGCAAAGTGACACACTTCTCTCGAACATCCTGCTATTGCTTACAGTGTATCAGAATTATTCTATGCTCCAGGTCAAATTTGGAATGAGCCACTGGCCAATAGGTTCTGGAATGGAAACCAAGTTCTCTTTAGAGTGGAAAAGTACCCAGGTCAATTTCTCTCCAAAACTTTCTCTTTAGAGAATTGAGGAGGACAGATCTGCCTGCATTCACATTTGAAACTTGCTTCCCTGTTGTTTGATGCACCATCAATAACTCACTCTGAGACGTAAGAAGCGAGATATCGGCTTTTATTGACTGGAAGAATGAACAACACTACATCCTGGAGGATGAGGCCGGGCTCAGGCCTCAATCGCCTTTATACAGGGGTCTGTGGGAGGAGCCACAGGAGCAGTCCAGACAGGTATATGTAGTTCACCACAGTGTGGTTGACCGGCTCCACTTCAACAGCACAGTGGTGCGGAATTAGATGGCTGTAGACAGCACGAGACTCTCAGCAACTAATGGTTTCTGTAGCTTTTGTGCAGGCAGCCCCACCAGTGGTTGTGGTTACTACTCAAAGTGAAAACAACCTTTTGTTCTTATTTCTTTTTGCCATGCCAAACAGCTTAGACCTCGCTTTGCTACCCTAGCATATCCTGTCAATGAAATCATCCAGTCCAAACAGTCTGATCATGGAAGAATGACTCCCCAAAGCCTGTCCACCATCTAAAAGGCTCAGGTCAGGAGTGCTAATGGACTACTTGCCACTCGCCTGGATGAGTGCATGCAGATCCATCAACACTCAAGAAGCTTTACACCATCCAGTACAAGGCAGCCCACTTGATTGGTACCCCTTCAACAAGCATCCAATCCCTCCACCATCGATGAACAGTTGCAGTAGTGTGTATTATCTACAAGCTGCACTACAACAACACACCAAAGTTCCTAAGGCAGCACCTTCCAGACCCACAACCACTACCATCTGGAAAGACAAAAACAGCAAATACCTGGGAACGCCACTACTTGGAAATCACCTCCAAGTCACTCACCATCCTGACTTGGAAGCATTTCGCCATTCCTTCATTGCCGCTTCATCAAAATGGAATTCCCTCCCTAACAGCACTGTGGGTATACCTACACCTCAGGGACTGTGGTGGCTCAAGAAGGCACCTTCTCAACCTGGGGTGGGCAATAAATGCTGGCTTAGCTGGCAATGCCCACAGCCTGTAAATTAATTTTTAAAAATTGGGAGCATGTTCAAGATAACCAAACCCATTAACAAAGTCAAAAACAAGTTTGTCATGTGCACAAGTACATGTACAGGTGCAATAAAAAACCTGCTTGCAGCCACATCACATCGCAGGCCCATAACACTATCTAAGCAGCATTCACAGGAAAAACACAGACTGAACATAAATTATACACAATTTTACAAGAAAAATACAAGTAAAGCAAAAAAAAGGTCGAAGTTTTGCTAACTGTAGTGATTAGGGTTTCACTGGTTGGTTCAAGAACCAAACAGTCGAAGGGAAGTAGCTGTTCTTGAACCTGATGGTGTGTGACCTCAGGCTTCTGTACCTCCTTGCTGATCATAGGTGTGAAAAATTGGCATTGTCGGATGGCAGGGATCTTTGGAGATGCATGTTACCACCCCATCATGCTCTCAGTGCTAGTAAGGGATGTGCCATGATATATTCAACCAAGTCTATTACCCTCTACAGCTTCTTTCATTCCAGGCCTTTCAAATTGTCATACTAGTCGTACTAGCCAGGATACTATAAGATGTTAATATGCTTTCTTTATAAATGCATCTAGGATCTTGGGCCAGGGCAGATCATCCGATGTTAACATGGAAGAGTTAAAAGCTGATGACTCTACTGCTGATGCAAACAGCAGTCCTGATAATGGAAAGTCCAACAAAGTCATGAACTTGCCCCTGGGTGGCAACAATTTCTTACACACAGTTGACATGCACAAGTCAATATATCTTTTACTAATTCAATCATGTAGGCTGATTTCCTGAAGCAGTAACTAACACTATGTAAAAAAAGATTAAGCTGATCAAGAAACTAGCAATCATAAATGTGGGGGCATCTGTTTCTATACTGCAGACATAAATGATGACCCTTACATACTCAGGAGAAAAGAATAGTACAGCACAAAGACCAGATGCAGCCACAACCACCAAGGTACTGTGAAAATCCTTGTTCCATACTGATCTTTTCATTACATCAGTACAAGGAGGTAATATAAGGGAAAAGCAATACAAAATGCAGAATGAAGTGTTAAAATTACAAAAAAAGTGCAGCGTCAGGGACCCGACAGATAAGGTCCCCAGCTTTGTTATCCCTTGGAGGTTGTCATCAGTTCTACATCATGTTGGCAAAAATTCATGGGAGATTTGGATAAATGATGTAAAACTGTAGAAATTAAAAACTCCTCCAATATATGACAATAGTGATCAGGATCTATGAAGAAGGGAATATTAGCCTAGTTGGCTTGATATCAGTGGTGGGGAAAATAAAGATGTAGATAATAGCAGAGCACTTCGAGCAGAATGGAAAAAGTCACTCTGGGTTTATGATCGACAAATCTTTTACAATTTGGGGGATGAGAAAAGAGGAGAGAGAACCGTTGGAGGTCATAGATTTGGATTTTCAGACAGCTTATGTACTGTTCCACATTAGAGACTGGCATGCAAAATTTAAACACTTGGGATTCAGGAATAATTTACTGATATGGACATAGAACTGATTGGCTAATATAAAACAAACGATAGAAATAAATTGGTCTTTTTTCCCAAGTGGTATCCAGCGACTGGTAGCATATCCAAGGGATCATTACTAGAACCCCAGCTATTCACAAAATATATTATTGATTTGGATGAAGGAATTAAATGCAGTATCTCCAGATCTGTGGACAACACATAGCTGGAAAGAAGTGTAAGCCTTGAGGAGGACACAAAGAAGCTGTAAGTTAATTGGGACAGGTTGAGGGAGTGTTAGAGACATAGCAGACATAGTATAATATGATAAATGTAAGCTCATTCACTTTGGTGGTAATAACAGGAAAGCAAATTATCAAGTGAATGGCACTAGCTTTGGAAAGGGGGAGGTGCAACGAGAGACCTGTGTGCCCTTGTGCACCAGTCACTGAAGATAAGCATGCAGGTGCAGAAGGCGATTAAGAAGTCAAATGGTATGCTGACCTTCACAGTGGGAACATTCATGTGTAGGAACAGGGAAGTCTGGCTGCAATTGTACACAGGGTTGGTAAGACTGCACCTTGAGTATTGTGCATAATTTGTGATCTCCTTATCTGAGGAAGGATGTTCTTTCCTTGGAGGGAGTGCAGTGAAAGTTCACAAGACTGATTGCTGGGATGAAGGGGGATTGGGTCACTCAGCCACACATTCACTAAAATTTCAGAAAAATGAGAGGGGATCTCACTGAAACGGTCAATATTCTTACACAGCAATTTAATACAGTCAGGACATTCCTGATGGTTAGAGAGTCCAAGATCCTGAAACACAATATGTGGATAAGTGCCAGAGTTATGGAGTCATACAGCACAGAAACAGACCCTTCAGCCCAACATATCTATGCTGACCAAGATTCCAATCTAAGCAGGTCATTTGCCCACATTTGGCCTATACCCCTCTAAATCTTTCCTATCCATCTACCTATACAAATACCTTTTAAATGCTGTTAACATACTTGCCTCAACCACTGCCTTAGCAGTTCATTCCAGATCTTGATCACCCTCTGGGTGAAAAAGTTGCCTCTCAGATTTTTATTGTCACTGCTCTCTCACCTTAAACCATGATTCCCCAACACTAGGAAAACAATTGTACTTTGACCCTAAGTATGTCCCTCATGATTATATACAGTACATCTCTATAAGATTATCCTCATTCTCCTAAACTCTCAAGAAAATAGTCCAAATCTCCTCAACCTCTCTTCATAACTCAATCCCTCAATTCCTGGCAACATTCTAATAAACCTTCTCTGCACTCACTCCAGCTTAATGGCATCTTTCCTATAGCAGAGTGGCCAAAACGGAACACAATATTTCAAATGCATCCTTACTGATGTCTTGCACAACTGCAATGTACAGTAAATTCTATACTCAAGCCTATAAAACCTATTAAGATTGAGCTGAGGGGAAACGTCTTCTCCATGGGAGAGGTGAACATGTGCAAATCTCTCCCACAGTAATCAGTTAAAGCCAGACTATTAAACATATTTGAGGAGGTGTGAGATAATCGTTGTTAGGGTAGAGAAATCTGGGATCTCAAGATTTTTTAATGTCATTTCCAGTACTCAAGAATAAAGGACAACATAGTTCAGAAAAAAGAACACAGTAAGTTAAAGAACACAATAGTAACAAAAACACAATAATTATAAATACTTTAGACAGTTTATACACATAAATTGATTGTATGTCCATAACATGATGCTAGACAGGAGTGCCTGCACATAAGGTGACTGATAGGGAATAATAAAGTAGAGGTGGCTGGGGGTTGCAGTGGGCAGGTTAGTGGGTGGAGGGTGTTGATCAGCCTTACTGCTTGGGGAAAGTAATTGTTTTTGAGTCTGGTTGTCCTGGTGTGGGGTGCCACTTACCCACCTCCCTGATGGGAGTGGGACAAACAGTCCTGAGCAGGGTGGGTCCATTCCTTCATGATGTTGCTGGCCCCTTCCTGGCACCTGTCTGTATATATCTCCTTGATGATCAGTAGGCTGGCACCAGTGATACATTGTGCAGTTTTTACTACCTGTATAGAGCCTTCTATAACTGGAGGGCAGTTTCCGTGCCATAGAGTGATGCAGCATGTTAGGATGCTCTCTACCATGAATCTGTAGAATGACATGAGTACAGATGTGCATGGTCCAGCTTTCTTCAGACTGCTCAGAAAGTAGAGGCATCGGTGAGCTTTCCTGATTGTGTACAATGTGACCATGAGAGGTTATGTGAGAGGTGCACACCCAGGAGTTTGAAACTGCTCACAGTTTCCACTGCTGAGTCACCGATGTAACGAGATGTGTGAGTGGTGTGAGTTCTCCTGAAGTTGATAACCATCTCCTTTGTCGTATTGACATTGAGGAAGAGATTACTTGCCTTTATTACCTGAGGAGAAATCTAGAACAGGGTACTGAACTTGAATGATTAGCCATCATCAAATTGGATAGTGGAGCAGACTCAAAGGACATAATGACCTTCTCCTCTTATTTTCTTTGTTTCTATGACTCTCATTACGCAATCCATAAAGCCAAAGGAGGTACCTTGGTAATCCACTCCAAGCCATTACCTGGTTACCAAGTCCAAGTACAAAATTTACAGAACTTGCCCTGCAGTTACATGAGGTACCCTTAAAAAGAGAGATGTTACGAGAGTTCACAGCCTAAAGGTCGCGTTTTCCCACCATTAACAGATTCTGTAATTCAAAAAAATTTCTGTGATTTGAGCTATTGGCACTTGTCATAGTTTTTGTTTATACTTCAATCAGGCTCCCACTTTGCCACCAGCGCTCCAAGGAAAGCAAACCCTGCCCATCCAAGCTCCCCTCTTATATGATGCACTCATTCCCAGCATATATCCTGGTGAATCTCCTCTACAGGCTCTCCAGAGCAATCATGTCCATTTTGTGAATGAGAGCACGGCTCTCCCTTGTGCCACACTGCCTGATACCCTGGGGGCTGCTTGGTTTCATTGTTCTCTTTATATCTTTCTACTTCTTCTTCTTCTTGAGCAGTCTTTGGGACTGGAGAAGAGTTCCTCCCATTCAATCTTCAAGGGTTCTGAGGAGGCTGATGAGGCCAATGTGAAAACAGTAAATTCTTCTGCTTACAGGGCAGGACGTGATTGAGAGGCTGGGTGGGTGGTCAGTTGTGAGCTCATTCTATCTACCCTGGGCTTTATGTGCTCTTAATGGATTGACTCACGATCCTCAATACAATCCCAAATGCTCCTTCTGCAATCTGAGGGAGTCACAGAATAGGGATTCCCAAGAATCACTGGGCACATATTTGAATCTTTTCCTCCATCCAGCCAGTTACATTTCCTCTGGAGTGCTCAGAACAGTGGGTCTCTTTCAGCAGTTAAATATGACCTCCCCAACATAAACAAATGAGTGTAACTAGGACCTCAGGGCTGGGGAAAGGACAGCGGGCTTGGTTTATTTATCCTTCCAGTGACTTTTGAGAATTTCACAGTGAAAATGTTGTTGATATTTCTCCAGAGCCTTGACACATCTTAGGATCTTATAGGAGAGGATGACTGCAAATCTGGGATTTTCTCCTTCAAATAAGCTCTTCCTTAATTAATCAAGGGCTCTGCTGGCACTTTGAAATTGATGGCAAATTTCATTTTCAAAGTCTCAGTGACAGAAAGTCTGTACCCTGCTATCAACTTGATGTCATGCAGTCAATGCAGTAGAAACTGCTGTGTGCTACATGGTTTGTGCCATGGAGAACAGCTGGTCCCACACAATGTTCCCTTGAAATCTATTTAGCCCCAGTAACACCCTGACAACAGCAGTGCAATACAATCATTGTTCTTGACACTATTAAATGCTACACATTCAGGTCCCTTGACACTACCCAGCATTACACAGACAGCTCTCAAGCAACAGACACAGTGATTTCCTAACATAGTGGGAACTCTTGCAAATCTCATGCCTCATAGCTCCATAACAGATTAGTGGAATTATATTGTAATCCTTTTAATGCTCACAGTGTTTAAAAAAAAGCTTCCTATAAAGATGCAGGGAGATTAGTTTCTAAAACACCATCAGCTGAAAGTAAACTGTTAGCACTGCCTGTCAAAGCCTTGGAAAGCTCCAGATCTTTCTTTCACCCATAAAAGGAAATATATTAATTAGAGATAATAAATACTGTTGACATTACATTCACTATTACTATATATTAAAAATATAAAGCAGCTACATGTTACTACAGCTCAGACTCTGCCAATCAGTTTATAAATGAGCATTATATTTCAAATTTATTGACAAAATTACACGCATTACAATTCCACTTAGATATTTAAAGGTACGTTTAATACCGGGAATGTTTTTATATCCAAAATATTGGTTTTAAACTAAAACATGTGACTAGCTTAACTGAAGGGTGTTGCACTTTAATTATCAAATGTGAATGACAATAGCAGTTCACAGGACTATGGTACCCTTAATACAGTAAGTATCACAAGTTGTTTTACTGCACTGTTTTAAAGCAAAATTTGACACTGTGGTGTTTGCAGATATATCAGAACTGGTCTGATCAAAAAGTAAGTTCAAAGGAGTGTTTCAAAGGAGGAGGGAGAGACAGGGGAGGTTGAGGGAGAAATATAGATGTTAAGGGCAGGACTGCCCTCAAAGGTGGAAGCATTCAGAGTTGAAGTACTGTGGGAATTTAAAGGCAAACATGAGAATTTTAGCTGTGAAGTACTACAAGTTTGGGAACAGCACAAAGCACAAGGTAGCTGGTCAAATGTGAACAGCAGAAATAATCCACATGATTTTATGACAGATGTTGGTTTAGAAAAAGTAGACTTGTTCTCCAGTGCATGTGCAGAATGTCTACTGTCACAATAACCTCAAGCTGACCTCGGTCAGTCAAATCCCTCTCCTGACCTTCTTATTTTGGCTTCTTCCTTCTTCCATTCCAGTCCTGATGAAGAGTCTTGGCCCAATATGTTGACTATTTATTCCTCTCCATAGAAACAGCCTGACCTGCTGAGATCTTCCAGCATTTTGTGTATGTTGCAATCAACTCCAGCAGAGGGTACAGAGCATTGCATCTAGAGCCAATTGTTTATCATTATGCAGCCAATAGACCTAGAGCTGCAGCTCAGAGGAGCGTGAATTTTTTAAAGTGCATCTAGGGTGTCAAGTGATATCGAAGGCTGGGAAAAAAAGGCAGATATTGAGTATAAGGTATACATTGCAGGAATAGAGAACTAAAAATAGGGTTTAAATAAAAAGTGTAGGCATGCAGTTAAAAAGATGAAGAGTGTAAATTGTGGGCAAGAAATACCACTGACAGACAGGATTAAGGGAAATCCCAAAGCACATTATAAATACATTCAGGACAAGAAGATAATCAGATAAATAGAAGCATTAATTACGCACCAAAATGAAAATCTGGATGTAGCCAGAGGAAGTCGATGTAATCCAGAGTAAATACATCCCATGTGTATTCACTATGGAGAAGTACATTCATTGGCCACTTTAAGCGGTCCACATGTACACCTACTTGTTAATGCAAGCATCTAATCAGCCAACCAAAAGCATGTAGACATGATCAAGATGTTTAGACCAAACCTCAGAATAAAGAAGAAATGTGATCAAAGTGATTTTGACCATGGAATGATTGTTGGTGCCATACGGGGTGGCTTGAATATTTCAGAAACTACTGCTCCCTTGAGAATTTCATGCACAACAGTCTCTAGAGTTTACAGAGAATAGTGTGAAATAAAACATCCAGTGCACAGCAGTTCTGTGGGCAAAAATGCCTTGTTAATGAGAGAGGGAAGAGAAGAGTAGCCACATTGGTTCAAACTGACAGAAAGGTAACATTAACTCAAATAACCACATGTTGCAACTGTGGCATGCAGAAAAGCATTTCCGAACACACAACACATCGAACCTTGAAGTGAATGGGCTACAACAGCATGAAGATACTCTCAGTGAGCTCATTAGATCCTGTACATGAGGTACCAAGTGTATATTGCAACTGGATGGTTCAGGAAAGAGGCCAGTGAAATTCCAACATGAAAAAGGGAGGAGATAAGATCATAAGACATAGGAGCAGAATTAGGCCATTCAGTCCATTGAGTCTGCCCAGCCATTCCTTCATGGCTGACCCCAGGTCCCACTCAACCCCATACACCTGCCTTCTCGCCATATCCTTTGATGCCCTGACGAATCAGGAAACTATCAACTTCTGCCTTAAACATACCCACAAAATTACGCTAGATGATTGGCTAGATGACTGGAAAAAGGCAAATGTGAAACCTTAAATTCAAATCTGGCAATTTGAGGTCTGTGAATCTAACATCAATGCTTGGAAAGTTATCGAAAAGACTCCTGGAGCTCAGGATTAATCAACACTTGAAAGGCAAGGATTGATCGAAGATAGTTATCGTAGCTTTGTGTGGAGAGATTCTGTCTGATCAATTTGAGTTTTTCAAGCAGTTAACAAAATGTGTCCACAAATGCAGTCGTGTACGTGACCTTAACTAAGGTTTTTGACCAAGTCCCAGATGAGAGACAAACCCATGAAATCCAAAGCAATTTGGCAAACTGGATCAAAAACTAGCTTGGTAATAAGAGGCGGAGGGTTGTTTTGTGATTGCATGCCTGTGACCAGTGATGCATCACTGAGATCAACAGTAGAACCCCTAAAATTATTTTATATTAATGACTTAGATCTCAATATAGGATGTATGATTAGTATGTTTGCAGATGACATGAAAAAATGCTGTTACTTCAGCAATTCATTTTGTACTACCTCAGTTTGCACTGCTATATTTGCACCATTCCATTGTTTTGTACATATCACTATAGTAATTGTTGTATTTTTATTACAGTTTACTCTATTGCACTTCAAGTGAGCAAGAAATTTCATTGCTCCCTGGTGTATATTACAATAAACAGATCTGTATCTGTAAAATTACTGGTGTTGTTGATTGAGAGGAGAGTGGTCAAAGGCTACAGGAAGATAGTGATCAGTTGGTAAAATGGGCTGCCCCATGCAGATGGAATTTAATTCAGCTAAGTGCAAGGTGATGCACCTTGAGATAATAAGGATAGGACATATAGGATGAACGACAGAGCCCTAGGGAGCAGTGAGGAACAGAGAGACGGTGATGTAATTCTGTGCAGCAGCACAGATTGATACAACAATGAAGAAAGCGCATGGGACACTGTGTTCATTAAAGATAAAGAAAAAAGATTTAGCTTTAATTGTCATATGTACATCGAAGCACACAGTGCAATATGTTGTTTGTGTCAATAACCAACACAATCCCAAGATTTGCTAGAGGCAGCCTGCAAGTGTTGTCATGTTTCCAGCACCAACATAGAATGCCCACAACAGAGCATGGTGGCTATTAATGCATACTAATTTTGTTATCCTTTTTTATCAACAAAGAATACTCAAAGCTGGTTAAAAAAAACTTAAAGCTTTACAAAACATTGGTTAGATATAATGTGTAGTTCTGATCAGTATAGGAAGGATATGATTACATTGGAGAGAGTGCAGATGAGATTCACCAGAATGATGCCTGAGATGCAGAGGAGGTTCACCAAGATGTTTATGAGCAGAGATTGTCCAGATTTATTTACCTGGGAATGGAGAAATCTAAGGTAGGATCTAATTAAGGTGTACAAAATTATGAGACTTATAAACAGGATAGATAATAGAACATATGTTTCCAATACAATGGTTACAAAATTAGAAAACAAAGGTTGAGGTAAAAGGAAAGAGCTTAAGAGTAGATCTGAAGATGAATGCTTCCACCCATTTGGAATCTAAAACATATTGCATAAGTGGATATTGGAGGTAGGTGCTCATACAGCATTCAAGATTATCTAGATGACATAGGAGGCCATGGGTAAAAAAGTCCTGGCGAATGAGCTTAGTGCATATGGGATTTGCTGGTAAACATGGACATGGTAGGCCAAAGGGCTTGTTTCTGTACTGTGCGACTGTGCCTCTCAGTGACTTACATTTAACACATGAAATGGATGGTAGCAGAGTTTCATTCTTTAGATGGATTAATTATTTCCCTCAAGCCTGCTAAATGCACATTCTACAAATGAAGTCCTTACAAAGGACAATTGAAATGCTGGCAACAATAACCTTGCACTCAGTGTTAATCAAGCCAAGGGATTGATTGTGAAGTCAAGGGAACACACTTCAGTCCTCAGCAAGGGGTCAGCAGTGGAAAGCGTGAGCAGTTGTAAGTCCCTCAGTGTCAGCAACTCTGAAAATCTATCCTGGACCCAACGTATTGATGCAATTACTAAAAAGGCTCAACCATGGCTATATTTCATCAGGAGTTTGAACAAACTTGGTATGACATCAAAGACTCTCACTGTACTGTGGAGAGCATTCTAACTGGTGGTATCACAATTTGGTATGGAGGGGCAACTGCACCGGATCAAAAAAAGGCTACAGAAACTTGCAAACTCATCTAGCTCCATCATGGGCACTAGCCACACCGGCGCCAAGGACATCTTTAGAAGGCCATGACTCAAAAAGAAGACATCCATCATTAAGGACCCCCATTACCCATAATAAGCCATCTTCTCATTGCTACCATCAGGGAGGAGGAACAGACCCTGAAGACATACACTCAACAGTTTAGGTGGTGGAGTTTAGGATCAGAGGGCACATCCTCAGAATAGACGGACATCCATTCAGAAGAGAGACGTGGAAGAGTAGCTAGAGGGTGGTGAATCTGTGGAATTCATTGCCACAGGCACCTGTGGAGGCCAGGTTGCAGGGTGTGTTTAAGGCAAAGATTGACAGGTTCTTGATTAGTCAGGGTGTGAAAGGTAATGAGGACAAAGCAGGAGAATGGGGTTGAGAAGGAAATGGATCAGCCATGATGAAATGGTGGAGCAGACTCAGTGGGCTGAATGGCCTAATTCTGTTCCTATGTCTTATGGTCTTATGACTTTACACAAGATGGACTAGGCCATATCCACTACTTTTCTACAAGATTTTCTGTTCAAGGGCATTGAAGTTTGCATGCCAGACTGTGATATACTCTCCACTGCACAACAATAGAAGTTTGTCAAAGTATTAGATGTCATGCTGAACCTTTGCAAACTCCTAAGGAATTAGAGGCGCTGTCATGATTTTTTTTTGTAATTACACTTACATGCTGGGCCTAGGACAGGTCCTCCGAAATGTTAACACCTGGAAATTTAAAGTTCCTGAACCGCTTCGCCTCTGATCCTTAAGTGAGGACTGGCTCATGGCCCTCTGGTTTCCTCCTAAAATCAATAATCAGCTCCTTAGTCTTGCTGACGGTAAGAGGTTATTACTGTGGCACCACTCAGTCAGACTTCCTATCTTCATCCTATATGCTGATTCAGCGCCACCTTCGATTTCAGCTCAAATGTGATGTCATCAGTGATGTCATTGCAGCTGTGCTTAGCCACACAGTCATGAGATAAAGCGAGTATAGCAGAGGCCTGTGCTGACGGAGATTGTGGAGAGGGTGTTGTTGCCAAGCCGAACTGACTGGGGTTTACAAATGAGGACCTGATTTGGGTTATGTTTCTGATTCTGTCTGCCAAAGGCCAAAACAGTGACACAAAATAAGCCCCAAAAGGCACCCTGAACCAATTACAGCTGTACTACAGTAAAGCTCCATTCATCCTGTAAGTTGGAAACTTGATGACACTGGACTAGCAGATTTTCCAGACTGGTGTGTGTTAGTCTAATAATGCCCCAATACATTTAACTCACTTTTTCTATGAATTTTATACAGAAGAGGATTTCTGTTTACAACAAATATGATAAGATCTAAGGGAGCCAGCTAACAGAAGCAGGAGAGTTGAAAGAGTTCACGGAACCTGGGGCCCGCTGAGTGCTGAGTAGACAGGAGCAGAGAAATAGAGGATTCTGCCAAACGGGAGAAGATGAGGGAAGCAGGTCCCCAGAAGGTGGATAGGGAGCACTGGAAACAGAGCTCCAGCGAGCAGATGTGGAGTGTGGCATGTGTCACACTGAGTGAGCCAGATGCCATACCATAGGGAGTTCCAAACAACCAGATTACAGATTATCGGTTTTACAATACCACACAAATTATAAGCATTACTACAGACACACCCGGTTGTGTACCAGAATACAGATTCACAAAGTGAGCTTGATTTATTTTTGCAAGCCTAGAGAGGAAGAGGGAGGTTATACGTCTGTGATACTTTCTATTCACCAGATGTCATGCTGTTTATATTTGGAAATCCCATCAACAATGAGAGAACCATGCATTTTCCATCAGGGGCATAACATTGAGATAGAACTGCTTAAATAATGACAATTGCCAGAACGAAAGGTTTATATCAAGACACTTCTTATTTCCAATGGCCTATATCAGCTGCTTAGCCAATGTTTTAGTAAGATTGTATAAGGCTATTAAGTCTACATGCAACAAACCTTTTTCTCTCTATAAAAAGAAATGAAAAGTGAAGTAGACAGAATGGTGCTTTATCTTTCAATGACCTGTTTGTGTATGGCAAAGTAGTTTTTGACCATATGTACTACTGGTTGCTAAGAAATGATCCCACTGAAGAATATTTATACTGTACATTCTGTAGTGCAAACTATTGCAATTAACTTTATGCTACATTTCATCATCTTTTATTATTTTTAAAATGGAACCATAGTTCACAGTGCAATGATTCCGTCAATGTGTTATATTCTGAAATACAGTGCCAGAAACAGCTGTAGGAGTAGCGTCAGAGGCAGCTTTTAAAAGTAAACTGGTTAACTGCTTGAAAGGAAAGAAAACTTGCAAGACCATGAGAGAAGAAGCACCTTGAGCCAATTCATCTCCTTCTGTGCTGTATTGCAGCAACCCTCTGTTCCTATCAGCTGAAAAAGCCAATATACCTCCTCATAACACTGTACTTTATCTTGGTGATCGATTTGGCATCCTTATTTATTTAACAGTATTTCACTATATCAAATGTCTGGTAAGAAAATGAATACTTATAAAAAGTGCAGAACAGCGTGGACCTCAGTCATTCCATTAGCTTTCCCTCTGTATTTGCTCCACCCTTTGTCAACAGAAAATGCCTGCCCTGTGACTAATCTTTAATATCAGGTCCACTCATCCTTTCTCTGTCAAAATGGAAAGCTTGCAGGATGACTGCAGCTTATTGCTAGTAACAAAAATATTTCACTCAAAGCCATCCATTATAAGCAGCTATTGCCTTAATTGCCAGTCACATTTCTATAAATATTATTGCAGAAGTGATGAGTTGTTATCAGACACCATAATATACTAGTAACAGCGATGTAGAGGGAAAACCAAATGGTTGTGCAATAGAGGAGGGTGAATGCATAAGGAGCAGCTTAATCATGAGCATATTGCAGAGTGAAAACCAGCATAAATTTATCTCCTTACAATTTCAATTTCAATTCCACCACAGAATACCAAAGCTATAAAACACTGTTGATGGTTATTCTTCCTGCCACCAGAGTATTAGTCAGGTTTTGTTCTCATATTTAGCCTTCATTGATGCAGGTCTCCAGTGTTTTGATATTGAGTAGTCAGAGCAGTATAAACCACAGTATCAGAATCAGATCTAATATCGCCGGCATACGTCGTGAAATGTCTTAACTTAATGGCAGCAATACAATGAAATGCATAATAAATAAATATAGAGAAAAATAACAGAAATTACAGAATAACAGAAATAAAAAAGTAGTGAGGTAGTGTTCATGAGTTCAATGTTCATTTAGGAATCGGATGGCAGAGGGGAAGATGCTGTTCCTGAATCGCTGAGTGTTTGCCTTCAGGCTTCTGTACCTCTTACCCAACAGTAACAGTGTGAAGAGGGCATGTCCTCAGTAGTGGGGTTCCCTAAGGATGGACGCCGTCTTCCTAAGGCATCACCCCTTGTGTCACCAGGTTCAGGCGTGGCCCAAGTGCAGAGCGAGAGACACTGGAGCGGGTCGATAGTTCACAGACTTTAATGCAAACAGTGTTAAAAAGAAAATAAAACAATAAACGCTAGGCCAAATAGGGCCATTAACTAAAACTCTCAAATGGAAAATGAAGCCTACACTGCAGCTGAAGAGAGCAACTAAATATGAAGCAAATACCGCAATTCTTCAGAGTCAGTTGACCCAACAATCCACTTTCTCAGGCAAGGCCGAATCCAAATAGGCAGTGAAGCGTTGCTGTGCTATGTCCAAGTCTCAACAACAACTATGACGGAATGAATGGAGTTAAATACTATCACAATGAAATAGTAATTAGCTGACATGGGCATATTAACGAGCGCAATTGCCGTATCTGCTGCACTGCCCATTCCGTGGTTGTGACACCTTGAAGATGTCTTGGATACTACAGAGGCTAGTACCCATGATAGTGGTGACTAATTTTACAAGTTTCTGCAACTTACTTTGATCTTGTGCGATACCCCCAACCATATGCAGCCTGTCAGAATGCTCTCAACGGTGCATTTGCAGAAGTTTTTGAGTATTTTAATTGACAAACAAAATCTCCTAATGAAATATAGCTGCTGCCATGCCTTATTTACAGCTGCATCGATATGTTGCATCCAGATTAGGTCCTCAGAGATCTTGACACCCAGGAATTTGACCAGGCAACTGAACAAGAACTGAGCATCTGCTTATATACTTTGCCACTATATTCCTAGCCACAAGGCCAGAATTAGAACTGATGTATTCTCTTTCCTTTTATGTCATCACTCAGAATTTTCTGGCCAACCTTTGAGTGAACCTACAGAAGGTCCCACCAGCACTTGAGCAGGCAGATACAAACAGGAAGTCCATAGGACAACACAGTTCCTTTTTTGTACCCCTATCTGGGGTGCAGAATTGCGAGGCCAATAGATTCAGATAGGATTGAAAGACCACCATTTAAGAGTTAAAAGTAAGAGCTGCTAACATTATTATTCATCCACATTTTACGTCCAGAACATAAAATGTATACCAACAGGCTATATGAGGCTGGTATCACCACTAAGTCCAGTTTTGACTGGCCTTGGGTGCAAACAACTAAAATTCAATGGAATTATTAAAAATGACCAATTTTCTGATACTAGCCCAAAAACACCATGTTCTCACACTTTCACTGCTGCTATTATCGGAATCAGTTAATTCAACACAGATCAAGAACTGAAACATGAATCCATTGTATTGTATCACAGCAATTCAATGTTTAAGCCACTGAGTTAGAATTAAATTGCCATTTGTCCTTCTCACATCACTACTAATGGATTCAAAGCATTGCTATGAAGTAAATAAATCACTTCCAACAATAATATATACTTGTCTTGGGCACATGCTAACTATCATAGCTTAGCACCACCAGGAATGACAGTGGTAAAAGATTTGTCAGGCTACCAGGCCTTTCTGCAGCATGATATCTAGACTCCTTTCTCTCTCAGTCCCACTGGAATTCGGATGGTTTGTTTCTTGCTTCCTCTAGTTTCACATGAACAAACACACAGGCTTTCACACACACAGATGGAAGGAATGATAATTAATGATTATATTACAAAAGGAATTCATGAGCTAAATATTGTAGGGTAGATATTGAATACCAATACCATAAACAAAATGAAAATTGCAGGGAGAAAAATAAGGTGCTTATGTCAGGGTGTGCATCGTCTTAGTTGTATAGGTAAATTTCATCTGCGTTCTTTCAACACTTCTGCACTTTGTTACTCAAACATATTTCTGGTGAGGAAAGAGCAGACCAGATCTTACTGTCTGGCCAGCTGGCCTCAATGCCCAGCTAGAATTTCCAGCTGCAAAATGCCCAAGACCCCCAGGGTTCTGGCGCTGGAAGAACAATCTAAAGCATTAGCAATTCAGCAGAACAGTCTGAATAAAGATAAACAGAACCTTTAGAAAAAAACATTAAAAGTAAAGTAATTATAAAAATTATAAAATTATCATTGTTGAAAATACTTTGTTACCTAAGAAACATAGAAATAGTTAAAAGCATTAGCAAAATAATTCAAAATAAAGAATTATCTTCTTTTTTGTCTCCTGATCCCAAACCCTACTATTCTCATTAAAATCAGTGAGGTGATACCTGGTACAAGAGCAAGGGATTATTTCCCAGTGGAATGCTTTTGGAGCTGCCAGCAATTAATTGCCAGAAAGAGAACGTGTAACATTTTCTAAGCAATGTTTTATAAGTACATAAATATGCGTATGAATTTTTTATCCCTTTTTTAACAACAAAGAATACTTAAAGCTGGTTAAAAAAACACATTTGAAGAACGTTTGATGTTTCAGTGTTCACTGAACTTGGCAATTAGCTTGCAGACGTTTCATCCTCAGTGTCCAGTTGTTGGTGTTTCTCACTGAGAGTCTTCATGTTTATGTAGCCCCCGTTCGCTTGCCTCAGTCTTGATTGGCTACCCGTTCAGTTGACCTTTGTTTGAAGAATGTTTTTGGCCTTGTGTTTCTGGCATTGGCAGATTCAGGTAATACAGCAGACTTGGCTTAAGTTTCACTTAACATAATCAATGCCAGTTTACTGAGGTACATTCAGTGTTACTCATAACTGCCTGAGTAAATAAACATGTCTAACTCTTTTAGTTGAGGATAAAGCTTCTAAGTATTGTCTACCCAGAGGAGAAGAGAGCACAAGCCTAGGTTGAAGAGGATTGGTTGAAGATAACTGCATTTTTTACCTAATTTTCAATTATATGCTATAAATGAGCAGTTACCATACTTAGTATCTCTGCCATTTAAGCTCAGCATTTATTTTAAATGATCAGAACTTTGCTGCTCCAAAATTAAATGTTCTACATTAAATTTGTGGTATGTTCAAACAGTTTCCTTTAAACCAAATAGATCATAGAACACAGAACAGTCAGCCTATGATAGTGTGCTGCCCTATATCAATGTAATCCAGGATTAATCTAACCCGTCTCCCTACACAGCCCATAAACCTCCATTTTTTTCTTTCATTCATGTGCCTATGCAAGAGTCACCTAAATGTGTCGATCAGCTTCTCCCATTGCCCTGGCAATGGGATCCAGGCATTCACCACTCTCTGTGTAAAAATCCTTCCTCTGTCATCCTCCTTAAACTTTCTCCACTACCTTTAACAAATGTCCATAAGACCATAAGACACAGGAACAGAATTAGGCCATTCAGTCCATCGAGTCTGCTCTGCCATTCCATCATGTCTGATCCTAGATCCCACCCAACCACATACACCTGCCCTCTTGCCCTGAGCAATCAGGAAACTATCAACTTCTGCCTTAAATATACCCACGGACTTGGCCTCCACTGCAGTCTGTGGCAGAGCATTCCACAGATTCACTACACTCTGGCTAAAAAAAAAATTCTTCCTTATCTCTGTTCTTAAAGGTCACCCCTCAATTTTGACACTGTGCCCTCTAGTTCTGGGTACCCCCACCATATGAAACATCCTCTCCACATCCACACTATCAAGTCCTTTCAACATTCAATAGTATTCAATGAGATCCTCTCACATTTCTCTAAATTCCAGTGAGTACAGGCCCAAAGCTGTCAAAGGCTCCACATATGTTAACCCCTTCATTCCCAGAATCATCCTTGTGAACCTCCTCTGGACTCTCTCCAATGACAATATATCCTTTGTGAGATATAGGGCCCAAAGCTGTTGACAATTTTCCAATACTCCGTGTCCTCTGTACTGGCCATTTCCACCCTGGGAAAAAAGTGCTGGATGTCCACTCTATCTCAAAAGATCTTATACACCTCTGTCAAGTTGTCTTTCATCTTCCTTTACACAAAATAGAAAAGTCTTAGTTCATTCAACCTTTCTTCATAAGATATTGTCTCTAATCCTGGCAGCATCCTAATGAATCTGAACCCTCGCTAAAGCTTCTGCGTCCTTCTTATAATAAAGCAGCCAAAGCCGGACACAGCATTCTAAGTATGGTCTAACCAAATATTTTTATAGAGCTGCAACATAACCTCATGGCCCTTGAACTCAATGCCCAATACTAATGAACAACAGCACACCACACATCTTCTTAACCAGTTGTGTGGCAACTTTGAGGGTCTGTGAACTTGGACCCCAAGAAGCTTCTATTCCTCCACACATCTGCCCTTGACCTTGTACTCTGTCTGTCAATCAAGTACCCAGAAAATAGTACAATAGTTTGTTGGGCATCTGACAAGACTACAGATAAAGGCCAAGAACTAGACTGGGACATGAACAACCCAGACCACAGCCTCTCCAATCCCAAATGAGGATGCTTCTATTAGAGGAGGTGCAGGTCGGATGAATACATTCTCAAGCCTAGAATTTTGTAGGCCACAATGATATAATGTATACTGCAACATTACTGGAAGGGTTTAGACCAGCAGAACATACTGACTGGAAAACTTAAAGAATTAAGGGAACGAGGGGCATTTTGTATGTTTTCTAGAGACTGGTCAGAAGAAGATCCCAGCAAACCCTAGACCAAGAAACCTGTGGCCTTTGCCTTTCCCGATTAGGGGACGTTGGTGACTCCTCTGAATTAATTGGCTCTGAATTGCTGTTCTGCAGTAGCTCTGTTAACTGGGCCATATTCAAAGTGTTTGGATCAGTCAGCCCTGTTGTGAGCAGTCAGCTTTTCAAAGGACATCGTCATTTTGTTTTTACTAAGTTAGCATTTTAATGACAGTGTTAATGGATGTTCAAAAATCTATAGGGATTTCAATATTAAATGCATCATGAGAATAATGAGAAATGTGGATTGACCTCCTGGTATAATATTGCAGGAAGTCGAGATACTTTTGAAAGAAATAAGTGAAAGATAGAATGAAAATAAAGGTAGCAAATTCTGGAAGAATTCAGCATCGTGGAGAGGGAAACAGAGTTAACATATCTGGTCAGCGATCTGTCATCAGGCCACTGCTGCAGAACGAAAGTAAAAGAGTGCTGTGTCTGTGGAATGGTGGTTGAAAGCTCAGACCAGGTCAAGGATAGGGTGACTGGGCCATCACTGACCTCTGATGAAAGAACAGTGACCTGACGTGTTAACTCTTTCCAGATGTCTCACCTGCTCTGTGTTCCCAACATTTTCTGCTTTAATTTTAGATTATATGAATGCAAGGCAAGGTTTGTTCTGGATGGATGGATTAACATGAGTATAAATTACATCTTCATGCATAATTATCTTGAGTAAAGTCCTCTGACAGTTGTTTAATATCTCCTGCAGAAAACATTCCACAGTAGAAGTAGTCCTGGCTGTAGCCAGCATCATAGAACCAGCCCCGGATGTGATCCGGCCATTACTGCACAAGAGCAGAAGTAAAACCTAAAATTTATCCATTTTGAAGAAAAGCAATTCTCATTCAATTGTATTCAAAATTCTTTGTTTCTGTATTGTACTTGCTGAAGAAAGCCCCATCTAATTTTTTGACACACAACTTAATGGAAAATTGTTCCCAGACTAACCAAGACAAATTTACTCAATAGCCTGATCTTACTTCCTGTATGAGGTAGATTTGGGGCTAAAATAGCTACAACCCACATTAAAGGCTCAACATATTAGCTGTTCTGTAAAAAGTAATGAGGCAAGGACCATATTAATTGTTCTATAAACTGTCAATAATGGTTATTTTTTTCAAAATCATCTTATTTCATTTTAATATTAAATTCGCATGAATGTATTTGATAAATATGTTATATCAGCTTGTTTCAGATCAAGAAGATTCTCCTGATTCCTCTCCTTCTTATGAAATATTTTAATCATCTTCCCTTTTTACAAACTTTCATAAAAATTCTGAAATCTTTTAGACTTAGCTTTCAGATACCTTTTCCCATATTTTCCCAACTCAAGTTAATTTCCCAATGTTGCAATGACTCTGTGAAATGTCCTGAAATAGTAGTTATGTGAGCAATACTACTATGATTATAATTACTCATGCTCTGGCTTGTAAAGTTGGAAAGAATGCTGCAACAGATTTACTGATGGAACACCCCCACCTCCCCCACCCCCGTTAAGGAATAGTGTTTTCTTGAAGCAATATGCAGTCTTCATATCTGATTCAAGTAACCACTATCTCACTTGTCATTTGCCATTTTCAAAGTTCAAAGTAAATTTTATTATCAAAGTACATATTTGTCACTACATACAACCCTGACATTCATTTACTGTGGGCATACACAGTAAATCTATAGAATAGTAACTGTAACAGGCTCAATGAAAGATCAACCAGAGTGCAGATGATGAGACCAATGAATATGCATACTTCAGAATGCTCTTCATTGGCTATAGCTCAGCATTCAACACTCTCATCACCACAAACTCATCACTAAGCTTCAGGATCTGGGCCTCAATGACTGCCTGTGCAATTAGATCCTAGTTTCCTCACTGACAGAACACAGTCAGTATAGACTGGCAACAACATCTCCTCCACATTCACCATCAGCACAGGTGCACCACAGGCTGTGCTCTTAGCTCCCTACTTTACTTATTTTATGCCTATGATTGTGTGACTAAGTACAGCTCCAATGGTATTTAGGATTGCTGATGACACCACTGTTGTTAGCCGAACCAAAGGTAGTAATGATTTGCCATAAGCAAGAGAGATTGAAAATCTGGTTGTGTGGTGTCACAGCAACAACCTCTCACCCGACATTAGCAAAACCAAAGAGCTGATTATTGACTGCAGGACAAAGAAGCTGGAAGACCATGAGCCGGTCTTTATTACGGGATCGGAGGTGGATGGGGTCAGTAGCTTTAAATTCCTTGGTGTTAACGTATCAGAGGATCAGAACTGGAAACAATATAGAAGCCTCAGGTCCTATACTACCTGGTTCAGGAACAGTTGTAACCCTGCAACCATCAGGCTCCTGAACTGATATGGATAACTTCACTCACCACATCTTTGAACTGATTCTACAATGTACGGACACACTTTCAGGGACCCTTTACAACTCGTTCTCAGTATAAACCTTTTTATTTGCAATGTTTGTCTTATTTTGCACATTGGTTGTTTTCAGTCTTTGTTTAGGTATCATTTCTCATAGATTCTATTGTATTTCTTTTCTCCTGTAAATGCCCTCAAGAAAATAAATCCCAAAATAGCATGTATATGGTAACAAATGCATACTTTGATAATAAATTTACTTTGAACTTTGAAAATAATACAGAGATTATTTATCCTAAATGCAATATCCTGATTTGCTAATGTACCACAATATTCTGTGCTTAGTAAAGTAATATTATCAACTACATCAATTCCTCAAGAGTGAAAGCTGCATTAAACAGACTTCAGCCATCAGCTCCTACATAACCCTATATTCTTCTCACATTTAATTCTTGTGCATTTTCTCTTGTGTCCATCATGGGCAAACACTATCCTCATCTTCCCCTTTCACTCTCTCAATGCTTCTCACCGTCCTGCTTTAAGGGCCATCCCTTTGACCCATCTGTTTGCAAAACTTTGAAATGCCTACTACCCCCATCAAATACTTTGGAAACACAAGTGACTGCAGATGCTGGAATCTGGAGGAAAAAAAACTGAAAAATCTCAACAGTGGAGCAGCGTTTGAGGAGGCAAAGGGAGGATCAACATTTCAGGTCCAGACCTTGCATCAGGTTTGAGAAAGCTGTGTGAAGATAGCCAGTCTGTCAAACTGAGAGGAAGGGAGATGACACCTATCCACAGATTCCTTCTCCCTTGGTTCACCTTTCTTGTCCCTGCCCCAACTCACCTATTGAGTGAGCACCACAGGATTTTCAATTTGACGTCCTCTGAAGCCTTTTTTTAATCCAGTCTCAAATTACTATTAAATGATTCCAATATGCATAACATTGTTAATTGTATCAGTGGCTTCATACAAAGTGACTGTGCAGTTTATGTTAACATATACTGTAGCTCCCACCACCTTAATGTAGATGGAGTTCCTCTTGTCCTCACCTACCACAACATAAGTCTCCATATCCAACAGTTCATTCTCCACAACTTCTGCCATCTTCAATGGGATCCTGTCATCAAGCACATCTTTACCTCTCCCCTCCCACTCTCCATTTTCCACAAGGATCAATCCCTCCACGATTCCCATGTCCATTCATTCCTCTGCACTAAACCCCCTATATCCCTGTACATGACAGAAATAGAGCACCTGCCTATTGACCTCCTCCCTTACCTCCATTCAGGGCCCAAAACAGTCCTTCCAGGCGAGGCAACACATCACATGTGAACCTGTTGAGGCCATCTATTGTATCAGGTGTTCCCGATCTGGTCTTCTCTACAGTGATGAGACTCGACATAAACTGGGACTCTGCTGAGTCAAACACCTACACTCCAGCCGCCAAAATCAGAATTTCCCAGTGGCCAACCAGTTTAGCTTCTGTGCCCATTCCCATTCCAACATGACAATCTATGGCCTCCTCTCAAGCTGGAGGAGCAATACCTCATATTCCGTCTCCAACCTGATGGTATGAACGGTAATTTCTCATTCTGATAGTTTTTTTATTGTCCCCTCCCCTTTCCACTTCTTCTTTCTCCACTCTGGCCTCCTACCTCTTCTCCTCACCTGCCCATCACTTCCCCCTGGTGCCTCTGCCTCTTCCCCTCTTCCCTTTCTCCTGTGGTCCACTTTCCTCCCATATCAGATTCCTTCTTCACCAGCCCTTTACTTTTCCCACCCACCTGGCTTCACGCAACACCTTCTACCTTGTCTTCCTTCCCATCCCCAGTGCTTTTTATTCCAGCATCTTCTCCTTTCCTTTCCAGTCCTGTGGACGGGTCTCAGCTAGAAATGTAACTGTTTATTCATTTCCATAGATACTGCCTAACTTGCTGAATTCCTCCAGCACTTTGTCTCTGTTGGTCTGGATTCCAAGCATCTGCAAGATCTCTTGTGTTTATTATTAGTTTCCATTGCTTCCTTTAGTTTACACAGGGGATCACTGGCAGCTGGAAAATGAAGATCAGCACAGGGAACATCCAAAACTATGAATAAGATTAAACTCCATTAAATCAAAATCTTCAGCTTCTCCCAAACCTCTTCAAATAGACATGTCACTAAATTTATTCAAAAACTACAGCCACTAACTTCCACAAATCTTTTCGTGCAATTCTTGCATGAGCAGAATATATTACCCATACATGATTTCCCTCGAGACAGTGAGATGATGAGTCACCCTCTCGAACTGCTACTGCCTTTCGAGTCAAGGGAATCCCATGGTATCGTTGAGCAAGGAGTTCCAAGAATTACACCCAACAAAGATGAAGGATTGGCAAAATATTTCCAAATTAGGATGGTGCACAAGCTGGAGGAGAAGCTGCAGATTGCGACGTCCCCACATTTCTCTTGCCCTTACTTTTCTTGGTAGTGGAGGTTATGAGTTTGGAGAGGGGCTGTCGGGACTGGGTTGTTGGTGGAGTTGCTTTACAATTAACTGCAGAGCATTTTGTGGATGATATATGCTGAAATCACTGTTGGTCAGTGGTGGAGTGCATGTATGTTTTGCCTGTGACCTATTTGGGAGTACTTGCCCTTAAGAAAGAAGGGCTATTCTTCCAATGAATTTCAATAGAATATGGAACTTAGCTTTAGTGCTGACAGTGAAAGAACCTCAGCAGGTTGTGTAACATCGACATCTCTTGTACACAAGACTTTGAATACCAAAGCCATTGAATTCAACAGTGAAACTGTAAACCCAGACATGCTCAGTCCACTGAGTTCCTCCAACAAGCTGTTCCAGTGAGACTGTAATTTTTACAAAGTGTGCTGAAAACATTCAAACACATGCATCACAAGTTACATTTAGCAAGATGATTATAATGTAAAAGCTAAAGAAAGGGGGTTATCAAATTGGAACTAACATCTAAAGGGTCAGTGTTGTATTTTAGTTTAAATAATCACAAGGTACAGTTGCAGTTCAAGATATCATCATTGAACCAAAAGCAGTTACTATCAGTTCACCATTAAATTTTTTTAAGGAGCTGAATGAATGTCAGGTAAAGAGTGGATTTGAAGTTTATAAGAAGAAGTACAGTTACAAGTTCTAGTCCTGTTGGGACTATGGAAATGTCATCCATGGAATGCAATCAGTCAGGGCTGAAGAATGTAGATTGTAATATTAGACTAGTATCCCCAGGTCAGTACAATATTTCAGTTTTGTCTTCTTGGAACACTTACCTGTGTACTCTTGCCAGAGGGAATTAAATAAATTGGCTAAGGTCCACAAGTGAGTAAATAGTACATAGTTACTTTGAGATAGCAAGGCTCAATAAGTGCCATTTCCCATTCATTGCAATTTTTGAAAAACTTTACTAAAATTGTTTGTTCTTATATAGTTATCTTGGATAGCTACTGCTCATAATAGCTTTGATTCCCCTTATCATTGTAAGTTCTAATGCAACATTCGCTAAATGTCATCCTGCATGATCCCAAATGACCCACCCTGAATTTGTGCCACTACAGTGAGGTAATGAAGTAGTTTAACAACAAGGTTGGGTTTGATCAAGTGACTTGCTAGACATAAAAATCTGCATCATGGTTTATCATTTTAATTATTTCATCTGCATGCCAAAAATTTACATAGCTATATAAGCAAAAGCAATCATTTGATGCTCTCAGTAAAAATTTGTGTAAGTTGCAAGGACTCATTTGTCTCTCTCCCAGAAAAATTCCAATTAGAAATGACCATTTATTCAACCTTGAGTATGTTGAGTCTTTAGTGTATTCACAGTGCTCAAAGACAAATGACTTAACTATTGAGAAATGATCAAATTAACTTAGGAGAAAGGGCATCAATCCATATATTTCAAACTGATCATAGATCACAGTTCTTAAATTCAAGCATGACTGACAAGGTAATAATCGTTTTTAGAGCATAATGTTGAAATTCATCCACCCTTTTAGCTTCATTAATCATCATCAGTTGATTTATTGAGGAAAAACATGAAGGGAGTTTGATATTCAATGACTTTTGTGTGACCCTCTCAACACGAATCAGCAAATGTCACCTTAATGTAGCTTCTAAAGGTCAAAAGCAGATAAGCGTAACCTTACAGACTGTTTAAACTTGCACTGTTGAAAAACTTGTAGCAGAAAGACTTTGAACAGAATTTGGAAATATAGTGGATTCTCTTATCTATTTTACGTATCACTTTTACTTAGCAAACATTACAGGACTGACCTTTCTCATCCCCTATAAATTCATTTTAATATCTGCACAGTTTGGCTCAGATTACAACTGGTTTCTGATTAGGAAGTGTAACCAACAGGAACCAATAAGTGTTTCTTGAGAGGAATATGCCAATTCAATTTGTATAACATCAAAGTTTGGATTTCCGTTTACTGAAGTGGCAAATATGCAATCAGAGCCAACTATTCTCTCTTTAAAACTAAATCCAAAGAGTAAATAAGTCATGATTTTTGCACAATGAAGAAATTACATAAACATAAAAATGTACTGTTCCAAAGCTTATTAAGGATATTGCAGTTCCCACAAAAAAGTTCTCAAAAAAGCTTCCTCAAGACATTACCATATTACCATCTAAAGTCAAAGTCAACATAATTTTATTATCAAACTACATATATGTCACCCTGAGATTCATTTTCTTGTGGCATACACAGTAAACCCAAGAAGCACAACAGAATCACTGAAAGACCGTACCCAAAAGGATGGACAAACAATGAATATGCAAAAGACAACAAACTGTGCAAATGCAAAAGATAAAATAATAATAAGACTAATAAACAAATAAGCAATAAATATTGAGAACATTACATAAAGAGTCCTCATATTGTGGGAACAGTTCAGTGATGGGGTGAGTGAAGTTATACCCTCTGGGTCAAAAGCCTGATGGTTGAGGTATAGTAACTGTTCTGGAACCTGGTGGTGTGGGTCCTGAGGCTCCTGTGCCTTCTTCCTTACGGCAGCAGTGGGAAGAGAACATGACCTGTGTAATGGGGTTCTTGATGATGGATGGTACTTTCCTATGACAGCACTCCATGTAGATGTGCTCAACGGTGGGGAGGGCTTTGCCCGTGATGGACTGGCCGTATCTACTACTTTTTGCAGGGTTTTTCATTCAAGGCCATTGGTGTTTCCATACCAGACTGTGCTGCAGCCAGTCAATATACCCTCCAATGCACTTTTATAGAAGCTATCAAAGTTTTAGATGTCAAGCCGAATCTTCACAAACTTCTAAGAATGAAGAGAAGCTGCCATGCTTTCTTTGTAATGGCACTCATGTACTGGACCCAGAACAGATCCTCTGAAATTATAGCACCAAGGAATTTAAAGTTGCTAGCCCTCTTCACCTCTGATCCCTGATAAGCCCTGGCTCATGGACTTCTGGTTTTCTCCTCATGAAGTCAACAATCAGCTCCTTGGTCTTGCTGACATTGAGTGAGAGGTTGTTGCTGTGGCACCAATCAGCCAAATTTTCAATCTCATTCCTCAACGGTGATTTGTTACTCCCTTTAATGTAGCCTATGACAATGTTATCATCAGCAAACTTAAATATAGCATTGCAGCTGTGCTGAGGGTCACAGTTATAAGTGTAAAGTGAGTAGAGCAGGGGGCTGAGCACACAGCCTTGTGGTGCACCAATGCTGATGGAGATTGTGAAGGAGATGTTGTTGCCAATCCAAACTGATTGGGGTCTGCAAATGAGGAAATCCAGGATCCAATTGCAGAAGGAGTTATTGAAGCCAAGGTCTTGTAACTTATTGATTAGCTTTGAGGGAATGATAGTATTGAATGCCGAGCTCTAGTTGATGAAGAGCACTCTGATGTATGCACCTTTGCTGCCCAGATGTTCCAAGGTTGAGTGAAGAGCTAATGAAATGGCATCTACTGTAGACTTGTGGAGATCGTAGGCAAGTTGAACAGTAGACAAGTCACTTCTTAGACAGAAGTTCGATCAGCATTCTCGGAAAGTGCTTTATCGTATGGATGTAAGTGTGACTGGATGATAGTTATTGAGACATTTTACCACATTCTTCTGAGGCACTGCTTGAAGCAGGTGGGTATCTCGGACTGCCGAAGGAAGAGATTGAATCAGAGCTTCCCAACCTGGGTTCCACGGACCCCTTGCTTGATGGTTTTGGCCTGTGGCATAAAAAAGGTTGGGAACCACTGGGTTAACTATATTGGAAAAACCTCCAGCCAGGTTCATTGATGTCAGTGATCAACACAGGCCTTCATTTCTCAGCCAGGAGCCCCGCCTGAGCTAGATGCTTTCTGTAGGTTCACCTTCCTGAAGGATGCTTTCGTGGTAGCCTCACAAAGTCATTGGGGGCTGTGGGAGTTCAGGAAGGTTCCTCCATATTTTGATGATCAAGGGGAGCATAGAGTTATGGAGCTCAACTGGAATTGATGCCCTGTTATCACCTACAGTTTGTCACTAGGTTCCACGTTGTAAGAGGTGATAGCACTCGAGCTCTGCCACAGCTGCAGAGCATCCTTCAGTGACTCAGGTTTGGTTTCGGAATTGCCACTTTGCCCATGAGATGGCTTTCTGGAGATCATACCTGGACCTCAACATCTCACTTGGTCGCAGGACCAGAATGCAACTGATCTGGCCCTCAGCACATTACAGATCACATGGTCCATCCAGAGTTTCTGCTTAGAGAAGACTCTGAATGATTTTGTGGGGAAACCCTCATCTATGACTGTTTTTATGGTCCATGACAACCGTGGTGTGTATTCAATATATTATTATGTTTTTTTTTATATTTTCCACAATCCTGACCTCACCTTTTACAGTTTTTTTCTATACAGCAGTATATGCAAGTCACTGGATTTTCTTTGCCTTCAGTATAATACAGTTTTGTGGAAACCTGCCTGATACTGCCATGCTCTTTCACAGTTTTTTATACTAAGGGCCTCTTTTCCATCACCAAATATTTCTGATACTAAAGTGCATTCAGATTCAAGGCTTTTTTTTCTTGCAACCTGAGGCACGTAATTTGATAGGCAGATTGCTGCCCACCTCCTGGAACCCCTCCCTGCCCCTTTCCCTTTCTCTGGCTTTTCATCCCACTGTGCTTTGGAATATGATTTGTTGGACCTTTGAACTTTCCACTCTCAATCTTTCTGAGCTTCAAACACGTTATCTAAGCCGTTCTTTCAAGCACATTTATTTCAGATTAAGTGCATTCAGATTTAAAGTAGTTAGCTGATTTTTACAGCTATTTAAAATAATACACGGGAAGGTAGGTAAAGTGTAGCTGTTCTCTCATCTGACCTGGAATATTTCATCAGACCTGAGAAATGTAGATTCTTCTTCAACACTCTGAAGGCACTTGTTTTTGCAATCACATGCATGAATGAAAGAAAAAGCCTGTTGCAAAGATATTGAGACAAGTTTGAGCTTATTCATGGAGCAGCCATAGTATTTGCATTCTGCTTTTTCTTTCCATTTCTGGGAGGGGGTTGGGGGAGGTGGGTGGGGTGCAATTCATGTTCATTCGCATCAAGTGATCTAAAAACTCATTCTTCATTCCCAAAAACCAAATCCTTCTGCAAAGTCAAGACAACCTTTCTTTTCATCGCCCACTGTTTCTGAATGTGGACGTTGTTGGTAAGGTGGCTATTACTACCCACCTGCTTGAGCCATGTGTGTGCCGGCTTATATCAAGAAGTAGTTAAAATTTATCAATATTGATCTGTGAGTGAAGTCACCCAAAGGACATGAAGGATTTTAAGAACTGGTTAGGATCATTTATAGATTTTTCAAAAAGTTCAAATAATCAGATCACTGTGGTACAAGTTAAACTAACAACCTCTGGTGTATTGGCCTAGGTTTGTAAAAACAAAAACTACTCATCTCACCTCAGGACCAAAGTAGACTTACTGCTATTGTGGTTTTGTGGATTCTAAGGCTACTGCAAGAACCAGAGATATTTTCACTGAGGATCCTGACGGTGGCTCATAGAGGAGATGACTGGTACTTTGTATAATACTTACTTTGGAAGCATAGCAATCATTGCATGGCCTACTGCTGCACCAGTTGGAGTGGTTTTGGGCTATAGAGTCCCAGGGATCAATATTGATGAACCATCAATAACTCTCAGAGACGTGAGGCGAGATATAGGCTTTCATTGGCTGGAAGAAAGAACAAGCAGCAATTGACCACCACACTACATCCTGGAGACTGAGGCCGGGGCTCAGTCTCCAATCGCCTTTATACCGGGGTCCGTGGGAGGAGCCACAGGAGCAGTCAGCGGGGGGGGGGGGGGGGGGGGGGCGTGTCCAGACAGGTATATGTAGTTCACCACAAATGTGGAGTTTGCAATTCTTCAAGAAGACATTAAGAACATCCTTGAATCATTTACTCTATCTCCTTGGCTATCTTTTCCCATGACAAAGGTTGATTCATGACAGCACTACCTGTTCATCCTTGCAGGTGGTTCACTCCACGTGGTCGACTGGGTCGTCACCCTTATACGACCATGTAAACTCCATTCTACCATCTCCTTCTCAGAACCACTCAAGTTTGATATTGCCCTCTCCCTTTCACATCTACTGGAGTTCCACCCTGCCATGTCCCTTTCATATCGCGTGAGTTCCACTTCTCCACTTCCCTTTCACATAGTTCCATCTCCTTTTCAGGTCCACTGACCTATACTTATACCACTCTGTACATTCATTTCCATTTCTCCTTAGGCCCTTTCTGATCTCGCCTCACCAAATGGAATCCCTTGATTTAAGTCCATTAAACTAAAGATCACCCAGTTTTCCTCCTAAGCTTCACATCATCTGGGACTTAAAGTGATTCCCTTTCCTCTCCGTCACTCTCTTCCTTTTCAAAACTCACTGTACACATGCCATAATAATCTCATCTTAATTCACACATCATATGCAGTCTCCCTCTCCTCTCCAAACTCATTGAATGCATGACTGCTTTCCATCCTCCCCCTCATTCCCTGTAGCAGTCTCTGTAACTGGGTTCCTCCCAAACTGCACAACATAGGGACTTCAACCAAACTAATTTGCAATGCTATCTATGACGATAATTTTGGTGATTCCTTTGTTCAATAGTTGTAAGTCTCAGAGGGAGAGGAGTTCTCTAAGCATGGTGAATGCTTAAGCAATGAGAGCATTCAAGAGTAGAAGTCATCTATTTTTGAACACTAAAGGAATTAAACGATCATGGCATAGGGCAGAAAAATCTGTGACGCTGTGAATTGTGGAATTTTGGCAAGTGATAAAAAAAATCCTATGACATTTCTCATATCCATACTCCTCCTTAATGCATCAATGTAACAAAGTCTGTATTGTAGGATACCGCTGAAAATGGGGGAGGTAGGAAAAAGAATTGCGGATTCAGTCTCAAATGATATTTGGTTAGATGCTCTTCTTAAAGTGATTATTGTAGGACCAAATTTATATTAACAACAAGGATATTCATCTGCTGCTCATATATAAGGGGATAGGACACATGGCATTCTTGCAAACACCAGGAAGTACAGATGCTGGGATCAGGAGCAACACACTAAATGTTTTAAGAACTCAGCATCTTGACCATTTACTTAACCAGACTAGATAAAGGGTCTCAGTCCAAAACGTCAACTGTACATATCCCTCCACAGATGCTGTCTGACCCACTGAGTCCCTTCAGCTTCTTGCTTGTTGCTGCATGCTAACTTTCCTACCCATTAAGGATTCTATCTGATGGACTACCACAGTTAAACTTTCTCTGTTCTTATCTTGGTCCACACTGCTAAGGCTGAGCGTAACATTCCCAGCAGCCTTCAGTCTAAAACTGGCTAAATCAGCTCAAGCAAAAAAAAATCTGTCCTTCTAATATGTAAGGTTGAATTAATTTATGACCATGTCCTTAATAATTCATCATTGGGACAGTTGTAATAAACATTTTACAGACCATTAATAAACAAAGAAACTATGGTAAGCAAGCTGAAATTACTTGAAAAGTGAAGTACAGTATTACAAAACCCATAAGATAGGAAGGGAATCTAAAAGGCTAGGATAAGATATCAAGGTCTAGAAGTATGTTGAAGATTATTGGAGTAATTCAAAAAACAGTATTGAGAATAATGTCGATCTTAGAATTTCAGATCATTGGAAGTACATTTGCTGTATATTGTAGTATTAGTATTGGGCTTTTTGGGCTCTGAGAGTCTACTCACAGGGGTTGTAGTGGGCATACGGAGTTAGATTTTTACACAGCATGAAAACTGGCCTTTTGGTCTAAGTCATGCTGACTGACCAAGATGCCCATCCAGATTAGTCCCATTTGCCCATGTTTGACCCATTACCTCTAAACCTTTCTGATCCATGAAATTGTCCAAATGTCTTTCATATGTTATGACTGGACCTGCTCGATCACTTTCTGTGGCTGCTTGTTTTGTGTGAAGTTGTTTTCTCAATCTTTCTCCTCTCATCTGCCCTCTAGCTTTTGATTCCCTTTCCTAGGAAAAAATGAGTGCATGTATTCATTTTATCTACACCTCTCGTGATCTCACAGGCCTCTAGATGATTAAATCTCAGTTCCCTGTGCTCTAAGCAATAAGGTTTAAGCCTGACCAACCACTCTATACAAGGCAGGCCTTAAGTCCTGGCAACATTCTCATAAATCTTCTTTGCACTCTTTCCACTTTAACAATGTCATTCCTGATACACAGCAACCAAAACAGTATATAATATTCCAGGTACGTCTTCATCAATGTCTTGTTTAACTGCAACACAATGTCTCAACTCTGATACTCATCACCCTGAATGACCAAATGTTTTCTTCTCCACCCTGTTTGCCTGTATTGCCACTTTCAGGAAACAGTGGTACTTGGTTGGTGAGCAGTGGACAGAACACAACGGGGGAGGGTGCCTTGGTTTGAAAGATGACAGTCTTCATTAGCAGTGGAGTTGATGTGTGAGAAATACAGGTGATAAAAACCAGCAGCCTTTTAAGGAAAAGACTCACAAAAATATATGTTTTCCCTTGATTATTATCGGCCACTGCCATTCAAATCCACACATCAGTTTTTTCCCTAATAGGTATACAGTCTATTTTGGGGTATCAGTTTCAGATGCCCCTCTTTGTCACTTACCATTATCAGCTTCAATATTTCCAATATCATCAGAATATTCCTGCTTTAAAATCTTAATAGCGCCAACAGATTATTAATTCCAAATGTCTATAAACCATCCAGCACACTCACACTGTTAGGGAATGAACACGATGAGGCCGAGAACTGGATACCCTGCATTCATTCCTTATTCACTTATCTCTGTCAAGAAGATACAGCTATTTCCATGACTAATGATGACTTTCATAACTCAGAGGGTGCACAAGATCCACTCCTACAGGTGTGAGGCCCCAGTGGCATTCCACTGATCCCACGTGCTCTTAGATGGGGTGAGTACCGGAGGAGGTCACCTTAAGACATGTTCTGGCATTTATGCTGAAATTTCAGTTCACAGAGCTTTTGCCCTGTTCAGGTTAAAATAAGCAATATTTGCTTCACAGAATCTTCAGAGTGTCATTAATCATGTTTGTTCCAATGTTTTCTACGCAGCCTCTTACCTGTAAAGTCAAAACTGGTTCACTATCATTATCAGTGCATGTATATGAATCTAATTCAATGCTAAAATAGAGAGTGGTGGTGGCTGCTGTTGTTGACTCTAGGGTAAACCAATAAGGCAGAGACCAATATCTCCAATTTGCCTTCCAGTAATAATTAAGCCACCTGGAAGTATAATACAATTTGTTATTTTTATTGAGAAAAACAAATACCGTACATTTCTACAAGAACATTCTTTTGTTTTGCTGTCAGAAGTCCCAGTTTTAACATAACCAGTCCAGAAAAAGTGACCATAAACACAAGAAAACCTGCAGATGCTAAAAATCAAAGCAACACACACGAAATGCTGGAGGAACTCAGGAAGCTAGGCAGCATCTATTGAAAAGAGTAAAGTGTTGACATTTTGGGCCAAGACCCTGCATGATGGGTCTCTGCCCAAAACATCGACTGTTTATTCTTCAATAGATGCTGTCTAGCCTGCTGAGTTCCTCCAACATTTTTGTATGTTCCAGTTATGATAATGTTTAAAATCGTAGACAAGTGCAAAACAGAAATCCTGCCCAAACCCAACTGCTATCAGCTGGAGGGGTAAAAATGGTGATCATATGTAATCAACACATACCTTAGATCCACTGGTATTAGCTATCAATCATATTGTGACGATAAAATCATCCATTAGATTAATTGAATACTGCATTACCAGGTTCAGAAACAATTATAACCCCTCAATCATCAGGCTGTTGAACTAGTGGGGATAACTTCATTCAGCTGAACTGTTTCTACAATCAATGGATTCACTTTCAAGGACTCTTCATCTCCTGTTCTTAATATTTATTGATTATTTATTCTTTTTTTTACTCTTTCGTATTTCCACAGTTTGTTGTCTTTTGCACATTGGTTGTTTGTCTGCCCTGTCTTTCGTTGATTCTATTATGGTTCTTGGAATTACTGAGTATGCCCACAAGAAAACAAATCTCAGGGTTACATATGGTGACATATATGCACTTTGATAATAAATTTATTTTGAAGTTTGTAGTTGTTGGTATTTTAAGAATAGGAAGTTGCCCAAAGTAAACCTTTGGTGTTCGGTTTATTTTGAGGTCTTTTGAGAGAAGTCAGGAAACTCTCAATGCACGAGTAGCCAAAGGACAATGAACTTCTACAGAAAATCAATGAATTTCAGGAGTGATGAGAAGAGACTCATTCACCCTTCGACCACGAAAACATTGTGCATGTTAACGTCATGCGTAAGTGCATGTTCGCGTTTCAAATATGCCCTTCCAAAATTGGTCAATGTTATATTACTATTTAGACCCTTGCTCAAAAGCCCATAGCAGGATGCAGTATGTGAATGTCACCTCTGCAGCAGTTCTCAACACTTGGCTCACCACCAGAAACATCAAGTCTGCTTCTTTTATTTTTATGGATTCCATTGACAGTGGAAGGACGATACATGTACTGACACTACATTAATAGGGGAAAACTTTATCTTTCTTGCCCATTAACACTAATGGCCAGGGAATGTCCAAAGGTCAGCAAGGGGATGCTGAGCCCAGATGAGGCTCTCTGCTACCACTTGCAGATAAACTCTGCATAAAATATAAAATCAACCACAGTATGCCGCGTAAGGTGATTTTGGTCACTAAAACGCTTGTTTCCAATATGGTGCTATGGTATTTGTCACATAAGAAGCTGCAGCAAAATATTTAATTCATGTCACACTAAGTGCATTGATATGGTTCTGAAGCAAAACAGAATGTTTGCTTGATTTTTATTACAGTGAGATGTCTGTGTGGGAGATCAGCCAATGAGTTTATTTGGTGTAAATACAATAACTGACACAGTATGAAAAGAAGAGGAATTTCTGATTGGAAGCTATGCAGTTTTCCTTTCCCATATAAAGTAAATACATATAATTCTGAGGAGGTGAAAACAGCAAAGATCTCATTACAGACTGGTATAAATGGAACACTTGTACTTGTAACAATTTATAGTCTTCTATAGTAAATCTTCTTCTCAAGATGAGATAATAGAAAATAAAGACATATTGGAGTATGAAACTTATTCCCATTCTGTCTTATTTGAGTTTAATTTGATTAGAACATTTTAATTGCTGCTCATGAGAATGTGCAATTAACATAGAAAGCTTCTAAGTTGATATTTTATATTTTGTCACACAACATATCCTGAAAAGTAAATGGTACATTGTTTAAAAGGATTTGGTTAATCTAATTGGCACAGCAGTAAAGTGGGCTTGCAATAATTAGGGAGAAGTTCTGCCTTCACTAACCTATCTGTAAAGTTTTATGACATCAAATGTTGTGTATTGATGTTAAGTGTTAAGGATCAGCTAATTATATGTGATTCATTGTTCCACATTTGATGATAGTGAGCTAGGTTTGCTAAAAAGCAACAGAAGATCAAGAAGTTCACTTACCAGAAACCCCTTCAACATTCCAAGTTCTGCCCCTGTATATCATGTTCATGCATAAATGATTCTCTTTAAATAAGAAGCAGAAAAGATTGTTATTTTCTCTGGTCGCCACTTTTTTGTTTTCATTCAATGAGCAACTGGCAATGAGTCCATGAATTTAAAGTTAAAACAGGAACTGCTGGAAATACTCAACAGGTCAGGTTGCATTTGGGAGGGGAACAGAAACAAAGCTAAAATCAAAGACCTGAAATGTTAATTATGCTTCTCTTCCCACTGTTGCAGCCTGATCTGCTGAGAATTTCCAACATTTTCTGCTTTTATTTTGGATTTCCAAATTCTGCATTTTTTTTGGGGGGGGGAGTTTTTCGAGACCATGGATTTGATGCTTGGCTGAGTTGGCTGAACAAAGGTAGGAATAGGGACTAGACTTGGAACAGTAGCATTGGCAGAAGTGACTGTGAAGAACAGGGTAGAAGATCATAGTCTACAATGAGGGACACATTAGTTCAAGAAGCTGGAGCATCAAGGGTAGGAGCCTGGGTTTCAACTTCCAAGGTTCTGCATTTACACTGGGGTGTGATGAAGTGTAACGGTCCATCACTGACTAGGGCTGCCAAGGGGATTTGTGATGATTAAGGAACTTCCCTTTTAGGAATTCTGGTTCAGCACTGAGTTGGGAAGGTCTGTTTGTCCCATGAGCATCTATCCATAATTACTTCCAGCAAAATTGGATCAAGTTCCCACAACACTCCAAAAGGAGACTTATATGGAAAATGACACCATCCTTTGTGTCCTGATATGGAAGTCATGTCAAAAGTGCAAGAGTGACTCACACATGGTGCCACCTGATTGGATTTGCAGAGAAATGCAAGAAGAACTGCGAAATGGTCATCATCACATTTTACTCATGGAAAGAACTTATTTTCAGCTGCCTAATGCCTAAGTTTGGCTGTGGTGACATTTATTGCTGAAACCAGATAAAACTCACTTGCTTGACTTATAAAGTCTGACCCATTGCTCAACAAACAGTTTTCAAAGCTGGCGGAGGAGTAGTTAAGAAGATATAGGATATTTGGCAGTCAAAGTAAACACGTATGACTCATGCAGGAATACAATATTAAATAGTACGGTTTTACAGAAATCTTGCATTTATGATGTGAGATATTGGAGATCAAAGTAAGCTGTTATGTTAGAGTGTTAACCATCTTCCTCAAAAAGGAGTGAAACCAGACTGAGGTAGATAATTTATTAGCAAAGGGACTGAAAATTACCGCTGGTAAAATAGAAGACATAACTGGTGTTACAGTCAGATCATCCATGATATAACTGAGTGGCAGATCAGGCACAAGGGGGCAAGTGAACTACTCCTGTTCCAGATAGTATTGGTGTTGATTCTTTGGTGCCTTAGACCACCTGGACAACACAAACACCTACACCAGGATGCTGTTCATCGACTATAGCTCAGCATTTAATACCATCATTACCACAATCCTGATTGACAAGTTACAGAACCTGGGCCTCTGTACCTCCCTCTGCAATTGGATCATCGACTTCCTAACTGGAAAACCACAATCTGTGCGGATTGGTGATAACATCTCCTCACTGACAATCAACACTGGTGCACCTCAGGGGTGTGTGCCTAGCCCAGTGCTCTACTCTCTCTATACCCATGACTATGCGGCTAGGCATAGCTCAAATACCATCTATAAATTTGCTGATGATACAACCATTATTGGTAGAATTTCAGGTGTTGACAAGAGGGTGCACAGGAGTGAGATATACCAACTAGTAGAGTGGTGTCGCAGCAACAACCTGGCACATCAGTAAGACGAAAGAGCTGATTGTGGACTTCAGGAAGGGTAAGATGAAGGAACACATACAAATCCTCATAGAGGGATCAGAAGTGGAGAGAGTTAGTAGTTTCAAGTTCCTGGGTGTCATGATCTCTAAGGACCTAACCTGGTCCCAGAATAACAGTGCAGTTATAAAGAAGGCAAGACAGTGACTATACTTCATTAGGAGTTAGAAGAGATTTGGTATGTCAACAAATACACTCAAAAACTTCTATAGAAGTACCGTGGCAAGCATACTGATAGCCTGCATCACTGTCTGGTATGGGGGGATGGGGTGGTGTTGGCTATTGCATTGGACCGAAAGAAGCTGCAGAGGGTTGTAAATTTAGTTGGCTCCATCTTGGGCACTAGACTACAAAGTACCCAGGACATCTTTAGGGAGCGGTGTTTCAGAAAGGCAGCATCCATTATTAAAGACCTCCAGCACCCAGGCATGCCGTTTTCTCACTGTTACCATCAGGAAGGAGGTACAGAAATCTAAACGATTCAGCGATTCAGGAACAGCATCTTCCCCACCACCATCCGATCACTAAATGGACGTTGAACCCGTGAACACTATCTCACTTTTTTAATATATATGATTTCTGTTTTTGCACAGTTTTTAATCTATTCAATATACATATACTGTAATCAATTTACTTATTTATTTATTTATTTTTATTATTTATTTTCTTCTTCTTCGATATTATATATTGCATTAAACTGCTGCTGCTAAGTTAACAAATTTCACGATTCATGCCGGTGATGATAAACCTGATTCTGATTCATGTGTAGCAAGATATAGAGAAAAGCTTTTGTTTGTATGCTATCCACACAGATTGTGCCATCCAAAAATATATTGAGGTAGTAAAAAGAAATGCAGAATACAGAATATAGTGTTGCATTTACAGAGAAAGTGCAGTGAACATAAAGAGGTAAAGTGCAGGGGCCACATGGAGGTAGAATTGTAGGTCAAGAGGCCATCTTTAATGTACCAGAGGTCCATTCAAGAGTCTACCAACAGTGGGATGGAAGCTGGCCTTGATTCCGATGGTTCATGCTCTCAGGCTTCTGAACCTCCTGCCTGATGGGAGAGAGCAGCAGAAAGAACGAACAGGGTGAGGGAGGTCCTCGATACGTTAGCCCTTTTCCCGAGGCAGCGGGAACTGTAGTTGGACTCGATGGAGGGGACGTTGGTTTACGAGATAGACTGGGCTGCTTTCAGAACTTTCCAGCAATTACTTGCAACCATTGATGGAGCAGTTACCGTACCAAGCTGTGATGCATCGGGATTGGATGCTTTCTAGTGTGGGTCGGTAAGAGTTGGTGAGGGTCGTATGTTAAACTTTTCATTAGAATTTGATCACTACAGAATGCTAAAAACTAATGGTAATTCTTAATTATCCATGACAATAATTCTTTTATCATGTCATATTTTATAAGTGCTCTGCATAGATTTATTCAGTGTTCCCCAGATGTGCTCGTGGAAGAGGCTCACGGTATGTTGCTGGAATGAAGCCTTTTACTGGCTTTCTCACATTTCTGTCTTCCCTTTCTCTTGCCAACATTTAATGTCAATTCCCTGAGCACTTCAGGTGCTCACTGAAGTGATATGTTGAGGCACACTCTCAGCACCGCGTGAAAAAAAATGTTGGAGAGAATCCAAGGGTGAGCTTCAGGTGAGGCAGCTTAATTAGGTCAGCACATCCATTGAAATGCGGGGTAGTTCACTGTCAGCATGAGCACTCTTAGGAGATACCAAGAAAACCTGGCGTGCCAACTGTGCATTCCTACATTGTTAGTAACGCAGTGCACTACTCACTTCTTAGCTATGCTCTGGCTAATGCTGATAGAGAACCTCATGGTCAGAGACTGCAGGCTCTTTGCGAAGGTGTAAGAAGTGTTTTTATGGTGCAAAAGTAAGTAGCCTTGCTTGAATAAAACCCATGCTGACACATACTTACTAACTATGAAAAAGAGGCTTGGAATTGCAGCCATTCCAAAACAAAATTGGGTGAGGAACATATTCAAGAAAATACCTCCAGTTGGACTGAAGCTACCATATTTACGATCGATTTACTGAATCAGCTTCTCTGCATTTAAAACATTGCAATGAAGCATTGCAAATGCCAAGCACAAGGGACCATTTGACATATACAACACAACGATGGCCACGTAACTTTAGCAGAGAAATTAATCTGCACGTGAGGCGTACTAGAGATCAAAACACGCAGTTTGTAATTTGAGTAATATTCTTCATGCAAAAATACTGATACTTGGAACAATATGAAACAAAACAATAAAACTAAATAATGTGCTGTTAGTAGTTAGACTATCTTCAACGTTGACTGGAGCTACAGGTGTAAGACAATTTTGGCTAACCACAACAGAAGTACTTGACATATTATACTAACCACTTTATATCTCCTAGCATCTTCCCAGTTTCAAAATATTTGCAGAATTTTGGTCGCCATTTAAAATAGCATAAATAATGGACAGAACCATGATAAATACATGTGTCCTGTGTATTTATGGCCAGGATCAAAATTAATTATTTTTTTAAAAATGCATTTTTGTAAAACATTGCCTTCCCTTATAGTTATAAAATCAATTTATTTTTTAAGTGTATACATTTGCTAGCCCTATCCATCCTGGCCAAATTCAAGAGGACTGAGCTGTTTTTGGGATAAATAACTAAATGGGATGAGCAAGTGTTCATTTAACAAGGATTGAGTTCTGAGCACATCAGTACAATATTCAGCTGTCAATCTATGAAATCCTGTGTATAATCCAGGTGAAAATAAAAACTTGCAAAGCCAGATTGAAAAGGAAGAAGTATGTAATTTTTGTGTGGTGATGTGTCTATTCCTGCATACAGATTCACTTCAACAACACACACACATACATCAAAAGTGCTCTCTTGCCTACACTCTGTTCTCAACTGACCATCTGCCTCATGGTTCACTCTTCTACTAACCTCCTTTTTGATGTTCTCCATTTCCCCTTTACTTTCACGACCCCTTTGAATCCAATTCACTCTCCCACTCCCGCTTTTAAAAGGAGATCAACTTGAATCCCATTTCTCTCTCCACAGTTGCTGCCAGGCTTGCCGGGTATATCCTTTATTTCCTGCCTTTATCCCAAATATATAGTGTTTGTTTCCAGTAATAGATTGATCGTGATATGGTTTGGATGCACAGTATATGACTCTAAATGGCTGATCCAACACATGTGCTTATCAACAGGCTCTTGATTTTTCCTTGACCAGGGTTTTTCAGATTGTCTTCCAGAGCTCATTTTGATCATTTGCCTGCTGCGTGATCTCCCAATGGGAGCAGCAAACCTAGTGGTCAGCTATTGGAGAGCAATGCATGCTTCTTGGTATGTAGATGTCTGTGAATCTAGATGACAGAAATTTTCAGTTGTTTATGTTTAATTCAGTACTCCAGTAGGTTAGTGGTCTTCTCCATTATATGAGCTGGTGGTCAGTTAAAGAGATGTAGCACTGTACACTGCCCTAATGGTCCTAATGGCTTTTTGGTAGACAATTATTTTCCTCCCACTGATGCTATTCAACCCACTAAGTTCGCCTATGTGAATGTTTGTTGCTCCAGATTCCTGCATCTGTTGTCCCTTACGTGTCTGTGGTCCTCTGGGAAATATGCTCATGCCAACCATGCCTGTGGCAGACATAACTTCAGTGTGAGTCATATCCTCCACAACAGAATAAGCAATCAGAAAGGTGATGGAGGTGGAAAAATGATTAGATAATTTTTTGAAGAACTGCATCATGCATCAATTAATGAGATCTCCGTTATGATACCGCCAGGACTTAAGAACTTTTTAAAAGCTATTATTAATGCTTTTTGAGATAGTGATTTAGATGCATATCATATTTTTTTACTGAGTTAAGTATTGTATGTAATTAGTTTTGCTACAACAAGTGTATGGGACATTGGAAAAAAGTTGAATTTCCCCATGGGGATGAATAAAGTATCTATCTATCTATCTATCTATCTATCTATCTATCTATCTATCTATCTATCTATCTATCTATCTATCTATCAAAAAACATAAAGCTAACAGAGTTTAGTATGAATCAATTTCTGATTTTAGAAACTGAAGTGTTTTTGTGTATGACAACAAACTGTAGAACATGAGAGTTTTGTGGTGGGTCTGCTTGACAAAATAGTAACCATGTCACAGACTGAGGCAAGCCATCTGCAGAAAGAATTTGAAAACTGTATGTATACAGGTTAAGTGTTTTGCTTTACAAATAAATCATTCCTTCTTTTATGTAAATACTCTGTGCTTTAAAATATTTGTGGACATTACAGAAATCCATGGAAGTAAACAACTTAGAATTGTGTAATAATGTGTTTATTCTGTTTTGCATTCTTTAAATGTATTATCAAAGTACATATATGTACATCATATACAGGCCTAAGATTGGTTTTCTTGTGGGCATATGCTGTAAATTCAAGAAACACCATCAAATCAATGAAAGACCCAACAGGACAGATCAACAACCAATGTGCAAAAGACAAAAAACTGTGCAAATATAAAAGAAAAAAAAGTGATAAATAAATAAGAAATAAATGTTGAGAACATGATATGAAGAATCCTTAACTGTGAGTCCATAGGTTGTGGGAACAGTTCAGTGATGGGGCAAGTGAAGTTGAGTGAAGTTATTCCTCTATTTCAAAAACCCAATGATTGAGGGGTGATAACTATTCCTGAATCTGGTGATGTGAGTTCTGAGGCTCCTGTACCTTCTTCCTGATGGCAGCAGTGAGAACAGAGCATATCCTGGGTGGTGGGGGTCCTGATGATGGATGCTACTTTCCTGCAACAACAATCCATGTAGATGTGCCCTATGGTGGGAATTGCTTTACCCATGATGGACTGGGCCATATACACTACATTTGTAGGACTTTCCATTCAAAGGCATTGGTGTTTCCATACCAGACTGTGATGCTAACACTCAATGTACTCTCTACCATACATCTATAGAAGTTTTAGAGGTCATGCCAAATCTTCACAAACTTCTTTGGAAGAAGAGGTGCTGCTGTGCTTTCTTCAGAATGGCACTTACATGCTGGGCCTAGGACAAATCCTCTGAAATGACAACACAGAGGGATTTAAAGTTGCCAACCCTCATCACCTCAATGAGGACTGCCCCATGGACCTCCCGCTTTCTGCTCCTGAAATCAATACCAGCTTCTTGGTCTTGCTGACATTGAGTGAAAGGTTTTAGTTGTGGTAACGTTCAGCCAGATTTTCAATCTCCCTCCTATTTGCTGATACGTTGCCATTTTTGATTTGGCCAACGACAGTGATCTTGTCAGCAAACTCAAATATATGCTGTACCTGGTCTCACAGTCATAAGTATAAAGTGAGTAGAGCAGTAGTGTAAACACACAGCCTTGTGGTACCCCTGTACAGATGGAGATTGTAAAGGAGATGCTGTTGCCAATGCAAACTGACTAGGTGTGCAAGTGAGGAATTGAGTCCAAGATCTTGAAGCTTAGTTTTGACTGTATGGTAATATTGAATGCCAAGCTGTAATCGATAAAGAGCATCCTGATGTATGGATCTTTACTGTCCAGATGTTCCAGGGTTGAGTGAAGAGCCAATGAAATGGCATCTGCTGTGAACCTGTTGTGATTGTAGGCAAATTGGAGTGGCTCTAAGTCACTCTTCAGACAGGAATTGAAAGGTTTCATCACCAACCTCTCAAAGCACTTCATCACTGTGGAAGCAGGTGACCACGTTCGTCTTGGGCACTGGTATAAGCTTGCTTGAAGCAGGTGGGTACCTCAGACTGTTGAAGCAAGAGGTTAAAGATCTTGGTGAACATTCCACCCAGTTGATCAGCACAGGTCTTTAGTACTCAGCCAGGTATCCTACCTGGGCTGCATGCTTTCCGTGGGTTCTCTCACATCGGCCTCAAAGACTGAAACCACAGAGTCATCAGGGACTGTGGGAGTTTGTTCAGGTTCCTCCATGGTTTGATGTTCAAAGCGAGCATAGAAGGTATTGACAGACAGGAGAAAAAAATCTGCAGATGCTGGAAATTCAAACAACATACACAAAGTGCTGGAGGAACTCAGCAGGCCAGGCAGCATCTACGGAAAAGAGTAAACTGTCGACGTTTCAGGCCGAAACCATTCATCAGGACTCAGAAGGCATTGAGCTCATCTGGGAGCGAAGCCTTTTTGTTACCTATGTTGCTTGGTTTCACTTCGTAAGAGGTGATAGTATTCAACTCCTGCTACAGTTGTCGAGCATCCTCAGTGATTCGAGTTTGATCTGGAATGTCCACTTCGCACTTGAGATAGTTTTCCTGCTCAGATTTGAACTTTGAACTACTGCCTGGCCTAATGAGGCTTTTCCAACGTCTTCAGTTTTTACTTCACAAGCAGTGCCCTTGTTCTGAATCTCTTGCAGTTCATTTTATGGCTATGGCTCTCACTTCCAGCCGTCCTCTTCCATTGATAACTTTCAAAAGATCTACTTTGTTACTTCAACATCTGCAAAGTTTTCACTGAAAGTCAGCAGGAATACGAGTGAATCTGGATCCTCCTGAATGATTAATTAAATATACTTGAATTCAATTTTTCAGAGAATGTTGGGGGTTGAGAAAGATGTTATAAGGGTGTTGCCAGATTAACAGATTTTAGAGCCAATTTAATAATACTCCTATTAATATCCCAACACACTTTTAATTTGCTGTTTTTTAGATGTTACATTGTGGTTTAATAAATTTTCGAGTGCACCCATTCTTACATGTTTTGTAACTCCATTAATTAATCAAAAGAAAAACACAGGAGCTGGGATATTTGTGTTCTTAGTTTTTTTTCTTTCCTTTTCTTTTGATCTGCCGCTCACATACGTTGTGGTGGCATAATAACGTATGCCATTCACATACCTTTATATATAACTCATAATGAATTATGTAAACAACAAAGAATGCTTAATCTAACAATATATTTACAATCATAGTCAAATATTACAGAAATATTGAATACACTATACCTGGTAAGTCTAAATGGAGCTTGAGAGAAAAGTTTATTTAAAACAAGTTCTCAGTGAATTAAAAGTGAGTGTGGAAAAAGGGTAACTGGTGAATTTAAAGGGGAATGCAAGGAACAAAGCCCTAAAGGCTTGAGAAGAAATATTTAAAATGCAGTCTAAAAAGAGCAAAGATCAAGCTGCTGAAGGAACTCATTAGATCAGGCAGCATCGATGAATGCAAAGGGATAGTTGATGTTTTGGGTCAAGATCCTGCACCATGAATAAGATTGCAAAGCCAGCCAGTATAAAAGACGTGAGGCAGGAGTTTGCAGGAGATAGGTGGATCCAGGTGAGGAGAGGTGAAATTAATGGAGTGGGGAGGAGGGAGGTTTGGAGAAAGCAACAGATACTGGGACATGACTGGATGGAGACAACAAAGGACTACAGGTTATGAAATCTGAAAAGAAAGGAAGATGATGCTTGCAACAAAATAGCGAGGGATGCAAGGGAAGAGTGGGGGGTAGAGAAGGTGACAGGAGACTGACTGGGTGAGCATGTCGTGATAGGTATTTGGAACCAAGTTGGGGAAGGGGAAGAAATGGAGTAATAGGGACCAAGGTTTAGGGGTGGATGGTGGGGTAGGGCAGTGCTAAAGGCTGAGGGCAGACAGGTCATTGAGGAGATGGGGAAGGGAGTTGAACTGGCTTGCAACCAGGAGCACAGGATGGCCATAGCAACCAGAGCACAGGTGCTTAACAAAGCAGTCACCCTGGACCCAAGAAAGCGTAAAGGGAACAGCACCCGATAAACCAGATATCAAACCATTAGTATTTCTGAACTCTAAGGTAGTAGATTATCTGTGCTTTTCAGTATCATTTCACGGTGATCTAGTCAGTGTTTTCTCATACCAGTCTGGTTTTGAGAGAGTTTGAAGTTCAAAGTTCAAAGGATGTACAAATTGCCAAAGCTATTTACAAAGAGGTATCTCCTAACGTTTAGTGGTTGTGAAACATTTTAAATATTAGGATTGTGAGGTTGCACAAATCAGACTTGTTGTGCAAGTTGTATTTGGTATCTGAACTACAGCTGTGGACAAAGTAAGTGATCTTTTAAACACTGACTGCAGAAGTAAAGGACACAAATTGTGTAGTTTGTACTGAACCTGAAATTGTGTAATGTTTAATTGCAGTAGAATCATACGTGTCTAAATTAAATTATGAATTTTGGAACTCCTTTTGAATATTTTAGAAGAGAATAATATAAATTCATTGGAAATAGCAATAAAAATATCAACAGTACTCTAACAATACAGATATCCTTAAATTAACATCCCAATTTGACAATAAGCCGGAAGATGCCTATTGATTTCAAGCCAAGTTGATTTATCTTTAATGTACATTGAAGGCACCACAGTAAATGAGTCTGAAAACACCAGTCAGGAAAACAAAGATAAAAAGAAGTGGTCATCATGTCTGGAGACAGTTATTTTCATCCTGGAACTAAAAACAAGAGGCACAATGTCCTGTCTTTTCCCTAGAGGTTTAGCTGTTTTCTCTCTCCCCTCTCCTCCCCTTCCTTACCTTCGGACAATAGTATCAGAAAGTTACTGTTCAAAATAGCAGCAAATCCAGATCCTTTCATTCAATATGAAACTTATTATTGAAAGATGTGCCAATGCAACTGTTTCTGTACTTCCGATACTGTTTTTGAAAGATGTTCCTGGTCTCGCTTTTGGATGTCTTGTGTAAGATAGGTCAGGTCATCAAACAGCCTATGAGCACAATTCCCATTGTTATACTTCTGGTTCAGCTCCACTGTTGGTTCTTAGACCTGTGGAGCATGTGATGTGACGCTGATATTCAACAATATGGAAAGACATCCATGCTACAAACAGCTCCCTACCTCAACGCCTCAAAAGGATTCTTGGAAATGGAGGTACCTCGGGTGGGGAGCAAGGGGCTGACTGAGCAGAAGTCAGTCCAGCAGCACGTCACTGTGTCCCGTACTCTGATGATGATGTAAGCCAGCAGGTGCCATCACTTGGATGTGGGTGAATTGTGAATGTAATGTATTTGTTCAAACGCTAAGTTTTCTTCAAAGTCCTTGCTCAATTAGCGCTGATAATGACAGGTAGCATTCCAAAATGCACATCAAGTCCAAACAAGCTTGAGGGTTAAGCCATACATGATGCATGTCTGTTCAGGTACGTGTGTGTTGAGAGATTTCTGCCATAAAAAGAAATACATTGCCAATAGATTCTGTTGACAACAAGTGTTATAAGATGGTGGCAGACAAATGCAGAATTGTAGTTAGCACACAAATTTATAAATACAGTAACAGTTTATCATCATTTTACTTAATGTTTTGTAATAAATAGTGGAGGAATGTTGCAATGAATATCAATCCTCTACCATGTCTTTAAAGAAGACTAATGGAGGCCTATTGCCTACTACCATGTCTTAAAAGAAGTAAGAGGTAGTTCTCCCTACAAATAAATATGGATTGCACAGAAATGATTTCCATTTCATGCAGATCGTGACATGTGAGTAAAATTTATCTGGTACTCACATGATTGGTTAGCTGAGTATATGGTGACCATGTGTATTCATTTTCCAACCTGCTTCAGCATTCAAATAGACCTTTTAGTAGTTGCCTGGAGTCATAGTCATTACCAGCAAGAGGTTGTTCCTATGAATGTTGTCAAGTTCAACTCATCTAGAAATATGTGGACTATCGAGAGCCCCACCCAACATCCTGACAGTAAGGTTCCCTGTCAGCATATTGCCAGGAATTCATACTTCCCCAGGACCCCAAAGCATCCTCTAGCTGACTTGCTTCAACCCTTCCTATCTTGTCTAAACTACTATTGCCACTTTCTTTAGCCCCCCCCCCCCCCACCCAATAAACAGGCTCTACAACAACCATATGTTCAGGTGTACCACCAGGCCATGTGAGATGTGTGTGAATTTTCAGCTTGCTCCTTTCACATTGGCTCATTTCACTGTTGACCTCAGACCCACCTTAGACTCTTCCTCAGAAATGGATTTGTGCCCCATCAGTCAATACATGCTGATATTGCTTTCACATGAAGAGCAAATTGATAGTAAAAGAATTCTGTGAAATGGCACAATATTGCATTAATGGGACACCAGTTTGTTTGGGGGGAAAAAACTGATAAACAGTTTGTGCCTGTGGTGCTTACTTACAATCAATGCAGTGAATGTTTAACTGGTCTACATCAGTAAACCACACATTTTCAAACAAACTGAAATGAATTTGTCAAATACTTTTTCACAAAGCTGAAATAGACCGGCACTAAAAGACTAGGTTCCCTGTAAATTTAGAAGAATATATGTCTTTTATGCTGAAAACAAATGTTGGCTTGTTTATTGAGAACAAATTCCCTTCCCCCACCCACCATTCTTGACCCAAACATACTGCCTCCCTGTCACAAGTTCTATTGTGCTGATGTGATATAATCTGCAGAGAGACATACTCTGGCACACATTATTTGCATACTTTCTCAAATCACGGGTGCAAGGTGACTTGCTGTCACCACTAGTGTCTCGTGATCTATTGTAGTAGAAGCCGCACGATGACTTTTGGGTAGTTAGCTCAGGTGATAAGAACTATCTAGTCTAACTGCAGGAAGCAGCCTGCAATCAATGTGGAAATTGCTGCCTCTCGTACAACTAACTTTGCTTTGTGCCTCCAGAGTGAAATCAAAATTGAGTTACATCTCTTTGCACATGCACAAAGATAAATATAATAGAAAGGTTAATGATTTTCTCATCCTGCTTTCCAACTGGCTTTCATTGCATGTCAAGTCCCAGTAGGTACTTGGATTTTTTTTACACAGAATTAACCTGTTTGTAAATGCTTTAAGTGTTTGATCAGGAAACACAACAATTGGGAAATCAGTGCATGGAAAGATACCTGGTGTCAGGTGACTCATGCATGAAGATCTTAATTTTTGGTTTGAGAACATTGTTCAATGCCTAAAATTTCATAAAATGGTATGGCTGTGATAATGAACATGTTTTTATCACTAAGAAGGTCGCAGCCTTGGGCTACAGTCATTCCATCATTCAGAACAAGGGCTGCTTCTGCATGCCTGTTACATGATTTTTCACAGTGATAGAGGTAGCTCAGTGGCACGTAGTCCCTCATTCTCTCGCATTCTTTTTTCAACTGTTGAGATTATGGCTGTTCATAGTGGGGTGAAGGGATAATAGAAGGAGAATAGATGCAATGTTTTTTCGTAATGGCAATTATGAAGAAAGCACGGCAGTGCCTCTACTTTCTTAGAAGTTTGTGAAGATTCGGCATGCCATCTAAAACTTTGAAATACATCTATAGATGTATGGTGGCGTATATATTGACTGCTTGCATCATGGCCCATTATGGAAACACCATTGCCTTTGAATGGAAAATTCTACAAAAAGTAGTGGATACAGCCCAGTCAATCATGGGTAAAGCCGGCCCCCTCACTGTTTGCAGGAAAGCGGCATCCATAATCAAGGACCTCCACCATCCAGGTCATGCTGGCTCCTCACTGCTGCCATCAGGAAGAAGATACAGGAGCCTCAGGACTCACACCACCAGGTTCAGGAACAGTTATTATCCCACAACTATCAGGCTCTTCAATTAGAGGGGATAATTTCATTCGTCCCATCACTGAACTGTTCTCACAACCTATGGACTCACTTTCAGCTTATTTTTTTATGTTTGTAGCTTATTTATTATTTTCTCAGTTTCTATTTGCACAGATTGTTGTATTTTGCATATTAGTTGATGCCCATCCTACTGGGGGGGGCGGTACTTCATTAATTCTATTGTGCATCTGGTGTTTACTGTGAATGCCTGCAAGAAAATAAATCTTAGGTTTGTATTTGGTGACATACATGTACTTTGATAATACATTTAATTTGAGCTTTGAACAGTTGAACTTACTGATACCTATTTAAAGAGATTACTGTTTAAAACCATATATTTAAAACTTCAAATCTTTACCAACAAAAGGCATATCTAAAATCCTTAAACTGCAAAAAAATCTAATGCCACAAAGCTTTTGTTTTTAAAGGAATTAACCCCTAAAAAAGTTGTGAAAGTGATAATGTCCCTGTAAAGTCAAGCATTTATGCACTGCACTCATGTAAACATGCATTACAAATATTAATTAAAATGCCATGATGTCCTAAAGATGCCTTAGCTTTGCGACTGTTTATTTTTCATGAAGCAAAGTTGAAGGCAGCAGATTTGAAAGGCTGATTAAAGCAAGCCCTTGCTGTGACCCCTGCAGGCCACAACAACCGTAAAGCAGCTGTGACCACTACTATGTGCAGCTGACAATTTGGGCTCTCTTTATCAGTTTTCAGATGGATCTCGAACGCAGAGTCCCTAAAGGAATCTATCCCACAGAGGCCTTGTTAAACTGAGGTTGTTTGAATCCTATGTCATCTGCTGCTGCTTTAGGCATATAAACGCTGTGTGTAGGGAGGACAGCCATGGCATCTGTGTAATGTCTGTACTATGGCGAAGATTTCTATGCAGAACAAACTGAAAAGCAAATCTGAATTCAAAAGAACATACAGTGCAATAGCTCACTTTGTAGTTAAAAAAAATTTTGGTTGGCTTCAAATCAGGAAGTGGATTTTAAACTGAATAGACCACTCAAATCAATCACCAACCCTGAACTGCAATATGCACACCTATCAGAAATTTTATATAGTCCCTAAGGGAATGCATTCTCCATTGTGTTCTATCCAGCTAGCCAGTCATTATGCACCAACCTGGTTTCTGAGATTATTTAACAATGAGAGTCAGCATTATAAAGACTGATTCTCACCTCATTCAGAGTATTTTTCCATCGTTGTACCCCTGGCAGGAGCTTAGAACATTTCCACCATTTTCCAACCATTAAATTAGACGCCTGGAAAATGCATGGAGTACACTGCGATCTGAATTGTTCCTCACTGCGGGTGGGGCTCCCTTTCGTGTGGATCACATTGTAAATTTGTATTTTATGGTCACACGTGCAAACTTTCAAAACCTGAAACCCAGATAGGATATCATTCAAAAGGAGAAGTCATGACTGACTTTCGTCCTTTTCCTTCCTTACTGTAAAAGTCATGCCACAGTTCTGGATAAGATCAGAACAGCTCTGGGTCTGATTTGAAATTTCAGACAATTTTATAGCCATACTGAAACAATATATGTTTGAATCAGGAGCTGCAGCATATACACCAGAGCTCCTCATATTTACACTTTTTAATCTAGCTGCTTTATCAGATCATTAAACAGAAGTATGGAATTCCAACATTAGGCTGAGGGGAATGAATTTAGCAGCTGTAACTGAGAGCCAATCTACAGTGCTGCTCTGTGCTGCTTGCAGGAAGATCTCAATGCAGAAGCACTTGTAAAAGTGTTACTATGCAAACATTCAGGAGATCCAATTCAGTTTGAATAAACGCACCTCGACTGTGCCGAAATGGCATTGTAAAGAGAGCTGACAATCTATGAAAATTGATTGTTCAGCCTTTGGCAGTCACTTCTCTTTCAGGTGTGTGACATTTGCTGCCCCAGGACAGTTTAAACATTGCAACCTACTACGGGTTAAATAATCTTTTCCGAAAAACCAAAATCTGAAAGCCTCCAAAATCCATTTTTTTTAACTGACATGACTTCACAAATAGAAAATTTTGCAAGGCAATGGGAAGGTTCCTAGGCAGTACACAGGTCTCTGCACATCACAGGAACTGTGAATTGAAAATAATTTTGAATATTCAGCAGGCTGGTTGCAGAGATTTAAGAAAAAGCACAGCATTAAATTCTTAAAGAATTCAAAAATGTTAAAGATGAAGCATCTGCTGATCACAAAGCAGCAGAGAAATTCAATGATGAGTTGGCCGAGATTGTCGCTAATGAAAATCTAGCACCAATGCAGGTCTACAATGCAGATAGCTTCCAACATCTCAAAGTTCAAAAGTTCAAAGGTCAAAGTAAGTTTTACTATCAATGTACATATATGTCACCATATATAACTCTGACATTCATTTTCTTGTGGGCATACTCAGCAAATCTATAACAGGGAGGCCTTTACCCCTGGTGTACTGGCCAAATCCACTATCTTTTGTAGAATTTTCCATTCAATCGAGGGGTGATTGATATGTTCGTGGCCTAAGGTAGGAGGAGTCAATTTTAGAAAACCTAGTACATTTATTTTTCAACATAGTCCCCTCCTACATTTACATACAGTCCAGCGGTCGTGGAGCATACGGATCTTGGACATCCAGAAAGTGTCCACTGATGGGTGATTGATAAGTTCATGGCCTAAGGTAGAAGGAGATGAGTTATACAGCTCTCGTTACATGCACGTGCAGTTCAACTCTTTGAGTGATTATGCAGAAAGTTTGAAGTTAATAACTCATCTCCTTCTATCTTAGGCCACGAACTTATCAATCATCCCAATGAGTTACGAACTTCAAACGTTCTGCATAATCACTCAAAGAGTTGAACTACATGTGCATGTAACGAGAGCTGTATAACTCATCTCCTTCTACCTTAGGCCACAAGCTTATCAATCAGCCCTGCTGTGGACACTTTCTGGATGTCCAAGATCCGTATGCTCCTTGACCGCTGGACTGTTTGTAAATGTAGGAGGGGACTATGTTGAAAAATAAATGTGCTAGGTTTTCAAAAATTGACTCCTTCTACCTTAGGCCACAAACTTATCAATCACCCGTCGTAGATGTCATGTCGAATCTCTGTAGACTCCTAAGGAAGTAGAGGCACTACCATGCTTTCCTCACAATTGCACTTATGTGCTGGGTCCAGGACAGATCCTCTGAAATGGTGACACCCAGGAATTTAAAGTTGCTAACTCTCTCCACCTTTGATCCTCCAGTGAGGACTGGCTCATAGACCTCTGGTTTCCCTTTTCTGAAGTCTATAATCAGTTTCTTGGTCTTGCTGACATTGAGTAAGAGATTGTTGTTATGATACCACTCAGACAGATTTTCAATTTCCCTCCTGTACGCTGTTATATCACCACCTTTGATTCAGCCAACAACAGCAACCTCATCAGCAAACTTGAAATTAGCATTGGATCTGTGCTTAGCCACACAGTCATACCTTACCTTACACATCTATCTTACATAAAACTTTAAAAAATGTAAACAATTGTAAACTTTTAACCAAACCACGCATCCTAGGTGGAGACTGAAAGCCTGCCGTTGTTCGTTGTTGTTCAACAGCTGATTCAGGTGTTCACCTGATGTTGCTTTTGTACCCTGGTCTCATTATATTTTCATCATATTAATCACATGTAATAATTTTTTACTGTTGTGTATGTACATGTGATGAACAAGTGTAAGGCAAAGACTGCTTACTGGTAACACATAAATTCAGAGTTCAAAATGATGGCGATCCCTGTCTATCTCATTATATATTCCAAAATCCAAAACACATCCAGCCTCAAGCATGTCGAATCAAGGATATTCAATATGTATTATCAAACTATATCATGGCAAGCATGAGATTAAGTTCCAAGCAATGGATATCTGCTTAGTATGCCTGTAATTGGTATCAAAGATTGATAAATAATTTTGGGAAAAGAAATAAAGTTAAATACAAATTTTATTTTGTCCAGAAGATGTAGGCCTAGTTCACAGCCAATAAGGGATTTGTAAATTCCAACACATGGTCCAAAACTTGTATTTGCCACTCAGTAGAACTTCGTGCAAAATAGCAACTGTACTATGCTGTTACCATTCCTAGCATTGATTCACTTGTAAACAGAAGTGACTCAATATCAGGGTACATTTAAAGAGAGAAGCATCCAACATCTACATTTTAAGGAGTGGATAAGTTACTCTTGTATTAGCAGCTTAAGCAAAGTTTATATTTATTTGATACATTTTCAGTTTCCATGCTTGAATTGTCAGTTATACATGGAACTTTACATTTTGTTGATAATTAGGAGTTAAATCCTTTCATGGTCTCCACATCAGTGATCTGTTGATGTACACTGGCAAACAATGCCCTCTGCCAGCCTTCTCTTTGGTTCTTAGATCTTCAGATTCTCCATCAGCAGCCATTGTTTTAAAAAGTGTGACTTCCATCTTGCTATCTCCACCCACATGTTCAAAGACATCCTTCAGATTCCTTTCTCTCATCACAGTGTCACGCCCTCCCACCACACTTTTTCCTTTGCCTCTTCCTGCTCAGTATCTGCATTTTGTTTACTGCCTCTGGGAAACCTCTCTACATTCCAAGAGTTTTGAATGAGCTTTTTACGCCAAATGCCAGACCTTTCAGCTCAAGACAGTCATTGTCACAATTATCCTCTTAAATTGTCAATCTTTCTGAGAACTATTAACAAAAAAGAAGTAAGTGACTGACTGACTGATTTAATAAATTGGCCTCTATGTTCATCCAATATTATATCGTAACATCAAAACACATGAAACATTTGCAAGCTGAGGAAATAAATACAATTTCAACTAGGAAGTGAGACTTGCCCTGATCAGAATGCAATGCTTTACCAGGCAAATTAAACTAGCAGCAAGATGTAAACCTCTTACTTGACAAACAAAATCTAACCATTTTAGCTAGGCTATTTTAGCTATTGCATTATGCCTAGGCTTCAAAAGTCAAATAGACAAAAGCATTACAGCCAAAGCCTGCATTAAGGCTATATCTGGTAACATATCTACTGGGGGATTTTTTGAATTCAGTATTTTGAACTCTGAATGGTTTTTACATTTGAAATATATTCCAGAAGTTAGTGATCCTTGCATTAACAGGTCTTCATCCTCATCTGAAACATTTCAGCAAGCCTCCTTGTTCCTTTTTCTAACAGAAATGAAAGACCAATTTTTATGTCAGTATTGTAATTCAATACTCTCCAGTTAGTGAACTAAATATGGACTGCTCTCAGTGTAAGTGTATCAATATTAAGTTCCGTCTAGTCACTCTGAATATAATACCTGAAAAGATCAAAGAACTAAGCTTATATTTAGCCCATAACACATTGTGAATTATCAGGTGAAAATCATTTAATTATCATTTTTGTACTTACTTGCATAATTCAGAATAAAGTTACAGAAATCAATCACAAATATTAAAGTAAAATTGTGATGTTTATAAACTATTACTTTTATTTAAACTGCTTCTTACACTTTTACTTTGAGATTTGATTATACAGATAGAAAGAACCTTTATTTTATAATGGGCATAAGTCAACAACTCCAGACAATTGACGTTACTTTCCCAGTACTTGTTGAAATAAACTTTATGCATTTTGATGGGCATCACTTAGTAGTTTCAATTGAGAGCTTCTCTATCCATGGGAAGAATTGCACAAAATTAAGTCAAATGTTTTTCTACCATAACCACGTACAAATACCATTAAGAGAAAGGATAATATTGGTCCTAAGGACATCTCCTTTGCAAGTTATAGGACTCTGTAGCTATGCCAAATACTGACAAATGTTCAATAGTCTTAAGTGGCTGTTTTCTTGGATAGATTTCTGAAGTCTACAGCAAAGCCAATATTTATTCCACCTCATTTTATTTTAAAAATAAATTTTATTCAGAAAAAATATATGAAAGAAATACAGAAAAGTGCATGCTTTCCTTACATTCACTGCATTGGTCATTGGTCCTCACTAATTAACCTTGAATAATAGAAAGCTGATCAGTTTCAGAGGGTAGGCTAGGCGCCAATTACATTGCTGAGGAGCGGTAGTCCCATTTAGATCAAAGCAAACAAGGAGATAAAGAGACTACAGTCGTTGTAATTGGGAGCAAAGGATCTCAGTGGATTGTGCAGCATCTTTGGAGGCAAAGGGATTATTGACATTGGAAGTCAAGACCATACCTCAGCACTGATACAAGGCCTCAGCCTGAATCATCAACTATCTCTTTGCTTCCAAAGATACAGCCTCATTATTTCAAATGTATTTTGTTCTGCTGGTATTTGATTTTGTAGTCTCAGATCAATCACCTGGAGCTCTGGATTAATAATTCAGTAACCTAACTGCACACTGCTCCCATGGCCCAAATCTTACAGAAATAAGAGCAGGTGTAATTCATTCAAACCCTCAGGCTCTACCTTCAATGTTTGATGGTTGATACTATAGCTCATGCCCATTTTCTTGTCTGAACCCCTGGACCAATTCCATTACTATCCAAAATTTATCAAACCCAGTCTTGATTATACTCAACATATCAGAAGATCTATCCTGGTTCCAACATATTCACAAAGAAAGCATGTCAGTGGCCTTATTCATGAGTACTTTGAGGAGATTAATATGTCAACAACAACTCTGGTGAATTTCTACAGATGGACCATAAAGAGCATTCTGGCTGGTGTGGAGGCTCCAGTGCACAGGGACTGCAGAGTTGTAGACTCAGCCAGCTCCATCACAGGCTCAAGCCTCCCCACCGTTGAGGGCACCTTCAAAAGGCAGCACCTCAAGGAAATGCCACCCATCACTAAGGGCCTTCACCATCCAGAGTATGCCCTCTTCTCATTACTGCAATCAGGAAGGAGGTACAGGAGCCTGAAGAAACACACTCAGTGTTTTAGGAACAGTTTGTTTCCTCTGCCAACAGAATTCTGAATGGTTTATGATACCATGAACACTTCCTCACTTTCCTCTTTTGCAATTTATTTTATTTTTTATTGTAACTTGTAGTATTTTTTATGTCTTGCACTGTTCTGCAGCCACAAAACAACAAATGTCATGACATGTCAGTGATAAAAATGTGATTCTTTAAATCTGATTTAATTATTTAGTATCCACCACTTCATAAGGTAGAAGATTTTAAAGTTTCAATGAAGACGTTTATCCTTATCACATTCCTAAATAATCAATTCCAGATCAGATCAACTTCAGTTTGGGGAAACAACTGCCTTACTTCTTCATATCTCTTTTGTCAATTCCATTCAGTATCTTAAATTTATATTGAAATCACCTCTGATTGCTTTATTTCTTTGAGTCATAAGTTTTATTCAATCTCTCCTCAAAACAACCTCTGCTCACAGAAATTATTTTAGTGAATCTTTATTCCATCGTCTCCAAAATTCAGTTTGTTTTTAATAAAAATAATCCAATTTCTATTAAAAACAAAATGCTAATGGAAAAGATGGGAACTTACAGCAAGTTTTATTCTCGCTTCCTTCAGTGCATCTGCTGTGTAACTCATGAAGGACCCAGAGTGACGAAGGGTCTCGGCCCGAAACGTCGACAGTGCTTCTTATAGATGCTGCCTGGCCTGCTGTGTTCCACCAGCATTTTGTGTGTGTTGCCAGAAACTTTACAGTGGCTTCTAGTCACATGAAATGCACATACAGAAACCGTCTTCTGGAATTTTATTCATAATGCAAAAGCCTCAGCTGTCTGCAGCCTGTTTCCATTATCCCTGTGAAGAAGTTTTTCCATAAGCTAGAAGGGCAGATCCAATAATAGTGCCAGTCCCCTTAAATTGATTACTGATAACCTCTCCTTCAGGTCCTCCCCATCATTTTCTCATGAGATTGACCTACAACCCTAGTAACTCTCACCATTTGCCTTCCCATCTCCTGCAGCTCCAAACACCACATATTCTGCCTTCTTGGCCCCAATTTCCAACCATCAATCACATTGCTGCACCTGCATCTCCAGTGTTTAAGTTCAGAGTTCAAAGTAAATTTATTATCAAGGTAAATATATGTCACCATATATTACTCTGAGATTCATTTTCTTGTGGGCATTCACAGTAAATACAAAGATACCACAATAGAATCAATGAAAAAACTGCATGCAACAAGACAGACAAACAATCAATGTGCAAAAGACAACAAGCTGTGCAGATACAAAAAGAAAATTTTAAATAAATAAAAAAAACAATAAATATCGAGAACATGAGACGAAGAGCCATTGAAAGTGCGCCCATGGGTTGTGAGAACAGTTCAGTGTTGTGTGAAGTTAAGTTGAGTGAAGTTATCCCCTCTGGTTGTGGGGTAATAACTGTTCCTGAACTTAGTGGTGTGGGTCCTGAGGCTCCTGTATCTTCTTCCCGATGGCAGCAGCAGGCAGAGAGCATGCCTGGTTAGTGGAGGTGCTAAATTTTCCTAAACTTGATATTTAATTTCTCAGTCCATTTCACCCTACACATGCATACATAGAGCAAAATTTACTCTTCTCAACTTTTAATAATGTGTTATTTTGCTATCCTTATCAAAATGAATAACTTCACATTTGCCATCTCTAGCCCACGAACAACCAGTCTACTGTCCTTTGTAGGCTCTTTTCATCTACCGACCTAGCAGAGTATTACCAATATTCATTATATTCACTTATTAGCTGTAGGGGTTGTTGGCAAGGTTAGAATTTATTGTCCCCTCCAATTGTTCTTCAGGAATAAGTGAAAAGCTACCTTCTTGAATTGCTGCATGGATACATTACACTCTGTCCTTTTATCTAAGTCTAAGGTCAAGAAGAGAATGGATTATCTGTCACAATTTGACATTGACCCATGACAGAAAGCAAGGATGGAGAGGTACCATCTACCAATTATTCACCTGTTCTGTAAACAATCACTAATCTGGTCAGGTTCTCTTGGTTGAACAGGCCAATTTCTATCTATGATAGACAATCATCAGTGTATAAGAACACTTGTGTGTAATTATTTTAGGCAGGAGCAGTAAAAGAGAGGTTTAATGTTTCATTCCCTATCTCTGCCTCCTAATCTCCCTTTGGTGCACTGGGTGTGACTTTTAAAAAAGCACAATCCAGTCTTTCCTTCCATACCTTCCAGCTCTTAACCCTCTCCTGTACAAAAGACACAAATAGTGAACTTGGCTTTCCTATGCTGTCACTAATGTGTCCTGAGCACTTCAGCACAGAGTTGCTGTTTGCCATCGTGGGCTAAATGAAGCTTAAATGGATCTTTCCAGTATGAACTGAAATTTGCTGCCAGACTTGTTCACACAACTGAGAATGCTTCAAGAATGAATCTCATTGGTCTTGAAGTACTTTGCAATCTTCTGGTCTGTGCTCATAGTGTTCATAAAAAAAGCTGCTGTAATATTAACTGAGCCACTTGGTGAACAAAACTGTAGATGTAGCAGGTATGATACAGCCATAAGCAAATGTACAGAAGAGACCTCTTGATAACATCTTACACCTCAAACTACATCAAATGTACTCTTTAAGCACAAAAATAACAGCAGCAAATTTGGCAGTACAGTAGCATAGTGACCAGCATAACACTTTGCAGCACTAGCAATCGGGTTACAATTCCCACCACTGTCTGTAAGAAGTTTGTACTTTGTCCCTGTGACCACTTGGTTTTCCTCCAGGTGCTCTGGTTTCCTCCAACATTTCAAAGATACATGGTTAGGAAGTTGTGGGCACGCCATGTTGGCTCCAGAAGTATGGTGACACTGGCAGGCTACTCCCAACGCATCTATGGACTGTGTTGGTCATTGATGCAAACAATACACTTTACCTTATGTTTCAGTGTTTCGATGTTCATGTGATAAAAAAGCTAATCCTTTCAATAGTTATCACTTTCTTCAATATTTTCGGTTTAGACAAATGTTTCCAAACAATTACATATTTACAATAGAGCACATTTCTGAAGAGTCAAACACTTTTGTTCATATGGATGGTCTAAAAGATTTGAGGATATCCAGAATATCCAAATACATGACTCCACTGTGTTAATCACTTCCTGCTGACATTCTTTACAGTTCTGGACCTTTGCGCTACTTGCTATGACATGTAGCTTGCTTTTATTCCATTTCACCAGCAACGTATGGAGATTCGGTTTGTTGACATCTGGATTTTTCTTCTCTGCTTTCTTCCATTGTTGGCTTTCCTTCATGTAGCGGCTCTGAGATTTATATGGCTAATGAAATACAGTTACTATTACAACGTAGGACACAACATTTGTGCCCATTAAGGCTACACCAGCCAAATAAAATGAAAAACATGAGAAAATCTGTACATGTAAGAAATCCAAAGCAACACACACACAAACTGCTGGAGAAACTCAGCAGATCAGGCCACGTCTAAGGAAAAGAGTAAACCGTCAACATTTCAGGCCGAGACCTTTTTCAGGAATAACTGAGAGCTGTGAGGAGGGGAAAGAGGCTGACTGGAAAGCGATAGGTGAAGCCAGGTGGTGGGAAAGGTCAATAGCTGCAGAAAAAAGAATCTGTTAGGAGAGGAGAGTGGACAATAGGAAAAAGGGAATGAGGAGGGGATCGTGGAAGTAATGGGCAGGTGAGAAGAAGTAAAAGGTCAGAGTGGGGAAATAGAGGAAGGGGAGGGGGAATTTTGTTCACTGGTCAGAGAAATCAATATTAATACCATTAGGTTGGAGGGTAGATACCCAGACTGAATATAAGGTGTTGCTCCTCCACCCAGATATGAAATGAAAAGCCCAATAATTGGTTATAGGATAAACATGATCCAGCAACTACTGTCCCTTTTCTTTGAATAGCATTTCAAGTTCTTTTATGCTTATCTGAAAGGGTGGGGGGGACTTCAGTGTAACAATTCTTCCTGAAGATAATCTCCCAATCCAGCACTCCCTCAACTCATTGATAAACCACAATGATAAAATTAGGTAAGGCAACTCTGATGTTTTGAACCCTTACATTATGACTTCTAAAATAAAGAACCAGTTTTGCTAAAGCCATGTTGGATCAGACCTGGAGGTAAATTACGTGCCCATGTTTTTCAAAGACTATAATACTGAAAATCAATATACCTGCAACTCTTGGAAATCTAAAACAAAAATAGAAAAAATGCTGGAAATACTCAGCAGGACGGTCCACATCTACAGGAAGGATCTGGAAGCCATAAAAATGGTGCAGAGGAGATTTACAAGGATGTTGCCTGGATTGGGGAGCATGCCTTATGAGAATAGGTTGAGTGAACTTGGCCTTTTCTTCTTGGAGTGACGGAGGATGAGAGGTGACCTGATAGAGGTGTATAAGATAATGAGAGGCATTGATCCTGTGGATAGTCAGAGGCTTTTTCCCAGGGCTGAAATGGTTGCCACAAAGGACACGGGTTTAAGGTGCTGGGGAGTAGATACAGAGGCGATGTCAGGGGTAATTTTTTATTCAGAGAGTGGTGAGTGCGTGGAATGGGCTGCCAGCAACAGTGGTGGAGGCGGATACGATAGGGTCTTTTAAGAGACTTTTAGACAGGTACATGGAGCTTAGAAAAATAGAGGGCTATGGGAAGCCTAGTAATTTCTAAGGTAGGGACATGTTTGGCACAACATTGTGGGCTGAAGGGCCTGTATTGTGCTGTAGGTTTTCTATGTTTCTATCTGTGGCAGGAGAAACAGGAGATGTTTCAGTCTTGAAACGTCCTTTAATCGTTTTGGATATTAATACTTGTATTAATAAACTTCATGATGACTGAATGGTACATCCTACCGTTTAGGAAACCAGGCAGAAGTAAGTGTGTGTGTGTGTGTGTGTGTGTGTGTGTGTGTGTGTGTGTGTGTGTGTGTGTGTGTGTGTGTGTGTGTGTGTGTGTGTGTGTGTGTGTGTGTGTGTGTGTGTGTGTGTGTGTGTGTGTTTTTCAGTTGAGAAGGGAGTTGGTTGCGGAACCCTGAAGGAGTGATTACTGACTGTGCTGAGAACCAGCAGTGCGCTGAGCGCGGAGCAGCGGAGATGAGATCAGAGGCGATATGATTGCTTCGGAGGCTCTGTACGAATAGACTGCCATTTGCTCGGAGCTTTATTTAACCATCTCAGACATTCCCCCGTACACACAACAGCGAATCCTGGAACCGAGGATATGGAATTGTATCATTCCACGATAACTGGAAATCTTTAACAAATTCTGAAATATCAGAACTATTGACAGTTTCAAGGACTTTTCATCCAATTTTGGGTTGCCAGTTGTATTTCCATCGGATATTGGGAGAAATCGACAATCCTATCAGCATTCCCGGGTCTCAGGAGTTATACCGCTGCATTAACTGTACCTTGATGTGAAAGCTGGAAACGATGATTTTAACACGTAAGCATGCAAAGAGTTCCTTGTGGAGTGGGATTTCCCTGTAATAGTCTAATTAACTTAATTGAACTAACGAAAAGAGATCGTGCAATGGCCAAGTCCTTATCATTTGATAGATTTGAGTTCGGCAGTGAGATGAAGGCTGGATCCGTCCTATATCGTAAACCATTTGTAGTTAAGATCTTGTCGAAAATGGAACGTTGTTGAAAACTGGTGATTTAATCCTAATTTTCTATAATTTCATTTATTTTAAAGGAAACGTTCGGCAGCAGCGATTTTGTTTCGGTGCATTATCACGCCAGTTCTTCCCCCCCCCCCCCCTTACAGTATGTAATTGCTATTTTTACATGGATTTTGTTGGAATTGAATGGATGAGCTGGGCACCAGAGTTCTGAGTTTCCTATTTGGGATTCCGGGTTTTGTGTTCGTGCAATTTGATGGCGGAGCCGCTGGAGTTAAGTGTGGTTAGTGTGATGTTTGGTGCCTTGGCGTGTCCTCTCAAACTGCCCCTCACAGCCACCCTGAGCTGAAAGATCTTTGATAAGGAAGTCCTGGACTGCACGTAACCCTCGTCCGAGCGACCTCCGTAGCCCGGGGCCAGATTCATTTGATATGTTCAATGCATTTAGGTCTGCTTTACTCACCTGGCTCGGTGTTCATTCATTCTGGTTTAAAGTTTATTTCTCGGTTTCGCAGACGCGCCACTAAAAGGACCCTGCGAATTCAATGCACGCGGTTAATTCATCTGCTTATTTTATTATAAAAGGGTAAAATCTTTGTTGATGAATCTGATTGTTTAGCTGGTGCTAGAGCTCTGGAGGCTCAGATTGATTTTATTGAACCTGCACGAAGGGAATAGGGCGACTCCGAAGTTGTTTTATACCCCAGTTGTTAAGCGAGGGGTTGTGTCGGTATCGGGCGGTGCTAGGACCCAGTGGAATCCTCGGGCTGGACAGTAAGCGCAGAGGTCAGTGGCGGCCCGTTTGATCCATGGGGACGTGTGGCCTTCCCCGTCACTCCCCCGCCCGGTCGGCTCCTGCAGCCAGCTGCGGTATCACTGGTGCAGGGAGAAAAATATGCAAAAACAAACAGACAAACAGGCCGCCTCCTCTATTGTCCTGAAGGCTCCCAATTTTCTTCCTCCACTCTGGCCCCCAACCACACAGGTAGTGACGGTTACACGGTCAGGGCTCGAGCGTGTTGATCAGATGATCACAGAAAAACTATGGCCCTATTAAACTACCATTTTGACCCTTCTTCAGTTTATTCCCAACATAACTGCGCCCTGTTCGTTTTGCAATCCCTTTAAGTTAAATTGTAAATTTTATTTGTAATGTCTTGTGCATGAGAATGTGTACACAGGAGGTTGCATTCAATCCTGTGCAATATAAGCAGGTTGCATTACTGTAAATGGCTGCTGGAATTGCAGTGAAAGATCTACTTGATCCAGTAGCCATTTGTGCAACAGAGTTCAGCTTTTAACGACGACGGCAGGCAAGTATCTCCCGCTCTTCTTTCATTATTCCGTTCTGTCACGAAGTGAGCATTGCTAATAGGGTCAGTATGTGCAAAACTGTCATTCAAATTGACATCAACCATACTTCAGTTTACTGTCGTGAACAAACACGGGGAGGTACGGTACAATGTTCGCAGCAACTATCACAGTGACGTAGGTACAGTACTTAGACATGAAGTTGTGATAAAAATCTGGGCTTTCAACGTCCCTGAAAGCAGTGTGGTTGTGTTTTTGAAATTACTTGTGTTCATTTTCAGTTATTCAAAATAGAAAAGGAGTGATTATCCAAAATAATGGGGATGATCACCACCCTAATGTGAATCATGTATCAACCTGGATGCTCAGCATTTACATTGCACCAGTGATAACTATGAACAGGAACAAGTTGTAATAGAACTTCATGAAGGGCAAATGGGTTGCCTAGTAAGTAAATAAAGGAGGAACACCTCAACGTTAGCTATGAAAACAGCTCAGCGGAATTTAATATTGTTTTTATAACTTATATTTGGTTTGACATTCAAAATACAAACGTTTGTAGATATGTGATATGAATTTGTGCTATAGTGTTATGACCTAGAATGTGAGAACTCTATAGCTCATAGTAGCACCAATTCTGATATTAAAAAAATCAAGCTGAAATGTTTATGGACACTGTTATGGACAGTGTCTGATCTGTTCCATATATCTTTTTAATAACAAATTTCCAACATCAATAGCTTTTTAAAATTTACATTATAGATGCATTAATTAATCTATTAGTAATAGTGCAGAGTTGCTGCCCTTATCAAGGAAGAGAGGCCCGAGAATGGTACGGGGCAGTTCAGTGGCTCAGCTCGTATAGCCACTGCTTCACAGCTTCAGCATCCTGGGTTAATTCCTGATCTTGCTATCTGTGTGAAGTTTGCACGTTCTCCCTGTGATCGCATGGGTTTCCAACCCACATCCAAACAACACGGGGGGTTGGTAAGTTAATTGGTTCTGTCCCTGCTCTATAGGTGAGGAGTAGAATCCAGAGACCAATGATGGGAATTTGGGGAGAAAAACATAGATTAGGGGTGAGAATACTGTAAAAATGGATTGGTGTGAACTTGATTGGCCAAAGGGCCCATTCCTGCAATGCTTTTCTCTATGACAACATGTCCATCTATGGACTATGACAGAAAACAAGGATATATTTGCATCACACAGTGAGAAGGCAGTGATTGACAGATCCATTCAGAATATTGCCTTCTACCAGAATTAATGGACCCAAACCCTTTTATATAAAAATGTAGCTTTCTACGTAGCTTTCAGGGGAAAAAAAAATAAGATAAAGATACCAAGAAAGCAGATTGGCCAGAACTGCTCCATATAAATCTGTCACCAGGACAGAAAAGCTGCATTGCCTTGTATATAGTCATTCAGTCCATCTGGCCTGCAGCCATTGGTATTCCAGAGGGCAGATAATTAGCATTAGCTATCTCCATTATTCCTAAGTTTCTGATTCCAGTGTGCTCTTTCAGGATCCAGCAGATGGCTGTGGCCTCCTATAGTCCCCTGACCCCAATATGATAAAAAGAATTATGTGACAGATTAAACTCTTGCAGATACAGTTCGATGAGAGTGCCCCATCCTTGTGTTTGTTCAGGATGCATCTGGTGAATGCAGCTTGCAAAGAGAGAGCTTGTTCTCTACAGGATGGATCAGCATTGTAAACAGGAGTCTCATGCTTTACTTTTCCCCTTAGCAACAGGAAACAAGGACAGGAAAGAGGTAGAGCTGAGATCCTGAATGGCTCCAGACAATATTAAACTTACCACACAGCATGCCAAAGTCATCATGTCTATAAAAAATGAAGAGGATAATAAGAACTGTAAAGTTGATTGTCTCAGAATTTCCTCTGTTTAGGATGAAACTTGAAATAGACTCTTGGCGTTTACTGTGCAGTAGCAAGGACCCACCTTGTATTGTTTAAGTAGATGCAACAGGTCTATTTTGGTCTTCCAGACTAAATATAGCAGATGCACACACACCACACCACTAAATCATACTGTTTAGGGATGACATTTTGGAGCTGCCATTATCCTATCAGAAGTGTGTCTTATATTGTCCTGCTGCTGGCTATCATCAAGAAAAATATTATTCCTTTGGTTGTGGATTTCAGTGATTTTAATTTTCAAATTATGTATGTTAATTTTTCTGTAGATGGTTGAAAATATTAAGTATATTAGATTTAAAACAGAAGTGTAAATATTTTTCATTATTATTATTTTGTTAGCTTGTCATATGTGAAATGTGAGCCTTATATTTAGTACCATATTTAATTTCCCATTTTCTTGAATCCAATTATTTAAAATATACTTAACTATTCAAAACAAAAAGCAAACTAGAAAAATGAAAATAACTGACAGAGGGAACTTCAGGAGGGTGAACATACAGAAAGCACCCAGTAGGGGTAACTGGCCAGGTACTGAAGACCTGTGCTATTCGACTGGCTGGTGCGTTCACTGATACCTCTCACTTCAGCAGCCTGACTTACCCACCTGAGTCAAGCAGGCTTCAATTATACTGGTGCCCAAGAAGAACGCGTTAACTTGCCTCAATGGCTATCGGCCAGTAGCACTTACATCATCTGTGCTGAAGTGCTTTGAGAGGTTGTTGATGAAGCATATCAACTCCTGCCCGAGGAGTGACTTGGCTCTGCTCCAATTTGCCTACCATCACAACAGGTCAACATCAGATGCCCCTTCACTGGCTCTCCACTGGAGCTCTTGGACGGTGAAAATGCATACATCAGGCTCTTCATTGACCACAGCTCTGCATTCAGTATGTCTTTGTGCAACTGGATCCTCGGTTTCCTCACTTACAGACCCTAGTCAGTTCGGATTGGCAACAACATCTCCGCCACAATCTCCATCAGCACAGGTGTACCACAGGCTGAGTGCTCAGCCCCCTGCTCTACTCACTTTACACCTATGACTGTGTGGCTAAGTACAGCTCCAATGCCATATTTAAGTTTGCTGGTGGAACTACTGTTATGGGTCAGATCAAAGGTAGTGACGGATCAGCACATAGGTGGGAGGTTCTGAATCTGGGTGAATAGTGTCTCCACGTCAACCTCTCACTCAATGTCAGCATAAACAAAGCCATGATTATTGGCTACAGGAGATGGAAACTGGAGGTGCATGAGCCTGTCTTCATCAGGGGATCAGTGGGAGAGAGAATCAGCAAATTTAAATTACTCAGTGTTATCATTTCAGAGGATCTGTCCTGGGTCCAGCCTGTAAACCATCACAAAGAAAGCATGGCAGTGCCTCGATTTCCATAGAAGTTTACACCAATTCAGCATGTCATCTAGAACATTGACAAACTTTTATAGATGTGCGATGGAGCGTATACTAACTGGTTGTATCATGACCCTGTATGGTAGTGGTCGCCAACCCGTCGATCGCAATTGACTGGTCGATCTTTGAGACTTTCCCAGTAGATCCTGAAAAAAAAAGAAAAATAAATACACAAATACTGTTGAGAGATTGTTTCCGGGTTGTGGGGTTTTAGTTCTGTTCTTCCTGCCCAGTATGCATGCGTGTAGCTCCCCCGCACTACACAGTGTACTTCAGTGGTCCCCAACCACCGGGCCGCGAGGAAACAATAGGAATCAGCTGCACCTTTTCTCATTCCCTCTCACGGCCACTGTTGAACTTGAACTCACACAAGGTCATCAGTCGCCTAACCGCAGTGACACCCTCGCACCAGGGATCACTGGTTGGCCTCGCGCGGCCAGCGGGATGTGCCGTTGCTACTGGCCTGGAGCACTGCCTCTAAACCTGTTCAACACACCAAATGTTCGTGGGGAATCCGGTGCTAAAGTATTCGCAGACGACCTAATTCGGGCTCAGCGTTTCATAAGTATCAGAGCAGCTACCTTGCTGCGATCTACTGAAACAAACTTTTGTCGGCCGATAGATCTTACAAGGGGGGTGGGCATTCACCCTGTTGCACTCCTCACTCGGTCGCTCGCGCTCTCCGTACTGAGACCACCGCGGCCCCGGTACGGGGACCTCCAGCCCTGACCTTGTCCTCTCACCCAACCCACAACCAACCACATCTAGCCAAGGCATCTGGTGGCGGGTGGACAGGAGGCTGGAGTTCGGACCCGGAGGCTGTCCAATGAGGCAATAAAGCACTCAAAACCGCTTCGGTACCCTGAGTCCAAGCACCCTGTACTTAAGGACAAACCCGTTGAGTTTTGTGAGCGGAAAAAACGTGAGCAGGGGCAATAGAAGCTAAGTGCCGAGAGCCGCAAAAACTAAATTGTAGAATAAAAACAAGGAACCTGCTTCGAGTATCACTGTATTCCCGTCATGTTTAACATCTCCCCCCCCCCCCCCGCAGTCGGCCGGTCCGTGGTGCAAAAAAAAGGTGGACTCTCCTGGTGTTTATACATTACTTCTACTTCCAGGTTGCGGGGTTTTATTTCCGGTCTTTTCTGCCCCAGTGCGCATGCATGTAACTAATTGATCTAGAGTCGATCTTGCCTTTTACTAAGGCCGAGGTAGGGGATCTTGGGCTTAAAAAGGTTGGTGACCACTACTGTATGGGAACACCAATGCTCATGAATGGAAAAAACTCCAAAGAATAGGACAGCCCAGTCGATCACAGGGAAAGCTCTCCCCACCATTGAGCGTACTTACAAGGAGCGACGTCAAAGGAAAGCAGCATCCATCATTAAGGACCCCCACCATCCAAGCCACGCTCCCTTCTCACTACTGCCATCAGGAAAGAGTTACAGGAGCCTTAAGTTCCACAATACCAGGTTCAGGTTCAGTTTCCCCTCATCCACCAGGCTCTTCAACCAGAAGGGATAACTTCACTCACCCCATCACTGAACTGATTCCACAATCTATGGACTCACTTTTAAGGGCTCTTCACTTTGTGTTCTTGATACCTATTACTTATTTCTTTTTTTTCCTTTTTTTTTGAATTTGTAGTTTGTTATCTTTTGCACATTGATTGTTTGTCCAAGTGCAGATTTTCAGTGATTATATTGTTTATTTCTATTTAAAATGAATGCCTGCAAGAAAATGAATCTCATGGTTGTTTCTGGGGACATTTATGTACTTTAATAATAAATTTACTTTGAACTTTCAACGGGAGACTCCATAAGAATAAGAAAAAATAGTATATAAAGGCTGAAACATTTTAAAGAGACTGATTATATTTCCATTCCAGTAATTTCCCAAAAGGACACTACAATTAACGGGATGGTGTTATGTTCTGAAAATGTTACTGTTTTCCCAGACTCAAGGCAGTTTATCTAAGGATGTTGTGTATTAAACAATAGAGACATACTTGGCAAATGAGACTTCAGTGTGAAGCGTCTTGTGTCTGCCACTGCACAAGAACACAATGAGTCATTGGAAATCGCCCATTGTTAAGTGCAATATTTATGGCAAAACTATTTTGTGTATATAAATTGTCAGCTCCTTACTGTAATTTATTATTTCCTGCTATATATAGTCCTCATTTGTGTCTAAAATGTCCATTTTGTAAATATTTGCTTTAATCATAATAAAAATATGTATTAACCTACATTGTAAGCTGAAAATGTAAACAAGACACTCTTATATCTTCACATTGTAAAACAATGGACCTAGAAAGCAAGGACCATTATGTTAGAATGCTGTTTCTGGATTTCAGTTCAGCATTCAACACTATTATCACACAGACATTGGTGAACAAAGTCCTATTTCTCAGTCTAAATACACCACTGTCAATTGGAATTTGGACTTCCGACCTAACCTGCAGACCTCAGATAGTCAGGATGCACAATTGCTCCTTTCTACCCATCTTCCTCAGCACATGCACCCCCCCCCCCCCCCCCAGGGTTGTGTGATGAGCCATTACTGTACACTCTGCTCACACAGGACTGCACAGCCAAACACCCAAGTGATCATATTTTTAAGTTTGCCAATGACACGACAGCAGTGGGGCTCATCACTAGCAACGATTCCTGATGAACCCCACCAGTGTCATGTCATCGGCAAACTTAACAATGTGAAAGCCTACAGAGAGAAGATGGAAGAGCTTGACATCTAGTGCCAGGCAAATAACCCCTTTCTCAATGTCATCAAGGCAAAGGAGACGGTTATTGACTTCAGGAGAACACACATCCATCTTTATATCAGTGGCACCACAGTGGAAACCGAGCAGATTCAAACTCCTTGACGACACATCTTGCACAACCTCTCAAAGTCTCAGACTCATTCTACACAATCAGGAAAGCTCACCAATGACTCTACTTTCTGAGGAGACGGAAGAGAGCTGCACTATGCACATCTATACTCAGGTCATTCTACGCAGTAGAGAGCATCCAAATCCAGCTGCATCACTGCTTGGGATGGAAAATGCACTGAGCGGGCAGGAAGGCTCTACAACGGGTAGTCAAACTGCACAGTGCATCACCAGCACCAGCCTACCCACCATCAAGGACATATATACAGAAAGGTGCTGGAAAAGGGCCAGCAACAACATGAAGGAAATGACCCACCTTGCTTGTGGACTGTTTGTTCCACTCTCATCAGGGAGGAGGCTATGTAGCATCGATGACAGGACCACTAGACTCAAAGCCATTACTTTTCCCAAGCAATAAGGCTGATCAACACCTCCACCCACTAACCCACCACCTCCACACCCCCAACTACCACTACTTTATCATTTCCTGTCAGTCACCTTATGTGCAAACACTCCTGTGCCTAGAATCACTTTATGGATATAAGCTGTCTTATGTATTTATGTTTATTGTGTCTTTTATTGTGTTCTTTTGTGTTACATTAGATCTGGAGTAACAATTATTTTGTTCTTCATGACTCTTGTGTACTGGAAATTACATTAAACAATCCTGAACAAATGACATTCAGTACTATTGTGGGAATACTTCAAGCAATCTTGATAAAGAACATCTCCACAATTTGAGTCTGTATTTGTCTAACATGGGGGCTAGTGAGACACATTGACATGCTTCAAAAATAATTCAAACTTGTATGCAAATAAGTGTTTCCTAATAATAAAATCATTAGTTTATTTAAAATTAGTTATGTCATGTATTGTTGGAGGGGCCCTGTTTGGAAGTTGTTAGTGTTTATGCTCTAAACCTTACTTTATCCTTGTGTTTATCCAAATACTGATGAATCTGTTGGAATCCTTTGAGGAAGTAAGAGGCAGGATAGCAAAGGAGAGTCAGTGGATGTTGTTTACCTGGATTTTCAGAAGGCCTTTGACAAGGTGCCGTACATGGGGCTGCTAAACAAAATAAGAGCATATGAAATTACAGGTAAGATACCAGCATGGATAGAAGATTATTTGACTGGCAGGAGGCAAAGAGTGGCCTTTACTGATTGGCTGCCAGTAACTAGTGGAGATTATTGTCAGTACCACTTCTTTTCACATTATATGTCAGCGATTTGGATGGGTGGTACTGTTGATTTTATGGCCAAGTTTGTGAACGATACAAGGTAGGTGACGAGGCAGGTAGTGTTGAGGAAACAGGAAGTCTACAAAAGGATTTTGACAGATTATGAGAATGGGCAAAGAAGTGGTAGATGGAATACAGTGTATGGAAGTATATGATCATGCACTTTGGTAGAAGGAATAAAGGCGTGGACTATTTCCTGAATGAGGAACAAATTCAGAAATCAGTGGTGCAAAGGGAAAGAGAAGATCATTGGCTATCCACTACTGACGTTAAAAGACCTGTTCATCATCAGAGCGAGGAAAAGAGCTGGAAAAAATTACTGTTGACTCCACCCACCCTAGCAGTCACCTATTCACCAAATTGCCATCATAGAGACACTATAAGTCCATCACCACCAGGACTACCTGTCATCTCCGGAGCTTCTTTCCTGCAGCTATTCAGCTTCGCAACAAAACTCACTCTGTTGTGATACCCTAACTGTCCCTGCACAACATTCACTAAATACTCTTTCCTGCTTTTCTTGTTCTGTTGATAATTATTGATTCTGTTCAAATGTTCACAACTATTTTAGTTTTATTATTGATGTTTGCGCATGTGACTGTTCTGCTAATTGTTTATTGCTCACGGTGGTTTCCACTGCTTTCTTGTAAATTGTTGATTCTGCTTATATTGTCCTGCCATTTATGCACAATCAATTCTGGTGTGTTCACATACTAGCAATAAAATGATTCTGATTCTGAAATAATTAAGCAATAAATATTGAGAACATTTCTTGAAAATGAGTCCATAGTTTGTAGAATCAGCTCAGTGTTGGGGTGAGTGAAGTTATCCACTCTAGTTCAAGAGCTTGATGGTTGAGGAGTAATAGGTGTCCCTGAACTTGGTGGTGTAGGACTTGAGGCTCCTGTACCTCCTTCCTGATGGAAGCAGTGAGGAGGAAGCATGGTCTGGATGGTGGGGGTCGTTGATGATGCAAGCTGCTTTCCTGTGACAGCACTCGTTGTAAATATGCTCAATGGTGGACTGGTCTTCACATGTGATGGACTGGGCTTTATCCACTACTTTTTGTAGTTTTTCCTATTCAAGGGCATTGATGTTCCCATACCAGTTCATGATAAAACCAGTCAGGATACTTGCCACCACACATCTATAGAATTTTATCAATGAATCAGATAACGTGCCAAATTTGCACAAGTTTCTAAGAAAGTAGAGGTGCTACCTTGCCATCTTTGTAATGGCAGTTACATGCTGGACCCAGCACAGAGCCTCTGAAACTATAACAGCAAGGAACTTAAAGTTGCTGGCTCTCTCTGCTTCTGATCCCCCGATGAGGACTAGCTTACGGATCTCTGGTTTCCTCTCCTGCTGTCAACAATCAGCTGTTTGGATTTGCTGACATGAAGTAAAGGGTTGTAATGTGGCACCACAACATTTTGTTTGTTACTCTGGATTGCCAGCATCTGTAGAAACCTTAGTGTTTATGATGAGAAATAGAATCAGAATCAGGTTTATCATCACTGACTGATATATCGTGAATCACAGCTGAACCTTGTTGTAACATGCACGTGTTCTTGCAGTGATCAGCAGACAGAATCCTGAGCAGAGTCCCAGTAGCTTTCTCCTAATAGTGGCAATGCCAGTGGTTATATTTCTGATATGTCAGATCATTGACTCAGTATCATTCAGGATAAAGTGCAGGATGTTCTGGTTTCACTTTATCCAGTTGTGGTTTTGGAGCATACAATAATGGTCTTAAAGCAACAGTGGGGTTCACAGGGAAATATTTTGATTAAACAGGTTCAAAAATCTTGAACATGAGCTAGTTGCTGGCAATTTGGCATTTACTAACAATGGGCAATCCAGTTTGAATTTGTACAAGTAACGATAGTCAAACTCAAGGTATCACAGACCATCATTATACATCCCTAGATATCTACTCTGTGCTCTGCAGTTTTGTGGAAGGTCATCGAGCATTTGCTTTTTAAATAAGATTTCACGAGTTACTGTAATTTCAATCATTTGGTTTTGAAAGTAGATAATAATGCTCTCTGTTTTTAGATACCAGCTCTGATTATGTTGATTGTCACAGATGTTCCAGTTGATGTCGCACCTATGTTGCATTCTACTTGAGATAAGAAGATAGCTCTGTCACCCTGAGCAGTCACAGAGACCGGACAACAGCAGTTGGCTTTGACTTGATTTCAGGCCATTTGCTTGGCATTTTGTTGTTACTCTGCAGTTCCGTATTTATGTTAATGACACCATTACAACTGAGAAATTTTCTATCCTCCCTCCAAACACGAGCTGACCTTGTTAATTGGAGCGATTAAACGTTAGCATGCTACTGCTAAGATGCTTCAGCAGAGCCTTGGTTCTGTGTTTATTATTTGGAATCAGGAGCAAGGAGTGGGTGAGCATCCATCGCAAAATTCTGAAGTGCAAAATATCACTTTCTCCAAAGCAACTGGCCAAAGTGATTTATTTATGTGCACTTATTCATTTCTGGCTTAATTTCTTGTCTGTGATTTAGTTTGCAACACCTTGTCTTTGAGCAAGAAAGTTGTGAATTCGTGCTGCAGCCAGGTACTTGAATACAAAAATTCAGGGTAACTCCTAAATGCAAAACCAAGAGACTGCTGTACCCCTGAGGTGTTGTCAATCAGATGGCGAGGTCTTTCCCTCATGCATTTTGTACATCTCATTTATTACAGTAGATTCTGATTAATTGGACCATCAGTTAATCTGGGTAGCTCTTAAAAGAACAAAACTTAATGAATTTAGGGCGCTATGCCAATTGGGACAGGGGACTAGTGCTGAACAGTTTCTAGCTAGTGTCAGTCAGGTGCCCTTGTGTGAATGTTAGACACCACACCTTACTTAGATTAAACAGTTTATAAATACTGTCAGTTTCATCTATTTGAGCTGACAGTTGCCGATTCAAAAAGTAGTGATCTTTGATCATTTTGTTTTTTTATTTTGACTTTAAAACATTTCAGAATTTCAATCCAAAGAACATGGCTGCGTACACTTGACAAATTCCTCCATTGATAACGATTAGGGACTAATACACAGTTTTACAGTACTGTACTAATATTGGTAGTGTTCTAATTTGTTCTGTATTTCATTTAAATGCATAATTTGTTAATTAAATGATAGTTTGTCTTATACCTTTTGAACTATTTCTATGAAACTTCAGCTAATTGGGGCAGCTGCATATTTGTGCCTAAATATACTGGTCCTGGTGTGTCCCAATTAACCAGAATTTACAGTATTTGGAAAATCAGCTAAGTAATCCCAATATTTATTTCTCAGAATACCCCTGAAACTGATCATGTAGTGATTAATGCAGCTTGCCATGCATAAAGTAGTTCCTTTAGTTCCAATGTTGCAACAGTGAATACACATCATTGGCTAGAAAGTTCTCTGGGATGTCCTAACATCATGAATGGGGCTGCATTAATGCAGTTTTTTTTCTTCTCTTTCTTTTATTATCCTTGAACCTGAGGTATGAGTCTTTCAAGTCCACTTACATTATGATTTCATCAACTCCACAACTTGAAGCCTTGCCCGTGTGTGAATTTGTGGGAGTGTTGGAAGGAGTAAAGTCTCCATCAGACATTAATATTAATCATTAATATTAACATTAATCATTGGCCCTGCTCTTGTAATGTCAGAGGTCTCTAGTAACCCCATCTTTTAGCTCTCATCTAATGTAGCATTTGCAATGGTGTAATTCCCCAAATAATGAAGTGACCCGAGATGGGGAGGGCTTTCGTTGGTGTTCAGGTTGATGTTGAGAAATGAATTTATTAAAATGTCCATGATGGTTCCTGTTAAGCTTTTTTTCCCAAGGGAGGTGAATGAGGTAGTTTTTCTCCAGGATCTGACTTATGTGCACTTAATCATATCTTGGTTAGTTTTTTAAAAAATGATAACTAAAATACTCCAACTATGTCACAAGAATTCACAAATGATTGTAAAAAACATTGTTCATACTTACATTTTGATAGTAATGTTCTCCATTTTTGAGAAAGCTAATCTGTTAGTCAGTATAGCATCCCTTTTTTCGCAAAGGACTGACTTGGCAACATCACAAATGAAAAGTAAAAATGTTGCAATTGCTCAACCATTTGACAAGTACCATTATCTCCAGAGCAGTGCTTTGAAGCACGGAAGGTCTGTGAAGCAGGAGATAAGGTTGAAGTAGGTGGCAAAATGGTCCACTTACCTTTGTCTAACAAAGTTCAGCATTTTGCTTCTCTGGGAGGCCAAGATGTCGTCAAGGCTGGTTAAAAGCCAGGAATTCATATATACTTACCACCTGTAATCTTGATTTGACAATGTGTGAAAGTGAGCTACTGTCATTTATTTGGCAATATAGTGCAGATCGGCTTCAGTCCACCGCAGACACTGTGCCCATTTCTACTTTGGCTGGTTAAGGGCGCGCGCGCGCTCTCACACACACACACACACACACACAGTGAAGCAGCTGCATTCTTCAGTGAAGGATTAACTACTGGAAATTAACCTTCAAAGTGTAAACTTCATGTTGCTTTGTATGTAATTATATTTACACTGAGTTGATAGCAAGCAAACCTGGAGTGTTGTTGTACAGCAATGGTTGAGGGAGGGAGAGAGTACTCAGGCTAACACAAAAAAAATGAAGTAACAAAATAATTTCCAGTTTTCCTTTAATCCCTTGGTGAGTTTACCCTGCAAAATTGTTATGCAGAACTTGCTAGAGAGCTGTAAGACTAAATTTGAACATTAACAGCTTTTATTATTTCAAAAAAAAGTTGAAATAATATGAACAGTTCTGCAATTGTATTATTATCACATCATTCGTTCAGTGTAGGAATGCTGAGTATTTCAAATTGTAAGTGCGGCATGGGCAACATACTGGGGATAAAGAATATATTAAAATAATTCCCAATACAGCACATCAGTGGTGCCTCAATGTGTTGGTTCCCAGTGGACTTAAAACTGGAACAGTATTGTTCTACTTATTAGACATTCCACTGCAAGGAGGCTAGCGCTGCCAAGGGATTGTGGAAGGGATTAGTGATTAAGTCGTAACGTGCTAACCATCAGTGCTGGTTACTGCTTTGACAAGGAAGCTTCTCTAATCTGTGAAAGGACCACTGGGTTTCATTTATGAATAGATTACAAATCTCCAATCATGATACTGTAATAGTATGCAATAGCAGTATTTAATTTATCACCTTTGGAGCACGTACAGCAATCATTTACTTTGTGCCAAACATTTTTGCTCAGCAAGGTGGTAAATTTAGGGTGCCTGTTCAATTTCTGTATGCTAGTTTAAGTCTACAAGAGACAGGTGCTGACTGAAAATTCTTTTATAATGTCCCAAAAAGCACCGTAGTGCAATAAGGGCATTTTTCCATTCACCTTATTGAGTACTTGTGTTGTACCTATCATTACCAATATAGAAGGGGAAAAATCCTGTGTAGAGTTTATCATATTGCGAGCACCTCCCTATGAATACAGAGCAGTCACTGTTAAAGTAGATGGACATTCCAATCAGTTTTTCCCACAGCAAGATCTCATCTGCATCAATTGAATGAATAACCCAAGTATACAGAAAACCAAGTAAAGTTGTGTCGATTTTAAAATATTTGCATTGTGTTTACTTGTTTGTGTAGTCAGAGACTTAGTTTAGCAACATATTTGAAAGGTTCCTTCAATACTACATTAAAGTGTCAATTTAGGTTATCCATTCAAATTTATAGTCAAGTTAAATCACAACTCTTTGACAGCGTTACTCAAGAAGGCAGAACTGAAACTCAGTGTAAATAAGCATGTTCAGAGCAAACCACTGTCCAAAGCAGATTAACTTATTCTTGATGAAAGCTCTCAGCCCAAGGCATCAACTGTTTATTCCCTTCCATATATGCTGCCTGACTTGATGAGTTCCTTGGGAATTTTGTGTGTGTTGCTCAGGATTTTCAGCATCTGCAGAATCTCTTGCATTCATAACTTAATTTTAGAATTTGATCACCAATATTGCAAACCGAGTACCTGTAGGCATTATCTTTTGCCTTTCTACTTCCAAAGAAAGTGGGCAGTCATTGTTAATTTTGCCTTCAGTCAGATACTCAAGAATTGATAGGGCTGCATTAATGCTGTTTATAATGAAACACACATACTGAGTTTTTCAACATAAAAGCCCTCCAGTCCTGCCATAAATTGATTTGAAACTTCTGTTCCTTGTTTACAACTCTCTTTATGATCATTACACTCCTCATTTATCTAATACACAATGCCTTCCAAAATCAACTCACTACTCCAAACCTGGCATCTTATGTTTCCCTAATTTAACTGTATCACTTTTGATAGCCATATCTTCAAATCCTCAGGTCTTAAGTCCCAGCAGTCCTTCCATAACTTCTCCTCCTCTTTTTCTGTCCTTTAAAATTTTCCTTGAAGATTTAATGTTAATAGCATTTGGTTGTATTCTTAATGCAAATGTTTTACATTAAAATATTTTGTGAAATGATTTGACATTTTACTAAAATATAAATACAAGTTGTTATTGGTAATAAATTCTAAAGGACTAAACATGGGATCTTGAATTTGTTTTTCCATTTAGAGAGCGAGGCCAAGGAGGCCTGTGATTGGTTACGGGCAGCAGGTTTCCCACAATATGCACAGCTGTACGAAGGTGAGGCAAAGTTATTGAAGCTAACATACACTGTTGGATTAAACTACTATAGGAAAGAATTCCTTTTGAGTCATGTGGTAACTTCTAAATTTATGCCTTAAAGACACAAAGTATCTCATGTTACAATAAACATAGATCTTTCATTATAATTCATTCCATATCAAAACTATTCCTCCATGTTGATAGCAATTACTTTGTTCCCTGGGGAAAGCTTTAAAGTTCAGAGTACTTTTTTTAAAGAGTGCCTTGAATGTTATTTAATACCAGATGTTCAAAGTCGTAAAGATAGATTTTTAATCATGACTTCAATAAAGCCTTGTGCTTGTAAAGTATATTTTTGAATAACCAAAGGAAAGGTGGACTTAAGCAAAGATTAGGTGGGACACTTATGATAATCTTTTATTACAGAATTTAATTCTTGAAGAAAGATACATTGGAAAATATTTATGCATTTTATAAAGCAATATATTTTTTGTATTGCTGTCTTTACTGACACACAAGAAGCAATTTAATTCCATTTTTTCACATAACACACTACAAAGTTCTATTCCCTCACTACATGCAAAGGAGGCCTGGTAGGAGGGTTAACATATACAATAAACACAACAAATCCTGACAGTAAGTAGTTCAGGCAGCATCTGTGCTTCTTAGGAAAGGTCACAAACCTGAAACATTGACTCTGCCTGATCCACCTACTGCTTCCATATTTTCTGCCTTTTTTTTTTTCAGTTTTCCAGCATCTGCAGATTTTGATACTTACAGTAGGGAGCCTTCACCATACAACTAAGCTTTCCCATTTCCCTAGCTGGCAGTGTGGCTATATGCAGTCTTCCTCTCCTTTGCATGTTACTTGAGTGCACCCACCAGCATGAACTCCTGGATCTTGGAATGTGCTTATTGGTGACTTAGAGTCACAAGAGTGTCCTCTGCTAAATGACCAGATACACCACAGGGCCTCACCTACCACCCCACTAACCTCCACGTCTAGCACATAACTCTCTGTAACTTCCGCCATCTCCAATGGGATCCCACCACCAAGCACATCTTTCCCTTCCCACACTTTCCGCTTTCCACAGGGGTCAGTCCCGACTTGACTCCCTTACCCATTTGTCCCTCCTCATTGATCTCCCTCTTGGTAATTATTCTTGCAAGCAGAACAAGCGCCATACCTGCCCTACATCTCCTCCCTCACTACCATTCAGGGCCCCAAACAGTCCTTCCAGCTGAGGCAACACTTCACCTGTGAGTCTGTTGGGGCCATCTACTGCTTCCAGTGCTCCCAGTGTGGCCTAGTGTATATTGGTGAGACCCAGCGTAGATTGGGAAACCACTTCGCTGAGCACCTCTGCTCCATCCGCCAGAAAAAGTGGGATTTCCAGGTGGCTGTCCATTTCAATTCTACTTCCCATTCCCATTTCGACATGTCTGTCCATGGCCACACTCAGGTAGGCCACACATGGCCTCCTCTCCTCTGAGGCCACACTCAGGTTGGAGGAGCAACACCTTATATTCCATCTGGGTAGCCTCCAACTGAAAGGCATGAACATCAATTTGTCAAATTTCTGGTAATTGTCCAGCATCTCCCTCTAGTGCTCTTCTCCCCTTTTTTCCATGGTCTTCAACCCTCTCCTAACAGATCCCCCCTTCTCCCACCCTGTATCTCTTTCATCAATCAACTTTCCAGCTGTTTACTTCAACCCTCCCCTCTCCCAGTTTCACCTATCACCTTGTATGTCTTCATCCCCTCCCCCACCTTCTTACTCTGACTTCTCATCTTATTTTCCCCCCAGTCCTGATGAAGGGTCTCAGCCAGAAATGTCGATGATTTACTCTTTTCCTTAGATGCCACCTAGTCTGCTGAGTTCCTCCAGCATTTTGTGTGTGTTGTTTGGATTTCCAGCATCTGCAGATCTTCTCTTCTTTGAATGACAGGGCCTCTTCCACCACTAGATACAGTAAGCTCCCTGGCAAATCTTTCCACACGAGCCAAGGGACAAAAACCACTCCACAGCTTTAACCTGAAGTTATCACAACAGAAAGTATGATGACTTTCTTCATCCCCGCTGCACTTTCAAGCACATCTTCCTATAGATCTGAGGCCACAACTGTCAAGCAAGGGTGATGAAAGGAAGTCCTTCCTTACCATCTGTTGCACAATTCCAGCAGAAGAATGCTTTGTCAAATGGTGCCAATGATTTGGTCAGGAAAATGTCCAACCTGGTCTACTCTCTGCTGTCTTAGAACTCCAAGCACATATTTGAGTGTCCATTTCCCTCTGGCTTGGCCAATGAAGGGATTTTTCTTCCAGAACTTCACAACCAGAAGTAAGGATGGGCAGTGTGACTTCCTAGGAATCTTGTTAGTTAGGATGCAACTTAGATGTATAGCTTCCCAACTTGTGATTAGACACTTGGCTTTAGAAAAAATAAAGTTAATTATGTGTTTTGGTGAGGATGAGAAGAAATTTTTCATACATGTTTTCAATTGGGGAATGAAGAAATTATTGATTGATTATGGGAAGGAAGCCTATTTGTTTACAGGTTGTATAAAGAATGCCACTGCTGATGGCTAGAGAAACAAGACAACTAGAGAATCACAGGCACCGGGAAATTCCTGTGGTTATCATTACTCAGGGAATGCTTCCAAGGAAGCTTTCTTCTTGCACATATGAAGCAAACATCTGAATGATTCTGAAAGATAATGCACTCATTATGTAAAAAATAGTTAGGTTAGTTTTGGTGGTTTAAAATATTCCACTTCGCAAAAATCCTTATTTTTGTTCATCTTGCACGTTCTTTGTTGTTAGAATTCAGTCTTTCTATCGAAGTACTGAACTTTGAAGCAATCTCACATGACAAAAAAAAGGTCCCATAATAAGAATAAGCAAGAAAATACCACTGCGACTTGCTGTGCATTTAACAAGCACTGTGTTCTCACGCTACACTGGGATAATAGCATGCAACATTGGAGTGCTGGTTTGATCAACAGTATATGATAGAATTTCATTCAGGTTACTGCAAAACAAGCAAACTAATGTTGAATTCAAAACTCACCCAGATAATCTGTGAAACTGAATCCAATATATCTGGTAACTGTAGACTGGCACTACAGTGAAATTGTCATGAAACAGAAGGGCCAGAAATGCTAAAGAATTGTAAGCTTAGATCTAAAGCATGTTTGCATCAATGATCACTTTAACAAAATTGCTTCCTTTAACTCTGCATCTTGCCTTACCTCTCAGTTAATTCCTTACCTTTAAGTCGTTTTTAATTGAATCTTCACCTAAATGCCTCATTGGTAGGGCGCACTGTAGCATAGCAGTTAGCGTAACAATAATGCAGCACCAGCAATCATTGTTCAGGATTCAATTCCCATCACTGCCTGCAAAGAGTTTGTACGTTCTCCCCATGACGACATGGTTTTCCTCCGGGTGCTCTGGTTTCCTCCCACATTTCAAAGACATAAAGGTATGGTTTGTGCATTGTGGACATGATTTGTTGGTGCAGGAGTGTGGCAATACTTGTGGGTTGCCCAGACCAATCCTCGCTGATTTGATTTGACACAAGCAACCATTTCTCTGTATGTTTCGCTATACATGACAAATAAAGCTAATCTGATCTCATAATTATTGAAATGAAGATATTCTGTTCAAATTTTATAGGAAGGTAGTGTGAAGTTGTTTTTCCTTTTTGTAGAATTCAGATGAAAAGGCAGTTTTGTTTCATTAAAGAAACCTGGGTCTGATTGGTTTGAACTATTCTTTAATGCAAGCATCTGTCTTGACTGCACCACAGATTTGCTGTTTCCTATTGATATTTCTTCAGTGAAGAGGGACCATGATTTCCTGGACCGGGATGCAATTGAATCTCTTTGCAGGTAGGCATCCATTCCATCCATCCCACCAGTCTGCTATGCGACAGGCTGCTTCCTGATATATGAAATCTAACATTTAATCTCTACCACTGCACCTCTCCCTCCCTCCCCCACCTCTCAAAGACTCCGTTCTGCTTTATATCAGCTAATGTTGATACTTACCCTATTCTCTTCATCTCTAGCCAGAACTGAAAGGATTGTTGATCTCTGGTGATTGTATGGAACCATTAACTCAGAGCAGTAACAGCAGATGTCACTAGAGCCATTGTATAGTAAGAAACACAAGATATGGCTAAAGGCCTATCAGTTTATTAACCTTTCCCAAATTATAGGGGTAAAATGGTGCCTCTCCAGGATTCTGTGGTGAAACCAATATAACTAATGTCTGTGATAGGAGATTTTATCAAAAATGTGGCTACTATTTACACTCATACTGTCTTGTCCCCAATATCAGATATTGGTGAGATCCTTTTGTTTTAATGTCAAAATGCAGCAGAAAACGTTGAGCTTTTCTCCTGATTTAATGGTTCTGTCAAAAGATTAGCCAGACAGATCACAAAGATGAAGCACTTGGATACATTGTAACATTTTATAAGAGAAAATGATGCCGTTGATAAAGGAATAGTTCTGTGTGTGTTGTCTACCTGACTCTGAGGAGAATTTGCCACATTGGAACAGTGCCGTCTGTTTGTTTACCTTTCAAGCTGCCGCCTCCATCACTACAGCTACTTACTTGGCTTATCTGTTGCAGCTGTCAGGAGGCTTGTACAGACGTCAGTGCTCGACAAAATGATTATCAAAGGCATTCTTTTTCGGCAGATTGTTCATATTTTTATTTCCCACATCAAAGCAAGCAGGCCTCCAAAGGAGTGTGATTGCTCAGAACAAGGAGACGTTTAGCACAAGTCAGCAAAGAGGAATTACTTCTAGTTTTCACTGCATAAAAAATGAACATAAAATGCTTAAATTTTCATAGTGGCAAGGAGCATTTGATACTCTGCTCCTCACCTGAAATAGGAACTCATCTAAAAAAAGAGTAACGTGGCTACAAATCATATATGGAAGTCGACAGGATGCAATTGGAGCCATTTGAAAGTGAGATTATCCACAACAGGCCTGTACATCTGGATGCAGTTAGTTTCTAATTCATTCACTTTGAAAACTTGAAAGGGCTTGGGGATGTGGTGCAATGGAAAGGGAGGCTTGTGCAAGAACAGTACAAAGGTATGGATTTACACAAGTGGATCAGCTAACAGGTACAGTGTTCACACAAAGCCAGACTAAAGGCTAACAACCATAGTGTAAAATACCATCAAAAGTTAAAGGGATAATGGACAAGCTAAGTTCGATCAGGAAGGAACTCTTGCATGTCATCCAGCTTGCTTAAAATATATATGAATGTTATTTGGGGAGAACTGAGGGGGGATTAAGTTAGGAGTTCTGCAGTCTTGAATTGGCAGGAAGAAGTGCACTAGAGTTGAAAACTGTGGTGTGAATCACAATCTCAATGCTTGCAAAAGAGAAGAAACCTGTATTATATTTCATGATTCTAATGTTAGTTTTGCTAAGTATTTTGGTGATATCATCAACTTTTTTTTTGGAGATAGATGATTTGTATTATAATGTACTTTAACAAAGCATTGATTCTAAATGAAATTGAGATTTCATTTCTTTCAAAAATAAGTATGCACACATTCCACGGAGTTACCAAGGGCCTGTGTGAGGGCTGTCCTGCAATCTGGTTTGTGCATCTTCCTTACTGTTCTTCTTTCCCTGCAGCTTTGTGATTATCCAGTGGGGATAAAGGATACTAATTGGAGCCTTTCTCACACACATTTTGATGTAGATGGGCTAAACAAGAAACTGGTAGCGCATATTCATGGAGCAGGGAATGTCTGAGGGGAGGCTGGGGGAAGATCTGTCACTTGGTTCGGCTTATCAATAATCCATCTACTTTTCCTTCTTTTTAGACGATTGAACACCCTTAACAAATGTGCTGTGATGAAACTTGAAATAAGCCCACAGAGAAAAAGGGTAAGTTTAATCTTGTACGAAGTGCTTTCTAAGAGGATGCTCTAGAAATGTTAGGCCTTACAAGAATCAACACATCCAAACTGCTGGAGGAACTCAGCAGGTCAGACAGCATCTATAGAAATGAATAGACAGTCAATGCTTTGGGCCGAGGCCCTTCATCGTGACTGGAAAGGAAGGGGTAAGAAACCAAAATAAGAAGGTGGGGGAGGAGAAAGATTACAAATTATAAAGTGATAGGTGAAACCAGGTAGGTGGGGATGGGGGGATAAAACAAGAAGCTAGGAGGTGTTAGGTAGAAAAAGTAAAGGGCTGGAGAAGAAGGAATCTGATAGGAGAGGAGAGTCACTCATGGGAGAAAGGGAATGAGGAGGGACACCAAAGGGAGGTGGTAGGCAGGTGAGGAAAAGAGTTAAGAGGGCACCCACAGTGGTCAATCAACAGTTTCTCTTTTAGCTCCTCACACTTTCTCTAAATTCAAAGGTGTAGCCATGGGCACCTACATGGGTCCCAGCTAAGCCCACCTTTTTTTTGGCTACACGGATCAGTCCACATTCCAAGCCTTCCCCGATAATGCTACCCAAATCTCTCTGCACTACATTGACGACTGCATTGGTGTTGCTTCATGCACCTATGCTGAGCTCATTCACTTTGCCCTTAAATTCATGTGAACAAATGCCGAACATTTCTCCTCTACAGTGGCAGTGTAGCAGATTGGGGGGCAGTCATCAGTTTTATCGGTCTACCTCATGGATTGGGGAACCTAAGGAAAGGGGGCATATATTTAATGCATTGCAGAAGAATAATAACTTTAGATACATTTATAAGCTACGTGGTTAGAATAGTCTATAACTGGATCCAGGATGAAATTTTGGTGGATTAGATCATTAGGTGAATTGGGGAATGAACTGGATTTATTGTTTATGCTCCAGTGTTTGCTTTCCTTGTATCACCTAGTTGTTTCTCCAGAATTTTGTATACCAAAATGTATTGCCAAAAATGTCTTCTTAATTATTACATTTTCACAAATGACTGCCTTCTGCTCAACCTATTCCCAGTGAGTGCCCCTTTCTCTGTAATGGTTCACCTCTGTTTCTGGGACACTGGTCTACTGTGCCATACATTCCAGTTGCATTACTCCTGCCTTCAATCTATTAATTCAATTGCAAGCTAATAATACTGGCATTCAGTGGGCCAAAGGAATGAGACCCTTTGTGACTTGTGCATGAGTACGGGGTAGAGATTTTTTGCTCATTCTTTTTGCTGCCGTCTTGCCTCAAATAGGAATGTATGTCAGTATGCTTGGACCATGCTTAGAAATTCTTACCTCTCTGTCTTCTCTTGTCAGATTATAGTATTTAGTCATCAACTAGCTACTGTGATTTTGAGATTGGGGGAGATAAAAGATCACATAGGTATTTGCTTCTGTAAATATAGTTTTGTAAAACAAGTGTACTACATGGAGTAATCTCAACTACCATCTAGCTTCGGTACATAGAGAATCTGAGATCAAAGCTCCGACTCAACTTAAGGTCCTCATTTCTTGTTACGCAATGTAAACATCAATAAAGGATAGTCTCAGAAAAAAGAATGTGCAGCTCTTGCAGTTCTGTTTACTGGACGTGACATTACTCAAATACTTTGTGCTATAAAAGCCTTCAGTATTCAATGAAAATTTTACAAAAGGAATAATCGCATGGTTGTGCTACTCACAGTGCTGTATTTAAAAGCTAGAGAAATTCCTAGAAACATAAGGACATACTGTATTTGTCAAAAATATTCTATAAACTTAAGAACCATATTTTTTTTATATTCAGTACTACACAAATGATTTGTCAACCTTCAGATTAATAAATGCTATGATTCTTGAAAATAAATCCATTGTGAATTGGAGGCTTAATTTAGTAAATTCTTTGTGATAATAGAATATCAGTGCTTAATATAATAACAAATAGTAATAATATCAATTAACTTTATAAAATTACCAAGTTATTTATTCTAAGAAGAATGTATAGAAACATATCAACATGTATTAATAGCTCTTTTAGTCTAAAATAATCATTGGAAAGTAATTATATTTCATTTTCCAAAGGTAAAATGCCAGTTTACTCTTGAAGTGACTGTAACTCTTCGACATTTATTAGTGACTGACACAAACTTAAAGTTTTTTCATTCTGGGGTGCAGCCTTTTAGTCTATAACATAAGTTTTGTCTCAGTCTTTCATCAGTAAACTAATAATCATGAAAATTGAAAAGAAAACTGTCAAGATCGACTACTTTAACACTTAAGCAAAGTATAAATTCTTAATTATGTCACTATGCTAATAAGTCGCCATATAGTTTATATTGTCTGACTTCATAATCTTTGGTGCTTGATGTCTGAGAACGGTAATTAAGCAGAGAGTTAAATTACAGAGCAGATCTGAAACTCCCCAGGTTAGCTTTGCAATGTCATCTGTAAAAAGGCAACAGGGGAGGACCCCAGGGCACTAACTGTTGAGATTTAATGGCCCTGTGTCGCCATCTCATTAGTCACAGTTTGGAGAAACACAAGTCCTGAGTCAAGCGGAATAGACAAAATTGGATAAGGCTCCAATGTAAGTATGTCATTACCATTAGGGGAATTGTAATCCAAACTTCTTTTATAAGATACCCATTAGAAAGGTCTTGCCTGTTTTGTGAAACAGCACCCAATACATGTCGTCTAATTGGCATTCGTTAGCGATGACAAATATCTTTTCACTATTTGTCAGAAGTATGGCTAACATCAGAAGTAAAAATGTTAAGTTTCCTATCAATAATATAGGCTTCAGCAAATAACCTCATTTACTCATCACAGATGCAAATGTAACTTACAATACCAGCATAAAACAAAAAACCTGAGTTGACCATTCAGGTCCAGAAATATAAGTCTGCAATTTTATGCAGATTCTTTTAATGAAAACCAGTTATTCACTGTCTTATCTCCACAGATATTTAGGAACAGGAGTTTTCTGAGACCTGCTGTACTTTCACTCTGAATTAAATGGGTCTTGTGAAGCAACATTAGCAAACAGGAAATTCCAAGTTTAGGTGTTCGGAAACAAGATGCAGTCATAAGAAATGTAGGGAGAGGATCTGTTTGATTTTTCAGCAAGCATTCATCACTCTGCACCAAATCACTTTAATTATTAATGTATCCTTAAGTCTATGATTATAATTTGAAGTGTATCTTATTTGTGTACATAAGAAAACAGATCCTTTTACCCAGCTCATCTAAGATTGCCATCTAATATAGTCCCAAGTTCCTGTGTTTGACCCATATCCCTGGCGTCAGTGCTCAGAGTTCAATTCCGGCATCGTCTGTAAGGAGTTTATATTTTCTCCCTGTGACTGTGTGTGTTTCCTCCCACAGTGCAAAGCCATACTAGTTAGGAGATTAATTGCTCATTGTAAATTGACCTGTGATTATGTTAGGTTTAAAAAGGTGGATTGCTGAGCAGTGTGACACATTGGGCCAAAAGGACATGTTCTGTGCTGTACCTTGAAATAAATACGTAAACCGTTCCTATCCATGTACCTGTGCTGGTATCTAATAGCTTATGCTTTCTTACAGAGTGAAGATTCAGATGAAGATGAGCCTTGTGCTATCAGTGGCAGATGGACTTTTCAGAGGGACAGCAAACGATGGTCACGGTTAGAAGAATTTGATGTTTTCCCACCAGAAGAGGTGACAAATGTCATCTCTAGTGATGAAGTTTTGTTGAAGAACGCAGTGAGTCATGAAAGTGTACTGACTGATCTAAGTGAGCGGCAGGAAGTGGCATCGATTCACAGTGCCAGTAGCACAGGGAGCAGCGGCACAAACTTGCAGAAGGATGTGGAGGCCAAACGGACAAATTCTGAGATAAGCGTAATTTCCTCAGGGAACTCTACTACAAATGAAGACTCGTTCAGCAACCTCCCTTCACCAACAGATGTCTCCAGTTTTACCTTTAGTGCAAAAGCTGAAAGGAACACAAAATCCAAGGCTAAGAGCTTCTTGAAGAGAATGGAGAGCCTACGCATTAAAAGTTCTCACAGCAAAAAGAAACTTTCTTCAAAAAATAGCCTGGTCATCAGTGGACCTGTGCTCCAAGAAGGTATTGATGAGGAAAAATTGAAACGCCTGAACTGCATTGAGATACCTACACTCAATGGCAACAATGCCAATGCTTCTATGACACAAAATCAGAGTGTTTCTTATTCTACGCAAACCAGTAGCAGCAGCAGCCAATCAGAGACCAGTAGTGCAGTTAGCACACCCAGCCCCATCACCAGAACTCGCAGCCGTGGCTCCTGCAATAAGCGAAGTGGAATGTATTTAGAGGGCTTTGATCCTTTCAGTCAGTCAATGCTGAATGAGATCAGACAGCAAAATCTAAAGAATCAGAAGAGGATGGAAGAGGACATTATCTTCTACATTCCTGAGGATCACAAGCCAGGCACCTTTCCTAAAGCACTTTCAAATGGCAACTCTTACCACACTGATGGCTCTTCTGTAAACTGGCGACATGGGAGTTTTCAAGGACACAGACACAGAAGCTTGACCAGGGAGAGCAGCACTGACAGCTCAAAAGAGTCCAACTTTGGACGGAGGCGGAATTCATGTAGCTCACAAGGCAGCCGTCTCAGTATCTATGACAATGTACCAGGGTCCCACCTTTACTCCAGCACTGGAGACCTAGCAGATCTAGGGAACGAGGAGGACATTTTCCCAGAACTGGATGACATTCTACACCATGTCAATGGACTACAAAGGATAGTAAACCAGTGGTCAGAAAAACTCTCTGATGAGGGGGACTCAGACTCCGCAATGGATTCAATTTCTCCCTGCCCTTCTTCCCCCAAACAAATACACCTGGATATTGAAAATGGCCGGGCCTCACCTAATGCTATTGATAGCACTGGGAACTTCATTAATGATGCAGAGGAGCAGCCTGTGATCCAGGAGAGGAGGGATTCAGGTGTTGGTGCATCTCTCACAAGATCAAACAGGTCAGTAAAGCTATTTGTACTTAACAGTGGGCAAGCAAGCGGTTACATCATCCAATATAAACTCAGCTTTGGAGTCTCACTAGGCAAGTGACAGTTTTCCCTTCCTACAGGGCAACAATTTCAGGAACCTCAAAACAGAGAGATCTAAACAATCTGTGAATCCCTAAATTTGCAAAGTACTGGACCTTCTTTTCAAAGCACAGAGATGTTTCATTAACCTAAAAGATAAAAAAGTATTTCTGTTAATATTTATAGTGATAGTCTTTCACATCTGTGAAAACCACCTTCCTATTACTATATCCGTTTTCAGCGTTTTGTGAACAGTAAATCCCCAGCAGTTTTTCTCATACCTGCTTTGTACCTAGTTCTGCACGCTAAGTAGAACGCGTCAGCATACAGTTTTGTCTCTTTGTCTTGGTGCAGCAACAATAATTTGAAATGCCACAAATCTAAAATATATCTAACTGCTAGAAGTCTTCTGCAGGTCAGGCTACATTTGTACCAGGGTGTCTTCAACCTGAAGCGTTTATTTTGTTTCTCTTCCCACTTGTAGTGGACCTGCTGAGTATTTCCAGCATTTTCTCTTTCTATTGATTTCTAAAAATTTGGGTGTCAGCAGAGACATGGCAGTGGGCAGGTACGTAGTGGGATTTGAGATGAGAAATGATCAGTGAGTGTAAAGAGTGAACAGTGTTAGTTGTATACAGCAGAAGGATTCTGGAGTACTGGTGGACAACTCATTGAAACCTTCACCATAGCATCTTACCACAGCAAAACAAAGGACGATCAGAGACCAGGAGTTTCATTATGGTAGAAGGTGAGGTTTTGGAAGTCCAAAATGGAGGTTTAAATTATCATCGCATATATAAGGGAATTATAAGGACCATATGTTGGAAAGCAACTATCAAGAATTTTCAGGAATTGTGCATTTTCAAAATGTTAAACTATGGGACTGACCAGATGCACAACAATGGTACTTTTTTGTCAGTATCTTTTCTCTCCTAGTGGACAGTGTATAGATCTCCAAAGCAGATTAAGGAAGTAGTTAATCCCAATCAAAATAAACAAGTTTTAAGGCATGGTCTAGAAATGTACTTTCAGATAAAGTGATAAAAGCAGTAATGGATAACGGTAAGACTATATTGAGAATAAGGCCAAATTTTATTTTGTAGCTTTGGTTCCAGAGCCCCAACACTTATCTCCTGCAGTAATCTGCTTTTTAGCAATGCCTGGAATATTTAGTAATTTTTTGTTTCTGACGTAATACAGAAATAACATTACTGTCTTTAAAATGTTACTTCCATAGTTTGGAAATCTTATTTATCCTTATGAATAATTATATAAATAGGTCCTGCCTGCTAACATACAAAATTCATCATACTTGATTTACTTACCTTTATCTTTTAATTAAACAGGCGACAGAGACTACGATGGGGCAGTTTCCAGATATCTCACAGGCCGAGTTTAAATTCAGCCTCTTTGCAGATTAACAGCCAGTCGGTTGCACAAATGAACCTGCTCCAGAAATTCTCTCTGTTGAAGCTAACTGCGCTGATGGAGAAATACTCACCTTCGAACAAGCATGGATTTAATTGGTGAGTGTCGTGTAATAGAGATGAAATGAGAAATTGTAGATGGATTTCTTAAGTGATCATCTGTTGCCATCTTGACAGCTTCTGTTTATCAAAGTCTATCTGTCATCAGGACATCGAGCTTTGTGCTGCAAAAAACACAGGGTGAGACTGGTCATCAGTGATGAATGTCCACCAGAACTAGTTCTTGATTGTGTTATTAGTAAAAAAAAATTAAAGAATAAATACATTTCATTAGTTACTGGTTGAAAATGTAAAATATCTTAACATGGTAAACCAATTATCTCTACGATACTTTGTATCATTAGACTCTGTGATCAGGATCAGAGGAAGGTGCATTATTGTGCAATTATAATCCTGCTGGCATTGTATTTGCTAAAAAGTCAGATCATCGTACACTGTGTAAAGAAGTGAGTTTCTGCAAACCTTCTCCTATGTCCCCTCCTTATCTTCAGCAGGAATCTCAGAAACCTGGGAAAACCACAGAAATAACATTTGTGTTTTTCCCATCTTTCAGTGGCTCTTCTATTGAAGAGGAATAGACACTGACAAATAGACACTTGTGATCACACTTTTATCATCACCATCCTCTGCACGAGAAGCCAGAATGATAATGGGCAACTGTTGTTTTGCATCTTCCCTTGGATCACTGTGCGATTGATGGATTAGCAGGCTGATAAGCAGACTGAAGTCCATCAGCATCACTTCTTCCACTTGACTAGAATTTCATATTAAATCTGAGATTGGGGGTTATTAAAGGCTATGGTGATAAAGAGGAGGATATACCGTATTTAAAAGATACCGAACCTACCCTTTCTCACCACTATGACCCCTCCCTTTAACAACAAGTGCTTCAGTAATCTTATTCCAGTTAATTGCTTACCCAGTTTTTCATGACCAATGAAAAATGATAACCTTGTTTCCCACTGCTTTTCCTGTGCTGGTGTAATTTTTTATGATGCTCAACAATACTCTCATTGACTAAACTTTTCTAAAAATTATTAATGACTTCAAGTCATCTTGCTTCTTCATCAACAGTAGCACTTTGTATCTATAACTAAAAGATGCCCAATGTCTTTCTTACTTTTCTTGGGGGTTCCATATGTGTTTCACTGCTTACACTTAAACACAATGGTATATCCTCAGTCAGCTGTTGCTGTATTTGGTATTGAAAGAGTGCATGAAACGTAAAAGATATAAATGTTTCAGCATTGTTCCTCATTGTACTTTCATTCCCATTGACACTATGAATTTTCGCCTTTGTCTCACAAAAGTCTCGTAAAAGTCAATGGGCCTTCTGGCCCTCTCGAGACTGAAAGAAACCGAGCTCCGGTTACACAAAACATACATTGTCAGCTTAGCCATTCCGCATAGGGTTTCGCAAAGCAGCATCATTGAGGGTGGTGGGATATTGAGTTTCGTTTTGCCTTGGATACAAATCAAACAAAGATCATTTATTCTTTTTGCCTGAGGCTCAGTGCTATTGTTGATTACAGGACACAGAGGTGGTGTGGTCACCCGGCCTTTCTGCTTGTTTGATGTTTCAGTTTCTCAAAAAACAGATTGAATGAATATTTAGAGAATATCAATGGATGTCACTTTTTGGATTTACAGAAGATGTTTGAAATTCCCTCATAAATAACCACTAAAGTTTGAAGCCTCAATTATTGATCTGGTTAGGACACTGGCTAAAGCAGCACAAGCAGATCAGGAATAATAATATTAATAATCTAATGGAGAGAATATGATTATTGCCATCCTTTAGGGATTTGTGTTGGGCCTATAAATATTCACCATTTTAACTACAATGGGTTCCGTTTAATTGGGACAAATCAGGATCAGTACATTTTGGCCCAGTTAAGTGGCTGCTCCAATTAGCTAAAGTTTCATGGAAATAGTTTAAAAGGTATAAAAAAGACAAACTGAGTAACAAATTTAAAAGAAATACAGAACAAATTAAAACACTATCAATACTACTATATAATTGTGTAACCGTTCCTAATATTTATCGATGGAGGAATTCATCCAGTGTATGCATTGAACAAAATCAGTGCAGATAGTGGACTGCCTTCATACAATGCTATTGATGATTGCTTCCTCCAAATCTTCATTTTCATTGTAATATTCAAGATAATTGTCAAAACCTTCAAATTCTTCATAGTTCCTAACTTGTTAAAATAGTGAAATGGTTTCATTTTCACTCCCAGCCCTTTCTGGCATCTCCAAGCCTGAATGCTTGAAACCGCAGTGAACAAAATGATTCTGAGTTGTCATACTGCTTATTTCTTGCCAACTAGAAGAGGTTTTTAAGAGGTGTCATAAATAAGCGGCTACTGCAATTAACCAATGGCCCAATTAACTGAATATCGGCCGGAAAGCAATATAAACAATTTGGCTGATGATGTAAAGATATGTGGCAGTGTAAATGGAAGTATTAAATTACAGAAGTTGTTTGTGGGTTTTGTAAATAAGCAAAACTGTGGAAGATGGATTTCAATGTAATTTAATAAGATTAGGATGGACCAGTTTTCTAACTAACTAGTGAAAAGTAGGAGCACTGGTAATCAAATGAGTTTGGTCAATATGAAGAGATTGTTAAAAGTAGTCAGCAAGAGGAATAAGTATAAAGATGCTTAGAGAACTGTCTGCATCTTAAGAATGAAATACTGGCTTTGGAAGGAGTATAGCCTATGAGTCACAAGTTTTACGTTAGAATTCTGAGAATTAAACTATCTATTGATTACACAAAGCGGTAGACTTCATAAGTTTAGGGAGTGGTTTGACTAATGCTTATGAGGAATTGATAATGTGATTAGAGAGAAACTATTTCTACCAGTTGGAGAATCTAGTATCACAAGTCACAGTTTACAATTGAGGGGCTGAAGTTCATTTAAGAAACCCTCGTGTATATGGCAGAAATTTTGAGCTTCCTTCCAGAAAAGGCAGATAATGCTATATTAAATGGTACTTCTTTTAGATTAGGTATTGGTAGACTTTTGATACAGGAAATATTAAATCATGCTGGAGCAAAGGTTGGTACTTGGGTGCTGGGCTGGTGGTCTACTTCTGTTGAAGATGTTGCTTCAGTAATTAAAACTCTCTTCCTCGTCAGTGCTGGAGGCATTGATAATCAGACTGTTTCACGGGTGTTGTTTTCCAGGGCTGTGCCCAAGTTTATGAAGAGGATCAAGGTTCCAGACTACAAGGACCGGAATGTTTTTGGAGTTCCGCTGCTGGTGAACGTTCAGCGCTCAGGACACCCACTCCCTCAGAGTATTCAGCAAGCCATGCGTTACCTCCGCAACCATTGCCTCGACCAGGTCAGTGTCTTACTACCAAGATTGCACTTGTGTGACGTTTTACCAATCATCTTGTAAGCTCACTGATCTTTTAATCAATTCCGATAAAAAGCTGATTTGTTACTGCCAGTCACACAGCACAGAAGCAAGTTCTTTGGACCATCTTGTCCATTCTGATCAGGAGGTACCTAATATCCGTCAGTCTGTGCAGGGTTTTCTCTAGGTGCTCTGGTTTCTTCTCATATCCTAAGCACATGTAGTTTAGCAGGTTAATTGGACATTGCAAATTGCCGCTGATGTGTGATAGAATCTAGGAGGAATGATGAAATGTGGAGATAATAAAACAAGGGATTAATGTAGTATGAGTGTAAATAGGTGGTCAATTGTAAGGCAGACTCAATGGGCCAAAGGGCCTGTTTCCACATTGTACATCTCTATGACTCTTTACTCATCCAACTGAATGGCACTTGCCCATGGCCTGCTATGTCTTGGTGATTCAGGGGCTTCTTAAACATTGTGAATGTACCTGGCTCCACCACCCACTCGGGCAGTGTGTTCCGGACTTCAACCATCCTCTGCATCAAGTATCTTCCTCCGATCCCCTTATTCTTTTCCTTATATCTATGCCCTCTGGTTTTAAACACCTCTGCAAATGGGGAAGAGTTTCTTACTCTATACCTTATCCATGTCCCTCATAAATTTGTATTCTGCTATCAGATTCCCTTGTCAGCCTCCACTACTCCATAGAATACCAGTTCACTTTATCCATTCTTCCTCATAACTGAAACGCTCCACCCAGGCACCATCCTCTACACCCTGTCCAGTAGAATCATACCCTTTCTAAGGTGTGATGAGCAGCATTGCTAACAATATTCTGCAGTAGCCCAACCAAAGTCTAATAAAATTTGTACCAAAACTTCCCTGTCCTTTATGCCCCAGTTAATGAACACCAACATCCCTTAAGTCTCGCATTTTATCTACCTGTTGCCTTTCCAAACTAAAAAATAATTTGATTGTTCTTTTTAATTAGATGGAATCTTATGTTGTGGACTTTAAAGTATATTTGAGAATGAAAAAGTAGTCGTGTTAGACTTCTAACGGTTATAGAAAACATTAGCTTTATATGTCACATGTATATCAAAACATCGAAACTTGCAGCAAAATGCATCATTTGCATCAACAATCAAAATAGTTGCTATGCTTCCAGCACAAACATAGCATTGGCACAAATTACTAACCCTCATCGTACATTTTGTGGGGCATGTGGGAGGAAACCCACAAAGTCACAAGGAGAGCATATAAACCAGTGACAGACTGATATTGATGAAGACCAACCTTTACAAGATTTTCTTCCACGCTTTTAATAAACAGGTTGGATTATTCCGGAAGTCTGGAGTAAAGTCACGAATCCAAGCCTTGCGACAGATGAATGAGACTTGCACAGATGGTGTAAACTACGAAGGCCAGTCTGCCTATGATGTGGCAGATATGCTTAAGCAGTACTTCAGAGACCTGCCAGAGCCACTGATGACCAGCAAACTGTCAGAAACCTTTCTTCAAATCTACCAGTGTAAGTAACTAATCAAAGTTTGCAGCCTGGCAGAAACTTTCAGATCTGAGTGCCCCCAACTATGTTCGTCTCTGTTCGATGACCTTCAGTAGATTTTTTGCCAGGATGCAGAGATACTAGTATTGCAGGAACATTGGCTCCAAGCATCTATAGATCTTCTCATAAGCTCCCTCTTTTCAAGCCCTTCAGCATAATGGCTTATATTTCCCAATGTTATTGTTTGACAGCATGTTTTTTCCTTGGAATATTGTGTGCAATAGACAGCCAGGATCTCTGAAAAATATTTATCTTTTGTGTAGTGTTTTTATGGTATTTACTTGTTCATGAAGTAAGATAAAAGACAACTTCATGAGGTAGGGGAGAATACATTCTTTCCAATCCACCACTCCCTACCACCCCCTGCCCCATTCTTAATACGCCTGTTTTTGACAAAATTTGCAGGCAGCGTTGACGGAGGGTGCCCAGGTGCAGAGTTAACCTTTAACTGACAAGACCTCCTCATGACCTTGCAAACTGTGCCTGTGTCTAGCGGAAGTCTGGGGCCACTATCTGTCATTGTAGCTGTTTTCTTTGGAGAAGTGAAGAGGCCATGTTTCATCTTCACCACAATTGTGTCATGAACCAGTGACAAATGACACAATGAATTACAATTTGCTTCACCATTTTTCTACTTTTGAACCAGGAAATTTAAAATAAAAGCTATACTGGTATTTATGAAATTACCCAAAGTTTGCCAGTTGTTAATAATATTTGAGTATTTGGAAACTGTGATTTGTAAACAATTTAATTACAAAGTTCTGGGATTGTTCTGGGGGCTGGCAAGTGTAGCCATGTTTCAGGCGCAAACATGGCATGACCACAAACCATGCGTCTTTGGACTGTTGGAGGAAACTGGAGCACATGGACGAAATTCATGTGGTCATGGGGAGAATGTACTAACTCCTTACAGAATTGAACCCCGATCTTACAGCTGGCGCTGTAAAGCATTGTGCTAACCGCTACGCTATGTTATGCACACAGACTTCCTTTTATTTTGAGTAAATATGTTGACTTTATTTTGAGGTGATGGATATTTTGAAAATGATGTGTATTTTGAGGACGGTGTATATTTTTATAGTGATGTATGTGCCCACAGAAGGATTTTGTTAAAGCTTTCTTTCTGAAGCAGCTTGCATGTACTTTCAGTTTTACGCAATGCACTAGGCAAACAGAATAACCCTATATAGGCCCTTCAGTCATTAAGTGTTTCATCACCGTCAGCCTTATATTAAAAACATCAACTAGCCATGCACTTCAGGCCAAAAAAAGGAAGCTGACTCGTTCTTTACAGGATCAATTAAACTGAATTTAGGCCGAGGTTTTTTATGTGCACTGTTGTGACTTGAGTTAAAAATGGACTTAATTTCTAGAAAAACTTCTTATCTCCTCTTCCAGTATTCCCTTGCTCCTTTCAGTTGTCAAGTCAGGACCCAGAACAGGGGCAGCATTTATTGCCTGATCCTCTGGCCCAAAGGTTTAAAAGCCATTTATCTTGCCTGCTCTTTTCAGTGGCCTGGCTGACGTGAACTCATTAGAATGGAGCAGGCATCAGAATTTTTTCCCACTTCAAGCCACTGTGCTTGGGACAAGTTCGGGGTACATTAATGGTTATTGATGTGGAAGCTTACCACTTAAATTGCAAGTGGTATGAGACAAGATGATCTATATCCATTTTCATCTTAATTTCTATCCACCTGCCTTTCTTTCGCACCACTACTTTATCTTTTCCTGTCAATCGCATTCCTATGCCTAGTGTCACTTTATGGGCATACAATCAATATATGTATATGTAACTCCTTGGTAAAGGTTTCACTGCTAATGTGGCTGGGTATTTCATATAATGGTCTTTCTGTAAGTCACTTGTGTATTCATATTTATTGTGTCTTTTAAAATTATTATTATTGTGTTTTGTATCTTTTAAGTTTTTTTGTGCTGCATTGGATCCAGAATTTTGTTCTCCATTATACTTGTATACAGGAAATAACATTAAATAATATTAAATCTTAAAATGTTTGATACAACTCAGTAGCTTGGAGCAGCTCTTTGTGCTTACTAGTAATTCTGGACACTAACGGTTGTTATTGTTCATGAAGCACTCGGAAACAGCACTGCAGAGTGCTCCATATGGTGCCAGCCTTTGCTTGCAGTCGCACTTTAACTGCACCCAGTTTGAAAAGCGGACATTGCCTTTGAAAACGTGTATTTTGTGCTGCAGATGTCCCAAAGGATCAGCGTCTCCAGGCAATCCAGGCTGGCATCATGCTGCTGCCTGATGAGAACCGAGAGGCTTTGCAGACCCTCCTGTACTTCCTCAGTGATGTTGCAGCCGTGGTCGAAGAAAACCAGATGACACCTACAAACCTTGCAGTGTGCCTGGCCCCTTCACTCTTCCATCTGAACACGCTCAAGAGAGAAAACTCCTCCCCAAGGTACCGATTTCTTGATAGGTGGAGAGGTTGTCTTTGTTTTGTTTTAATATTACATTTTTTGCAGATTTTTAGACATTAACATAGTGAAGTACTTCCACAAGTTTATGGGAAGATTGCTAACATGTGTATGCTGACAGGCGGACGCATCCACAGATAATTACCCAGTACAGGTACCCAGTACCTAGGGAGCAACAGAATCCTTCACCTGTTCATAAGCCGAACACTTGGCAAGTTGATAATGTGGTCTCATGGCAATGTGTTTAAATTGATTTTGGCCAACCAAGGTCAATGTGTGTTTAAACAAAGATGCTTAACTCGATCATTCGTTTATTGCCAGGAACTGAGTTCCCACATAGTCCCACAGCAACCAGCAAACCCATCCCATTAGACTCCCAAATGCTTGGTCGTATGTATGGGCTGTACATAAATTGTCATTTGTAACCTGGGGAGGATATGCACTCGTATACACAGAGTTTACATTAGGTGGAGGGTTTAGTTACACAAAGGATGATCAATTGTATAGACATTAGAAACGAGATCATTAGGATGGATCTTGATTTTATCCAGTTGGGTAAAAGTTTATTTCTTGGATGAAAAAAGTAAGAGTAGAAGTAAAAATAGGTTGGCAAGCCTGGTTATATTGACACCTACACATGTACAGAGAGCAGCTGAGATCAGTAACACGAGGAGGTGGGGGGGGGGGTGGGGAGAAGAAGGTAAGGAATACTTGCACAGGGTTTGCAGGGGCTCACCCAGCTGTGACAGTAACTTCAACAAAATCTTTAAAAAAACTCAGAAAACCAGCACCACTGGGAAAAATTCACCCCTTCATTTATATAAACACACAAAACTGCTGCCAGACTCCCAAACCAAAACAGTGCCGATACGAAATTGCCTCCTTCATGATGACCTTCCTAATTATTTGTTGTGTGGGCCTATTGTGTAAAGTTGTCATTCATCAGCGAGTGAGACTGATAAGGACCTGTCCCAGAGTGACAGTTTAAGCGCTGTCCCCACACTCCACGATCCTCTCAGAGACACTAATTTAAAAAGGGAGCTTGACCTTGGCATGCAGTCTGCTAACTAATTTAAACTGAGGCGTCCCATTTCAGGACAGCCACTAAAGCAGAGACAAATTGCTGCGGGGTTGCTCAAGTGTAAGAATTTTTACTCCCATGTGAGTAACTTTGTGCCATAAATCAAGTGCCCTGTTCGGTGATCCTTATGCAAGTTTACAAGGTTTGCTGCTGTTTAATGATTCTTTTGTCCAATCCTACAAATACCTGTGCTGGCACCTAGGTGTCTGTGCTTTTGTTCACAGGTCATTACGTATTAATGAGATACTTGTCCCCTTTGAACCTAGAGTGATCCAGCGGAAGCAAAGCTTGGGCAAGCCCGACCAGAAGGACCTGAATGAAAACCTGGCTGCCACTCAGGGTCTAGCCCACATGATCGCCGAGTGCAAGAAACTTTTCAAGGTGTGCTGTGTTTGTGTTTCTTCGGTTTTATCCCAGATGGCCTTGAAATTGGTGATTGGTAATTTACTGTCACACACACACAAGACAATGGAGAAACTCAACAGGTCAGCCAGCATCTATGGAGAGGAACAAACGATCGACATTTTGGGCCGGGGCCGAGGCTTGGAAGAGGGTAGAAGTCAAAATAAGGTGAAGGTGGGGGGAGGGGAAGGAGTACAAGCTGGTAGGTGGCAAATTTGTAATTTAGCGAATGATTTATTATAAACTAATTGTTTATCTCAGGGGTCGGTTCTCACTATACTACCACTGAGATGTAATGAAAAGCCTTTGTTTACATGCTAGCCAGATGGATCATTCCATAATGGAGACAGTACAAAGGGAATAAAAAGAGGATGCTGAATGTTACTGTGAAAGTGCAGTGCAAGTGGACAAATAAAGTGTAAGGGCAATGACAAGGTCGATTGAGAGATCTGAGTTCACCATTATTGTAAAAGAGGTCAGTTCCAGAGCCTGGATCAGTACTGTTGAAAATGCAATATAGCAGTGCTGTCTTCAGCAGAATCGAGTTTAAGAAATCTGAAATCCAACTCCACTGGACAATGGAACTGAGTTTGGATGCAAATGGACCACAAACAAAGATGCTGAAATGCAGCCTGTTTGGCAGAGTCAATCCAGAATGATTTTCCACACCTGATTTGTTCTTCATTCTGCGTGCTCGATCCAGAGGAGAGAGGAGCTGCTGGCAAAGAAGCTATTGGGTCTGTTTGCAGTCCCCCTCCCACAGTTATCTTCCCTCTGACGAGACTGGGGAAAGGGCTGCAGTAGGTGCAATCTCACTTTATGCATGCCACATGCAAAGAAAAAGGGCCCACTAATCCCCTTCCCCACCTCCCCTCACCCCCTTTCATTTCTCCATGGCATACCTGTACAGAGAGGTTTTTTCAAGATCTGTCGTGGGCCTCTAGGGGTCAGTGAGGTCCCATATGAAACATCATTTATCAGGAATCAACAAGACTGAAATATTTCACCATATCAGATATTAGAAAGGCATTATCTTTATTCAGTTAAATACCATTGTCTTTGGTTTTCATTTCCCCATTATACTGTGTTTAAATTCAAATTCTTCCTTCTGAAGATGAGCTTAAACACAATATAATGGACAAATGAAAACATAGTTTTGGACTTTGACAAATTTGATTCTGCTCCGATAAAAAGCTGTACTTAATTGTAAACACTGTAAGCTTACAGGTAAATACTAATGACCACATTGAAAGGGAAACAATACAGGAGAAAATATATTTGTTAGATGTATAATAACCTTGGCAATATTTTATTCCCTAGATTCCAGAGGAAATGATGAGCCAGTGCCGTAACTCTTACATGGAGCAGGATTTGCAGCCGGTCAGCTTGGAGCAGCTGGGCCAGACCAGCAACGGTGAAGCGTCTGACTACCGGGCTCATCTGCAGAATCACATGCATTCTCTGCTGAAGGAAGCCAAGGACAAGTTTAAAGGCTGGGTCAATTGTTCAACGTCAGAGTCAGCAGAGCTAGCCTACAAAAAGGTACTTCCCATTGTTTACAGTCACCAATAAATCATGCCAGTGCATGTACAGTAAAAGTGAAGAGATTGCATTCTGGAGGTAAATTATCCATACCTACCTAGAAATGGAAGATGGATCCACAATTTCGCATGGAAAAATCCCAGAGTGCAAGCCAGCAGTATTACTCCTGCTTCAGTACTGATCCCCACTGCTATTTGTACATCAATGGCAAAGCAGTTGCCAGTCTCATAGAATTAGTGGCTACAAGTACCAATTGGGGCCAACCTTGCTGCTCGTCTCCTGGGGAGACTTAGACTTAGACTGCTATCTCCCCATCTACTTCAGCAATGGCCATTATTGTCAGCAATCAGCCTTAAGTGGCAGAACCTGTATAGCTAATCACTTTTTTTTTACACCAGTGGGGCCAAATCATCCTTACTAGTGGTGTACATTTGATCCTTGATATATCCACAATTTTTGTGAGGTGCCCAGTAATGTGTAGAAATAGGACTTCCAATTAACAGAATCCCTGCATTGGCCCAAGCCTCTTACAACTGACATAGAGGAAAATTCCTGGAAGTGACCAATTCCTGTCAGTGAACACTTCCATCAGCCCTCTTCCTCTTACTTTCCGTGGGAATTTTGCAGGTTTCCATTGAATTTCAGTGAAGTTATGCGTAGCAGCCGTGTCTATACATAAACACATCACTGGGGTGCCACAGTAGCATAGAGGACAGCATGACGCAATTATCAGTTCAGGCCGTCGGAGTTTGGAATTCAATCCCAGCATCCTCTGTAAGGAGTTTGTACAACCTCCCCATGGAATGCTTGAGTTTTCTGCAGGTGCTACGGTCCCTCCCACAGTCCAAGACATACCGGTTAGTAGGTTAATTGGTTATTGTAAGTTGTCCCATGATTAGGTGAGGTTAAATTGCGGATGCTGGCAGTATGGCTCAAAGGGCCTATTCTACGCTTTCCCTCTAAATAAATTATTAAACAACTGCCACGCCATCTTCAGTGGTGAAAAACCAAATGATCGCAATGTAATTTTCTTTGACCAGGCATGTGATGGCCCACCTCTGAAACTGTGGAAGGCTTCTGTTGAAGTTCCTGTTGCCCCAGAAGATGTTCTCTGGCGGATACTGCGAGACCGCCATCTCTGGGATGATGACCTACTTAGTTCGAAGGTCATTGAAAATTTGAATAGTCAAACAGACATCTATCACTACGTGCAAAGCAGCATGGCCCCACACCCAACTCGAGACTACGTGCTCATAAGGTAAATATTTCCATGCTCCTCTAGATATCATCTGTAGGGAGCAAAGTGGAATTAGATAAGCCAGTGTGGTCCTGCACTAAAAGTATTGTTCAGAAAGCTTCACCCTATACAAAACAGGAAACTACCATTCCTGATCCTTGAAGCGTCTGAGTTAGCTAATGACTAGCAGCAGTGGCTTAGGGACAGGTAGTAATAGGTCCACTTCAACTGGACTCTGTCTCCACATTCCCTAACCCAGAAAACAATACTGAATGAAAGGACAGAAAGTGGATAAACTGTTCTGCTGCACACAACTGGATCACCCCCCAGAGCTCGTATGAAGAATATGTAACTCAGTGCTGTGCTTCTGAGCGAGTTATTTCTTTCAGGAGCGAAAACAAAGTGGTGGGGGAGGGTGGGGAGGAGGAATAGCTTGGAAAATCACAGATCCCTGAATATTTGTTTTTCCCATTTACTAATTTGAAATATTGAGAGCAATTTTGGGCCCCATAGCTGAGAGAGGATATCTGGCCCTAGAGAGGGTTCAGGGCAGGTTCACACAAAAGATCCCAGGAATGAAAGGCTTAATCAATGAGGCACGTTTGACGTCTCTGGGCCCATACTCAATGGAGTTCGGAAGGATGGTGGGGGGGGATCTCATTAAAACCTGCCAGATACTGGAAGGCCTGGATAGAGAGGCACTATATTTCCATTAGTAGAAGAGTCCAGAATCTAAGGGTTTAGAGGAGTCTAGAATTAAAGGGTCATCCCATAGAATAGAGGGATGACCCTTTAACACCAAGATGAAGAGAAATTGCTTCAGCGGGAGGGTGGTGAATCTGCGGAATCCATTGCCACGGAGAGCTGTGGAGGCCAAGACTCCGGGTGTGTTTTAAGCAGAAGTTGGCAAGTTGTTGATTGGTAAAGGGTTAAGGGCTACAGGGAAAAGGCAAGAGAATGGGGTTGAAAAGAATCAGCCAAGATTGAATGGCAGAGCAGAAAAATGGCTGAATGGACTAATTCAACTTCTATATCTTATGGCCTTTGCATTGTTATTGAAGAATATGCATTTGAATCTATTCAATTGGTTTTTTTTCAGGACCTGGAAGACAAATTTGCCAAGGGGCAGCTGTGCACTGGTGGCCACGTCGGTAGAGCACAATGGAACACCGGTGGTTGGAGGAGTCCGAGCTAATGCCCTTACCTCACGATATCTAATAGAGCCCTGCGGGTCAGGGAAGTCTAAGCTCACCTACTTGTGCAGGATAGACACAAGGTATTAACTTGGTCTTTTTTCAGAGTTCTATCTAGTAATGTGGCGGTGTATTTCTAACGTTAGCCTGCTTTGGTGCATTGTTGCATCCATCAAGACATTTAGTATATGTGAACCAAGTGTTAAGAAGCTTGATTGGTTACATATATGAACGCAAAATTATTGAAATATACAAATTGTAATGTCCCAGATTTGTAGTCTATTTAGTCCAGAAAGCAATTTTATTTGTGTACTAAACTTTATGCAACAACAGCAACAGTTTTCAAAATGGTTTAATGGGAAGTTATTGGACTATCCACAAAGTAGAGATTACCAGGGTTGTTATACACAGGGGTGGTAATGGGGACAAGCTCCCACTATCTATTAAATGCTCCCAATGACTTGCATCTCAAGTAGCCTCTGACAACCAAGTCCAGCTCCTCGCCTTCACATGTGGCATAGCTACTGAGCCCAGCGAAATCATTTCTACTGACAGGAGAAGGGGCAAAGGTGGATTACTGGTGCCTTAAAACCAGTTACCTTAGGCAGATAGGGCTTGTCAGTCATGGTTGGCAGCTCACCTAGAAGGGAAACATGGGGGAGGCTTTGGGAGTAAACTCTGGAGCTGGAGTCGCTAAGGCAGTCCTATATTGAGTTCAATACTGACTGGCAACTCTTGTGACACTGCTGGTACCAAACTGTACCGTTCCTTTTGGTTCATCAGTTGCATAGAGAGGGGGAGCTCGCTACATGGAAAACAGCTTGCTCTCCATATCGTACTGCCCAGGTTCACATATCTAGACAGCTAGAACGCAATATCCATGGTCGACTCTGACCGAGAGAGACCCTCACCTCACTTCATTACTAAATCTGATAGCTAATCCGAATCAAAATCAGAATCAGGTTTAATGTCACTGGCAACTGTTGTGAAATTTGTTGTCATGTGGCAGCAGTACAGTGCAATACATGATAATAGAAAAAATGTGAATTACATTTAATTATGTTATATATATAGATACGTACTTAAATGTAATTCACGTTTTTTACTATTATTATGTATGTGTGTGTGTGAAATAGTTAAATAAGTAGTGCAAAAATAGAAATAAAAAACGTAGTGAGGTAGTGTTCATGGGTTCATTATTCATTCAGAATTCTGATGGCAGAGATACGAAGCTGTTCCTGAATCATTGAGTGTGTGCCTTCAGGCTTTTGTACCACCTTCCCGATGGTAGCAATGAGAACGAGTCATGACCTGGGTGATTTCTTCTACATAACCTTTACTAGTTTGGTGATCCGCATTACCAAAGCATGTCTGCCCAGTGTAAGAACAAAATTATGTCTTGCAGCATCCACCTGAGGCAGTGGCACTGGTTTCCATTGCCACCAGCATTTGCAATTGAGATAGGAGAAGTTAAGAGCTACTCCTATGCTGAACCCTCCAAGGAGGTACATGTGACCCTCAGCACTTAAGAACCCTGCCATCAGTCTGGCTGTCTTAAGCCACAGACAGTGATAGGGCACTGATATTGTCTTCAGGCTTCTTTCTAAACAATGTCATTTGTTATGGTCAAACATGTTGTTTAGATTTTTAAATGGCTGTGGTAAATTCTAAATCCATGTTCTCTCTTTCCTTTTAGGGGAAGGATGCCAGAATGGTACAATAAAGTTTTTGGACACTTGTGCGCAGCGGAAGTTGTTAGAATAAGGGACTCTTTTATTATTCACGGCTCCGGCAGTCAAGAAACCAAGCATTAGGGAACACCTTCCAGTAAACCAGCCTGTTAACTCTGAAGCACAGTCCTTCAAAGAATAATGTTTGAAAGGAAACTGGTGGACCTGCATTATACGTTTATGAGAGGTCTGCATGAATCAGACCTTGAATAGATGATTTTATTTTTTAAATTCTTAATTTTGACTGTAACGATATACTTTAAAAAGCTGCTTAATTCATTCATGAGGGCTGAGATATAGACCTTTACTGGAACACAGTTGGAATAACGGTCTTTAGATAAAAATGAAGTGCAAACTTGCATTGCATTTCCTTGTTTAGTGGCCACAATTGCTTCTATGAAGCATCAAGCATTTTGTGTAATGTAAATCAAGCCCTGGTGCGTACTTGTGATTTTTTTTCTATTATTCTCCATAACTTCCTTGTTTATGAATCATTGTTGTATTTTTCAGAGTTGTGCTTTTCTGTTTTGCTTACTTGGTTCAGTTATCTTAGCTAGCATGGTGCACCTGGAGGCGTGTGTGATTGAGGCTGTTTCTAAGCAATTGAAATGTGGGAGAGTGTGTAAAGAGTGGTGTCTGGTACACTTCTTGCTTGGAACATAATTTGCATGGCAGAATGAAACCCATTGATTAAGGGTCCAGTGGAATTTAAGGTTTCAATATCATAACTTATGCAAAAGACAATGAGGACCACTTTAAGGCCACTTCTCCCCATCAGAACTTTATTTCTTTTTCCCCCTCGTGCTAGAGTCATACTAATTTCTACATCTGAGAGTCTTGCCTGCCTAGTATTTGGAAAAGGTTTCCTTGGAGAACAACCTTAAACCCAATAAATCTTTGATTGTACAGCTAAGACACTAGCTATGTCTTAAAAGTTGGAAGGTTGGATTCTTTTGATGAACAATACCTCGTATTTTTTTCGTACCCACAATCTGAGATCTTCATGTAGTCTTGAAAGCTTCGAGGAATAGAAGCAATTTTAAAAGCAGTGATGGATCTGCATTTTAGCATACTGAAAACAAACTAGGCCACATTTTTAATAAAATGCATGTTGCTTCAAGGTGAAGCAATGTTCTGAAGTCATTGCCATGGAGTATTAAATGATGTACAGGTATCATTTAAAAACAATAACAGAAATTGTCATGAAAGAGAACATTCTGGATCTTTACTGGGAACCTGCTGCATATATTTAGTCAGTTCTATCTGTTTTGCATTGTGAGAATGTTAGGTAAACTAAAATAGTTCTTGAGTAGGATGCCACCCTTTTTCACCCTACATCTCCTTTTGCAGCAGAAGAATTCAATATTCCAACATCACTTTCTGCTGAAAATTGTCTCTGAAAACCAAGGCGTGCAATATCTTGGCTTAAAGTGCTAACTTGCAACCTCCTCGGATATCTTCAACCCATCCCACTTAGTTTCATGTTGTCAGGAGAAAAAATATTTACAACGATAATGATAAGTCTCTGCACCATGATTGCTATCCTGAGCAACATCTATTGATGCTAATTCAAGGTTCAGATTGGCAGATTTTTATTCGATTTCAAAGAAAAAATATAAAACAAAATATTACAGAAAATGTGAATCTAAAGAAAGTATTCAGGAATTCTCCTGCCTTCCACTTTATCTCTCTGTTCTTTCCTTACCTCCCCCATTTCTGTGTTTGTTTTATCTCTATGTTTTCCGTTTTGATGAAAGGTCATTATTGGAAATATTGTTTCTTTTTCTGCAGATGTTTTCCTGACTCGCTAAGTGTTTCCAGTATTTATTATATATAGAACAAAGAACAGCATATCCATGAAGGTTACTGATTATTGTAGAAACCCTGACAGTGACCTGCCAGGAAAGAGAACTGGCAAGTGCTAACTGTTTCAATCCCTAGATACATATTTCAGTCTAATGGGCCAGCAAGCTTTAGTCAGGATTTCAATCACAACCATTTCAGGGGTGCTTGTGGTGTCCTGAGACAAAATAGATTAAAGTTACTGGATTTAGTTTTGGCCCTCCAGTCTAGGATCTTGGCTGGGATCCACTAGACACCACTTTCAAGAGAAGTCTGGCTAATGTTTGTGAATCCCCACCTAATGCAATGACCCAAGAAAGGACAAGCAGAGGCCCCTCTTCTTCAGGCAACCTCCAAACATTGAAGGAGGGAGATATTTGATGTTAAGACACAACTCTGCTAATGTTACTGTTAGGTGTTCTGGATTTACAGGGCCCATGCGGTAATACAAAATAATACTGTGTTTTGATTATGTACGCGATCAATATGTTTTTCTTGGACTGTGTGGCTTTTTCATGTGTCTATCTTAAAACTATTCCCAGGCATACGTGTATGGTATCACATTATTACAACTGAGTTGTGGGCCTCCAAATAATATTATGATGTATATTTACTTAGTTTTCATTACATTTCGTATCACTCTACAATTCCCATCCAAGATTTAATATCCATGGTATTAGATAATATTGGAAATAGAAAGCAACAGAAGATCCCCAACTATTGACAAGTAATCCAGACATGTTAATGATAATCTATAACCTATTACTTTTATTTTTGTTTTAATTTTGGTTTTCTATCATCACCTGACAATCATAAGAGTTTGTTAGCAATCACAGGGTGTGAGGTGCCAAGTGGTCCTCAAATGGAAAGTAGCCTTTCTTACAGGTTTTACTGTAACATTGCTGTTTGTTTGAGGCTTAAATGGAATGTAGTTAATGCATATGCTGCCGTTAGGAATTCAATAACCCTTTTTTATTATCTGGGTGCTGGAGCCCTAAGTGAGCAGAATTTAAAAGAAGGATTTATCTAATATTGTTTAAAATATTTACCATTCAGTGTTATGTAAAGAGCATTTAGTGAAATTTGTGACAATGAAATCAATTTTATTCAGTGTTGTCCCTTCATTTTACAATGCTAGCTTATCTCTCTGTTTTGTTACCAGAATTCCTTTGGTATTTGTATGTAGATTTTGAAGTCACTGTATATACCATTGAATTGTAAACACATACACATGTCTAGCTGCATATTGCCAAATAGGGATAACGCATGTTATTAATTATTTAAATATTCCATGTATTTATACCTCAATTATACTTTTTGTACCTTTCTAAAATATTGTAAATATTTTACTTTGTCAAAGCTAAGGCATAAAGAAACTAGAACGTGTTTATATCTTTGTCTGTACAGTTATAACCATCAAGTGCACTATTAAATGTGTTAAAAAAGATCACTTGTTCTTTGCAATTTGTTAGTTGCATGTTCCAGCAAGGTATACCCTATCCTGCAGGTTGGATAACCCAGCTCTGCTTGTCTTGATGCACCTTGTTCTGACCTGTTTGAATGGTGATTGAAAAAGATTTAATAAGTAAATCCAACCAGAAAGACAAGATCTGATTTTACCTATAAGTTGAGGGTAACTTTATAAGATGAATCCTGAATTTAGTTCTGTGCCAGCCTTGTGCGACTCAGTGATGGAATACCAAAGGGCCTTAACTACTGACAAGACCAGTGCTAAAGGAGGACTAGCTATTTTTTTAAATGCTAGTTTGTGTCTTCACATTATCAGAATTGTTAGACCCCAAATGTGGGTTTTTTTGGCACAGGAGACCATTCAGCCTATTAATCCTGTACCTGTCAGTCCATTCCCTTTGCTGATTGGCATAGGCCTGTAGGGTTTGTCACCGGTGCATTTTGGATTGATGTAGGGAATGCTGCTGTGTGGGTGTGCACACTTCAAGTTTACCTGCAGCTCCATTCAGAACCTTCACAAGGGGCTTGCCTTTTAACGGACTGGCTGTTTCAACAGACTGAAATTAATGCTGAAGGTGGTTATACAATATCACTAACATCAGTAAATTACAAGGTACACGCCAGACAGCAGGGAGGGATTCGGGCTAATACCCATTCCTGGTAAAAAGCATTTAAGTTATGGGAACAATCAGCAGTGAAGAATATAACAGGGCTAGTACAAGCATCATCGGTGGGGATTGATGATATGCTGGTAGAACACTTGAAGCACTGTCAGCAAGTTAAAGAGACTAAACAAAGGCAGCAGCTGAAGAAATTAATGGACTTCATGAGGCACTGAAGATTCTTCTTGAAATTAAAACATCAGCAATGTTGATTAAACAGGAGATGCATCTCTGGACTAAGCATTTTGCTAGCAGTAAAAATATTAAGGTAACATTTCAGATTCACCCATTTTTGATCACATCAAGGAGGGGTTGGAAATGTTAAAGTGACTGCCCCAGCTGATCCACAGGAGGCCTCTGACATCAGGCAGGAGTGGCACAAACATACAGGTCTCTGCCACAGCGAGGCCTCATGAAAAGAGAGTGGGCTGCGTTTAGATTATAGAGCACAAAATCAAATGCTACGGAGCAGTGAAGTCTCAATGACCTAGATTAATGTGAGAAAAACCTGTTCACTTTGGAGTTAGTTTTCACTTCTATCATCAGATACAAACAGGGTGTGACACCCTGTAAGTGGGCATGTGGTCCCTCCGTCCGATCAAACTGATGGAAACCGAGTCTCGGGTGCCTAAAGAATCGGAATAAGGATCATAAGACCATAAGACAAAGGAGCAGAATTTGGCCATTCGGCCCATCGAGTCTGCTCCACCATTTTATCATGAGCAGATCCATTCTCCCATTTAGTCCCACTTCCCTGCCTTCCCCGGCATCATAACCTTTGATACCCTGGCTACTCAGATACCTATCAATCTCTGCCTTAAATACACCCAATGACTTGGCCTCCACCGCTGCCCGTGGCAACAAATTCCACAGATTCACCACCCTCTGGCTAAAAAATTTCTTCGCATCTCCGTTCTGAATGGGCACCCTGCAATCCTTAAATCATGCGCTCTCATACTAGACTCCCCCACCATGGGAAACAACTTTGTCACATCCACTCTGTCCATGCCTTTCAACATTCAAAATGTTTCTATGAGGTTCCCCCTCATTCTTCTAAACTCCAAGGAGTACAGTCCAAGAGCACTCAAACATTCCTCATATGGTAACCCTCTCATTCCTGGAATCATCCTAGTGAATCTTCTCTGAACCCTCTCCAATGTCAGCACATCCTTCCTGAAATAAGGAGCCCAAAACTGCACGCAGTATTCCAAGTGAGGGCTTACCAGTGCCTTATAGAGCCTCAACATCACATCCCTGCTCCTATACTCTATTCCTCTAGAAATGAATGCCAACATTGCATTCGCCTTCTTCACCACCAACTCAACCAGGAGGTTAACCTTAAGAGTATCCTGCACGAGGGCTCCCAAGTCCCATTGCATCTCAGAATTTTGAACTCTCTCCCCATTTAAATAGATCAGATTTATTATCACTGACTTATGTGATGTGAAATCTATGTTTTTACAGCAGCAGTACATCAGCAAAAATTACTATCAATTGCAAACATAAACAAATAGTGCAAAATAAAAGAATAACAATGTAACAATGTTCACGGGCTCTTGGACCATTCGGAAATCCGACAGAAGAGGGGAAGAAGCTGTTTCTGAATTGTTGGGTGCAGGGCTTCACCTCCTTTATCTCCCCCTTCCCCGATTGCAGTAATAAAAAAAGGGGGCATGTCTGACTGGTGAAGGTCCTTTATGATGGATGCCCCCTTCTTGAGACATCACCTCTTGAAGATGTCTTCAGTGGTAGGGAGGGTCATGTCTGTGATGGAACTGGCTGAGTCTACTACTGTCTGGAGCCTTTTGCAATCCTGTGTACTGGACAGCTCGTTGAGCAATTAACCAGAATCCTCTCCACCAAAAATTTATAGAAATTCGCAAGGGTCTTTGGTGAAATACCAAATCTCCTCAAATTCGTAACTAAGTACAGCCAGTGGCATGCTTTCTTCAAGTTTGCATCAGTGTGTTGGACTCAGAATACATCCTCCAAGATACTGATGCCAAGGAACATAAACCGTATAACCATATAACAATTACAGCACGGACATAGGCCATCTCGGCCCTTCTAGTCCATGCTGAACGCTTACTCTCACCTAGTCCCACTGGCCTACACTCAGCCCATAACCCTCTATTCCTTTCCTGTCCATATACCTATCCAATTTTTTTTTAAATGACAAAATCGAACCTGCCTCTACTACTTCTACTGGAAGCTCGTTCCACACAGCTACCACTCTCTGAGTAAAGAAGTTCCCCCTCGTGCTACCCCTCAACTCTCAACTCATGTCCTCTTGTTTGAATCTCCCCTACTTTCAATGGAAAAAGCCCTTCCACATCAACTCTATCTATCCCCCTCATAATTTTAAATACCTCTATCAAGTCCCCCCTCAACCTTCTACGCTCCAAAGAATAAAGACCTAACTTGTTCAGCCTTTCCCTGTAACTTAGGTGCTGAAACCCAGGTAACATTCTAGTAAATCTTCTCTGTAGTCTTTCTACTTTGTTAACATCTTTCCTATAATTCGGTGACCAGAACTGTACACAATACTCCAAATTTAGCCTCACCAATGCCTTGCACAATTTTAACATTACATCCCAACTCCTATACTCAATGCTCTGATTTATAAAGGACAGCATACCAAAAGCTTTCTTCACCACCCTATCCACATGAGATACCATCTTCAGGGAACTATGCACCATTATTCCTAGATCACTCTGTTCTACTGCATTCCTCAGTGCCCTACCATTTACCATGTATGTCCTATTTTGATTATTCCTACCAAAATGTAGCACCTCACACTTATCAGCATTAAACTCCATCTGCCATCTTTCAGCCCATTCTTCTAACTGGCCTAAGTCTCTCTGCAAGCTTTGAAAACCTACTTCATTATCCACAATGCCACCAATCTTAGTATCATCTGCATACTTACTAATCCAATTTACCACCCCATCATCCAGATCATTAATGTATATGACAAGCAACATTGGACCCAGAACAGATCCCTGAGGCACACCACTAGTCATTGGCCTCCAACCTGATGAACAGTTATCCACCACTACTCTCTGGCATCTCCCATCCAGCCACTGTTGAATCCATTTTACTACTTCAATATTAATACCTAACGATTGAACCTTCCTAACTAACCTACTGTGTGGAACCTTGTCAAAGGCCTTACTGAAGTCCATATAGACAACATCCACTGCTTTACCCTCGTCAACTTTCCTAGTAACCTCTTCAAAAAAATTCAATAAGATTTGTCAAACGTGACCTTCCACGCACAAATCCATGTTGACTGCTCCTAATCAGACCCTGTCTATCCAGATAATTATATATACCATCTCTAAGAATACTTTCCATTAATAAAGCTGCTCACTCTTTCCAACTCTAACCCTTCGATGAAAACTGGGGTGAATGTTCTCCTGACCTCCCCTTCCTGAACTCCACAATCAATACCTTGGTCTTGCCCCAGCTGTACAAAGCAGCAAGTGCATCAGCACTTTGCTCAGCTATAGGGGCCGCCTTGTGGAGCTCTCTGGACATCTCAGCGAAAGTCAGCCCAGTCTGCACCAGCTGAGAGACTGGCAAGGAGTCGGCATGAGGATGCCATTTGTCAGCCTCATGTTTGCTTTGGAACTGAAATCAGCAAGGAACTATTGTGAACCCTCTTTCTATCAAGTTATTTCCTAAGCAAACCTCCATCCCTGCCCTCATCACTACTGCGGACCATTCTAACTGATGCTCAGAAGCTCACAGGGAGTGACGTCTGCAAGATTTTTACCAGTCATAGGATGTAACATTGCCAAATCCTGAAGATCTGATTGATTTGGATGTAGAGTAATAAAACTGCAGATGCATTCATTATTACTTGCCAGCCCTCAAGAATCAAGAATTGTTCCTTTGAGCTAGTTGCATATACTGCTCCTTTAGTTAGGAAAGTTAAAAACGAGTAAATAGAAACCTGTCACATGACATCAGAAATAGGGATGTTGCAAGAATGTATCATCAAGGGCTGACTGAATGAACACTTAGGCAAGTGTGGACTTAACAGTGTGATTCAGCATGGATTTGTGAGGGATTACTCATATTCAACTAATCTAGTTGGATTTTTCAATGAAAGTTGGGTGTATCAGCATTTGGATGCAGTCCAAGGAGATTCACAATTGATACGAGCTTACAGGAATTTTTTAATTGAAACAATCATGTTGAAACTTTTCTGATAAGAGAGATGGAGTAAAAGAATTGTTCATTGCAGAAGACAGGATGGCAACCTTCACTTTATAGAGCTGTCAATATTTGTACATAAAGATGACCGTCAGGATTTTATACACCTTTATATGAATTTCAGGTGGAAGAGTTTGGTAGAAGGTCAGTTGTATAAATAGGATAAGAATGTTACAATGGCTCATGGAAGGATTAGGCGACCAAAATCATGAAGATGGAATTCAACGCAAATAAATTCAATATCATCAACTCTAGGAACAAGAGAGACAAATTAGAATATTTCATCAATAGTGAAATAACTGTAATTCAATAGAACCTATTAAGATGAAAGAAATGCTCATTTTTATCAGAAGAGGAGCTAGATAACAGTCAGAGAACGATACTGCATTGTACACTCTTAGTTAGACCCTATATGGAGTAAGTTATTGTGCTTGAGGCTATGTTTAGCATGAAAGGGCAAATATTCGAGATTGATAGCGGGCACAAAGGGCATCATTAGGAGAACTGGTTGCATAAACTTCCAAGCATTAAGACTACATTCACACTACGCCGGATAAATCCGTAACCAAAGTTTTTTCTCTTCAAAAACGAACCTCCGTCCACGCTAAAACGGTGTTTTCATCTCCTGAAACTGGAGCTTTTCAAAAACGCTTTCCAGGGTGGGTATTTTTGAAAACACTGCTCGGGCAGACCAGTGTGGATGGGGTAACTGGAGACTTCCAAAAACGCTATCAGACAACAGTGCGCTATTTCAATGTTTTCTTGAACGCAACCTAACAATTTCAGAACAGACAGCAACAAAACTGACGCCAGAAGAGTTAGAAATGTACTCACCAAATACTTTGACCCATAACTTACTGAATAAATAAGTAAACACGAGGAAATCTGCAGATGCTGGAAATTCAAAAAACAGCACACACAAAATGCTGGTGGAACACAGCAGGCCAGGCAGCATCTATAGGAGAAGCACTGTCGACGTTTCGGGCCAAGACCCTTCATCAATAAATAAGCATACTGTATTCACTTTGCCCTGTTTTCTGTCCTTGCTCGTATGAAGGTGGTTTACCTATTTATGCAAGTACTTCTCTGACAATAGATGTGTAACAGCCTAATGTAACATTGTATGGAAATACAAGATCACACTGATGCAGACATGTTTTATACATTTAACAAGGTGCTTTATTAATGCAACAGAGTTAGTCAGTTTTTCAATGTTCGTCATCAGCCGGGTCAATCTGTCTGTGAACTCTCTGTCGGTTGCCGCCGTATGCTCCATTATTTGTTTTTTTATAGTTTTAAGTTCTCCTGCGTGACAGCCAACAGCTGTCCGTGGTTTTAAGTTTCTCTAGTCTGTAACTGAACAAACACGTACTCCTACGGCGAGATTCGACACCAAACATGTCGCTTGTTTTCGGTAGATGTGTCCTGCACATGTGCAGAAGGAGGAGATTTGCCAAAATCTCTGTTTCAGTGTGGATAGAGATATTTTCAAAAACGCATAATGTGGACCCCTATCATTTTTACGCAAAACCAGCGTTTTCAAAATTATCCGGTCTAGTGTGGATGTAGCCTAAGAAGGTTGAGGCTTTGTCTGATGGTGATTAACTGATAAAGGGATTTGACAGGTTAGATGGAGATGTCATCCAATAGAGGAATCCAGAAGAACAGGGAAACGTTTCACATTCAGAAAGTTATCAATAAGACTGAAAGAGCACAGAAACGTTTTTTTAAAAGGATGTTGCCAGGACTTGAGGACCTGAGTTCTAGGTTAGGACTTTATTCCCTCCAGCGTAGGACAATGAGGGAGATTAGAAAGAGGTATAAAATTACAAAGGGTGTCATCATTATTATGTGCCATGCCATATGACGTAGGTGATCATGGTGATCATGATTGTTCATGGCAAATTTTTCTACAGAAGTGGTTTGCCATTGCCTTCTTCTGGGCAGTTCCTTTACAGATGACCCAAACCATTATAAAGACTCTTCAGAGATTGTCTGCCTGGTGTCAATGGTCGAATAATCAGGATATGCACCAGCTGCTCATACGACTATCCACCACCTGCTCCCATGGCTTCACGTAACTCTGATCCTGTGGGCTAAGCAGGAGCTAAATCTTGCCCAAGGGTGACCTGCAAGCTAGCGGAGGGAAGGAGTGCCTGACACCTCCTTTGGTAGAGATGTAACTGTACCCCGCCACCCAGAGGTATAGATGGGGTAAATGCTAAAAGGCTTTTTTTCCACTGAAGTTGAGTGATACCTAGAATGACAAGCCATAGGTTAAGGGTGAAAGGTGAAATACTTAAGAGGAACCTGAGGGAGAACCATAGAACCATAGAGCATTACAGCACAGAAGCAGGCCTTTTGGCCCTTCTTGGCTGTGCCGAACCATTTTTCTGCCTAGTCACACTGACCTACACCTGAGCCATATCCCTCCAAACCCCTCTCATCCATATACCTGTCCAAGTTTTTCTTAAATATCAAAAGTGAGCCCACATTCACCACTTCATCTGGCAGCTCATTCCACACTCCCACCACTCTCTGCGTGAAGAAGCCCCCCCAATGTTCCCTTTAAACTTTTCCCCCTTCACCCTTAACCCATGGCGTCTGTTTTTTTTTCTCCCTTAGCCTCAGTGGGAAAAGCCTGCTTGCATTCACTCTATCTATACCCATCATAATTTTATACACCACTATCAAGTCACCCCTCATTCTCCTACGCTCCAGGGAACTAAGTCCTAACCTATTCAACCTTTCTCAGTAACTCAGTTTCTCAAGTCCCAGCAACATCCTTGTAAACTTTCTCTGCACTCTTTCAACCTTATTAATATCCTTCCTGTAATTAGGTGACCAAAATTGCACACAATACTCCAAATTCGGTCTCACCAATGTCTTATACAACCTCACCATTACATTCCAACTCTTATACTCAATACTTTGATTTATAAAGGCCAATGTACCAAAAGCTCTCTTTACAACCCTATCCACCTGTGACGTCACTTTTAGGGAATTATGTATCTGTACTCCCAGATCCCTCTGTTCTTCTGCACTCCTCAGTGTCCTACCATTTACCTTGTATGTTCTACCTTGGTTTGACCTTCCAAAGTGTAATACCTCACACTTGTCCACATTAAACTCCATCTGCCATTTTTCAGCCCATTCCTCCAACTGGTCCAAATCCCTCTGCAAGCTTTGAAAACCTTCCTCACTGTTCACTACACCTCCAATCTTTGTATCATCAGCAAATTTGCTGATCCAATTTGCCACATTATCATCCAGATCATTGTAATAGATGACAAATAACAATGGACCCAGCACTGATCCCTGTGGCACACCACTAGTCACAGGCCTCCACTCAGAGTAGCAATCCTCCACTACCACTCTCTGGCTTCTTCCATTGAGCCAATTTACTACCTCTCCATGTATACCTAGCGACTGAATCTTCCTAACTAACCTCCCATGTGGTACGTTGTCAAAGGCCTTACTAAAGTCCATGTATACAACATCCACTGCCTTCCCTTTATCCACTTTCCAGGTAACTTCCTTGAAAAACTCTAATAGATTTGTTAAACATGACCTACCCCCATGCACAAAGCCATGCTGACTTTCTCTAATAAGTATCCAAATACTTGTAGATCCTATCTCTTAGTATTCCTTCCAATAATTTACCTACTACCAATGTCAAACTTACCAGCCTATAATTTTCTGGCTTACTTTTTGAGCCTTTTTTAAACAATAGAACTACATGAGCTATCCTCCAATCCTCCGGCACCTGACCCGTGGATATCGACATTTTAAATATTTCTGCCAGGACCCCTACAATTTCAACACTAGTCTCCTTCAAGGTCCTGGGGATTTATCTACTCTGATTTGCCTCAAGACAGCAAGTACCTCCTCCTCTTTAATCTGTATAAGTTCCATGACCTCCCTACTTGTTTGCCTTGTTTCCATAGACTCCATTCCAGTTTCCTTAGTAAATACAGATGCAAAAAAAACATTTAATATCTCTCCCATTTCTTTTGGCTCCATACATAGCTGACCACTCTGATTTTCAAGAGGACCAATTTTATCCCTTACTATCCTTTTGCTCTTGACATACCTGTAGAAGCTCTTAGGATTATCCTTCACCCTGACTGCCAAAGCAACCTCATGTCTTCTTTTAGCTTTCCTGATTTCTTTCTTAAGTATTTTCTTACTCTTTTTATACTCCTCAAGCATCTTATTTCCTCCCTGCTGCCTATACATGTTAAACATCTCTCTCTTCTTCTTTATCAGAGTTTCGATATCCCTCGAGAACCAAGGTTCCTTATTCTTATTCATTTTGCCTTTAACCCTGACAGGAACATACAAACTCTGCACTCTCAAAATTTCTCCTTTGAAGGCCTCCCACTTACCAATCACATCCTTGCCAGAGAACAACCTGTCCCAATCTACGCTTTTTAGATCCTTTCTCATTTCTTCAAATTTGGCCTTTTTCCAATTTAGTACTTCAACCCGAGGACAAGATCTTCTTCACTCAGAGGGTAGTGCAAGTGTGGAATGAGCTTCCAGCGGAAGTGGTGGCTATGGATCCAATTGCAACATTTAAGAGAAATTTGGATAAGTACGTGAGTGAAAAGTGTATGGAGGGCTGTGCTCCAGGTTCAGGTCAATGAGACTAAGCAGTACAACAATTCAACATGGACTAGATGGGCCAAAGGGCCTGTTTCTGTGCTATAGTGCTCTATGATTCTATGCAGAATAAAATGAGGAATCAGTATTTTTCCTCATGAAGTCTGGTGTTAATGTTTTTAAAGCTTAGTTCATTAAGCATTGATTAGCAATGGGTATCCCGAGCAGGGCACAGAGGCCATCAATAAAGTGGTGGCACAGACTCATGATCCAGTTGGATGGTGAATCAGCTCGAGGTTCTCAAACTTCCAGCTTCCACTCCATCCCGAGCTGCTTCTGGAGTGCAATCAGACAAGGAAGTGCAAGGAAATTATAAGGTAGATTGAGAGGTCAAGAATCCATCTTGTTATATGAGGGGACTGTTCCATCATATTCTAACTGTGGGGTAGAAGCTACCTTGATTCTGAATATGTGATTAATACAGAAAAGTAGAACCGAGGAAGATTAACCACAATCATAATGAATAGTATTCCAAGAGAGAGGGACGGAATGGCCTTCCCTTGTTTCTGTTTCCTATTCTGTTGAACTCTTGAGTCCTCATGCACTACCAGGGTCCTCACACAAACTTCGCACTGCTGGCACCAATGAATTTCTCGGTCATTGCATCATTATTAATATTCTTCAACCTCCTTGATTTCTTGAAGCAAGAAAACGAGGAAGGGTCGTACCTGCAGATTTGATGTAGTTCGTATGAGTCTGCAAGTTACAGATGGGCCAGCAGATGTCAGTAGTAAGCCAAGAAATCAAATTTTGTACACAAGCCAGTTGGTTCCGATTCTGATACACTTATTTATTACATGTACATCGAAATATACAATGAAATGCATCATTTGTGCTAGCAATCAATATAAACAAGAACGTACTGGAGACATACCTTGGTGTTCATTTAGACCTTGCTGCAGTTACAAACATTTGGTAGCCCATTTCACTTCCCACCTCATTTTATATTTGTCAGATTTCCTTATGACATGGGAAATCCAACAGCCCCAATCCTCCACTTAATTCCTCGTAACTGAGTGTCTCTCAGATTCTCATCAACCAGCCACCTAACCACACTCAGCGTAATTTACAGTCGTCAATTATTTCACCAAGTCAGCTCGTTGCTCCGAGGCTGAGGGCGTGGGCCTGCTCTGGGTTTCGTGTCTGAGGACTCACTTTTGTTCCCAATGCTATTTGCCTGCTTTTATTGTTTGCACAGTTTGTTTTTTTATCTCTCTCTGCACATTAGGTGTTTGTCAGGTTTTCTTTAATAGGCTCTTTTGGGTTTCTTGTTTTATGGCTGCCCGCAAGGACACAGATCTCAAGGTTGTACAATATATACATAATTTGATAATAAATGACTTTGAACTTTGAACTTTCTATTTAATCAAGTAGTCGATTATTTATTGCTGTCATGTTGGAACCAAGCTGCGCTCTCCATTGAGAACATAGCCTGGACAGCTGTTTTTTTTTAGCTGGTAGGGATGGTCTTGAGGACACAAAGTGGAGTTAGGGGTCAGGTTAGGGATTAGGGACAGGGCTGTGGGGGAGATAGAAGTCAGATTATGTTATATTTTGTAACACCAAAATATAAAGCTAATCAAAATTAAAATACAGAGCCAGAAATAACCTCATTTTTACTTTAACTGAGGTATGCACTCATGACCTGGTGGCATGATGTATGCCATTCATGTACTTTTACATGTAACCAGTAATGAATTATGTAAGCAACAAAGAACATATTTACAATATTACTCAAATGAACAGACGACACTCCTCCCTGCTTAGCTATAAAATCGATCTCAATAATACAATGCACCTCCACTTACATACATATACATTCCAGTTTAAGATGGCACTGGTGAAGCCCATTGACTACTTATCAACGGCAAACGAAACAAAAAAGTACAACTAAATAATTTATTAATAATATTTTTTCTGATAATATTTCTGGTAACCAATCACCACAATCACTGGAGAGGCAAAGCAGAGTTGAGGGTCAAAGCAAGAGGGTGCAAGGCAAAGTTGAGGCAAGGTTAAGGCCAAGTTGAGGTCCATCCACCAAGCTGGGAGTGAGGAAAGACCCGAGGTTTGATCGATCGAAGCGCCAGGCCAATTTGGAAAGGTCAGGTACGGGCTGAAACATACTTGATAATAAATCTACTTTGAAATTTGAACTTTTATATATATATAATACAACTACTATATAGACACCGCAGCATAGTAAATACTAAATTGTCCCATTCAAGCCTAAAGATTTAATGGCTGAAAAAGATTTTTTACTCTTGTGAAATTACATCTTAGCTGACAAGGGGTTTACCAGCTTGGCAGGTGAAACTTGTGGCAGTGAAACAGTATCAGGTTTTGGGTCTCCATGGGACTGTGGGAAATGGTTCTGACTACTCTGGATACCTTTCTCCTAGACATGTGGGCATCCAGAACAGTGCATGGCAAGCTGCTCGATCTGCCGATCTATCCCAGGACACCAGACCCAGCTCTGAGCCAATGCTTTCATTCTGACCACGCCTAGGTGACTGGCATGTACAGGTACCTCCTCCAACACTTTTACCATGTGGACCTGGGACCGTGTGTGGTCATTTCTTGTTTCCTTTTCAATCATCTCTGCTGTTGTAGGGACATTTTCAATTTACTTCAGGAAGAATACATCAAGAATACATCCCTTTTGTAATTTTTCCGGTATTTCCCTTTCCAAGGGTAAATGGGACAATCCATCTGCATTTTCATGATTAGTTGTCCTCTTGGATTCGATGTTGTTAATGTGTCCTCCAAGAAACAGAGCTCATCTCTGTATTTGTGCTGCTGCTGTTAGTGGAACATATTTCTATGGATTGAAAACGGACACCAGTAGTTGATGATCAATAATGAGACTAAATACCTTCCCACACATGTACTTGTTGAAATGTATTACACCCCAAAGCCTCTCTGTCAATGTGTGTGTAATTTTTATCTGAAGCAGTAAGGGAGCGTTCACTTCCATCATTCATAACGTGACATGACTGCACGTATACAAATAAGTGAGGCACCACAGGCAAGCTTCACTGGATGATGTTTATCATAAAGTGTGAGTAAAATGTCTGCCATCACCATTTCCTTTGCCTTTTGGAAAATCACCTCGCACTGCCATCTCTTCCTGATCTGTAGTAATGAGTTCAGGCACTGGAGCACAGTAGCCAAATTTGGCAAGGACTATAATAGAAATGGAAAAATCTAGAAAGGACCACAACTATAACATGCCCTTTAACATGGCCTTGGGACATTCACCACTGCTTGAATTTTCTCAGAACACCTGTGTAGTCCATGTGTGTCGATGCCGTGACCACAGTAAGGGATGTTTAGTTTAAAGAATTCACATTTGTTGCATTGTGCTCTGAGCCCATAATCTTGTAATCTTTTTAACACTGTCTTGAGATTTTCAAGTTGCTCCTTGTCATCGTTACCGGTAACAATGATGTCATCCAAGAAACACTGAGTGCCTGGGCAGCCTTGTAGCACCTGGTCCGTGGCTTTCTGCCAGAGTGCAGGTGCAGATGCTACATCAGAAATAAACCTATTATATCAATAAAGCCCTTTGTGAGTGTTTACCATGAGAAACACTTTGGACTCTTAGAGCCGTAGAATCATAGGAAAGTACAGCTCAGAAACAGGCCCTTCAGCCCATCTAGTCCAAGCCATACCATTTAAATTGCCTACTCCCATCAATCTGCACTCAGACCATAGCCCTCTATACCCCTACCTTCCATGTACCTATCCAAACTTCTCTTAAATGTTGAAATTGAGCTTGCATGCACCACTTGTGCTGGCAGCTCTTTCTACACTCTCACGACACCCTGAGTGAAGAAGTTTCCTCTCATGTTTCCCTTTACAACCTTATCTACCTGTACCGCCACTTTCAATGAATTATGGACTTGTATTCCCAGATCCCTTTGTTCTATTGCATTCTTCAGTGTCCTGCCATTAACACCTCACACTTGTCTGCATTAAACTCCATCTGCCATTTTTCAGTCGATCTTTCCAGCTGGTCAAGATCCAGCTGCAATCTCTGGTAGTGTTCCTTGCTGTCCACTGCACCCCCAATCTTAGTGTCATCTGCAAATTTGCTGATCCAGTTAACCACATTATCATCCAGATTATTGATATAGATGACAAACAACAACAGACCCAGCACCAACCCCTGCAACACTCCACTAGACACAGGTCTGCAGAGAGGCAACCATCTATGTCCACTCTCTGGCTTGTCCCACAAAGCCAATGTCTAATCCTACTTCTACCTCATCCTGAATGCCAAGCCAATGAACCTTCTTAACCAACCTCCCATGCAGGACCTTGTCAAATGCCTTGCTAAAGTCTATGTAGACAGCATCCACTGCCTTGCCTTCATCAACTTCCCTGGTAACTTCCTCGAAAAACTCTATAAGATTGGTCAGTCAGCAAAAAGTCATGCTGACTATCGCTAATCAGTCCATGTCTGTACAAATATTCATATATCCGGTCCCTTAGAATACTTTCCAATAACTTCTCTGCTACTGAGGCTACTCCTGTTGCCCCTGAACTCCACTTAATCTTGGAAAGAATTCCTTTGACCTCTACGCAGTGATGCTCACTGCCTGCTTTATCATGGATGGTATAATGAACTGGACAGGCTTTGCAAAACCTGAATGTGGCATTTTCATTTAACATTATTTTACTCTGGATATGTTTGAGTTTTCCAATGCTGACCTTGAACACTGCTGTGGCATCATCCAGTACCTTTCTTAATTCGCTTTCAATTGACTGTATTGCAGGGAATGTGGCATGCAAATGGTAAATGACCTCCAATCAAGTTGTAGCTGTCTCAGCCACTCACAAGCACACAATGCTGCCTCTCCTGTTTTTACCACACACAAGCCCAATGTTGCTTGTTGGTTCTACTTCCCTGCTACATACCCACAGGAGTTAACTTTTCTCTAGTATAAGTTCTTGGTTGAACATCAGCAGGTTTCAGTTCAAAATCATTTTGTTGAATGACTGAAACAGCCAATTCCATTTTAATCAATTTGCTTAGACCATTTGGCCCATCGAGTCTGCTTCGCCATGCAATCATGGCTGATCCTTTCTTTCCCCTCCTCAGCCCCATTTCCTGGCCTTCTCCCCATAACCTTTGATGCCGTATCCAATCAAGAGTCTATCAAGCTCTGCCTTAAATATGCACAGCAACCTGTGGTAATAAATTTCACAAATTATGGTCTTAATAGCAGAGTTCAGTGCTAGAGTGTTCATCGGGTTTGTGGAGCTATCCATCAGTGGAGAGTGGACAGTGTTATTCTTTTGTTCAAGAAAAGTAATGTGGATAATCCTGGGAATTATAGACCAGTGAATCTTACATCAGTGGTGGGCAAACTGTTGTAGAGGATTCTTAAAGGCAGGATTGGCAAGCTTTTAGAGAAGTATAGTCTGATCAGGGATAGTCAGATGGCTTTGTGGAAAGCAGGCCGTTTACTTATGAGCCTGAATAAATTTTTGAGGAAATGACAAAACACATTGATGAAGGTAGAGCAGTGAATCTGGATATGTATTTTAATATGGCATTTGACAAGCTTCCCCGTGTTAGGCTCATTCAGAAAGTCAGGAAGCATGGGGTTCATGGGAACTTGGCTGCGTGGATTCAGAACAGCCTTGTCCACAGAAAGCAGAGGGTAGTAGTAGGTGGAGTGTACTCTATCCATGAAGAGTGGATCTCTTCTGGTACCCCTGATTATTTTTTTCAAATTCAGCGATACAGCATGAAACAGGCCCTCTGAGCCGTGTCACCCAGCAACCCACTGATCGAAACCTAAGCTCATCACAGGACAATTGACAACGACCAATTAACCTGCCAATAGGCAAATCTTTGGAGTGGGAGGATGCAGGAAAAACTTTCTTACAAAGGATGCTGGAATTGAACTATTACAGCCCTGAGCTCTGAATTCACCCAGAAAAGTATGAAGTGATACACTTAGAAAGTCAAATCTTAAGCAGAGTGCAAGGTTAAGGGCAGGATTGTTAGCAGTGTGGGGGAAACAGAGAACCTTGGGGTCCACTTCCAAAGATCCCAAAATGCATGTAGACATACGGTTGATTAAGAAGACATATTAGTCAGGGAAGTGAGTTAAAGAACCACAATGTAATGCGACAGCTCCTTAAAATACTGGACAGATCAAATGTGGAGAATTGTGTTCAGCTCTGGTTGCATCATTATAGGACGGATGTGGAAGGAGAATAAGTGGTGACATAATGAGATGTAGAAGATGATAAGAGGCATAGACAGAGTGGACAACCAGCACTCTTCCCCGCCCCCCCCCCCCCCGAGTGGCAATGCCTAACACAAGAGGCATAATTTAAGGTGATTGGAGGTAAGTATAGGAGGGACATCAGAGGTAGGTCAGAGAGTGGTGGGTGCATGGAATGTGTTGCCGGGGTGGTGATACAGGCAGATACATTATGGACATTTAAAAGACTCTTAGATAGGCACATGGATGAAAGATAAACGGAGGGCTATGTGGTGGCGAAGCACTGGATTGATCACGGAGTAGATTAAACCATGGGCTGAAGGGCCTGAGCTATATGTACAGCTATACATTGTATGTTCAACACAGAAACAGGCCCTTTGTCTCAACTGGTCCAAGCCGACCAAGATGCCCCTTCCCAACTAGTCCCATTTGCAATGAGCTCAGCTTTCCAGTACATTACCCGTCCAATGTATTTTAAAAGTTGTTATTGTACTTGCCTCAACCACGTCTTTTGGCAGATCACTCCACATACATACATTTTTGTGTGAAAAGGTTTCTCCTCAAGTTCCCATCTCACCTTAAACCCATGCTGATATCCCAATTCCAGAAAGAGTGCATCGGCTCAATCCATGTCCCTCATGATTTCATGCACCTTTGTGAGATCACCTCTCAGTCTGCAACACTAAACAGCTTGCCAGTCTCCTGTAGCTCCACACAAAGATATCCCCATTGACCTTTGGTGCTATTCTCTCCCTAGTTACTCTTTTCCCTTAACATATTCATAAACCCTTTAGGATTCATCTTAATCTTCACTGCCAAAGCCATCCAATGCCCCCTTTTACCCCTCCTGATATACACCTTGATTAGAAGGAAAGATGTAAAGGAGGGAGAATGTGACCAATTAAATAAACAATGTTATGAACCGATAGCCAAGGCCCGATCACATCCTTGCCTTCTTAGGTAGGTGTAATTCTTAGAGGGAAAAGAAGAAATTAATACCTATATGAGCACAAGGGTTGGATCAAAAATACCAAAGAATGAACCACAATAAAAAAATCAGTTTGTGTTGAATGTACTTTAATCTGCAGTAACTTGAAAGTACATGAGCTGAAGATATTTAAATAGATTTAAAATATTGTGAAAGCCAGACTTTGACACAATTGTACAACAAAAAAACCAGTCACTTTGTATGTTCGCATTGTCTGTGCAGAGAATCTTGACCCTTTGCCAGCAAGCATAGAAAAAAAATCACATCACCAGAATGAGATTTTTTAATTTTCCACAGATTTGAAATATTTGCTGCTACTAAGGAATCCTGAGAAAACAAAAGGTGGTCTGTGTACAACAAACTTATTGCGTTGACTCCTGTTTAATATTCTCCACAAGGGGTGCATTAGATATTCAAATTGTGCTTTGAAAAAAAATCAGAGGCAGCAGAATATTTAGTTCTCCCCAAATGTGACATTTACATTTTCAATGAACAACCAGGGGACATGACATTTTACCCAAGGTGTGGAAAAAAGAGAACCAAATTACCTTTGAGTTAAATCATTTTGAAAAACAATGCTTCCAGGTGATGATTGCAGCAGTAAACTACTAGCAAATTAAATTTCACAACCCACTTGTGACACTGAAAAGCAATATGTCAGATGTTTCTGGTAGGCAAGATTTCCAGGGGAATTCCAATGACATTCCACCGAAGTTCCAGCAGGAATTAGAGAAAAAATGCAGAAGTTGCTGGCACTGATTTCATGAAATCAATTTCAGTTACGAAGAAAATTTCACACCTGAAAACTATTGTTTCCATGTATTTTCATTGTAATATATCCCAGTGGCTGAAAGAAACCCCATACAGACTAGATTGTTCTTTGTGTGCTCATTAGACTGGACCAAGTTTTACTCCTTGTAAAGAGAATGACGTCCCCAGTGATAATGGGTAAAATATGCTTGTGATGGCGCCAGTACATATTGGCTGATAAAGCGGATCTCATCAGTTAGCTGGCAGTACAAAAGCATGACGTTTCCTTTAGAACACTGATTCCCAAGTCTGGAATGTTGGTAGGTGGAAACTACATGAGAATTAGTTTGCACTCAGTCACAACATCTAATGAAGTTTCACAAAAAGTTGTAGACTTGAACCACTGACTTCTTCTCTATCCACAGATGCTGCCTGACCTGCTGAGTTTTTCCAGCATTTTCAGTTTTAACTAAACATTCCAACTTGTTCCATCTGCTCAATGGTTAAACAGGAGATTGAAAGAGCAGTAAGCAATATGAGACTTCAACCTTCTTCCAGCACACAATTTGACCTTGGCCCCTACTCCATTTATCTGTCATATCAAACCCCTTTATTATTTTGAGAACAGTATAAATCAAACTTGTGAAGTCAAAACAAATCATGCAACCTTTCCTCAAATCCCTAATATAATTCCTCTCAATCTGTATTACATCCTTTCTAAAAGGCAAACATGGCATCCAGTCTTCTATATAAAAAACTGCAAGGCTAAGGACAAGTGCAAATGTCATTAACAATATGCACAAATGGCCTTCCAACGACCAGCAAATTTAAACTTTATCTCACTCTCATAACCGCCAGAAATGTTGTATCAAATATAGTTTATTATTTGTTCTGCAGCAATTAATACTAGGACCCTGTTTTTGAACTTTACTTCAAATGATGTGTAAAAAGTTAGAACTTCCACATATAAATATGATGTCTGTGCTTAAAAAACTTATCTTGTGATATACTGTTACAATATATTATCCTCGTGTAAAATGAACTACAAAGAAGATCTACACACAAAGATCACAGACTTATTACTTAAACATTAACAACATAAAAATTTGAAACAGTATTAAATATTTTCTGTTAGCAGATACACTGCTTGAAAAGATGCAGAATGGCTATTTCAAATCTGTTCTACTGTTACCATTTGTTGTGCTTTTGAAAAACTTAATTCCTTTGGGAGAACCAGATTCCCCTTTGCCAGTATCCATGATGAATTCAGGACACAATTGAGATCTGAACTCACAGAAAAGCAGCCACGTATATTTATGATGGGAACCATCTACAGCAGGTCAAAGGAACATAGCCTGCTCCCCTTCTTTGAGCTGGAAGAAGAGCACCAGATTTCTAAGCAGCTGGGGATAGTTTCCCTCGAATGGCAAGCTTATAAAATTACCCCCTCCCAATCCCACTGTGGGCTCAGCAACAGTGGTCATCAATGGGAATACACAGGTTGTCAATCTCAAAGCATCGTCACATTATTGGGATGAATACACAAAGTATTTCTGAAGAACAGTGCACCATGAGCCACCAAGTTGTAGAGCATTGGGAGGTCACATCTGAGTGATGTAACAGGCGAAGATCGGGTATTAGAAGAGTAGATTTGTGAGGGAACTCCTGGCCTTAGGAAGGTGGTAACTTTAGACCCTTGCAACATTCTCATCTGATAAATGAGAAGATATTTTTCAATCCTTTCCCCATTCATCAGTAAGTTAATGGCACCAGCATGAAACAGATCCTTCAAATTCCGTCCAATTATATCTGAAATATTAAATATGTGATCCTGGCACTACACAGAATAAAATAGATTTTTACATTATGGCACTAATATTGTGCTTAACACTAACAAAATTGAAAATAACTTTGTTACAATCTGTGATTAAAATAATGAGGTTTAAAATCACCTTTGATATTAAAATGTATGCAATAATTAAAATCACCGCATATTATTGTTTTTCTACTATGACACACCAGTTGCCATGATCATAACAGGAACTCCGAATGTGAAGTTCTTGCACATTCTCTTCGATGAGCTGAACCAATTCTCCTTCCCTGAAGACATGATAATATCGCATGAATTCTGTGGCATCTGGAATTATCTCTTCCTTATCATCCAAAGCCACAGCTTTGATACTGTCAATCACAGAGTCTGTTGACTCTGTTGTTGAAGTCCTTTTAAAAACCCTGGCCCCAGTTCCCTCAGACTTCTGTGCTCCTTCATGCATCTGACTGTCTTCTACAGAGTTAGTCCGAAAAGGATTTAAATCTCCTGCTCTGCTTATTTCACCTTGCTGTTTTCCTTGCTTTGTTTTTAATGAGTTCACATTTCTGGTCTCTAACCATTGTGCTTCTTCATGCTTTGGATTTTCAGCAAACACTTCCTCATCAAAACTATCTGTCTTCACCAATGGTGGGCAATCTGCTTCCAAACTGCAGTGCCGGGATGATATACTCAACTTTCCCACAGGCTGCATGGAAACAGTAGTGCTTCTCCATGAATGCATTAGGTCCGGTGACTGCTTCATTGACTTTAGTTGGTCAATGTGTGACTGCATTGTAACCTCATCAAGTGATTTGGAGAAGAACCACGAACGAAGTGATTTTCCCAGATTCTTGTAAAGTCGATACTCTTGATCTTTGGACATCCTGGGGCAGCAATTTTCTAACAAAGTTTGATTGTCACTTCTGTATGAAAGTATTGTGTGTTGATCCTGTCTAAGAGACAACATTGTGCTGCATTCACTTTGAACTGCCTTTATTGAGTCTTTATCTTCTGCCTTGACATTCCTTCCGACTATGGGTTGATTATTATTTTGACTAGACTCTGATGATGGTCTAGAACACAGGGATCGGTTCCAAGGAACAAAGATGTCTTGTTTATCAAAGCGGCGATACTTTTGTTCCATGGCCCATACATAAATCATCATTTGACCTCCACGGAGCAAAGTTCTCGCCATTTCTTTTATTGCTCTAATTCGCCTGGCCTTTGTTGAAAAATGATGAATCACTACATTAAGACAATGATAAAATTAGTTTGTAATGGGTATTCGTGCACAAGAACATGTCTAGTGTTACAAGTTGGAGATGAAATGGGCAGGAAGGTGACAAATTGGATAGGTTTTTCTAAAGGGCTGATATTGTATGGTGGGCCAAATGGCCAGCTTTTGTGCTTTACAACTCTACTTCCTTCAGATAGTACACTGCAAGTACAGTATTAGTTTTATGACAATAATAAATATGTGTAGCCTAAACATGTTAAAAAATATAACCTATGGAGGGGAATAAACATTTGTTGTTTTTGGTCAAGCTCCTTCATCAGGACTGGAAAGGGAAGAGACAGAAGCCAGATAAATGTGCAGGGGGTGGGGAGCTACAAGCTGGCAGGTGGTAGGTGAAACTAGGTGAGCAGGAATGTGTGAGGAGGCAGTGAAGCTGGGAGGTGATAACTGGAAGAGGTAAAGGGCTGAGGAAGGAGGAATCTGATAGGAGGACAGTGGACACTGGGAGAAAGGGAACGAGGAGGAGCACCAGAAGGAGGTGATGAGCAGAGCAGGAGAAGAGAAGGGGTAAGAATGGAGCCAGAATGAGGAATGGAAAAGGAGAGAAGGGGTAAGAGGAGAGATTACTGGAAGTTAATGAAGGGTCACAGCTAGAAACGTTGATTGTTTATTCGTCTGCATAGCTGCTGCCTGACATGGCTGAGTTCCTCCAGCATTTTAAGTGTGTTGTCCTGCATTTCCAGCATCAGTTGTGTATCTTGTGTAAAAGAACAGGTTTGACTTTTGGAGGAGCTCAGCAGGTCAGTCAGCATCTGTGGAAGGAAATGGACAGTCCACATTTCACCTGGATTGAAAGACAGAGGGAAGAAAGCCAATACTAAAGATAGAGGGGAGGCAGCCCCTATGAAAAGTAGTGATGAAATAGGCAGGAAGGCAGACTGGCTATCCCTCCTATTGTCTCTGATAATTGTAATAATACTGATTGGTGGGAAAATCTGTGGATGGATTTCAGGAGTCTGTGGTTTTACCATCACCCTCCAACAAATCAAGAAAGTGAATTAAGATTCACATTGGGTACAGCCTGGGTAAAAACTGTGCCTTTTCTAAAAAAAACCACTGCAATGCAAGCAAGAAAAAATACTGGTACATGTAATGTCCTGCACATTTTCTGGCCGATGTTTCCTCTTTAACCTGTGTTGCAGTTCCCTGGGACACCGGCAATTACCCTTCCACTGACAGCAGCTGCTGGCGACTGCTTAAGAACAAGCCCTCTCCCCTCTCCCATTCAGCAGCCAGCACTACCACATCATCCTTTTTCCTTTACTTAAATTTAATGAGTACCTTTTGTTTGTAATTCCTGTTGTGGCCTAACTCCTTTGTGTTACTTCCTGAGAGCCAAGGTCGTAACATGATGGGAGCTCACCCAATTTTTTTTTATTTTGGAAGTACGGGCCTACATTGTGTTTGCCCCAATAATTTCTTGTACTGTTCAGGCCTTTTGTTTGTTTGTTACCAACACACACAAAATGCTGGAGGATCTCAGCAGGCCAGGCGGTATCTATGGAAAAGAGTACAGTTGAGATTTCGAGCTGAGACCCTTCAGTAGAACTGGAGAAAAAAAGCTGAGGAGTCGGAGTTAGAAGGTGCATGGAGGGGAGAAAGAAAGACAAGGTGATAGGGAGGGGTGAAGTAAAGAGCTGGGGTAGATAATCCATATTCTGTTCTACTTTGGTAGTTGACGAGTAACATCTAGTTCCATTTTTGTAATTGTGACCTTAATGGCTATTTTGTAGAGAGAGCAAAATTTGTTGCATTATTTGTAGGTATCTGTGTGCTGTACTGGGCCCTCTTGTGTGTTGTGTACACTCTCAGTTAGTGTATTAAATGCCACATTCGTATGTTTGTGCTGACCTCTGCACTTTGTCACTAGTGTAGTGTACGAAAGCTTTTAAATATGGCATCCCTTGAAGAGCTCATTAAAGAATCTTCTGAGGAGCTTCTTGAGCTGTTTACAAAGGATCAACTTTTGCAGCTGGCTTCTCATTACAAAATTGAGCATACCAGCACTGAAAAATAGTTAAAAGGGAGCATAAAAATGGTCATCAGGGAAGTGCTGATAGACACTGGGGTTCTTGATGTTAGTTCTATCTCCCCCCCCCCCCTCAAACCTACTCCTTTCTCAGAGTCTGCCACTGAGTTGAGGCTAAAGGAGATGGCACTGCAAGAGAAGCAGTTAGAGGACAAGCACAAGGAATGATTGTTAAGGGACACCAAATGCATTTAGAACATGAGTGTTTCTTTAAGGAATTAGGGTTCAAGAAGGCTCACAAATCTGATCCTTCTTTATTGGATGGAGGTAGCCATATTAAGTTAGTTCCACCATTTGCAGAGAAGGATGTCAAGAAATTCTTCTTTAATTTTGAATGGGTGGCTACCACTTCAAATTAGCCTAAACATGTCTGGACTCTGCTTTTTCAGAGTGTTTTGAAAGGCAAGGCTCAGGATGCCTACACTGTTCTAAGCATTGAAAGGAGCTCAGACTATGATGAGGTCAAAGTGGCCATCTTGAAATCTTACAAGTTGGTTCCTAAGGCTTATCGCCAGCACTTTAGGAGCTAGTTAGCTTGGCCAGCAAACATATGTGAAGTTTGCAAATGAGAAAAAGAATCTGTTTGACCGGTGGTGTTTAGCTCAACAAGGAGTAACTAGAGAACACCTGAGTCATCTCATCTTGCTTTAGAAATTTAAGAGCTGTCCATCTGTTAATGCAGTTGTTTATTTAAACGAGTAAGAAGCACCAACCCTTGAGCAAGCTGCCATATTGGCAGATGAGTACGTCTGAACCCACAAATTCTGTTTTGGCAGTAAACAGCAAGCTGAGTACAGGGGTAAAAGCCTATAAAATCAGGCACTATCGTTAAAATAGTGCCACCTGCCTCACCCCAGCTAAGAATTTTATATCTGAGAATGCCACAACTGACTGAGTGTGTTTCTACCGCAAGAAACCTGGTCACCTAATTACTGAATGTTCGGTGCTTAATAAGAAGCAGAAAACTGTGAAGCCTGTAGCTTTTGTGAAAACTGGAGCAAATTACTGTGTCTCCAGATAGTGATGTCTCAAGCAAGAAACACGTGTTGGCAGGCTCCTCCTTCCTGATGGACGTTTTCGTTTCTCATCCTGAGTCAAAGCTACCCATTACGACCTGGAGGGACACGGGAGCTTTTCAGTCTGCAATTCTCCAGGATGCTTTGCTATTCTCTGAGTCTGCTTTGGTTTCAGAGACATGTGTAAAAAGGGTCTGGTGCAGGTTTTTTGTCTATGCCTTTGCATAAGGTTGGTCTCCAATCAGGTTTGGTTTCTGGTGAGGTTGTTGTTGCCCTCCATTCCCAGATCCCAGCTGAAGATGAGTCTTTCATTTTAGGGAACAATTCGGCAGGTCATAGAGTGCTACCTACTCCTGAAGTAACTGCTAACCCTATGATGCAGGAGGGCCCAGATGAGCTTGAACTAACTTTCTCAGACACCTCTCTTGTTTGCGTTACTACTCATGCAATGTCTAGGAAAGATCAAAGCAAGGAGAAGAGCTCTGACTATCTCCCTGATATTGCCCTCTGTGACACTTTTATGGCCAAAGGTGATGTAGATCTAACAGGGTTTGGCCAAGTGTTTCCCTCTCGTGAACAGCTAGTGCTCGAACAGATAAGAGATCGTTCTCGGTCTCCTCTGTTTGAAGAGGTGGTCTCAGAGGAAGCAATTGTAGAGGCTTCCTGTGGCCATTTTATTAGCAATTTGTGTTAGTGAGAAAGTGGGCTGCTCCAAAAGTGTCCGTTCAGGATGATTGGAGTAGTGTTTATCAAACTGTTGTTCCTGATGTTTACCAGCCTGACATATCATTGCCTTGCTGCTCCTGCAGGCACCAGGAAAGCTCTTAACCATGTGCTTAGGCTTTTCTTCCGGCCTGGTGTGAGACCTGATATAGCTTAGTACTCTAGGTCATGTCAGGTGTGTCAGGTTGTTGGTAAGCCGCATCAGAAGATCCCTGTTGCTCCGCTACATCCTATCCCTGACATTGGGGTAGCTTTAGGTTGCCCCAGAGCAAACTTTTAAGGGTGGGAGTGTAATGCCCTGTACATTTCCTGGCCTGTGTTTTTTGTTGCAGTTCCCTGGGCCACCTGCAATCACCCTTTCTTTGCCAGCACCTGCTGGGGACTGCTTAAAAACAAGGCACCTCCCACTCCCTCTCTCCCCCATTATGCAGCCAGCATCAGCACACCACACAGCTGCCCTTTACCTTAACTTTAATTTAATAAATAGCTTTATTTTGTGGTGGCCCGACTCCTTTGTGTTACTTCCTGAGAGCCGAGTTTGTAATATGTAGTTGTTCTGAAATTACATTGCCTTGTTATATACTGTAGCTGGCCATCAATGTTCTCTGGTGGGAACAATCTGGTCTGAAAAATGCTGAATTGGTCAACCTACTGAGAGGAAGAGTCATTAGGCAAGGAGGAAGGGACAAAGAGAAGAGAGAAATGAAAAGGGGAAAGGAACATCTTTACCATTCAAGGTAAAGGATTCTAACTTAAACAGAGCTTCCAGAACAAGCTACTTCATGATTTATTTACTTAGAGATGTACAGTAACACAGAATAGGCCCTTCCTGCCCTTTGAACTGTGCTGCCCGGCAACCCCCGACTCAACGCTAACCTAATCACAGGACAATTTACAATGACCAATTAACCAATTGACCAGTAAGTCTTTCAGGCACTGGAGTCTTTCAGAGTTTGGTGATTCACCCGACATGCAGGGGTTTTGTATGGAAGCTTTAAAGCATCAACAAAGGGGAAAGGAAAAAAAAAGGGGAGGGCAACAAAGACAAAAGGCAATCTCCAAGATGGAGGGCCATGCTGCAAGAGGATGTGAGGGTTATTTTGGCACCCCAAGAGGATGACAGATCATGCCAAAATGCAAGGACAGTGGTTAGCTGTTGACTGAAGGGTTAGCTAACTCCTTCACAACCGCTGATGAAAAATGTGATGAATAAGCTCAAAAATGCACCACAGTTAACTGCCAACTGGTCATGCAGAGCAGCAGAAAGAAGGTACAAAGACCCAAGGTCAATTAGCGGTGAGGACAATTCCCGAAATCATGACTAACTTTCATTTAAGTAGCTTTGTGTTGACTGAAGGTGTCAACAGATCTGTGGAAAGTTTCTGTACAAGGCCCCTCAGAGAGGACCATTCGGCTGCTGCTCCAACTGGATGTCCAATTGTCAGTTAAAGTGAGTGGAAGCCAGGAATACCACTTCTGTGCTTACACCAGGGCTGTGGAGAAAGAATTGGCATGAATGGCCTTTGCCCCAGTTTCTTCTTCCTTGTATGTAGGAATAAACTTGGCTTAGACCCAGAGCAAAAAAAAAATCTCCCTTGGGTCTCTGCTTGACATGACAATTTAGTTTGTTCTTTTTTTATGGATGTCTTGGCTGTAATTACATAACATGCGGAATTAGCTTAAAAATCATGTGCTCCCCCTTAAGGGACTAAGAGGTTACAGATCTATTTCAAGTTAATTTCTGCTGAAAAATTACTTTCCTTGCCTGTTCTAGCTACTGGAGCACTGATACAGGCTAGCCACCGTTCTGTTCAATGAGGCAGTAACTTGGAATTCAGACTGATTCAAATAAACCTCATGAGGTAGAGTTTTCATTAGAACATGGAACCCTAGTATGGGTCTGGAGTAAGCTTCCATCCACATTCTGCCATTAAACCTCGAAAGATAGTGGAAATACATCTTCTAATTTAAAATCCATCTTAAGAGATGATTCAGCCAAGAATAGTTCAAACAAGCCATGATAAGTGCTATTTGTGTACAAATATGAATTCATTGCACCTGAATTATGAATGGATTTAAAATCTTTATTGTTGTCTTTGGAGTCTATTTGATGTATGTCCATAGTGAAGAATTATACAAGCCTCCATAAGGAGGACTATGATGCCAACAGAGATTAATCTTGTTTCAGAATTTAGATCAAGAGATGTTAGGATTTCTGCAGCTTACCTAAGTATCTAAAACAAGGTCTCCCCCTCCATCAGGGACATTCCCAGCAAAACAATGTTAAAACATGTTCCCACTGATTCTCATAATGCTGAGTCTTTCTTGTATCAGGAACCCACCCAAGCCGAATGGCACTGAGCATTAATCATTATACTCGTCTTTGTTTTACAAGCACCCCATAGAGCATTTGCACTTAGAGGCTTCCCTTGATACGTAACTATAGAAGAATTCAGGACCTGCAGCCAGGTGAATCTTCGATTCCACTGGCAACCCACGACTCCTGGATATTTTCCAGGGTGGCACTGACAAGAAGTGGATGAGGATTCAAGTTATGGTCCAAGGGGACAGAAACTGAACAGGTGACTCCATTCCACCGCATGCCATATTCCAAGCAATAAAGTGAGTCAGGATAAGCAATTGCCCTTTCTCCAAGTATGAGATAAAACTAAATCATAATTGCCAGTAACAGACATGGTTTTGTCTTACTATGGCCTTAAATTCCCCCCTGCAGAAATTTCAGAGATATGCCAAGCTTGTCACACACTGCTCTATCATTTTGCATGCAAAGCTGGGATATTTTCTCTTACCTCCAATGGAAATGACCGCATTAAAACACTGGTCCCTGTAGGGGAGAATGAGGTTGTCACATACCATGACTTCATGTCCATGGCTTTTGGCAATCTCCACCAAAGGGTTACAATAATCACTGCCCAGCTTGTAAGCCTGGCTGTTCACACTGAGATATTTTCCAGTCCCACATCCTGCAATGAAGAAAAGCTGTAGTCAACAGCAATAAATTGCTTCTTACAGGAGTCTTTTTATATGTGGTGCTGAGCATTCCAGAATCCAATATTCCTATTGAAAAGCATCAGTGAGAAGAACAACGTTCTGGAAAATTCCAAGCAAACAAACTATTTTCCCTCACAGTGAGAAGTTATCCTATTGGAATAGAGAAATGTTGCTGCCAGCACATTACACACTAGTCTAAATGAGTTGAGAGTCTAAGGAAAGTCCTGGACAATACTGTATGATGACAAGAAGATAGTCAGGAACAGCGGTGTGGTAGTGGTACAATTTGCTGCTAGGACCAGGAATCCTGAAATGGTTCTGAGTATTGTTATCTCAAATGGTCTGAGGGAGGAATTGACAGATTTAATAAAAATAACATCTGGTAAGTGAGGGATTGTGGCCAAATGTTGAGGATCAAATTGTCATCACTTACATAGGGTTCACATTCACTGGTTCCCACATGGGCTGTTACTATTGTACCTCGCAGCCTTTCCATCAACAGACAGCCTCCTCTGCCAGCAATCCAACCTCAGCCAAGGGTTGTTGTTGCACCTGGATGGCTGAGTCCTGGAAGGCTTCGGTGTGAGATAGGGCGTGGGAAGGAATGGGGTCCCTGGCTCAGTCTGGACTGGGAGAGCAGGAGAGATGGGAAAAGATAGCTTTCTGCAAAACGAGCAAAACAAAGTCGATGGTCAGCAATTGATAGATAGCAATCAAGAAGTTAGGAGTTTGAAACAGTTCTAAATTATTGGAGTCACTTAAATTATTTGTCACTTTTAACCAGTAACACTCACCAAAAGGAATTGAGATTGGATTGCAAATGCAATCAGAAGTTAGAAATTTGCTATTTACTAAGAAATGTTCCTTTATCATTAAAGTGGGTTTACAAATTTTATCTACAACCTGGAAATGGGACTGTTATAGAGCTCATTGTCAGTCAAGTGTGATGGGTATAGTTACGAGGATGGTGGCTGCCTAAACTGTTCCTTAATTTCACAAACCTTCATTGCTTTTGCATGGGAAGGAATGTATTTTTGTATGATTCGTTTAAAACTTTGACATCTCGAGGTATTTCAATTCAATAGTTTTATAGTGCAGCCCTGCCTATGCTTTGCACTGCCAAAATAAAATTCAACGGTTGACATTTCAAATCAAGATGAAGTGCCTCAACCCAAAATATTGACTGTCCATTTCCCTCCATAGATGCTGCCTAACGCACTGAGCTTCCCCAGCATCTTGCCCATTTGTCCTGGTTCCAGCATCTCCTGTCTCTTGTGTCTCCACAGTAAGAGAGTGGCTACTTTACACCTGGGAGATAATGGAAAGGTTAATTTGACATACTGTCTGCTCTTATAGGACATTAAGGACAATCATTGACAATCACATTTTGTAGCTGCAACTAATTGATGAGAGGCATTAGGTATTGGATCAGACAATCTGCTACATCTAAACGAACATTACTAGTAGAAGATGATTCACAAGTTAGTAACCAGTTTGGAATTTAATTCTCATGTGTTACAAGTTCTTCCAGCAGACCCACCATGGTCAAGAAAAGATGAAGTTTACTGGGGTAAAGACATGGAGTAAGATGTTTACAATTTTGTTTCAATTTCAAATAGCTGATGGGTGAATTTTATGTCAACAGGCTGCCAAATGATAACATTGCGCTGAGTGTTAAGTGCATCTCTCCCATTTCCTGCACATCTGCCCTCACCCCATCTGCCCGCCACCCCACTCGGGATAGGGTTCCCCTTGTCCTCACCTACCACCCCACCAGCCTCCAGGTCCAATGTATAATTCTCCGTAACTTCCACCACCTCCAACGGGATCCCACTACCAAGCACATCTTACCCTCCCCCCTTTCTGCCTTCCACAGGGATCGCTCACTACGTGACCCCCTTGTCCACTCGTCCCCCCCATCCCTTCCCACCGATCTCCCTTCTGGCACTTATCCTTGTAAGCGGAACAAGTGCTACACCTGCCCTTACACTTTCTCCCTCACCACCATTCAGGGCCCCAGACAGTCCTTCCAGGTGAGGTGACACTTCACCTGTGAGTCAGCTGGTGTGGTATACTGCGTCCGGTGCTCCTGGTATGGCCTTTTGTATATTGGTGAGACCCGACTCAGACTGGGAGACCATTTCGCTGAACACCTACGCTCTGTCCGCCAGAGAAAGCAGGATCTCCCAGTGACCACACATTTTAATTCCACGTCCCATTCCCATTCTGATATGTCTATCCATGGCCTCCTCTACTGTCAAGATGAAGCCACATTCAGGTTGGAGGAACAACACGTTATATACTGGCTGGGTAGCCTCCAACCTGATGGTATTAACATTGACTTCTCTACCTTCCGTTAATGCCCCTCCTCCCCTTCTTACCCCATCCCTGACATGTTTAGTTGTTTGTTTTTTTCTTTCTCTCTGCCCATCACTCTGCCTGTTCTCCACCTCTCTCTGGTGCTCCCCTCCCCCTTTCTTTCTCCCTAGGCCTCCCGTCCCATGATCCTTTCCCTTCTCCAGCTCTGTATCACTTTTGCCAATCACCTTTCCAGCTCTTAGCTTCATCCCACCCCCTCCAGTCTTCTCCTATCATTTCACATTTCCCCCTCCCCCTCCTACTTCCAAATCTCTTAGTATCTTTAGTATCTTTAGTATCTTAGTATCTTTCCTTTCAGTTAGTCCTGACAGTGCTTCTCCCTATAGATGCTGCCTGGCCTGCTACGTTCCACCAGCATTTTGTGTGTGTTGTTGTTCGAATTTGCAGTATCTGCAGATTTCCTCATGTTTGCTCTATAAATTACAGGAAACAGCTGGGGGATGGGAATTCATAGGATTGTTCTGAAAGCTAGTGCAAGCTCTGTGAGACAAATATCTCATTCTACATTACAATAAAACATTAAAATTATTGGAACAGTTCATTAGAGTTGATCTGCGGACACAATTTCAACAAAGTCTCTGCAAACAACTCACGATAAAATGGCAGCAACATTTCCCAACTGAAGCCAAGGGAGATTCAGACAAAAATGCAATGAGTAGATGATAGATACAGAAGCAATTTGATTATTTCCTGGCAAAAGGAGTAGAAACTCAGTTACATACAAATTACATGCACAAAATCAATTGCAGTAATGTAGTCCCTGAGTGTAATGGAGAGGGCTATTACCTGATTCTGCCAGGGAATAATGATGGCACAATATGTAGACTATTTAAGATTAATAAAGATGGCAAATTTGCAACCAAATTCAAACAATAGCAATAAAAACATAAAAACTGAAATTGGTCTATCAACACAAAAATGGCTTTCAAAATGAGAAATGTTAAAATGGAAAGTACCTTTGCCAGATGCTTACTAGGCAGATGATATATGTTGTCTTTATTTGTTCACTCTTGAGTTGTGGAAACATGCACTTCCATTAACTGACAGAAAACGACGAGATGTTTCCAAACCACCAGGCCAAATCCACAGTGTGACCAGATCTTGGTGTTTGTTTTGAGATTGTTCTCAACTGATTTGTGCTATTTGTCTCAGATCTGACTAAATTCCTTCCCCATTAATTTATAACAAGAGTGATATGCCCCTTATAACAGTTTATTGATGAAATTAGTATGCAATATACCAATGCAAATTAGATAGCTCTATGTTTAATCCTAATTCTTAATTGATTTTAGCCAAGGTGGTAAAGCAAATATCTATAACACCCATGGGCTCAGTAAGCTAAAATTCAGCCACTGCTGCCATAAGCAACTTCCCAACCTGTTCCCACCTCTGTGTGTGTGAGCACATACATGGAAGACAAGTGAATACAGGATCTGTCTCATTGGCGATGAGCTTTCCTCTCACCCCTTCCCTTTCCATTCCAAAAAGTGACTGATTTTACAGAAACGTGGGTCTTACTGCCTATGTGATGGAAAGTATTCCAGTGAGATACAGAAGTGTATCTCATGCCCTTGGAATTGCATTGAAGTAGAATGGCTGCTTGTGTAAGAGGGTGCAATGATGGGGTTAGGAGGTGAATACTGATGAAAAAAATAATAAAGATCCACAAACTACAATGTCAAATCTGAGTGACCTATACTTAACAGTTTGTAGTTATGTAGAGCATTTAACAGAGGCATGACTGTGCACCAGGAATGACCAGTCACAATTTGAAACATCAGACATCCCTTTACCTCTGTAGATGCTGCTTGACCCATTGAGTTCCTCGAGCAATTTGTTTTTTACTCCAGATTCCAGCATCTGTAGTCTCCCGTGATTCCTTGAAAGGGGGATTTTGATCTTTGGGTTTAGATTAAGTGGATTGGGTCCATGCTGTCTTGCATTTAGAGAAATGAAACACGTGGAATTCCTATGGGACTTGCCAATACAGATGCAAGGTTAATGATTCCCCTGGCTGGTGTTTCAAAATAAGGGATTAGCTATTCAGGTCTGAATTTTATGAAACTTTGGGAGCTGAGAACTGTGGGGCTCAGTTGTTGAATATAATCAAGTTGAAGTCAATAGATTTTTGGATTAGAAGAGAAGATAAGGAATTATTGCAGGAAAATAACCTTGAGTTAAGAGATCACTCATGAACTTATTGAATAGAGAACACAAGTTGCTCCTGCATCTGATTGTTACATTTCTAAGGCTTCATGGTGACCCACACAAATGGTAAGTGATAGGATTCCCAAACCTGAAAGTATACATTTACTGAGGATGCTTACCAATATCAGCAATGATACTGCCTGGTTCTTGGTCCAAGAGGAACTGTCTGACATATGGCCAGGCCTTGCTTCGGATCTCATTGAAGTAAGGTGCTGTTTGCTCATATACATGATGAACATGTGCTTCTTCCAACTGAATGGCTTCTAACTCCATCCTGTAGGATACAAGGAGATACTGGATTTATGAATAAACTATGTAGACTGGAGGCAATTAGTGCATTTCCTTGAACGCCATTCAACCCGATTTGATCCAACATTGTCAGTGTTTCATGACTCCTGATTGCCATCAATACAAAATTGTTTCCATTTGTATTGTTGTTGCTTGAAAGGCACATTTCAAGTCACAAATGGTTATCAGAATTGTGGTTGGAGATTTACCTCAACAACTGCACAGTTTGACAATGTTCCTATATTGGTATATAATTAGATTAATAAGGATTTTTATTTTGGATAGATGCAAGTTAGTAGGTAATGGGCCCTAATTTATCAAGAAATATTTGGAAAATGGTGTCAGTCAGCATCTGTGGAGAGACACAATAAGTGACTTTCTCAGTTCAGTTGCAATGTCATCAATGTGAAACTTAGATTAAACATGCTGCTAAACCCACAATGTGAGCATTGTCTGCAACATTATCACAGTTAGCCTGATTGATAATCACATGATCATAAGACATAGGAGCAGGATTAGGGCATTTGGCCCGTCGAGTCTGCTCCACCATACAGTCACGGCTGATTCTTTCTCCTATCTCCTCAACCCCATTCCCGGCCTTCTCCCCATAAACTCTGATGCCATGTCAATCAAGAACCTATCAATCTCTGCCTTAAATACACCCAAAGACCTGGCTTCCACAGCTGCCAGTGATAACAAATTCCACAAATTCACCACCCCTCTATCCTGACGCTATGCCCTCTTGTCCTAGGCTCCCCCACTATTGGAAACATTCCTTCCACGTCTACTTTGTCTAGGCCTTTGAAAGGTTTCAATGAGATCCCCCCACCCATCCTTCTAAATTCCAGTGAGTACAGACCCAGAGCCATCAAACGCTCCTCGTATGATAACCCTTTCATTCCTAGAATCATCATTGTGAACCACCTCTGGTTATATTGCTCTATGATCTATATATTAAGTTGAATGTATTGCAAATAACTTGCTGTTTCACCTTGAAAGAGTGTCTGAGAGCCTAGATGTCAGGAGGAAGGAGGCAAAAGATTAGATGTTGTAATTGCGTGCAAAGCAGAAGGAACAAGGATGGCGACTGAAGAGGAAGGCTGGCTGTAGCAAAATGAACAGTCCTTCAGAATGCTGAAAGTGGAGAGAAAGTGAGGCAGTATTTTTTGGTAGCATATTGCTAGAAGTGGTGGATTCTTCTAGGGTGCATCACAGCCTGCTATGGAAGTTGTCCTGTCCAAGACCGGAAGAAGCTGCAGAAGATCGTGAACATAGCCCAGCACATCACACAAACCACTCTTCCATCCTTGGACTCACTTTACACCACATGCTGTTGGAGCAGTGCTGCCAGGATAATCAAGGACAAGACCCACACAGCCAACACACTTTTTGTCCCACTTCCCTCCGGGAGAAGGTTCAGGAGCATGAAGATTTGTACGGCCAGATTTGGGAACAGCTTCTTTCCAACTGTGATAAGACTGCTGAACAGATCCTGACCAGGATCTGGGCCGTACCTTCCAAATACTTGCACTACCTTACTTTCCCTTTTCTATTTTCTAATTATGATTTATAATTTAAATTTTTATTATATTTACTTCGATTTGTACTTCAAAGTGCAGAAACAAATATCACTGTGATGATTGTATGCCCTAGTATCAATTGTTTGGTGACAATAAAGTAAAGATATGGATATTTATTGAATGTGAAGAACAGTGGGTTGGCAACTGAGGGCAAGGGAATCCTCACCATAGTTCTGACGGGGAGATGAGTGCGAAGGGGTAAAAATTGGAACAAGCCCAGTATAGGGCCCAATAACCAGGTGACCATGAAACTGGAGGCCTGGTCGGAAGATCCCTGGGTTAGTGGCAGTTAAGGAAACATCTTCCAATTGAATTCTTAGAATGTAAAGCACATCCTCAATGCTGTAGTTAAATGTTTGCCTCCAATCCCTGTCCTCTCTCCAGTTTGATCTCATGATTTTCACCAGTAAGAAAATTCACAGGATCACCTACCCCATTGTACGGTATATCATGGTAGGGTGGCTTAGGAGCTTAGTAGTTGGCACAATGCTTTACAGTATCAGCAACCTGGGTTCAATTCTTACTGCTGCCTGTAAGGAGTTTCCCTATGACTGCTCGGGTTTCCTCGGCTGCTCGGGTTTCCTCCTATGGTCCAAAGATGCAGTGGTTGGTAGGTTAATTGGGCATTGTAAATTAACCCATGATTAGGGTAGGATTAAATCGGGCGATTGCTGGGCGATGCATCTCGAAGGGCTGGAAGGGCCAATTCCACACGGTATCTCAATAAATAAATAAAGCATGGATGCAAGCATTAGACTCACAGGTTCTGCTCCAATGATTTCATCTGCCTAAACTACCAAAGGAGTATAGGCAGCAAACTTGCACAAACAAAGAAGTGCTTCTATATTATGCTAAGAATTACTCCCTAAAATGGTTAGCGGTTCCATCCTGCTAGAGCTTCAAACCATTCCTCTCTTGGTATTGAGGCCAAATTGCCATCCCAGCAAAAACTCAGCCAATACTTAGATCTACAAGGACGTTGCCTGGACTGGAGAGCTTAACTTATGAGAATAGGTTGAGTGAACTTGGCCTTTTCTCCTTGGAGCGACGGAGGATGAGAGGTGACCTGATAGAGGTGTACAAGATGATGAGAGGCATTGATCATGTAGATAGTCAGAGGCTTTTTCCCCGGGGCTGAAATGGCTAACATGAGAGGGCACAGTTTTAAGGTGCTTGGAAGTAGGTACAGAGGAAATGTCAGGGGTAAGTTTTTTACACAGAGAGTAGTGAGTGCATGGAATGGGCTGCCAGTGACAGTGGTGGAGGCAGATACAAAAGGGCTCAGAAAAATAAAGGGCTATGCGGTAGGGAAATTCTAGGTAGTTTCTAGAGTAGGTTACATGGTCAGCACAATATTGTGGGCCAAAGGACCTTTAATGCGCTGTAGATTTCTATGTTCTGTGCTCTATGTACTACCAGAATGTCTGGACAAAAAAAACATGAGTCATTGGCAGTAATGAAATAATGGGTCCTTCATCAATCACCCTCGTCACCTCCTTGGTGTTGAATCTTCGAAAGAAATTTTATTACACATTCTCACTCATCCACCATAACCATGCAAATTGTGTTTGAAAGCTTCTATTAAATTTGCTTCCTCTGTGCTTTTGCAAATTGTATTAAAAATCACAACAATTTACAACATAAATTAATTTTTCCTCATTCTCCTTCTAATATTTCTGAGCCTATGTTTAGAAAGGAGCAAACCTCAAATCTACCCTTAACAACAAATATAGAAAACTCCACCTGCATTGCACTGGTGTCTACAGGCTCCTTCTTCACTGCTACAATCAAAAAATAAAATATATTCCGTACCTTGTACTGTATAAAATGGGGAACAATTTTGTGGTTACCATAGAAGCAAATCCTAATCTGAGATATTTCAAGGGTGCTGTTTACTCCTCACTCACAGGGTATTACAGTGTCCCTATGATAATGTATTGATTTCACAGTTCCTCACAGCTGGCATTATTAAGCTTTAGGCAAAGTGAAAAGACCTAAATACAATATAATTGCATATTTCTAAATGCTTGAGCAATTGAATTTAATTTTTTTTCAATCATAGCTGACAATAGAGCCAAGTATATGTGTAAATAACAGGAAATAGAAAAGAAAAAGAAATCTAAGAGATGCACATTAACTGTTAACAGTCTCAGTTCTCAAATTAAAATGCTACATACAGTACATTTTCAGTATTGGAATGAGATATGCAAGCCTGCTCGGTCATGGTTATGATCTAGAAATGATTCTTCCACTTGTAGGCAATTTAGAGCCTCCCCACTGCACTGTTGAGTTAACTGCATATTCTGACATCAGCAGCTTTGCTCAGATAGATGTAAACAGACTTAAAATAGTAACTGATCTTACAGCTTACCCTCAGCTCCTCATCAGCTCCATGTCAGCTAGAGCTTGCCTTCAACGTGCTGTGTCTACTTTTCCATATCCTATTTTATCCCTTTGAAATCCAAATGCTTTTGACAGTTTTGTAAATGTTTACGATTTCTGCACACAACACTTGATTTAAGGTAGGCTTTTCTGTTGGTTTAATAAAGCAAAAAAAAGAGAGAGAAAACGCACTGTGTCACAGACAGCTGCTTAATTCGCAGGACGTTTGCTGAATTGAATAGAGAATTATCCGTTGCCAGTAATAGTGATGATTAAGCAAAAGTTAATTTTCCTCAGGAAGGAAAACCAGCCGGTATGGCACATTGTACATTGAATATTATACATGGATGCAACTGTCACTTGCCTGCATGAACTCAGTGGTTTCCATTAACCATTTCAAATGAGCACAGAATTGAGCTGGGAGGTACGCAGCATAAAAATTAAAGGAAGCATCACATGATTAGAAATGCTGCTCCTTACATCAACAGATGGTAGATTACCATAGCATTATTTCTCATGGCGGCTTGGATGAGAACAGGAAAAGGAATAATCAGAGATGTTGATCAGACCTGAGGTCATCCAATGTAGCTACTTAAAGCATGCTTGGGACTATAGAACATTCTACATTCTTGTATGCTATATTATTCTTATAGACATAAAACTGTTGCTGAGATATGCAGAAAGACTTTGATATCACCTCAAACACATTCTCCACCCTCTGGAAGAGGGATGAGAAGGTAAAGAGGGTCAGAGATGCATGGAATGGGCTGCCAGCGGCAGTGATGGAGGTGGAAACTCCTGGATGGCTACATGGAGCTTACAAAAATGGAGGGCTATGGGTAAAGCCTAGGTAGTTCCAAGGTAAGGACATGTTCGGCACAGCTTTGTGGGCTGAAGGGCCTGTATTGTGCTGTATGTTTTCCATGTTTCTAAGAGATAGTTGTATAAAACCAAACAAAAGAAAATGCAGAGTCTGCTGAATCCATTCCTATTCTTTTAAACCTTTAAAGTGAAGGGATGAGGATATGAATGAGGCTCTCACAAAAGCAGACAAAGCTTCTGTCCAGTGACATAATCAGAATTGTAATTTAAGTTTATCAGTGTGACAGAGAGGCTTAGACTGGCCTTGAAGCAAATTATCCAGAGAAAGATTTCAATTCCCAATTCCCACTGACTTCTTCAGAGCATCTTGTTGGGATAGGATGAGCAGAAGGCACACTCCAACCTCTCCAGAAATCTTTTGGCCTCTCCACCCTGGCCTCCATTTTCTTTCTTCTCCAGTTATTGCTCTGCCCACTTCCTGTTCATATGTGATCACTCCTTTTCCAGGCTCAGGCTACCAGTCTTTCCCACCCCTCCCCATATGCTTATCTCTTCATTCCAAATAGCAAATGTATCCCTATTTCTGATTGCTGGTCAGGGGCTCCTGGATGGGAGAAGGAACATCGACATGGATGCTCAGCTGAGGCTTCCTGAGCTGTTGTTCCCTGCCACCTGACAGCCAGATTATTGTTTTGTTTTCCATGCAGCCCCAGGAGCAGCAACACCATCCTTTCACGTCATCTCTTTCCATCAAGGGCCCCAAAAAGACTTTCCAGATAAAGCAGCAGTTCTTCCAGTCTAGTGTGCTGCATTCAGCGTTCACAATGAGAGCTACAGTTCAATCTGATTGGATTTGTGTGTGCACCTTCTTTCGGTCTATAAGAGTGACCCTGAGCTTTTGGTTCTCTGTCACTTTAATTCACCATCATACTCCGACCCTGACCTATTCATCAGAGGTTTGCAGTTTTACCATGCCCCACACAAGCTTGAGAAGCAGCATTTTACCCCTTGTTTGTGCATGATACATCCTTCTGGATTTAGTAATAAAATGACATTCCCTCTCCTTAGTTCCTTTGTTTCCATCGCATCGGTTTCCCAGGATGAGGCTTTTCTATCCAGGATATCAGTGTTGTCCCCCTTTTCAAAGACTGGGGTTTCCCTTCCTCCACCACTGATGCTGCCCTCACCCACACCTCCTCCATTTCCTGGTCATCCACACCCATCCCATCTTTCCACCACCTTAACAGGGATAGAGTTCCTCTCATCCTCACCTACCGCCCCAAGAGCTTCCTCATCCAACACGTCATTCTCCACAACTTCCCCCATCTTCAACAGGACCCTACCACGGAACACATCTTTACCTCCCCCAGCTCTTCACTTTTCCACAGGGATAGCTCTCTCTGTGATTCCTTTGTCCCTTTGTCCCTCCCAATTAATCTCCCTCCTGGCACTTATCACTGCAAGGAGGAGAAATGATACTCCTGCCCATTCACCTCTTCCTTTACCTCTATCCAGGGCCCAAACAGTCCTTCCAGGTGAAGCAACCGGTGAATCCATTGGACTCATGTACTGTATCCGGCCCCTGATGCAGCCTCCTCTACGTTGATAAGACCCAACGTAGATCGGGCGACCACTTTGTTGAGCACCTCAGCTCCATGTGCAAAATGCAGGATTTCTCGGTGGCCAACCATTTCAATTCCTATCCCCATTCCCATTCCAACATGTCAGTCCATGCCCTCCTCCTCTGCCAAGGTGAGGGCAATCTCATGTTGGAGGAGCAATACCTCAAAGTTCATCTAGGAAGTCTCCAACCTCCTGGCGTGAACATCAATTTCTGCAGCTTCCGGTAATTTATTCCCTCCCCTTTCCATTTTCTTTATTTCTGCACTCTAGTCTCTTACCTCTCTTCCTCACCTGCCTATCACATCCACCTGTTGCACCTCCTCCTTCCCTTTCTCCCATGATCCCCTTTCCTCTCCAATCAGATTCCTTCTTTGCCTTTGCCTTTTTCACTTATCAGCTCTGTTTTTAATTCATCCTCCTCTCACACTCACCTGACTTCACCTAGCATTGACTTCCTTCCACTACCACCACCCCCCACTTTCTTATTCTGGTATCTTCCCCCTCTCTTTCCAGGTCTGATAAAGGTCTCGGCCCAAAATGTTGACTGTTTATTCATTTCCATAGATGCTGCCTGACCTGCTCAGCTCCTCTATCATTTTGTGTGCGTGTGTTGCTCAGCATTGAACTTTCCAAGTTCAGGTAACTGGTTTCCTGTATGAGTAACAAAACTGACTATTTAAGTGGTAAATGACCTATTTATGGCATTAACTCAGTTCTTCCCTTTCCATTAGTACAGCCTCATCTTCAGGGCTTATCCTTACAAAGAAGGCATGGCAACGCCTCTACTTTCTTAGAAGTTTATGCAGATTCGGTATGTCACCTAAAAGTTTGACAAACTTCTATAAACGCTGTGGAGAGTATACTGACTGGTTGCATCTCAGCCTGATATGGGAACAGAAAAAGCTACAAATGTGGGACAAAACATAGAGTAAAACATAGAAGACAGCAGAAAAGAAATTGTAGACCAAGTTAGCCTGACCTCAGTGGTTGGGAAGATGTTAGACTCAATTGTTAAGGATGAGGTGATGAAGTACTTGGTGACACAGGACAAGATAGTACAATGTCAGCATGGTTTCCTTCAGGGAAAATCCTACCTGACAAACTTAGAATTCTTTGAGGAGATTGCAAGTAGGATAGATAAAGGGGATGTAGCGGATGCTGTATATTTGGACTTTCAGAAGACCTTTGATAAGGTGCCACATGAAGCTGCTTACCAAGTTAAGAGCCTGTGGTATTACAGGAAAGTTACTAACATGGTTAGAGCATTGGCTGATTGGTAGAAGGCAGCAAGTAGGAATAAAAGGATTCTTTTCTGGTTGGCTGCCAGTGACTAGCGGTGTTCTGCAGTCGTTGGTGTTGGGACAACTTCTTTTTATGCTGTATATAAATGATTTAAATGATAGAATAGATGGCTTTGTTGCCAAGTTTGCAGATGATATGAAGATCAGTGGAGGGGCAGGTAGTGTTGAAGAAACAGGTAGAATGCAGAACTTAGACAGATTAGGAGAATGGGCAAGAAAGTGGCAAATGAAATATAATGTTGGAAAATGCATGGCCATGCACTTTGGCAGTAGGAGTAAAGGTTCAGACTATTTTCCAAACGGGAAGAAAACCCAGGAATCTGAGATGCAAAGGGACTTGGGAGTCCTTGTGCAGAACACTGTGAAGTTTAACTTGCCGATTGAATCAGTGGTGAGGAAGGTAAATGCCATGTTAGCATTCATTTCAAGAGGTCTAGAATACAAGAGCAAGGATGTGATGCTGAGGCTTTATAAGGCATTGGTGAGGCCTCACCTTGAGTATTGTGAACAGTTTTGGGCCCCTCATCTTAGAAAAGATGAGCTGGCATTGGAGAGGGTCCAGAGAAGGTTCACAGGGATGATTCCAGGAATGAAAGGGTTATCATATGAGGAACATTTGATGACTCTGGGTCTGTACTCGCTGGAATTCTGAAGGATGAGGGGGGATCTCACTGAAACTTTTCGAATGTTAAAAGGTCTAGACAGTGTAGATGTGGTAAGGATGTTTCCCATGGTGGGGGAGTCTAGGACAAAAGGGCACAGCCTTAGGATAGAAGGGTGCCCTTTCAAAACAGAGATGTGGAGAAATTTCTTTAGCCAAAAGCTGGTGAATTTGTGGAATTTGTTGCCACATGCAGCTGTGGAGGCCAGGTCGTTGGGTCTATTTAAGGCAGAGATTGGTAGGTTCTTGATTGGACATGCATCAAAGGTTACGGGGTAAAGGTCGGGAACTGGGGTTGCGGAGGAGAAGAAAAAAGGATCAACCATGACTGAGTGGTGGAGCAGACTCAATGGGCCAGATGGCCTAATTCTGTTCCTATGTCTTATGGTCTAAAGCATGAGAAAATCTGCAGATGCTGGAAATCCAAGGCAACACACACACAAATTGCTAGAGGAACTCAGCAGGTCAGGCAGCATCTATGGAATGGAATGAACAGTTGACATTTCAGGCAGAGACCCTTCATCAAGACTGGCCATCACAGGTCAGCCCAGTATATCACAGGGAAAGCCCTTCCCACCACTGAGCATACTTACAAGGAGCACTGTTGCAGGAAAGCAGCATCTTTCATCAAGAACCCCCACCATCCAGGCCATGCTCTCTTCTCACTGCTATCATCAGGAAGGAGGTACAGGAGATCCAAGTCCAACACTACCAGCTTAAGGGACAGTTTTTACTGCCCAACCATCAGGTGCTTGAGCCAGAGAGGATAACTTCACTCATCCCTTCACTGAAATGGTTCCGCTCTTATGGACTCACTCTTAAGACATCTACAACTCATGTTCTCAATATTTATTGCTTTTTATTATTATTATTATTATTATTATTATTAGTTATTGTTCTTTATTTTATCTTTGCACAGTCTCTTATATTGTGCACATTGGTTGTTTGTCTTTGTCATGTGTTTTTTCATTGATTCTTTTGTGTTTCTTTGTATCTACTGTGAATGCCCACAAGATAATGAATCTCAGGCTAGTACAATATACTGTATAGTGACATATATGTGCTTAAATGATAAACTTACCTTGAACTTTGAACTATTAAAAGCAACACATCACAAACAAGCATAACCTTCTCCCTAAATACCCCTAACAACCCACTTGAGCAGGCCACTTGAACAGATATCCCTTTTGTCCTATTCACTCCTTCCCCAATTTAACATTACCTTTTGTTTCATCTTTATCTCAGTTTGAATGAAGATTCTTTAATCTGAAATGATGACTCCGCTTCTCTTTCCGCAGATGCTGCCTACCTGCTGAGTGTTTTGTGCACTTTCTCTTCTTTATTCAAGACTTCAGGGATCAGCAGTTGTTTTGACTCTGGTGTCTTTTTATTTGATGGCTATCAGGAAACAGACCTAAAATATACAAATAAATGGCTAGCCTTAAATTATCCCAGCTTGAGCAAATTCTTTGGCAGGTTGCAGCCACACCTGGATCCCAATTAATAGACCACAGTCTCATGATGTCATGAGATCTGTGGTAGAAATCCAATTAGTGCAAGACTGACTCCAAGACCTTTGATAGTGCTTGGATCTTGATCTACATTGGCCTGTGTCACACTGTACATAAGCAAGAATTCAGTATCCTCCAAGTTTGTCTGCAATAATGAACAATGTAAATGTCTGCGGTGCCATAGAACCTAGAGCTACAGCCAATCAATTTAAATCAAATCAAATCTAGTTTAATTATCATTCAACCATACGTGGATACAGCTGAATTAAATAGCATTCCTCTGGGCCAAGGTGCAAAACATACACAGTACCATCCAAAATAGCAAGCAAAAAAAAAAAAAACATGGTCATGCAGAAAAACACATACATAGCCCAAGTCCCTGAATGACATGTCCTGCAAATTGATGGTACGGGTCCTGGCTGTGCATAGATGCGTGAAATCCAAGCTGTCATTCCACCAACCGAACACTGGAGGGCAGCACCAAAGAGACAGACCAGCCCCCAACTGAACACGGACACCATGCAGCACCACCTCCAGTGTCTCCTCTCCTGGACTGCAAGCCTGTGGCTTGAGATCTAGTCCTCGATATAACCGAGGCTGCCCAGCTTCCTGCCGCCTGCCCTGTCACAAAACAAGGAAAGCAGGCCTGCAACATCTTACCTTATCAATATCCAACAGGGTCTTGTGATCACAAGAGAAACATCCAAGAAAATCACCCACGGTTACATTGAAAGACACCTTCATGCACCAACTCCAATGCCTTCAAGTCGTAGGCAACAACAAGGTCTTCACTCAGGCCAGCTTTTCTGAACCCAATCCCTCTTCGCCAATCAACTGGCAGCTCACTGATGGGGTAGACCTGCAGTATCCAAAGTTCTTGGAGTCCAGTATTGTCTTGTGATCGTAAAAACATATTTAACAAAGAAAAAAGCACCTTTGGTCGGCCCCTGATGTACCACTGTTTTACTGGAAGAATTTATACGCTAACATTCACATGGCTTAACATCAGCCTCGGAAGGACTAGGATTTGTCCAATAGAACAAAACAGGAGGTATAAAAGCAACAAATGCTGAAAATAATCAACACGTTAATGAGGACTTTTGCACTCCCACAGATTGTGATGAAGGTCAATGAACTATGCAGTGCTTTTTTAAAAAATTGAACAAGAACTGCAATTGAGTTTTGAATTTATGATGGACTAGCCAGTAGCTGACTACTTGCCAGCAACGCAAATTTGCTGAAGTAAAGTCAAAAGAGACCGTGGATGCTGGAATGAAGAACAAAAACAGAAAGCAGCATCCATGGAGGCATAAAGTGGAGGGCAACATTTCAGGTCGAGACCCTGCATAAATAGTGAGGGACAACAGGAAAGATTTCTAACATATGGCAGTACATAATGGAGTGGGGTAGAGGCTGGCTGGTGATAGATGGAGCCATATTAGTTGGGGTTGATGGACAGATGGAACCAGGTGGATTGAAGAGTGGGGAGATGAACAAAGGGAGCAGAAAACCAGCTGGACAGGTGAGTCTGTGTGAGCCATGGGATACCTGAAAATGGAAAATTCAATACCATTCAATAAAATATGAGATGTTATTCTTCCAATTTGTATTTAGCCTCTCTGTAGCAAGGTCGGTGTGGGAGGGCGAAGGAGATTATAATGACATGTATCTGGAAGCTTGAGGTGGCTGTTGCGTACAGAGGTGCAGGTGCTCCACAAAGGGTCTACAGTTGGTATCACCACAAAGCAATCACCCAGTCAACTGAATGAAGACTAGGCAACTGTTTTGCAGAGTAACTGCAGTTTGTCTTAAAAAGCATTAAGATATAAAGAATATTGCTCCTGGAGGTTCTAAAGGATAACTATTTTGCTCTGAATTTAAACCTGCCTGCAGATCAGACCCAAAATATGCCATTTAATTCAGAGGGCACAAGTCAGCAATTGACGATGCTTCATACAAAGTTCAAGTACAGCAAGTGGCGCCTCTGAACAGGTTGCTTTACAAAGGACCCTGCTTATGATGCTGAAATCATGCATAATTTTCTCTCCCGGTTAAGGAATAGGGATGAAGAATATTCTCTAGGACAGATGAAGTATTCAAGCTATATTCTCTAATGGTTGTGCTAACAAACCTCATGAAAATTTACAGCAGCAGAGTGAGATGGGCTGAGAGAAAAATGTGGAGAAAACTGTGTCGCATCAGAGATATCTTCCAGAAAGAACTGATTACTTGGCCACAGTTCCCTGCATTTTCAAGTTCTCTTTCATCCATGGGTTTTGATCTTCAGTCATTTGTATTAAAAGTGCATCTGATTTTAGTTGCTGATTGTTCTGACTGTCTGTACATTCAGTTCTATTGAGTTTAATGGCATCAGAAACAATGCCCTACTGTTAATGACTCAGAGTTTTCTCAGATTACTCATCAGAGGCTATTATAATTCTTATCAGCTCTCTGTTTGTGCTAATGAGGCTGACCCAGGTCTAATTTCTCCTCATAACGTAAGTATCTCATTGGCAGTGTGAGGAGAAATTTAAAAACACTTTTCCAAATTTTACAGCAATTTAATTAATTTTGTCTCCTGCTCCTAAATTTTAAATTTCCAAAACAGCAATTTCCACAAAAATCTCCCCAATTTCCTGTCATATATGTGTCAAAAGATTTGCAAACCAATTTAATAACATTTCTCAATATTTTATGGCAGGGGATCAATAATCAAATGGAAATTCAATTTGATGAACTTTTGCTTCTGGTATAACACACAGCCTGCTGGAGAAACTCTGCAGTCTGAGCAGCATTGGTGCGAGGGAAGAAATTGTCCATGTTTCAGATGAAAACCCTCCATCAGGACTGAGTGGAGAGACAAGAGAGACAGCGTGGAGAGCCGAGGGAGAGTGGCAAAAAATGACTCGGAGGCAACTGGTGGACAGAGGAGGAATATAAAATGACAGGCAGGTAGTGTAAGATAAGACAGGTGAGCAGGGTTGGAATTGGCAGGAGACAAAGAGAAGATAAAGAAATGACAACAGATGGAGCAAGGTGGGGGGATGGAAGTGTGAAGAGGAGATACAGCTGTAAGAACACCAGAGCTGGTTTCTGCTAAGTAAAGGAGGTGAGAATGGGAAGCATTTGAGGCAAAGAGGGAGGTGAAGGACAACTGGAACCAGATGGGAGGTAGTTGGGGGTGGGGGGAGATGGAGTGCATGGGAATCTATGTGTTAAATTGGTGGCTAGAAGAGGAGGAAGACTGGTGAAGAGGTGGGGAGGGGGGAATGTGGACAAAAATGGGAGGACCAGAGGATCAGAAGAAGGGGCAAGGAGCGAGGAAAAAAAGTATGGGGCATTAATTACAGGTTGAGTGAACTCGGCCTTTTCTCCTTGGAGCAAAGGAGGATGAGAGGTGACCTGATAGAGGTGTATAAGATGATGAGAGGCATAGATCGTGTGCGTAGTCAGAGGCTTTTTCCCAGGGCTGAAATGGTTGCCACAAGGTTTAAGGTGCTGGGGAGAAGGTACAGAGGGTATGTCAGGGGTAAGTTTTTTACTCAGAGTGGTGAGTGCATGGAATGGGCTGCCAGCAATGGTGGTGAAGGCGGATACAATAGGGTCTTTTAAGAGACTTTTGGATAGGTACATGGAGCTTAGAAAAACTATGGGTAAGCCTAGTAATTTCTAAGGTATGGACATGTTCTGCACAACTTTGTGGGCCAAAGGGCCTGTATTGTGCTGTAAGTTTTCTATGTTTCTGTGTCTTTTTGTTTCTAATTAATTTTTTAAAAACCCAATAACTCAATTTTCATGACATTGGTGTTGTAGACTACTCAGGAAGAATATAAGGCATTGTTCGTCCAGTTTGTGTTCAGGTGTATAAAGACTGGACATGTGTAGTGAAGATGAGGCTTTGAGAGCCAGGGAAATGGAGGTTGTCCAAATGTTGGCGGTCATGCAAGATACCCCAGATGTAGGTGGGAATGGACTGAACAAGAGAAGAAAGGACGGTGTTGAGGTTTGAAGTAATAAATTCAGTGGAGTAAGAGCAGGCAGAAACAATGAACCTTCCAGAATAATCCTGTTTGTGGATATTGGGTAAGAGATAGAAGAGGGAAGTGCATAGTTGAGACACTATCAGGTTAGGGGCTATGAAGGGAGATCTCCTGACGTAATTAGCTCTGTGATAGTGTTGGAGATGATAGAGTATTATTTGTTTGGTCACCTTCTCCAATCATTCCTATTCTCACCTCCTTTACTTGGCAGAATCCAGCACTACTGTTCCTGCTTATTTCCCTCCACAGTTGTCTCATGTCTTCACACTCCCTTCCCCCACCTTCCATCTTGCTTCATCTGTTGTCAAGTCACTTTTAATGATATACATGTAATTTGCCAAAAGAGTTAATGTTTCTCTGGACCAGGATACAAAGCACAGGAGTACACATAAAACACACTTAACATACAATAATTCAGGAAAGTAAGATTTAAATCTATAAATTTTGTTTGTAAATCTTCTTCTTTGTAGAAACAAGAAAATATTTTAATCTTTTTTTTGTTTCTCTCTCCTTGTTTGCCTCAGTCTATCATTCTCCTGTCACAATCTTCCAACTCCAAATCCTCCCACCTCCCATACTTGGAAATACACACTTGTTAATTTAGACCCTCATCAGTCCACCAATTGCCTCAAGGTCCTTTCTTGCCACTTCCATTCTCCTCTCTGTGCTGGCCACCTTTTCCTCTCCACTCTTAATCCAGATGCAGGGTTGTAGCTCAAAACATCACCAGTTTCTTTCCTCCTAATGATGCTGCTCAACCCATTAAGTTCCTCCAGCATTCGGTGTGTTGCTCCAGATTCCAGCATCTGCAGTCTCGTGTGTCTCTCTTGCTTGAGCGGAAGCTGGAGAAGGCAATGGTTTTACCTACCATTTGCAAGAAGAGGGAGTTCAGAACAGAATTGAAAAATGGGCCAGACACAAGCAATGGATATTAATTGTACTTCTGAGCTAGATCCATCTTGGCCTCATTTGTTTTGTGAGTGTGAAGATATTACTATGATCCAGAACTCCCAGTGGGAAGTATCATAAGGGAAACACATTGTAATAAATTGTAAGTATCCATCATCAGGAATAGCAAATCGTAGTATGCAATCCCATCACTTCTACCAATATATTTCTTACAAGTGCCATTTTTCATTGGAATGTTCAACTATGGAATCAAAAATACCTTTTATTTGAAGAAGCCAGTTGAGACCACTGATATACTATCGATGTTTATTTTCCAACATTAGTGTAATGGTGATGCTTCGACACACTAAGTGCTGGCTTTAACTGACGATGGAGCAAACGGCAAACTGTTTACTGGATCTGTGAGGATTGTGCTTTGATTATATTGACTCCGTTACATCAAAACTTGAATGATCAGTACTTTTACAAACATAAAGGGTTGAAATAAAATCTGTGTTAACTACTGTAGATGCATCCTAAATTAAAGATTCAGTAAAAATGAAGTGTATTAAATTTAATGTGGCAATAGAGTAATTTACACCTCAGGCTGAATAACAAGGAGTACAAGTGAGGCACAATTTCAAGTCTTGCATTTAAGCTTTTTTTGTTTAATTAAACTGTCATCATTGGGAATTGGTAAAGGCTGTTCTCCAAACATTAAAATATTAAAAGGCCAGATCATTAAAAGTCAGTGTGTTTAAAAATATATATACATATATTTAAGATACTAGCTTTAAACTTGATTCTGAGAAAAAATCTAGTGAGTGGTCTATTTAAAATGCTACTGCTGTATGATAGACAGATCAAGTAATTCATAAATTATTTATTTCTATGATAAAATATTTTGTTTTTGAATGTGGTGTTCTCATCAATGTTAGGGAATTTCTACAGGGAAAAGAATAATCTTCCTGTTAATAATACAGGGAAAAGAATAATCTTCCTGTTAAAGAATAATCGTTCTGTCGTTGGTGGGAAGGGGAGCAGGGTTGATGGGAAGGCAGGAGAATGGGGTGAGAGGAAAAATGGATTAGCCAAAATGAAATGGCAGAGCAGATTTGATGGGCCAAATGGCCTAATTCTTTTCCTATCTTATGGTCTTATGGTTTTATCTGATGAAGTGTAAGCCTTAGGTAACGTGCATTCTCCCAGAATAGTGCCCCCTTCTGGAATATCCTGGAAATTTCATACTGGAAACTTCCCATACTGGCAAGATGCATTTTGATTGAAACAGCAGCTTGAAGGTTAAACATCTATTGTACAGAACATGAACAAGTTTGAGGGCGAGGGTTAAATTAAGAACAAGTGATTATTCGAGGCCTTGCAAGAGTTTTGAACAACCTGAATGTTGGGAATATCAAAAAACTGAGGACAAGATGTTTCAGAATTGGAAAGATTGGAATGTGAGGTAACGAGCTGTGTTTCAATTTAAGTAAGATGTACAAAGGAAGAGGAACAGTATAGTACTTTTGAGAATCAACAAGAAAAGCAATTGAAGATTAAGCATGATAAAGTATCACATTACAAATGAGGAATGTTAGAGTGCAGAAACAATACAAGTTATTAAGTTGAAGTGACTGTCTTATGAAGCTTTTTAAATAATTGTATGAAAATCATAAAATTATCTCAAAGAAACCCTTTGAATATTGGAACCTGAAACTGAAAAATTTTTGTGTAGGGAAATGGGGTAAAAGTTTATCTCTATTATTAATTCATTTAAGAGTGAAGCATTTTTCTACTGGAGTTTCTTTTAAAAGTTTCATCTTTGTAAAAAGTTCAGTACTTTTTTTATTAGTTCTCTTTGATTTGTAAAATGTTGATGTAATATCAATGAGCATCAAGAACAACTGGCGTGGAGAAAATGCTATACTTAAAAATCTGAACTAGTTTATAATGGTCTATGACACAATTATCAAAGGTCCTTGCACCACCAAAATTTAAACCTTTCTGAAAATTTGATCCCAGTCTCAGAGAATCAACTTAACTTCCTGCTATAAGCAGATTCCCATCATACACCCATATGACCTTCATTTCTTTTTATGGCTAAGGGAAGGAAGATCAACTATATAATCTGAAATTTAACTTAACTTCATCAGTTAAAATTAACCCTCTACTTTTTAATCATAGCATCAGTGACACTCAATTTGATGAAAAATGTCTGTAAATAATTTACAAAAATTATTAGGAAAGTGGAAAACATTTGCAATTGATTTGTTTGCCTGATACAATTTTGCTTCAGAAAGAAGTACAATAATGAGATTACCTATTTAAATAAAATCCTGCAATAGGATTTCCATTATCTATGTCCCAAATTACATCTCTCATGTTTTTCAGTACAAGATGTTGTCTATAAAATCACTTTGATATTCAGCTATTTACGTACAATCATCCTACCCAGTATGTTACTGAACGAGAGAAAACCTGCAGATGCTGGAAAGCAAAGCAATACACACAAAATACTGGAGGAACTCAGCAGGCCAGGCAGCGACCGAGACCCTTCACCAGGACGCCAAGCAAGTCTTGGTGAAGGGTCTCAGCCCAAAACTTTGACTGTTGACTCTTTTCCATAGATGATGCCCTCCTGAGTTCCTCCAGCATTTTGTGTGCACTACCCAGCATGTACTCATCAAACACCAAGGTTTTATGGTTGCACAGATGTCAATATTCTCAGTAAGTTGTCAAAATGATCTTTCAATGATTACTATGATTACCGCCAGTCACTAGATCAGGAAAGTGGTGGTGAGATCATTTATGTTTCCTTCCATCTACACTTTCAGGCTTAAAGCATTGGACAATGATAAGTAGCACCCTTAGCTGATTTTTCCTCTGAGCCTATGGGATCCTTAGTTCGACTACTTTGGTGTTTATTTAGGTCAACAGAGTCAAGGAAGGAAATGTTTGAAGTATTCAGTCAGCAGTCTGAGGTACCCACGCTTCAAGTGGCTACAATGAATCCAGTGCCCAAGAAGAACATGGTAACCTGCCTCAATGACTATCGTCCAATAGCACTTACATCCATTGTGCTGAAGTGCTTTGAGAAGTTGGTGATGAAGCATATCAACTCCTGTCTGAGGAGTCAACTTGGATCTGTTCCAATTTGCCTCCCGTCACAACAGGTCAACATGAGATGCCATTTCATTTCTCCACTCAGTTCTGGAACTTCTGGATAGTGAAGATGCACACAACCAGATGCTCCTCATTGATAACAGCTCTGCATTCAATACTATCAACTCCTCAAAACTAACCAATAAGCTCCACGAGCTAGGCTTCAACACTACCCTGTGCAGCTGGATCCCCAATTTCCAAGTGTTATGAATGAGGAACAACTCTGATGGGCAGAAGGGTGCAAAGTCGCCCCCCCCCCCCCCTTTTGGAGAAATCGCAAATCGCTACTATTTCAAGGCTGCTACCAAGGAAATGAAAGGGACAAAAGGAAATCTGCCCAGACAGTTGTTATTGATAAACAGCTCATGTCAGTTAATGAGAGAGAGACAACGCAGAGATACACAAAGTGGAATGTCTCCTCCTAACAAAAGCGGAACGGAGCCACTGATTACTGCTATTGTCTTTTGGAGAAGGTTTGTGTACTAGGTACTGTTCTATTCATTGAAACCCCTCAGGGGGCAACCAGAGTGGGCTGGGTTTGATGGGTTGCATCATCCCAACCTGATTGACACCTGAGACCCTGTGAGTGGGGATAAAAGTAAGGTCTGGGGAACACCCTTCAGACACACCAGGAGAGACGCTATGAGACCGGTGGGGGGCTTGTGTGTGTGTCCACCCTTGCCTGGGTGATGAGTCCTCCACGGAACGGTCTAGCTAAAGGATGGAGGGGTCATACGTGAATGGCCACAACAACAACGCATCGACGGATCAAGATCGTAAAGGAAAGTCGGCAAGTCAATAGCTGTTACTGTTCTCTCTCTCTCTCTCTCGCCAAACATTGCAACACAGCAACCAACAACTACTGCAGCCTGTATGAACTGAACTGAACTTTATATTTCCATCAGACAATTCATTATCCCCTAGACAACGATAGAGCTTATTTCTTATTGATTATTATTACACCCGCACTTTTAGGTTTAGTATTGATGATGTATATTATCTGTATATTTGCATTGATATTATTTTTGTGTATTTTTACTAATAAATACTGTTAAAAATAGTATCACCAGATTCCAACGGATACTCCTATCTTTGCTGGTAAGACACCCAGTTACGGGGTTCGTAACACAAGCAACACACATAAAATGCTGAAGGAACTCAGCAGGCCAAGCGTCATCTCAGCTTCCACACTTTTAGACTCCAGTCAGTGTGGATTGGCAACAACATATTTATGTATTTATTGAGATACAGTGCAGAATAGACTCTTCTGGTCCTTCGAGCCACACCACCCAGCAATTCCCCATCTTAACCCTAGCTGAATCACAGGACAGTTTACAATGACCAATTCAGCTTTGGGCTATGGGAGGAAACCAGAGCACCCAGAAGAAACCTACGCAGTCATGGGCAGAACACACAGATAGCAGCAGGAGTTGAGCACAGGTCGCTGGCACCGTAAAGCACTCGGCTAACCGCTACACTACTGTACCACCTCACCTCCTCCACAATGCTGTGTGCTTAACCCCACTGCTCTACTTACCTTATACTGATGACTGTGAGGATAAGTACATCTCAAAGGCCATATGTAGCATAGTGGTTAGCACAACACTTTACAGTACCAGCAATCCAGGTTCAATACCCCCTGCTGCCTGCAAGGAGTTATACGTTCTCCCGTGACCACGTGTGTTTCCTCTCACAGTCTGTGGGAGGAGCCACGGACAGTGGGAGGAGCCACAGGAGCAGTCAGCGGGGGGGGGGGGGGGGGGCGTGTCCAGACAGGTATATGTAGTTCACCAAACAGTCCAAAAGCATACCAGTTGTAAATCATGCCATGATTAGGCTAGGATTAAATTGGGGGATTGCTGGGCTCAAAGGGGCCTATTCTACTCGATAGCTCAATACATAAATAAATTTGCTGAGTAACACTACTGTTGTGGGCTGAATCAAAGGTGGTGATGAATCAGTATATACAGTGCCCATAAAGAGTATTCCACCCCCCTCCGCCCCCTGAGGATTTCATGTTTTATTGTTTTACAGCATGGAACCGCAGTGGACTTAATTTGACTTTTTTCGACACTGATCAACAAGAAAGAGACTCTTTTGCGTCAAAGTGAAATGAGATCTCTACAAAGTGATCTAAATTAATTACAAATATAAAACACAAAATAATAGATTGCATAAGTGTTCACCTCCTTCAAGTCAGTATTTAGTAGATGCACCTTTGGCAGCAATTATAGCCTCGAGTCTGTGTGGATAGGTCTCTAGCAGCTTTCCACATCTGGACACTGCAATTGTTCCCCATTCTTCTTTACAAAACTGCTCAAGCTCTGTCAGACTTCATGGGGATCATGAGTGAACAGCCCTTTTCAAGTCCAGCCAAAAATTCTCAATTGGGTTGATGTCTAGACTACAACTTGGCCACTCCAGGACATTAACTTTGTTGTTTCTAAGCCATTCCTGTGTAGTTTTGGCTTTATGCTTAGGATCATTATCTTGCTGGAAAACAAATCTTCTCCCAAGTCACAGTTCTCTTGTAGACTGCATCAGGTTTTCCTCCAGGATTTCCCTGTATTTTGCTGCATTCATTTTACCCTCTACCTTCACAAGCCTTCCAGGGCCTACTGCAGTGAAGCATCCCCACAGCATGATGCTGCCATCACCGTGCTTCATGGTGGGGATAGTGTGTTCCAGATGATGTGTGTTGTTTGGCTTATGCCAAAAATAGCATTTAGTCTGATGGACAAAAAGCTCAATTTTGGTTTATCAGAATCAGAATCAGGTTTATTATCACCGGCATGTGACATGGAATTTGTTAACTTAGCAGCAGCAGTTCAATACAATACATGATATAGAAGAAGAAAAGAAAAATAATAAACAAATAAATAAATCAATTTAGTGCATATGTATATTGAATAGATTAAAATTGTGCAAAATGCAGAAATAATTGTATATTAAAAAAGGGAGGTAGTGTTCACGGGTTTAATATCCATTTAGGAAATGGATGGTAGTGGGGAAGATGTTCCTGAATCGCTGAGTGTGTGATTTCAGACTTCTGTATCTCCTTCCTGATGAGAAAGGGACATGCCCTGGGTGCTGGAGGTCCTTAATAATGGACACTGCCTTTCTGAGACACCGCTCCTTGAAGATGTCCTGGGTACTTTGTAGGCTAGTGCCCAAGATGGAGCTGACTAAACTTACAACCCTCTGCAGCTTTTTTTGGTCCTGTGCAGTAGCCCCTCCCCCATACCAGACAGTGATGCAGCCTGTCAGAATGCTCTCCACAGTACAACTACAGAAGTTTTTGAGTGTATTTGTTGACGTACCAAATCTCTTCAAACTCCCAATAAAGTATAGCCACTGTCTGGCCTTTTTATAACTGTATCAATAAGTTGGGATCAGAGAGGTCCTCAGAGATCTTGACACCCAGGAACTCGAAACTGCTCACTCTCTCCACTTCTGATCCCTCTTCATCTTACCCTTCCTGAAGTCCACAATCAGCTCTTTTGTCTAAGTGATGTTTAGTGCAAGTTTGTTGCTGCGACACCACCCTGTTGTCATATTTCACTGCTGTACATCCTCTCATCTCCATCTGAGATTCTATAAACAATGGTTGTATTGTCAGCAAATTTATAGATGGTATTTGAGCTATAGCTAGCCACAGAGTCATGGGTATAGAGAGAGTAGAGCAGTGGGCTAAGCACACGCCCCTGAGGTGCACCAGTGTTGATCGTTAGCGAGGAGGAGATATTATCACCAATCCACACAGATTGTGGTCTTCCAGTTAGGAAATCAAGGATCCAATTACAGAGAGAGGTACAGAGGCCCAGGTTCTGCAACTTCTCAATCAGGATTGTGGGTATGATGGTGTTAAATTCTGAGCTATAGTCGATGAACAGCATCCTGACATAGGTAACAACACAAAATGCTGGCAGAATTGAGCAGGCCAGACAGCATCTATGGGAGGAGGTAGTGACGACGTTTCAGGCCGAAACCCTTCATCAGGAACCCTGATGTCCTGATGAAGGGTTTTGTCCCGAAACGTCATCACTACCTCCTCCCATAGATGCTGTCTGGCCTGCTGAGTTTTGCCAGCATTTTGTGTTTTTATTTATTTCTAGCATCTGCAGATTCACTCGTGATCCTGACATAGGTGTTTGTATTGTCCAGGTAGTCTAAGGCCATGTGAAGAGCCATTTAGATTCCATCTGCCATTGATCTATTGTGGTGATGGGCAAATTGCAATGAGTCCATGTCCTTGCTGAGGCAGGAGTTCAGCTTAGTCAGGGCCAAAGCATTTCATCACTGTCGATGTGAGTGCTGCCAGGCAATAGTCATTAAGGCAGCTCACATTATTCTTCTTATGCACTGGCATAATTGTTGCCTTTTTGAAGCAAGTGGGAACTTCTGCCCATAGCAGTGAGAAGTTGAAAATCTCCTTGAATACTCCCACCAGTTGGTTGGCACAAACTTTCAGAGCCTTACCAGGTACTCCATCGGGACCTTCCGCCTTGCGATGATTCACCCTCTTTAAAGACAATCTAACATCGGCCTCTGAGACCAAGATCACAGGGTCACCGGGTGCAGCAGGGATCTTCACAGCTGTAGTTGTATTCTCCCTTTCAAAGTGGGCATAGAAGGAATTGAGTTCATCTGGTAGTGAAGCATCGCTGCCATTCATACTATTGGGTTTCGCTTTGTAAGAAGTAATGTCCTGCAAACCCTGCCAGAGTTGTCGTACATCCGATGTCACCTCCAACCTCATTCAAAATTTTCCTTTCACCCTTGAAATAGCCCTCCGCAAATCATACCTGGTTTTCCGGTACAGGCACAAGTCATCAGAATTAAATGTCACAGATCTAGCCTTCAGCAGATGACGTACCTCCTGGTTCATCCACGGTCTTTGGTTTGGGATTGTTCAGTAAGTCTTTGTAGGCACACAATCATCCACACAGGTTTTAATGAAGTTGCTAACAACTGCAGCATACTCATCTAGGTTCAAAGATGAATCCCTGAATACAGTCTAGTCCACTGATTCAAACCTGTCCTGTAAACGCTCCTGTGCTTCTCTTGTCCGTACCTTCTTGGTCCTCACTATTAGTGCTGCAGTCTTCAGTCTCCGCCTATACTCAGGGATTAGAAGTACAGCTCAGAGATTTTTTTTGGAATGGCCTGGTTAAAATCCCCCTAAACCGGGTATTGATAGTAGATGATCAGCCATGATCTCAGAATGGCAGTGCAGGCTTGAAGGGCCGAATGGTCTACTTCTGCACCTATTGTCTATTGTCTAAACAATGGTGAAGGCGTTAGGGTGCGCTGTTTCATGCATGTTGATCCAATTGATCAGATCATCTAAAGCCTGATTGACATTGGCCTGAGGTGTAATGTATGCCCCTACCAAAATGATCCTGTAAATCTCCTGGATAGCTAAAATAGATGGCATTTAACTATTGACTATTAGCAGACTATAAAACTTTATTCCAGCTGACTTCAGAGTCTCCCACATGCCTTCTGGCAAACTCTAGCCAAGAGTTCATGAGAGCTTTTTAAAACAGTGGCTTTCTCTTAGCCGCTCTCCCATAAAGCTGCGACTGGTGAAGCACCCGGGCAACAGTTGTTGTATGTGCAGTCTCTGCCATCTCAGCCACTGAAGCTTGTAACTCCTCCAGAGTTGTTCTAGGTCTCTCGATGGCCTCCCTTACTAGCTCCCTTCTTGCACAGCCCCTCAGCTTTTGAGGACGGCCTGCTCCCAGCAGATTTACAGTTGTGCTATATTCTTTCTGTTTTTCTCATGATTGACTTAACTGTACTCCAAGGGATGTTCAGTGACTTTGAAATTTTCTTGTATCCATATCGTGACTTGTGTTTTTCAATAACCTTTTGCAGAGTTGTTTGGAGTGTTCTTTAGTCTTCATGGAGTCATTTTTGCCAGGATACTGACTCACCAGCAGATGGACCTTCCAGATATAGATCTATTTTTACTACAATCAATTGAAGCACCTTGACTGCACACAGGTCTCTAAAAACAGATCTCCATTTAACACTTACATGACTTAAAACCAATTGGCTGCACCAGTGATGATTTGCTGTGTCATATTAAAGGCGGGGGGGGGGGGGTGGGGAGTGAATTCTTAAGCAATCAATTATTTTGTGTTTTATATTTTTAATTAATTTAGACCACTTTGTAGAGAGTTGTTTTCACTTTGACACAAACGAGTCTTTTTCTGTTGATCAGCGTAAAAAAGCCAGATTAAGTCCACGGTGATTCAATGTTGCAGAACAATAATACATGAAAACTTCCAAGGGGGTGGATACTTTCTATAAGCACTGTAGGAGGGAGATTGAGAATCTGGCTGTGTGGTGTCACAACAACAACCTCTCACTCAATGTCAGCAAAACCAAAGAGCTGATTATTAACTACAGGTGGAGGTAACCGGAGGTCCTTGAGCCAGTCCTCATCATGGCGGTCAGAGGTGGAGAGAGTAAACAACTTTAAATTCCTCAGCATTATCATTTTGGAGGATCTGACCTGGGACCAGCATGTGATTGCCAATACGAAGAAGGCACACCTCGACTTCTTTAGAATTTTCGCAGATTCACCATGTCATCTAAAACTTTGACAAACTTCTATAGACGTACGGTGGAGAACATACAGACTGGTTTCTCACGGCCTTTTACGGGAACACCAATGCTCTTGAGCAAAATAAAAAACTGCAAAAATAATGGATACAGCCCCTCCATCACAGGTAATTCCCTCCCCACCAATGAGGACATTTACAAGAACTATCGCAGGAAAGCAGCATCCAGGCTGTACTCTGTTCTTACTGCTGTCATCAGGAAGAAGGTACAGGAACCTCAAGTCCTACACCACCAAGTTCAGGAACAGTTATTACCCCATAACCATAAGGCTCTTGAACCAGAGGAAATAACACCCAAACACTGAACTGATTCAACAACCTATGGACTCACTTTTAAGGATTCTACAAGTCATGTTTTTGATACTTATTGCTTATTGATTTATTTTTTTCTCAGCTCAAGTTGGTAAAACCTGAGGAATGGGCATAGCCACACACTCTTACTTCTCAATTGCTGAGAACTTTCAGACGATTCTAGTGGTGTTTAACATTGTGGCCTTCTGAAGATTTGCATAACTATTGCCGTGTATCCCTAATTGTTTAATGCTAGTGTGTCTTTGGGATGATACCAGTTGTAGATATTACTATTGGGACAGTGTCTACCCTGTTCATGTTTCAAAGTCTTTCAATTTCCTCTTTTAATTCAGCATATTTCTGGTGTTTTTCACTTACCGATTTCTTTAAGATATGTGTGTTTGGAATGGCCATATCTATTAAATAAGTTGTTTTTGCTTGTTTATCCTGTATTTTTATATCCGGACAGTTATTATGGATTGTCCTATCTGTAATAACAGATCAGTCATAACATAATTTGTGGTATTCTGACCCTAAAACCGGATCAGACTTGTATTTGTAGTAAGGTATGATTTCTTTTATGAGTTTGTATTTTAAAGCAAGATTTTCATGAATAATGTTTGCTACTTGATTGTGCCTGTGTAAGTAATCAGATTGAGTTAAACCTCTACAGGATCCTGTTATGTGTTGGATTGTTTCTGGTTTTTCTTGGTATTTTCTATATTTATCATCTTGAACTTGTTGGTCATTTGTTATATATTTTTGATGATTTTTGTGTTAACCACTTGGTCCTGTATTGCCAGGAACCTTTCTGTTTCTGCCAAGAGGTCTCCAACTCTGAGCCAGGCATTCAGCGCTTCCTTGTTGACATCTAGTCTGCTCAGATTCCTCGGAGGGTCATGCTCATCCATTGGTTAACTTTTTCTTCAGCAGTGATAATGCCTTCATTTTTCGGGGTTGTGCTCTCATTTAAGTTTAGTGGTATATGCTTCCTATGGGAATTGCATGTGCTTGTGTGGAGTGCTCATTCCTGTTTTCGTAAATGAAAGTATATCCTTAGAAGTTTTATCTGACTGTTGTGCAGATCTTTAATGTGTGTTATTCCTCTTCTTCCTTCTGTCTTGGGTAGCGTTAACCTAAGCGCATTCAAACGGACATAATGTTTTCTGAAATTTGTCATTTTAGTTCCTGTTTTTCTTTGTACATTTTCCAAATTGGTTTTTGACCAAGATATTATGCCAAAAGAATACGTTAATAGTGAAAGTGTTTATTGCCCTTGTTATATTTTTACTGTTGAGCTCTGTTTGGCAGATTTTCTTAAGCCTTGAAGTAAATTCTGTCAAAAGTTCTTCCTTTATTGCACTATGATCTAATTTCTTTGCTTGTAGATATCCCAAATACTGATTTCATCCATTAGTTGTATTGTATCCTGCTTCTCTGTTTTGTATTATTTCCCTTTATTTTTTTCTCAGCTGGTGAAACCTGAGGTACGGGCACAGCCAAACACACTCACTTGTCAATTGCTAAGAACTGTCATATTATTCTCATGGCATTAAGTATTGTGGCTTTCTGAAGATTTGTATAGATATTGCTGTGTAGCCCAAAATGTTTAATGCTATTATGTAGTGCCTTTGCCACGATACCGATTGTAGATATTACAATCAGGACAATGTCTACCTTGTTCATGTTCCAAAGTCTTTCAATTTTCTCTTTTAATTCAGCATATCTCTGATGTTTTTCACTTAATGAATTCTATGTGTTTGGAATGGCTATATCTATTAAATAAGTTCTTCCTGCGGTTATTATGGATTTTCCTATCTGTAATAACTGGTGGGTCATAATATTATTATCTTATTTTTGTATTTGCACCACTTGTCTTTTGCTCATTGGTTGTTTGTCCGTCTCTTCCATTGACTCTATTGTGTTTCCTTCTATTTACTATGAATGCCTGCAAGAAAATGAACCTCAGGGTAATAGTACTTGGTGACAAATATGTGATGTTACTGGATAATATATTTACTTTGAACTTGTGATTTGTTGCACTTCCTTCATTAAAATACTCATGAGGTCCCAAGGACAAATTTTATTGCAGATATTAAACACACCTCTTCCAAAATATAAACACGAGAGATTCTGCAGATGATGGAAATCCTGAGCCACAAATAAATAATGAAGGAGGAACCCAGCGGGTCAGGCAGCATCAATGGAGAGTAATAAACAGTCAACATTTTGGGCTGAGACCCTTCATCAATAATGGGAAGCTAAGGAACATGAATAATTAAAGACACTCCTTCTAAAGTTTGTTCTTGAAGGACTTAGAATGTCTTTATTGTTTATGCTTTCCTATGTTAAACTTTAAGATAAGCCCGGTAAACTAGGACATGTTATAAAGGATAATTTGTCCTGTCCCATGCTGGTTTGTTGCGCTAATTTAACAACGTCATTGCATAGATGTATAACTTGCTTCTGAGAAAGTGCACAACTCAGTGATTGGTGTAATTACCTAATTAAGTTGATAATAAACTAAAAACGTAGCAGGAGTTGTTGAATTGCTGCTTAAGGTTAATCTCTTATTAGTACAATTTTAGCTTTAGCTTGAATTAAATATTTCTTGCAGTGAAGTTAATCTGGTTTCTATTTGCTGTGCTATCAGTTTCCTTACATTTGTGGATTATCACATCTTCCTGGCCATCAGGAAATGTGATGCTGTAGAATCTAAAACAAAGGTCTTTTTGCAGAACAACAAGGAAAAACAGTCAACCAGACAACAGTTTCACTGAAAGCTGATATTATTTCCATTTGTCTATAGAAGCGATGTTTACTGCTTAAAGTTACAAATCTCACACACTGCAAGCCACAAGATCATTTTATTTGATCTTCAGCATAAGAGTTGTAGGAGTTCACATTCTCAGCAGAATTAGTTATGAGCAATTAAAGTGGAACTATGCCATTCCATTGGTCACTTTACAGGAATTAAAAAGAAGTATTCATAAAACCATAAATGGGCAGCTTCCCTAGGAACTCCAACACTAAAATGCAATCAATATACAGACACAGAATCCGAACAATGGAGAACATTTTAAACATTATTCTCTTTGATATACGGAGTTGAATCTTTCAGGAAAATAACATATGCCATTATTAAACTGGCCAGTAAGATCAAGGAGTTAGTTTTTCGATAATTTATACATTTCCAGGACTTGCTGGTCAATTTTTGCCTCTCCACAGTCTGCTCATACAAACAGCAGCTTGCCCTTAGGCTCCCTTTTATTTTTAACAACTTGATGAATTTGCACATCATCTATCAGCTATCACTACAGACAGGTTGTACTGTGTTGGAATACACCATTTTCAGTTTCTGTCTTCCTGGGTATGTCTGGGCCCCTGGCCCAGAAACTGAACAACCTAGACTGTTCAATATCCTTTAAGCATACAATAAATATGAGTACACTTTTATTTATTTTCATTTCAGTTTTTTTTCCCACAATTATCATCCCTATAACTCCAGTCTTTTAATTCCTCTCTTTTATTTTCCCTTCAGTGCCAGATGTGAAATAATAAACATCCCTTCTCCAACATTCCTCTATGTATTTTTAAATTCCTAAATCTTATTCGTCAAGTAAATCCTGAAAAAAAAAATTCCAACATAATGTTTGTAGGCAAGCAATCTATGATCAGAGATCAGAGAACCCACAATCCAGGCCTTTGATTTCAGCCAGGTGACAATGAGGAACCTCTAGTTGGTCAGGGAACTTCTCAGCTTGTTTCGAACCACAGTCCAATAACGGAAGGTATATACAAAAAGATATTAGTTAATAATACTCCAAGCTTATTTATATTTGCTATTAAATTCATGCATGAATGAGAGTAACAAAAATAAATTCTGGGACAGGAACGACACCAATGAAATCATACCCTTACATGAGTTAGCCTTTCTTGATCAAAACTAGAACTATTGTAGTATTTAACATGCAGCTCCCAGAAATGAGCAAGCCTTCTTGAGCACTCACACCACCGAGACACATGCCAACCTTCTAGCAATACAGGAAGATGGACAACTATTTTTAGATTTTGTCATTAGATTTTCCTCATTAATATCACTGGCAGGTCATTGCAGAACTTTGTCATAATACAGTACAACATTAACAAAATAACTTGTATTCATATAGTGACTTCCACACTCACCTAATCATCTCAGAGTCAGAAGAACATGTTGGAATTATAATCTCCATGGTGATGTAAAGATGGGCAGTTGCACATACCAAGGTCATACAATTATGAAATATGTGACAAAATAATCTGCTTTAGTGTACTTTGAAGGAAAGTGTTGGTATCAGGAAACTCACTGACCTATCAATAGTACCGCAGGATCTTTAATGCCCACTTGAGAGGTCATATGGATTCCTAGTTTAATACTTTATCTGAATGAACAACACCTGATCTAGTGTATCTCTCTCCCTCTCTCCCCCTCTACCTCTCTCTCTCTCTCTCTCTCTCTCTCTCTCTCTCTCTCTCTCTCTCTCTCTCTCTCTCTCTCTCTTGCATTGAAGTGTCAATTTACATTAAATGCTTTGGAGTCCAGCTTGAACCTATAACCTTTGAGAGGCAAAGATGCTACCGTGAGCTAAGGCTGACACTTACACAACCGTCACAAATTATTCGAAGCTAACATTCTACAATATAATTATACTGATATCAGGAAGATACTTCAACAAGATTCCTTCTTACTGCCCCTTTTGCAAATACATTTTCTTAAAATAAAAATTAAAGAGTCTTACCTCTTACTACCTCTGCTTTCCCCTTATTTTTAAAACAGCGTCACTAGATTACAGGTTTGGTGCCTTGGTGGACACTAAATGTGTGAAATATACCTTCTTATTCATTCCAATAAAATGAGTTGTTCATCACACTTGTGTCACTATGGCAAACTGCACAATTAATAAAATGATGCATTTATTATATATGGTGTTAATATTTTACACATTAGCAAGAAATCAATAGTATTACTAAATACTTTGTAAAAACAGTGCCCTTTTAAATGTCATAAATAACTCTGCCTAGTGTGAGGAATGAGCATAGGAGCAGTGGAAATTAAACTATATTTGTACCTTGAATTTCATAAGCAGCTCTAAAGAGAATCAGGTCATAATTCTAAATTGAGTATTTAGCTTGTTTGTTTACTGGCAATGTAAAATCTATGAGATCCATAAGTTCATTGCAAAAAGAAGTGGTTTCATTACACCAAATCAAGCAGAAATTGGTTAAAAGAATAGTTTTGTTGATAGATGCAGCGCATTAAAATACTCTAAATTACCTGATGAGTTCTGGCAAAATAAGCGGATTCAAAACAAATGCGAAGCTTCTTTACCTGTCAGTGAAGATGTCCCTGAAGCCTCTTTAGCTCTTGGTAAAATCATGACGCATGAGACCTGTACAAAAATGAACATAAATTGAATCAGCTAAGCTCTCCATTTTTTTAAACAGCAGCTTCGGCAGTCAAAGGCTCCGGAGAGCCTATGTAACCTTGTTTGTCAGTGTTTATCTATTGCATTAGTTTGTACTGAATAGGCCATCAAGTGCAGAGCAGGCTCTTCCAGCCATATTCAAAGCAGGTCTCAGCGCTGGAAGCATAAAGGAAAGAGATAGCCTCCACATATGAATTCAAGCTTTCTGATTCAGGTGATGTGGTAAAACCTTGTGCTGACAGACTCCTCAGTGTCTTCTGGGAAAACATTTTCCATTCAGAGCAGCCTGCCTTTTGCGTGGAAGGCATTGTTACAAAGCTCACAGTCGATGGAAAACAATTTTTCCCCTAGCTTTCAAGGTAATCCAACCTGATCTCAATGACCATAAAAGTCAATGCAGTGTCAGATGATTTCTCAAGTTAATTCTTTTTTATTTTAAATGAACAGCTCTCTGGCTTCAAACCTCGACAGTTTCATTTTTTCTAATGTATCCAGATAAACAGAGTCACTGGAGCTAAATCAGGCAAATAGTGTGCTTTGTGCTTCTTAAAGTGGCAGCAGGGATTCTTGTTTCCAGGACAGCAATATTACGAAGACAATAACCAAAAATTGCTGACAACATTCGCACTGTTGCTAATTGTTAAATGTTACGTCATTTTCATGCTGCAACCTTTTCCTTTCATTTGCCCATAAAATCAACGTAGTAAGTGATAATTCTGCGCATTTTTTAACCTTTATTGCCATGCAAGAGCAAAATGCAGCAACAATCTGCAATTCCACAGCAGATTTTCTCTGTCACAAGGCACTCCATAGGAGAGATTATCGGAGGACATTGACTCTACGCCATATAAGGAGGTATTAGAACAGGTGACTAGACTTGGAGAAAAGAGGTGTTTAGAGAGATTAAGCAAGGGATAGAGGATGCTTGGGCAACTGAGGAAATCTATTAAAAGAAAAGTTTTGCTGAGGTAATAGTTTCCTTAAGGCTTAAGGAAAAATCAGGTGTTTAGAGGGATTAAGGAGGAGAATAAGGATGCTCGGGCAATTGAAAGCATGGCCTCCATTGGTGACAATATTGAAATGATAGATTTAAAACAGTGAAAAGTGTTGATTTTTCTACTAGTGAACACTGCAATGAGACCAGAAAACAAGAGGCAACAGTGCAAATCCTTACCAGTTTTCTTTCCTACGCCCAAGGCATTAACTCCAGACTTAGAAAATGTGGAGTCAAGGCAGAATCAAGAGCAACGGACGTCAAAGAACTCAGAAGGGCAGGCAGCATCGATGGAGGGAAATGGACATTTCAGATCAAAATCCTTCATCAGTTCCCTCCACAGATGCTGCATGACCTGCAGAGTTCCTCCAATACCTTGTGTGTTGATCCAGATTCCAGCATCTGCAGTCTCTTATGTCTCCAGAGACTGACCCAAGCTTATCTATTATGCCATCAACACACAAAGAATGGACACTTCCTAATTTAAGGGACCAATAAACAATTTGCTGGAGGAACTCAGTGAGTCAAGCAGCATCTGTAGGAGGAAAGGAATTGTCGAGGTTTTGTGTTTTGCATCAGGATTGGGATTGGGGAGGTGAAATGACCAGTATGAAGAGGAAAAGGGGAGTGGTGAGAAAGCATTCTGAGGTAATTGAAGGACTGAGAAGTATAAGGTAACAGGCAGGTTTTGGCAGGTAAGGGAGTTGAGTGGGACTGGATAAAAAAGATGGTAGATGAATGATGGATGGAGGCAGATAAAGAAAAAGAGGAAAATGGGGTTAGACAAAATGGCACAGGTGAGAAGACGGAAGCATGAAGACAGGATTCTGATACACCTCCAACCACTGACCTATCAGTGTGTGCTCTCAGGGCCCAGTGCAAGACTGTGAATCAGCACCAAGCTTTTGTTTGCAGCCTTCCAAATTCAATAATGAACTCCACAAGTTGCACAACTTGAGGTGACTTACTTCCTCAGTCTTTATCAGAATGGGACACTACTGCTGTAAGACATCCATCTATGTTTTACTGCCTCTTAGTTCAGTTTGAACTGTTCGACACACCCCATAGCCATGTATTTTACCACATTTTTCAATTCTTTGAATTGGAATCGAGTTTATTATCACAGACATACACTTAGTGGAACTAGGTACACCTGTATACCTGGTTGTTAATGCAAATATTTGATCAGCTAAGCATATGGCAGCAACTCAATGCATAAAAGCATGCAGACGTGGTCAAGTGATTCAGCTGCCGTTCAAACCAAACATCAGAATGGGGAAGAAATGTGATCTAAGTGACTTTGATTGTGGAAGGATTGTTGGTGCCGGATAGAGTGGTTTGAGTATCTCAGAAATTGCTGATCTCCTGGGGTAATCATGCACAACAGTAACTGGAGTCTACAGAGAATAGTGTGAAAAATGAAAAAAAAACTATTATAGTGAGCAACAGTTCTGTAGGTGAAAATGCCTTGTTAATGAGAGAGGTCAGAGGAAAATGGTCAGACTGATTCAAGCTGAGAGGAACATGACAGTGTTACAACAGCGGTGGGCAGAAGAGCATCTCTGAATGCACAATGCATCGAACCTTGAAGTAGATGGGCTACAGCAGCTACTCAGAGGCAACTTTATTTGGTACAGAAGGTACTTAATAAAGGGGCCACTGAGTGTACATCATGAAATGTGGAGGTGTGGCAAACTACTTCAGTATATAAATTAGGATATTATTCATTCATACGTTATATTCCATGAAGATGTGGGATGCAAATTACAAATACCAGAGCTAAATACCGGAGGTGAGGTGAGAGTGATAGCCCTCGACATCAAGGCAGCATTTGACTGAGTATGGCATCAAGGTGCCCTAGTTAAAATGGAGCCAACCCTCCGCTGGTTGGAATCACACCTGACACAAAGGAAGGTTGTGGTGGTTGGAGGTCAATCATCTCATCCTCAAGACATCACTGTAGGAGTTCCTCAGGGAAGTGTCTTAGGACCAACCAGCTGCTTCATCAATGACCTTCCTTCCGTCATAAGGTCAGAAGTGGGGATGTTTGCAGATGACTGAACAATGTTCTGCACCATTCGTGACTCCTCAGATAGTGAAGCAGTTCATACCCAAATGCAGCAGGACCTGGACAATATCCAGGCTTGGGCTGACAAGTGGCAAGTAACACTCAAGCCACACAAGTTCCAGGCAATGAGCATCTCCAACAAGAGAGGCTCTAACCATCATCCCTTGACACTCAGTGTCATCACCATCACGGAATCCCCTACTTTCAACATCCTGGGGGTTACCATTGACAGGAAATTGAACTGGTCTAACCATATAAACATTGTGGCTACTAGAGCAGGTCAAAGGCTAAGAATCCTGTGGCAAGTAGCTCACCTCCTGACTCTCCAAAGCTTGTCCACCATCTACAAGGCTCAGGTCAGGAGTGTAATGGAATGCTTGCCACTCGCCTGGATGAGTGCAGCTCCATCAACACTCAAGAAGCTTGACCCATCTAGTACAAGGCAGCCCACTTGATTGGTACCCCTTCTTCAAGCATCTAATCCCTCCACTGTCGATGAACGGTTGTAGCAGTGTGTACTATCTACAAGATAGCACTGCAACAACACTAAAGTTCCCAAGGCAGCACCTTCCAGACCCATGACCACTACCATCTAGAAGGACCAGCAGATACCTGGGAACACAAACACTTGGAAATCCTCCTCCAAGTCACTCACCATCCTGACTTGGAAACATTTTGCAATTCCTTTATTGTCGCTTCATCAAAATGGAATTCCCTCCCTAACAGCACTGTGGGTGTACCTACACCTTCTCAAGAACAACTAGGGATGGGCAACAATACACAATAGACAATAGGTGCAGGAGTAGGCCATTCAGCCCTTCGAGCCAGCACCGCCATTCACTGTGATCATGGCTGATCATCCACAAACAGTACCCCATTCCTGTCTTCTCCCCATATCCCTTGACTCCGCTATCTTTAAGAGCTCTATCTAACTCTTTCTTGAAAGCATCCGGAGAATTGGCCTCCACTGCCTTCTGAGGCAGAGCATTCCACATAACCACAACTCTTCTGGGTGAAACAAATGCTGGCTTAGCTGGGAACACCCTTGTACCCTAAATGAATAATTTTTAAAAAAATGGAAGACAGAAAAGGCATGTATAAAGGACAATATTATGATAGTCATGGATAATTTCGATGTGAAGGTAGATTTGGAAAATTAGGTTGGTGCTGAATCCCGACAGAGAATATGTAGAATGCTTACAAGATAGCTTTTTAGAGCAGCTTGTAGTTGAACCCACTAGGGGAAAAGGCAATTTGGGATTAGGTGTTGCATCATGAACCAAGTTTTATTGGCGAGCTTAAGGTAATGGAACCCTTAGGAGACAGTGATCACAATATGTTAAAATTCAGCCTGCAGTTTGATAAAGTCAAGTGTACCAGTTTACTGCCAGTGGAGTAAAGGCAATTACAGAGGCATGAAAGAGGAGCTGGCCAAAGTTGACTGGAAGGGGATACTAGCAGAGATGATGGCAGAACAGCAATGGCTGAAGTCCCTGGGGCAATTCAGAAGGTGCAGGATAGATACATTCCAAAGATGAAGAAGTATTCTAAAGAGAGGATGATGGAACTGTGGCTGGCAAGAGAAGTCAAGGAAAGCATAAAAGCAAAGGAATTAGTAGACAGCTGTTGATCCCAAGGGATCACAGATTTACACCTCTGGTGGACTGTGTCCTCTTCAGGGCGCAAGTCTGGACGGGAAGATTTGAAGAACTGGCTGTTGCCCAAGCAGCAGGTTCCCCCTCCACGTCACTGATGTAGTCCAGGTGAAGTACAAGCGCCGATACACCTTAGCACCAGTATCGTCACAGAGGTTGCCAGAGTGAAGTTGTAAACAACATCAAACTGCCTTCAGGATCCTGGCTCCGGATTTCTTCCTCGGGGATTACTCCCAAAGCCTTTCTCATGGGTGGGTATGGCAGCAAGGCAGCAAAGGTTTAAAATCAGTTTTCCTTCTCCTAGGCGGCTGCCATCCAAGACTGACGAGCCCCACGTGCCCGAGAGAAGCAAAAGAGAGGACATATAATATCTCAAAAATTAGTGGGAAGAGGGAAGATTGGGAAGCTTTGAAAAACCAACAGAAGGCAACAAAAAAGCCATAAGAGGGTGAAAGATGAAATATGAAGGTAAGCTAGCCAAGAACATCAGAGGATACCAAACATTTTTTCAGATACATAAAGAATAAAAGAAGCTAGAATAGATATTGGATTGCTTGAAATTGATGCTGAAGAGGTAGTAATGGAGGACAAGGAAATGGCAGATGAACTGTATGAGTATTTTACATCAGTCTTCACTATGGAAGACACTAGCAGTATGCCAGAATTTCAAGAGTCTCAGGGGGCAGAAGTGAGTTCAGTTGTTATAACATGGGAGAAGGTGCTTTGTAAACTGAAAGGTTTGAAGGTAGATAAGTCTCCTGGACCAGATGGACTACACCTCTCTGAAAGAGGTTGAAGTAGCATTAGTAATGAAATTTTGAGAATCAATAGATTTTGGTATGGTTCGAGAAGACCAGAAAATTGCTAATGACACTCCACTCTTCAAGAGGGGAGGGAGGCAAAGGAGAGGAAATTATAGGCCAGTTAGCCTGACCTCAGTTGTTGGGAAGATGTTGGAGTTATGTGGTTTTGGAGTACTTTGAGGCACATGATAAAATATGCCTTTCAGCATGGTTTAATTGAGAGAAAATCTTGCCTGACAAATCTGTTGAAATTCTTTTAGGAAATGACAAGTAATATGGACAAAGGAGAATGGGTGGATCTTGTATACTTGGATTTTCAGAAGGCCCTTGACAAGGTGCAGCACATGAGGCTGCTTAATAAGGTAAGAGCCCATAGTATTACAGAAACGATACTAGCATGGATAGAACATTGTTTGATTGGCAGGGGGCAAAGAGGGTCGATGTTAGGACTATTACATGTCAAGGATATTGGATGATAAAATTGATAGCTTTGTGGCCAAGTTCACGGACGACACAAAGATAGGTGGAGGGGCAGGCGGAGTTGAAGAAGCAGGAAGTCTGCAGAAGGATTTGGAAAAATAGGCAAAAAGGTGGCAGATGGAATATAGTGTAGAGAAGTGTATGATCATGCACTTTGGTTGAAGGAATAAAGGCATTGGTTATTTTTTAAACTGGGAGAAAATTCAAAAATCAGAGGTGCAAAGATACTTGGATGGCCTTGTGCTGAATTCCCTAAAGATTAACTTGTTGGTGGTAAGGACGGCAAATGAAATGTTAGCATTCATTTCAAGAGGACTAGAATAAGCCATTGGTCAGACCACACTTGGAGTATCGTGAGCAGTTTTGGGCCCCTTATCTAAGAAAAGATATGCTGGCATTGTAGCAGGTCCAGAGGAGATTCCAGGAATGAAAGGGTTAACATATGAGCAACATATGTATTACAGGATAGCTCTAGGCCTGTACTCACTAGAATTTCGAAGAATCGGTTGGTGGGTGAGGATTTCATTGAAACCTATCGAACATTGAAAGGCCTCGACAGAGTGGAAGTTGAGAACAGTTTCCTATAGTGGGGGAGTCTAGGACCAGAGGAGACAGCCTCAGAACAGACAGACATCCATCTGGAACAGTGATGAGGAGGAATTTCTTTAGCCAGAGGGTAGTGAATCTGTGGAATTCATTGCCACAGATGCCTGTGGACGCCAAGTCATTGAGTATATTTAAATGGATGTTGATACATTCTTGACTAGTCAGAACATCAAAGGTTATGGGGAGAAGGCAAGAGAATGGGACTGAGGCATAATAAACCAGTCATAATGAAATGATGGAGCAGACTCGATGAGCCGAAAGGCCTAATGCTGTTCCAATGTCTTATGGGCCCATGAAGCAGCAGATGAAGGACGATGTGTGTTCTTTGGACTTCCCATATGAATATTGGTATATTATGTTAATATTGATCTGGTCCCTTTGGACCATCTCTATAGGTGGGTCCCTGATATCTCATAGATCCAGCCTTTGGCTCCTCCACTCTGCTGGGAGATGAGATGCTTTGAATAAGGACACATTCCAGTATTTTTCTTCTTCAAATTGCTTCTTTGGGTCCCAGTGCTCTCTGGGCTTTGCCTCACTGATCAGAGGCCCCAGGTCTTAATGTCATCTTCTTAGGCCAACAACTGCTGTCTTCAGCTAAACATGAGCTGCTGGAACAACTCCGAGGGGAAGGCAGCACCTGTGGAGGAAAATGGACGGTCAATGTTTCAAACTGAAACTCTTCATTCATAGATGTTGCCTGATCCTTTACTGTAGCTGAAGTTTTCAGTACCTGTAGTCTCTTGTTCCTCCAGCTGCTGACTTCAGTTGGCAGCACCTGACCATATAGACTTCAGATCTCCTTGGGAGGTACTGGTTTGAGCCTGACCTCAGCCGCTGTCTCTCTGGAGTTTGCACATTTTCCCCCCTTACTACATGAATTTCCCTGAGTTCCCCAGATCCTCCCACATCCCAATGTGCTGGTTGTTAGGTTAATTTGCTGCTGTAACTTAACCATAATATACTGTAGGTGAGGACTGGAGGATCAGAGGGGAATTCAATGGATGTGTGGAACACAATAGGCTGCAGGGGCATAAATGTGGGGGTAATTTTTGATGGGATTTATCTGAAAGCCAGTATAGACTGAATGGCCAAATGGCCTCCTGGAGTGTCATAAGGAAATCTGATTCCAGATACAGGCCACAGGGGACCAAAGGTGTTTTCCACTAGAATCTTTCTACATGTTTGGTTTTTGGATTTCTGCTCAGCTGCTGTGGTTGCAGTGTGCACTGCACAACCCCATCTGTACGGACTGCACCTTCGCGTTGGTGCTGGACTCCCTGCAGATGGCTGAGAAATATGTGCTTCCCAGAAGCACAGCATTCACCATATTCTTCCCATGATCCAAGAATGTACATACATTGCAGAAACGGAAACGGCTCCTATTGATGGAAAAGTCCATGTTATGTTATTCATGGGAGTTTTTATGGGCACCTCAGTGCAGTCTGCACAAGGGAATTAGCAAATCCCACTTGTTCCTCACTGAAGTCAAAGTGGATGAAACAATTCCCCCTTGTGGTTGCAGTATTCAGGTATTCTCTTTGAGAATTGTTTCCTCCACTCAAGAGCCATTGTCAAACAGCCTCATTTGCTGTTTAAAGATACAAGCTATGAAATTGAGAGAACTTATGGTCACCTTCAGAACACACTGCAGGCAGATAGGGAAAGGCGGGAGCGATCAGCTCAGCCACTTGGAATGACCCTACGGTGTGAGCTTCCCTCCACAGTGACACCAGCCCTTCCCTGTGAGCTGGGCTGAATGACAATGGGCATAAACTTGCTCTTGCAAAACATTACTCACTAGCAAGGCTTGGATGGGGTGTGAAGTCTGTGGAAATTGTCCAAGAGCAGATTCTTTGCAGGTGGACACAGAGATTGATGTCCTGACCCGTAACGAGTGAACATGCATGGCCATTTGATGTCTGCAGTAATGGAAAACTGCCGGTAGTATCACCATAGAATGGAGACGTCCACAGAATGAGAAACTCGGGAGCTAAATGCTGGGGAAAGAATTTACTGCTTGTAATAGCTTTGGAAGATGAGTGAGCTGCCTGCAGTCTTTTCTGAAGCTCCCCATAAATTCTCCCACTGTCAATAGCCTGTACCTTTAACCAGCAAGACCAGCAACTGTTGCTAACTGTTCCACAGTGGTTGAAGTGTGGAGCTTTGAAGTCCGATTTATCTTGGTGCCGGCAGAAAAATCCATTATCTGAATAATAACATCATTTGGTGCACAGTGGATGCTACGGGAAAATCTGACACGGTAGTGTGAACGGCACAAAGTACTACTCTTCCAATTGTGTGATTCACTCTAAAATTATCACAAGTGTAACCTGCCCCAGAGAAGTTAGATTTTTGTGCTTATATTGCTGATAATCCAGTGTCATTCATTCTGTTTCCTCAGAAGCTTTGTACCATTTAGGGTCAACAGTACAGATATGCCACTATTTTGATTGAATATATTGAGTGTACTATGTTAATGCTATTCAACTGCTTGAAAGGTAATATACTTTTAATCTAAAGGAAAATTTTAGATATTTGTACTTTGGAACTATACTCTGCTTCAATTAATATGTTTGTCAGGCACTGGCCTGCAAGTTTCAATGTTAATTGGATAAATACAATCTTGCTTTATAATCCAAAAATAAAATCTGGCAGTTCTTCAAACAAATTGCTCAAAATTTTAAACTTTAAACATTGTATTTGTGTTTCTGTATACTCAAAGTTCAAGAAAATTTTATAATCAAAGTACATCTATATCACCATATACAACCCAGAGATTCATTTTCCTGTGGGCATAATTAGCAAATCTATAGAACAGTAACTATAACAGGATCAATGAAAGCTCAGCTAGAGTGCAGAAGACAAAAAACTATGCAAATGTAGATATAAATAAATAGCAATAAATAACAAGAACATGAGATAACGAGATAAAGTCTTCTCTCAAGCTGAGCAGTTTGCAAGATTTACAGAGAGTCAATCGATTTCTGTTTATTTGTGATCCTAGTTCTTTTCACTTCTGGCATTTTGCTTCAGTGGCGGCCTGAAATGCAAGCATAAAACATCACATCAGACAAATACAGAAACTTTTACATCCTTTGATTTTATAAACTACTCCTGCACTCTTTCAGTACTGGGTGATATAAAGGTGAATTCTATTGATATTAACTAAGAATGGAAAGAGGGAGCCTGAAGCCCTATCTGTACCAGATGTCTTATCCAAACCACCTTTGTTACCTCCACCTCATGTTGTCTTCCTGACGTTTTGTCAATCATGTGGTTTTGAGACTTTTTCTCCTCAAAATCTTGCCAACATTGCCAAGTAGTAAGGGTTCAATACCGCCAGTCACTGATGCAAAGTCTTTAATTTAAATGGGCATGGGGAGGGGGGAAGGTAGGGCAATACAGTGATGTAACGAGTCTAAAATAACTAATGAAATAAATTAGTGGTTTGTTACTAACATTCAAGGAAATTGTCCACACTAATACAGCAACACCTGTGGTTTGGACTTCCATTTTTCAACATTAGTTGCTGCTGACATCAGCTCAAAAGGGCTCCTCGCATTCGACAACCATGCTGTTCTCAAACTCACTGAACAGCCAATCACGTTGAATGATTTTCATAGTGAGAAAATGTGGAAGAAAAATACATAACTTTTTAGAACTTTAAATATTCAAAGGAGCTTTTAAAAATATTGGAGTATGTACATCAGATTAAGAAAGAAGTGGAAATATAAATTTAAAATAACTGTAATGGCATGAGTATATTGCATTCATATTAAGTAAGCCTTTGGAGATAATAAGCCAATTATATTTGCTGGCTCCCTACATACAAGGTGTATCTCACAAAGCTCATTTAACTACAGCCTTGTTGTCAGAGCATCCTGATTCCTATTGGCTGAAGACAAGGGCAGGGATGAAACCATGCCATCCACCAACATTGTTGAGGCTCGTCTGTTCTTAAATATCTGATGACAAGACACTTAAAAGCTGTTAATATTGTTTTAGTGGCCAGAGATCTACAGGTGTATATTGTGGATCCAGTGCATATGTTATTATGTAAGGGCACAGGGGGGAAAGAAACCTCCAGAGAGAAGAAATGACCTGAGATGTAAGATGTATTCTGAGTGACAATATCTACACAGTCTGATTCAGGACAGTCAGCACAGCCTTGCCTGTGTGAAGTCATTCCTGAAAAATTTCTGGGAGTTCTTTGAGGAGGTCACTAAGAGGATTGATAAGGTGAGGGTAATGATGTTACATATGTGGACATTTAGCAAGGCTTTTGACAAGATTCCTCATATCAGGCTATTCCGTCTGGAAGGTTAGATCACATGGGATCCTGAAAGAGAGGCTGATCAGATTCATATTTTGTTCAGTGGTAAGAAACAGAGGTTGATGGTCGAAGATTGTTTCTCAAACTGGAGGTCTCTGTCTATGGTAAATATTCAGAAACTCCAGGTGTCAGTTCAAATTTCTTGCGTAGAGCAGAATAAAAAGGGCACCAATATAAGAAAACCTGAGCCATAAAATTGAGTGGTAGGAGCTCAGACACTCACGGAAGGAGTTTCCATTGCAGAAAGGGACCATTTGGCCATTCCACCTGTCTAATCCAAAAATAATCTCACCATCCTCCCATTTCAATTACAATCCCATTGCCCTGCTTTCTCCAAAAAGCAATCCCACTGCCACTCCATCCTAAAAGTAATGCCTCAGCCTCGTCTGCTCCAAAAACAAACGCACCACCTTCCAAGACCAAAGGCAAACCCACAGTCCTGTCCACTTCAAGATTTAAGATTGCTTATTGTCATTCTTCAGTACACAAGTGCAAAGGAGAACAAAATGATTGTCACTCCAGATCTGATGAAGCATATAAAACACAGTAGGCATAAAAAAGCAAAAAAAAAACACAATAAATATCAATTCATAGGATTAGCTCATATACATAGACTGATTTTATGTGCTAAAGTGACGTCAGGTACAGAAATATCTATACATAAGATAACTCTGACAGGAAATGATAACGTTGTGGTGGGGTGTTTTAGGGTTGGTTAATGGGTGGAGGTGTTGATCAGACTGACGGCTTGGGGGAAGTAACCATTTTTGAGTCTGGTGGTCCTGGCATGCATTCAGCATAGCCTTTTCCCTGATAGGAGTGAGATAAACAGTCCATAAGCAGGATGGGTGGGATCCTTTATGATAACACCGGACTTCTTCCTGCACCTTCCCGTACATATGTTCTTATTAACGGGTAGGCTGGAGCTGGTGACGCGTTGGGGAATTTTTAACCACCCCTTGGGTAGAGCCCTCCTGCCCGCTGCTGTGTAGTTTCCGTATAATGCAGTGATGCAACGTGTTAGGATGCTCTCAACTGCGTCAGAAGGTGATGAGTGTTGATGTGCGCAGTCTTCAGGTTTGGCAGAAAGCAGAGGCGCTGGCGAGCTGCTTTGACAGTGGAGGATGTGTTCTGGGACCATAAGAGGTTGTGCCATGAGTTTGAAACTGCTTCCATTTCCTTCTGCTGTGCTGCTGACGTGAATAAGGGTGCAGTGGTGTGAATGTTCCTGAAGCTGAAAATCAAAATCAATCCAAGCACCACTCCTTTATTACTCCATTTGAAAAACATAGCTTTTATCACTACAATTTGCAGTTTTCCCTGGCTCTGCTCTCCAAGTTCTCTCTCAATAAAATTAGAAACAAAAGTTCAACACAGTTTATAAGTGACTTCTCAGTGGAAAATAGTCTTTGCCAATTCACCATTAAAATGTTTTATAATTTTAAAATAATGGCCGAGAGGAAGTAGTATATTGGACTTCACATGGAGGAAACCAGAGGTCCATGCGCCAGTCCTCATTGGGGAACAGAGGTGGAGAGGATCAGCAGCTTAAATTTCAGTGTTATTGGGTACTTAATATTTCAGTAATATTTGAGTAATTGTATAAATACGTTGTTTGATTAAGCCTTATTGTTCATTTAAATAATTCATTCAGGATTATATGTATGTAAAAATACATGAGTGGCATACGTTATCACTCCAAATGTGCACAAATTGCTTAAAGTCAAAGCAAAGTTAGACACATTCTCCTGGGCTCCTGACTTTTCCTTGCAATTAGTTTTATCTTTTGGAGTTTCAAAACTTAACAGTGGTGATGAGGAAGTTTTAAGTGAACCTGAGATGACTGCCTGCCTTTTGAAGCGAAGCAAGACATTCAAAGTTAAGATGCATTTGATTGCAGAAGACGTAACTGGATATTGTATACTGAGCAGTATTTTGGAGCAATTGAAATAGCCAATGAGAAGCAAGTGCCAATTTTACTGAGTGTGTTGGATTTAAATGCATACAGTTTGCTTAGAAGTTTGAATGCTCCAACCAAACTAGCCAAAATGAGCTTTGCTGATATGGTGAAACAATGCATGAATATTTAGAACCAAAGCCATTGTTGATTGCAGAACACTTTAGGTTTCATAAGCAGAGTCAAAAGGAAACGGAGTCAATTTCAATGTATGTGGCTGAATTGAGGATATTGTCTGAGCATTGTCAGTTCAGTAACAGGCTCAATGATCAGTTAGTTTGTGGAATCTTACAAGAAAGCATTCAAAAACAGCTTCTAACTGAAGTCCATCTTACATTTAAAAGCAGCATCTGCACCAGCACTCTGGCAGAAAGCCATGCAAGGCACTCAGTGTAATCTGGATGATATCATTATTACCAGCAAGGATGGCAAGGAACACCTCCAAACAGTGTTGGAAAGATGAGATTATTAGTTCAGAGCACAATGCAACAAGTGTGAATTCTTTAAGCCAAACCCATTATTGATGCACAAGGATTACAGGAGTGTGCTGAGAAAATTCAAGCAATGGTGAATGCTCCAAGGCCAAAGGACGCATCACAGATGTGGTCCTTTTTAGGGTTTGTCAATTACAAAGCAGGCTACTGTGCTCCACCCTTTGAAGTCATTACTACAGATCGGGAGGAAACAGCAATGGACAAAGCAGCGTGAGGTGGCTCCATGAGGGAAAGGAAATGGTGACGTCAGACATTGCACTCAACACATGATGATCCACATCGTTCAGTGAAACTTGCCATGCACTGCTCAGGATGCCAACACGCCCAGAAGAAAGGTGGCCAGAACTGTCAGAACCACTTCCTGCAGTCCCAGAGTCGACTCCTACAACCACTATGGCGAAGGCTTCAGAACCTGAGATTGTTTCACAGCCACAAGTCTCACCTGCCAAGCAGAGTGTCAGAAAGATGTGATCCCACAAGAGTAAAAAATCCTTCTCAGTGATTAAATCTTTCATCCTGCATGGGACAATTTAAAAATTACTGTACTGGGGGTGTCTATATTGTAGTTGTATTATGCAGTATACTGTATACTAATATACAGTATATATAAATTGAGATGAATTCTATATTGAGTTGGAGCTTTCTGCTAAGCAGGGAGGAGTGTTGTGTATTTAATTTTACAGTAACACTTGAGTAATATTGCAAAGATAGTGTTAAGCATTTTTGTTCATTTTATTAATTCATTATGGGTTATATGTAAGAAGTATGTCACATGCGCATGCCTTCCTTAAAGTAAAAGCAGTGGTAGACACATTATCCTGGGCTATTGTCTTTTTCTTGCAATTAGTTTTATGTTTTGCACTTACAAAATTTAACAGGTGTTATCATTTCAGAGAATCTGAACTGGTCCCAGCACTTAAGTGCAATTATGAAGAAAGCGTGGGAGCGCCTCTTCTTCCTTAGAAATTTGTGAAAATTTGGCATGACATCTATAAAACTTTGACTAACTTCTATAGATGGGTGTTAGTGAGTATACTGACTGGCTGCATCACAGCCTGGTATGGAAACACCTTCAATGGATAATCCTACAAAAAGTAATGGGTACAGCCCAGTCCATCATGGATAAAGCCCTCCCTACCATTGAGCACATCTACACGGAGTGTTGTCACAGAAAAGCAGCTTCCATCATAAGGGATCTCCACCACCCATGTTACACTCTCTTCTTGCAGCTGCCATTAGAAAGAAGATAGAAGAGCCTCAGGACTCACACCACCTGGTTCAGGAACAGTTATTACCCCTCAAACATCAGTTTCTTGAACTAGAAAGGATAACTGCACTCAACTTCACTTGCCCCATCACTGAACTGGTTCCACAACCTATGAACTCACTTTCAAGGACTCTTCATCTCATGTTCTTGATATTTATTGCTTATTTATTTATTTATTATTATTATTATTATTTTTCTTTTCTCTCTGCTGAAGCTGGTAAAAGCAGAGGTAAGGGCATAGCCAAGCACACTCATTTCTCAATTGCTAAGAACTTTCAGACTATTCTTGTGGTGTTTAATATTGTGGCCTTCTGAAGACTTACATTGATATTGTCATGCAGCCCTAAATGTTTAATGCTATTGTGTAGTGCCTTTGGGATGATACCGATTGTAGATATTACAATCAGGACAATGTCTACCTTGTCCATGTTCCAAAGTCTTTCAATTTCCTCTTTTACTTCAGCATATCTCTGGTGCTTTTCACTTATTGATTTCTGTAAGTTATGTGTGTTTGGAATGGTGATATCTAGTAAGTAAGTTGTTCTTGCTTCTTTACCCTGTATTATTATTATTATTATTATTATTATTGTTATTATTATTATTATTATTATTATTTCTTATTTTCTTTCTTTTTGTATTTTTACAGTTTGTTGTCTTTTGCACACTGGTTGTCTGCCCCATTGGTGCAGTCTTTCATTGATTCTATAATGGTTATTGGATTTATTGAGTATGCCCGCAAGAAAATGAATTTATGGGTTGCATATGGTGACATTTATTTGATAATAAATTTACTTTGAACTTTATACCTTGGACCTCTGCACCCAATCTAAAATTCCAGACACACATCACTATAGAATTGGAGGGATAATTTGACCTATCATGTCTCTGCTGGCTCCCTGCAAAAACAGCTGTTTAGATCCACCCTCCACCAAGAGTCCAGTACCAGAGGGCATGGTTTGAGAATAAGGGGTAGGTCATTTAGGACAGAGTTAAGGAAAAACTTCTTCTCCCAGAGAGTTGTGGGGGTCTGGAATGCACTCCCTCGGAAGGTAGTGGAGGCCAATTCTCTGGATGCTTTCAAGAAGGAGCTATATAGGTATCTTATGGATAGGGGAATCAAGGGATATGGGGACAAGGCAGGAACCGGGTATTGATAGTAGATGATCAGCCATGATCTCAAAATGGCGGTGCAGGCTCAAAGGGCCGAATGGTCTACTTCTGCACCTATTGTCTATCATGTATTTATCAAATTTCCTCTTGAAAGCTTCAATGGATCCATTCTCCACCACATCTCTACTTCACATCCAAGATGGTCTGGAACTTCCTTACTGCATGTGGTCCATCAGGCTGGAGGCTACCCAAATGGAATAGAAGATGTTGCTTCTCCACCCTGAGGATAACCTCATCTTGGCACAAGAGGAGGCCATGGACCGACATGTCAGAACAGGAATGAGAATCGGAATTAAAATGTTTGGCCACCGGGAAGCTCTGCTTGTGGAAATGCAATGATTTTCTTTCATCTTATCTTAACAAAAATCCAATATACTACAATGTATTTACCTTCCTGCAAACTTGGTATTTGTATAACGATGAGTTAGCAAAACATTTGCTGATAAGTGTTATTTTCTAATGCAATCCTCCAGACTCTGATAATGATAACTTGACAAAGACTTAATAAACCAGAGATCCAGAGGAGGGTTCCCCTTTCTCAGTTGCCCTACTGTTGATGTTAAATCTTTAAAATCTGCTTTGAATGAGGTTGGAGGTTGACAGTGCTCACTGAAAGGTTTATTGAATCACATTGCAGTGACCCTTCTCCTTCTGATGGGGAGGTGGAATTTATTTGTGCTATGCACTACCTCAGAGCAGCAGCTGCAATATCAAACCAAGCGAAGAGAAAATTAAACTAGAATTTCAATGCTTAATGTAAGTTTATTGCTGATTCTGGAATTTAGTTTAGTACATGTGTAAGAAGGAGCTAACATTTATGTAGAACATTTTAAAAACTCAGAACATCCCATAGTATTTTACAGCCAATTAAGTATTTTAGAGGTATGCTCTCTGTTATAGGAAATGTAGCCACTGATTTGTAGTCAGTAAGCTGCCTGTAAGCTCCCATAAACAGTGTTTTAGCCTAGACTGAAATAAATAACATCTGGGATACTTGGAAAACTTTCCCATTCCTTAAATCATGCTACAAAATATTCAATCTCCATCTGAAAGGAAAGACGATTCCTCAGCTTAATTCACAAACGAGAGAATCTGCAGATGCTGGAAATCCGAGCAACACACACAGAGTGCTGGAGGAATTCAGCAGGCCAGGCAGCATCTATGGAAAACAGTACGGTCAACGTTCTGGGCGAAGACCCTTCGGCAGGACTGGAGAAAAAAAAATGAGGAGTAGAATTAAAAGGTAGAGGAGAGAGAAACACAAGATGAGCTTAATTATGCACAGTTGGGTGTCGTGGTAGCCTAGCAGTTAGAGCAATTGCTTTACAGTGCCAGCCATCACCAATTAGAGTTCTATCCCTGCTCTGTCTGTACGAGCTTGTACATCCTCCCCTTGGCCACATAGGTTTCTTTTTGGTCCTCTGGTTTCCTCCCACATTGCAAAAACATACAGGTTAGGATTATTACATTGTGGGCATGCTTTATCGGCACCAGAAGTGTAGTGACACGTGCAGGCTGCCCTCAGCACAAACCTCACCGATTTGATTTGACACAAACAAAGCTTTTCACTGTATGTTTTAGTGTTTTGATATACATGTTACAAATAAAGCTAATCTTTTGATCTTTAATCTTTACCCTCTTGGACATGACGTGATTATACAGCATCCAAAAAAGCTGACTGTCACATCAGGAATTCTTTATCCATAAAAAGAATAATGCAAATGAAAAACCTAAAGCCTGCTTGATATGTTCTCTCCAAGGCACCTAGCACCACTGCAGACGACACAAAGGGAAACCCATTGAATAGGCACCTACAACAAAGCTCAGTCTGAAAACAAGAGTTTCTTTAATTCAGGTTTTTTTTGGGGGGAAGTGTGGTGTTTAAGACAGCACTTCACTTCACATGTCTGTCTGTCCTGAGGGCAGTGATGGTGAGTCGCCTTTTTCAACCAATCCAATATATCTGGTGGAGGTTCTCCCACAATATTGTAGATGAGGAAGTTCCAAGATTTAAAACCAGCAATAATGAAAAACAGGACATATATGATTCCTAGCCAGTGTGAACTTGAGAGGAACATGCAATTGCTCCATCTTTCTCAATAGTAGAGGTTTTGGGATTAGGAGGTGCTGCTGGAATAGTCTAGTTGCAGTGCATCTCGTAGATGGCACAAACTACAGCCAAGGTGTAACAGTGATCAAGGGAGTGGATGTCCCCTGTCCTCGGTCCTTTTCTAACTTTGTTATAATTCTCAAAGGCTCTATTTGGTTTTAACCTCCTAAACATTACATATATTTTCTTTATCTTCTGGACTAAATTCACCACCTGTTTTGTAATCGAAGGTTCCATTACCTTGCAATCCTAGTCTTTCCTTCTAACTGGAACATACCTGTCCTGTACGCTGTGAATTTGGTCATTAAACACCCTCCACAATGCCAGAGGTGAATTTGCCTAAAAAACAGATGTTCGTAATGTTGTGTATTTAAGATTTCAGTAATATTTGAGTAGTATTGTAACTATGTTCTTGATTAAACATTTTTTGTTTAAATAATTCATTAAGGATTTATATGTAAAAGTACGTAAATGGCACACATCATCACGCCACCACATCATACATGTGCACCTCATTTAAAGTTAAAAACCAAGTGCCCATCTTATTTCCTGGCTCTTGTTTTCCTTTCAATTACCGTAGATTCCGGACTACAGAGCGCACCTGATTAAAAGCCGCTGGCTCTAATTTTAGAAATAAAATCATTTTTTTAATTGTAAAGGCCGCATCGGATTTTAGGCCGCACCGGATTTTAGGCCGCACCGGATTTTCGGCCGCAGGTGTCCCACGTTGTAATATGAGATATTTACACAGAAATATATTACACGTGAGGATTTTTTTAACTTTTAATTAAATCCATATGGTAACAAAAACAAATACATATTGCAAATGCTTTTTTTCGAACCGTGCCCGTACGCGGCTACTTTTAAATATACGTTGCGTATACTTCTTTACTGAACAACATTCCAATATCTCCTAACGACTGGTAAAAAAATATATATATTGCAGCCTACCAGGAAAAGTTATTGATACCTTTAACTTAAAAGCAGAGTTCGCTCAGATCCAAAGCCGCTCGCGTAATGCGCTCCCTCCCTCCGTCCCGTTTCATCGCAAACCGGCATTTTCCCACAAGACACTGCGAAACCGGGTGTGACGTCATAGCATCCCGCGATGTAGTACAGAAAACAAATATAGTTTAAACTAAGTAGGCAGCACAATGCTTCGAGTGTTTTCCATGTTGATGAGGGTGAGTACAAATGACTGATTTACAATAATTTAATTGTGAAAGTGCGCTTGATTTATCGTACAATTTCATTGGACCTCTGTGAACTACTCATCAATTTTATTGGTCTACTGTTACGAGGCAAAATGTTTACGAGGCGGCATGAAAAAAATCATGCATTAGCCGCTTCGGATTATTGGCCGCAAAGTTCAAAGCTGTTCAAAATGTGGGAAAAAAGTAGCGGCTTAAAATCCGGAATCTACGGTAGTTTTTCTGTTTTGGAGTTACAAGTAGACACCTAATTAAATCTACCTAGTTCTTGCTTCATACTATCATAGTTTGCCTTACCCAATTTAATACTCATGAAAGATTCATACTTATCATCATTTGTAGCTATTTTGAAGCAAAAGGAGCTGTGATCATTGTTTTCTAATTGTCCTCCCTGTCAAGCCTGACAAGTTAATGGATTCTGAGAGTGAAATATTGGAATAATGGAAAATTGATTCATAAGTTGATGGGGAAGAAACAGAGTTCAGAGACTTCACTGGAAACCTGGGCATTCATTGGGTCAAATGACTAGTCTTAGTACTGTATCATGCTATGATTCACCTGAGAAAGATAAAATGCCCGTGCTCTGTTAGTCATCAGGTAATTAGAGTCATGGAGCACTACAGCACAGAAACAGGCCCTTCAGCCTGTCTAGTCCATACCAAACTTATTCTGTCGCTGTCACTTTGTTCGGATATGGCCCGGTGTGGAGGGAGGGACACTGAAGCGGCTGATAGTTCACAGACTTTAATGCGAACAGAGTTAGAGGGAAAAGAAACAATAAACATTAGGCCAAATAGGGCAGTTAACTAAAAATCTCAAATGGAAAATGAAGCCAACACTGTGGCTGAAAGGAATAACTAAATATAAAACAAATAGCGCTAGTCTGCAGAGTCAGTTGACTTGACAGTCCAATTTCTCAGGCAAGGCCAAATGAAAGCAGGCAACAAAACATCGCAGTGCTTTGCTCAAGTCTCGACAAGCGCTATGATGAAAAGAATGGAGTTAAATACCATCACAATGAAATAATAATTAGCTGACATGTGCATATCGCTGTATCTGCTGTGCTGCTGAATCCGTGGCTGTGACAGTCTAATCCTGCCAACCTGCAGCTGGACCATAGCTTTCCATACCCCTCCCATCCATGCACTTATCCAAACTTCTCCTAAATGTTGCAATCTGATCCGCAGCCACCACTTCCGCTGGCAGTTTGTTTCATTCTTGCACCACCCTTTGAGCAAACAAGTTTCCTCTTAGGTTTCCCTTTCAACTTTCACCCTTAACCATGACCTCAAGTTCAACCTCTAAAAAGCCTGATTGCCTTTACCCTATCTAGACCCCTAAAATGTGTATGCCTTTATCATATCTCCCCTCATTCTCCTATACTCCAGGAAATAAAGTCCTATTCAATTCAAACTTCTATAACTCAGGCCCTCAAGTCCTGGCAACATCCTTGTAAATTTTCTCTGTACTCATTCAATCTTATTGATATATTTCCTGTAGGTAGGTGACTAGAACTGCACACAATGCTTCAAATTAGGTCTCAGCAATATCTTATACAACTTCAACATAACATCTCAACTCCTGTACTCAATACTTACATTTAGGAGGGCCAGTGTGCCAAAAGCTCTCCTTATGATCCTATCTGATTGTGAAGCAATTTTCAAGGAATTATGGATCTGTATTCCCAGGTCCCCTTGTTCTCCCACACTCCTCAGTGCCCTACATTTCACTGTGCATGTCTTAACTTGGTTTGTCCTCCCAAAGTACAATACATTTCTGAATTAAAATACATCTGCCATTTGTCAGCTGAATTTTTCAGTTGGTCCAAATCCCGCTGCCAGTTTTAATAGCCTTCCTCATTGTCTGTATGTCCTAGTCTTGGTGTCATCCTCAAATTTTCAGATCCAGTTTACCAGATTATCATTTAAGTCATTAATACCATATTAATAACAAACAATGAACCCAACATTGATCCCTGTGGCACATCACTAGTCGCAAGTCTGCAGTTGGAAAGGCAACCATGTACTACCACTCTCTGGCTTCTCTCATTTAGCTTCGTTCTGATCGCCAAGCTACTGAATCTTCTGGACCAACTTCCCATGTGGGACTTTGTTAAACGCCTTGCAAAGGTTACAGAGGCAATATCCACTACTTCTCCTTCATCAGCTTTCCTGGTAACCTCCTCAAACAATTCTGTATGATTCATTAGAAATGAACTACCGTGCTCAAAGCCATGTTCACTATCCCTAATCAGGCCCTGTCTATCAAAATACTTATATATCCTGTCCCCGAGAATACCTTTATGCCCTAGTTTAGTTCTCCTGATTTCTCTCTTGCACTTGTTATACTCCTCAAACCCCTCATTAGTTCCTTGCTGTCTATACTTGCTATGCACCTCCTTTTTCTTCTTAACCTAGGCCCCAATACCAATCAAAAGACAAGATTCCTGCAACTTGTTAGTCTTGCCTTTAACTCCAACAGGAGCATGCAAATGTTGCACTCTCAAAATTTCACTTTTGAATGTCCCCCACTTACCAAGTACTCCTTTACCAGAAAACAACACATCCAAATCTGTACCTAGAGACCTTTTCAGATGCCAACAAAATTGACCTGTCTCCAATATAGAATATCAACCCAAGAACTAATCTCATCCTTCTCCATAATTATTTTAAAACTAATGGAATTTTGATTACTAAATCCAAGTGTTCTCCTACACACAATTTTGTCACCAGCCCTGTCTCATTCTCTAATGGCAGATCCAGCATCAGATTTTCTCTAGTTGGGATCTCTACGTATTGAATAAAGAAACTTCCCTGAAAACATTTGACAAACTCTATCCCATCTAGTCCTTTTACAGTTCAGGGGTCAACATATGAAAAGTTAAAATCATATACTATCACATCCCTCTTTTTCTTGCAACCATCTGCTGTCTCTCTACAAAATTGCTCCTCTAAATCCCGCTGACTGTTGAGTGATCTATAATACAATTCTGTTAACATGGTCATCCCTGTTTTTTATCTCAGCACCACCCATATAGCTTCAGCAGACAAGTCCTCCAGTCTGTCCTATCTGAATACTGTCATAACATTTTTCCTTAATAGTAATTCCACTCCTTCCCCCTTTAATCCCTCCCGTTCTATCAGGTTAAAAAAAACTTAATCCCAAAACGTTGAGCTGCCAGTCCTGCCCCTCCTGCAACCAAGTTTCACTAATGGCTACATTATCATAATTCCAAGCGCTGATCTATGTTCTGAGCTCATCTGTCTCACCTATAATACTCCTTGCATTGAAATAGGCACAACTCAGGACATTAGTCCCACCATATTTGACCTTTCAGTTACTGTGTTGTATGTAGGCTTAACATCTACTTTCCCTAACCACTCTACAGCATGGTTTGCTGATCCCCATTACCCTGCAACTCTAGTTTAAACCTCCCAAGCAGCACTAGCCAACCTTCCCACAAGGATCTTGGTCTCCCTCCAGTTCAGGTGCAAAGCGCCCTGTTTCTCTAGGTCCCACATTCCCTGGAAGAGAGTCCAGTGATCCAAATATCCGAAACTTTCTATCTTGCACCACCTTCTTAGTCATGTGTTAAACTGTATTACCTTCCTACTTCTAGCCTCACATTTATTGACATTGACAATTCTTGACATCTTGAAGATATTCTGACAGTGCAAGTCAGTAATTCACAAAATCAATCACAATTCATCAGCTCTAACCAAGAGGTTCGGCAAATCATTGTCTAGAATCCAGTCAGAGATTTTCTATTTGAGTATTCCATAGTGAAGTTATGCGTACTGGTACTCATAGGTAGAAAGATAAACAAATTATTGTATCATCTGTTCAATTATTACTTTTTGAGGTCAGTATATGTGAAAATTTGAAAAGACTTTTATTCTACCCATGCCAGCATGCTCATGGCTGTTACAATGACTTGCTTGCATTAATTTGATGTTTTCCTCTCATGAACAGTCCATGCATCTAATTTAGAATTTATTTGGGAAATATATGAAAATAATTCAATAATTGTTCTTGAAAATAAAGGTGGTATCCCATGTCAATATTTTAGATTCTTAGCCTGCCCTTTGAACTGACGAAGTTCCTTTTCACTTAGCATGGTCATTCCACACTAAATCTAATGAATTCAATTTTTTCCTACTTTATCTGTAATTTAGCATGTGACGTGTAATTTTTTAACTTAGCAGCAGCTGTTCAATGCAATACATAACATAGAAGAGGAAAAAATAATAAACAAAATAAAAAATAATAATAAATAAACAGGTACTTCTTGAATAGATTTTATAAAGTGAAAAAAACAGAAATACTGTATCCAAGGGTTCAATGTCCATTTAGGAATCGGATGGCAGAGGGGAAGAAGCTGTTCCAAAATCGCTGAGTGTGTGCTTTCTATACCTCCTATCTGACAGTAACAGTGAGAAAAGGACATGCCCTGGGTGCTGGAGGTCCTTAATAATGGACACTGCCTTTCTGAGACACTGCTCCCTGTCCTGGGTACTTTGTAGGCTAGTGCCCAAGATGGAGCTGACTATGAAGTATAGTTGCTGTCTTGCCTTCTTTATAACTACATTGATATGTTGGGACCAGGTTAGATCCTCAGAGATCTTGACACCCAGGAACTTAAAGCTGCTCACTCTCTCCACTTCTGATCCCTCTAAGAGGATTGGTATGTGTTCCTTCATCTTACCCTTCCTGAAGTCCACAATCAGCTACTGACGTTGCGGCACCACTCGACTAGTTGGCATTTCTCACCCCTGTGTGCCCTCTCATCACCACCTGAGATTCTGCCAACAATGGTTGTATCATCGGCAAATTTATAGATGGTATTTACATTGATTTGCTTCCATAGGAAAAGATGGTAAACAAAACGTGAAATTTCAGAGGGATTGCCATTTGCCTTATATTTCTAAAGATTTGAACTTACACCAGTATAAAATTAATCCCTGGATTTTGTTTTCTTAATAATAATTAAGGAATGTAAATTTAAGTATATTGTAGATCAAGTAGCCCATTAGGAGAGAATCTGATCTCACAATTATTGTTTGATATTAATGTGAGATCTGTTACTACTTGTAGACAACTGGATTTAAATCTGTCATTCAAACTTTACAAGTTACTACCTACAGATGGGAAGAACTTGATTCTTTGATTTCTCAAATGACAGTTATACAATAATGGCAACTCTAGCATTCAAGGTTGTTCTTTCAAATGAAGTTATAAATTCTATCTTCAACTTCCTATATTAATATCCATGCTTTCAAACAGCTGAACATTCCTTTCAAGGTGATGTTACTGGAGACAAATTAAAATTGCAGCACCTGTCGGGATGTCTCAAGCTCACCATCAGAGTTTTACCATTTTATTCATAGCAAGGGATTATCTTTAAATATGTTTTGAATTAAAGGAATTATCGATCATAATTACCTCATGTCATATCTAAAGTCAGACAAAAACTGATTTATAAGTTCATCATTGCTTTTCCCCCGGAAACTAAGCAAAAATAGAATGCAGGTGCATATTCTGGAAAGAAGCATGTTGAATCTATTGGTTTAGAATGGTTTTGATTGTATCACATCTGTATGCAGTACATCAGGAAGGTAGTCCATTTTTCCAGAAAACAGTTTTGCACAGGCAATGGGGTAGTTAATTTACAGCAGGATTTAGGAAAGTTGAAAAGAATGGATAGGAAACAGCAAGGAATAAGCCTTTGCCTGTACGTTAAGTGGACTGAAGAATAACTATATTTTAAGTTAAATAAAATACCTTCCAGCAGGTTATAATTGCTTTATTTTGTATCAATATAAGTACAAAAGACCACAAGATAAAGAAGCAGAATTAAACCATTTGGCTCAGCGAGTCTTCTCTGCCATTCCCGCGTGGCTGATTTATTCTTCCTTTCAACCCCATTCTCCTGTCTTCTCCTTGTAACCTATGATGTCCTTACTATCCTAGAATCTATCAACCACTGTTTTAAATATACAGTACCCAATAGCTTGGCCTCCACACCCACTGTAACAATGAATTCCACAGGCTCACCATCCTCTAGCTAAAGAAATTCCTCCTTCTCCTCTCTGTTCTGAAGGGATACCCTTGTGTTCCGAGGCTGTGACCTCTAATCCTGGACTCCCCCACTATTAGAAACATTCTATCCACATCCACTCTATCTAGGCCTTTCAATCTTTCAAAATTTGATAGGTTTCAATGAGATTCCCCCCCCCCCCCCCACCCCATTCTTCTAAACTCTGGGAGTACAGGGCTGGAACCATCAAACACTCCTCACATGTTAATACTTTAATTCCTGGGATCATTCTCGTGAACCTCTTCTGCACCTTGTAGGACAGCAACACATCCTTTCTTAGAAACTACTCAGAATACTTCAAGTGTGCTCTAACCAATGCTTTGACATTACATCCTTCAGTTTATATTATAGTCCTCTGGAAATGAATGCTAACATTGCATTTGTTTTCCTTACTGCCAATTCAACCTGCAAGTTAACTTTTAGGGTATCCTGCACAAGGACTTCCAAGTCCTTTTGCACCTCCAATTTCTGAATTTGCTCCCCATTTAGAAAATAATCCACATCTTTATTCCTTCTACCAAAGTGCACGACCATTCACTTCCCTTCACTGTATTTCATCTGCCACTTCTTTGCCCATTTTCTTAATTCGTCCGAGTCCTTCTGTAGGTTCCATGCTTCCCTCAACACTGCATGCTCCTCCACCTATCATCTGCAAAGTTGGCCACAAAGCTATCAATCCATCAATAAGTAGTTCAATTTGAGCTCAGCCAGAATACAATAATGAAGCTTGGATCCAGAGGTGCATTATTCATTATACCTACAGCTAATTATGCAAATTTCTCCTCGTTCTAAAATAATGCAACATACAATTTTATTCATTAGAATGTGATAAGTGGAGCGGACAAAGGGCTGCAGATGGAACCAGTTGGAAAGGGGATAGGAGTTCAAATATCACTGCACAGCCTCTTTCACTACATCCATCCTCCCCTCTCCATCTTTGGCTCCAGCTGCCCCCTTTCGATTCTGCCTTTATCTGTCTCTATCTGTCACTCAAAAGGCTGTCTCTCAACTCCACCCCTCTCCTCTTTCATCTTGCTCTACCTGTCCATCATCCCTCCTCACCCGGTTCCATCTATCACCTTCCAGCCCCTGCCTCAGCCCACTTCTCACCTGTTTATACAGCTTAATTCCCTTTGCACACAGCCCCAATACAACATCTTGACACAAACTGTTGAGCATCTCTTTGCCTCTGTGGGTGCTGCCTGACCCATAAAGTTTCTCTAGCATTTACGTTTCCCTCAATCTATATCCTCTAGTTTATGACTCTCTGATGTAGAGGAAAGTTTCTTATAGACTACCCAACTTATGCCCATTTTAATTTAATATACCACAATCATATTCTCTCTCAGTCTTCTCCACTCCAGAGAAAACAGACCTAGACTCTCCTGCCTTGTCTCAAAACTGAAGTGCTCTGTCAAAGGCAACACCCCAAAGTACATCACCTAACATTTATCTAAATTAAAATCTATTTGCCATTTTTAACCCATTTCACCAAAACATTGACATCATTCCCGTATTTTGTAAACAACATGTATTAGCATTGATCCCTCTGGAACAGCACTGATCACTAAAATCAACCCTCCACCTTCACTTTATCTTTCCTATTGCAAAGCCAATTTGGATCCAATTTACCAACTTGCCCTAGATGGCAAGGGCTGTAACCTTTTCGATATTTTTGCACATGGAACTTGGTCATCAGGTGCATTCCACCCACTAACAGAAGAACCTCTTTACCTGGAGTTGTTGAGTGGGTTGGTTCAAATTCACCTGTGAGACAATGGCAAAAATGGCACCTGATCTAACCTGCAACACAGAGGGAACACCACAGGCACATTGCTCTAAAATAATACCAGCATCAAAGAAGGTAACATGCCTGTTGTTACCAGCTGGGATCCGATCCACTGATGCACATGAGCTCTGGAGCTTAACACTGTTATTGTATTAGAATGGACTGGTGTTATTCCAAATACTAGAACATTTGGCACTGTTGGTGCATGGGAAAGAAAACTTGCTAAATTCGGAAAGAAGAATTTTGCTCACATAATTTTCCACCCACTTGTTTGTAGATAAACTTTGTATTAATATCACTCTAAAGTCTTCTTTGATTATTTTTTTCCTCTTAAGCAATCTTTTGTGATCAAGCGTGCTTAATTCTGTGGTGACCAATGAGACCATTGAGGGAATTAAAGAATCTTCCACTGCTGAAGCATGAGGAGGCTGGCAGGGCAGGGTAGGTAATAGGTGTTATATAGTCTACTACTTCCACCCCTTATAAGACATTTCTGTGTATTTCTGAGTCGTGGCCTCAAGGAGCTCAATACAATACTAAATGTTCCCCACCCCCCACTTTGAGTGATGACGGGCCAGAGATTGTGAGTCAGTGAAGGTATTACACATCTCCAAACAGGCATTGAACACATGCTTAAATATTTCTCTCTGTCAGCCTTTTAATCTCCTCCCACGGCAGAGCTCAGGTGTTCTGCATGCGAATGCATCACTGACTGAGCGCCACAGGGACCTGACACCGGAGGACATAGATTTTGGTTCACTTTTCCTTCCAATGAATTCAGAGGATTTTGTGGAGACTGTTTGTAGTTTATTTTTCCCAGAGCCTTGAGGCATCTGCTGAAGCTAATCCATATCTTAGAAGCATATAGAAGGTCAGGAACTACTGCTACCCACTAGAGATGAATTATAAATCAGGTTTGAGGCCTCCATCTTCAAATACCCTTTCCGTCAATCAAGCAAAGCATGGTGGTGAGTTTCCTCAACTGAAGGGAGAAGTGATATCCAAAATATGGAAAATGATCCACATTTTGAGGGTTCAAGTGATGCAGCAGGGTTAGGTCAGTAGATGAATTAGGGCTTGTTATGTACCTTAAGTGTAACAGTTGCAGAGGGTTTTTTGTCATTGGACTAATACAGCAAGATCTATGTTTTAGAAACATGAATTCAAATGGAAACTGCATAATTTAAGATCAATTGATAAACTATCTTGCTGACCATTGGTGTAATGGCATCAGCACTAGACTTCAAGGCGAGTGATCTTGGGTTCGAATCCAGCTGGCTCCTTGCACGCTTTCTATCCATGCTGGGTGGAGCATCGATCTAGCAACTTGGCCTCGTAAAAAAACGGCCAAAAAGCAAGGTTGCCGCCCAACATGCCTCAAGGTGCGGAAAGGAACAACAACAATGAATTATCTTGGAATTAGATACTGTTGTCAGAAAGTCCAAGACAGAAGGAAATCAACTTCCTAGTCTGGCTTGTTTATGATTCCAGACCCACAGCAATGTCCTTGAATTTCGTCTGCTCTCTAAAATAGCCTTGTCAGCCACTGATTTCAATGGCAAATTGGCAGAAAAGCCCACATCCAGCGATTGAATAATAAAGGAGTAAGCTAACATCGCCACCTACTGGTGGTAGGTCCACAGGATGTTGGAAACATTCATTTGATTCATTCATATTTCATGTTTTATATTTAGATGTTTGACTACAATGTTCTAATAAGGGAGAAGTCATTATAATGTTCTATAGTAGACCCAAAGACTCTGAAAGTAGTCTCCACTACACAGCATAAGACAAGTCTGAATAAGTAAGAATCAAATATTTTTAAAGTTGCAAGTGAAGAAAGAAAGAAAAAGGAAGGGATAAATGAAATGGCAGGATGAAGTTAAATAAAACTACTTCTTAACAGCAATCTAGTTCTCAACCTTCCCCTCCTTTTTTGATTCTCAGTCCTCCATATCTTCAGTTAATACCAAATCAGTCCTCACATTCAAGAGAACACTTTTCATCCTATCCTATCACTATCTACTTCTACCACATCCAGCATAGAGCTTCCACCAAACTTATCTCAATCCACTCACTGCTACAACCTTCCTCTTTCCCTCAGAATCAGAATCAGATTTATTATCCTTTCCTTAATTGATGTGAAATGTGTTGTTTCACAACACCAGTACAGTGTTTACTTCGCAAAGTGGATTCCATCATCCACTGTCCTTAAACTCTAAAACCTCCTGTACTTTCCCTGGTATTTCCCTAAGTTTGCACAGGAAATACAATGTCTATTGTTTCATATCCTCCCTTGCCACTTGTCAGGGATTCAAATTCTCCTTGCAGTTGAAACCATGATTCATGTAAAGTTCCTTCACTTTAATTTATTGCACTTGCTTGTCATTAAATGGATTCTTTGGCATTGGAAGTGTCCTTATGGACCCACCTCTGGATTTCAGTCACCTGACCTTTGTAAATTCTCTGCTGAATTTCTGCTCCAGAAATCCAGGTCCATCTTGAAAAGAAGCTCAGTGAAGTACAAAGGAAACTCAAGAAACTTCACTCCATCTCCATCCAGTCTGCAAGCATTGCAGACTGATCTCAGCATTGTGCAACAATATTAGATCACTACTATTTCAATTTTTGACTTTAATCAGCATTCTGTTACTCCATGTACACTTTCCCTAGACCCAATGCTCTTCTTTAATTACCCATAAGACCATAGATATAGGAGCAGAATTAGGCCATTTGATTCATTGAGTCTGCTCTGCCATTTCATCATGGCTGATCCATTTTTCCTCTCGGTCCCAATCTCCTGCCTTGCCCCTGTATCCCTTCATGCCCCGACCAATCAAGAAGCTATCAACCTCTGCCATGGCTGGCTGGTAGCACAATGGCATCTGAGAAGGCTCCCAAGTTCAAATCCAAGTCAGATCACCCCCGAGCATGCTTTCCATCCGTGCTGGGTTGAGCATCGAGCTAGCCACTCGGCCTCATAAAAAATACAAGGGTTGAGTCAGGAATGTTCAATCCATGACCCGGTTAATCCGAAAGGAGACCAATCCAGACACCACATGCCAGACAGGAATGGCTGACTGTCTGGTGCGACACGCTATAAAAAAGAAACCCCTGCCTTAAGTATATATAAAGACCTGGCTTCCACAGCTGCCTGTGGCAATGAATTCCACAGATTCACCACTCTCTGGATAAAGAAATTCCTCCTCGTCCCCATTCTAAAAGGACGCCCCTCTATTTTGAGGCTGTGTCCTCTGGTCTTAGACACTCCCACCATAGGAAACAACTTTCCACATCCATTCTATCAAGGCCTTACACCATTCAATAGGTTTCAATTCAGTCACCCCTCATTCTTCTAAATTCCAGTGAATACAAGCCCAGAGTTATCAAGCACTCTTCAATTAACAAGCTGTTTAATCCTGGAATTACTTTTGTGAACCTTCTTTGAACCCTCTCCAATTTCAGCACATCCTTTCTATGACAAGGGGTCCGAAACTACACACAATACTCCAAGTGAGGCCTCACCAGTGCTTTATAAAGTCTCAACATTTCATCCTTGCTTTTATATTCTAATGCTCTTGAAATTAATGCTAAGATTGCATTTTCCTTCCTTGCCATAGACTCAACCTGCGAATTAACTTCTAGGGAATCCTCCACAAGCATTCTAAAACACTTTGTACCTCAGTTTTTTTGTATTTTCTCTCCATTTAGAAAACAGTCAACCCTTTCATTTCTTCTTCCAAAGTGCATGACCATACACTTCCCAACACTCCATTCCATCTGCCACTTCTTCTCCCTTCTCCTAATCTGCCCAAGTCCTTCTGCAGCCTCTCTACTTCCTCAGAACGATCTGCCCCTATCTTCATATCATCTGCAAATTTCTCAACAAAGCCATTAACTCCATCATCCAAATCATTGACATATAGTGTAAAAAGTGTCGATCCCAACACAGACCCCTGTGGAACACAACTAGTCACCGGCAGCCAATCAGAAAAGGCTCCCTTTATTGCCATTCTTTGCCTCCAGCTAATCAGCCACTGCTTTATCCATGCTAAAATCTTTCCTGTGATACCATGGTCTCGTAGCTTGTTAAGAAGCCTCACATGTGGCACCTTGTTGAAGGCCTTCTGAAAATCCAGGTACACAACATCAACCGATTCTCCTTTGTCTATCCTGCTTATTTGTTCTTCAAAGAATTCCTATAGATTTGGCAGGCAAGATTTTCCCTTGAGGAAACCATGCTGACTATGGCCTATTTTATCATGTGCCTCCAAGTACCCTGAGACCTCATCCTTAATAATTTAATAATTGACTCCAACATCTGTCCAGCCACTGAGGTCAGACTAGATGGCCTTTCATTTCCTCTCTTCTGCCTCTCTCCCTTCTTGAAGAGTGGGGTTTGCAATTTTCCAGTCCTCCAGGACCATTCAGAATCTATTCATTCTTGAAAGGTCATTACTAATGCCTCCACAATCTCTTCAGCCTCCTCTTTCTGAAGCTGGGGTGTACACCTTCTAGTCCAAGTGACTTATCCACCTTTAGACCTTCCAGTTTTCCAAGAATCTTCTCTCTGGTTAAGGCAACTTCACACACTTTGTGACCCCTAATGCCTGGAACTTCCACCATATGTTAATGTCTTCCACAGTGAAGACTGATGCAAAAACTGATGAGACTGATTCACAGTCTCATTCCCCTCTGTCTGTCATCAAATTTCTCCTGTGTTGTTCCTTGTTTCCTTGCCTTGCCCCTGCTAGCCACAAACTTGTGTGTCACTTATTCCAAATATGATTAAAGATCATTATTGCTTACCGTTAACCTTCTTACTCCAGTGTAACAGACATTTTTAGCACCTACTGTGTTTACTTCAAATTTCCAGCAGCTATGGTACTTTGCTTTTGCTGAAATCCCTTTCCTATTTTGCTGATCATTTTTTAAACATTTATAAACACTTACTGACAAATGGCAATAATTATATTAAATTTGCAACAAGGGTAGACTAATGCAAAATGGCTTGTGCAAATTCCTGACAGCATGAAAACGAAAGAAATTGAAATAGCGAACAGAGTTGTTGATAAGCAGAGAAAAGGTAGCAAAGGGTGAAACGAATGAATGATAGAGGACAATGTTGCTGATGAGAACACCCGAGAAAGAAACAAACATAATCACTTTACTGTAGATCACATAAAATCAGATTATTTATCTCATACTTTCTTTTCAGAGCTACATAATTTATTCGCCTATCTAAAATTCACAAGTACTGCAGAAATTATATTGCGTCACAAAACAAAAGCAAATGCAATCTCTTGGAAACAATGTATGATCGCCCATGCATAAGCAGTGCCCAGTTACTCACATATGAAAAAGCAAGCAGGTGCACTGAAATGGAAGAAATGTCATATGCTATCTAAATGAACAGTGAATTTCATTAAGATGCAGACAGAAATTAAAGAATTAAAGCCCATATTTAAAGTATTTAATTTAAGGTATTGATTGCATGTTCAAAAGGGCACAAAAACACAATAGATTTTCTTCTGAAATTAATAGCACTTCAATAGCCTTAAGCGTTAGTTTCATTAATGCTAAATTCTCACTGTGTAAATTCCAGCCACTGTGTGAGTTAGTGAAGTGTTTTATTAGATTCTTTAATTTCGGAGTACATCCTCTCCCTTAATGATATTCATTATTCATTTAGACAGCGTACAATACTTTCACTCCTGTTTGCATTTCCACTCGTGAATAGCTTGGCACAGTTAAATGCGCAACATGTACAATACAATGTTCACTCGTAATTACAGAAGATTTTATTTTGTGATGCACAACAATTTCTGTATTTTTTCCATAGCACTGCAGGGAGAGCATATATGTATGTCTGGTAAAACGTTCACATTTCTGCGTATTCCTTTTCTGAACTATTGTCAGCATTGCCATTATTCCCTAAGGAGATTGACTAAAGCTGAAATTAATTACAGTAGCAGGGAGGCATGTTGTCTTCCTTTTTTTTGGTTTATATTATACTTAAGATGAGGCAGAAAGCACCATTCAAGCATGCTAACATCTTACATAAGAAATTAAGGCTGTGGAGCTAAGATGAAAAACACAAGAGTACAGTGACTGCTATACTTGTAAAGTAAGTGAAATCATTATCATCCTTAGATAGTGAATACACATCAGCAGTAAATTGATGATTAATTGGTGACTCATATTTTGACAATAAAATATATTAATCTCATGATGGTCTGTCTTGTCAAGACAGCTCAAAAAAAAGCCTGCTTGAAAATATTCTTGATCCAGATAAATTTAATTAAATACTTTTAAAACTGTAAAAATTTAGATGTTTAGATCAATTGAAACTTAAACAATGTTGAACAGCAACTCAGCTATTTTGACATTGGGGGATAGATTTTAGATAACAGTGATGAAAATAACAATGTACATTTTGGTACCTGAAATACATTGACAATAAGTAACTAGTTTGTATAACTTCCTCCACTAGTGGCAGTCTCTGGAGGATACTTAAATACAAGTCACAACATTTACTCTAAACATATTCAGTTCTTTTGTTAACCCACTTTTTCCCTAATTTTTAGTCCAGGTGAAAGTTTGCCAATGAGGAGTCCATTCTGAGAATTCAGACACATAGATCAGCAACAATCAGTATTCATATAGATTTCCCCAGAAATCCTCCAGTCTGACTTTGAAAGAGCAAACACGAGGAAATCTGCAGATGCTGGAAATTCAAACAACACACACAAAATGCTGTGTTCCACCAGCATTTTGTGTGTGACTTTGAAAGAGATCAGTATACCTCCCAGAGAAATGAAACTCTACCAATTATATCTTTTCAGTACAAAGGGAGGGAACAGGGATAATCAAAAGCAACAAACAAAATGCTGGAGGTACCAAGCAGGTCAAGCTCCATCTATGGTAATGAATAAACAGTCAGCATTTCAGCTCGTAACGCTGACTGTTCATTTTCCATGGACGCTGCCTGACCTGCTGAACTCCTCCAGCATTTTGTGTGTATTGCTTTGGATTTCCAGCATCTGCAAAATTTCTTGTGTTTTGAGATACATAATAAAAAGTCTGGATGCAAAGAGTTTTGAAGGTGAAGTGATAAATGACAAGAAGATGGGTAAAATGAAGAATATAAAAACAAGTTGTGGAATTATAGGAGCAAGAGTGATGTACCAAAGGCTAAAAAGTGTGAGATGTTGGGGATATTGCAGTAGTACCATAGAGCAAGGCCATCTTCCAAAACAAGATTGAGGAGTTTATATTCAATCAAGAGAGAGGAGACCAAGTAGACCAAGAGGAAGAGGAATGGTTGTCAATCAGGCTATCGAGCTTTTGATAACTTGGAGCTTACTGGATATGACAGGTCATCAAGCAAGGAAATGAAAAGAAGAACAAGTCTGAAGTTGAAAAGAGCATGGGTAAAAGCTCCCTCCAGGGATATTGGCAGGTCTGGCTTATTGCTGCCTTTTAGGAAGAAGATCTACCATGAAGAGACATTTAAGAAAACATGTAAGCTCCACTGATTCTTAACTGAGGTGTGCCCTGTTCCAAGGACAGACTTAAAACCTATCCCATTGTGCTGAATGTTGGGTCCCAAGGATCATCAGTGCATTAGAGGATATTTACAAATCACAATTAAATGATTTGGGAAATAAAGGTCCTTCTAGAAAAGCACTATAATATCTCTTAGGTACTCCATCAGGGTTAAGGCTAACTTATTTCTTGAATTTACAGCAGGATTACCTGTGCACCATCTTTTAGTATTTTAGCAGTGTGATTTTAAACTTCTCCAGAGGCCTTATAGTTTTCTATCTATTTGATAGCCTCTTGCCAAGCTGTAGTAGCATTAAGGTCACAGCAGATAGGATGCTGTGGGATGAAGCATAGGGATGTAGGAGTTAAGGATGTCTTTGAGATTCTCTCCTTCAAACAATGATATCATTCAGCAGATGCCAGAGCAGGCGTTGAGGGTGTTGCAAAGAAGCCTTGCACTTGTTTCTCTGATGAAATAGAGTGTTGCTTTGACCAGAATGGATCTGAGGAATTTGTCAGGAGGAGGATTCCTCTGCAGTTAGCTTTCACCACTCCTTCCTTAGAAATCACACCTCTAACTTCATCTACAAGTTCACAGATGACACCACCATAGCAGGCTGGATCTCAAGCCACGATGAGATGGGGTACAAGATAGAGACAGAGAGCCTAGTAGCATGGTGTCAAGATAACCTTTGCCTGGATGTCATCAAAACAAAAGAGCTGGTCATCGACTTCAGAAAGCAGGGCAAAGTACATTCCTCTGTCTGTGTCTAAGGTGTTGAGTTGGAGTAATTCAAGGTCCTAGTTGTAAATAACCAACAGATTGTCCTAGTCCATAGACAATGTGGACAAGAAAGAACATTGTCACCTCTATTTCCACAGAAGACTAAGAAAATTCAGAATGTCCCAAGAATCCTCACTAGTCTTTACAGAGCACCGTAGAAAGCTTCCTACATGGATACAGCAGAGCCTGGCATGCGAGCTGCTTTGCCCCACAACATTGTAGAGAGTGGTGAACACAGTCCATGCTATCACAAAAACCAGCTCCTCTTCATTAACTCTGCTTAAACTTCCTGCTGCCTTGAGGAAACAGCCAACATAAGACCCCTCTCACCCCTGTCAATCCTTCTCCTACCCCCTTCCATCAGGCAGAAGATACAAAAGTTTGTAAGTTTGTACCATGAGGTTCAAGGACGGCTTCGACTCCACTGTAATAAAACTCTTGAACAGAACCCTTGATCCCACAATCTGCCCTGTTGTGGCCTTCAATATTATTTGCCCTCCTGCTCTGCACTTTTTAACAGTAACACTGTATCCTGCATTGTGCTATTGTTTTTTTTTCTTTTGTATTACCTAAATCTATTTAAGTTTAGAATGATTGTGTGGATGGCATGCAAAACAAAACTGTTCACTGTATCTCAGAGCATGTGACAATATTAAACTAATTACTAAATATCAATGGTTTAAGACCTTTTCTAATCCTGCATTGAAGGATTATGAGTTTGTCTTTCGTTGTGATAGGAAAGGGATTTCTCACATCACTGTAGGTTTCCTCCTTAGCCTTATTATTGGACTGCAAGGTTGAGACATTATATATTGACGTCCATTCTGGAAGGTCATGAGACCTTCACTTATCTCAGGCCTGGGGAGAAGGGGTATATTATATTCTTTATATTTGAATCAAAATCTTTTTGGACCTGCTCAGCTTCTGTTTTTGTTCATCATTTAGAAAGTACTTTGCTCTATCATTTTAATTATAAACTGAATGACCTTACGCTTGCCAAACTGAAAACCATTTGTCATTGTTTAAGCTGTTTGCTCAATTCATTAATAACTAACTAAGTTATTACTTCCATCTTACCCTGTTTACATTGCTCCTTATCATTGTGTCATCTGCAAAGTTAGGTGTGCACATTTTATCCTATCATGTATGTAATTTATAAGTGCATTCTTTTTTTGTAATTTATTTTTTATTGCAGTTTATCATCAAACAAACATTTCCATAAGATGTATTTCAGATACTGTACATATATATCGTATAGTCATATATGCCACAAATCTCCACGCAGTATTTATCTGAGGTATATACTTATAGAAAAGAGAGGAAAGAAAGAACAAGCAAAAGGAGAAAACTATGTACAAGTAGGGAGTGACCTTTTTTACAACATACTCATTGATTTGTGAGAATAAAATCAGGCCTATGAGGTGTTATGTAGTTAAATTATTTTTCCCAGTATGAAACAAATTGTTCCAACTTATGATTAACAGATGCTGTTATCTTCTCCATTTCGTAAATGTCCATTGTAATTTCCATCCTTGCATTTAAAGTTGGGCTCTCCTATGATAGCCATTTCCTGGTAAGAGTCTTTTTACCAGCCACCAACAGTATATTCATTAAATATTTATCTCTTTTCAACCATTCTTGAGATATATACCCAAAATATACGGTCTTAATTTCTAAGGGTATTTCACATTTAAAGATGTCTTGTAGGGCATTATGTATCCCATTCCAATAATCTTTGATAACGGAGCATTCCCAGAAAATATGATAACAATTTACATTTTGACTTCCACAATTTCTCCAGCAAACAGGGAGGTTACTATCATAATGGGATTTCTGAGAGGGTGTAATAAAATATCTTAACAAGTTTTTTCCATCCAAACTCCCTCCATTTCTGTGAACTGGAACTGGTACACTTCCACTGATATTATTGTCCATTCTTCCTCAGATATAATTATCCCTTCTCCCATTTTGTTTTAATGTATGAAGTCAAATCCGTTTTAAAATTTCACAAACCCAGCATATCACAGCTCTCAACTGTTCTGCAAAATAATAATCTCTAAGAGAAGGTAAGCCCTATCACCCCTTTTCCTTGGCTAATTGCAAAGTTTTGAGATGAACTCTAGGCCTTTTACCTTCCCATATATATCTTGATAACATCTTGTTCCATTCATTGAATTGATTTTGATTAATCTCTATTGGTAGGGTCTGAAAGAGATATAACAGTCTGGGCAATATATTCATTTTAATGGATCCAATCCTTGAACTGAGACTAAGAAAGGGAAGTAGGTTCCATCTTATTATATCTTCCTTACTTATTTTAAATATAGGCGGATAATTGCATTCTGATAATTTTGCCAAATCTTTTGGCATAATGATGCTCAAATAATTGAAAGACTCTCTTTGCCATGTCCAGGGATATCTACTTTCAATTTCTCTTGGTGGGCTATAGTTATATGAAGGTAATTGGGTTTTATCTATGTTGATCTTGTATCCTGAAAATTGATCATATTGTTCAAAGGATTGCATCAATATAGGTAAAGGGTATGTTGGTTGCCCTAGATAGATCAAAATGTCTTCCTCGTAACAGGCCAATTTATGCTCTGTCCCTTTAATAGTAATTCCCCTGATATCTTCATTTTGTCTAATGTATTAAGCTACTGGTTCCAGATATAATGCGAAGAGTAGCAGTGACCATGCACAGCCCTGTCTTGTGCCCCTTTCTAGGGTAAAACTATTTGATAAATATCCATTGATTTTAATCCTAGCAGTAGGATTGTCATATAGTGCCTGTATAGTTTTAATAATTGTGTCATGTAAACCAAATCTATGTAAAACTCTGTAAAGAAAATTCCAATTAACCGAATCAAATGCCTTTTCAGCATCCATGCTTATCACTATTACTTCAATTTTATTTTTTTGTATATGGTCCATAATGTGAAGTGTCCTTCGTATATTGTCTTGTGTTTGGCATTGTTGTATAAAACCTGTCTGATCATTGTGTGGGTAGAAGCTCTTATAATTGTTTGGCCATGATGGAGGTAAATAGTCTATAATCTATTTTAAGGATGGATATTGGTCTAAATGACCCACATTCCATTTTATCCTTGCCTTCTTTCGATATAGCTGAGATTATTGCTTCCTTCCAGCTGGGTGGCATTTGCGCCTTTTTTAGAGCCCAGTTCAGTGTGGGGAGTAAAACAGGAATTAATTCCTTTTTAAATTCTTTGTACCACTCTGCCATCTATCCATCTGATCCTGGTAACTTGCTTAATTTAAGCCTACCAATTGCAGTTTTTAGTTCAGCTTCAGTTATGTCAGTAGTCATCATTCTATTTTGTTCTTCGCTTAAAGTGAGTAACTCTAGAGAATTCAGGAAGGTGTTAATTTGGGTTATGCTTCGCCCTGGAACTTTGGAATATAGAGTTTTGTAAAACACTTCAAAATCTTCTTGAATTTCATTTAGCTTATTTTTTTATCACTTTTGCTCTTGGATCCCTAATGCTATGAATTGTAGTTTCTGCTATCTTTTTTTTTCAGTTTCCATGCCAGTACTTTCATTGATTTAGATCCACTTTCATAGTGTCTCTGTTTCAGAAACATTAAATTTTTCCTAATTTCTTGTGTAACCAAACTATTAATTTCATACCTAATTTTCTCAATATCCTCTAATGTATCCTGTGCCAAACTCAATTTGTTTTTTCTTCTAGTTCCTTCAGCCTATTTTGTAATTCCTCTAATGTTTTATTCCTTTTTTTTCTTATATGAAGATATCACTATAGTTTTCCCTCTTAAGACAGCCTTCAGAGTATCCCATAAAATGGGAGGTGAAATTTCTCCATTATCATGGAATTCTAAGTAAAGACCAATTTCTTGTTCCTTAAAATAGGGATCATTAAGTAGACTTGAATTTAATTTGCAAATAGTATTCTTTGGTTGTAGGTCTAAATCAACAGATAAATATATAAGTGCATGGTCAATTACATCTATTGTCCCAATTCCATAGGTGTTTATTTTGTCCTTGTCTTTTCCAAATGTCTATTCTTGTATATACAGAATGGGGGGGCAGAATAATGAGTGTAATCCCTTCTATCGGGGAAAAGGTCCCTCCATATATCAATTAGACCGACATCCTCAAAAAGTGTATTAACTTTCTTATGTAAGGACTTTGTTTCATAGGTTTTTCTATTGGAAGAGTCTAACATTGGTTGTAATTGTAAATTTAAGTCTCCCCCACATATGAAGAGACCTTCTGTTTCCGTTACCATAATATTAGTAATTTTCTGGAAGAAACTAATATCTCTTCCCGGGGGTGTGTATATATTTCATGGAGTAACTGAATTTCCGTCTATATTCTCCCTTACCAGAATATATCTGCCCTCTTTATCTCCCATTTTGAATACTTTTTCAAAATTTAGCTTCCTTGAGATGAGAATAGCAACTCCTCTCCTATATCCTGATTTATATGAGGAGAAAAACAAATTAGTGAAGCCCATTCTCTTTAGTTTTCCATGCTCATTATCACTTAAATGAGTTTCCTGTAAAAATATTACATGGGCTTGTTCTTTCTTAATTTTTGATAGAATTTTACTGTGTTTGATTGGATTTAACAGCCCATTGACATTAAAAGAAATTAATTTTACTTTGTCTTTAGCCATGTGTATTTATCTGTCAGTATCTCATTGAAATTAGCAGAATAAAACTTAATTAATCTACTCCCTGAACAAATAAGAACCAAGAAACGCATGTAGAAAGGTAATGAAGGTGTGATTCCAAGGCTGAGGTCTCTAGTAGATGACCCTGGGTTGAGCTAGAGAAAACATATAGCCATGGGGGATAGCCTCTCCTACCTGTGAGTTGAGGACCCCACTGCAGTACCCATAAAAGTAAGTGAAAAAATCTACGTCCATTACATAGAAAAGATTTCCTTGTGCATTCCTCCCATGTATATATTCTCATTTAAGTGGGGAAAAAGGAGTGAATGAATGAATAAAAAATGAAATAATTGAGTAATATAAAATCCACATTGTAATATGTATTTGTTGAGATAAGTATAGCACCGTCTATTTTTGCTTCTGTTTAGCTTATCAACACTTTTGAAATTAGTCAAACCTTATGGCTCTTCTGGAGGAGGTGAGGGCTGTCTTCTGAAAACTCACAGTCTCTTCCTGACATTTTCCTCTCGGCCTCCTCCCATCCCCTGCTTTCTCGATTCTCCCACTATTTCCCAAGCAGAGCGAGACAGCTGCTCAGTCAGGCTTTCCCTCGGTTTGATCACGCTGCCGGGCAACCATCTGGCTTTCATGTCTGTAGTCGCCTCTTCCACTGCCTGATACAGTCGCATCCCATCTTCATAAAACACTCGCAGTTTAGCAGGCTACGGAGTCTGGAAGCTAATCTTTCTTTGTTTTAATACTCGCTTCACTTCAAAATATTCCTTATGTTTCTGTAGGGTCACTGGGGGCTAATCTTGATCAAAATATATCAATTTCCCATTCAAAAATACCTTCTTCTTTCCCCAGGCCTTGCGCAGAATCTCTGCTTTGGTTTTGTACTGAAGGAATCTAATCACCATTGACCATGGCTTATCTTCCCTGTCTCCAGAAGGCCTCGGGATGAGTGCACGGTGTGCTCTCTCAATGTCGAGTGCCATGGTTGGGGAAGCTCCAGTGTGTCCCGTAGCAAGTTTTCTATAAACTCCACTATAGACAACCCCTCCACTCCTTTGGGAACATTATATATCTTGATATTCTTCCTTCTTGGTCGAGTAATTTATTTTATTGTTGATTTAACACTTTTATCATCTTACTTAGCATCCGTTTCATGCTTTGAACGCAATTTTCCACCTTTTCAATTCGTGTCTCTGCCACCGCTGTTTCTTGATTAATGTTGGTGAGCTCTGACTTGATATCATTTAGTTCCTGTTTTATGTCTTTTTGGAATTCCTGTATCTCTTCCAGAAGTTTTATTAAATTTGCCACTTCACCTGAACAAGGCCCAGCTTCAGCCTCGCCATCACGCACACGTGTAGGAGAGTGGCTCGCTGCACCCCTCTCATCCACAGTGATGCTTTTTTTGTCTCCATTCCTTTTCCCCATTCTTGCCCCCCTTACCAGTTCAGAAATTTTCGAGAAATCTTGTATTTGGCAGACTTATGGGGCGAAATAAACGTTTTTCCGGAGGAGCTATTATTTTAGGCCATCATTCCGGACGATGATCTCACCAGAACTATATAAGTGCATTGTGAGATTATGGTCCCAACACAGACACTCATGTCAGTTCACTTGTCACAGCCAGAGTACCAGCCCACTTTCTCAACTCTTTGGCATCTGCTGCTTAATTTTCTAGCCAAAGAGTGATGTAGTCATGCACATAGTTAGGGTGGGGTGTGGTAGTAGGAAAATGATTTTCTGATATCCCTTCCAGAAGATGCATCCACTATCTTATTTCTTAAACTGGTAGCAATTAATGTCAAATTCCTGCACTGTAATAGTGGACCAACATTTAGTTCTGATCCATTTAAGATGTCTATGACAGTCCAAACATTCCAGGTTCTGTATTCCATAATAAGGAGAAAAAGATGACTGCGTGATTTCTTTTAATGGGGTATGACTGATTCAGTGAAGCAATATCTTGACCTAATGGCGGGGCCAGTTAAGACAGTTGGAGATGAGGCACCATGACAAGCATTTCTTGAAATACTTGGGCATTCGCACAGATGCCTACTCTTACACTGAATGCACACACACACTCATATGTACTTCCCATAGTCTTCCTTGTATGCCTCCCTCATCCTCGTTCTTTTCTCACAGACTCTATGTCCATCTCAGCACCCAAAGCCCATGCCTTTTCTCCTCTAGCCTTCCTCCTGCTCTCCAGACTCCCAGACATGAGGCACAACAGAAACCACCACTAACTTCCTATTTGCCACATTTTCCACAGTTCAGCCTCCCCTTAGCCCCTCCCAAATGCCATTTGCCCCTCATCCCCAACCCAATCCCACCAGCCAAGGTTTATAGCCAGGCACAGAAAACCCCACCACCAATCATCCTTGCCTGTATCACCAAAGTTCACCCACTTTTTTTATTTTAAAAAACACAATTTAAATGAACATAACAAAGTTTCTTTTAGTGCAAAGTGCTGTTGCCAATCTGTAGAGACTAGAGTTTTGCCATTTGGTCCAAGAGATGAATGGTTGAAGGAAAGTCGCTGTTCCTGAACCTGGTTGTGTGGGATTTTAGGTTTCTGTGCCTACTTGGCAAGCTCTTCTACTTTATGTTCATGGACATGAAAATTAATCAATGCTTGGCTGAGTTCCACATATATTAGACTAGAAACTTCTGGAATGATGGATTGAATGTTGTGATTTTTGTTTAGTTATATTGCACTGCCAGCAATGTCAACATTTATTGCCCATATTGGTGAGTTGCCTTCTGGAAATATCACTGTTATATTCTCTATCCGGTTGGGTATGGAGTTCTAAGAAATTATTAGAAATAGAAATATACATCAAAGAGGATATGTTTCTGGGCGGACAGCTGTAAATTAAAATTGTCACCTCAGCCATGTTGCTATTTTTATGCTGAAGATCACAGGTGGTTCAAATGGATAACTGTTCGGCAATCTCCAGCAGTGCGTCAGACTATAAACATCAGATCATTAGTCTTTCTTCTCAACCTGAAATTTAAAGATAAAGCAGCAGAACAACTGACAGAGACAGAACCAAAGTGAATTAGAGAAAGGTCCACAAATAAAATGAAGAAAGGAAAGGAAGGAGATTAAATTGAGCCAAAAAATGTTAAAACAGACCATGTTACCAACACTTTGTTTTTATTTAAATATCTTTTGTTTTAATATTGAAGATAGAAGCTGGGCTAATCTCTCTCTAGGTTCTAACTTAAAATCATAAGCCATTACTTTACCTCCTTCCTTACTTTAGCTTCTTCCTTTGGAACCTCTGAAAGAGTGAGTAATGCGTTTTGAACCCAGTAACCTTGCTGCTCTCCCTCAGCAGATGAGCTGTGATTATATACTGTGTGGGCCCAGTGGACCAGCATTCCCATGAGACAAGGTAAATTAGCATTTGATGAGAACTGTACACGGGAGTAACACCTTGATTCCCGCACAATGCAGCTTCCTAACTACAGTTTCAAAAGGCAATCTATATAAAACAGAAATCTGTAGCAGGCCCAGAAATGTTCAGGTACCTTCCCGCAACTCATCATCCCGCATATGTATATGGTGTTTTGGAACTCCACCATCATGGTTGACAGTAATAATTTTCCGAGTGAATTGTCATCAAACACAGCATGAAGTTTAGATTCTGGTCATTTATCATACCTCACCACCTGACTGCTGGCTGCCACTTAGTAAACTGTGGTTCAGCCTCACGCAATACTGGAACCCAGGCTCAGTCCCAATTTCTGGTGTAATCTGTGTGAAGTTTGCATGTTCTCCCTGTCACCATGTGTTTTCTCCAGGTGTTCTCATCCTTTCACACATCCTGCAGGTTGGTAGCTTCTTGGTCATTGTAAATTCACACTAATGTGTCATGGGATAGTGAGAATCTGGGGACATTGATGAGAAAGTGAGGGAATAAAATAGGATTAGTGTAAATGGTTGTTTGACAGATAGCAAGGAGTCATCGGGAAAGGCCCATTAGAGGAATCTGTAAATGAAAGCAGAGTAAAATCAGGGAAGTTATCCTGGTCCTGTGCAACACTGGTTAGATTGCAGCTAGTTTATTCTATTCAGTTCTGCTCACCACACTTCTGGAAAGAGGTGAAGTTTCTAAGGTGAGTGCAAAAAAGATTTACTGGAATCATTTTAGGATGATTTAAACTATAAGTTTAGCAGAGGGGATCTGAGGTTGTCCTCTGTGGAGTCAGGGATGCAAAGAGATGTTTAAATCTATGACTGACTTGGATGAGATAAATGGAAGCTGGTCCATGATTCAGAGACCACGGGTTACAAATTTAAATTTTTGGGCAATAGATACAAAGGTGATGAGAGAAAAAGCTTTTACTCAGGACTTGAAGTGTTGACTGCTTCTTTCTTCATGTCTGACCTGCTAAATGTTTCGAGCATTTTGTGTTTTTATTAAGTAATCTGAATCTTTTTTGTTATGAACCATTCAGACCGGACTGCAGGAATCAATTACATTAAGATCATTCTATAGTGACACGGGACAATTCTGAAATGTCTGAAACACCAAACAGTTTTCAGTAATAATAGCAGGCACCATCCACACATTTACACAATGCAGGGCATTCTCAGTATCTGGCAGATGACACTGATGTTCATAAATGAATTGAAATTGGAATTGGAATTACTTTATTATTGTCACATTCTTCTAAGGTACAGTGAAAAGTTTGTTTTCAATACTGTTCATACAGATGAATTCCTTGAACAGTCCATCCAGGTAGCACAAAGTAAAACAACAACAGAATGCAAAATAAAGTGCAACAGCTACACAGAAAGTGCAGTTCAGGTACACAATGATATGCAAGGTCATAATAAGTTAGATAGTGAAGTCAAGAGTCCAGCTTATTGTATTAGGAAACTATTGTCCTATAACAGCAGAGTAGAAGTTGACCTTGAGCGTGGTGGTTTGTCCTTTTATGCTTTTATATCTTCTGCCCAATGGGAGGGACAGGAAGAGGAACTATCCAGGTGGGTAGCATATTTGATTATGCTAGCTGCCTTCCTGAGGCAACGAGAAGTGTAGACTGAGTCCCTGAAGGGAAAGCTAGTTTCATGATATGCTGAGCTGGGTCCACAATTTTCTGAGATTTCTTGCAGTCATCAGTAGAGTAGTTAACATAGCAAGCGAGATTTATCCAGAGAACGATCAACGTGGACGTACCAAATTTCTTTTAGTCTCCTGAGGAAGTAGAGGCATTGGGTGATCTTTCTACACTGTGTTAGCATGTTCCATACTTTTTTTCAAATTACTTGTTCACTTCATGATATTTACTGACCACTGATCACAGGTTTGGTGTCCTCTTGTGGTAGAATGTTACAGGAGTAAATATTGAATATCATCATCTGCCTTTAATGATGCTTCTACAGTATATGTTGTTTGGGGGAGTTTTGGTGCAGAAAAAATGTTCATCTGGCATTTTTTAAAAATACGAATGAAAGAAAATCAACAAATCTGGAATATTGAATATCTGAAACTGAAATAGAAAATGTTGTAAGAACTCAGCAAGTCAGACAGCATACGTGGAAAGAAAAACAGAGATAATATTTGCAAGAAGTGGTCTACAACCTGCAAACATAAACTTTGTTTCTTATTCCACAGATGGCGTCTAACTTGTGCCAGTCTTTTCTGTTTAAATTTCAGATTTTCAGCATGTACCAGTTACCTAAATGTCAATTTAGATAGTGTTCAAAAAATTAAAAATGCGGGGAAGTTTTTTTTTAAGGACTATGCTCTCAGCCCAAATGCAAAGGAAGAGTCACTGAATTTGGTGCTGGGGAAGGAGAGCAAGTGGACCTGGATAAAAGTGATCATCATTTTTATTTATTTATTGAAACATAGAGTAGAATAGGCCCTTCCAGCCCTTCAAGCTGTGCCACCCAGCAACTCCAGCTTTAACACTAGCCTAATTACAGCACAATTTACAATGACCAATTGACCTACTAACCTGTAGGTCCTTGAACGTGGGAAGAATCTGGAGCACCTGGAGAAAACCATTCAACAAGGAGGACATACAGACTTCTTACAGATGATGTCGGAATTGAACTCAGAACTCTGAGACCCTGAACTGATAATAGCGCCATGCTAATCGCTACACTACTGTGGTTCCCAACCATTGCAGGGTCCAGATTAGTACGATTAGAAAAAACAATGAAAACTCTGAAGTAGAATTTCTAAATTGGAAAATGGCAGAATTTGAATCCATGAGATGGACCAGAATAAACTAGAACCAAACATTAACAGATGAGCTATAACGGAACAATAGGAAGCCTTTAACAACAAACACAAGAGATTCTGCAGATGCTGGAAATCCAGAGTAGCATACAAAACTGATAGAGGAACTCAGCAGGTCAGGCAGCATCCATGGGAATGAACAAACCTTCGATGTTTCAGACTGAGACCCTTCTTCAGGCCTGGAAAGGAAGGGGTACATAGCCAGAATAAAGACATCGGGAGAGGGGAAGGAGGACTAGCTAGAATCTGATAGGTGAAGCCTGGTGGGTGGGAAACGTAAAGGGCTGGAGAAGAAGGAATCTGATAAGCGGGGAGAGTTGACCACTGGATAAAGGGGAGAAGGAGGCGAATAGAAGAAGAGGGAAGGGAGAGAGAAAAACAATTACCAGAAGGAGAAATTGATGTTCAGGCCATCAGGTTAGAGGCTACCTAGATGGAATATGAGGTGTTCCTCCTCCACCCTGAAAGTGGTTTCATCATGTCAAAAGAGGAGGCCACGGACATGTCGGAATGAGAATGGGGATAAGAATTAAGATGGTTGAGCACTGGGAAATTCTACTTTTGGTAGGTGGAGCAGAGATGTTTGACAAAGCAGTTCCCCAATTTACACCAGGTCTCACCAATGTAGAGGAGGCCGCATTGGGAGCACCACATACAATAGATGAATCCCTGTGGAAAGCAGAGGGCAGGGGAGGAGGTAAGGATGTGTTTGGTGGTAGGATGAACAATAAGATGGGTTTGTTTTAAGTACAGGCAAAATACGTTATCACAAGAGGGTAACTTGAATCAGAATCAAAATCAGGTTTAATATCACCGGCATATGTCATGAAATTTGTTAACTTTGCGGCAGCAGTACAATGCAATACATGATAAATATAGAAAAAAAACTGAATTACAGTAAGTATTTATACGTATATTAAAAAATTAAGTTAAAATAAGTAGTACAAGAACAGAAATTTTAAAAAAGTAGTGAGGTAATTTTTATGGATTCAATCAGACGTCAGTGGGGAAGGAGCTGATCCGGAATTGCTGAGTGTTTCTGACCTCCTTCCCAGTGGTAACAATGAGAAGAGGGCATGTCCAGGGCAGTGGGGGTCCTTAATGATGGATGCTGCCTTCCCGAGCAATGCTCCTTGAAGACGTTTTGGATACTACAGAGGTTTGTACCCATGATGGAGCTTACTAATTTTACAAGTTTCTGCAACTTACTTCGATCTTATGTCCAGTCAGAATGCTCTCCACAGTACACCTGTAGAAGTTTTCAAGTGTTTTAGGTGACAAACCAAATCTCTTCAAACTTCTAATGAATTGTGGAAATCTATTTCAGAGCTCTTTGGAAGCAAAGGAGATAGAGAAATAAAAACAGAAGAGTTATGGTGAATATCAGGTAAATTCTTCAAGAAACAACCAGAGACTAAAGACAAAAAATTGTGAGGGAATGTAAAAAGAAAATAAGAAAGATAGAAGAAATATGGGAATACGATGGCAATTTGTGTAAAAGGCCTTTACCAGCATATAAATAGTAAGTGGAAAAGTAAGGGACAGGGTGGGACTATTTAAGAAAAAGAAGACAAAGAAGGTGAAGAGATACTGTAGCTAATTTTTTTTTAGTTCTTAATTAATATGGAAAGAAATGTTAACAAAATATTAGCAGTAGAGGAGTTGTTGTATGTAATAGATGGGTAAAAGGCAAAATGTACTAAAGAGCAGGTATAATCTACTGGGATTAACCAGTCAAATTGGATTTTACAGAGTCCCTTTCCATTTCTCATACTAATTCCTAGATCCTTGTACCTTCACTATTTCCCCAGTATTTGATCTTCTAATTGATGCCCTCCAACAAGATCTCAGTATATGAACTCTGACATTCTTTTTTCTCATTGACGGTTGAATGACAAGGCTTCTCCCAATTTAATTGCTTCTCTTCCATGTTCCTTTCCAAACTGGATTGCAAAGGAAAGGTGAAACAGTGTTTTATCCCATTGCTGAAGCCAAAGATATGTATCAATTCTCCTATTGCGCTTAGTAGTGGAACAGAGCTCCATACACCTTACTTCCAGCCACTTTGAATGGATGTCAATTGACATGAATCTTTATGCTTTTACTTTCCCTTATGACAATCCTATACTGCTTGTTGCCTGTCACTTTAATTCGCTATCCAATTCCCATTCTGACCTCTATCCTTCTCTTCTGCATCCAATTGAAGGTTTGTAAAGTGATTGTCACCGTGACACTTCTGCTTCTCTGAAAGGCCTTCTCCATTACCACAGAGAAGCCAAGTGCAAATTGGAAGGATGACATCTTATATTTCATTTGGGTAGTCTGCAACCCAATGGTATGAATATTTAACTTTACAATTTTAAGTAACGTACACCACTGGTACTCTCTTTCCACATGTACTTACCCATCCACCATGTTTTCTCACTTTGTTCATCCCTCCTATTCTCTCCTCCTTCCTGGGTCCATCTACCCATTATCCCTTCCCCATGAGGTCCCACCTATTACCTACCAGCGGTTGTCTCACACACACCCTTCCTTCCATATGCATATCCATCTGCTTGTCATCCTCTCCCATCTAGACGCACATATCATTCACCAGCCTCTGTATCACTTATCTAAAGTATTCCAATTTACTGGCAATCTTTCCCTAACCCTAATCCCATTCAGCCCTGATGTAAGGTCTTGGCATAAACTATTGACTTACACCTTTTGCAATCACAGCTGCTGGTTGTTATTATGTTATTGTGTTATTATGGCATTCAGTTTTGTTTTCACATTGTTTGCTTGCCTCATGTTGTATAAACTTCCCTTCTGAGAGTTTTTATTGAAATTGTTTCCCTTCTGTTGGGACACTCCTTGACTTCAACTGATTAGCCTCTGGTTAGCTTTGCAAACAAGAGAAAATCTGCAGATGCTGGAAATTCAAGCAATGCACACAGATTGCTGGAGGAGCTCAGCACTTCCAGCAATTTGGCCGTGTTGCTGTCTAGCTTAGTGTCCAGTAATTGTGTGCTCTTTTTTCTCTGAAGCATCTGGCAACTCTGAATTAACACAAGTTTTGAGTGACTCCCATAGCAACTGAAACAGGATGCATTCCATTGCACCATTCTTTGGACCATTCACTCTTCTGTGACCAGAACTACAAAAGTTTTCACTAATGCCCCTGGCATTGGATCATATAGGGACTGTATTTATACTAATGCTTTGTGCTCAAGGACACTTTACATTTTTAAAAGTCACTTCCCTCAAACGTTGTTGTGTCTGATTGAATGATAAAGCTGTAGAGGTGTGCCTCTTTGACAGGATGTACTTATCCACTAGTCTACACACGGACTTATTTCTCAGCACATCCAGAAAGGCAAGAAGGTTGCAGTGCCAGAACAGATCTTTTAAAGAAACAATATATATGTTAATTGTCTCACTTGACCCTGATTATGCACTCCAAACCTAGAACTTCCCATAAGCTCTGAAGATACTAGTTTGAAATTATTTTTTTGACTTTTTTTATCTACATATTTTTTTAAAGTGACGTTAATTGATCACACCGTAGCCTATCTCTGGAAACTTTTACGAAACATTATTACAACCCAGATGGCTTGGTACTTCCCTTAACGATAGTCAGAGGTGAGTTCTCTGGTCATTCCAACCTATCACACATTGTTGAATTGTCTTATTCCAACACCCTCTATCCACCCAGAATTGTGTAAACTCTTAGAATTTCAAAAAACTAAATTAATCCAGGGCTACAGTGGTGAAAAACCAATCTAGAAAATTATTTGCAGACTCCTTTAAAGTGCTGAAGTGCTGAAATCTAGTTAGTAAGATCAGGTCGGCCATTTGTCTGTGCAGGGAAGCTATCATGTAAACAAGGTAAACTCCAACTCAGCTGGACCCAGTGTTAGCTCTCACTTGGAGGGTTACATAATCAGTCAGTATTCATTCCCAAGATTGTAAACTGCTCAACAGGTTTTCTACCCTCTGGGTAAAAGAAAGAAAACACCTGTTACAAAACTTTGAACTTGCCTTGTGTAACTTGAAATTGTGGCTTCTTAATCTGCCCAACCCAACACATTGATGTAATGATTCTGCAGAAATATGACCTTTTAAAAAAAATTAATTATATCATGCTATCCATGTTTTATATACAACCTTACTATTATTTCTGCTAGAGCAGCACATGCATATCCGTAAATCACTGTGCCAGGAGGATGAGTCTTAAAACCTACTCTTATAGCTACAGAACAAGTCAGTCATGACTACATTTCAGAACTAACTAGAACTGTGTGAAGCAAAAAGATTTGATGATAATCATTTAACTTCTCTGATAATCTGTCCTGCTAGAAATATATGTAATTTTGTTGAAGTTCTCTTCTTGGTGTTACCATGAATAACTTAAATTGATATAAATACAGTGGAAGTAAGTACTGTGAATGATTCCAAAGGATTGAACAGTAACTGAGAGAAGCCATGGCTCAAAGCACTAAATATTTAAGTACAATAAATTAAGGACTTACTGAGGAAAACATTGGAAATTTTTAGCTTTATCAGTGATTGTAGCTTTCATGTGAAGTTCAGTCAAAAAGAGGATAGAGTAAAACTGATCATTCTATCATATAAATAACTTTAGTTTTTCTTATGTAGATTTACTTACATTTTGTTAATATTTGGCAGTAAACCTTAAATGCTCATTTGGTATGAACCAAGGGACTTTGCCTTGCTTCAGCAAAATTAGAGAAGATTTCAGCAAAAAAAAATCCTAATTCAGGGTCTTGACCCGAAACACAGTCATTCCTCTTCCTCCACAGATACTGCCTGACCCACTGAGTTCTTCTAATGATTTGCTTTTCATTCCAGATGACAGCATCTACAGTCTCTTGCGTCAATAAATATGGCATGGTGGTATCTGCTTTTGTATCACTTTAAAAATGTGCATTATTTCCTATAATTTGATTCAATATTCACTATATTAGTGATTAATGCTGTTCAGTAAACACTAAATACATTTAGTAAATCATATGAGAACCACTAAGAAATTTACGTGATAGTTCTGCCCCGGCACTGTCTTCAAAGGAATTACTTATTCTGGCCCCACCACCTCCTGCTTGGACCTGGGATTCCTGCAGGCTGCAGACCACACTGCCTCTAGCTCCAGCTCAAACCTTGGCCAGGACCGCCTCCAGACTGTAGATCCAGCCATCTCCAATCCAGATCCAACCATGACTTCCACCTCCAGACTGAGACCTTTCTCACTGCTTCCTACTGACCTCCCTCCAAGTACTTATCCTTGCAAGCAGAACGAGTGTCACACCTACCCTACACCTCCTCCCTCGCTACCATTCAGGGCCCCAAACAATCCTTCCAAGTGAGGCGACACTTCACCTGTGAGTCTACTATATATAGTGATTCTTGTGTGACCTCCTGTATATTGGTGAGACCCGACATAGATTGGGAGACTGCTTCGCTGAGCACCTACGCTCCATCAGAAAAAGTGGAATCCTGATGATTCTATTCCCCAATCTCATTCCAACATGTCAGTCCATGGGCTCCTCAACTGCCTCGAGGAGGCTGCACTCAGGTAGCCTCCATCCAACCTGATGGCATGAACATCGACTTCTAGAACTTACGATAATTGCCCCCTCTCCCTTCACCATTCTCCCATTCCCATTTCCTTCTCTCACCTCATCTCCTTACCTGCCTATCACCTCCCTCTGGTTCACCTCCCACCTCTCTTTCTCCCATGGTCTTTGACCTCTCCTATCAGACTCCCCCTTCTCAAGCCCTTTATCTCTTTCACCAATCAATTTCCCAGCTCTTTACTTAATCACTCCCCCTCTACTGGTTTCACCTATCGCCTACCACCTTGTACTTCTTCCTCCACTCCCCCACCTTCTTGCTCTGACTTCTCACCTTTTTTTCCAGTCCTGATGAAGGGTCTCCGCTTGAAACCTCAACTGTTTACTCTTTTCCACAGAAGCTGCCTGGCCTGCCGAGTTCCTCCAGCATTTTGTGAATGTTGCCTTGCATTTCCAGCTTCTTCAGATTTTCTTGTGGTTTTACTACAATTATATCCGTAATTTTAAGGGATTAATTGGCTGAAATGTCTGCCACCTCCTTTGCTTCACCCCCAACATAGACAGGAAACCTTATGTTGTCCAATCTCAAGAAGAATGTCTGGCCTACAATTTGAAATACCTATTTTCATAGATGTCAAAACCAAGAACATATCAGAGCACAGAAGTACATAATTTGGGCATACTACTTCAACCCAGTCCAAGGCAAAAATGATAACAATAATCTTAGACATGAATATTGATACATTGTTGGTTTTGAATATAAACAGAAACACTTGTATGACCTGTCACTGGATCATTTGAGCCATTTGAGTTGATATGCAAGAATCCATAACAGTTGCCTAAACTTCCTGTGCCACTGTTAAGCCATCACACCTCATCTTGATCTTTTCCTGAAGGCCCAACTCAACCACAGGCAAAGGAAAAACCACGGAGGAGTGACAAAAAGGGGTATACTGGGACCATGATCCACATTCAACAAGTTTTTGTGCGCATTCATGTCCCATCCACCCAAAACTGAAGCCATTACGAAGACAGTGCTCCCAACACTCTAGTAATGTTGCCAATATTGGATAACCAACTTTATGTCCTCTTACCCAATAAGCCATTGCTAACTGTGACCTGTATGGATGCATATTTCACTCATTTCTACTAGTAACACTGAAATTTGAGATGATTTAATAGCACCACAACATTATCTCAAAGTTTGAGTTTGAACTTTAAGACCGCTGGTAAGGCTGGCCCATAAGCAACATATTATTTATCAATGACAGATCTGATTAAGGCAATATACATTTGTTTAAGTGACCTCCTACTCACACCCCAATCACACCCAACTATTCACTTGAGCACATTAAGGGTTTTTTTACACTTCTGTAGAATTCCATTCGCATGCACCTTCCATGTTAACCTTGTGTCCATCCACATACCTAGAAACTTTACCACTGACTCTTGTTTAAGAGATTTACCATATAACTTAAGATCAATTTTGGGTGAAATGTTTCTTTTAGAAGAACAAATAACTTGAGTCTTTGCAACAAAAAATGTAAATCCCCACCAACATCCCAATTCCTCTACTTCATTAATAGCTGCCTGCATTTTCCTAACTATATAATTTATATTCCTGCCTCTCATCCACACTGCACCATCATCAGCATATAACGATTTGGAAATGTTTAAGCCAACATTTAAGAAAATATTATTAATCGTAGCATTCAAAGTGAGTGGGCTATAAACACTCCGCTGTGGAGTCCCATTCTCTATCTCATACTCCTTAGAGAATGTTGTTCCCGCCCTGACTTGTATCTTCCTAGCACATAAAAAATCTTGAATCCTGTTGAACATTCTACCACCTAATCTCATCTTTTCCAGTTTAAGCAGCAATCCTTGTGTCCATGACGTATCATAAGCTTTCTCTACATCAAATAAAACTGTTACCACCAATTCTTTATTAACTTGTGTCTTATGAATATCTGATTGCAAACTTAACACTGAGTCCATGGTCATTCTCCCTTTATGAAATCCAGACTGGAATACAGCTAATATTCAACTACTTTCCACAAGATAAGAAAGCCTTGCTATAACCATTCATTCCAATATCTTTTATACATGTAAAGTTAACAAAACAGGTCTAAAACTGGAAGGATCTGATTGATCCTTACCAGATTTCAATATAGGGATGACAAATCCCTATAATTTCCAGGCAATTATTTTTTCCTGGAAACTAATTTCGAGGAAGCTGAAAGTCGAATCTGATAACGATGAAAACATATTATAATAAATATCATCTGTCCCAAGTAATAATATCTGACCAGCACCATGAATAGCCACTTTAATGTAAATTTAACATCCAAGCAGGAAAATCTGAGGATTGCTTGCCAAAACTGTTTCTCTATAATTGTGGTGAACTACATATACCTGTCTGGACACGCCCCCCTGCTGACTGCTCCTGTGGCTCCTCCCACAGACCCCTGTATAAAGGTGATTAGAGGCACTGCTCCTCCCTCAGTCTCCAGGATGTTGTGTGATGGTCTCTTGCTGATGACAGTGCTTTCTTCCAGCTAATAAAAGCCTATCTTGCCTCACGTCTCCGAGAGTTATTGATGGTGCATCAATAATACCTCTCTTTTTTAACTTAAATTGGCCAAACTATGTACACTGATGTTTTTGTGAATAGCTCTACTTTTTCAGTTAGCAACTGCAACCTTCTTCCCATCTTACAAAACTAGTAATGCATCAAGTTTTCTATCTCCCCCATGTTCTGTATCATTCCCCAAACTTCCCCTACCTGGATCTCTTTCCCAATACTATCACATCACATCCTCCAATACATTTTCTTTGCCCTTCTCACTATTTTTCTAACTATAGCTTGTGCTCTTTTATATTGTATGAAAGACAAATAGGAGTACACTGCCTAACTTTACTAAAAGCTTTATTTCGCTCCGTCACAGCTCTTTTACATTCATCCATCCGCCAAGGAACAGCTCTCCATTTATTACCTCCAAACAATCTGGGAATTGATTTCTTAGCTTTTGAGCTAAGTTATTATTACTCAACTCAATATCCTCCAGCAACACCTGGATGACCTTTGCCTTGTACGGGAGAGGGAGGAGATAACTGATCAGAGTTACAGGGAAGTATCACCCCGAAGTTGCAGGAGGCGAGTAGTTGGGTGACTGTCAGGAGGAGTGAAAATATAAAAAGGCAGTTAGAGCAGAGCACACCTGTGGCCATTCCCCTCAAAAATAAGTATACTGCTTTGAATACTTTGTGGGGGGGTGACCTCCCGGGGGAATGCCACGGCGACCGGGTTACAGGTACTGAGCATGGATCTGTGGTGCAAAAGGGAAAGAGAGAGAAGAAGGGAGCGGTAGTGATAAGGGACTCAATAGTGAGGGGAACAGACAGGAGATTCTGTGGACGTGAACGGGACACCCAGATGGTATGTTGCCTCCCAGGTGCCAGGGACGTCCCAGATCGCATCCACAACATTTTGGAGAGGGAGGGAGAGCAGCCAGATGTCTTGGTACATATTGGTATCAATGACATAGGAAGGAAAAGCAAAGAGGTTCTGAGAGCTAGGTAGAAAGCTGAGAAGCAGGACCTCCCAGGTAGTAATTTCTGGATTATTGCTTATGCCACGTGCCAGTGAGGGTAGAAACAGGATGATTTGGCAGGTAAATGCGTGGCTGAGAAGCTGGTGCAGGGGCCAGGGGTTCAGATTCTTGGATCATTGGGATCGCTTCTGGGGAGGGTGTGACCTGTTCAAAGGTGACGGGTTGCATCTGAACCTGTGGGGAACCAATATTCTCGCGGGCAGGTTTGTTAGAGCTGTTGGGGAGGGTTTAAACTAATCTGGCAGTGGGGGGTGGGAACCGGAATGAAGAGACTCAGGATGGGAGGGATGGTAAAAAAGTAAAGATAGCGTGCAGTCAGACTGTCAGGAAGGGCAGGCAGGTAATGGGGCAAAATTGCAGCCAACAGGATGAGTATCAAAACATTAGGGATGCAAAATCAAAAAGGGTAGCAACTACAGTACTCAAGGTGTTGTATCACAATGCGCGAAGTATAAGAAATAAGGTGGATGATCTTGTTGCACTATTACAGATTGCCAGGTATGATGTTGTGGCCATCACTGAATCATGGCTGTAGGACGGTTGTAGTTGGGGGCTGAACACCCAAGGTTACATGTTGTATTGAAGGGATAGGAAGATAGGCAGTGGGAGTAGCGTGGCTCTACTGGTAAAGAATGGCATCAAATAAGTAGAAGGATGTGACATAAGATTGTTAGATGCTGAATCCTTGTGGGTTGAGTTAAGAAACTGCAAGGATAAAAGGACTCTGATGGCAGTTTTATACAGGCCTCCCAACAGTGGCTGGGAGGTGGACCACAGATTACACCAGGAAACAGAAAGGGCATATCAAAAGGGCAATGTTATGGTAGTCATGGGAGATTTGAACATGCAGGTCGATTGGGAAAATCAGGTTGGTAATGGATGTCAAGAGAGTGGGTTTGTTGAATACCTATGACGTGGCTTTTTAGAGCAGTTTGTCATTGAGCCTACTAGGGGATCAGCTATACTGGATTGGGTATTATGTAATGAAGTTCAAAAGCTAGAAGTTTAAAATTCAGAGTAAATTCATTATCAAAGTAAATTTATGTCAGCATATACTACCCTGAGGTTCATTTTCTTGTGGGCATACTCAATAAATCCATAATAGAATAATAACTATAATAGAATCAATGAAAGACCAGACCAATTTGGGTGTTCCTCCACTGCCTTGCAGCTGTACCCACTTATGGGAAAGGCTTCCGGAGTTAACCCTGAGGACAAATCCGGAGCTGGAGTCCCTAAGGCAGTCCGACGTTGTCTTCAACCTCGCTCTGGCAACTCCTGCGACGTCACTGGTGCCAAGCTGTATCAGCCTTTGCCCTTCCCTTGGACAACATCGGTGGCTTGGAGAGGGGAGACTTGCTGCTTGGGCAACTGCCCAAGGGACTGTCTTATGTTGAAAGATTGGAGCGACTGGGCTTGTATACACTGGAATTTAGAAGGATGAGAGGGGATCTGATTGAAACATATAAGATTATTAAGGGACTGGACACACTGGAGGCAGGAAGCATGTTCCCGCTGATGGGTGAATCCAGAACTAGAGGCCACAGTTTAAGAATAAGGGGTAGGCCATTTAGAACAGAGATGCGGAAAAACTTTTTCACCCAGAGAGTGGTGGATATGTGGAATGCTCTGCCCCAGAAGGCAGTGGAGGCCAAGTCTCTGGATGCATTTAAGAGAGAGTTAGATAGAGCCCTTATAGATAGCGGGGTCAAGGGATATGGGGAGAGGGCAGGAACGGGGTACTGATTGTGTATGATCAGCCATGATCACAGTGAATGGCGGTGCTGGCTAGAAGGGCCGAATGGCCTACTCCAGCACCTACTGTCTATTGTCTATTACCGGTCTTCCATACAACCTTGCCCAGGCCTGCGCCCTGGAGAGAACACTGCAAGACTTTCCAGGCGCAGATCCATTGAACCATGAGACTAATGGATGCCATCCAGAAGCTGTCCATGAGCCTAACAGTATGCGTTTTCTGGCTTTTGCATCTTCTGCTTGGTGAGAGAAGAGGAAGAAGAGAGAACATTCAGGTTGGAAGGGCTCTTTGATTATGTTGGCTGCTTTTCTGAGGCAGCAAAAAGTGTTGCCAGTATCCACTGAGGAGAGGTGTGACTGGTTTTTGTGATGCGCTGTGTCCACTGCTCTGTTGTTTCTAGCAATCTTGGGCAGAGCAGTTGCCATATCAAACTATGATGCATCTGGGTAGCATGCTTTTTATGGTGCATCTATAAAAGGCCATATCAGTGGTGATACTGATAGCCAGTAACACTCAGTGTACAGATGAACAGCAGAAGAATGTGCACACAAGAGATTCTGCAGAAGCTGTAAGTTCAGAGCAACAAAATGCTGGAGGAACTTGGAAAAGAGTAATCAGTCGAAGTTTTGCACCGAGACCCTTCATTAGGATTTAGTAAGAATGTAAAGAGTTTTGCAATGTGATCATCTTCTGTATATATTTCTATTACGAATAGCTTATTTTAAATTTTAAGGATAGTGCTATACACACAAAGTGCGAATGCTACCAGCATATACAACTATTGACTCACTCCATGATTTGACAGAACAACTCTTTGAATGCAAAGAGTCATGTGCTTTTTTTGTATATATATTTTTATTATGAAGTTTACTTTGGGGGTGGGGGGAAGAACAGCCTCCAAAACTTTCTGAAGCTATTCTAGAGTCCTTGACTTTTTAAAAAAGGTTAATAGAGAGAGATATGAAAATAAAGAAACTGCAGAATTTGAAATGAAAACAAAAATTGCTGGAATTACTCAGAAAAGAAAGACAGAATTAAAAGAGGGAATTATGTCCCTTATCCCCAATGACTTGTGATGCATTCAAGGACCGGAATGTTTCTGATCCCGTCCACAATATACTGAAGTGGGAAGGTGAACAGCCAGAGGTCGTGGTATATATTGGTACCAACGACATAGGTAAGAAAGGGGAGGAGGTCCTGAAAAAAGACTACAGGGAGTTAGGAAGGAAGTTGAGGAGCGGCAGACGCTCATGGAGAGAGTACTGTTTTAGATTCGCTCCATAACCTTTACTTTTTTTAACCTTTGATCACCCTTATTCAACTTATTTTTACCTACACCAAAAGATTCTTGCTATTTTTTTGGACTTATCGTTAAGAGTTTATTGTGAATTTTTGAAGATATGTACTCAGAGATGGCTCTTAGATCTAAAGGACGAGAACCGGGGCGGAACCCGAACGGTAATGGAAGGAAGCAAGCTCATCCGCAACGCACTGAGTTAACTTATGAATTGTTATTGGAGGTTTTGGATAAAAAAATTGATGAACAACAACAAATTTTTAAACAAGATATAAAGGCTTTTCGAGATTATATGGATAAGACGGATTCAGTAATTAACCAGCAGCAAGTTCTTCTCGCATCTCTGCAAGAAGACGCTTGGAAACGAGATTTGATAATTGAAAAATTGCAACAGGACTTACTTTCGACCACTAAACTGGTGGAAACACTTAAAGCCAAGAGTGTCGACTTTGAGAATCGGTCCAGAAGACAGAACCTACGTATACTTGGTCTCCCAGAAGGTATCGAACAAGACGACCCTAGGAAGTACTTGCTCAACTTTTAAAGGATGCGTTCCCATCTGTTTTTCCAGACAGCCCGCCATTACTTGATCGCACGCATCGGATTATGCGTCGATCACCGAGTGCTTCAGCTAAACCTTCGGTTGTAATTGTCCGGTTTCATTATGTACATGTTAAAGAGCAACTTATTCGTGTGGCTCAGCGTGCAGGAATGGTTAAATTTCAAGATTACAATTTCCGTTTAGTAGAAGATTTTAGTCCTGAGGTAATGAAGGCAAGGCTTCTTTTTAAACCGCTGATGTCTGAATGTTATGAGAAAAATTTAAAACCAGCGCTCTTATACCCTGCGAAGCTCAGAATCTCCCCGCCGAACGCTCCTCGCCGGATTTTTCTGTCTACGTTTGAAGCGAGAAGTTTTCTGAACGAGAACTTACCTACTGCTATGGACTCTCAGGCCGAATGAATGAGTGATTTCGATCGTGTAAGATGGTTTTTGATCCTCCAAACCAGATTTTGTTTCTGGTTGTTGGTGTAGGTTTACTCTACACTTTATACTCAAGTTAAAGTGTTCTTTCGACATATTAATCGTTTTGTTTTACACACTTTAACTATTATACTGTATCGCTGGCTATTTTCTGTTCCTTCGAAGGTGTATTTTTAACCCTTCGAAGGTGAATACTTTTTTACTAAGATGGTGGTTTTTTGGAAAAACATTTTTGGTGTTTTTTTTAAGATGGCGCTATTTTTTTCTCTTGTCTTCTTCCTACAATGCATCGCTTATCACAGTTTAAATATTTTTTGGTTTGTTTGGGTTTTAACCTGATTTATAAGTTTTTAGTGATTATATTTTCTTCGGTTTTTTTCTACTACCAATTATATTAAGAAGTCTGGTTTTAGTATAGTGATTATAATTTTTAAAGTTTGGGTGGATTTTTTAAATATATATCCTTTATATACGGAGTGGTCTTCCGTTGATATGGGGGTAGTGTTAGTTTCATTCTTTCCTTTTCCCAGTCTTTTTTTGGCTCTGGTTTTTTTTTCTCTTTCTTGAGTGTGAGGTGGGTGGTCTTTTTTCTAATTCTATAGATAGATAGATAGATAGATAGATAGATAGATAGATAGATACTTTATTCATCCCCATGGGGAAATTCAACATTTTTTTCCAATGTCCCATACACTTGTTGTAGCAAAACTAATTACATACAATACTTAACTCAGTAAAAATATGATATGCATCTAAATCACTCTCTCAAAAAGCATTAATAATAGCTTTTAAAAAGCTCTTAAGTAGTTTACTTAAATACATTAAATACAATCAACCCTGGCACTTTAACATATCTTACTCCTGGCGGTTGAATTGTAAAGCCTAATGGCATTGGGGAGTATTGACCTCTTCATCCTGTCTGAGGAGCATTGCATCGATAGCAACCTGTCACTGAAACTGCTTCTCTGTCTCTGGATGGTGCTATGTAGAGGATGTTCAGGGTTTTCCATAATTGACCGTAGCCTACTCAGCGCCCTTCGCTCAGCTACCGATGTTATACTCTCCAGTACTTTGCCCACGACAGAGCCCGCCTTCCTTACCAGCTTATTAAGACGTGAGGCATCCTTCTTCTTAATGCTGCCTCCCCAACACGCCACCACAAAGAAGAGGGCGCTCTCCACAACTGACCTATAGAACATCTTCAGCATCTCACTACAGACATTGAATGACGCCAACCTTCTAAGGAAGTACAGTCGACTCTGTGCCTTCCTGCACAAGGCATCTGTGTTGGCAGTCCAGTCTAGCTTCTCGTCTAACTGTACTCCCAGATACTTGTAGGTCTTAACCTGCTCCACACATTCTCCATTAATGATCACTGGCTCCATATGAGGCCTAGATCTCCTAAAGTCCACCACCATCTCCTTGGTCTTGGTGATATTGAGACGCAGGTAGTTTGAGTTGCACCATATCACAAAGTCCTGTATCAGTTTCCTATACTCCTCCTCCTGTCCATTCCTGACACACCCCACTATGGCCGTGTCGTCAGCGAACTTCTGCACATGGCAGGACTCTGAGTTATATTTCTTTTATCAGTTTTTTTTAGTTTTTTCATTTGGGCTGATTTTGAACTACAAATATGTCCGTGATGTCGTCACTTCCGGGTCCGCTTTTTATTTTTGTTCCTCTTCCGGGGGCATGAGTTTATAATTTGGTTAACCCTTTTTATACCAAAGGGTTGATTTTAGAAATATGGCTCAGACCATTAATTTTGTTTCTTGGAATACCAATGGTTTAAACCATCCAATTAAACGAAAGAAGATTTTCAAAGTATTCCAAAGACTTAATACTCATATCATTTTTGTACAAGAAACTCATGTGAGGAAGAAGGACAAATATCGCTTTTTTAGGTCTTGGCAGGGTCAACAGTATCATTCGAATTCAAATGCCAAAGTAAAGGGAGTTTCAGTTTTTATTGACTCCTCTATTGCATTTGTCCAACATGATACCTTTTCGGATCCGAATGGTAGATTTTTGTTAATTACGGGTTTACTTTTTAATAAAACGGTTGCTATGGTTAATGTTTATGCTCCAAATGTGGATTGTCCTGATTTTTTTAAGTCCTTATTTACTTCTTTACCTAATTTAAATGAATATAAGTTAATAATGGGTGGTGATTTTAATTGTTGTTTAAATCCTTTGATGGACAAATGTATATCTACTCAGACTGCACCCAATAAGTCGGCCACTTGTATCAACTCTTTCTTGACTGATAATGGAATTTTTGATATTTGGAGATTTCAGCATCCTAAGGACAAAGAGTTTTCTTTTTTCTCACATGTTTATCATTCTTATTCGAGAATTGATTATTTTTGTATTGACTCTTGTTTGATTCCTTCGGAAAATGGTTGTTATTATGATATTATAGCTATTTCTGATCATGCTCCATTAAAACTTTCTATTAAATTTACGGACACAGTTCCTAATGCTACACAATGGCGATTTGATTCTACCTTATTGCAAGATCCGGACTTTATTAAATTTATGAATGAACAGATCGATTTCTTCTTCTCAACCAACTCCACGGAAGATATTTCTTACAGAACACTTTGGGACACTTTTAAAGCATATATACGTGGACAGATTATTTCTTACTCTGTTGGTCTGAGAAAACGCATAAAGAAGGAAGCTCTTTTATTGGTTGATAAAATTAAAGAGATTGACAAGAAATATTTGATTACTCCTAGTAAGGAGCTTTACAAACAAAGGGTTGAACTTCAAACAGAATATAGCTTATTACTTACATCTTCGATTGAAAATCAACTGATGAAGTCCAGATCTGATTTTTATATACATAGTGATAAATCAGGTAAACTGCTAGCTAGTCAATTGAAGAATGCTTTGGTTAAACGTCAAATTACTAAGATCCGTCAGCAAAATGGGGATTTGACAATTAACCATGATGAGATAAATAAATCATTTCAAGATTTTTATACTTCCCTGTATCATTCTGAATTTCCTCAGGATTGTAGTACCATGTGTGATTTTCTTGGGAAATTGAATTTCCCAAGATTATCACCAGATGATCTTTCAATATTGGAAACTCCTATGACTGATGCAGAAATCAAAGGGGTTATTTCCTCCATGAATTCAGGGAAAGCACCTGGTCCGGATGGGTATACAGCAGAATTTTTAAAATGTTTTTCCGCTACTCTCTCTCCTTGGTTATACAGGGTTTTTGAAGAAGCAATTAGATTGGGCAATTTGCCACAATCTTTTTATAGAGCTTCTATTTCTTTAATATTGAAGAAAGATAAAGACCCTACTGATTGTGCATCCTATAGACCAATATCCTTACTGAATGTAGATTCCAAGATTTTTTCCAAGTTACTTGCATCCAGGTTGGAGAAGGTATTACCTCAAATTATTTCGAAGGATCAAACCGGTTTTATTAAAAATCGTTTTTTTTAATGTTAGGAGGTTATTGAATATTGTGTATACTCCTTCACATAATATTTCAGAATGTGTTATTTCATTAGATGCGGAGAAAGCATTTGATAGAGTTAAATGGCCATACTTATTTAATGTGTTGGAGAAGTTTAATTTTAGTCCGACATTCATTTCCTGGATTAAACTGATTTATCATACCCCAGTAGCCTCGGTGTTTACTAATAATCAAAGATCTCCCTTTTTTCGTTTATTTCGGGGCACTAGACAAGGCTGTCCTCTTAGTCCACTATTATTTGATATTGCTTTAGAACCCTTGGCATTTGCTATCAGAGAATCACAGGATATTCTTGGTATTATTCATGGGACAGATATTCATAAGTTATCTTTGTATGCAGATGATTTATTATTATTTATTTCCAATCCTGAGAAATCCATTCCTGTAGTTTTATCATTGTTGGCTCAATTTAGTGATTTTTCTGGGTATAAGTTAAATCTTAATAAGAGTGAATTGTTTCCTTTAAATAGACAGGTCCCAATTTATGGAAACTTACCTTTTAAATTAGTTAATGACTCTTTTATTTACTTAGGGATTAAAATCACAAAAAACCATAAGGACTTATTTAAGGTTAATTTTCTACCCTTAATTGATCAGATTAAATGCTTGTTTACTAAGCGGTCACCATTATCTTTATCTCTGATAGGTCAGATTAACACTATTAAGATGGTTATTTTACCTAAATTCTTATATATTTTTCAAGCGGTACCAATTTTTATTCCAAAATCTTTTTTTACTAATGTTGATTCAAAAATTTCCTCATATATTTGGCAGAATAAAAATCCTAGGTTAGGTAAGATATACTTACAGAAGGCAAAGAAGGAAGGTGGATTAGCATTGCCTAATTTTAGATTTTATTATTGGGCAGTTAATATCAGATATTTGATATGTTGGTTGAAAGATTGGGATGGATCTTTTAGCCCTCATTGGGTGAGCCTGGAAATTAAATCGGTACCAGATTTTGCACTGGGTTCTATTTTGGGGATTTCTCTCCCTTTTGCTCTTTCTAAATTGCCGAAACGAATTGACAACCCAATAGTTAAACATACTTTACGTATATGGTTTCAATTTCGGAAATTTTTTGGGTTGACTCAGTTTGTTTTAAATATTCCTATTGTATCCAATTGTTTTTTCCACCCTTCAATTATAGACCAAGCTTATTTGGCTTGGAAGACTAAAGGATTACTACGATTTTCTGATTTATTTTTGGATAATTGTTTTATGTCTTTTGAGCAATTATCTAATAAATATAATTTGCCTAGATTTCATTTTTTTAGATATTTACAGATTAGGAATTTTTTAAATACTGTACTTCCTACTTTTCCAAACTTTGTGTCTTCAGGCATTTTGGAGAATTTATTTGAATTAAACCCCTTTCAGAAAGGGCTTATATCAAAACTTTATAATATAATTATGAAGATACGTTCAGAGCCCCTTTATAAGACAAAAAATGATTGGGAAAGAGAGCTCAACCTTATTATTCCTATTGAGAATTGGGATAAAATTCTTCAATTAGTTAATACATCATCTATATGTGCTAAACATTCATTAATACAGTTTAAGGTTGTACACAGGGCTCATATGTCCAAGGATAAATTGGCTCATTTTTATTCCTATATGAATCCTATTTGTGATAGATGCCAATCTGAAATAGCGTCTTTAACTCATATGTTCTGGTCGTGTCCACTTTTGAAAAAATATTGGAAAGATATTTTTGATATTATCTCTGCGGTATTGAACATTGATTTACAACCCCATCCTATTACCGCAATTTTTGGTTTACCAATGATGGACTCACTTCATTTATCTTCTTCCGCTTGTCGAATGATTGCATTTCTTACACTAATGGCTAGAAGATCTATTTTGTTGAATTGGAAGGAAATTAATCCTCCTACTGTATTTCATTGGTTTTCTCAAACTATGTTATGTTTAAATTTAGAAAAAATTAGAAGTGGTGTATTTGACAGTTCTACTAAATTTGAAAAGATATGGAGACCATTTATTCAATATTTTCATATGATGTAATAGGACCCTGTTCCAGGCCTATTTGATTTTCCAGTTTTGATTTCATATATGTCAAGAGGATCGGAGTTGACGACACTGATGATTTTGTATGTTTGTAAGATATTATAAACAGCCCTTTTTTCTCTTTTTTTTTCTTTTTTTCTCTTTTTTGTTTTTTTCTTCTATTAGTTATTAGATTTTTAGATTAGTTTTTTTTGCATAATGATTTTTTTCTTTTTTCCTTTTTCTTATTTCTTTTTATTTTATATTATGATTCACCTAGGTTTGCCTTGTCTGTTTGTATATTGTATCATTTACGATGTGGGAATATTTATTTATACTGTAATCATTGTTCTTGTAATCTTTTATAGTTAGTTGAAATATGTACGTTTGTAATCCCATTATCTATGTACCAATTTTATTTTGTTGTTATTAATAATGATAATAAAAAGATGGAAAAAGAAAAGGAAGGAAGTTGAGAAGCAAGACCGCAAAGGTAGTAATCTCAGGATTACTGCCTGTGCCACACGACAGTGACTATAGGAATAGAGTGAGGTGGAGGGTAAATGCGTGGCTGAGGGATTGGAGCAGGGGGCAGGGATTCAGATTTCTGGATTATTGGGACCTCTTTTTGGGCAGGTGTGATCTGTACAAAAAGGACGAGTTGCACTTGAATCTCAGGGGGACCAATACCCTGGCTGGAAGGTTTGCTAAGGCTATTGGGGAGAGTTTAAACTAGAATTGCTGGGGTTGAGAACCGAACTGAAGAGACAGAGGAAGGGGCAGTTGGCTCACAAATCGAGAAAGCTTGGAGACAGTGTGAGAGGGAGGATAGGCAGGTGATAGAAAAGGGATACGCTTGGACCAATGGTTTGAGATGCGTCTACTTTAATGCAAGGAGTATCATGAACTAAGTGGATGAGCTTAAAGCGTGGATCAGTACTTGGAGCTTTGATGTTGTGGCCATTACAGAGACTGGAATGGCTACTTCAAGTGTCAGGCTTTAGATGTTTCAGAAAGGTCAGGGAGGGAGGCAGAAGAGGTGGGGGTGTGGCATTGTTGATCAGAGATAGTGTCACAGCTGCTGAAAAGGAGCAAGTCATGGAGGAATTGTCTATTGAGTTTTTGTGGGTGGAAGTTAGGAACAGGAAGGGGTCAATGACTCTACTGGGTGTTTTTTATAGACCACTCAATAGTAACAGGGACATCAAGGAGCAGATAGGGAGACAGATTCTGGAAAAGTGGAATAAAAACTAGGTTGTTGTGGTGGGAGATTTTAATTTCCCCAATATAGATTGGCATCTCTCTAGACTAGAGCGAGGGGTTTAGATGGCGTAGAGTTTGTTAGGTGTGTGCAGGAAGGTTTCTTGACAGAATATGTAGACAAACCTACAAGAGGAGAGGCTGTATTTAATCTGATATTGGGAAATGAAACTGGTTAGGTGTCAGATCTCTCAGCGGGAGAGTATCTTGGAGATAGTGATCACAATTCTTTTCAAATCTTTTTACTATTATTATTCAAAAATAACACAGGTACATCGAAGTAACAACACTTACAATGACTCAAAAAAAAAGAAATTATCTTAAAGATTGAAAATTTTTGTGAATTTAAAAAACCCTACTAAGCAAGAAAAGTGAGGGGAAAAAAGAAAACCGTTGGGAGTACAACCCCGGAGCCTTGCGTCATACAAAAAGCTTCTAAAAATAAACGTCAAGCCGCCAACAAGAAAGAAAGATATATCAAGAAAAAATAATTTACACTTAGATCGTGGAGGAAATCTATCAGTTAACTGAAATGATAATAACGAGCAAATGAGCCCCATCTCTTCTCAAAATCAAATAAAGGTTCAAAGGTTTGACTTCTAATTTTCTCCAAGCTAAGACACAGCATCACTTGAGAGAACCATTATAACAAAGAAGGAGCTGATATATCCTTCCATTTCGACAAGATGGCCCTCCTAGCTATCAATGTAACAAATGCAATAACATGTTGGTCAGACACAGAAATACCACGGATATTTTGAGGAATTATTCCAAAAAGCACAGTCAATTTATTAGGTTGTAACTTGATTCTGAGTGCTTTAGAAATTGTTGAAAAGACTGACTTCCAAAACTGTTTTAATATAGAACATGACCAGAACATATGTGTCAGTGTAGCTATCTCAGTTTAACATCTATCACAATACTTGTCAACATTGGGAAATATTTTAGAAAGTCTCTCCTTCGTCAAATGGTAACGATGTACAATTTTAAATTGAATGACTAGTGCAAATCGAAGAAGAGTTAACCAGCTTCAGAATCCGTGTCCAATCCTCCCATAGAAAAGTCAAATTGAGTTCCTTCTCCCAATCCTGTTTAATCTTAAGTAAAGGACGCTTATCCCATTGTAATAATAAATTATAAATTCTTCCAATAGAACCTTTTATCAAAGGGTTCATATTCATAATAGCATCTAACAAGTCAGCCTCCAATATGTAAGGAAAATTACTTAAATATTTTTGTAAAAATGTCTAACTTGAAGATATTAGCGGGGATCAATTATAATATAATCAATCATCAAATATTTTTATAGACATGCGGAAAAAAGGAATATTCTCTGTTATCAGGGTGCAAATGCCTCCATAATTCGATCAATCAGAGGATTTAAACAACAGTTAATATCCCCACCCATTATTAACATATATTCATTTAAATCCGGCAATAAAGCAAATACTTTTTTTAAAAAAAGGATCATCTAAATTAGGACCATACAAATTGACCAAAACAACCTTTCTATTGCAAATCATTCCTTTAACAATTAAAAATCTACGATTAGAATCTGATTCAATATTCTCTTGAGTAAATATATTAGATTTAATAAAGATAGATATGCCTTGAGTTTTACTCTGAGAAGTAGCATGGAGCTATAATCCATTCCACCATCCAAAAAACCTATTTTGATCTCCCGCCCTGATATGTGTCTCCTGCGCAAAAATTATATCAGGTTGGAATCGATTAATAATTTTTTAAAATTATTTTTTATTAGTTTTTCTATACATTTTACAAATTAAAAACCCCAAATCCCAATGAGGAACATTAATACAGTGGAAAGTTAAGCATACAATGACAATATGCTACAAAGGAAGAGAATTTGACAAAAAAGTACCTAAATTGAAGACAAGTAAACTTAGTATCCTCCCCAAGCCCCACAACACAAAAAAAAACAACTCCAGACCAACCACAACACAATATAGAGAGTATAAATCAGGACAATCAAACTCCCAGACTGTGAATACACTTAGCAACAGAGGATAATAATGCCTACTACCAGAAAAAAAAGGGAGCTGAAAGCAAAGGACCGAAAAAAAAAACCCTAGTCAAGAGGAAGGTTGTGAAAGTACTCGATAAAAGGTCCCCAGACCTTATGGAACTTTAGATCCGAATTAAGAACTGAATAATGAATTTTTTCGAGGTCCAAGCAGGCCATAATGTTGTTAAGCCATTGAGCATGAGTGGGCGGGGCAACATCTCTCCATCTAAGGAGGAGCAAGCGTCTAGCCAGGAGAGAGGCAAAGGATAATATTCGGCATTTGGTCGGATTCAGACGTAAATCTGTCTCGCCCCAGAAACCGAACAAAGCAATTAAGGGGTTTGGTTCTAGGTGCTGATTCAGAATACACGATAACGTAGTGAAGACATCTTTCCAAAATTTCTCCAAGCTAGGACAGAACCAGTACATATGGATGAGAGAGGCCACGCCCCTCTTGCATTTATCACAGAGCGGACTAATGCCAGGGTAGAATCGAGATAGTTTAGATTTAGACATATGGGCTCTATGAACAATCTTAAACTGTAAAAGGCAATGGCGAGCACAAAGAGAGGTTGAGTTAACCGATTTGAGAATCGAGTCCCAGCTCTCATCGGATAAGGAGGTATTTAAATCCTGCTCCCAGGCCATTTTAATTTTATCCACAGGGGCCCGTCGTAAGGCTGCTAATTTATCTCGAATAATTGATATTAAACCTTTACCTAGTGGATTAATGGAAAGAAATAAGTCCAAAGCATTTTTCGCAGGCATTTCAGGAATGTTAGGAATTAAAGGAGCAATAAAGTGTCTAATTTGGAGATATCTAAAAAAATGAGCATTGGGCAGATTGAACTTAACAGAGAGCTGCTGAAAAGAAGTGAAGCGATTATCAATGAAAAGATCTTCAAAATGTCTAATGCCCTTCCTATACCAAACATGGAATGCTGAATCGTACATAGTAGGTAAAAAAAGGTGATTATGTGCGACAGGGCTGGAAACGGAAAAACCATGGAAACCATAGCATTTCCTAAACTGAGCCCATATACGCAAAGTGTGTCTAACAAGAGGATTAGCTATTAATCTGGACAGACTACTAGGGAGTGCAGAGCCAAGAAGTGCAGAGATAGATAATTCTTTAGTGGAGCTCAACTCCATTGCCACCCAATTAGGGCACTCGGGTTGGCCGTGGAAGAAAGACCAAAAGGTAGCACAACATATATTAGCTGCCCAATAATATAAACGAAAGTTAGGTAAAGCCATGCCACCCTCTTTTTTAGATTTTTGGAGATGGATTTTATTAATTCTAGAGCGCTTATTCTTCCACAGATATGACAAAATAATAGAGTCTAAGGAATCAAAAAAAGATTTAGGAATAAAAATTGGGATAGATTGAAATAAGTATAAAAATTTGGGGAGAACATACATTTTAACAACACTAATACGACCTACCAAAGACATAGATAGAGGTGACCATTGTACCAGACTCTGTTTTATAGTATATGAAAGATTGGCAAAGTTTTCACGAAAGAGATCTTTAAACTTCATTGTGACTGTAATTCCAAGATAAGTAAATTGATTATGGACTACTTTAAAAGGGAGATCACGAAATGTTAGTTCTTGTGCTTCTTTATTAATTGGGAAAAGTTCACTCTTATGTAAATTAAGTTTATAGCCAGAGATCTGGCTAAACTGGTCAAGAAGTGAAAACATTAGAGGTAAGGATGTAGACGGATTTGAGAGAAAGAGTAATACCGGTAAGTCATCAGCATAAAGAGAAACTTTATGCTAGAATCGATTAATAATTTTAAAAGTCTTTTTTCATTTAATAGGATGATTCCAACCACGTACATTCCAACTTATTACATTAATCCATTTAACTGCCATACTATAATTTTATTCTAATTTACTTTATACATGTGCAGAACACATACCAATACGGGATTATCAAAGATGGCGGCGATGAAGAATACAACCATATACAATACACGCATGCTCCAGAACCACCCAATGGGAAGGAAGAAACTCCTAACTCTAAACCCCTCCCACATAGAATCAAAGTCACGGGCCGCTCAGTCGGTCTCCTCTCTCCCTCCCCCCAGCCAACACACAAAAAAAAATGACCTTGCAAGAAAGACAGTAACGTCTCAACAAAGGAGAGTGTTTACATTCCATCATGTATTAAACAAAAAAAGAACCAAAATAATATCTCTTAGGGAGAAAAACCAGCGCCATCTTAAGTTTAGCTTTAAATCTCTAAGAAAACTTTAAATTTGGTTACAGGATGCTAGAATAAAACAGATAAAAAATGTTAATAGTATATTTAACCAAGCTAAATTTACAAAAATATTAATTAGTAATATCATAAGTAACTATACCCTCCCAGATAACAACAAAAAAAGTCAAACCAAATATTAGATAAAAGGAACAAATCCTTTTATCCTCTTTTCTCAGTCAAATATCTAATTAGCCATTTAAACAGTCAAACTTGAACCGCAGATGTTCTTTCCAAAAAAAATCCAATAGGATGTAATGATGCAATTTTCTTATTTTCTTATCTTCTTTTATGAATCTCTCAATGAAATATCCAAATAGCCTTCATATATCTTCTTTTCGAAATATACAGATAATCAAACAGCTTTTCAGATAGTTCATTCGGTAGTAACGTCAGTGACGGCGACAGGTATAGCCTGAACAAAATCCAATGTGGCTTTTGGGTTGAAGAAAGTACGTGGAGAAGAATTCGGAGGAAAAACTTTCATTCTTGTCAGGTAACTCAAAGAGGGAAATAGTTTCTTATCATATGCTTGTTTCATTACCTAAGCAAATCTTGATCTTTGTTCCATTACTTCTTTCAGATAATCTTCATAAAAACGGAGCTCAGACTCGCTGAATTTAAAAACTCTGTTATCTTGCCTGTCGCATTATTCGATCTTTAATTTTAAAGTGATGAAAACAAACCAAAATAAATCTTGGTCTGGTTAAGTCTTTAAATTTTGAAGTAGTCAGCCTATGTGGTCTTTCAATAGCAGGCGGCTGTGATAAGATAGTCGGAAATAGAATTTGAAAGAGCTTACCAAAGTTAACCATTAAGTGTCCATTTTCAGCTCCTTCTTGCAATCCAACGATTCGTACATTGTTTCGGTGAGACCTAGTTTCCAGGTCTATAATCTTATTTTGATATTTTTCCAAACGGGTTGTAGTTTCAGACAATTTTTGCTTAGTTAACTTCAATTCCTCTTCATGTTTAATAACTTGAGTTTTCACATCTTTAAGTTTTCCCAGAAATAACTTCATTTCATTATTATTCTTTTCCAGTTGATCTTTAATTGCCCTGTTCTGATCTTGAATTGAATTCAGCTTCCGAACGATATCTTCAGCCCACGCTGGCATTTCATCAGATCTTTCCTTCGGCATCTTTTCCATTACCTTTGTCAGTAGGTTCATGTGGATTCTTCCCACTTCTCGTAGACAGACATATTATTCCCCTCCAAGAATCAGCAATTAAAAATTTTAAATTCAAAATTTAAACTGGGGGGAGAGAGAGAAAACTAAGAGCAACACAAAATTACTGCTACTCCATCGACAGACAGAGGCGGTCTCCCAGTGATCACAATTCTATCTCCTTTACGGTAGGAGAGGGATAGGAACAGACAAGTTGGAGAAGCATTTAATTGGAGTAAGGGGAAATATGAGGCTATCCAGCAGGAACTTTGAAGCATAAATTGGGAACAGATGTTCTCAGGGAAATGTACAGAAGAAATGTGGCGAATGTTCAGGGGATATTTGCATGGTGTTCTGCACAGGTATGTTTTAATGAGACAGGGAAATGATGGTAGGGTACAGGAACCATGATGTACAAAGGCTTTTGAAAATCTAGTCATGAAGAAAAGTAAAGTTTACGAAAGGTTAAAAAAATCTAGGTAATGATAGAGATCTAGAAAATTGTAAGTCTAGTAGGAAAGAGCTTAAGAATGAAATTAGGAGAGCCAGTAGGGGCCATGAGAAGGCCTTGACAAGTAGGATTAAGGAAAACCCCAAGGTATTCTACAAGTATGTGAAGAACAAGAGGATAAGACGTGAGAGAATAGGACCAATCAAGTGTGACAGTGAAAAAGCATGTATGGAACCAGAGGAGGTAGCGGAGGTACTTAATGAACACTTTGTTCATTATTCACTATGGAAATAGACCTTGCGAGTATAGTGATGACTTACAGCAGACTGAAAAGCTTGAGCATGTAGATATTAAGAAAGAGGATGTGCTGGAGCTTTTGGATAAATCACCGGGACCGGACAAGATGTACCCCAGGCCACTGTGGAAGGCGAGGGAGGGGATTGCTGAGCATCTGGCAATGATCTTTTCATCATCAATGGGGACGGGAGAGGTTACGGAGGATTGGAAGGTTGTGGATGTTGTTCCCTTATTCAAGAAAGGGAGTAGAGATAGCCCAGGAAATTATAGACCAGTGAGTCTTTATTAGTGGTTGGTAAGTTGATGGAGAAGATCCTGAGAGGCAAGTTTTATGAACATTTGGAGAGGTATAATATGATTAGGAATCGTCAGCATGGCTTTGTCAAAGGCAGGTCGTGCCTTACGAGCCTGACTGAATTTTTTGAGGATGTGACTAAACACACTGATGAAGGAAGAGCAGTAGATGTAGTGTATATGGATTTCAGCAAGGCAATTAATAAGGTACCCCATGCAAGGCCTATTGAGAAAGTAAGGAGGCATGGGATCCAGGGGACCTTGCTTTGTGGATCCAGAATTGGCTTGCCCACAGAAAGCAAAGTGTGGTTGTAGACGGGTCATATTCTGCATGGAGGTTGGTGAACAGTGGTGTACCTCAGGGATCTGTTCTGGGACCCCTACTCTTCGTGATTTTTATAAATAACCTGGATGAGGAAGTGGAGTTATGGGTTAGTAAATTTTCTGATGACACAAAGTTTGGGGGTGTTGTGGATAGTGTGGAGGGCTGTCAGAGATTACAGCGGGACATTGATAGGATGAAAAACTGGGCTGAGAAGTGGCAGATGGAGTTCAACCCAGTTAAGTGTGAGGTGGTTCATTTTGGTAGGTCAAGTGTGATGGCAGAATATATTATTAATGGTAAGACTATTGGCAGTGTGGAGGATCAGAGGGATCTTGGGGTCTGAGTCCATAGGATACTTAAAGTTGCTGTGCAGGTTGACTGTGTGGTTAAGAAGACATTTGGTGCATTGGCCTTCATCAACCATGGGATTGAGTTCAAGAGCCGAGAGGTAATGTTACAGCAATTTCGAACCCTGGTCAGACCCCACTAGGAGTACTGTGCTCAGTTCTGGTCACCTCATGACAGGAAAGATGTGGAAATCATAGAAAGGGTGCAGATGAGATTTACAAGGATGTTGCCTGGTTTGGGGAACATGTCTTATTAGAATAGGTTGAGTGAACTCGGCCTTTTCTCCTTGGAGTGACGGAGGATGAGAGGTGACCTGATAGAGGTGTATAAGATGATGAGAGGCATTGATAGTGTGGATAGTCAAGAGGATTTTCCCAGGGCTGAAATGAGTAAGAAGGCACAGTTTTAAGGTGCTTGGAAGTAGGTACAGAGGAGATGTCAGGGGTACGTTTTTTACACAGAGAGTGGTGAGTGCGTGGAATGGGCTACCAGTGACAGTGGTGGATGCAGATACGATAGGGTTTTTTTAAAAGACTCTTGGACAGGTAGATGGAGCTTAGAAAAATAGAGGGCTATGGATGACCCTAGGTAATTTCTAAAGTAAGTACATGTTCAGCACAGCATTGTGGGCTGAAGGGCCTGTACTGTGCTGCAGGCTCTCTATGTTTCAATGTTTAACCTTCTGAAACAGCTGACCACATTGTAAGTACATTCAATAATAGGAATGAAACCCTAAAGATCTTTTCCATTTAGTGTTAAGCAATTAATTAACTGGTCTTTTGTACAGTTCTCCAAATTTAGACATTAATCCCTAGAAGTCTGTAAGGTACATTTTGAAAGATGGCTTGGCTGGGAGCAAATTTATTGTCTCCAAGTTCAATGCCTTCATCAATGCTGGTTAGTCTGTCTGTGTTTCTGATACATACACTGTGACTTTCAGAAAGAGGTTCATTTAAAACTCAACCATGCATTAGCTAGATTATGCAAAGATTTCTATTCTGCAGTTAATTAGTGAAACAATTAGATTTTTAACTATGCAGTAGTTTGTTATTACAAATTACGGTGACAAAGATTGTTGTCACATTATTTTATTTTTAAAAATCCAAATTATTATTAATACCACGCCTTCTGCGGTAGGATTTTATTTTGTGTCTCAAGGTTATTAGTCCAGACCATTGGGTGTCTACTCCAGAAAAAAGAGCTGCTGGTAGAGAGAATGCAGGGGCTCAGCAAGGCTGTCTCCCGCTCTATAGGGGAAGCCATATTGAGAGCACTAAATAGAGTACACAGGGGAGGAGGTGCATGGGAATCTCTACCTGTCCTAAAAGGACTGCTCTCCTGGCCTGTGGTAAGTGATATCTATATTGTAGTTGATCGTGTCTTCACCTGCATCTCCTCCAATTCCCACACTTATGTTCTTACCCTGTCTCCCGCCCCCCAGGAACAGAGGTTGAGTTCCCTTGGTCCTTAACTTCCATCCTCTCAGCACATTAGTCTTTGTCATTTGCCCTTGCTACAACATGACTTGCATATCTTGCCCTCCCCACCTCTTTCAGATTTCCCCTAGAAATCCCTGACTCACTGGTTCAGTTGTCACTGTTCCCAGCTCCCTTGGCACTTTCCCAGGAACTGCAGGAGGTACAACACTTGTCCTTTTACCCCCCCCCCCCCTCTCTCACCATCATCCAGGGATCGACACAACTTTTCACGTGAGGCAGCAATTGGAATGCACCTCCTGCACATTCAGAGCTCTCTACGTGGCCTTGGTCAACATCGATGTGACCAGGTGAAAACGGGCCAAGCATCTGAGCTCTATCTGCAACGGTCTTCTCGACCACCCCATCGTAAGCCATTCAACATTCCTTGCCACTTCCACACTGACTCTTCTGTCGTTGGCCTCCTCCACAACAGGGTGAAGCCAAACACGAACTAGAGGAACCACATCTGGTATTCCACCTGGGTAGTCCACAACCCAACAGCATGAGCATTAAATTCTCCGATTTTAGGAAAGCTACCTTCGGTTCTTTTTGCTCCCCTTCTGAAATGATCAGGTTCTCTCTCACTCCTTCTTCCCAACCCCACCCCACAGCCCCTGGTTTGCCAGTTTCTTTCCTTTTTCCCATCTGGGTATCACCCACATACTCTACCCACTCGACTCCCTATACTTTCCCGCTAAATTCCAATCTGCCCATATTCCTCCTTCAGTTCATTTCATTCATCACCTTCTTTCCCTACTAAATTCAATCTGGAGTCCTTTGTTTGCACTATTACTGTACTTCACAGTCTCTGTCGCTGTCTCCACCTATCTCCATCTGCCAATCCATACCTCCTGACCTGGATCCACCTTTCGCCCACTAGCCCTTGCCTTACCATCTCACCTCTTTTGAACTAGGGATCTCTCGTTTGCAATCTCAGTCCTGAAGCAGGGCTTCAACCCAAAACACCAATTATCCCTTTGATGCTGCCTAACACACTGAGTTCCTCCAGTAACTCACGGACACGAGAAAGTCTGCAAATGCTGGAAATCCAAAGCAACGCACACAAAATGCTGGAGAAACTCAATAGGACAAAAATATTAAATTATCAGGCCAATAATGTAATTCGAAAACTGAATTCCTTATGCGTATCAAAAGTTTCGTACTGGGAAAACCACCCTATACGTGCATCGGAAAGGATTGCATATAACTGTTATTGACTCCAGTAAGCATTTAAAAACCTCACCCCACTTTTCCCATCCCAGACCGGGATGTTATGAAACTTGCCGCAGCTCTTTTGTAACTGCCGGAACGCCCCGCCCCCGAAGGCACTCTCGGCCAATAGCAGCGGCTCTCGGTGTCAGGTGGTGGCCGCTTGGTCCATGCTCGGGAGTGTGCGTCCGCCAGTCGGTCGGGACATGTCGGATACGCGCAGTGCGGGCGGTGTCTCGTCGCTGGCGAGTGAGGGAAGTTCGGACTACTGCGATGGTGGTGGGATGGTTGCCGTAAAGAAGCGCGAAGGGGTTGCCACTCCTGCGGCAGATCGGGTGGCGGCCGAGCGGCTGTGGGAGGTCCTGAAGCGGTGTTCAGTGGCGGGGGACCGAGGCGCCTTGCAGCTGAGCGGCTTGGTGGACTATCTGCTACTCGGCTTCAAAGCCGGAGGCCTGACTCCCACCGCCGGCTGCCCGGCCCAAGCTAAGGGCCTCCTGGATTGTGGCCGCTGCCGGCAAACTCTTGCTGGCCCGGTCACTCTGCGCTGCGGCCACACCTGGTGCTGGCGGTGCCTCCTCTGGGAACCCCGGTGCCAGCTGTGTGGGGAAGAAACGGCGGCGCCGGGGGTCCAGTCTCAGTCCCTCCGGTCCAACGTGATCCTGAGTCATCTTATGGCCAAGTGGTTCCCGGCCCAGATGAGCCGTGTTCGGGACAATTTAAGACTGGAGGAGTTATTGGCTGAGGGTCGATACCCCGAGGCGTTGGCCTTAGTGGAACAACTGGACTTAAGTGAGTATCAGGACGGGTGCGTGGTCTGCTGCTGGTGTGATGGTGCATTAGTGAATGTAGCGGCAGCTTTTCCGGGGGATCCTTGTTGCTAGTGCATTCGCCCGTTTGCCGGCCGAGAACTGGTCTAATTACGTAACAGTATGCCGACCATACAGGCTTATATAACCAAGGTGAAGTCACTAGCTTTGTGTTTCAGAACAAGTTTGGGGGGGGGGGGGGGAACGCTCGGCAGAAATTCAACCCTTTAGGAGTTTGGTGACCTCTTTTTAAATGTGTAACTTTTTCCTTCGGACTTAAAATGAGCCACGCATCCACTCTCCAGAACGACATCAGTCTGGTTACGTAATCCCTCGCAATTACTTATGAAACAGGGAATTTCTTCACTCGTTGTCGGAATTGTTTACAGTAAAGGGATGTGGAGGCTCCGTCTTGAAATGCGCTGAAAACGAAGAGATTTTCTAATATGAATGAACCGGGTATAAGACAGGAAAATGCCGATTTAATGGGATTGACGTGCTTATGTTCTTGTACGAAGTTTTTGTATTTTCAAACAGTGTTGCTTTCCGTTTGCTGTGGCATTTGTCCCCATCGTGCCCACGTAATCGTTTATGTTGTTATTGCATAATATTTGCTATCATAAGCGAAACAGAAACATTCTCTCTGTATGTCAAGCATTATTGTTTTCGGAAAGATCCGGGTTGGAACCCTGCATCAGTCTATCACAAGGGCAGGAACGGCTGCTGAATGCTCCAGGGTTTAGATGTTTCAAAGGGGACAGCGAAGCAGGTAGCAGGAGTGGGGAAATGGCATTGCTAATCAGGGACAGTATCGCAGCTGCAGAAAGCAAGGTAGTCTGGAAGGGTTGTCTCTGTGGGTAGAAAGCAGAAACAGGGAGGGAACAAAACTACTATTGGGGTTATTCTATAGACCCCCTTTCCAATAACAACAGACACCGAGGAACAGGTCAGTCGGCAGATTTTGCAAAATGAGCAGGGTTCTTGTTATTTGTGACTTCAGCTGAGTGACACCTCCTTGGTGCAGAAGGTTTAGATTTGAATGGAATTTGTTAGGTGTGTCCAGGATGGGTTTCTGACACAGTATGCAGACAGGCTGAGTAGAGGAGAGGCCACCATGGATCTGGTGCAGGGCAAAGGTTTGGAGACAGTGATAGCAACTCCCTGATCTTTACCATAGCCTTGGAGAAGGACGGGAGCAGATGGCATGGAAAAGTATTTAATTGGGAGAAGGGGAATAAATGCTGCAATTAGAGAGGAATTTGGGTTTGGGATATTCAAACGAATATACCCAGGTTACTACAGGAAATGTGGGAAGAGATTGTTGTTCCTTTGGTGAATGTCTGTGTTTCCTCGCTGGCCAGATGATAAGAGGGTGGCATATGTTGTTGCATTGTCTAAAAAAGGGACCAGGAATAACTCTCGGAATTAGACTGCTGAGTCTTATTTCAGTGGTGGGCCAGTTATTGAAAAAAGTTCCTAGAGCCTTGATTTTGGAGCATTTGGAGAAGTCTGATTAGCGATACTCTGCATGGCTTTGTGAGGGACAGTTCATGCCTCCTGAGCCTGATTGAAGTCTTTGAGGATGTGACAAGGCACATTGAATGAAAAGAGGTGGATATGTCTATATGGATTTTACTAAGGCATTTGATAATGTTCCCTGTGGTTGACTCATTCAGAAGGCATGGGATCATGGGAAATGTACAGATTCAGAATTGGCTTGCTCTTAGATGACAGAGGTAGATGGACCGTATTCCACCTAGAGGTTGGTGACCAATGGTGTTCCACAGGGATCTCTTCTGGGACCTCTGCTGTTTGTGAACTTTGACTTGGATGAGGAGTAGATGGGTGGGTTAGTAATTTTGAAGGTGACATAATGGTTGGTCGTGTTGTGGATGGTGTAAAACGTTGTTATAGGTTACAGTGGGACATTGACCCAGATGCTGAGTTGAAAAGTGGCAGATGGAGTTTAATCTGGCAAAGTGTGAAGTCATTCAATTTGGAAGGTCAAATTTGAAGGCAGAGTACAGAATTAATGGCAGGATTCTTAGCAGTGTGGAGGATCTTGTGACCACGTCATAGATCTGTCAAAGTTGTCCCACACGTTGACAAGGTTGATAAAAAGGTGTACAGTGTGTTGTCCTTCATTAGTCAGGAGATTCAGGTTATAGCTGCGAGATAATGTTGCAGCTCTATAAATCCTGGTTACGCCTCAGTTGAAATATTGGTCACTTCATTATAGGAAGGATGTGGAAGCTTTGCATCAGATGGCACAGAGGAGACTTACTGGGATGCTGCCTGGATTAGAAAGCATGCTCATGAGGGTGGGTTGAAGCGAGCTAGGACTTTTCTCTTCGGAGTGAAGGGGGAATGACAAGTGATATAGTAGGGTTGTACAAAATAAGAGACCTAGATGAAGTGGACAGACAGCAGAGCTGCTTTTCTCAGGGCAGAAATAGCTAGTAGAGGGGGCATAATTTTAAGGTGGTTGGAAGAAGCATAGGGAGATATTTTTCCAAGCAGAGTGGTGGATGTGTGGAACGTGCTTCCAGGACTGGTGGTGGAGGCAGATTCATTAGGGGCATTTAAGATTCTCTTAGATGTACACAAAGATGATGGAAAAACGGGGGACTATGTGGGGGCTAGGATTAGATTGGAGTGGGTTAAAAGATCAGCACCATATTCTGGGCTGTAGGGACTGTAATGTTTTATGTTCCATATCAGGACTGAGTGTAAAAGGTTGATGTCCAGTTTACAGTAAGTAGATGATGAGGGATGGTATACAAGTGGAACCGGGTGTGGTAGGAGGTAGCAGATGGAGCCAAGTAGGGAGGGTAATTAATCTAGATAATGTGATGGTGTGGGTAGTAAAAATTAAAAAAAATTCTAGTTGGACTGGTAGAAGTGGAAAAAGAATGTGTGTGAGGGGAGGAGGGTGTTGGATTACCTAAATATTAAACATTATAGTTGTAGAAGTATAGTGCAGATGTTGTCTGTCTGGATCTATTCTGTCCAGTAACACAGAATGCAGGAATGTTGATATCATTAGCCAATGTGTGTTTTTTGTAGATGGATATTTACATATCTGAAAAGTGCCAGGCTTAACAGATGTGCATGGTAATAATGAGAAACATATTTTAAGTAATATATGTAGTTTCTCAATTGTTATAAACGCAATAGGAAATGAAATAGGAGATTGACTTGCTACTCTGTAGTGAGATCTGCAACTGGTCTGATCTTTCACTTAAACATGATTTCTTACTGATGTAATGAATTGCTTTCCAGAATGCAGAAATCTGTCTCGGCCTTGTTAGTGATGGTCTGAGTTAACATACTCAATTTTAAACTGAATTTTGAAAGTGAAGTACTATTCTGGATATTTAACACTACTTCATTTCTTTAGAACCCAATGATGTTGTCTTACTGGGCTACAGGGCTGAATCATATGCTGGTCTTCAATTATTCACAGAAGCAATGGAAGATATAGAAGCTTTGTCTTCAAGAATGCCTGCTTGGCCGGAGGTATATTGTATTTTGCATTTTCTTTTTGGCAACGAAATGTAATTTAGCTCTATCTAAATTAAACAGTTTAATTCATCCCATCATATCTTCTGTAGTTCTGCCTAGTAGGACCTAAAAATTAAAGTAACTAAATCCAAATTCTAAAACACTACTATTTTGAACATAGCCTATTTAGACAGATACATGAATAAGAAAGGTTCAGAGCGATTTGGCCAAATACAGGTAAATGGGACCATCTTTGGTAACTTGGCAACTTGGTTAGTATGGATTAGTTGGGCCAAAGGGCCTGTATCTGACTGTATGAAATGCTGCATTATCTTCACACCTTTTGAACAAGAGAAAATTTCATCTTGTATTTAAAATCCATGCTTCTCCATGAAAGAGCTAAAAGATCTACTGTTGTTTTATGCACTATAATATTTGCCTTTTTTAGATAAAAGACAATAGCTGCCCATTCTTTCTCTGAAGAATGATAATTAGTCTACCTCCGTAACTCTTAAATCTCCCCTGTTTGTCCAGTACACTCACTTGCCCCATCATTGAAATGTTCCCACAACCAATGAACTCACTTTAAGGACTCTTTATCTCATTATCTCACATTCTCGCTACTTACTGTTATTTATTTTTATTTGCATTTGCACAGTTTGTTGTCTTCTACACTCTAGTTGAGCTTTCATTGATCCTGTTAGTTACTAGTCTATAGATTTGCTGAGTATACCCACAGGAAAATGAACCTCAGGGTTGTATACGGTGATGTAGGTGTACTTTGATAACATTTCTGTCCTTGTTGCAATCAAGGAAACTTTAATCTGTAGACATTTGGAAACTGAACTGTTAAGATGCATTGATTCTAAATTGCTAAAGTACACATAATTAAAGCATCATGTCAATCTGCTGTAATGTGTGCCAATATGAAAACCCTTTGTTCAGCTAGTGATCCAAGTGAAACCACCTTGGTTTCCTTGGCTGCGTAAGTCTAGGGAAGACAATCTCCAGCCCCACCAAACTTCTTGATCCCACCCCACACCTCGGTTTGTGTGGATGCTGTGTCATTGCTGTCCTGTCAAAAGTTAATGCCACGAAATAACAGACAGTAATTAAATAATAATTAATAACAGCATGTAATTAAAGGAATTATATTTATGAATCTTAACTGAAGGGTTAATAAAGAATAACAACAAGAAAAGAGGCTCATTCTAATTAAACAGTCAAATGTGCACAAGTTGGAACTCATCTTGAACTTCACTGTCACTGACGCTGTGGGACCTCAGCATGAAAGTGCACACCACCTTTCGAACGTTGCTAGAAATCCATCTCGAGCAGACAGCTTCCCTGCAGGATCATATGCTATGACTGGTTCTCCCCAGTGTCTTCTCTTTTCCTCTCCTCTCGACCAGAAGCCCCAAGCCCAACCTCATTGTCCTTCACCAAGATAACCTGCCGCTGATTGGATGGCACACGTGCCACATCATGCCTTATCTTGAACAATAACCAGATGAACATAGAACAGCGGCTCTTACAAAGCTGCTAAATGAAATACCTCCAGCATAATAGTAAAGATGTGCTTCACTGTGCAGCACAATATGATGTGAGCATTAAATAAATCCTGAAACTGTTCTTTTGTATTGTAATTTAAAATATAGTTATTGGGAGCATATAAAAGTATGTTTTGAATTGTATACATTTTAACTAATCTAGCTAAAGCTTTCTCACTATTTAGATCAAAGTATAAGTAATATTAAGCATTTTTAATGAGAGTTCTAAATAAGTTTTAGTATTGTCATTCCGAATTTTGATCCAAAATTATCTTACAGAGCTCACTGCAGCCTTCACAGTACGCTTTTAAAGATTGTTTGTAATATATTAAGTCTTAGCACTATTTTCAGAAGAAAGTCTCAAATACGTAGTGAAAAAACCAAATCGGTTAATCTTATTTCCTATATGTAAAATACCTTACTCTACTGCTAGAGAATTCTTTAATATATATGGTCTGCAAATAGTGAAAACAAGTAATAAGAGGCCATGATTCAGATTCATTATGCACATGGTTCAAAACTTGGGTGCAGTAATTATATGTACAGTACTGCAGAAGTCTTGGACAAATATACTGTATAGCTAGGGAGCCTAAGACTTTTGCATGGTGCTATAGTAATTTTATGTATTGCACTGTACTGCTGCTGTAAAAAGACAATTTTCATGACGTTTGTGAGTGATGATGAATCTGATTCTGATTATGGGTCTCTGTTATGGACTGAGTAGGAAGGGGGCAGGGAGAGAGCAATTGTGGTTTAGAAAAGTGGGAGGAATTGTTTAGAATCAAATGACCTTGCTTGATTTAGTTTACAGTTGCAAAAGTGTTTGTGAACCCTTTGTAATTCCCAGTTTTTTTTTGCATTAATTACTCATAAACTGTGGTCTGATCTTCATCTAAGTCACAATAATAGACAAACACAATCTGCCTAAACTAATAAAACACAAATAAGTGTACTATTTCTCATCAATACTGAGTACACTATTTTAATCAGTCACAGTCTAGGTTCAAAAAAACTATCTGAACCTCTGGGATAATACCTTTTACAAAAGCTATTCAGAGTCAGGTGTTCCAACCAATGAGACAAGATTGAGGTGTGGGTTTTAGAGATGCCCTGTCTGATTTTATAATTTGTTTTTTGGCATGGCCATGTCAGAGTCCAGACCTTAACCTAATTGAGATGCTGAGGCATGACCTGCAGAGGGCGATTCATGCAAGGTATTCCAGAAATATTGATGAATTGAAAGAGTCTTGTATGGAGGAATGGTCGAAAATTCCTCCTTGCTGTTGTGCAAGTCTGATCAGCAGCTGCAGAAAACATTTGGTGGAGGTTATTGCTGCTAAAGAAGGTTCTACCAGTTATTAAATACAAGGGTTCACATACTTTTTCCAGCCTGGACTATGAATGATTAAACAATGTGTTCAAAAAAGGCATGAAAAGTACAATTGTTTGTGTGTTTTTAGTTTAGGCAGATTGCGTTGACTCATGGCCTAGTGGATAAGGCATTGGTCTAGTGATCTGAAGGTCACTGGTTCGAGCCTCAGCTGAGGCAGCGTGTTGTGTCCTTGAGCAAGACACATAACAACACGTTGCTGTGCGACCACACCGATGCCAAGCTGCTTGGGTCCTAGTGCCCTTCCCTTGGACAACATCGGTGGCGTGGAGAGGGGAAGGCCTGCAGCTTGGGCAACTGCTGGTCTCCCATACAACCCTGCCCAGGCCTGTGCCCTGGAAACCTTCCAGGTCACAAATTTTGAGTTAGACGTCTATTATTTTGAGTTAGAAAATCAGACCACATTTTATAAGTAATGCAGTAAACCAAGTAATTGCAAAGGGTTCACAAACTTTCTCTTGCAATGGTTTATGCACCTAAGACTTGCGCAGTACTGTAAATATTTCACTTTTGAAATAGCTATCTAGAAAGGAAGTTGTATTGGAATTCAAGTCTGAAGTTTGTTACTGAATATTTTATGGCCCAAATTGCAGTAGCCATTGCATGTTAACATCTAAAAGTTTGTTTAGAAGCTGCTTTCACTCTTTTAGGGTTACTTCAGAAAAGCTAGAGTGCTGCGTTCAATGGGTCGGGTTGAAGAAGCCATACAATCACTACTTCAGTGTTTGGCCTTGGATGAAAACTTTACTCCGGCTGAAGTAGAAATGGAAAAGGTAATGTTCTTCTGCGGTTTTAAAGACTTCATGGTTGGTATTGATTGCTTTGTTTTGGTAGTTGATGCAGTAGTTTTTGGTAGTTTTTGAGGCACTGAATTCCTGAATATTTATGGATGATTTAAATGAAGGCAACATATAAATTTATAATTTTGGTATGGATGAAATTTTCTTTTAAAGAATATGTATAACAACTTCCGGGTTTGTGTGCTGGAGTTTGTACATTCTCTCCATGACAATGGATTTCCTGAGTGGGTTTCTTGCATGCCAACTTGTAGCTATAAATTGCCCATTAGTGCAGTTTAATGGCAAAATTGAATCAGGAGTTGATGGGTATGTACAAGGAAAGAATAGATTGCAGGAATACAGGGGAAATAAGGAGCGGAAGAACACAACTAATGGGATTGACTTGTTATGGTAGGTTGTGTCTTTTATAATTATCCTGATTACTCTGAGATTTGTAACATTGTTTATTCACCAATAGATTTTATCTCATTTGCTGACACTTGGTCCTGAGAATGTCAAAGAGGGATTACTGCACAGCAGGAATAAAGCTTTAACAGTACAATTGTCTACTGCTGTCGGCTGCTGTCAAATTCTGCCATATTCAACCAAGTTGAAAAATGAAGTGAGTTTTTTGATAATTTTTTCCAAATTGTTATGCTTTAATTCATTCAGTTTTATTTTGATTTTTTTTTTACAATCTAATCTTTCTGCATTTTAATCATTATAGTATTTCACCAATATTGGTTAGTTGTTAATTGGTGCACATCAGCTGATTGTACTAATAAAATTCCGTTGTAAATCAGCAGATACCAAGCAGCGGGAAGGGAGAGCAAGTATGCCTGGACCAACCAGAATTGTTTCAGTCTCCACTTTCCATGCGGAAGACTGTAGGATTACAAAGGGTTCCTTCGGCTCCATTGTTTTCAAGTGAAAAGAAAGCGGTTAACATGAAAAGAAAACTGTCTTCCAGTGATCAAGAAATAAAGGATACCGTCATTTGGAAGAATAAACACCAAAAACAGAGTTTGTTATTACTTTTATTTTACCATGTAAATTTACAGATCTTGTGCTTTAATGCAGCTTTAAACTAGACAACTCCTTTATGTGTAAGAGTGCAATTAATGATCTCTTCATATCTGACTAGTAACTGCTTAATTAATAAGTGATCTTAAAATTTCTTAATATCTTATGTAACTATAGCATCAAAACAGTAGCAAGGTGTAATTTTTTTTGATGTCTTTAAACTTTTAGATTACGATATGATTGTGGAAATGAAATGTCAGCTTGCACTCATGTCCTCTTGCTCTAACACTCATAATCTGGGAAAGCTATTGTTATGCAAATCACTTAAGATTTGAGTAAACTGGATTGAAGCATTTAATTATTGACAAATATTTTTTCTGAGATAGTGTGGAATAGGCTCTTGCAGTCCTATGAGCGGCACCACCCAGCAACCTCCAACAGCCTTGATTTAACCCTAATGTAATCGTGGGACAATTTACAATGACCTACATGGTCGTTGGACTGTGGGAGGAAACCAGAGGATCCAGAGAAAACCCACGCATTCCACAGAGACTCCTTACAGAGGATGCTGGGATTGAACTCCGAACTCCATCCTAAGCTGTAGTAGCATTGCACTAACCACTACGCTACTATGGTGGTAGTGGCATCCATCGGTCTCGAGAGACCATGGATCTGTGCCTGGAGTTTCCAAGGCCCAGGCCTGGGCAGGGTTGTATGGGAGACCGGCAGTTGCCCAAGCTGCAGGCCTTCCCCTCTCCACGCCACCGATGTTGTCCAAGGGAAGGGCACTAGGACCTATACAGCTTGGCACCGGTGACGTCGCAGAGCAATGTGTTGTTAAGTGCCTTGCTCAAGAACACAAACACGCTGCCTCAGCTGAGGCTCGAACCAGTGACCTTCAGGTTACTAGTCTGATGCCTTGCCCACTAGGCCATGCGCCAGCACTATGGTACCCCATAATTAATATGTAATACAAGATAGTCCTGTTGAGCTGTAAAAGAGAATTTTGCTTAGTCAAAAGCTTAAACTCTGTTTTTATTTTTTTACTTGTCCTTATTTAGATACTGAACAACTGTGCCATTCGTTTTCTGAGAGTATACTAAGAAAAGATCAAATAGATGTGTCAGACTTTGAATGTTCTCTTTGCATGAGGTAAGAAATAGTTACTGGAAATAACTATGACATGTCAATATCTATATTATAAGTTTTAAGCACATGCATCATAACTGAAATGAGTATTCTCAACCCTCTAAACAGGTGCTCACATACTGTATAATTCATACATTTTATGATTGAGTTTTTGCTTGAGATTATGACGTATTTTTGATCTGAAGTTACTAATTATAAGATGATTTGTAGTTGCTCTAAATTGTTTTGGAAATTTTAGCTCCCTCTGGCTTTGCTTTTGCTTTTTTTTTAAATCAAAACCCTTACCTATCCGTGATATTTATTTGTCTCTAAACACTTAACTCTAATTTTGTTTTTGAGCATTTCCTTTTGGTAGGCACTCAGACAAAGTTATCATTCTTTGACATTTATTAGTCCAACGTGCTTGTGTTTGGAGAATAGTTATAATTGGTATTGGATTTGCTAATACTTACCCCAATTAATTTCCAATTCTATAGCAACTCACTTTCTTGGACAGCATAGTAATGCAGCTCGTACACCTGTTGCCACAGCTCAAGCAAACTTTCATCTTGACCTCCAGTTCGCCAATGTAGTTTCTGTGTGCTCCCTGAGAATATGTGACTGCATCTCTACAAATGTGCAGTTCAGTAGTTTATTTGGCTACTCTAACTTTCCCTAATTATGAATGGTCAAATCTGGAAAGAATTGACAGGAATGTGGTGACGAATTGGTAAGAGAAAGTTAGTGGGGGAATGGCATTGAGAACTTAAAGCTGCTTTAAGAAAACATGGAATGGAATATATGAAGGGGAGTGGTGAATATACCCCCTTTGACAAAAGCATTTTTGTTCTACCTGGAAATTTCCTATTGCTCCATTGTATTCTGTACTCAATGCAGTTTTTTTTTTTGATTTTGACTTTAATGCTTGTGGAAAATTGTGCTATTATCATTCATTTCTCAACTCCGTCTGGATGGATTCAGTCTTGACACACCCCATAAAATTTCATTGTCTAAATGTAATCCTCGTATTTTGGCCTTCTTTCTCTCCCTATCTCTTGTGATCGGATTATTGAATGGATTTTGCTAAACCAAACCCCAATCTTGCCATGCAACAGTTACATGTGGAGTGGAGTATTTATGTGTAGAGTTTTGCCTCACTTGGATTTTTTAAAATTTGCATTTAGTTTGTGGTTTCAATAAGGAGCAACTAACTGGGGTTCAATAATTGTTACCAGAGTTCAAATCCTACCACAGCAGCTGTGGAATTCTGAATTTAGTTAGTAACTTGGAATTGCAAAAACCAACTGCACATAGAACTGTTCAAGATGTGAACCATCTGCCTCTTCATCTGATGGTCTTGTATGACACTTGATCCACAGAAATGTGGTTAAATCTTAGTGTCCTCTGAAATGCCTTGTCAAGACACTGTTGTCTCAGGGGGCAATTGTGAATAGACAGTAATTGTTATTGACATTGACATCCAGATCCCAGAAAATGTAGAATGAAAAACTAATACATGCAATATGAGGTTCTAAATTTACCTTTTTTCTGAATTTTGATTTTGGCAGATTGTTTTTGGAGCCTGTCACTACACCGTGTGGCCACAGCTTCTGTAAAGGCTGCTTAGAACGAAGTTTGGACCATAGCCCAATGTGTCCACTATGTAAAGATAGTCTAAAGGAAGTAAGTCTAACACCATGGTATTTGTGTCTTAAGGCTTTTATTTAATATTAGATGTCATTTGTTTAAGAGAAGGATGTACATATTCTTTATTGACAATGTATACTCTCAAATTCCCAATGAATATTAAGAGCCTCTCCAATTAATTTCCAGCAGTTTGATGCATTCATTTAGCAATTTGGTGATGACTTCCAACTTTTAGTTACAGTGGAAGAATACCAATCTTTTTTCAGTTAGTTTGGAAGTAGTCCCTGAATTCCAAAGTTAGCAGCTGTGTTGTTCTCAAACATACAGGTGCTTGTGTTGAAGGATAGAACATGCCCGTTGTAGTACAGAGGACTCCAGTCTAGGGTACTGTAAACTCTACTCTACCAGAGCAGTTTTCCTTATTGAATTGAAGAGTTCATTTTGCACCATTATATTGTGTCTTAGTGAGATGAGCATCATTCTTTTGCACTTGCAACATTTCCATCCTGAGTATTAGGAGGTGATTGGAATCTGTTTAAGCTTATTTCATGTGGATTTTGCTGCTTATAAGAGTTCTATTCCAAGTTGTTTAGGCAGAATTTGAACCCAGACATTAATATATTTGTTTTTCATTACTGTTATCCAGTATACTAGACATTTTGTTCAACCACTCTAAAGGATAATTCAGTGATTAAAATATAATTGAGAAATGGTAAAGCATTTTAAATGCATTACATGAACTTGTGTTGCTATATTCTTTTGACTGCAAGTTCCCTTCATGAAATGTAATAATCCATGGTGTAAGAACATAATCTCTTGGTAGAAAGTCTGATGTTAAAAATTGGATGTAGAAAAAAAAGTCCTAATTCAAAATGTTATGAATCCTTGTTTTATATGTCAGACGTTGAGCTCAAGACCACAAGGGAATTGAGGTGCTTTCACTTGTACCTTATTGGAGAAATTGGGCTTGAAAGGGTTTTTGGCTGTGTTCCATTTGTAAGGCTATTACTGTCTCTGGCTATTATAAATCAGAATTATCTTTGATTTATTGGGATTTCTGTTAAGTACTGGAGGCATTACATGATACAACAATCTTTCAGGTCATCAAAACTACTGTTGTTTATAGAGTGATTTCATTTGGAGTAGACACAATGTTCCAATACTATACTGGATGGGTGGGACTGCTATTTTTTTAGAGTGATTGAATATCGTAGTGATTTCGTTTGGAGTAGACGATGTTCCAGTGCTATACTGGCTGGGTTGGAAGTGTGCAGGAAATAAAAGCCTGATACGGGACTTCCTTACGGCGATTGGAGGTGACCTCCCAACATGGAACATGTTGTTTATCTGGAATACATTCTATCTGCTATTTCTCTGGAGGAACTCGGGCAGCATCTATGGAGAGAAATGGACAGTAGACATTTTGGGTCATGTCCCTTCGTTAGGACTGGATGCAGTCCCTCCAGAACTGCCCATTCCATCTTTTGTGGCTGCCTGATGCACTGAGTTGCTCCAGCAGTTTTTGTTCCAGATTTCCAGCATCTGCAGTTGTTGTCTATAGTTTCTCTGCCTATATTTCCAACTGGTTAACATATTTTAAAAACCTTCCTCACTATCCACACCTGCGCCACATTTTGTTCTCTACAGACCTGCTAATTAGTTCTTCTACATTTTGTCCAAACCATTTGTGTATTTCATAAACAGGAGGTCCCAGCACTGATCCCTGCCGAATATATTCCACTTAGAATAATTCCCTTCCTCCAGTGCCCTGAGTCTTCCATAGTCAAGCTAATTTTGAATCCAATCTCTTTGGATCCTGTGTGACTTAATATTTTGGATTAGCCTGCCATGAAGGACCCTGTCAAATGCTTGACTGAAGCCCACATGGACAGCACTACCCTACCATCATCAATCAGATTTATCATATCCCAACTAAAGAATTCAATCACGTTTGTAAGACTTGACATTCCCCACCACAAAAGCCCTGCTTACTCTCCCTTATAAATTTGCTTTTCCAATGTATGAGTAAATGCTGTCTCTAAGAATTTGATAGAAGGCTCACCAGCTGTAATTTCCAGATTTAGAGTAACAACTAGTAGATGTTGAGTTAAAAAGATACCAAATATATGGTGACAAGCTAGTTTGTGACTTCCTAACCAAACAAATGATGATGGATGTTGAAAAGAAATTGCCTGACTTCTACTTAAAACAAAAATCTGTATCTTGTATGTAATCAAATCCAAATACAGTATATTATAGAAAGTGTGATCATCTTCCACAGAAATAGAAAATATAATGCACAGCTTTCAATGGGAAGTGCACAATGTTTACTGTGTAACAAACCACTGCCTACCGTTTATGCATGAGGTACCAATGCTGCACAGAAAGCATCTCTTGAAAGCTTGGATTAGATTAGTAAACTTAGCATTAAGTTGCATTTCAAATATTATGTGACGGAAAGAGTAAATGAAATTAAATTGTTGATATTAAAGCACAAGTGCAAGGAAAGATGGCTTATTTTTCGTAAATATTATTTCTCTTTAGTATCTTGAAAATAGGAAATTCAATGTTACCTGTATATTGAAAGAATTAATTGCAAGATACCTTCCTGAAGAATTGTATGAAAGGCAAAAGATTCATGATGAAGAAACTGCTGAACTAACTAAGTAAGTTGATGCTAACTGTGAATATTTCCTATCTTAAAGGGATTTTCAAAGACAGAAAAAGGTGGTGTGCATTCATAATGATGTTATTGGGAAAGAGATACAAAGGAATTTGGGAAGGGTACTTTACAAATCTTATACATCAGTTTTGGTAGAATAATCTGTTAATGTACACAGTTGGAAAATATTAATCACTTTCTTTTAGTTGGAAAGATAGATATAACAAAGTCATTGCAATAGCTTGAACAAATATTGGCTGTGTAGAGTGGTCTAAAACATCTATGGAAACATTTGTTTAAAAAAATGTGTGCGAGCAAGAGTACTGACTGGATTCTGTAATGTAACATGCTGATTTCTAGAATAAGCTTAGAGTCATTATTATATAGTGTTACGTAACCTCGTAACCAGGTAACTTACCAGCAAAGATAGCGGGATCAGCTGAGTCGGATGCTACTATTTTCAAACGTTTTATTCAAAAAGGGGCACAAACGTATGGTTAATACAAAACATTCAGATCACATACATCGTCAAAACTCAATCTAAAACACCGGTGTAATAATAATCAATCAGAAATAAGCTCTATAGTTGTCTAGGGGTAATACTGAGTCCAATTGAAATATAAAGAGTCACTCAGAAGTTTGCAGGCTTTTCCCTTGTGGGAACCGCTGGGGTTTTCACGTTGTAGAGAGAGAGAGATGGTTTAGAAAGGATAAACACTTGCCCGTTGTCTTTACAGAGCAAATCCTTGGAATCAGGGGAGCAGGCTTCCCCGTTGTTAGTTAAAAGCAGTCTTCCGTTGGTCCTAGCCACAGATTCAAAATTTGGAATCTAACACACGTGGCTTCCTTCAAAATGTCTTCCCGCTCCCACGGGAATCGGTATCGTGCTTCCTTGGTGTCTCCTGGGTGCGTCTGAGGGTTGTCCCCCCCTCAGACCCTCCTTTATACTTCTTCACAGGATTGCAGGTGTCAATCAGGTTGCAGGTGATGCGATCTCTCTCTCAACCAGCCCACTTTGCCCGAGGGCTTTTCACGTGGTCTTCATGAGACAATAGTCAATATCGCCTTTATTCTGCTTCTCGGGAGAACGTGGTCTTCCGCACGTCTCTCTCTCTTGGGTCAGTTGACCCCCCCTTGACTAGGGCTCTTGCGATTTTCACAAAGGAGGGGGCCGAGGGCATAACACCTCCCCCCATAGCAGGTTTTTTACCAGTGGTTAAAAACAGGTTGGTACAGGACCTCTTTTTTTTTTGAATCTACATACTACACAAGCTTTTCTCTTCACAGAGTACTACTGTTATACATTCAAGTCAGTATCTAAACAGGTAACAAGTACAGTGCCCCTTTCTTTAATACCTTAACCTCACGTGCCACACTAAAGTCTGGTAGCATCAAACTTCAGCTTAATAACCACCTTATTTATTTGTTTTCTTCAGCAACATAACTAAAGAGTTGTGATCTTAGCTTACGTGTGTACTACAAAAGTTCATGCAAAATACTAATTTTTATGTTACTTTCAAACTTAACAGTCAAGCTTCCATGGGTGTTGTCTTTATTAACCATATAACCATATAACCATATAACAATCACAGCACGGAAACAGGCCATTCCGGCCCTCCTAGTCCGTGCCGAACTCTTAATCTCACCTAGTCCCACCTACCCGCACTCAGCCCATAACCCTCCACTCCTTTCCTATCCATATACCTATCCAATTTTACCTTAAATGACACAACTGATCTGGCCTCTACTACTTCTACAGGAAGCTCATTCCACACAGCTATCACTCTCTGAGTAAAGAAATACCCCCTCGTGTTTCCCTTAAACTTTTGCCCCCTAACTCTCAAATCATGTCCTCTCGTTTGAATCTCCCCTACTCTCAATGGAAACAGCCTATTCACGTCAACTCTATCTATCCCTCTCAACATTTTAAATACCTCGATCAAATCCCCCCTCAACCTTCTACGCTCCAATGAATAGAGACCTAACTTGTTCAACCTTTCTCTGTAACTTAAGTGCTGAAACCCTGGTAACATCCTAGTAAATCGTCTCTGCACTCTCTCTAATTTATTGATATCTTTCCTATAATTCGGTGACCAGAACTGTACACAATATTCCAAATTTGGCCTTACCAATGCCTTGTACAATTTTAACATTACATCCCAACTTCTGTACTCAATGCTCTGATTTATAAAGGCCAGCGTTCCAAAAGCCTTCTTCACCACCCTATCTACATGAGACTCCACCTTCAGGGAACTATGCACTGTTATTCCTAGATCTCTCTGTTCCACTGCATTCCTCAATGCCCTACCATTTACCCTGTATGTTCTATTTGGATTATTCCTGCCAAAATGTAGAACCTCACACTTCTCAGCATTAAACTCCATCTGCCAACGTTCAGCCCATTCTTCTAACCGGCATAAATCTCCCTGCAAGCTTTGAAAACCCACCTCATTATCCACAACACCTCCTACCTTAGTATCATCAGCATACTTACTAATCCAATTTACCACCCCATCATCCAGATCATTTATGTATATTACAAACAACATTGGGCCCAAAACAGATCCCTGAGGCACCCCGCTAGTCACCGGCCTCCATCCCGATAAACAATTATCCACCACTACTCTCTGGCATCTCCCATCTAGCCACTGTTGAATCCATTTTATTACTCCAGCACTAATACCTAACGACTGAACCTTCTTAACTAACCTTCCATGTGGAACTTTGTCAAAGGCCTTGCTGAAGTCCATATAGACTACATCCACTGCCTTACCCTCGTCAACATTCCTCGTAACTACTTCAAAAAATTCAATAAGGTTTGTCAAACATGACCTTCCACGCACAAATCCATGCTGGCTACTCCTAATCAGATCCTGTCTATCCAGATAATTATAAATACTATCTCTAAGAATACTTTCCATTAATTTACCCACCACTGATGTCAAACTGACAGGTCTATAATTGCCAGGCTTACTTCTAGAACCCTTTTTAAACAATGGAACCACATGAGCAATACGCCAATCCTCCGGCACAATCCCTGTTTCTAATGACATCTGAAAGATCTCCGTCAGAGCTCCTGCTATCTCTACACAAACTTCCCTCAAGGTCCTGGGGAATATCCGGTCAGGACCCGGAGATTTATCCACTTTTAAATTTCTTAAAAGCGCCAGTACTTCCACCTCTTTAATTGTCATAGGTTCCATAACTTCCTTACTTGTTTCCCACACCTTACACCATTCGATATCCTTCTCCTTAGTGAATACCGAAGAGAAGAAATCGTTCAAAATCTCTCCCATCTCCCTCGGCTCCACACATAGCTGACCACCCTGATTCTCTAAGGGACCAATTTTATCCCTCACTATCCTCTTGCTTTTAATATAACTGTAGAAGCCTTTCGGATTTACTTCCACCTTATTTGCCAAACCAAACTCGTAACTTCTTTTAGCTTTTCTAATCTCTTTCTTAAGTTTCCTTTTACATTCTTTATATTCCTCGAGCAATTCCTTTACTCCATGCTGCCTATATCTATTGTAGACATCCCTCTTTTTTCGAACCAAGTTTCTAATATCCCTTGAAAACCATGGCGCTTTCAAACCTTTAATCTTTCCTTTCAACCGAACAGGAACATAAAGATTCTGTACCCTCATAATTTCACCCTTAAATGACCTCCATTTCTCTATTACATCCTTCCCATAAAACAACTTGACCCATTCCACTCTCTCTAAATCCCTGCGCATCTCCTCAAAGTTAGCCTTTCTCCAATCAAAAATCTCAACTCTAGGTCCAGTCCTGTCCTTCTCCATAATTATATTGAAGCTAATGCTATTGTGATCACTGGACCCGAAGTGCTCCCCAACACATACATCTGTCAGCTGACCTATCGCATTCCCTAACAGGAGATCCAACACTGCCCCATCTCTAGTCGGTACTTCTATGTATTGTTGCAAAAAGCTATCCTGCACACATTTCACAAACTCTAAACCATCCAGCCCTTTTACAGAATGAGCTTCCCAATCTATGTGTGGAAAATTAAAATCTCCCACAATCACCACCTTGTGTTTACTACAAATATCTGCTATCTCCTTACACATTTGCTCTTCCAACTCACGCTCCCCATTAGGTGGCCTATTATTATTATTCACATACTTTGTCAAAATCCCTTAAAACCGGCTTCTGCTATTTAAAAATGGCGTCCCCATTAACCCTCGCCTCTTTTCCGGTTAATTCCCTCGTGGTGATCTTGGGCACCCTGGCGAAATAGGCTTTCGCCCGCTCCTTTCATAGGAGTTATTTTATCAACAATGTGTTCCAAACTTAGACCATCTTCCGAATTTCCACCCAATTCTTTAATTTTATGCAATTTGTTAGTTTCCTCTTCAGGACCCTTCAGGCTATTAGTTTTCAGTTTAAACTCTTTGTTCAAACAGCATTTCAAATTCTGCCTTTTCACACCACACTCTGGAATAACAATAGCGTGTGGGGCTCCTTTACCTTCCAACTCAACCTGTAATTGATTCACAGGCTTTGTGGTACCAAGCCATTGTCTCTGTAGCCTGGTTGCTGCTTCTGATATCAGTCCAGCCTTTAAATTTTCTTCATTCAATTTGGGAACTACACATTTCCCTTTTCCTTCAATAATAATATTCACCTCACCAACTTGTAACCCACTTTCGAGCACAAACACCTGGGAACTCTTACTTCCCAAGGTTAATCCTTTTTTTCCCGAACCAAGTCTATCTGCTCCAAAAGGACGGCCGTCTCGTCCAGCTGAGTCAAATACCTCCACTTTTTTCTGAGCTCCGTGACTAGGTTCAGCACCACGTGCATCCCCATCTTGGACACACTCAAACTGGACATTGGCCTCTTCCAGGCTTTCAACACCCGTACCTTTTTCAAATTCTAACATCCCCCGATCCTTCCAGCTACTCTCTAGGCAGCCCCCTGTTGGGGAAGGCGCAACCCTGCGAGCTGAAACAACCTCGGCCATTTCAGCTGACTTCTCCACAGCAAGGATACCCTTCCTCTCTAAGACTGCCCTCATTTCACTCTCGGGACCATCGAGAACACCTTTAGAACTCTCAACTTCTCCAAACAATTCTGCCAAACCAGACAGATCAACCACGTCCAACTCTGGACGTTTTAACAGCTTTATCCGTTTCTCATCTTTATTTCCTACCTCTAGGACCTTTCTCTTCACTAAGCGGGGGCTATCCCCCTTTCACTTTATTCCTTTCTGTTTTACCACCCTCTGAACCCTCGTGGTATAGGGTCGGTAAAAACGTCTTGGCCAATTCACTACTGGCCCGATTTAAACTGCTCTGGTTCTCAGCTGCTTTTCTCGACAGGCTGCAAGTGTCCGCGCATGCGGGATAGCTCGGGGACTCCATGGGCGGGGCCTCAACTATCAGGGCGGTTCCCATCTTCCCACCCGCGAGGTCATTACCCAAAAGGAGGTCCTCGCCCTCCCCCGGTAACTCCGGCAGGACTCCTAGTTCCACAGGTCCCGACACCAACTCGCAATCGAGAAGGACCCTATGCAAAGGCACTACTTTGATCCAGTTCCCTAGGCCTCTCAGGGCTACCTCACCCGTCGGAGGTCCGAAGGGTAACACGTTACGGCTAATTAATGATAGCTCTGCCCCCGTGTCTCTCCAAATTCATACGGGGATGGGGGGGTCCCCTTCCTTCAAAGACACGGTTCCTTCGGAACTAAATGTCTCCCGCCCCTCCTGTATTCCATCTACCTGGGGCCCTCTTGTCCATTTTCTGATTACCACTGCACGCCCAATAGGGATCGCTGCTCTCTCCCTCTCTGGCTCCTTTCTCGGAGCAAAGCAGTTTGATGCGATGTGACCCACCTTCCCACAATTAAAGCAGGTTAAACCAGAGGGTCTCCAGGTTTCCTGTCTGTTATCCTCACTTTTTCTGCTAGCTCCCGGCGGGATCTCCGCCTCAGCCGGCGGGCTTTCCCTACCATTCCGACGGTCTCTCGGGTAACTTTTTGGCGAGGAAAACTTTGTCTTGTGGGTTAGGGCATATTCATCTGCGAACCTAGCCATCTCTGAGATGCACTGATTCGTCCTCTCATTTAAATACATTCGGATCTCTTCCGGAACGCAACCTTTAAATTCCTCAATCAAAACTAACTCCCTGATACGCCCATAGTTCTCGGCCACCTTTTCAGCGGTGCACCAACGGTCCAAGAGCACACCCTTCTCATGGGCTAGCTCGGTATATGTTTGATTCCACCCTTTCCTTAAATTTCGGAACCTTTGTCTATACGCCTCAGGTACTAACTCGTAACCTCGGAGAATGGCCTCCTTTACTTGGTCATAACTCCCTTCCCTTTCCAGGGGCAGCGCGGCATATACCCGCTGTGCTTTCCCTCGTAACACACTTTGTAACAACGCCATCCACTGCTCTCTGGGCCACTTCTGATTCACTGCCACCTTCTCAAAAAGCAAGAAATAACTATCAACATCCGTCTCCTCGAACGGGGGGACCAACCTCAACGCCCGACTAACATCAAACCCCTCCTCTTTCTCTTCCCCTTGAGCTCTTCGCTCTTGCTTTCGCCTGTCCAGCTCCAATTCATGGCTCCTTTGTTTCTCTTTCTCGGCTACTTCCAGCTGCTTTAACTGGAGCTCATGATCCCGTTTCATCTCTAATTCCTTTAGTTTGAACACATGCTCTCTTTCCTCAGCCTTTTCAGCTCGTTCCGCAGCCTCTTCAGCTGCTTCTACTTCTAGCTGCTTTACTTTAAGCTCATGGTCCAACCTTGCTTTCTCCAACTCTACCTGATCTGTCCCACTCGCCAATCTCTTTTCGGGGATATTTTCCAAATCCTCAGCTGCAAACACCTTCTTCCCAACGTAATACTGTTGTATGACCCTTCGCACTTCCTGCTTTTTCATTGCTGGCTTCACCGCTGTGAGGTCTAACGCCTGCGCCAAATTTACCAAGTCTGATTTCGTAGCCTTCCCTAGCGCCTCTACCGTCGGGTTTCTGGTAAATTCATTCACATCCATCTTTGCTGGTTTCCTGTCTGGCTACCTGCGTAACCAGATTTAAGTTTGGACTTACAGCCCGATTCACTGACCCTCCCGTTTGTTTTCAAATCCGGGACGAGCCCCCACTTGTTACGTAACCTCGTAACCAAGTAACTTACCAGCAAAGATAGCGGGATCAGCTGAGTCGGATGCTACTATTTTCAAACGTTTTATTCAATAAGGGGCACAAACGTATGGTTAATACAAAACATTCAGATCACATACATCGTCAAAACTCAATCTAAAACACCGGTGTAATAATAATCAATCAGAAATAAGCTCTATAGTTGTCTAGGGGTAATACTGAGTCCAATTGAAATATAAAGAGTCACTCAGAAGTTTGCAGGCTTTTCCCTTGTGGGAACCGCTGGGGTTTTCACGTTGTAGAGAGAGAGAGATGGTTTAGAAAGGATAAACACTTGCCCGTTGTCTTTACAGAGCAAATCCTTGGAATCAGGGGAGCAGGCTTCCCCGTTGTTAGTTAAAAGCAGTCTTCCATTGGTCCTAGCCACAGATTCAAAATTTGGAATCTAACGCACGCGGCTTCCTTCAAAATGTCTTCCCGCTCCCACGGGAATCGGTATCGTGCTTCCTTGGTGTCTCCTGGGTGCGTCTGAGGGTTGTCCCCCCCTCAGACCCTCCTTTATACTTCTTCACGGGATCGCAGGTGTCAATCAGGTTGCAGGTGATGCGATCTCTCTCTCAACCAGCCCACTTTGCCCGAGGGCTTTTCACGTGGTCTTCATGAGACAATAGTCAATATCGCCTTTATTCTGCTTCTCGGGAGAACGTGGTCTTCCGCACGTCTCTCTCTCTTGGGTCAGTTGACCCCCCCCTTGACTAGGGCTCTTGCGATTTTCACAAAGGAGGGGGCCGAGGGCATAACAATAGCCAATATTGAAAGTGATGCATTGGTTTTGTATGGAAAAATAAGCATTAAGTTTTTCTATGAGTGAACTTGAAATGGTGTGAGTTCTATTATTTCTTTCATGGGATTGTCCCAATGTGTTGTTAAACAAGTGCATTTAATGCAAGAAAAGTAGTTGCCTCTCAACTATCTCCTCAGTTCTGAAGCAATTGGGAATGAGATTTTATTTGTTGTTGGGTTGGGACACAGTATAATTAATATATGTAAATCAAGCTGTGTGCTTGTTAATAGAAATACAAGCTAGGGAATTTATTCCACACCATTGCCCTCGTGGCTCCTGATTATTTCTGAGATACATTAGAATAGACTTTTGGAAGGTAAAATATGCCTTTGTCACAGGCAGTTGCCTGTAATTGATATCTCCCAGATATTGTAAGCATTCAATTCAGATATGGACTGATTTTGGTTTTTTGTGAACGTACAGATACTGATGCTCTTTTAGTCAATTTTACATGAGGATAATATGAAGTTTATTAATTGATTTTGTTTTCCCCCCTTGACGTTGTTTGTAGTGTTGAACTCCATGAAATTAAATTGTAGGATCCATAAATTGTCTTTTTTCTTTTTCAGTTTAACCAAGAATGTTCCTATTTTTGTATGCACAATGGCATATCCTACCGTGCCTTGTCCACTTCATGTTTTTGAGCCACGGTATAGGCTTATGATTCGAAGATGCATTGATACGGGTACAAAACAGTTTGGAATGTGCATCAATGATCCACAGCATGGGTATGTTTAAAACTAATTATGACTCTCTATTGTTCTGAGATATTGGTCATCTGTTTACCATAGCATGTTTCAAAAATAGTTCAATGAAGATTTGAGACGTTGAACATAGAAATCTACAGCACATTACAGGCCATTCAGCCCAGTGTTGTGCCAACCATGTGTCTACTCTAGAAACTGCCTAGAATTTCCCTGGCGCATAGCCCTGTATTTTTCTAAGCTTCATGTTCCTATCAAAGAGACGCTTGAAAGACCCTATTGTATTCATTTCCACCACTGCCGCTGACAGCGCATTTCACACACCCACCACTCTCTGTGAAAAACGTACCCCTGACATCCCCAAAGTACCTGTCTCCAAGCACCTTAAAACTATACCCCCTTATGTTAGCCATTTCAGCCCTGGGGAAAAAGCCTCTGGGACAAATATTCTTGCAGGTATGTTTGCTAGAGATTTAAACTATATATGAGGGGGGAAGGGAACCAGAGTGTAGGAACAGATGTATGGGAGAAGAAAAAGACAGTAAAGTTCTTTGTACTGTTAGAGATAAACAGAGAGGAACAGGTGGAGAATTTCTTAAATGCATTTATTTTAATGCTAGGAGCATTGTAAGAAAGGTGGATGAGCTTAGAGCATGTATTGATATGTGAAAATATGATGTTATAGCTATTAGGGAAACATGTTTGCAGGAGGGCTGTGATTGGCAACTAAATATTCCTGGATTTCGATGCTTCAGGTGTGATAGAATCGGAAGGACAAGAGGGGGAGGTGTTGTGTTGCTTGTCAGAGAAAATATTACAGCTCTGGCGGTGGGATAGATTAGAGGGCTCGTCTAGGGAGACTATTTGGGTGGAATTGAGGAATGGGAAAGGTATTGTAACACTTATAGGGGTGTATTATAGACCATCTAATGGGGAGTAAGAATTGGAGGAGCAAATTTGCAAGGAGATAGCAGATATTTGTAGTAAGCACAGGGTGGTGATTGTGGGAGATTTTAATTTTCCACACATAGACTGGGAAGCCCATACTGTAAAAGGGATGGATGGTTTGGCATTTGCAGAATGTGTGCAGGATAGTTTTTTGCAGCAATACATAAAGGTACCGACTAGAGAAGGGGCAGTGTTGGATCTTCTGTTAGGGAATGAAATAGGTCAGCTGACAGAGGTATGTGTTGAGGAGCACTTTGGGTCCAGTGATCACAATGCCATTAGTTTCAATATAATTATGGAGAAGGATAGGGCTGGACCCAGGGTTGAGATTTCTGATTGGAGAAAGGCTAACTTTGAAGAGATGCAAAAGGATTTAGAAGGAGTGGATTGGGACAATTTGTTTTATGGGAAGGATGTAATAGAGAGATGGCGGTCATTTAAAGGTGAAATTTTGAGGGTACAGAATCTTTATGTTCCTGTTAGGTTGAAAGGAAAGGTTAAAAGTTTGAGAGAGCCATGGTTTTCAAGGGATATTGGAAACTTGGTTAGGAAAAAGAGATATCTACAATAAATACAGGCAGCATGGAGTAAATGAGATGCTTGAGGAATATAAAGAATGTAAGAAGAATCTTAAGAAAGAAATTAGAGAACCCAAAAGAAGATATGAGGTTGCTTTGGCAAGTAAGGTGAAAATAAATCAGAATGGTTTCTACAGTTATATTAATAGCAAAAGGATAGTGAGGGATAAAATTGGTCCCTTAGAGAATCAGAGTGGACAGCTATGCGTGGAGCCGAAAGAGATGGGGGAGATTTTAAACAATTTCTTCGGTATTCACAAAGGAGAAGGATATTGAATTGTGTAAGGTAAGGGAAACAATTAGGGAAGTTATGGAAACTATGACGATTAAAGAGGAGAAAGTACTGGTGCTTTTAAGGAATATAAAAGTGGATAAATCTCCAGGTCCTGACAGGATATTCCCTAGGACCTTGAGAGAAGTTAGTGTAGAAATAGCAGGGGCTCTGACAGAAATATTTCAAATGTCATTAGAAACGGGGATGGTGCCGGAGGATTGGTGTATTGCTCATGTGGTTCCGTTGTTTAAAAAGGGTTCTAAGATAAACCTAGCAATTATAGGCCTGTCAGTTTGACGTCAGTGGAGGGTAAATTAATGGAAAGTATTCTTAGGGATGGTATATATAATTATATGGATAGACAGGGTCTGATTAGGAACAGTCAGTATGGATTTATGCATGGAAGGTGATGTTTGATAAATCTTATTGAATTTTTTGAAGAGGTTACGAGGAAAGTTGACGAGGGTAAAGCAGTGGATGTTGTCTATATGGACTTCAGTAAGGCCTTCGACAAGGTTCCGCACGGAAGGTTCAATCATTAGGTATTAATATTAGCTTCCATATCTTTGAGGCTACCAGAACAGCTGTATTACCTTGCAGCTCTTGAACTCAATCGTCCAATTAATGAAGACTAACACGCCTTTTTAACAACCTTATCCACATGTGTGGCAACTTTGAAGGATCTATGGCCTTCAGACCAAGATCCCTCTGTACTCCCACTCTTCTAGGAGTCCTGCCCAGCTCTGCATCCTGTCAGTATCCTGTTGTAACCTATGACAGCCTTCTACATTATTCTCACCACCATGAACATCATGTCAAAGTTGCTACTTCACTCTCCACTTCCTCATCCAGGTCATTTATAAAAATCACAAAGAACAAGGATCCCAGAGCAGATCCCCATGGAACATCCAGGCAGAATACGCTCTATGTACTGCCTCCCTCTGCTTTCTGTGGACAAATCAGGTTTCCCTGGATCCCATGCCCCTGACTCTGAATGAGCCTACCATAGGAAATCTTGGCAGACACCTTACTAAAATCCATATACATCACATCCACTGCTCTGTTGTCATCAATCTGTTTTGTCATTTCCTCATGTCAGTCAGACTTGAGGCATGACCTGTTCCTCACAAAGCCATGGTGACCTTCTCTAATCGGTCTATGCTTCTTTAAATGCTCCTAAATCCTGCCTCTAAGAATCCTCTCCAGTATCACAGTACCACTGAGGTAAGACCTGCTGCTCTGTAATTCTCAGGATTATCCCTATTGCCTTTCTTGAACAATGGAATAACATTTTCCATCCTCCAATCTTCTGGTAATACTCCTGTAGTCAGTGAAGACACAAAGATCATTGCCAATGGTGCAGCAATCTCTTCCCTTGCTACCCATAGTAATCTGGGGTATATCATGTCTAGTCTTCTCCAAATGTTTTTCAAAAGTTCAAAACACTGCCTCTTTCTTAACCTTGACATGCTCCAGCTTTTTAGCTTTAATGACCTCTCCTGTCTCCTCACATGCTTCCTCTTATCCTTGATCGATTCTACACTCACTGTAGTCATTCTCCTGATCTTCATGTACTTGTAGAATGCCTTGGGATTTTCTTTAATCCTACTCACCAAGGCTTGTTCATGTCGCCTTCTATTCATGTCCCTTCTTAAGCTCCTTCCTGGCTACCTTATAACACTCAAGCCCTGTTTGATTTTTGCTTTCTGAATCTTAAGTGTGCTTCTTCCTTCCTTATGACTAAGTGTTGCATGTCTCTTGTCAATCATGTTTCCTTTACCATACAATCCTTTCTCTGCTTCAGTGGGACTACCTAAGCAGAACCTCATGCAAGCGCTTGCTAATCAACCTCCACATTTCCATTGTACATTTTCCTTTTGAGCTTTCGTTCCCAAATCATGCTCCTAAATTCCTGCCTAATAGCATCATAATTGGCGCTCCCCAATTAATACTTTCCCATACTATCTGCTCCTATCTGTATCCAAGGCTGTGATGTGGTATAGTGATGAAAACAGCACAAAAGAGTACAAGTGTAGTCGATCAGCGTTCTGTACAATCAACATGTCCAAACTTCTATACCCAGTTTCATTGATGAAAGCTAGCATGCAATATGCTATTCTTGGTCTCTCCACCTGTGTCTTCACTTTTCAAAGGCTGTTTTTTTGCTATTAACAATACGTCAAACATTACATGCAAGTTAGCAGGAGTAGGCGTGTGAGTCTTTTGAACTTGTTTAGCCCTAAGGTTGTGCCTGATCTGCTTCATGTCTCATCCTGTTTTTTGGTCTTCCTACTGTACTCTTGTTTTTCTAGAATGGGTCCTCTTTTGCCTTTAATATTCAAAGACTTATATTGTTCTTTTGAGGGTGATGCATCTTGGAACCCTTGTCAAAAACATTCTCCCCTTTTCAAAAATTGGATGCCCTCTCTTTAAACAACAGTCACTTGTTTTTTTTACAAGAGCATACATCCTCGGCACACTGCAAGATCCTCAATTTTAAGTCTCTTCTCACTCATCATGCATCCTGTGGAACATTCAGCCTGTTCAATCCCTAACACCGTCATTCTAGGTGTGCGTATAAATTTCTGCACTGCTTCCATCCATTGCAATCAAACAAGGAGATTAGTATTGATCACATTATTCCATCTAGGTCTCATTAATACTCTGTATTACTGAAGATGAACCTTCCTACTTTTGTGTTAATTTCTGCTAGTCATTAAATAATAGCATTGTTAGTTTTCCCAGTTACTGGCTATACTTGTGTATCGGCTTTTCTGAAGTCGTGCACTAGAACATAAGTCTTTACATAAGTGATCAAAAATTTTTGATCACTTGTTTTTAATGCCAAAATGTTACTTGTTTGTAATGCCAAAACAATATTTCCCCACTTCCTGCATTTGCTAGATGTTTGCCCAGGTTACTTTGTAACCTTTGTGTTCTCTAAACATTTACTTTCCAACCTATGCCTGCCTAAATCAACAAATTTAGTTCATTGTAGAAACATGGAAAATAGTGACAGAAACAGTGATCCTACAGACTTGCCCTGCTGTTCAGTGTGGTCCTGGCTGATCCCGTATATTCCATATTCCTGCTAGTTTTTGTCTGTTGTTATAAATCTATGCTGCGCTCCTCCACAATTAGTTTGAACCTCTTTTGGTAAGGTGTCAAAATTGCACATTTACTCTATATTCTCTATAGAGAAGCCCTATAATGATAGCATGGCATCCTAGCAGTTATATTCAATCTATTTGTACTGAAGGCCAACATACCATTTTATTTGCTTCACCTGCATATTTCCTTTCAGTATTTGGTGCACAAGTATTTGGCCTTTGCTATCCCGATCTGTTGTTATTTAAATAATACTCGTCTTTGCCCTACCAAGTGGATATCTTCACATAGTACTGCATTTCCCACTCTTTCAACTTGTCTAAATCATAACTCACTTTCATTTAGTTTCACATTGGCAGGTTTGTTTTTAAATCCTCAATACAAATGACAAAGAACACCATTTGAACTCAAGTGACTCATAAGTGTCATTTTATTCCTACTATTTTGAGAACCAACTAATTTTCAGTTCATTCCAGTACCTTACCTCCAATCCCACTGTAATTCTTGGCCAGAGGACTTTTGAAAATCGAATTAGGTTTTCTCCATTAGTTCTCATATTCTACGAGTTCATTCTTAATCTCCTGCAGTTTGTCAAAAATTTCCTCTTAATAAATCCATGTAGTTTTTGTCTAATCTCATTAGTAATTTCTGTTTCACATGCTTCAGAATAGCTTCTAGCATTCTTTCTATTGATGTTAGGCTAACCAATTTGGCAATTGTTATTCTCTTTTAAATTACAGGGTTACATTTGTGGTTTGCAGGAATAGTTCAGTGTAATACAATGAATTTAGTAATTTTTTTAATGTTTTAAAATATTGAATATTGTTTTTTGTCATGGCAGTAAATAACCAGTATTCATCCCTTGAAGTTAGATCAGTACTGAGACTTTGACAGCAGTACTGTACCTACCAGATTATGAAATTGCATCGTTGTTAGAGTGAATGTCTGGATGTTCTTCCAAGCATAGTTTTTAAAAAAATAAGATTTAAAATTTGGTGTTCAACCACCATGCAAAATGAGCAAATTTCAGATAACTATTAACATAGTTTATAAAACATCACACAAAATCATTGATTCATTATACCTGTGTGAGACACTTGAGATCTGTGGATATTTTGATTGGAGAATAATACAATCTATAACATGCTCTATGCTTATATGGGAAGAAGGAAGGTCAAAATATGCCAGATCTTTTTACCATCCTAGGTCCTTACATGTAAGTTATTCCCATTGTTTATAGATTTACTGACTATGGTTGTATGCTGCACATAAGAAGCATTCACTTCCTTCCTGATGGGCGATCGGTTGTGGATACTGTTGGTGGAAATTGTTTTAAGGTTTTGGAAAGAGGACAAAAAGATGGATACTACACTGCCAATATCGAATACTTGAAAGATGTAAAGGTAAAGATTATTTGGAGCATTTACTAACATTGTAGATGCAAGTATGGAATTTTGTGGGTCCAGTAATTTTACAAAAAGTTCTCTATGTATAACAATTTTGCTAGAACTGATTTCTAAACTTTCTATATTTACTCTCTTGAAAAGAGATTTTATGTACCAATTAAAACAAATACAAGTTCCTCATCCACTAGTGTAGACATCTACCCATTCACCAACCAACGTATGTCTGAGGAGTGTACCGTCTATGGGAGCAGCAAAATTTCTTTAGTATGTTCCAAACCACTTTTTCATTAAAAGAGTGAACCGTAAAATGGAAGCATTTCCATCTGATCAATTCTGTAAGAGCACATTCACTACTCATCTCATGGTTCATGAAAGGGTATTTGATTTTAGCGTTATTCCACGTGTGTCTCATCAAATTGTGATACTTAGCTGCCTTTCATGAGCCTTATATTCTTTAGATATTGATATACTTACTACTTTAACTAGTTGATATATTTTGTTTTCAGTATTGTTGATACTAAGTTTATGTTTAAATGTGTTTACAGGTCACAGGAGAGGAGTTGGGTGAACTTACTGATCTACATGATAAGGTATATGTACAAGCTTGCAACTGGTTTCAAAACCTGAAGAGCAGATTTCGTAGTCAAATTCTCCAGCATTTTGGATCAATGCCAGAGAAGGAAGAAGATATACAGGTATCTCATAGGAAGTAGAGTTCTTGATACAGATGCAAGGATGATTAAATTGTGCTTCTGTGTTCTCTGTAGTATTAAATTCAAAAAGTTGCAATGAATATGGGCTCTCCAAATTCTAGTATTTTGATACAACCCACAGTAAAAAATATATATATATATTGCAAACTACAAAATTCATTTACTAGACGTTACTTCAAGGTATAGTTCCAACTCGTTTATATCGTACAATGTATTATAAAGCAACTACAAATCACTTCATAAATTAGATTCTATGCACTTAAACATTTGAAAATTCAAACTGCCACTATTAGGGAGAAGTTTTGAATGATAGAAATCATGGAAAATGTAGGGCAGGAAGGAGGATTTTAAAATTGAAGCTTAAAAGACAAGACTGAAAATGTGGTAGAAGGTAGAATGGTGGGAGATCACAAACAAGAGAAAATCTGCAGATGCTGGAAATCCAAGCAACACCCAGAGAATGTTAGAGCACAGTTGATATTTTGAGCTGAGACCCTTCATCAGGTGCTGATGAAGGATCTCAGCCTGAAACATCGGCTGTACTCTTTTTCATAGATGCTGCCTGGCCTGCTGAGTTCCTCCAGCATTCTGTGAGTGTTTAATGGTGGCAGATGGCTTGTATGCTGCAGACAATATCAGGTTTTAGATATTTTATTGTAATGTGATAATTAATCATTGTTACATCAAATTTGGTGTCTGCATAACCTTTTCATCTTGAAGTAAGATCCGATTAATACAAAACACTGGTGCAAGTTATAAATGAACAAATATTTGGCTATATCTAATTGTTCATGGAGCTTTTGAGTTTTATAATTTTGCTGTGTTGCCTTGCATCTTATTAGTGATCACAACTTTAAGTACTTGTCAGCTGTAAAAGCTTTTGCAATATTCCAAGGTGTGAAAAATATATAAATGCAAATATTTTTAAATACTGTTGTACTTAGGGACCTCCGAATGGACCTGCTTGGTGTTGGTGGCTTCTAGCTGTTCTTCCCGTGGACCCTCGATACCAGTTATCTGTGTTGTCCATGACGTCCTTGAAAAATCGTTTAATTAAAATTCAAAACATTTTGATATATTTCTCCAGTGCAAGATATCGACCCAAGTGAAAATCCAAATGGACTTTATTAAAAGATCTGCTAATTTATATGAACTGCTGCTTTCATGTAGTTCAAAAACAGAAGGAAGAAACTGTAAATGTGCTGTAATTGGGAAGAAACTCATTTATTTTTAGCCAAGAAAGGTTGTAAATAAACCATTTTGGAAGAGATTTCAGATTTTTTTTTGTATTTGCATTGTTTTAGAAGTTATGCTGATCATTTGGATACTGCTAAAGTGAATTAAGTACTGTGGGTTTGTTCTAAACTCTGAGCAATATAGTTATAAATTTAAAAATTGATTACGATTTGAATGGATATTTAAGACTTGTTGGTATCTCAATCTTAAGTGGTGGCTCAATGCAAAGGCAAGCCTCTGTTATTTGTCAGATTACTTCCTTTCATCTGCAGTTAACTTCACCACGAGAACCATCCATTGATGCCATCGCCATTGTTCAGTAGTCAAAAAGGATGAACCTGGGCTGGATTTGTTCCTTGTTTCTTTCACAAGATGGTAAAGGAAGCAAGAAAACAGAAAATAAGATGTCAATGATTTATTATCCCAACGTGCAAACAATGTGTATGTGTCACTAGGATTCCTTTAATTGTATTTTACAAATACAAAAAACTAGAATGTATCCCTGTGCTATGCAATTATAATTGTTCTATTATTTAAGGTTTTCATTATAAGTAACCAACCTCAATGGTTGGATGCTTTTAAGATTTGGATTTATGTAAATTTAGTTTAAAATTTAATTATTTGTTTGCTTTATAAGTGAACTACAAAGCTGTTTTTGTTTTTAAAAAACAATTCAATTGACTGGTTACAGTATATTTGGTCATGTGATGGTTTGTATTTTTGCTCCATAATTTTCCAGATTTTAATTGCTGGTATAATATTATGCCAGGCACTGACTGTAACCTCTGTAACCTTTGTAAAAGATTTCTACAAAGTTCCAGTTAGCTTGTATATTTTTGAATAAAATCTTAAATTATAAAACTATAGTCATGTATATAAAATTTAATTGATTTGCACCTTTCTACAACCTGTTGATCTAGCGTAGCAGTTAGCACGTTGCTTTACAGACAGCAGTAGGAATCTAACCACAATCAGTAATAATTTAGCACTGTAAAGAGATTGTATGTTCTCCCCATGACCATATGGGTGTGCTCTGGTTTTCTCCCACCTTACAAAGATGTATTGTTGGTGTTAGTTGGCAACACCTGTGGGCTGCCCCTAGCACATTCCTCTGATTTGATATAAATGACACATTTCACTATATCTTGATGTACAAGTGACAAAGTTCATCTTAATTTTGACAGGATAGTTGCATCAATTATGTATTACATAGATCTAACTAGACTATTAATCTGTCATTTTTACTTGAATGGTTATTTAACATTTTAGCTTTCAAAGATAGTAAATCAATACTCTAAAAGCTTGAGGGCAAAATATAGGAGCCTCTGTCTAGTCTTATAGATTACTTTTTTCCTGTATTATAGTTTTTCTATTTCTTGCAGGTCAATATCTTCTAAAGTTTGATTTAACCATAATTGGAAGGTAAATTCTGTAGCCAATCCTTGGAATAGGTTACAAACTACCTAAGGAGGCAGAGTTTTGTCTGATAAAGGAGGGGGCAGAGAGGAAAAAAAATCCAAAGAGATCCATCGGTCAATATGGCTAACTGCTATGATCATGGCAAGCAATACAATATTTCTACTACCAGGACTCAGAACAATGGGAAGATACAGAATTGACAGCAGTACAGGGAAGTCATTGAAAGTGGGAATAGAACTAGCCATTTAATAATGAGCTTTCAGAATAGTGACAAGCATTTGAAAGATGTAAAGGAGACATAGTGGGAAGAGTTCCTGCATATACTTTGAGATGCCAGGAGGTAGTGTTTTTTAGAGCAAGAATTGACTGGAAATTTAGTGAGATCACAGCCCCACAAATTTACTGAAAGACTTTTGCAGAAATCAAAGCACTATTAGGATACAGGGGCCTAAGCACTGTGTTCAAACTGCTTTTATTGTGGCCTTTGTCAGCCTCTTTAAATATCTAGTTGGGATAACACACTCAGAGGCCCACTTAATGAGGCATCTCCTGTACCATTTCCCATAGATAGGTGACCAGAACTGCCCCCAATCTTCCAAAATGCAGCTGCATTAACATCTTATGCAACTTCAACATAACATCCCAACTCCTGTACTCGATGGCCTGATTTTATGAAGGCCAATATACCAAAATCTAATTTTACCACCATATCTACATGTGATGCCACTTTGAAGAAATTATGGATCTGTATTCCTATGGCTTTGTTCTACTGCACACCTCAGTGCCAATCATTAATGTAGATGATAAATAACAGATCACACTGGTCTCTGCAGCACACAGCTAGTCATCAGTCCCCAGCTTCTAGTTGGAACCTCTACTTATTGCCACGTGGGAATGTTCCCTCCAGCTAGAGGGAGGAAGGCTGATCCCACAAAACAATACTAACTTCACAAGAATGAGTTAACTTGACTTGGAGTTCTTGAAGATCAAGGAGATCAGTTAGCTGAAAATTACCTGCACTTTCCTCAGCAGGTTTGTCCCACTGCAAAACATTTAGCACTTTTGTAATTATCAACTGAGGGATTAGCCTTTAACAGATCTCATTCAAACAACCTATTAAAGGGGAAAATTCCAAATGACCAAGATAGACTACAACCAAACACCCTCATATTGATACTGAATGGAAACCAACTGATATTTTGATATTTTACAACCTAAAAGCAACAGCTAAAGAGAGCAGACCCTCTATTTTCTGCAATTTCCAATTTCAAGAAAGTCACAGAAGCCTCATTCTCTTCATCTAGTAGATACACTGGTCTTCAAACATTTGCTTTTATTATTCATGATCACTGAACAAACAACCTTACTCATAAATCTGTGTCTTCCTTGGGCTTGTAACTGCAAAAGGACATTATTTTCTAACTCTTGATGCAAGAGTTTTATTTTTTAAGTTGAATACACTACTAGTATTTTACCTTAAAGATTAATTTTAGAAATTAATTTTCCAGTGAAAGTTACATCCATCCAACTAGCAGCAATAGCTGAATCCTGTAACATAATGTGCATTCAGTAATGCAATGCCTGAATGTAACTAGACCAACAGAACATTTTAAAACTTAAAGATTAACTTCATTTTACTAAATAATTGAAAGCTTTTGAGAAAGTGAAACTTTTTTTTGAGGGAAGGGCTCCTCGTGGAAGCATTTTATTGTTGAATTACAGATGTAAAAGAGAGCTCGAAGTCAGTGAAACCCCAAAACCCATCTCCAACAGAAAAAGGGAGCAGAGAGCTGGGGGAGGGCATGTGAACATTAACCCCACCACACCCCCCTCACTCAATCAGCAAAGGTCCAAGGTAGACTTTGGGTAAGAAAGAAGATGATTTTGGGGGGATAGAGGAGGAGCGAAAGAGAACCAAGTCCCAACTGGTCATTCAGATCTTCCCAGGGAAGCTTCCCGACTCCCTCTGATCATCCCATTTGTTAACCCAAGATCTGGGGCACAGGGATTTATATACCCTGTTATACCACTCACACACGGACACATCCTTGCCCTGAGCGGTCAGAGCCTTCTGGCAGCGATGATAGTCCAGGTAGTTCTAGTAGCAGTTGAGAGTCTGGTTGGTGTTGGGGAACCTGGCATCAAAAGGCATCGTCTGGTACTGGCTGATGCGTTCCTGGATGCTTGCCATTGTCCATCTTGCTGTTCGCCCACACAAAAACCTGCCTCCTATACCCTCCCGCCGAATGACGCTTGGCGCCTTGGCTCCGCCAGGTCCAAGAAGGTGGAACTTTTTGATCACGTGTGTCTTAACTGCTTGTCAGCTTGCTTCAAGGAGATCCAGTTTGTCAAAATGTTTGCCCGTAGCTTGGCCCACACTAAATGATCAAATTGACCAAAGATCTGAGCAGCAAAAAGGGCAGCTGCCTCAGGAAACAGAACAGTGGAGCAGCCAAGACCTAGGAAAACAAATGGCACATTTAGAAAATGTCCACCTCACACAAGAAACAAAATACATTTCAATCACAAAGAAAATGGCAAACCTCCACCCTCTACCCAATCCTCCACTTTTACTATGATTGAATTAAAAACACTCAGAGCTTTGCACATATGGACACTGCACTTTCTTCCCCCATTCTTCACAAAACTGCTCAAGCTCTGTCAGATTGCAAAGGATCGGGAGTGAACAGCCCTTTTCAAATCTAGACACAAATTCTCAATTAGATTGTTTTTATACTATTCCCGTGTAGCTTTGGGTTTATGCTTGAGGACATTGTCTCGCTAGAAACAACATCTTCTCCAAAGTTGCAGTTCTCTTGCAGACTGCATCAGGTTTTCCTCCAGGATTTCCCTGTATTTTGCTGCATTTTACCCTCTACCTTCACAAGCCTTCCAGGTCCCGCTGCAGTGAAGCATCCCCACAGCATGATGCAGCCACCACCATGCTTCACGGTAGGGATGGGGATGACGTGCTGTGTTTGGCTTAAGCCAAACATAGCCTTTAGTCTGAAAGCCAAAAGCTCAGGAAGCTTGATTTTGGTTTCATCAGGTGCTGGAAAGATCAGGGTGTCAGGGCCAATGAGTTTTTGAAAGATCATTTCTAATGCCACCACAATCTTTAATGCTATCTCTTTCAGAACCCTAGGGTGCAGTTCATCTGGTCCAGGTGACTTACTAACCTTTAGGTCTTTCAGATTTTTGAGCACCTTCTCCCTTGTAATAGTAACTCTACCCACTTCTCTTCCTTCACATGCTACAACATCAGGCATGCTGCTGGTGTCTATATCTGGTAGTTCTATCCCATTAATGTTCTGTGTAGTCCTGATAACTTGTTATGCTTTTTGGTTGATCTTACTGCAGCTAGTGTACCATACTGCCATGCAGTAGGTCAGCATGCTCTCAATTACACATCGGTAAAAGTTTATCAGCGGCTTTTGGGGATGATTTGCTTTCTTTAAACTCCTAAGATAGGTGCTGCTGAGCCTTCCCTGCTATCAAGGAAGCTCTGCTGTGATGTTCACTCCCAAGAAGTTGATGCTGGAGACCCTTTCCACTGCTTCATCGTGGTAAAGCTTGTAAAGAATGATCAGGTACAGGAGGTACCCAAGTGTATTTCAGTTATTTACCTAATAGAACCATCCCAAATCTGTGTTCTGTAATGCCACAAGGGGGAAAGGCATAGGTACATAGGAACACCACAGCTTTCCGATTCTCTACAAGTTGTACGTTATGTTGACTTAGAAGTGAATCGTAATTCCTTCATGATTGCTGGATCTAAGTCTTGGAATTATCCAACAAACAGCTTTATAGAGTACTTTAACCAGAAAACTACAACAGTTATATTAGGTGGGCTGCCACCAGCTTCTCAATAGGAATTGGCAATAAATATTGACCTTGCTACTAATGTGTGGATGACTTGTCCAGTAGCAAAACGATTTTCCTATTGATTTCCACGTTTCTAATATGTTGTGCGCATTTCACACAGTTCCGTGTAGTGAGTTTGATGTTATGATCACTGTATGAGTACATATTTCAAATACAGTATTTACTGGGAGGATGTACTGGTGAGGACTAGTTTAGCATTCAAACTCTTGATGCTATGGAAGAGCTTAAGGACTAGAATCTTTCATGCCAAGGAAAAACTCCCAGCACAGATTCCTTCCAGTGCTTCTACTAAAAGTCAGGTGTAATATGCTAAATTATAAGAAAAAAATAAATCAAAAACTGAATGCAATTCATTTTATTTTTGTTTCAGTTAACCTTGCAATACTACCGATGGATTGGAAATGCTCCTAATGCCAGTGTAATTAATAAGTTAAACATTGTTTAGCAACGTTTGATTGCATCACGGGTAGTTTAGTTCTTGTATCCTCCACATTCCTATTTGAAAGTCTATTCAAAGGTTACACAAATAGTGTTCCTGACTGACTTGTTCTTTCTAGGCAATTAATTCTGCAAAACAAATTTTTCCGTTACAGTTTGCTTCCTAAGTGCTTTCATACCCCAAACTGTTCACTCCTTTTCTTCCCTTCAGACATTCCAAAACCTCATTCTTTTGAAAAACATTTGGAAATTTGCCTTAGAAATGCACTACAAAGATGCATCAGTTTTTGTTTAATAATAAGAAATAGGTTGTGATATTTGTTGCTCTATGACAAACATTGTTATCTGAGTGGAACTGAAGCCAAGGAGACCAGTTAATATGGAAAGGTTTGTGTATGTTCAGTGACTGTTTGGTCTTGTAAATCTTCAGCATTCAACTTAAGTTTGCTCTTCTCAGCAACAATCAGTATCTTTGCAAACTCTAAAGACAATTTTGGGTTCTTCTTATAATTTCTATTTTCACTTTTATAAGAATGGTAGAATTTAGGCAGAATAAGTCTTAATACAGAAAGGCTGCTGTCAATTCCAGAGCAATTGTACAAAAGAACAAATGAAGAGGAAGCCAAAGATCAGAGTCTGGATTGGAAAGTTTGCAAATTCTTGCAGTGGAATGTGAGATGTAAGTGAGAAATGGCTTCTGATTTCAGCAGGGAGCAGTCAAATTTTCATGTATTAACTATTATCAAATTGACCACATATTTTCTACTAAATAATCAGACCCAAATTAGAAGAAACTTCAGACAGTGTCTTTGATTAATGTAACCAATGCTTGTCCTTGCTGGTCTGTGTATTGCAGATACACATACCTTAAACAATATTCATTTTGCAATTAATAATTTCAGTTTTTGCAGTGTACTGCTGCTGCAACGCAACAAATTTAACATCCTGTAAGACGATGATAATTCTGCTTCTGAAATTTCATTTGCAGAGATAATAGGCATTGGTGTTGGAAAGAATGAATGTGATGGATAGTGATGCAGAGAGAAAGTAAATGATTAAAGTGGTGGTGCTGTCTGAATGAGAGTTGTAAAAGGAGAGTTGTGAGCAGGAGTTATGGAATGGTCTGAAATATTAGAGGACTTACTGGAAATGGGATGAGAATCAATGTTTGCAGATATTAATTTTTATAATATGGGGACTGGCTAAGAAAACCTTCAAATGGTGAATGGAATGCCAGACTTTGTCTCAAAATAACAAATCGAAGCCCTGATTAGACTGCATTACCTATGCTTAACATTCATAACAGGTATCTGTATGTTTCAGCTAAGGGTGCTTATATATGGGAAACTATTTTGGTGCACATTCTGATTTGAGGAACATACCTCATATCTACCTCATTAATTTTGCAGAATACCTGTAAAGGCAAGTTCACTATGGTGCTTGTTCATCATGTTTAAGTTGAAGCATTAGTGTAAAGCTTTGTGTAAAAATGATTGAGAACAAATGTTAAGCATATTAATATGAAACTTAATTGTATATTTACTTGGAATAGTTCTCTCTTTGTTGGACTAGGATGTTCGAAGTTAGTTAAATGCATTAGGGTTATACAGAGAAAGGGGTTACTGACACTAAGACCTGATAGCCTGATGGTTATCCAGTGAAAAAACAACTGTGTAACAATGTTGTTTGCTCTTTGCTAGATTAAACCCATTTATCAACAACTGCATGATTTATTTGCACTACAAAGTTCATTGTGTTACTTACACAGAGCACTTTGTGTGTTAATAGTTTAATCTATTCTATTAATAAAGTTCTGAAATAATTTCCTTCTGAAATGTCTTCCCTGTTATCCCTCTTAATTGTGCAAATTTTCTCCAGACATGATAATTAATTGTTGTCTTTTTATTGAGTAAACTGCATCATCATCTCAGATTTCCAGTGTCAGAGAAAAAACAACTGCAGTAATGTTGCTTTTAACTTGTTAGCCTGAATTTAATCTCAGTTGTATAAAACAAATGTGCAATGCAAGATACACCAGTGTCCTCTTCACCTTTTGAGAAGGTGAAACTTTTTGATCACATGTTTCTTAACTGCTTGTCAGCTTGCTTCAAGGAGATCCAGTTTGTCAAAATGTTTGCCCGTAGCTTGGCCCACACTAAATGATCAAATTGACCAAAGATCTGAGCAGCAAAAAGGGCAGCTGCCTCAGGAAACAGAACAGTGGAGCAGCCAAGACCTAGGAAAACAAATGGCACATTTAGAAAATGTCCACCTCACACAAGAAACAAAATACATTTCAATCACAAAGAAAATGGCAAACCTCCACCCTCTACCCAATCCTCCACTTTTACTATGATTGAATTAAAAACACTCAGAGCTTTGCACATATGGACACTGCACTTTCTTCCCCCATTCTTCACAAAACTGCTCAAGCTCTGTCAGATTGCAAAGGATCGGGAGTGAACAGCCCTTTTCAAATCCAGACACAAATTCTCAATTAGATTGAATCTGGACTCAGTCTTTGCCACTCCAGAACATTGATTTTGTTGTTTTTATGCTATTCCCTTGTCGCTTTGGCTTTATGCTTGAGGACATTGTCTCACTAGAAACAACATCTTTTGCTGCATTTATTTTACCCTCTACCTTCACAAGCCTTCCAGGTCCTATGGACCTTAAGCCAAACATAGCATTTAGTCTGAAAGCCAAAAGCTCAATTTTGGTTTCATGAGGTGATAGAACCTTCTTCCATCTTACTTCATCTCCCACAAGTCTTCTAACAAACTCTAGCTGAGATTTCATGCCAGTCTTCCCCCCCCCCCCCCCAAATCCAAAACAGTGGCTTTCTCTTTGTCACTCTTCCATCAAGTTGCAACTGGTAAAGCATCTGGCAACAGTTGTATGCCTAGACTCTCCCATCTCAACCACTGAAGCTTGTAACTCCTCCAGTTGTTGTACCCTCTTGGTGGCCTCCTTCACTAATCCCCTTCTTGCATGGTCTTGAGGACAGCCTGCTCTTGGTAGATTTACAGCTGTGCCAAATTCTTACTATTTCTAGATGACTGACTTAACTGTACGCCAAGGGACTTTCAGTGACTTGGAAATGTTCCTGTATCCATCTCCTGACTGATGCTTTTCAATAACTTTTTAATGGAGTTGCTTGGAGACTTTTGTCATCATGGTGTAGTTTTTGCCAGGATACTGGCTTACCAGTAGCTGTACCTTCTAGATACAGGTGTATCGTTACTACAATCAATTGCACACAGGTCTCCAAAAACAGATCTCCATTTAACTAAGTATGTGACTTCTAAAACCAAATGGCTGCACCCATGATGATTTGGTGTGTCACACTAAAGGGGGTGAATAGCTTGTGATCAATTATTTTGTGTTTTATATCACAGGACCAGGATATCGAGGCTGGGGGCTAAGTACGGGCTGGTGCAGATTACTACTTGAAGCAGCAGAACCCAATGTTGGGATGGAGCCAGGCCAAATTGAAAAGGTAAAAGGTGCCGGAAAGATCAGGGTGTCAGGGCCAAAGGCAAGGTTTGGGCAGATTAAGAACGTGGATTTATGATGTTTACTCAGCTCCGCGCTGAACTACAGGACTCTCTTGGGGACTTCAGTTCAGGAACACTATTTATTTGCATGATTCTCCTCCCTCCCCATTGCACACTGAGTGTTCGACAGTCCTTTTTAATGGGTTATTCTCTTATATTTTTAACCCATATGGTGTTTGTTTCATGGCTGCCTGTTAGGAGAAGATCTAGGTTGTATAATGTATACTTTGATAATAAATAGTACTTTGAATTTTGAGAACAACCCGTTTCTTAATGAGGCATTCCAAACTCCTCATCAATACATTGAGCCCAATAATACCCTAATTTTCTTTATCGTGTGCCATCTTGTTGACTGCTTTTTGAAAATCCAAATACATGGCCACTAACTCTCACTTTAGAACTCTAAACTTTACGATCTCATTCAGATGCCCTCAACATTTTTTCTTTAATACATGTTAACTCTCTCCAATCACACGATTTAAGTGAAGTGTTATCAGGAACCATATTAAGACATCATCACTGATTTTTTTTTTGAATAGTGGATTACACACTTCACTTTCCAGGTCAAAGCGATTAAGATCAAAATCAAATCAAAAGCACTTTCCCTCAAAACAGCAGGATGCAGAACACGTTTGGGGAACTTCTAAGAACTTAAAACAGGTTGCAAACAAATCTCTACATGGTCACTGCCTAGACCAAGGGTACCCAACCTTTTAAAAAATGCCATGGACCCCTGCCATTAACTGAGGGGTCTGTGGAACCCCTGGCCTAAACACAACCCGTGGTCTCAAATATACTAATAGCAGCCCGCTTTGAAGTAAACTCTAATAAGCACCTATGGATAATACAAGTTGAAAAAATATTATACATAAACAGGAAATGTCACAAACTTTTGTTTTAATTTTGTTCTAATTGTTTTCTTTCTTGGATAAAATGTTGGACATGCAACTGTAAATGACAGACAGTAGTAATGCAGGTAGATTATCAAATTATAGAATCAGTTTGGATGTAGCAAGAACCAGGACACTGAAAATATTGGTAGATCAAAAAAACCATTAAAAAAATGCATCTGCAATTTTTCCCCTTTCAGTCTGATGTTCACTCTAATGAAGCCATCATAACCAAAAATACTTGACACACAGGTTAATAAAGACAGGGGCCAACAAGATTCCTCAAAACAACCAATACTAAATTAAGCTGGATACATTATCTAAAGAGGTGCTCAGAGGATTCAACAACTTACCACTAGGCATTCGCAGTGACGACCAAATATCTTCAGCACCCCAATCAGCAGATATGGGAGGGCAGTTTATAACAGGACAAGTAGTGTTTCCAGACAGCACTGGTCCCAAACCGTTACTTCTGCCAGCAACTGCCACAAATACTGTATGAACACCATCACCTGAATGTTAAGAAATAAAATGCTATCAGATCCAGTTCTTTCAGATCGTCAGCTCCACTTGCATTTTAAATTCCAAATGTCAAGTAACCAATAAAACACAAGCTGGCTTAAAGATTGACAGCACCACATTCCTGTGAAACAAATTAATCTTGTACTGTAATACAAGTTATTATAAAAGATAGTGCAATAGTAATTATGAAGGAAGTTAGATAAGGGAATAGTGCAATAAGGTCTGTTTTTTTGAGAAATATCAACTCAACATCAATAAATGGACATCAAAATACTAGATGCCAGAAATCTGCAAATAAGAGCTTCTACTTGAAACATCAATCACTTTTCTTTCCATAAATGCTGTTCAACCTGATGACTTTTCCCAGCAATTTGATTTTATGTAAGCATCATTTCATTCCCAACTTCAGCAAGGCTACTTGGGTAGACAGGAGATGCTGAGGAAATGAAATGTACAAGTATGTGAAGTCAAGTTTATTGTCATTTTACTATATACATGTATAGAATGTTATAGCCATATAATGTTTACAGAATCGAAGCAAAGTTTTCCAATTAAAACAATTTTATATTGTCTAATGATCCATAATTGGGGCCACAAGGCTAGGAATTTCTTATGAAATCCAATTTGCTTTCATATCAAGTCCAAAATGCAGGCATGCAAAAGAAATTAACCTAATGATTACATGCCTGTAGAAAGTTTTACATCAGACAGCAACTCTGTACACCAAACCAAAAATCATATGACTGGAAGCAAGGCATCAATAGAAGATAATTTCATGTACTGCATGTGATACCATTACAGCTAGACAAGCTGTTCTTTGCTTAATATTCCAATTTTCATACATCTCCCCTTTCTGAAGGACAACAGGAAAATATTCAGTGTTCCTAAAAATGAGTGGCATGGAGGATTCAGTAACTCATACTATACATCTTAATCGGTAATTTAAAAAACACCTTGAATCTAGCATTCTCTGCCACAAAAATGAATGGGTTGATCTGCAAAAGACACCCAAGGCAAGATAACTCAGGAAATTGTTAAAATGCAAAAATCAAAAAACTTGTTAAGCTATTGCTTCTTTTGTATTGTTGCAACTTAATTGATAAAGCTGTTGCGTTTATAACCAACATGTACAGTTACTCATTGTGGTCACATAGCAAGATAGGTTAAATTAAACCTTGAAAGTAAAACAAAAAAAGACAAATCTCAATGCTGTTGAAATAGCGATTGCTAAAAAAAATAAAATCTAGTATTAAGGACCATCACTTAATCACATCAGCCCAACACTTACAATCAATTTTAATTAGCAAATTCAACAATACACAAATTGATTATAATGGTTTACATTAGGTTTCCTCAGGATATTAAGTATTTATAACTTAATAACACTATATATTGTGATTAACAAAGTTCAACATTGAGACCTCAAAAGGATTGAAATTCACAAACTCCCAAGTATTTTGATTGGAGGTATGACATTACTGTGGTCAAACCTAGCTTCCAACACAATGATCTTTTAAAGATCAATGGCAAATAAATGTAGATGTACTTGATTATCAAAAAACAACAGGTACTCAAAGTCAGCAATAAATTCTGCTCCAAATGCAAATCAGTTAACATCTGAAAAAATCAAAAAATTGCCATTGTGCTTACACAAGTGATTGCACCAGAAATTCCTTAACCTTTGTCTTCCTTTCAGGTTAAGGAATTTCTATGTAGTCTTTCCTCAAAGGAAACCTACACAGAAAGAACCACATTTTGTTACTGCTTTCAAGATAAATAAATGTTAAAACAATTTAAATGCAACTCACCAGTTGCATCAGAATAGCAAATACAGAAAATGGATTGCTAGTATCAAAGATTATTTGGCAATTTTAGGAAAAAAATTTCAAGACTTGGATAAACAGAACACAACCTTCGAGAAGAAAAATCAGTGATTCCAATCTTCTATTCCCCATTCATACTTCCCCACCCTCTCCCAAAGGTCAAAACTTCTCTGAGGGAGAGAGAAGTTAATGGTGAAAACTTGGGGAGGCAGCTAGAACAAGACATAGATGAACCAAGGTGGAATTCGTGGAAGACAAAATTGCACGAGAAAAAAAATTTCTGGTGGGAATTGTAGAGAAAATTAGAAATAATGGAAGAACAAAGCCACCTACTAACTACTGCCAGTTTGCTTTTCTCTCTGGCTACCAAGAGAATTTAGTTCCCATTTTAAAACTAAAAAAGGGAAACATTCAAGTATATCAAATATATCACTAAAGACTGCAAAAAAACCCACAAGCAAAAGTTAGAAAATATTGCAGTTCATGAACAAGTACGGTATATTTAAACAGCTCTTTTAGCCGACAGGCTTTGTGTGATAGTTCAAATCTGTGAATGAGAAAGAACTGCATACAAATGGAATGGGACTGATATTTTCTTTTAGATTATGAGATTCCAAGGTCAAGATTGCAGATGTGTTTTGGAATCCACTTGATATTTCTCCCCATAAATACCAGTGCGGAGATCAATTTAAAATTCAAACAAAATTAGGCAGAGCTAGTGGGAACTGTTTAGCATCAGCCAATTCAGATTCATTGCTCGTAATTGGCTGAAGACAGCTAATTAATGCAAAAATTCCCATATCTTGTAGTGAGATGAATTTGAAATGTCCTTCCCAGCTATTTGCAATACACTATATTGTGTTTATATTTTGTAAAACAAAACAAATCCACAATTAGGCTTTTTAAATTCCCATTAAAGTAGCACAAAATCTGAGTTAGAATTTTAACCCCTATTCCCCAGACACATGTATAATCATAAAGTTTGCTTACCTTCATATTCTGCTTTAATTTTCAATGTCTCATCTGTACCCTTATGAGCTGATGAAATCCTCAGTTCACAAGGTATGCCATAATTTGCACATGCTTGTTTTATTTTTTGGCCATGGCCAAGATCACTGCTGGATCCCATAATTACCACCACTCTTTTGGAAAAGTTTGTCACTAGCAGATTCTGCATGGATATTTGAATAAATGAAGTTAATGTAGTTTTCCTTTCAGTTTAGTGCAAAAGATTAACATCAGATTCAGAAAGTTTTCCTGTTAACACATTCACAATTTTATGCATTTGCAATGCAGCAATAGATCCAGAATTTAAGATTGTTAGATCAGGTACTATCACAGACCAGCACAGAAATTACAGACAGTATCAAGTGAGCTTAATAAAATAAATAATAAATGGCTATCCAAGAAAGCAATGGAATGGTCAAGACTGGAAATTTGAACAATGCATGGTCGTAGGCAACTTCCTTTAATCAGATAACATCCATTAAAAAGATGCTTAGTGATTTACAAACTAAAGAAACTTTGAAAATACCTGTACTTTTTCTGCTACCCATTCAAAGTTTCTCTTGACTACTTGCATAGCTTCAGGCGTTACTTCTTTGAGATCACGATAAACCTAAAAGGCAAAAATACAAACTGAACACAGCCTATCCATAAAAAACAAACTGTTAAATTCTGTTTTCTTTTTTAAAAAGCTACTGGTAACATTAAGATACAAACTCAAAGGCAACACTCTTGCAAACTATGTCTGCAATTAGGAAGCAACTAAAATGAACGCACTATTTTTAAATGAAGAAAACAATATTCAGCTAAATCCCATTTCACTAAAACAATACAGGAGTTCAAAAGTAATCGTGAGCAAAGCAAAGATCTGAAGAACACTGTATTTAAGTTGATGACAACAATGACAGCAAGTTACCAGTTACTTCTCTAGTAGGAAGCATTTTTCAATACTGTATAAAAATTTATCAACTTCAGTTATGATTAAAAATGAATATTTACAAAGTTTCAAAGTTACAATGAAGTTGGAAATCTCCAAATCCATCTAATATTGCTTACAAAAAGGGCATAGTAGGAATCTACATTCCATTCCAACCCTTCAAAATTGTAATCTAGGAGAAACACTATTCTATTAGAAGACATTGTTGAACTGTATGACGAATGAAAAATAAGCTGGTGAGATCGATTTAATTTTATAAAACACAAAACCGACAAATAAGGAAATCACTAAAGACTAAAAATAATCAGCATAGTGGACAAAAACAATTACGGCAATATTTGTTTTAGTTTTCCTGCAGTCTAGGAGGAAACATGCTATACCAATCCAAGATCTCTTTACATCTGTCTTTGCAACAGGTGCCTTAGCCCCTGACAAAATCTAGCAGCTTTGAGCGAGATCATGATGTGAAATAGAGATCTGGGATTTAAGCTACACTTAACTCCTCAGAGGGAGTAAAAAAAATTCAAATCTATAGACTAAATACTGACCTGTTTATCCTTTTGCAGGCTTCGATCCCCTAAAGGCCACAATCTCCAAGAGTCATTGTCAATCACATCAGCAAGTAAAATCTCCTTGGTAGAAGCACAAACTCCAAATTCCACCTACCAAAAAGAAACTATTAATAAGTTCATACAAAAAATACAGCTTGCTTTGTTACATTGGAAGATAATTACTTACTTTCATATCCACAAGTGTACAGTCTTGAGTTGCCCAGGCCTTCTCCAATATCTCAAACACAGCCAAGGTGGTACGATTCATGATATCTACTTCACACCGTTCAATTTGCAGCCCTCCACAGTTAAAATGAGCTTCAATCACTTGTTCTTCAGACCACTGTGGATCATTGTTGGCATCATCCTAAAAGAAACTTGCAAATTAGTTACTTGACATGAAAATCTCCTAGCATCAATCTTCATTAAACTATTTGTTGCTTGAGCACCAAGTCTAGGCTGACAATAGAACAATCGGATCTCTGTACGGTTAGAGGTTCTGACCTTCAGATATTTGCTCTCAGGTAAATGTATTTTTTAACAAAAGGCTCAAAAGACCACTGGCAGTATTGTGATGATCCTCTGTCCTATTTGATATTTATCCCTTGTCGTGGTTTCTTCGTGCCTCACAAATGATCAGGAGACGCAGAAGATTCTTCAAGAAGGGTTAAACTTTAATTTGCAAATCAAAGCTGAGACAGTCATTGAGCTAGTCGCTGATTGCCCACCGATCCCCGGACACAGCATTTTTTATAGCAATCTCCTGGTCCAGTTGTATTAGCATATGTAATCGATCTATAGTTGCGTATTACACGTACTACACGTATATCATGTCCCTATTGTTTCTATCAATTGACTTAATCATGTTTTAATCTACATCTCTTAGCTACTTCTCATTAACACACCATTGTCTTCTACATTCTTAAGATTTCAGTCTCCTACCAAATTGGGTACATGCATAGCAAATAAAAAACTCAGAACTGAGCAATGTTCTCATCTACATTTCTTTAGTTCTTTAGCTACCTCTCATTAACACACCATTGTCTTCTACATTCCTAAGATTTCATTCTACTAAATTGAGTACATGCATAGCAAATAACTGACTTCATAGTTAAAATTTATACTTTTATAGTCCAAAAAATTTATACTTTTATACTCCAATACCCTCAACCTCACTAGTCACTTTATTTCTTAAGATGCTCACCTGTCAAATATTAGCACTTGGCTTTTCCTCCACTATAAAAATGACAGCACCAATAATTTCATTTTAAAGTCAAATAATACAACACAAATCAGTAGTTTATGCTGACCATAACTATCTATACTAATCCCATTTCCCTGCACTTGGTTAGAAGGTTTCTTTGTCTTGGTAATTGAAGTGCTGATCTAGATACTCATTTGACTTGAGTATCTGCCTTCAGGGACCATTGCAAATTCCAATCATCTTTAGGATGGGGAAAAACTTGTTCCACAGATCCCCTCTAAACCTGTCGTGGTTTCTCGTGCCCCACAAATGACCAAGAGACGCAGAAGATTCTTCAAGAAGGGTTAAACTTTAATTTGCAAATCAAAGCTGAGACAGTCATTGAGCTAGTCGCTGATTGCCCACCGATCCCCGGACACAGCATTTTTTATAGCAATCTCCTGGTCCAGTTGTATTAGCATATGTAATCGGTCTATAGTTGCGTATCACATGTACCCCACGTACATCTTGCCACTATTGTTTTTACCCATTGACTTAATCATGTTCTAATCTACATCTCTTAGCTACCTCTCATTAACACACCATTATCTTCTACATTTTTAGGATTTCATTCTCCTACTAAATTGGGTACATGCATAGCAAATAGCAAGTTTAAAATTTATACTTTTATACTCCAAGCAAGTCTAAAATTTATACTTTTATACTCCAATATATCCCCTCTTTGAGGGTCTCACACAGAGAAAAGACTAAGAGTCTGTGCACAAAAGCCCCAATAAACTCAAGCACTTATTCCCAAATCTCGGGTTAAAGTATAATTTTCTGCGCCACGACCTCAAAGTATTCTCTCCCTGTTACCCTGGGCCACTGAGCCAAAAACCTGTCCCTCTGTATCTGAGACAGGGAAAAAGACTAATCAGCCCTTACAATCTACTCCCACACTGTCGTTTTGCTCTTGTTCATCCTGCAGGTGTTGTAGGCTGTAACGATACATTTTCGGTGTTTCTTTCTCCACTAAGCTTGCTTCAGTAATTGCCATGAGCATTGGAAATTGTTTGGTTGCAGCACGTACTACAAGAGATTTGAGACAAGGAAGAAAACAGCACAGCACAAGCGCACAGCTCAACAATACTGACAGTTATTGCTATTTTAGTCAGCCATGCTCCCCATCCTCCGAGTCTACTTTCCAACCAGTCAGAGAACTGATGTTCAAATCCTGCATTCTGTTTGACCTCCGCCCGCAGATTCTTTAATTTATTCATTGCTCTGGTGAAAGACCCTTCTGGGCTAGTATTGTTCGGTATGAAAGTGCAGCATTGTTCTCCAAACATTACACACACACACCCATTTTCTGCCAAAAGCCAATCCAGTACCTGTCTGTGTTGCCACGCCATCCTGCTAGTTGCATCCAGCTGTTGCCCTAAGGCCTCCAGTGCATCATCGGTGTAGTTGATGAATCTCTGTTGATTGTAGTATATATAGTTTATCCATTCAACATTTTTGCTTACCCCTATCACAGGTATGATAGCTTCCCAGTGAGCATCTCATGCGGTGTCAGGCATGTCATTCGATTAGTTTGCATGCGGTAACTCATCAATGCTAACGGTAAAGCATCGACCCAATTAAGTTTAGTGTCTGCACAAATTTTGTTTAGTTTGGCTTTCAGGGTTCCATTAATTCTCTCTACCATGCCCTGCGACTGAGGGTGGTATACACATCCAAATCTTTGCTTTATCCTCAGCGCCTGTAGTACCAGTTTGACCACTTTCTGGATAAAAGCTGAACCATTGTCAGAGCTAACTTCTGTAAGTATTCTAAACCGTGGGATCACTTCATTTGTCAGAAATTTTACCACTGTCTTTGCCCCTTGATCTCTTGAAGGTACCACCTCCACCCATCTGCTAAATCGATCGATTACTACCAGCATGTATCTTTTCCCTCTCATTGTCTTTATCATGTCTACGCAATCAATCACTAGATGTTTAAATGGTCCTTCAGGTACAGGAATGTGACCTATTGGGGTTGTAATTCCCTTCCGAACATTATTCTGTGCGCATACCTCGCACTGTGACAAGACAAAGTCCACTGAAGCCTGTAAATAAGGTGACCAAAAACCATCCTTCTTTATTTTCTTTATCACTTCCCCCCTTGCACAATGGTCCATCCCATGCGCTTCTGAAATCAGAAACATCAGTAGAGGGGTGGGCGCTACCAACAAACCATCTTCCATGCTCCACAAGCCTTCCGGGTTCTGCTTGGCCCCCCTTCGTCTCCACATTGTCTGTTCTGCCAAAGTTGCCTTCCCTTGTATTTCAATTAGGTCCTCTACCACAGGTTCTGGAGCTAGGCTTACCTGGGGGGCAATGACAGCTGATGTACATCCAGACGCTTTTCTGGCTGCCTCGTCCGCAGCTTGATTTCCCTTTGTTATTACATCATTTCCCTTTTTATGTGCCTGGCATTTTACTATAGCCAATGCTTTAGGTTTCATTATGGCTTTTATTAAGTCTAGAATTTGCTGACAATGTTGTATGGGATCTCCATTACTTTTTTAAAAACCTCTCTGTTTCCACACTGCCCCGAACAAATGGCATACTCCATGAGCATATGCCGAATCAGTATAGATGTCTACTTTCTCACCTTCCATCATTTCACATGCAGCTGTCAGGGCTTTGATTTCCGCTAGTTGGGCAGAACACGGTTGGGGTCATGGCTCCATCCTAATAATCTTATAGCTCGACTGATCCTGCTGCACTACTGAGAACCCTGCGTGATTTCCGTCATAATCCCTATAACAAGAGCCATCTACGAACAGAACCTTTTTATCTGCATCCTCTAGTGGTTCTGCCCGTAAATCTGCTCTCAATTTGGCAAATGCCATCATCTTCCTTACACAATCATGGGGTTCTCCTTCATAGTCCAAAGGGACAAAATCGGCTATATTACTGGTAGTGCATCTTTGTACAGTTACATCTGGAAATTTCAATAGCATCTGATACGCTGCTATCCTGGCTGGCGTCAGCACAAATTTCCCCCTTTCTAGCAATTCTGCTACTCTGTGGTGTGTGTACAGAGTCACAGGATAGCCCAGGGTTACCGATGATGCCTTTTCATATGCATAGTACAGCACCGCCAATCCCTGATAACAGGGTGGGTACCCCTGAGCCACCTCATCTAGTCTTGTACTGTAGTATGCTATTGGCTGCTTTGCTTTTCCTGTGCCTGTCTCTTGTGTTAGAACCACTGTGACATAACCCTCCTGTCGGTTGGATACATACAAATGAAAAACCTTCTCATAGTCAGGCAAAGCTAATGCTGGTGCTGACTGCAATTCCTGCTTAATAGTATTGAAAGCTATCTCCGCCTCTCCATTCCACTGTAAGCCGTTCTTCAAATTTGTATGTCCTGCTTCTTTCATTATCTTTCTCAAAGGTGCCACAATCTCAGCATATTCTCCTATCCAATCTGAGCTGTACCCTGCCATTCCCAAAAACGTCATCATCTGCCCTACAGTCTGGGGTTTGGGGGCCTTAGTTATTGCCTCAATCTGATCTGGTGCTATCGCCTTCACTCCCTTGGATATTACCCTGCCTAAGTACTCCACTTGCTGCGTGCAAAATTGCAGTTTCTTTTTGGATACTTTATGTCCTCCGTGCGCTAGCTTCTCTAACAGAGTTATAGTGTCCTGCTCACACTGTTCCTCGCTGTGGGAGCAAATCAACAGGTCATCCACATACTGTAACAATGTACTTTCCAATGGCATGCCCTCTAGGTCTGCCTTCAATACCTGATTAAAAATGTGTGGTGAATGTTTAAATCCTTGCGGCATTCTGGTATAGGTATACTGAGCACCTCTGTAAGTAAATGCAAACAGATACTGACACTGGTCGGCCAGAGGAATGCTGAAGAAAGCCGAACACAAATCAATCACTGAAAAGTAACTTGCTTCTGGTGGAACATTAATCAAAAGCGTGTGTGGGTTGGGGACTACCGCTGGCCAGTCCTCTACCACATCATTTACCGCTTGCAAATCATGCACCAATCTCCACTTAGATTTATCTGCTTTTAAGACCGGCAGCAACTGGGTATTGCATGGACTGTTTGTTCTTTTAAGCACTCCTATTTCAAGCAACCCCTGCACTGTCGATGCTAGTCTCCTGGGTGGAATTGCTCCCCTTTTCAGCTTTATTTCCACCGGACTAGCTGTTTTTATTTTCCCTACGTCCATGTCATGCTGTGACCACAGAATAGACGGCAACTCATCTAACCTTTTATCTTTCTGCTGGCCTCTTTCCTTTCCCAGCAAGGGCATGTGTGGTTGGGGAGTTATTTCGACCTCTCTCACTGTTATCTACACTTACCATTATTTTAATGCAATTGTTGTCTTCTGATATCCACACCTCTGGCTTGATTTTCCTCCACACTGTTACGGTTTCAGCACTCTTAACTAAAGGTCCTAAGTCTTTAGACTGATATCCCTTGTTTACCAACAACGTTACGTGGGGCGCAGCCTCCGGTATCCTGTACCATTTTTCTAAAAAGGTGTTCCACTTAACTTGTAAAGCTGCCCCTTGCTTTCCAATTATCACAGCCTCCCCTTCCAGGTGCTGCTGGGTACATGCCTCCAGGTGCCATCTCTCCTCTAACTCCCTGTTCTGAGTCTTGTCAAAAATCACTGTACAATGTAGCTCAGATTTGGGCATTACAGCCCTGGGTAATATAGCCTGCACGCCGTTTTTCCATTTTTCCCAGGTTTCCTGAATCTGATCTGCGATGTCTCCTATCCAAAAGACATTAGCCTTCTTGTCTTCTCGCACTATCAATTGAGCCCCTGCTCTTTCCACACTCAGCCCATTTCTGGTGCATTCTAATTTTAATTCCAGTTTCAATAAGGCATCTCTGCCTAACAAATTAATCAGAGTTCCTTTAAATACTAGCACCGGCAAAACAATTCCTTTATTTCCCATTCTCAACCGCACTGGAGCCGTGCACTGTGTCAACTGTGTTTTCCCCGAGAACCCTACCGTCTTAATAAACTTTCCTGACATGGGAAGGTGAAGGGCATACTGTGGCTGTACACAAGTGTACGTGGCTCCAGTATCTATCATCATTGGTGTCAGTTGCCCTTCTAACATAACCTGAACAATGGGTTCCTCATCTGCCTCCCTTGTTATCATTGGGTAATGTCCCTTCCCACTCAAGTTCTCGGGGCACCCCTAATACCTCGCATAGGGGTTCACAGGTCCGCTTGGGCCTGTGGGGGCTGGTCCTTGGCTAAACTTTAGTTCCCTTCTTATCGGTTCCTGCTGGTGTGTGACAGGCCATAGTGTAAACGGACAATCTCTTCTCATGTGACCTGGCTGATTACATTCCCAGCACAATCTCTCTACCTCTCTTTCCCCCTGTTTCCTCACTGGTCCCCTCTGCCCGTAGCTCCTCTGTCCCCCTCCTTGGGACTTCCAGTCCTGTCTGGGCTGTTTGAATTTAGTCTGTTCCTGATAGGGCATTTGTGGGAATGCTCCCCCAAAGTCAATTATTGGCATGGGGTTTTCCAGCCTTTGTCTTACAGTATGATCGGTCCCTCCATATAGCAGTGCTTTGTCCAGTTCGATGGCTGTACTCGAACCGGTGGTTGCTGGCAGCTTCTTTTTGTTTTTCTCTTTTTCTTTCTTTTTGAGTTCTTCGAGCTGCATTTATATTAACTTTCTTTGCACCTCTTCCTGCTGCTCAGCCAACCTTCGCTTGTCTTTCCGGTATTTCTCAACCACATGGACTACATGGTCTTTAAATTCTTGTGGGGTCATTGACGTTAGCCCAACCACCTCCTCCAGTTTGGATTTTACTTGTGGAGGCATTGCATCCAAAATGCTATGTCGGAACAGTGAGGTCATAAATAAGCTATTCTCCACCTCTTGCTCAGTCTCCAGTCTCCACCTTTTCAACTGGTTTTCTACGTAGGCTGCTGGGTTTTCAGTGTCTCCCAGTGGATCCCCTTTTAAGGCTTTGGGGTCCACTTTGGGTGGATAAAGCTTTCTGAAGGCCTGCCATACCCTCTGCCTCACTCTGTCAAACCCATCTCCATCAGTTCTTGGGTCGTTCGAGTTTACTATGCCAGCCATTTCCATTAGTTCGTTAAATTTGGAGGTTCCCATCAACCTTATCAACAGTGCCTTCAAATCTCCCATAGCCAATAATCGTCCCGCTGTTTCTTCTTCAAAGGCTCTAAACCATTTCCCTGCTCCTTCATGTAGATTGGGCAGAGTGTTTTTCAGCCCTTCTAGGTCGTGGGATCCCCAAGGGATATACTGCACTTGTCCTGATCCTTTAACTAACAATGGCATCATTCTTCCTCCTTCTTCCCACCTGCCCTGGCTCTCCTCCTCACCTGACTCCCCATCTGTCTCAGGATATGTCTTTACTGCCTCCCACACAAATGTCTCCGGGGTCCTGCTCTTCCCTCGGTCTCCTTGTGGAGTCCTTCCTTTCTGTCTTGATTCAATACTTGGTTGGCCCCTGGAGTATTTTTCGCATCTCCTCTGGCAATCCCCTCTCTCTCTACTTCCGCAAGTCACTCCCCTACTGCCTCCTTCTGCTCTTCTAGGCTTCTGCCTCCTACCTCTTCCCCACAAATTCTCACATCCTCTCTTTCTTTCCACTTAACTCTTGCTCCTCCAATGAGTCACTTTCTCTTTCTTCCTGCCTGTGTCTGTACACCTGTGGCAGGGACTCATGATCCTTACTTGTGCTTGATTCCCTTCTCTCTTGTGTTTCTCCAAGACTCTCATCTCCTATCTTTTTTCCACCTCTTCTTGAATGCCTCATCTCTTCCTGCCCTGATGAGCCACTTTCTTTTCTAGTCTGTTTATTTCTATAGTATAACCGATACTCCTCATACTCCTTTTCCTCTCTCAAGTATTTCATCTGTTCAATCCCTTCTTCCATTTCTCTCTGTGCCTGTTCCACCTTTATCCTTTCTGCCTGTATCTCCTTCCATATCGCCGCTTTTTCCTTCTCGTATTGTTTTTTTTCCTCCTCATTATACCAAACTTGCACTTCTCCCTGCATGTTTACTGTTCCCGTCAGCAGGGGGCACTGCTTAGGGGTTCCTTCCTCATTATAGGGAGGGGGCTTTTCTGTTTCTTTCGCATCCGGGTACGGAGCCGAAGCCAGCTTCTCACCGTACCCTTCCTCTCTCTCTAACAGGCAGTTTCTCCAGCACCTTAGTGTTTTCCTCGCTTGTAATCAATATTCTACCTGTCCTCCTCAGCCTTTCCCCCTCCGTTCTGAAGAGTTTTAGCACTTCCATTTCTCGTTCTCTTTTTTGCCCTCTTTTCTTAGATTTATCTTTTGGTTTGTAATTTTTAATTAGTCCCTCCATTTCTTCGCACAAACTTACATCAAACGTTTCTTCTCTTGGCCACTTTGTGACCAGGTTTTTGGTTCTTTTTTTTCCCATTTTTCTGAAGTTTTTGTGATCTCATGTTTATTTATCGGGAATTTTTTGCTCAGAATCTCTACTGCCGTTCCTTTACCTGTCACGTTATTCTCTCTTTTAAGTTATTTCAGAGATTCACAGTTCGTTTACTGGATATTATTTACTCTAATTCTATGCCTAGTCTATCGTCTATCTACCAGTGCTTTAAACTATATATTGGACTGTCCTTGTTTCCTATTCTGTTCTGCCCGTACAGACCTCTATTCAGAGCGGTACCCACAGAACTTGCTCTTTGCACCTTGTCTGTTCAGACCCTTATCTGTTAAGGCGGTATCCATGAGGATTTTCTACTCTAATTCTATTCTATTTTCCTTTCCCTGCCCGTTCAGCCCTTTGTTTCACATGAAGCGGTACCCACAGGGATTTACCAACACCACATGGACTTTTTCTTAACTTAACTTACCCTAATTCTATGCCTAGTCTATTTTCCTTTCCCTGCCCGTTCAGCCCTTCGTTTCATACGAAGCAGTATCCACAGGGACTTACCAACACCACGTGGAATTTTTCTTAACTTCTTATTAACTTATTTGTACTTACCCTCACTGCAGTGTTCTTGATCAATCCTCTGAGCCTCCTGTTAACCCTCAATTCTGCCAGATTCTTTGGACCGGAGAGACACTTCGGCAGTGGTTCCACACTTCTGAGACTCCAAGACCTCCCTAAAGCCAACAGAATTCTTAGTCCAAATTGTCGCAAAAAGCGCTTACCTTTTGTTTGGGTGCACCCTTAATTCTGTTAGCCTTGTGGGGGTCCCTAGAGGACTGGGAAGTGTCCCCAGAGGACTGGGAAGCATCCCCAATCTGCCGTTTCCTTTCCGCGGGTCTCTTTCTGGTCCTGCTGCGGTCGCCAATTTTGTTGTGGTTTCTCGTGCCCCACAAATGACCAAGAGACGCAGAAGATTCTTCAAGAAGGGTTAAACTTTAATTTGCAAATCAAAGCTGAGACAGTCATTGAGCTAGTCGCCGATTGCCCGCCGATCCTTTGGACACAGCATTTTTTATAGCAATCTCCTGGTCCAGTTGTATTAGCATATGTAATCGGTCTATAGTTGCGTATCACATGTACCCCACGTACATCTTGCCACTATTGTTTTTACCCATTGACTTAATCATGTTCTAATCTACATCTCTTAGCTACCTCTCATTAACACACCATTGTCTTCTACATTTTTAGGATTTCATTCTCCTACTAAATTGGGTACATGCATAGCAAATAGAAAGTTTAAAATTTATACTTTTATACTCCAAGCAAGTTTAAAATTTATACTTTTATACTCCAATAAACCACCTATCCTTACCCTAATCAGATGCTCTTTAGCCTTAGGTATGTCTGTTACCTAACCCAGGGCCCTCAGTTCTGTATACTTCTATAGGTTTCGCCACCATTCCAAGGAGAACAAGCAACCAAAAGGCTCCATCCCAGGCATCATTCTAGCATAACCTTCTGCACCCTCTTCAGTTTAATTACATCTTTCCTAGAGAGTGATCATTTGAAGTACACAAAACTTTAGCTGTGGCCGAAGCACTGCTTTAGAATGTTTTTAACTACACTTTTTCCTTAAATCTTGGAAACTGCCCTATGTTCCAAACCTCATCTGACGATGGAAATCACCTATATTCTGCTTTTACGACTTATCTACCACCATTGACTCCTTCAGAGATTCCTGGACAAGGCCCGTTCTGCCACACTCCCTAGTGCACAACCATTTATTGCGTTGTTTGTATTCTCATTGATTGCACCCCTTTGCACTTAGCAGGATTATATTCCATCTATTATTGATCATGCATTTTTAAAATATCATAAGCAGCTTCAAGCCAACCTGACAAGATCACTGAGGAAAAAGAGTCCCTGGAGTCCTCCTGTATACTCTATGAAATTTTATAGCTTAGAAGACTTCATTGGTTTATTATTATCTTTTCAGAAAAGAGCCAGTGGCAACTCTTCTACAGACCCACTCAATTGGAATCATGTGACAATTCACGGCAACAAATGCTGTTTCTCCACACTGCTTCTCAAAAGCAGTTTTTATCCCTTTGAACAACAGGAATAATTAGCATGTTAGCATAGCAATTTGTGCAAACGTTCTACAGCATCTGTGATCATCTGGAGTTCAATTCCCACTGCTGTCTACAAGAAGTTTGTACATTTTCCCAGTGAGTTTCCTACTAGATTCAAAAGTAATTTGATTTAGGGTTTATAAGTTGTTGGTGTTAGAGGCATAGCGACCTGTGCAGGCTGCCTTCAGCATAATCCTCAGATATGTTGGTTACTGATGCAAAAAGCAACACATTTCACTATGTTGCAAATGCCGTATGTGACAAGTAAGCAAATCTTCAAAAATAAGCAGCAAGACACTCCTCGACTCAGTTGTACAGTTAGAAACAGGTTCCCTGGGCCATTACTTCTATACCAACCATGATGCCTGTTGATAACAATCCTACTTTCCTGTATTCATTCCATGTTGCTTTATGCCCTGCTCATTCAAGTAGTAGCCCAAAAGCGACTTAAACATTACTGTTTATGCCCCCAATACCTCCAGATGCCTACAAAAATCTACCCCTGCAGACTCCTTATAAACTCCTCCCATTCATCTTGAACCTACATCTTCTAGTTTTAGATGCCCTTGCCATGGAAAAAAGTTACTGGCAATCTTACTTAGCCACGCCTTTTAATTTTATACACTTAATCCCCATCACTCTTCAGCTTTCTTCACTCCAAGGAAAACAGACCTAGCCTATCAAATTGCTCCTGATAATTCAAGACTTGCAATTCAGGCAAACATCCTGTGAATCTCTTCTGCATCCTCTCATTACCTTCCTACAGTGTGCTGACCAGAATTCTAAATGAAGCCAAACCAAAGTTTTGCACAACTGTAACATGGCAACCCAATTCTTGTATTCCCATGTCTTGGCTGATGAGGCAAACTTATCATACGGATTGTTCATCACCCCGTGTATTTTCATTTTCAGGGAGCTATCTAATTTTAACTAAGGTTTCTTTTGTTCTTACCAGCCTCCTGCAGTAGTCTGAAGACAGACACGGTAGTTTTGGTAGAGATAGCGGCCTTGCCAACCATTTGGTCCTTCCTGGCTGCATTTCCAGCTGTAATCTGGTCCTTGGATTTGATCAACACTTGTCCTGGACAATCCAGTAGTTCATACACTTTCTTAGTCTTTCCTTCATTCAGCTTTTTCCGTATTTTATGTTCTGAAAAAATATTTCAACTTCATATGTTTAAAAAGATCATTGGATGAAACTGAAGAAACAGCCTTACAGTCAAGAAAACCAGTCCATTTAACAAGGTGCTGCACATGTCATAGTTACAGCGTTTAAGTATGAGGAGGGAAATCAGTGGGTAGGGAAAAGTGCTACTCTTGCCCCTATACCTCTTGTGGTGAACTAGATATACTTGTCTGACTGCTCCTGTGGCTCCTCCCACAGACCCTGCTGACTGCTCCTGTGGCTCCTCCCACAGACCCCTGTATAAAGGCGACTGTGGGCTGCTGCTCTCCCTCATTTTCCCCAGGATGTAGTGTTGTTTATTCTTCTAGTCAATAAAAGCCGATATCTCGCTTCCTAAGTCTCAGCGTGAGTTATTGATGGTGCATCACCTCTTCCCTCACTACCATTCAGGGATCAAAACAATCCGTGAATCTGTCAGGGTCATCTATTGTACTCAGTGCTACCTATGTGGTGAGGAGTGTGGCTGTTCAGTTGTGTGGTGGCCGGCTCGTCATCGCTTTGGGACTGGTAGGGTGGCAGCTCAGGTAAGCGCTGGCCGAGCCCTGTCCTTCCCTGTTGCAGATGCACCCTGACAAGACGGGGGAGCGGGTTACAAAATGAGCCTTTGCAGACTGATCTGCTCATTCTGTAGTTTTACAGTGGGGAAATGCGCTTGTGATCGGTGTTTTCTTTTTGTTCCATTCTTTGCACGAACTCATTGCAGTTGTTGGAGATCCGAAACCAAACCAGAATGTGCAAGGTTATGCAATTGATCAGGTGGCGTGTGTAGGCAGAGAAACTTTCCAAGCCTTAAGACATTCTGGCCGATCTTCTTGACGAGACTATTTAATTATATGGGGCGGTGTTGTGATGGAAATGAGAAAGGTTCTTTGGGTCTCAAGGCAAGAGCTCTGGACACACAGTTTTAATAATAAGGAGTTTATTTACAAGGGGAGAAAAAACTTGGGAACAACAAAACAACACAAGTGTTCATACAAATGCACTTAGAATAGAGGAGTGTGGGAAAAGTTGGGTCTGCAGTACAATTCATAGGAAAACGGTGTGGGGACGGAGTACAGGTACACATACAAGCAGGGGAAAAGGAACTACAATACTTGCCCCCCCACCCTTTGGCTATGGGCAAGCATGGCTCTTTGCTAAAGGGACAACAATAAACGCTCCCACAACCCTATTCAATGCGCACCTTACCTGGAGTGAAGCAGGGTGGTCCCTCGAGGAAGCCAAGCACAATGTAGCACCCTTTATAGGTCAGGGGGCCAACGGCTTGGTGCTAGACAGGTTAATCCAATTAGGTGGCCAATGGTTAAGTGTGCATTGATTAGTTGGGAGGGGTGAAATGTTGACTGGCAGGTGGAGTGACCTCCGACCAGCTGAGGGCAGTACTGTCACGGGACAGGCACAGCTCTCTGGTTACAGGCGGGTAGCATTTTTTTCGAGTTATATCTTTTAACTGCAAAAACAGTCACACGTGTGCTGAAATTTGATGAAAAGCAAATCCAACAACGTCTGTGGAGAGATGAAATAAAGGTAATGTTACTGCTGGACTAATTTGACGTTATTGAATGTGGCATTAAAGCTGGCTGCACTTTGCCAGTTTTTTTAAAAAAAAAATTTATTAGTTTTTCAAAACATTTTACAAAATTAAAAACCCCAAATCCCAATGAGGAGCATTAATACAGTGCAAGATTAAGCATACAATAACAATATGCTACAAAGGAAGAGAATTTAACAAAAAAACACCTAAATTAAGGACAAGTGAGCTTAGCGTCCTCCCCAAGCCCCACAACACAAGAAAAAAAAACAACAACTCCAGACCAACCACCACACAGTATAAAGAGTATAAAGTCCGGACAGTCAAACTCCCAGACTGTGAATACACTTAGCAACAGAGGATAATAATGCCTACTACCAGAAAAAAAAAGGAGCTGGAAGCAAGGGACCGAAAAGAAGAAAAAAAAAGAAAAAAAACCCCCTAGTCAAGAGGAAGGTTATGAAAGTACTCGATAAAAGGTCCCCAGACCTTATGGAACTTTAGATCCGAATTAAGAACTGAATAATGAATTTTTTCAAGTGGGCGGGGCAACATCTCTCCATCTCTCCATCTAAGGAGGATCAAGCGTCTCACCAGGAGAGAGGCAAAGGATAGTATTCGGCATTTGGTCGGACCCAGACATAAATCTGTCTCGCCCCAAAAACCGAACAGAGCAATTAAGGGGTTTGGTTCTAGGTGCTGATTCAGAATACCCGATAATGTAGTGAAGACATCTACTTTGCCAGTTTTTAATTCTGGGGGGGAAAATTCACTGCAACCATTTGCAAACTGAATGCTTTGCTCAGTGAAAATCAGCTTTTTATAACCTTTTTGCACATTTGTCAGTGCAGTACTGATATTCAATATTTGCAGTAAAATGCATTAAAACGTCATTTTGGCCCCTTGGTTGAATCTATTGCAACTAGTTCATAGGGTTAAATGCGACAAAGTTAATAGCTTCAAGCACCGTTTTCCTGCCCTATCCCTACATCCTTTAATTAACTGAACTACAGATGGGAGAGTTTTAGTAAGTTAATGTGTCGTAGTTTCATACACTTGCAGAGCCAGTCCTGTGTATATAAAGAAAGTTGCATTCCTGTGTTTGGATGAATTTTTTCCCTTACAATTAAACTAATTTTTATGATTTTCCAGAGCAATGTTCTGACCACATGTATCAGGCTATGTCCACACTACGCCGGATAAATCCATAACCGAAGCTTTTTCTCTTCGTTTTTACCCTTCGTCCACACTAAAACGGTGTTTTCGTCCCCCGAAACTGGAGCTTTTCAGAAACGCTTTCCAGGGTGGGTATTTTTGAGAACGCTGCTTGGGCAGATCAGTGTGGACGGGGTAACCGGAGAAACAGAAAACGCTATCAGACAGCAGCGCGCTATTTCATTGTTTTCTTGAACGCAACCTAACAATCTCAGAACAGATGGCAACGAGACTGACACCAGAAGAGTTAGAAATGTACTGAATAAATAAGTATACTCACTTTGCTCTGTTTTCTGTCCTTACTCGGTGAAAGGTGGTTTACCTATTTATGTAAGTACTTCTTTGACAATAGATGTGTAACAGCCTAATGTAACATTGTATGGAAATACAGGATAACACTGATGCAGACATGTTTTATACATTTAACAAGGTGCTTTATTAATGCAACAGTTAGTCAGTTTTTCAATGTTCGTCGTCAGCCGGGTCATACTGTCCGTGAACTCCCGGTCGGTTGCCTCCATACGCTCCAGTATTTGTTTTCTTTTTACTTTTAAGTTCTCCTGCGCGAGAGCCAACAGTTTTAAGTTTTTCTAGTCCATAACTGAACAAACGCGCACTTTCACGGCGAGATTTGACACAAAGCATGTCGCTTGTTTTTGGTAGATGTCCTGCGCATGCGCAGGAGTAGGAGCTTCGCCGAAATCTCCGTGTCAATGTAGACAGAGATGCTTTTAAAAACGCATAGTGTGGACGCCTATTGTTTTTACGCGAAACTGGCGTTTTCAAAATTAACCGGTCTAGTGTGGGTGTAGCCTTAGATTCCCCCTATGTAATCTAGTTATTGATCATGTGGAACATACACACCATTCCAACCAAATATTTCTCTACACACAAGCTTTCTCTCACACAAATATCGTACATTTATCCTTGTATTTTCTCTTGTTCTTTATTTCCTTCACTAACGGGATGTATGTCTCGCACAAAGGACAGTTGTTATGGTTTCTGGACGTTTCGTGCAGCAAGATCTAGACAACTTCCAAGCAAGGGCCAAGTAGTAAATAACATGCATCCCTCAGAAGTACTAGACAGTGACCATCTCCAAAAAAGCATGATCACCTACCTTCAAAGTTCAGAGAGAGTTTATTGTCAAAGTACAGATATGTCACCATATACAACCCTGTGAGACATTTTCTTGTGGGCATACTCAATAAGCCTAATGACTATAATATAATCAACGAAACACCACACCAACAGGGTAGACAGCCAGGATGTAAAAGAAGACAAATTATGCAAAACCTGCAATCCTTGTACCAATTGATCTAGTTGGTCAATTACTGCTGCTGCCTATAAAGAGTTTGTATGTTTTCTCCGTAACTGTGTGGGTTTCCTCTGGGTGCTCTGGTGTCCTCTCACAGTCCAAAGATGTACCAGTTTGTAAGTAAGTTGGTCTTTGTTAATTGTCCCATAATTAGGCTAGGAATAAATCGGCAGTTGCTGGGCTGTGTGGCTTGGAAAGCCAGAAGGTTCTACTCTGCACTGTATCACAGTAAGTAAAATTATGCCCATGTATTGTACTTAGAGGTTGCCCATAGTGCCTGTGAACTATGGGTGGATGGAGGGGCATTGCTCAGTTGCATGGTAGCCGTGGGGGGGGGGGGGGGGGGGGGGGGGGAGTGAAAGCTGCTTTTCAGTCTGAATGTTCATGCAGAGATATTCCTGTACCTCCTGCCAGATGTTAGGAGATTGAACAGGTTATTACTGGGGTCAGATGAGTTCATTACGATTTTTCCGAGCCGGCTGTAGACATTGTGAGTTGTAGATGGTTTCCATATAAGACCATAAGACATAGAAACAAAATTAGGCCCATCAAGTCTGCTCTGCCATTCAATCATGGCTGATCCTTTTTGTTAATCTCCTCCTCAACCCCAGTTCCCAGCCTTCTCCCCGTAACCTTTGATGCCATATCCAATCAAGAACCTGTCAATCTCTGCCTTAGATACACCCAGTGACCTGGCCTCCACAGCTGCATGTGGCAACAAATTCCACAAATTCACCACCTTTTGGCTAAAGAAATTTCTCCACATCTGTTTTGAAAGGGCGCCACTTTATCCTGAGGCTGTACCCTCTTGTCCTGAACTCTCCCACCATGGAAAGCATCCTTTCCACATCTACTCTCTCTAGGCCATTGAACATTCGAAAGGTTTCAATGAGATCCCACCCCCCTCATCTCTCTGAATTCCAGCAAGTACAAGCCCAGAGCATCAAACGTTCCTTGTATGACAACCCTTTCATTCCTGGAATCATCCTTGTGAACTTCCTCTGGACCCCCTCCAATGCCAAAACATCTTTTCTAAGATGAGGGGCCCAAAACTGTTCACAATACTCAAGGTGAAGCGTCAACATCACATCCTTGTTCTTGTATTCTAGACTTCTTCAGCTGAATGCTAAAATGGTCAGGTTAACTGGTACATAATTTCCTTTCTGCTACCTTCCTCCTTTCTTGAAGAGTGGAGTGACATTTGCAGTTTTCCAGTCCTCTAGCACCATGCCAGAGTCCAATGAGTTTTTGAAAGATCATTTCTAATGCCACCACAATCTTTAATGCTATCTCTTTCAGAACCCTAGGGTGCAGTTCATCTGGTCCAGGTGACTTACTAACCTTTAGGTCTTTCAGATTTTTGAGCACCTTCTCCCTTGTAATAATAACTCTACCCACTTCTCTTCCTTCACATGCTACAACATCAGGCATGCTGCTGGTGTCTATATCTGGTAGTTGTATCCCATTAATGTTCTGTGTAGTCCTGATAACTTGTTATGCTTTTTGGTTGATCTTACTGCAGCTAGTGTACCATACTGCCATGCAGTAGGTCAGCATGCTCTCAATTACACATCGGTAAAAGTTTATCAGCGGCTTTTGGGGATGATTTGCTTTCTTTAAACTCCTAAGATAATATAGGTGCTGCTGAGCCTTCCCTGCTATCAAGGAAGCTCTGCTGTGATGTTCACTCCCAAGAAGTTGATGCTGGAGACCCTTTCCACTGCTTCATCGTGGTAAAGCTTGTAAAGAATGATCAGGTACAGGAGGTACCTGAATGTATTTTAGTTATTTACCTAATAGAACCATCCCAAATCTGTGTTCTGTAATGCCACAAAGGGCAAAGGCATAGATACATAGAAACACCACAGCTTTCCGATTCTCTACAAGTAGGACGTTATGTTGACTTAGAAGTGAATCGTAATTCCTTCATGATTGCTGGATCTAAGTCTTGGAATTATCCAACAAACAGCTTTATAGAGTACTTTAACCAGAAAACTACAAGTTATAGAAGGTGGGCTGCTACCAGCTTCTCAATAGGAATTGGCAATAAATATTGACCTTGCTACTAATGTGTGGATGACTTGTCCAGTAGCAAAACAATTTTCCTATTGATTTCCACGTTTCTAATATGTTGTGCGCATTTCACACAGTTCCGTGTAGTGAGTTTGATGTTATGATCACTGTATGAGTACATATTTCAAATACAGTATTTACTGGGAGGATGTACTGGTGAAGACTAGTTTAGCATTCAAACTCTTGATGCTATGGAAGAGCTTAAGGACTAGAATCTTTCATGCCAAGGAAAAACTCCCAGCACAGATTCCTTCCAGTGCTTCTACTAAAAGTCAGGTGTAACATGCTAAATTATAAGAAAAAAATAAATCAAAAACTGAATGCAATTCATTTTATTTTTGTTTCAGTTAACCTTGCAATACTACCGATGGATTGGAAATGCTCCTAATGCCAGTGTAATTAATAAGTTAAACGTTGTTTAGCAACGTTTGATTGCATCACGGGTAGTTTAGTTCTTGTATCCTCCACATTCCTATTTGAAAGTCTATTCAAAGGTTACACAAATAGTGTTCCTGACTGACTTGTTCTTTCTAGGCAATTAATTCAGCAAAACAAATTTTTCCGTTACAGTTTGCTTCCTAAGTGCTTTCATACCCCAAACTGTTCACTCCTTTTCTTCCCTTCAGACATTCCAAAACCTCATTCTTTTGAAAAACATTTGGAAATTTGCCTTAGAAATGCACTACAAAGATGCATCAGTTTTTGTTTGATAATAAGAAATAGGTTGTGATATTTGTTGCTCTATGACAAACATTGTTATCTGAATGGAACTGAAGCCAAGGAGACCAGTTAATATGGAAAAGTTTGTGTATGTTCAGTGACTGTTTGGTCTTGTAAATCTTCAGCATTCAACTTAAGTTTGCTCTTCTCAGCAACAATCAGTATCTTTGCAAACTCTAAAGACAATTTTGGGTCCTTCTTATAATTTCTATTTTCACTTTTATAAGAATGGTAGAATTTAGGCAGAATAAGTTTTAATACAGAAAAGCTGCTGTCAATTCCAGAGCAATTGTACAAAAGAACAAATGAAGAGGAAGCCAAAGATCAGAGTCTGGATTGGCAAGTTCGCAAATTCTTGTAGTAGAATGTGCGATGGAAGCCAGAAATGGTTTCTGGTTTCAGCAGGGAGCAATCAAATTTTTATGTATTAACTATTATCAAATTGACCACATATTTTCTACTAAATAATCAGACCCAAATTAGAAGAAACTTCAGTGTCTTCGATTAATGTAACCAATGCTTGTCCTTGCTGGTCTGTGTATTGCAGATACACATACCTTAAACAATATTTGTTTTGCAATTAATAATTTCAGTTTTTTTGCAGTGTACTGCTGCTGCAACGCAACAAATTCAACATCCTGTAAGATGATGATAATTCTGCTTCTGAAATTTCATTTGCAGAGATAATAGGCATTGGTGTAGGAAAGAATGAATGTGATGGATAGTGATGCAGAGAGAAAGTAAATGATTAAAGTGGTGGTGCTGTCTGAATGAGAGTTGTAAAAGGAGAGTTGTGAGCAGGAGTTATGGAATGGTCTGAAATATTAGAGGACTTACTGGAAATGGGGGATGAGAATCAATGTTAGCAGATATTAATTTTTATAATATGGGGACTGGCTAAGAAAACCTTCAAATGGTGAATGGAATGCCAGACTTTGTCTCAAAATAACAAATCGAAGCCCTGATTAGACTGCATTACCTATGCTTAACATTCATAACAGGTATCTGTATGTTTCAGCTAAGGGTGCTTATATATGGGAAACTATATTGGTGCACATTCTGATTTGAGGAACATACCTCATATCTACCTCATTAATTTTGCAGAATACCTGTAAAGGCAAGTTCACTATGGTGCTTGTTCATCATGTTTAAGTTGAAGCATTAGTGTAAAGCTTTGTGTAAGAATGATTGAGAACAAATGTTAAGCATATTAATATGAAATTTAAGTGTATATTTACTTGGAATAGTTCTCTATCTCTTTGTTGGACTAGGATGTTCGAAGTTAGTTAAATATATTAGGGTTATACAGAGAAAGGGGTTATTGACACTAAGACCTGATAGCCTGATGGTTATCCAGTGAAAAATCAACTGTGTAACAATGTTGTTTGCTCTTTGCTAGATTAAACCCATTTATCAACAACTGCATGATTTATTTGCACTACAAAGTTCATTGTGTTACTTACACAGAGCACTTTGTGTGTTAATAGTTTAATCTATTCTATTAATAAAGTTCTGAAATAATTTCCTTCTGAAATGTCTTCCCTGTTATCCCTCTTAATTGTGCAAATTTTCTCCAGACACGATAATTAATTGTTGTCTTTTTATTGAGTAAACTGCATCATCATCTCAGATTTCCAGTGTCAGAGAAAAAACAACTGCAGTAATGTTGCTTTTAACTTGTTAGCCTGAATTTAATCTCAGTTGTATAAAACAAATGTGCAATGCAAGATACACCAGTGTCCTCTTCACCTTTTGAGAAGGTGAAACTTTTTGATCACATGTTTCTTAACTGCTTGTCAGCTTGCTTCAAGGAGATCCAGTTTGTCAAAATGTTTGCCCGTAGCTTGGCCCACACTAAATGATCAAATTGACCAAAGATCTGAGCAGCAAAAAGGGCAGCTGCCTCAGGAAACAGAACAGTGGAGCAGCCAAGACCTAGGAAAACAAATGGCACATTTAGAAAATGTCCACCTCACACAAGAAACAAAATACATTTCAATCACAAAGAAAATGACAAACCTCCACCCTCTACCCAATCCTCCACTTTTACTATGATTGAATTAAAAACACTCAGAGCTTTGCACATATGGACACTGCACTTTCTTCCCCCATTCTTCACAAAACTGCTCAAGCTCTGTCGGATTGCAAAGGATCGGGAGTGAACAGCCCTTTTCAAATCTAGACACAAATTCTCAATTAGATTGAATCTGGACTCAGTCTTTGCCACTCCAGAACATTGATTTTGTTGTTTTTATGCTATTCCCTTGTCGCTTTGGCTTTATGCTTGAGGACATTGTCTCACTAGAAACAACATCTTTTGCTGCATTTATTTTACCCTCTACCTTCACAAGCCTTCCAGGTCCTATGGACCTTAAGCCAAACATAGCATTTAGTCTGAAAGCCAAAAGCTCAATTGTGGTTTCATGAGGTGATAGAACCTTCTTCCATCTTACTTCATCTCCCACAAGTCTTCTAACAAACTCTAGCTGAGATTTCATGCCAGTCTTCCCCCCCCCCCCCCCAAATCCAAAACAGTGGCTTTCTCTTTGTCACTCTTCCATAAAGTTGCAACTGGTAAAGCATCTGGCAACAGTTGTATGCATAGACTCTCCCATCTCAACCACTGAAGCTTGTAACTCCTCCAGTTGTTGTACCCTCTTGGTGGCCTCCTTCACTAATCCCCTTCTTGCATGGTCTTGAGGACAGCCTGCTCTTGGTAGATTTACAGCTGTGCCAAATTCTTACTATTTCTAGATGACTGACTTAACTGTATGCCAAGGGACTTTCAGTGACTTGGAAATGTTCCTGTATCCATCTCCTGACTGATGCTTTTCAATAACTTTTTAATGGAGTTGCTTGGAGACTTTTGTCATCATGGTGTAGTTTTTGCCAGGATACTGGCTTACCAGTAGCTGTACCTTCTAGATACAGGTGTATCGTTACTACAATCAATTGCACACAGGTCTCCAAAAACAGATCTCCATTTAACTAAGTATGTGACTTCTAAAACCAAATGGCTGCACCCATGATGATTTGGTGTGTCACACTAAAGGGGGTGAATAGCTTGTGATCAATTATTTTGTGTTTTATATCACAGGACCAGGATATCGAGGCTGGGGGCTAGGTACGGGCTGGTTCAGATTACTACTTGAAGCAGCAGAACCCAATGTTGGGATGGAGCCAGGCCAAATTGAAAAAGTAAAAGGTGCCGGAAAGATCAGGGTGTCAGGGCCAAAGGCAAGGTTTGGGCAGATTAAGAACGTGGATTTATGATGTTTACTCAGCTCCGCGCTGAACTACAGGACTCTCTTGGGGACTTCAGTTCAGAAACACTATTTATTTGCATGATTCTCCTCCCTCCCCATTGCACACTGAGTGTTCGACAGTCCTTTTTAATGGGTTATTCTCTTATATTTTTTAACCCATATGGTGTTTGTTTCATGGCTGCCTGTTAGGTCTAGGTTGTATAATGTATACTTGGATAATAAATAGTACTTTCAATTTTGAGAACAACCCGTTTCTTAATGAGGCATTCCAAACTCCACATCAATACATTGAGCCCAATAATACCCTAATTTTCTTTATCGTGTGCCATCTTGTTGACTGCTTTTTGAAAATCCAAATACATGGCCACTAACTCTCACTTTAGAACTCTAAACTTTATGATCTCATTCAGATGCCCTCAACATTTTTTCTTTAATACATGTTAACTCTCTCCAATCACACGATTTAAGTGAAGTGTTATCAGGAACCATATTAAGACATCATCACTGATTTTTTTTTGAATAGTGGATTACACACTTCACTTTCCAGGTCAAAGAGATTAAGATCAAAATCAAATCAAAAGCACTTTCCCTCAAAACAGCAGGATGCAGAACACATTCGGGGAACTTCTAAGAACTTAAAACAGGTGGCAAACAAATCTCTACATGGTCACTGCCTAGACCAAGGGTACCCAACCTTTAAAAAAAAAAAATGCCATGGACCCCTGCAATTAACTGAGGGGTCTGTGGAACCCCTGGCCTAAACACAACCCGTGGTCTCAAATATAGTAATAGCAGCCCGCTTTGAAGTAAACTCTAATAAGCACCTATGGATAATACAACAAGTTGAAAAAATATAATACATAAACAGGAAATGTCACAAACTTTTGTTTTAATTTTGTTCTAATTGTTTTCTTTCTTGTATAAAATGTTGGACATGCAACTGTAAATGACAGACAGTAGTAATGCAGGTAGATTATCAAATTATAGAATCAGTTTGGATGTAGCAAGAACCAGGACACTGAAAATATTGGTAGATCAAAAAAACCATTAAAAAAATGCATCTGCAATTTTTCCCCTTTCAGTCTGATGTTCACTCTAATGAAGCCATCATAACCAAAAATACTTGACACACAGGTTAATAAAGACAGGGGCCAACAAGATTCCTCAAAACAACCAATACTAAATTAAGCTGGATACATTATCTAAAGAGGTGCTCAGAGGATTCAACAACTTACCACTAGGCATTCGCAGTGACGACCAAATATCTTCAGCACCCCAATCAGCAGATATGGGAGGGCAGTTTATAACAGGACAAGTAGTGTTTCCAGACAGCACTGGTCCCAAACCGTTACTTCTGCCAGCAACTGCCACAAATACTGTATGAACACCATCACCTGAATGTTAAGAAATAAAATGCTATCAGATCCAGTTCTTTCAGATCGTCAGCTCCACTTGCATTTTAAATTCCAAATGTCAAGTAACCAATAAAACACAAGCTGGCTTAAAGATTGACAGCACCACATTCCTGTGAAACAAATTAATCTTGTACTGTAATACAAGTTATTATAAAAGATAGTGCAATAGTAATTATGAAGGAAGTTAGATAAGGGAATAGTACAATAAGGTCTGTTTTTTTGAGAAATATCAACTCAACATCAATAAATGGACATCAAAATACTAGATGCCAGAAGTCTGAAAATAAGAGCTTCTACTTGAAACATTAATCACTTTTCTTTCCATAAATGCTGTTCAACCTGACGACTTTTCCCAGCAATTTGATTTTATGTAAGCATCATTTCATTCCCAACTTCAGCAAGGCTACTTGGGTAGACAGGAGATGCTAAGGAAATGAAATGTACAAGTATGTGAAGTCAAGTTTGTTGTCATTTTACTATATACATGTATAGAATGTTATAGCCATATAATGTTTACAGAATCGAAGCAAAGTTTTCCAATTAAAACAATTTTATATTGTCTAATGATCCATAATTGGGGCCACAAGGCTAGGAATTTCTTATGAAATCCATTTTGCTTTCATATCAAGTCCAAAATGCAGGAATGCAAAAGAAATTAACCTAATGATTACATGTCTGTAGAAAGTTTTACATCAGACAGCAACTCTGTACACCAAACCAAAAATCATATGACTGGAAGCAAGGCATCAATAGAAGATAATTTCATGTACTGCATGTGATACCATTACAGCTAGACAAGCTGTTCTTTGTTTAATATTCCAATTTTCATACATCACCCCTTTCTGAAGGACAACAGGAAAACATTCAGTGTTCCTAAAAATGAGTGGCTTGGAGGATTCAGTAACTCATACTATACATCTTAATCGGTAATTTAAAAAACACCTTGAATCTAGCATTCTCTGCCACAAAAATCAAAAAACTTGTTAAGCTATTGCTTCTTTTGTATTGTTGCAACTTAATTGATAAAGCTGTTGCGTTTATAACCAACATGTACAGTTACTCGCTGTGGTCACATAGCAAGATAGGTTAAATTAACCCTTGAAAGTAAAACAAAAAAAGACAAATCTCAATGCTGTTGAAATAGTGATCGCTAAAAAAAATAAAATCTAGTATTAAGGACCATCACTTAATCACATCAGCACAACACTTACAATCAATTTTAATTAGCAAATTCAACAATACACAAATTGATTATAATGGTTTACATTAGGTTTCCTCAGGATATTATTTATAACTTAATAACACTATATATTGTGATTAACAAAGTTCAACATTGAGACCTCAAAAGAATTGAAATTCACAAACTCCCAAGTATTTTGATTGGAGGTATGACATTACTGTGGTCAAACCTAGCTTCCAACACAATGATCTTTTAAAGATCAATGACAAATAAATGTAGATGTACTTGATTATCAAAAAACAACAGGTACTCGAACTCAGCAATAAATTCTGCTCCAAATGCAAATCAGTTAACATCTGTGCAAAATTGAAAAATTGCCATTGTGCTTACACAAGTGATTGCACCAGAAATTCCTTAACCTTTTGTCTTCCTTTCAGGTTAAGGAATTTCTATGTAGTCTTTCCTCAAAGGAAACCTACACAGAAAGAACCACATTTTGTTACTGCTTTCAAGATAAACAAATGTTAAAACAATTTAAATGCAACTCACCAGTTGCATCAGAATAGCAAATACAGAAAATGGATTGCTAGTATCAAAGATTATTTGGCAATTTTAGGAAAAAAATTTCATGACTTGGATAAACAGAACACAACCTTCGAGAAGAAAAATCAGTGATTCCAATCTTCTATTCCCCATTCATACTTCCCCACCCTCTCCCAAAGGTCAAAACTTCTCTGAGGGAGAGAGAAGTTAATGGTGAAAACTTGGGGAGGCAGCTAGAACAAGACATAGATGAACCAAGGTGGAATTCGTGGAAGACAAAATTGCACGAGAAAAAAAATTTCTGGTGGGAATTGTAGAGAAAATTAGAAATAATGGAAGAACAAAGCCACCTACTAACTACTGCCAGTTTGCTTTTCTCTCTGGCTACCAAGAGAATTTAGTTCCCATTTTAAAACTAAAAAAGGGAAACATTCAAGTATATCAAATATATCACTAAAGACTGCAAAAAAACCCACAAGCAAAAGTTAGAAAATATTGCAGTTCATGAACAAGTACGGTATATTTAAACAGCTCTTTTAGCCGACAGGCTTTGTGTGATAGTTCAAATCTGTGAATGAGAAAGAACTGCATACAAATGGAATGGGACTGATATTTTCTTTTAGATTATGAGATTCCAAGGTCAAGATTGCAGATGTGTTTTGGAATCCACTTGATATTTCTCCCCATAAATACCAGTGCAGAGATCAATTTAAAATTCAAACAAAATTAGGCAGAGCTAGTGGGAACTGTTTAGCATCAGCCAATTCAGATTCATTGCTCGTAATTGGCTGAAGACAGCTAATTAATGCAAAAATTCCCATATCTTGTAGTGAGATGAATTTGAAATGTCCTTCCCAGCTATTTGCAATACACTATATTGTGTTTATATTTTGTAAAACAAAACAAATCCACAATTAGGCTTTTTAAATTCCCATTAAAGTAGCACAAAATCTGAGTTAGAATTTTAACCCCTATTCCCCAGACACATGTATAATCATAAAGTTTGCTTACCTTCATATTCTGCTTTAATTTTCAATGTCTCATCTGTACCCTTATGAGCTGATGAAATCCTCAGTTCACAAGGTATGCCATAATTTGCACATGCTTGTTTTATTTTTTGGCCATGGCCAAGATCACTGCTGGATCCCATAATTACCACCACTCTTTTGGAAAAGTTTGTCACTAGCAGATTCTGCATGGATATTTGAATAAATGAAGTTAATGTAGTTTTCCTTTCAGTTTAGTGCAAAAGATTAACATCAGATTCAGAAAGTTTTCCTGTTAACACATTCACAATTTTATGCATTTGCAATGCAGCAATAGATCCAGAATTTAAGATTGTTAGATCAGGTACTATCACAGACCAGCACAGAAATTACAGACAGTATCAAGTGAGCTTAATAAAATAAATAATAAATGGCTATCCAAGAAAGCAATGGAATGGTCAAGACTGGAAATTTGAACAATGCATGGTCGTAGGCAACTTCCTTTAATCAGATAACATCCATTAAAAAGATGCTTAGTGATTTACAAACTAAAGAAACTTTGAAAATACCTGTACTTTTTCTGCTACCCATTCAAAGTTTCTCTTGACTACTTGCATAGCTTCAGGCGTTACTTCTTTGAGATCACGATAAACCTAAAAGGCAAAAATACAAACTGAACACAGCCTATCCATAAAAAACAAACTGTTAAATTCTGTTTTCTTTTTTAAAAAGCTACTGGTAACATTAAGATACAAACTCAAAGGCAACACTCTTGCAAACTATGTCTGCAATTAGGAAGCAACTAAAATGAACGCACTATTTTTAAATGAAGAAAACAATATTCAGCTAAATCCCATTTCACTAAAACAATACAGGAGTTCAAAAGTAATCGTGAGCAAAGCAAAGATCTGAAGAACACTGTATTTAAGTTGATGACAACAATGACAGCAAGTTACCAGTTACTTCTCTAGTAGGAAGCATTTTTCAATACTGTATAAAAATTTATCAACTTCAGTTATGATTAAAAATGAATATTTACAAAGTTTCAAAGTTACAATGAAGTTGGAAATCTCCAAATCCATCTAATATTGCTTACAAAAAGGGCATAGTAGGAATCTACATTCCATTCCAACCCTTCAAAATTGTAATCTAGGAGAAACACTATTCTATTAGAAGACATTGTTGAACTGTATGACGAATGAAAAATAAGCTGGTGAGATCGATTTAATTTTATAAAACACAAAACCGACAAATAAGGAAATCACTAAAGACTAAAAATAATCAGCATAGTGGACAAAAACAATTACGGCAATATTTGTTTTAGTTTTCCTGCAGTCTAGGAGGAAACATGCTATACCAATCCAAGATCTCTTTACATCTGTCTTTGCAACAGGTGCCTTAGCCCCTGACAAAATCTAGCAGCTTTGAGCGAGATCATGATGTGAAATAGAGATCTGGGATTTAAGCTACACTTAACTCCTCAGAGGGAGTAAAAAAAATTCAAATCTATAGACTAAATACTGACCTGTTTATCCTTTTGCAGGCTTCGATCCCCTAAAGGCCACAATCTCCAAGAGTCATTGTCAATCACATCAGCAAGTAAAATCTCCTTGGTAGAAGCACAAACTCCAAATTCCACCTACCAAAAAGAAACTATTAATAAGTTCATACAAAAAATACAGCTTGCTTTGTTACATTGGAAGATAATTACTTACTTTCATATCCACAAGTGTACAGTCTTGAGTTGCCCAGGCCTTCTCCAATATCTCAAACACAGCCAAGGTGGTACGATTCATGATATCTACTTCACACCGTTCAATTTGCAGCCCTCCACAGTTAAAATGAGCTTCAATCACTTGTTCTTCAGACCACTGTGGATCATTGTTGGCATCATCCTAAAAGAAACTTGCAAATTAGTTACTTGACATGAAAATCTCCTAGCATCAATCTTCATTAAACTATTTGTTGCTTGAGCACCAAGTCTAGGCTGACAATAGAACAATCGGATCTCTGTATGGTTAGAGGTTCTGACCTTCAGATATTTGCTCTCAGGTAAATGTATTTTTTAACAAAACGCTCAAAAGACCACTGGCAGTATTGTGATGATCCTCTGCCCTATTTGATATTTATCCCTCAACCTCACTAGTCACTTTATTTCTTAGGATGCTCACCTGTCAAATATTAGCACTTGGCTTTTCCTCCAGTATAAAAATGACAGCACCAATAATTTCATTTTAAAGTCAAATAGTACAGCACAAATCAGTAGTTTATGCTGACCATAACTATCTATACTAATCCCATTTCCCTGCACTTGGTTAGAAGGTTTCTTTGTCTTGGTAATTGAAGTGCTGATCTAGATACTCGTTTGACTTGAGTATCTGCCTTCAGGGACCATTGCAAATTCCAATCATCTTTAGGATGGGGAAAAACTTGTTCCACAGATCCCCTCTAAACCTCCTATCCTTACCCTAATCAGATGCTCTTTAGCCTTAGGTAGGTCTGTTACCTAACCCAGGGCCCTCAGTTCTGTATACTTCTATAGGTTTCGCCACCATTCCAAGGAGAACAAGCAACCAAAAGGCTCCATCCCAGGCATCATTCTAGCATAACCTTCTGCACCCTCTTCAGTTTAATTACATCTTTCCTAGAGAGTGGTCATTTGAACTATACAGACTGTCATTGGGTTACGAACAAGTTCCGTTCCTGAGTCTGTCTTTAAGTCAGATTTGTACGCAAGTCAGAACAAGTACATCCGGTATCATTTAGCATCAGTTAATCAAACATTTGTCTTAGTATATAGTATGTATTTTACCTTTCTATGCATATAAAACACTTAAGAAATGCCTGTATTCCAATAATTAAACCACTGCGTTGCTTAGTAATAATTGTAGCTTTCACCAGGGCAGGGCCTTTCACATGCTCCATTATTCTCACTTTATCCTTTAAAATTGTTCTGATCACTGACCAACTGCAAGTTAACACTTTTCCAATGACCGATGACGTTTCACCTCTACCCAAACGCTTTATTATTTCAACTTTATTTTCCAATCACGATCACTTCCCATCAATGGAACAGAAACACTGCGGACGGCGGGTCCCGGCCTCCGCCGGCTCACGAGGTCCGCTGGGTCCTAAGGACCATCGCACTGAATTCCCCGGGTCCAAAACTCCACCGCAGGTTAAATGGGACAAGTGAGGGCTGTGCTGGGGTTGGGTATTTGATCCTCCTCAATATTCCACGTGGGAATTTAAACTTGAGGTGGCAGTGTTTTTTTAAAAAACGAGTTCGAGTTGCAAGCTTGACATCAACCCGGCGTGCTCAGGAGCAGTCTGTCACTGGATCCAACTTGGGAACCTCCTTCTCGAGCCCTGCGTTGAACTCACTGTGCCACCAGCCAACTGGAAAAGGGGGGTAGTCAGGGTGAATCTTGCCAAGAGAAATTTAAGCCAAATACAAAGTTACAGACTCACAGTGTCAACAGCAATGACTTAAAATGGCGGAAGGTGTCGCGATCCGACTTAAAATGGCAGATGGCGTTCTCCTTCCTCGGTTTGTAAGTACGAGTTGTTTGTAAGTCGGATATTCGTAACTTGGGGACTACCTGTACATAAAACTCTAGCTGTGGCCAAAGCACTGCTTTATAATGTTTTTAACTACACTTTTCCCTTAAATCTTGGAAACTGCCCTATGTTCCAAACCTCATCTGACGATGGAAATCACCTATATTCTGCTTTTACGACTTATCTACCACCATTGACTCCTTCAGAGATTCCTGGACAAGGCCCGTTCTGCCACACTCCCTAGAGCACAACCATTTATTGCGTTATTTGTATTCTCATTGATTGCACCCCTTTGCACTTAGCAGGATTATATTCCATCTATTATTGATCACGCATTTTTAAAATATCATAAGCAGCTTCAAGCCAACCTGATAAAATCACTGAGGAAAAAGAGTCCCTTGAGTCCACCTGTATACTCTATGAAATTTTATAGCTTAGAAGACTTCATTGGTTTATTATGCCCAAATCAGTTTTAAAATTTATTTTAACTGTTGGCTCATAAATACACTGCAAGGTTTGTAGAAAATGGTTCCATGCATCATCTCTACTAGTTTCTTACGATTGCTTCTAAAATAACATTTCAAGGATGCAAAAGATTAAAAGAGACTCAAAAGGTAATTAAAAATACTCTGCGCCTTAGAATTTAAATCTACTGGTCAAACCATATTTAATGTTGTAGTGCAGAGATGATTACAATGTTTTTTTCATGCAACAAGAGAATAAAAAGGACCGCCCATATAAAGATTAACTGCAAAAAAAAAGAACAAGGGAGAAAGTGTTACAAATACCTTAAAGAACATTTCCAGCTTTGGAGGAAAAAACTTAAATCCTTCTTTTACACCAGGATTTCTTTTCAGAAAAGAGCCAGTGGCAACTCTTCTACAGACCCACTCAATTGGAATCATGTGACAATTCGCGGCAACAAATGCTGTTTCTCCACACTGCTTCTCAAAAGCAGTTTTTATCCCTTTGAACAATGGGAATAATTAGCATGTTAGCATAGCAATTTGTGCAAATGTTCTACAGCATCTGTGATCATCCAGAGTTCAATTCCCACTGCTGTCTACAAGAAGTTTGTACATTTTCCCAGTGAGTTTCTCCTAGATTCAAAAGTAATTTTATCTAGGGTTTATAAGTTGTTGGTGTTAGAGGCATAGTGACTGACCTGTGCAAGCTGCCTTCAGCATAATCCTCAGATGTGTTGGTTACTGATACATTTCATTATGTTGCAAATGCCGTATGTGACAAGTAAGCTAATCTTCAAAAATAAGCAGCAAGACACTCCTCGACTCAGTTGTACAGTTAGAAACAGGTTCCCTGGGCCATTACTTCTATACCAACCATGATGCCTGTTGATAACAATCCTACTTTCCTGTATTCATTCCATGTTGCTTTATGCCCTGTTCATTCAAGTAGTAGCCCAAAAGCGACTTAAACATTACTGTTCATGCCCCCAATACCTCCAGATGCCTACATCTTCTAACTTTAGATGCCCTTGCCATGGAAAAAAGTTACTGGCGATCTTACTTAGCCACGCCTTTTAATTTTATACACTTAATCCCCATCACTCTTCAGCTTTCTTCACTCCAAGGAAAACAGACCTAGCCTATCCAATTGCTCCTGATAACTCAAGACTTGCAATTCAGGCAAACATCTTGTGAATCTCTTCTGCATCCTCTCATTAACTTCCTACAGTGTGCTGACCAGAACTCTAAATGAAGCCAAACCAAAGTTTTGCACAACTGTAACATGGCAACCCAATTCTTGTACTCCCATGTCTTGGCTGATGAGGCAAACTTATCATACGGATTGTTCATCACCCGTGCATTTTCATTTTCAGGGAGCTATCTAATTTTAACAAAGGTTTCTTTTGTTCTTACCAGCCTCCTGCAGTAGTCTGAAGACAGACACGGTAGTTTTGGTAGAGATAGCGGCCTTGCCAACCATTTGGTCCTTCCTGGCTGCATTTCCAGCTGTAATCTGGTCCTTGGATTTGATCAACACTTGTCCTGGACAATCCAGTAGTTCATACACTTCCTTGGTCTTTCCTTCATTCAGCTTTTTTCCTATTTTATGTTCTGAAATTTTTTTTTAAACTTTAAATGTTTAAAAAGATCATTGGATGAAATTGAAGAAACAGCCTTACAGTCAAGAAAAACAGTCCATTTAACAAGAGCTGCACTTGTCATACTTACAGGGTTTAAGTATCAGGAAGGAAATCAGTGGGTAGGGAAAAGTGCTACTCTTGCCTCTATACCTCTTCCCTCACTACCATTCAGGGACCAAAACAATCAGTCCAAAAGAAACTTCACTTAGCAAAAGGCAGGATCTTCCAATGGCTAACCATTTCAATTTGACTTCACATTCCCATTCTGGCATATCTATCCACGGCCTCCTCTACCGCCATCATGAGGCAAAACTCAAGTTGGAGGAGCAACAACTCATTATGGCAGCCTCCAACCCAATGGCACGACCATCAATTTATCCATCTTATGGTAATCTCTCCCCCCAACTTCCTTCTTTTCCTATTCCCCATTCTGGGTACTCTCCCACCCACCCTTTCACCTCATCTCCATGTGGTTCCCCTCCTCCTTTCATTTCTGGACCACTGACGACCAATATTATTTCTTCTTCAGCCCTTTGACAATAAACTGGACTGGTCAAAGAACACTGAGGCTGTCTACAAGAAGGGTCAGAGCTGTCTCTATTTCCTGAGGATACTGAGGTCCTTTAACATCTGCCAGACGATGCTGAGGATGTTCTATGAGTCTGTGGTGGCCAGTGCTATCATATTTGCCGTTGTGTGCTGGGGCAGGAGGCTGAGGGTAGCAGACACCAACAGAATCAACAAACTCATTCGTAAGGCCAGTGATGTTGGGGACAGGGGGGGTGGAACTGGACTCTCTGACGGTGGTGTCTGAAAACAGGATGCTGTCCAAGTTGTATGCCATCTTGGACAATGTCTCCCATCCACTCCATAATGTACTGGTTAGGCACAGGAGTACATTCAGCCAGAGACTCATTCCACTGAGATGTAACACTGAGCGTCACAGGAAGTCATTCCTGCCTGTGGCCATCAAAATTTACAACTCCTTCCTCGGAGTGTCAAGACACCCTGAGCCAATAGGCTGGTCCTGGACTTATTTCCACTTGGCATAATTAACTTATTATTATTTAATTATTTATGGTTTTATATTGCTATATCTCTACACTATTCTTGGTTGATGCGGCTGTAATGAAACCCAATTTCCCTCGTGATCAATAAAGTATGTCTGTCTGTCTTACCACTTCCATCTATTCCCTCTCCACCTTATTTCACCTATCATCTGTCAGTTTGAACCCCCCCCCCCCACCTTCTTATTCTGGTTTCCTAACCGTCCTTTCCAATCCTGATAAAGGGTCTCAGTACGAACTGGTGTTATTCCCCACCATCGATACTACCTGACTCGCTGAGTTTCTCCATCATTTTACTGCCAGCATCTGTAGAAGCTTGTGTTTAAAATAGCCAAATCATTTTTAAAATAATTTCAGGCCGTTTAAGTCCTGCACTCTAGAGTCGCTCTAGCTGAATTGGTAATAGCTGTTGCTCGAGACCGTTTCCCAGGACAGCCTCAACTTTCAAGGTATGCGCCAGAGAGCAGCCCAAGACAACATTAAAGTTCGCAAAACTATTCTCTTCCTCTGCATTTCAACAGAATCTCCTCCCACAAAATTGAGAGAGCAGAGTTTCTATCCCGCTGTTATCACTTTTGTACGGACCTATCATATGAACTCAATCGCTCAATTTACTTCGTTGTAGTCCTTCTACTGTTTTTGTCTACTTGTACTTTCCCTTTAACCACAACATAAATCTGTATTTCGTTTGATTTTTTTTAACTACCTTTGTTAACTTGCGCACGGCAAACAAAGCACAAGCTTCTTGTACATGTGACAATACAGTAACCAATTACCAAAAGGTGGCACATTGCGAAGGAGAAATTATCAAACAGGAAAACTTTTTCATTTACCTTCAATGTTCTCCATCTTGCGTAAACTTTACAACTCTGAAACAGTAAATCAAATCAAAAATTATTTACTCGATTTTACGCGCCCGCGCGTATTTCGCAACCCACAGAACATTCAGACTGCTAATGTTCACACACATTTTTTAATCAAATCTCACGATTGCGACAAAGCAAAATCCGCAAACGCCCGGTCAGCAGCCTACAAATAAAGGAGCAGGTCAGGGTTTACTTAAAATAGAAATAAATGGAGCAACAGATGCAGCGGGCATTCCCACCCCGACATCAGCACGTGGAGGAGGACGCGGGGCGGTGGGGTGCCCCAGGCAGAGGCAGGCAGGCCCTCCCGTCCCGAGCCGTGTTACCTGCTGATACGCGCCACTAGCCTCCCGGTTGTGCCGCCGCGGCTTAAACGTGCGGGGACTGGGGGAGGGGAGAGCCCGCCGACCCGACTTTAGGGAGGGGCTCTGCCAAAATACGGGTGTGTGGGGGGTGGGGGGGAGAAGCGAGAGTTTCGGGAACAAAAGCAACTTGTGCGGGAAACGGTTGAAAGTGAGGGTAGAAGAGGTTTTTTTTTTAAAGAGTTCTGATTCTGAATCGGAAGTACAGTCGCAAAAGTCAAGAGTTTCTTTGGCATTCATGGGCGCCGAGAGCTCCCGCAAAGAGGTGGTGCAGTCCAGCTTCCTGGGCCGCGCATGCGCCGTGGGGGCGGGACCAGCGGGCAAACTCTCTTCATAACAGAGCTAGCGAGTGTCGGTCCGGTTGGGCAAATATCTGTGTGTTTTTAATCACCCCCCCCTACCCTCCCCGTTGTTACCGTCAGAGTAGTGGAGGTTCAGGAGGGAGGGAGTTGGGCGAAGTTATGGAGTTTGAAGAGTCGGGCATCGGTGAGGAGTGCGGCGTATTCGGTTGTGTGGCGGCCGGCACGTGGCCGACCCATCTGAACGTCCCGCACGTTATCTCCTTGGGACTGGTGGCGTTGCAGCACAGGTAAGCGCTGGCCCGGCCCAGCCCAGCCCGGTCCCTCCTGCTGCAGATTGCAAAATGAGCCTCTGCAGGCGTTTACAGTGGGGAAATGCGCTTGTGATTATCTGTTTTCTTTTTGTTCCCGTCTTTGCACGAACTCGTTAGGTATTGCAGTTGTCGGAGATCCCGAAACCAAACCAGACTCTGTAAGGTTACGTAATTAATCGGGTGGCGTGTGTAGGCAGAGAAACTTTTCAAGCCTTAAGACCTTCCGGCCGATCTTCTTGACGGCACTATTTAATTATATGGAGCGGGTAGTATTTTTTTTTCGCGTTATATCTTTTAACTGCAAAAGCAGTCACGCATGTGCTGAAATTCGATCAAAAGCAGATCCAACAACCTTTGTGGAAAGAAGAAGTAGAGGTGATGTTATCTCTGGACTAATTTGACATTGAATGTGGCATTAAAGCTGGCTGTACTTTGCCGGTATTTAACTCCAGGGGAAAAATTAACTGCTACTATTTGCAAACTGAATGGTTTGTTCAGTGAAAATCAGCTTTCTATGAACTTTTTCCACATTTGTCAGTGCAGTAGCGATATTCAATATTTTGCAGTAAAATGCATTTAAACATTTTGGCCCCTTGGTTGAATCTATTGCAACTCGTTCATAGTGTTAAATGCAACAAAGTTAACAACTTCAAGCACCGTTTTCCTGCCCTATCCCTACATCCTTTTATTAACTGAATGGGGGAGTTTTATTAAGTTAGTGCAGTTTCATACACTTGCAGTGCCAGTCCTGTGTATATAAAGAAAGTTGCATTCCGGTGTTTGGATGAAAATTTTCCCTTACAATTAAACTAATTTTTATGGTCTATTTTCCAGAGCAATGTTCTGACCACATGTATTAGATCCCTCCTATGTAATCTAGTTATTGATCATGTGGAACATACACACCATTCCAACCAAATATTTCTCTACACACAAGCTTTCTCTCACACAAATATCGTACATTTATCCTTGTATTTTCTCTTGTTCTTTATTTCCTTCACTAACGGGATGTATGTCTCGCACAAAGGACAGTTGTTATGGTTTCTGGATGTTTCGTGCAGCAAGATCTAGACAACTTCCAAGCAAGGGCCAAGTAGTAAATGACATGCATCCCTCAGAAGTGCTAGACAGTGACCATCTCCAAAAAAGCATGATCACCTACCTTCAAAGTTCAGAGTGAGTTTATTGTCAAAGTACAGATATGTCACCATATACAACCCTGTGAGACATTTTCTTGTGGGCATACTCAATAAGCCAAATAACTATAATATAATCAATGAAACACCACACCAACAGGGTAGACAGCAAGGATGTAAAAGAAGACAAATTATGCAAATACAAAGAAAGAATAATAAATAAATAGCAATAATGATTGAGAACATGAGATGAAGAGCCCTTGAAAGTTAGTCTGTAGGTTGTGGGAACAGTTAAGTGATGCGGCAAGTGAAGTGATTTACTCTGCTTTAACAGCATTAAATTGTTCACTGTGAATTGTCTTGATTGTATCTTTCTCTCAAAGCTCAACTAGATCAGCTGCATAAATACTTAGGCTAAAATAATCACAAATTACTTGCCTTCTGGTTCCTCAGAACCTATCCAGCATTTAAAAGCTGGAAATCAAGAACATAGTAGGATTTTCTTCACTTGACTGGTTGAGTACCGTTTCTGCAACATGAGGAAGCTCACTCCCATCCAGAATAACGAAGCCTGGTTGATGGTCATTCCAGCACCATCTTAAATGTTCAATTTCCATCAGTGATACATTAACTTCTACAGTAGCCACTTTATTAGGGACACTTGTACACATCATTAATGCAAATATCTAATCAGCCAAACA